>NC_070612.1:15872500-17357500 GCF_027172205.1 Podarcis raffonei | reverse complement strand
GGCTGCCAAGTGAGCTGGCACTGTTAGAAGGAGAACAGTCCTTTCTATTTGCTTCCATCTGTCCCACCATAGTTTCATTCTGCAGCCATCACTAAAGCGCTTTTCTTCTCCCCATGCACATGAGATGTTCTCATTCTGGAACAAAGATTCACTCCAAATGCATATTAAGGCTATGCTTGCTGAAGAAGCTCAGTGGGAGAGCTGTGCATGCAGAAGGTTTCTAATTTCATTTTTAAAAAAAAAAATATTTATTACGATTTTCAAATTTAATACAATAAAAAAAGAATCAAAAAGGAAAAAGCAAAAAAGATTAAAAACACATAAATTTCACAATACCTATTTTTCAATAACATATTTCCCTGACCTCCTCATACCTCCCTTTCTTGTATTCCAGTTCAAATTGTTAATTCAGCAAATCCTTATCCATAATTTTTAACCTATTTCTATACTTAGTTTAACATATTATTATTTTACTTTTTCTCTTTCATCCATTTCCTCAATTTATTTTTGCTAACCTTATTTTCATTTAATTTAGTTCATTTTAAAAAACCAATTTTACCTTATCCAAACTTAAACATCAATACTTATACATCAATACACATTCTTAAAACATTCTTTCTAAAGTCGACCTAAATTCCCTTCCACGAATTTCCCAATTTTCATACACATTACAAAAACAAAATAAAAACAGAACACATTATAATTATGTACCCTTTGGATTCCCAAACCCCACCCCCCCTTTCCCGGTTTCAGTCCCCAACAAATGTCCATCAGTCTTAATCTAGTATTAGCCTGGAGATCTCACATCCGAGGCTCTTAATTCTCTCTCAATTCCTCTCTGCCGGTTTTTTTGATAGTCCTTAAAATTGAACACCAAATCTCGGAGAAGCTCTGGCCCTACAGGATCCATGTTTCTTCCAACCAGTCCTCCATACTTAAAAGTGGAGCCCAAATCTTGTTTCTTACTCCTTTCAAGTCCAAATGTCCCCAAGGCTCCAACCTCCACCTTAAGCAAATTTGTAATCCTTAGGTCTTCAGATCTCCACATAAGGAGATCTCTCCTTTTTTCAATCTCCAATTCAGGCCAGATTTTCCACATCAAGTTCTTATTTTCCTTCATTACCATCATGTCAGGCCTCAAGTCCTCCTTCATCATCTGCAGAATTACAGCTCCTCCTTCCTTTTCTTCAGGGACAACATATGTCTCCTCCAAATTCTCAAAGTTGTCAAGTTTCTCTTTTTGTTCAGTTAAATAAACTTCCTGATTCAAATCCTTATCAGATTCAATAATATTGTTTACAGTTGAGCCCAGAGTTGTAACATTTGTAGCCAAAACATCAATTTGGCCTTGTAACTTTCCCAAGAGAACAAAGACTCTGTCCAATTCAGCCTGAATTTTCCCTCCTCCTGCCATTCTTGTAATGTCCCCAAACCCCCTCTAGAGGGATTTTGGTTTCTTAATATTCATTCCAGTTCAAATCCAAAAATCCAGTTAGTTTGTATCAGTTCTTCCTTGTTTTCAACCAATTGTAACAAAATTGTAACAGATATAACCAGCAGAAGCAGCAGAAACAAAGTTCTCTCTTTCCGTCTTGACAGCTGATTTGACAGCTGTCAAACTCTTTAGTACCTCATCAACAGGGTCTCACGCGGAACACTCCCGGGTCCGGGAGGGTTGCACTTCAGCTCCTAAAATTAGCTCTTTGTCCTCCAGCAAGATTTCTTATACTGCCAAACCGTGAAATTAAAGTCTTTTACCAAAGAAGGAAAAAAGAGGTTCTCTCGACCTTAGTTAGCAGGTCCTTGCTTTAACTTGTTTACAAGACGGGGAGGCAGACTTCCTTTTTACACCTTCCCCGATCGTGCCTAATTCTTAAAAAAAATTTCTTTACAATTCCAATTTCCGTAGTACTCACGGGTTGTTACTTTTAGAATCCAATTGTTCACAAGAAGAAGTCAGTGCTCTCCGACCATGGCAATGCGGCTTCACTCCGCAGGAGAAGCAGTCGACTCTCAGCACCGCGCCGCTCACCCCGTCCGCCGTCCCGAAGCCTTTAAAAAGGCTCCTTCGCAGGTCGGGGGGGCGCAAATGGTGCCCGCCAAGTCACCAGGTTCACAGGCTTCACCGCCTGTGATTTTTGAGGGTCCCCACGTCGCCGCAGCGGCAAGACCCGATCCTGCGGAGCCGATTCCCTCCGGAGCTCCGAGGGAATCCGCCATTAGTCGATGGCGCTAACCCAGAAGTCCCAGAAGGTTTCTAATTTCAATCCTGGGCATTTCCAGGTATGGCTGGGAGAGACCTATGTCTGAAACGCTGGAGAGCCACCTCCAGCCAGAGTAGACCTCTGGGAGCCAATATGGTGTCCTCCAGATATGGATGGACTACAGCTCCCATCACTCCCAGCCAGTATGGCCAATGTTTAGGGATGACAGGGATTGTGGTTCAATGATATCTGGAGGGCGGCAGGTTAGATACCCCTGGTATAAACAATAGCGAACTAGATGGACCAATAATCTGACTCATTAAAAATCAGCTTCTTGTGTCCCTGTCAGCAAGGTTCGGAAAACAGAAGCAAGCCCAATGGAGAGGAAAACGGCCGTGTGTGTGTGTGTGTGTGTGAATATTTGCATGGGATAATCTGCTGGCAACACAGTGAATATAGATATAGATGCATTGGACTTGCCTCACTGTTTTGGCCATCTGGGGTCACCTCCTTACATTTCAAAAAGTGAAAATCCGGACACAAAAGTTGTTGAACTTTTTTTTGGCAAAGTTGTTGCCAAAGTTGTTGTTGTTTTGCAAAATCTCAAAAACTGCTAATTTTCCTGGACATATCATCAATTTCTGCTGGATCCTGCTTCCAAAGGCCGAATCCCGGCTATGTCCAACCCTATATAACCTCGGCAACCCTATATAACCTTCATGCTTTCGTGAGCTCGCAAATGTGGGCTTTAACTATAATAGAAAATGTGCCGGCAGGTTTGTGCCTGTATGTTTCCTGGCTTGGCCCAAGACTGTTTGCAAACGGTAGTCTTGTTTCCGGTAAAGGTGCACAGTACCAACTTAAGTGCCAACTTAAGTTGGCACCTGGGGTTGAAAATTCCACAACACCTCTCCTTTTCCCTGGCTGTTAAAAAAATATATATACACAATAATAATACTCTAAACAACTAACAGTTTACTGCCATGTTTCAGTTGCTCACACTGTGGTGAGATGTTTTGCATTTCTTTTTAAAATAGAGTAATCATGGACCGGATGCCATTGTTATCGTGTATTCAGAATGATTTGTGCTCATGATGCCATTGGGGTGGTCATACCAGATACTGCTTTCCATATACTTTGCACCTGCAGAAATTTTGGGACGGACACACTGCTTCATTTCCAATCGGTGCATATTCCATAGCTTCCTGCTGAGACCCTGCCACGTTTTATACCATAAATCTTTTGGTTCACTTTTGTTCCACTTTTGTTCTGCTATAAGGAGCAATAATGAGGTGGCGTTGGGGATGTATCACAGCAGGAAAAAAATAAAGCAGAATAAATCCACCACTAATGTACTAATGCATTGTGCGAAGAATATGTTGCAGAATGCATCAACAATACGCCAGTGGTCTGGAAGGGCCCTGTTTCTATATTTGCACCAGTATGCATGTTAGCATATGAAAATTAAATGTGCCCTCTGTTTTGATAATACATTTCCTTTTGGAAGTAATGTATAAGTGGCTACCCTAGACATATGTGTTTCTTCCCACCCACCCTGACTAGAATAAGTCCTTTACTGTTTATAACATACTGTGATATCTTAGTCTCCTGATTTTTCTGCCAGTCAGAAATGCAGCCACTCAGAAACACTCCCTCAGTTCCTCCTAGATCTGAGCTTTCAGCTATTGCAACAGTTTGTTTTCCCCTGCTCCTAATTCTGGCACAGAACATTTCTGATCCTTGCCAGCTTCCTACGGCCTTCCAGCTTTTAGTAAACAGTCATTCTCTCATGGTTGTCCAAAGTGAGTCTGTTATTTGGTTTCCCACATCCTTTTCCCCCCCTCCCTTTATTTTGTTTTGTTTTGCTTTTTGTTAGTGCAATATGTTTTAATGTCACAAGGCTAAAACGTTTCTGCTTTTCCATGATAAAAATGGGTCGCCCATCTAATGCTTGAACTTTAGCCTTCCTAAAGAAAGCCGGAGGAAGAGACCACTGGGTAAGATGATAGAATTTGTTCTTGTTAAAAGAAAACTCTGAATGATGAGGCTAGTAAGCCTTGAAGGTAAGCCTGGGGGGCCTGCAGACCCCTAGATGTTGTCAGACTCCAACTCCCATCATCCCTGAATATCATTCCATGCTGGCTGGAGGAAACTGGAGTTGGAATCCAACGGCAGCTGGAGGTTCCCTGCAGCTTCCCCATTCTAGTTTTAAGGTTACAGTCAAAGATGAGAAAATTGTAAGGCGTCTGCAATGGGCTGGACACTACTGCCCTCTGCTGAGTTTGAGCAGCACCAGAACTGCTCTAGCCTAAGTAGACACAGTAGAGAAATTTGATTTGGGTTGCATTTGAAGGAGAGCATGCCGAAGTCACGCTTTGCAAAATAATACACAAACCCTTCAGAACTTCTTCTTCTCTGAAGTTTTGCAAAGCAACCAAGTAATGTATCTAAAAATGCATAGGCACACAGAGCAAGGTGTGCATTAAATTGCACATATTGTTGAAAATACATTATATTAGTATTTTCTACATGTTTTGCTTTGCAAAAAAAATGTATGTATATTAGGAGAAATTCACATGGATTTTTAAAAAAATGCAGAGTGATGTGGTAATGCGGAAAACAGAACTTAAAATTGGAAAAAGAATAAACTGAAATGGACAGATCCACCCATTTCTAACCGTCTTCAGCTACTTATGTCTACTAATTAAAAAAAAAAGATTTTATTTTACTCCAGGTCATGGTGGTTTGGATATTAGTATGCAAGCTGCTACGGAGAACATAAAAAGGACTGATGTCGCAGACATTTGGGTTTAAGGGACGTACTTCAGGTTTCATCCTGAAGCACCTACATCCTGCTGCAGGATCTTTAAAACTTTGTGGGTTGACAAATTGAAGAGGATTCCCTGAGACCAGACAGTATCTGAGAGTGTGTGTATACATGCAGACTGCCTTATATATTAGATCACGGCAGAAGCACTTGTCATGGGAAGAGCAGATGAGAATGAAAGCTCCCTTCTGATTTTTCGACATATTAATACTAACAAAAACAAAGGGATTTTTAAGACCATAAGATGAGCCTCCCTGGATCAGGTGCCAAAAGCCCAGCTAGTTCAACATCCTTGTCATGCACTTGACACACTGTTCCTGACTCTACGTGGGGCTACCTTTGAAAGTGACCCAGAAACTACAACTAATCCAGAATCCACCAGCTAGACTGGTGACTGGGAGTGGCAACCGAAACCATATAACACCAGTCCTGAAAGACCTACATCGGCTCCCAGTACGTTTCTGAGCACAATTCAAAGTGTTGGTGCTGACCTTTAAAGCCCTAAACGGCCTTGGTCCTGTATACCTGCAGGAGCATCTCCACCCCCATAGTTCATCCCGGACACTGAGGTCCAGCTCCAAGGGTCTTCTGGCGGTTCCCTCACTGCGAGAAGTGAGGTTACAGGGAACCAGGCAGAGGGCCTTCTTGGTAGTGGTGCCCACCCTGTGGAACGCCCTCCCATCTGATGTCAAGGAAATAAACAACTATCTGACTTTTAGAAGACATCTGAAGGCAGCGCTGTTTAGGGAAGTTTTTAATGTTAGATGTTTTATCGTGTCTTTAATATTCTGTTGGGAGCTGTCCAGAGTGGCTGGGGAAACCCAGCCAGATGGGCAGAGTATAAATAATAAATTATTATTATTACTCTACCATCTGATTAAATGGGACGTCTGAATTCTACGCACAGTTGAGCATGTATAGGCAAATACCAAATGCCTGATTTATTGCTTTCCTGCAGTGCTGTGCATAGTCACTTCCCCATTGGGCTATAATATTATTTTGTATGGCATGTTATAATTAACAACCCATTACACATTTTTGCAGCTGGTTTTATGAGAACAGAATATATTTGATTGCATAGGTTTTGTAAGGAGGATCCCAGATACTCTGGAGACTATTCATATATGCACACATATACTGTACACTGAAAGATTAAATATATCTTACAAATATTTTTAAACACCCTGGAAAGGAAGTGTCCAATCTGTATTTGGCAACTATTTCAGAATGTTCCAACATTAAATGGTTGTGCTAGCTAAGCCAAGCTCTATATAAAGTTTCTTAACTGTCTGTGTGGTGAATTGATGAATGTTTTAATAAGTTTCACTTGAGCAATACTCATAATAAATTATACAAGCTTGTGGGGTGGCTTCACAAATTATACCTTTGTGGGGTACAGTCAAATCTACCTCTGTTTTTTTAAACATGCGGTTAAGTTATCAATAACTACCTCCACATGCAGAATTCTGCCTCTGTGCAATTTGACTGAGCTGTAATCATTAACAGCTCAGGAGAAATCGTTCATTATTCCTTTTCTTTAAATAGAGTTGCATATATAACCAGACTGTGGTTTGTTTAAAGATGGGTATATAGGCCATAATTGCATCCTTGCTCAGTTTTAACCCTGCCGTTACGTCTATTAAGTTACTTTTAGGAAGATGAAGAGAAGCACCTAAAATTGCTTGCTGTTGATTTGAGAACAACACTTACTATCATTATCATTATTAATTAAATTCGTATTCTGCCCTTCCTCCCGTAGGGGCCCAGGGCAGCAAAAACATTAACTGATACACTTAAAAGCATCTGGAAATAGTTCCAATACAGATGCAGACTGCATTAGACCTGTCTAACATTTAACAGGAGAGAATTTCACATGGTAGGTGTCAGGACACTAAAGGCCCAATTCCTATAGTGCATGGGTAGGCAAATTAAGTCCTGGGGCTGGATCCGACCCAGTCGCCTTCTAAATCTGGCCCACAGACGGTCGGGGAATCAGCGTGTCTTTACATGAGTAGAATGTGTGCTTTTATTTAAAATGCATCTCTGGGTTATTTGTGGGGCATAGGAATTCAATCATATTTTTTTCCAGAATATAGTCCGGCCTCCCACAAGGTCTGAGGGACAGTGGACCGGCCCCCTGCTGATAAGCTTTGCTGACCATTCTATAGTGTGTTGAATGGATCACCTGCTTAAATGGTATCTGCAAAAGGTCCTATAGATGATGTTGAAATAGAATAGTTTTGTATGACATGGAAATTGGACGTTTGTGCAGGCATCCCATGCCGTGGGGTGAGGATGAAATGAGGGTGCATGCATGGGACGCGCTCCCAAAGAGAAGCTAGAGACAATGGACTTAGGCTGAAGTGCAGGTTTCCATTGCAAAGGAAACTGGTGGGCCAAGAAACAGCGAAACGATTGGGTGGGTGTATGTTAATGTTGCACAGGTGGGGCAAAGGCACCTTCTTTGAGGCTGAGAAGATGAGCCTCAACTTGTCCTTCAAGATGAACAAGTCGTTGTAAGAGGTGTTTCTGGGTGCTGTTTCCCTGCTACTTTCTGAGGCCCCCAGTCAGGCAAATGGCTGAATTGGACCACACATCCTATGATGAAACAAGGTGATTACAGGGCAACTGGAGCACCATCTAAGCTGCTCCTGCTACTAGAACCGTCCCTATCATTAGGTAAAGGTCCCAAACCTGTTTTGGAGAATAGAAACTTCAAAGTACACAACAATAAACACATTCCCCCCCCCATCTAGTACAAAGCTGCTTTAGAGAATACAAAGGTAAAAGGAAAAGGGTAAAGGTAAAGGGACCCCTGACCATTAGGTCCAGTTGTGGACGACTCTGGGGTTGCAGTGCTCATCTCGCTTTATTGGCCGAGGGAGCCGGCATACAGCTTCCGTGTCATGTGGCCAGCAGGACTAAGCCACTTCTGGCGAACCAGAGCAGTGCACGGAAACGCCGTTTACCTTCCCACCGGAGCAGTACCTATTTATCTACTTGCACTTTGACATGCTTTCGAACTGCTAGGTTGGCAGAAGCAGGGACCGAGCAACAGAAGCTTACCCCGTCGTGGGGATTCGAACCGCCGACCTTCTGATTGGCAAGTCCTAGGCTCTGTGGTTTAACCCACAGAGCCACCCGTGACCCAAAGGTAAAAGTACACAACAATAAATACATTTTTTCATCTATCTAGTACAGCTGCATCCCCGAAAGATAACAGAAAAAGCAATGGTGTGGATTTGAAGAGAGCATGGTGTCAAAAGATGAAATATTGCGTTCTCAGAATAGCTGAGTTCTGTTCAGAAATCCCAAATCAACGAAAACATGTTATATTTGTATAGTGCAAAAGGAAACATTATTTGAATTCACACACTGTTTAATATGGAGTCTTTCTTCTTTCCCAAGGCAGATCCGTGATTGCACAGCCCATATTTGTTTTCAAGAAGGAACGCCCTTGCAAGGTACGAATGGAAGCCTCCCCTTCTTGCATTTCTCCTGACAACACATCTGGGGTGAGTCAGGGCACAAGGTGGGAGGCGCAGGACCACAGCAGCAGGTCTATGTGGGTTCAGCAGAGAGTCTGCATTCATAGATACATCTGTACACACCTGGGGCAGATGTGTAATCAGGAATCCTGGAAAACCTGGGTTCCCAGCCATAGTAGTAGAATTTAGAACAGGGGTCAGCAAACTTTTTCAGCAGGGGGGTGGTCCACTATCCCTCAGAATTTGTGGGGGGCCGGAATATATTTTTTGGGGGGAATGAACAAATTCCTATGCCCCACAAATAACCCAGAGATACATTTTAAATAAAAGGACACATTCTGCTCATGTAAAAACACTAGGCAGGCCCCACAAATAACCCAGAGATGCATTTTAAATAAAAGGACACATTCTACTCATGTAAAAACATGCTGATTCCCAGACCGTCCGCGGGCTGGATTGAGAAGGTGATTGGGCCGCATCCGGCCCACGAGCCTTAGGTTGCCTACCCCTGGTTTAGAAGTTACAGTGGTACCTCTGGATGCGAACGGGATCCGTTCCGAAGCCCTGTTCACATCCTGAAGCAAACGCAATCCACATCTGCGTGTGTGCGGGTCGCGATTCGCCGCTTCCGTGCATGCGCGTGACGTCATTTTGCGCGTCTGTGCATGCGCGAGCGGCGAAACCTGGAAGTAATCCGTTCCGTTACTTCCGGGTCGCCATGGAGCGTAACCTGAAAACGCTCAACCTGAAGCATATTTAACCTGAGGTATGACTGTACAGTGGTACATCGAGTTACAGATGCTTCTGGTTACAGACGCTTCTGGTTACAGACTTCGTTAACCCATAAATAGTACCTTGGGTTAAGAACTTTGTTTCAGGATGAGAACAGAAATTGCGCGGTAGCGGCGCAGCAACAGTGGGAGGCCCTATTAGCTAAAGTGGTGCTTCAGGTTAAGAGCAGTTTCAGGTTAAGAATGGACCTCCGGAACGAATCGAGTTCTTAACCCGAGGTACCACTGTACTCTGAATGCATACAGAGCAGTGGTGGGGAATCTCAGGTCTTGGGAGCAAATGCAACCCTCGAGGTCTCTCCCCAGGATGTCTTCCTAGGACACTCCCCTCTCCCCAGCCCATGTCCCCTTGGTGACTGTATTTTACACACTGAGTGTTTTTGTGTGGCTAGAATATGTTGTTAAGCTCTGTTAATGTCTCTTGCTGGTCTGGATGGAGGAGACAGATGAAAGTGTGAGTGCATGTAGAAAATACAGTGGTACCTCGGGTTACAGATGCTTCAGGTTACAGACTCCGCTAACCCAGAAATAGTACCTTGGGTTTAGAACTTTGCTTCAGGATGAGAACAGAAATCGTGTGGCGGCAGCGGGAGGCCCCATTAGCTAAAGTGGTGCTTCAGGTTAAGAACAGTTTCAGGTTAAGAACGGACCTCTGGAACGAATTAAGTTCTTAACCTGAGGTACCACTGTAGTCTGTAGCTAAGAGTCACTTTTGTTGCCCTGTCTACTTTTGCCGCTGAGGTGGGGCTGATGAAAACTGATCTCCAACATCATCTGTTCATGATCTAGACTGAGCCTCAGTTTCTGCTATGCATTCTGTTACACATATTTCCAGGGCCGGCAAAAATCAGTGTCCAACTAGGGGTCTCTCTTAAAATAACTGACATCTGGCAAACCTCAACTGAGGGCTGACTACTCTCTCTTTCTGTCCAGAGGCCTGCAGAAGATCCTGTGTGCAAGACCGAAAAAGGTAATCAGGCGGCAAGAATTATCCTAGCTAGGAAATGGGGAAAGCAAGGTGGATTCCAAATAGAAGAGTGGTATAAAGAATTGTGGGATATAGCGATTAATGATAAATTAACGTGTGCTGTCCAAGTAGGAAGGGGAATATGGAAGAGAAATAACTTTGAGGAGATATGGAAACTATTTGTGGAATTTGTATTGTTAAAACAGAAAGGGATCAAACCATCCCAAGAAGTGTTACATTTTTGGAAAATAGGATAATTATGATAAATAATGGCCTTGAAGGTGGGTGCACATCTTTTTAAATTATTATTATTACTTTATTAAAAATAAAATAATAACAATTTTTTTTTTTTAATGTAATCATTTATTTTTGTTAAGAAAGCTTCCAACACCAACTGGTTGCAAAGTACATAGTATCATTTTTATTTAGTAAATAGGTATTCACCTTAGTCAACCCAGGGCATCAACATATCACCTAGATTCAATCCTCTGCCTCAGGATTTTTCATGCCAATAAATACCTGTATTGTTTCTGGTTTGGCAGCAAATCTGATATGGCATCAAACCTGAGACTAAGCAGCTGCATATATTCTTGTCCCTTTTTTTTGTAAGTAGGGTCCCTGCACATCCAGCACCTGCATTCCTATGAAAAAAATAGCCATATCTACAAAACATGTTTTATTCAGCCTTTTGAATAAAGGGCTGTTCTCTGCCCTCTGCAAACCAGGACATGTGATTATCTTAGTCATCGGTGGGATATGGACAAGAGCGTGCTCTCTCTTGGACAACTTCCTCAACACGCAATAGATTTTAATTATAATTTAATTATTCAAATATAATATACTTGTAACCCTAGGATAATCTACCCTTGTTTAGGGAGAACCCTTGATTTATCAGCCGTCTTCTGACAATCACAAGACAGCCTTATTTATTTATTTACTATTGCATTTACAGTCCATCTTTTCCCCCAAGCTGCTCAAGGTGACATACACGGTTCTCCTGCTCATCATTTAATCCCCACAACACTCTCCACGTAGAGGACTGATCACATAGGTCCTTACCACCTGGGGGAAGTGGCAAGGATCTTTTTTATTTTAAGAATAAATTGTATTAAAGATTTGGGGGGGGGGGGTTACAAAGCCACGTGCTTTGTCTCTTTTTTCAGGTTGTAGAGTCTTTATTGCTTTTTTTTTTTTTTGCATTTATTTCCCACCTTTTTCTCCAAGGAGCTCAAGGTCTCATACAGTGGTACCTCAGGTTACATACGCTTCAGGTTACAGACTCCGCTTACCCAGAAATAGTACCTCGGGTTAAGAACTTTGCTTCAGAATGAGAACATAAATCGTGCTCCGGTGGCGCGGCGGCAGCAGGAGGCCCCATTAGCTAAAGTGGTGCTTCAGGTTAAGAACAGTTTCAGGTTAAGAACTGACCTCCGGAATGAATTAAGTACTTAACCTGAGGTACCACTGTACATGGTTCTCATTTAATCCCCCAAACAGCCCTGTGAGGTACGTTAGGCTGAGAGGCAATGGCTGGCCCAAGGTCACCCGGTGAACTGAGGGAGGATTTGAACCTTGGTCTCCCACATCCTAGTCTGACAATCTAACCACTATGCCACGCTGTGTAGCCTTGGATTTGATTCCTTTGGGCTGTTGTATTGCTGAGGTTGAAAGGAATTGCAGTGCATGATGATGTGTGCTGTGTTTTCCCCCCTTTTAGTTTCCGCTGGTTATTCCAGAAAACGTGCAAGATCGTCGTCTTTTTCTTTTCAAACTTCCGACTCCCAGTCATACAGAGGTATGACTTCTTAGCCCGTTTCCCTTTGCAGTACTGTATTGTACATTGAGAGTAAACCCCTTATTCTACCTGGTTTCAAATTGTACTCACTCAGTTGGAATTAAATGCTGAACAGCAAGTTTTAATTCCCACTCATTTCAAAGGTACTTAGTTAAGCATAGCTTGAAATGGACGACAGTGGGATGTGAAACTGTAAGAATAATCTCATGCTCAGTTCAGCTTTCCCCAACCGAGTGTCCAGATGTTTTGTATAACATCTCCATCATCCCTGACCATTGGGGATGGTCACCCTGACTGCAGTTGATAGGAGTTGGAATCAAAAATATATGGAAGGTACCAGGTTTGGGAAGGCTGCCTTAGTCTATATATCTGCCAAGTTTTTTTATCAAAGAAACATGGTGCTATAATTGTGTTTACATGCTGGTATAATTACATTTGCTTAAGTTATAAGTGTAAAATACCCTTGGGGAAAATTATGATTTGCTTCTTGTGTTTCCAGAAAATGTGCTTTCCCCCAAAAGAGCAAGATCATCTTCCTTTAACATCCTTCCAACATTTCCACCACCCCAGCCAGGTAAATTAAAGTATGACTAAACAGTGATTTAGTAGGCCAGTATAGTTATTTTTATTATTTTGTCAGTGCTTGAGGGAGTTTTGACTCACTGGTAAAACTCAGTACAAAATAAACAAAAAGGGGGGGGAACCAATTTAGCTAAACACTTTGCACTGTTTTGCAGTAAAGAAGAATAACATATTCATGACCTCAGCGCTACTACAAAAGAACACTGCTGTGAAAGAAACAGAAAAAGGTACAGTTATTACAGTGTAATGGAACCATTGTGGGACGCGGGTGGCGCTGTGGGTTAAACCACAGAGCCTAGAACTTGCTGATCAGAAGGTCGGCGGTTTGAATCCCCGTGACGGGGTGAGCTCCCGTTGCTTGGTCCCTGCTCCTCCCAACCTAGCAGTTCGAAAGCACGTCAAAGTGCAAGTAGATAAATAGGTACCGCTTTAATGGAGCCATTATATGGGGCTATTACATAGGCCCCTTTATATGGACTAGAAGTGAAGGAAATAGAGGGCATTACTATGGAAAAGCCTCTGTTGTACATGAAATCCTGCCATGTATGTCACACTGCCCCCTAGCTTGTGGATGATCATGGAACTAGACTGGAAGGAAATTTCTAGGACTTGTAGATTGTGCAGAAAGGGTGTTATGAACCTCATTTAAACCCATTGTTCAGGCATATCATATAACTCTCAGTTTACCATGTATACCATGCGCCCCATTTGTGACCTATTTGTTTTTACATTCATGTGGGATTTTGAAATTTTGCAAAATTTGCTTCAGCTCTAGTGTACAGGTGTAAGAGCAAAATATGTTTTTAACCACCTTCCCTCCAAAAATCTAGAAAGTCTTAGGATGGAGTTAGAAGGCACTTCAAGGTCATCTAGTTAAACCACATGCCCATGCAGGAAACCTCCTACTAGAGCTTCCCTAATAAGTGTCCACCCAGACTCTGCTGAAAACCCTTCAAATTACAGTGGTACCTCGGGTTACATACGCTTCAGGTTACAGACTCCGCTAACCCAGAAATAGTGCTTCAGGTTAAGAAATTTGCTTCAGGATAAGAACAGAAATTGGGCTCCGGTAGCGCGGCAGCAGCAGGAGGCCCCATTAGCTAAAGTGGTGCTTCAGGTTAAGGGCAGTTTCAGGTTAAGAACGGACCTCCGGAACGAATTAAGTACTTAACCCGAGGTACCACTGTATGGCAGTGCACAAACCATCAATTTAATTACATTCTCCCCAAATAATCTTGGAGATTGTAGTTTACCCTTCACAGAACTACAATTCCTAGAACTCTTAACAAACTACAGTTCCCATGATTCTTAGCCAGCGTGGATGTGTGATTCAAATATATTGTATATGTATAGCCTCGTGATTCTGTGACCTAGCTACAATGTTCCTAGTGTGAAAATAAGACAGAAGTTCAGTTGGCATGACTATCATAATGAAGGATTAGTTTTTCCTTTGTTCATGTGACTTTAAAAAACCCTTGTACAAGAAGGGTGTGCAACAAGAAATAACCATTTTTTACAAAATCCCTGTTTCTCTCTATTCTGCAAGGTCTTCCTTCAACAAATGTACACCGGGATGTTTTAAGGCCTGCCATCTTACAACCGCCGCAAGTTCCTTTGCGCAAACCAGTAGAGAAGATTGAGATTGAAAATGTCCTGGAGGATAAACACGAATCAGACACTGAGGTAAAATATAGCACACATAGGAAGCCTTGTTCCATACATAATACCTTATGGAATTGGGTTTTTATCTCCCAGATGTCTTGCAAAGAAGTACAAGGACTGGGTACTAGTTCAGTATTGCAATACAGTGGTACCTTAGGTTACATACGCTTCAGGGTACAGACGCTTCAGGGTACAGACTCCGCTAACCCAGAAATAGTACCTTGGGTTAAGAACTTTGCTTCAGGATGAGAACAGAAATCGCTCAGCGGCGGTGTGGCAGTGGCAGCGGGAGGCCCCATTAGCTAAAGTGGTGCTTCAGGTTAAGAACAGTTTCAGTTTCAGTTAAGAACGGACCTCCAGAACAAATTAAGTTCTTAACCCGAGGTACCACTGTACTCACACATTAGCCACATGAAGCCATGCTGCACCCCTTTAGGGCGTGTGGTAGGCAAAGATCTGAAGTGGGAGCTCACGATGCTCATGTAGCCCCTTTACTAAAGCTGGACCACAAAAGGGAGTAAAGTTGTGTCCTCCTCTTTTTTTTAAGCATCTCCATGCCATTGTTTCTGATCCAGATTGAGGACCACACACTTTCCCTTTGCAAAAGGAAAATGATGGGCAAACCATGTGATGGATTCCTCATGTAGTTTGGCCTTGAGGCAGATCATAATAGACAGACTCACGCAGCAGATGCAGTTCTTAAAGGCACTCAAACTGGCAGTGGGGGCAGATGACCAACCCAAGCCAAGTACCGTATTTTTCGCTCTATAAGACACACCAGACCACAAGACGCACCTAGTTTTGGGAGGAGGAAAACAAGAAAAAAAAATATTCTGAATCTCAGAAGCCAGAACAGCAAGAGGGATCGCTGCGCAGTGAAAGCAGCAATCCCTCTTGCTGTTCTGGCTTCTGGGATAGCTGTGCAGCCTGCATTCGCACCATAAGACGCACACACATTCCCCCTTACTTTTTAGGAGGGAAAAAGTGAGTCTTATAGAGCAAAAAATACGGTATTTCCTGAGTTCCATTAAAATAAGGGGACCAGTTTGTGTTCTGGTGTGAATGGCATTTTAAAGCTGTTCTGGCTAGCATTCCATCTATTTTTAATGCCCCTTGTAGTGAAGTTGGGAAATCTTAGCATGTTAAAACTTTGGTTCATGTAGGCGTGAGGAATTGTGGGAGAGTAAAGCTGTGGATTTCTGGGAAACAGAGGTCTGGTCTCTTTAACTGCAGACTTCCTGTCTTTAGAAGTGAGAATCAAATTGCATCCCTTCTTTGGGCAGGAAGAAGATGTTATCTGATTTGAAAATTCTGACAGTTGGGGAGCTCGGATGTGGAATGGGTGTGAAAAGGCTATCAGGCAATTTACAGCTCAAAAAGTCTGGTAGACGTCTGGGACCGAAGGGAGTACCTTTTGATCTCAAGGTCCTTTGAGCATAAACAAAGTTCAGCTGTCTTGGTCTCCTGACAATCAGGAGTTATAGTCCCACCATACAGCCATTGGTATTTGGTAATTAACCAAAAGAAATGATTGGTCCCTAAACTGCTTCTCCACGTGGGATCCTCAAGGATAAAAGTTTGAGGAATTGAGATGCAAATTGCAGACCACTATGCCCTGGTGTTTTGCGCCTGAGGGCGCTTGACCAGCAAAGAAACATTGATGACTTGCCATGTTTTGAACTGTTACTTTGTGAGTATGTTTTAGTCAGTTATAATGTGCAACGTTTTTATTTTTCTTGTTTGTAGCCTTTTAAGAAACGTACAAGCTTTTACTTACTGAGTGACTTTTTCAATAAATTTGGAAAAGGATTTTTGTGCCTTTTGCCAGAGAAGCTGAACTGGTGCCTGACCACTTGATACACACTACCTGTTGGATTTCTGTCTGCGTCACAGTAAAGTGACACAGGGTCGGGCAACCTGGTAAATATCGAAGGGGGGTTCTCCTCCTTGGACTCCATTTGAGGGTTGACCCAGGAAAGGAGGTGGTGGCAGCAGCTTTATACCATTTGGCTAGCGACTTGCAACACCTCATGTCCTCTCCCTCTCCCTGCCGGGTCCTGGCAGAGTTTGGAGGACTGGTTAAGGGGGGTGGATAGTGATGGTAGATGAAGATGTTAGACTTTTTGGAGCTAGTTGACCTGACTGGAAGAATCCACAATCAGAAAGAAGAGGAATATCAAGAAGACTGGAAGAAATTTAAAGACTATTTAGCCAAATATTGTAACATACGATAAGTAGAAGTTACTTGAAAGTATCAAATGGGCCTAGGACTAGAGTGAGAATGAATTGTAAAATACTATGGATTTAGATAATTATGAAAAGAGAAGAAGATCGAAAATTAAAGGTGTCAATTTAATTAGAAAGAGGATATTGGAGAGCTGTTAAAAAGGTGATTCAATGAAACTCGGTAAGGAGGGATTTGAAGAAGTCAGTTAACAATGAAAATCAAATTAGGTCTTAAAGTATTAGGTGTTTACATGTTTGTTTTTGTTGCCTTTTTTAGTATTGTAATGTCTTTTTTCTTTATTTGTGTGTTTTATTTGTTATAAACTTGGAACATTAATAAAAAAAATTGAAAAAGGAGGGTGGATAGTGGCCCGCAATCACGACACCCCTATGGTAGGGTAATTGAAGGTGCCACTCGCCATATCCAGCGACAGTGTATGCTTTCAGAAAACAAGAAAAGCCAAATTGGTTTAATTGTTTTTAGGTATCTGGAGACACCTGTTTGTGGGCAGATGACTCAGAAAGACCGCTTCCATCTCTTCATATTTCAGGCCTTCAAACAATAAGGTAAGCAAAGCGAAATATTTTTGGGGTGGAGAATAGTTCTGGAAGAAACGAAACATTCACCCAAGTAGCCTACTTCATTTTAAGTATCTTTAATAATAAAGACCCCCTTTGCCAATGGACCTTGTCCATGATTGTCTGTGTACATTCCTGCCACACTCCCATATGCCCACATAATATCAGAAAGCAAAGTCCACACACAAAGAGCTATAAATGCATAGGCTGCCCACACCATCAGAAACCCCAAACTCACAGGGGTCCCGATAATAAGGAGAACCTACAGGTGTACAATTGCACTGTACACATGAAGACTCCCCTTTTCTGACGTTGCAGTGGTATGTGGGCATCCTGAGCAGAAATATTTGGGGGCAAGATTGATGGTTCTGGCCCCAATGTGGCTTCCAGGTGTTGACTAAATGCATGGAACTCTGCCTCGTTCTGGATGCTACATGTTATGTGAGTCGTTGGCAAACTAGACATTAAGCAAACAGGATGACCGGGATGACAAAGGGTTTTGGAAACCAAGTCCTATGAGGAGCAGTTGAAAGAGCTGAATACATTTAGCCTGGAGAACAAGGTGATCAAGGGGAGATATGATCATTGTCTTCAATTATCTGGAAGGCTGTCATTGCAGATGGCAGAGCAGACTTGTTCCCTTTTGCTCCAGATGGCGGGACTAGAACTCATGGGCGGAAACGGCAAGGAAGCAGATTTCTGCTGAACATTAGGAGAAACTGTGTAATGGCAAGAACTGTTTGTCTTGGAAGGTGCTGTGCTGTATTTAAGCAGAGGCTGGATGTCCATCTGTCAGGGAAACTCTTGTTGCCAGAGTCCTGCGCTGAGCAAGGGGATTGGACTAGAGGACCTCAGAGGCTATCAGTCTATGGAGGGATCTCTTCTGAACAACCCAGTTATCATTTCTCTGGCTTTAGAACATCTGGCTTTGAAACTTGGCCACTCTAGCTATTGCCCTAAAGAGGTGTCCTATAAAATCCAAGTGGTTTCAACACTGTCTACTCAAAGTAGTCTGCATTTGTATTGGATTTGATATTTGTATTGATATCCGTATTAGAATTGAAATTGATTATATATACATACCTGTTGGTTTTAAAAATTGTTTTATATGTTATTTTTCCTTATTTTTAAATTGTTTTCGTATTAGCCAAATGTTTTAATGGTTTTTATATATGCAATTGTTTTCCATCTGCTTTAATCACATTCAAGAAATGGATGCCCCATCATAAGCAATTCATAAAATAAATAATAATTGTTGACACTAGACTTTTCTGGCAGGACTCCAGGAAAACAAACACAGATACACATATATGTGAATCAGATTTACTTGTATTCCCCCCCCCCAAAAAAAAGTTGATTAGGCTTCTTCTCCCCTGACTCGTTCTTTCTTTTTCCTTTTTAAGCAACCAACTACCTGAAGGCAGAACTTTCTCAAGCAGTAGGCATTCTGACTTTGTGTTTGGAGAAAATATAGTAGAAAGAGTTTTGGTATGTTTTAAAGATTTTTGTCTCATTCTGGGGAGGGAAAACCATGTAAAATGACTTAGATGAGCCTGTATCCAACGTTCCAATAAAGTAATTTCTAAGTTCTGACTTTACCATAGATATGCCTTAATTTAGAACAGTTCAAAAAGCTCTCATAATTCTAGTTAAGGCAGGATACTATTCATATTCTGTGCAAAGATTGATATAATGCTTGGCTTAGTACAGTGAACAAATAACCCTTTAAAATCAGAGTAAAATGATACCCAATTCAATTTACCTAGGCCAGAATCTAATGTATACCAAGGCTTCTTGTGGAGGAGACTTATCTGCTGGATTATTTTACTACTAAAGTATTTCTAGAATATTTTACTACAGGATGTTTGTAAAAGTTGCACATTATCCTGCTTTATTAAAATCAGGATACTATCATAAAAGTATAACCTGCTCCTTGTCTCGTTGCATATTTTACAATGCCATTCATTTTTAAATTGTTAAAAATGAGTAAAATATCAGCATCTGACATGCTCCCAGTTGTAGTTCTGATTTTGTCATTTGTAATGCCTTCCTGAAATTTTTCTAGAGGCCAGCGAAATCCCCAGAGCATCATTCTGAAAGTGGCAACAATGGAAAAAAATCCACGTCTCCTATAGGTTTTCATACCAGGTCTCCGCAGACAAGTAGGTGATCTTTCTTACCAAATAAATAACATTAACTTGTTAGCATGCAGCTTTCATTTTGCACTTCATGATGTTGTGATTGCATTTGGTAATCCAAGAGAAAAGACCCACTTAATTATGAAGCATAGCCAAAAACACATTTAAAAGCACGTGACTTTCCCCCAAAGAATCCTGGGAAATGTAGTTTCTTTGGGTGAGGTCACATGTGGGATGTGCTTCAAGTTTCTGGTGTGGATTTGTCCTCAGACTGTTCTGCTGTTCAACTCCAGCAGATGTCGGGATCCTATAGCCCTCCAGATGTTGTTGAACTACAACTACATCCCTCGCCACTGGCCATGCTTCCTAGGGCTGATGGGTTTTTTCTTCAGCAACATCTGGAGGGTCAAAGGTTCTCTACAGGAATCTAGAGTTGAGACCAGTGTTCTTTGCTCCAGCTGGTAGTGACTTTCCAATGACTTTCACATCCCTCACTGCTTGATCCTTTTCAGACTCTAGATGCCGGGGTCTGAGCCTGTGTCCAACTGCATACAAATCATGCTTGCTCTCTCTCAGAACTGAGTGGAAATTTCTCAGATGACATTTTTATCAGAAAATTTCTGAAATCTTTCTTTCCCGCACCCTGAAAAAGACCACTTTCCAGGATTTTACTTGAACACTCTCCAGCATTTTTGTCAGTGAGGTGGCTGCCATTCACCAGCTCCTCAGAACAATACAGTGGTACCATTGGATACAAACGGGATCCGTTCCGGAGCCCCGTTCGTATCTAGAAGCAAATGTAACTAGCGATGGCACGTCTGCGCACATGCGCGTCGCTTTTCGCCACTTCTGCGCATGCACAAGTGGCGAAACCCGGAAGTAACATGCTCTGTTACTTCCGGGTTGCCGCGAAGCACAACTTGAATGTGCTCAACCTGAAGTGCATTCAACCCAAGGTATGACGGTACCTTTTCTTCTTTGGCAATCACTCGTAACCGAGTAAGATTGTCTTCCATAAACACAGTTTTAACAATGAGTCCGTAAGTGACTGTGGAGGTCAATTCTGGATCCACAGGTCCTTCCACAGTGGGGACACTGGTTTCCGGACGGGACTTGATCACGTTGTGGATTTGCCAAGAATGCCTTCCTCTTAGCACATTTCTCCCTTGCGTCCTGAGTTTGAGTGTCTTCAAAGCCCTTGACACTTTTGGTAAAGGCTGTTCTCCAATTGGAGTGCTTGCAGGCAAGTGTTTCCCAATTGTTGGTGTTTATACTACATTTTTTAGATTTGCCTTGAGACAGTCTTTAAACCTCTTTTGTTGACCACCAGCATTACGCTTTCCATTTTTAAGTTCGGAATAGAGTAGTTGCTTTGGAAGACGATAATCAGGCATCCAGGAACAACACATTAGAATTAGAACAACATATTATTAGAATTAGAATTGCGCTTGGAAACATACTAGGAGCCACTGTAGATCTTTTAGGATTGGTATTATATGGTCCCAGCAGCTGCTTCCAGTCACCAGTCTAGCAGCTGCATTCTGGATTGATTGTAGTTTCCGAGTCACCTTGAAAGGTAGCCCCACATAGAGCCCATTGTAGTAGTCCAAGGAAGAGATAATCGGAGCATGTACTGCTCTGGTGGGACAGTGCTCAGGCAGGTAGGGTCTCGGCCAGCGTACTAGATGGAGGTGGAGGATTCAAAATGGTGGCCAGGCTGCCAGTAAAACTGCAAGGTTTTCCTTTCATAGAAACCTCAGGATTTTCCATTATTCTCCTTTCTCTATAGCACCATTTTTTGCCAAGGATACAACCCTAGTTGAATCAGCTGCTGCTTATGTATCTAGCAAACCGACACAAAGATATTTATTAGATAAAGTTGAAGTTACTACAGGAGAAGAAGCAGAGCACAATGTCTTACAGGTATATCTTTTCCTAAAAGATTTATTGGTGGGGAATTTTTGTTATATTTGAAAAACAGGCCATGGCCTGGTCTGCACATAACACTAAGCCATGGTTTGTTAAAACAAACCATGAGGTACCCAATAGTTGTCTGACAGGGGATCAAATAACTCACAGGTTGTTTCTCCAACATTTGTTCTATTTTTCTTTTCAAGTTTTGTGAATAATAGTAATCCATTTAATTGCCATTTCTTTTTTTAAAAAAAGCAACAACATTTTTATTTAATAGTAAGAATATAAATGACACAGAAGTTTTAGGGTTGTTTTTTATAAAAAGGGTATGTCTGAATTGACAATTTTATCAAATTTTCCCATTTTAGATCAACTGCAGACTCTTTTTATTTAATAAAGTATCATCATCCTGGACTGAAAGAGGCAGTGGCTCTCTGAGACTTAATGATACATCCAGCAATCAGTGTGGAATGCTGCAGTCAAGACTGAGTAAGAATTAATTTCACCATTAAGTCCATCTTCCCCATAGGCAATTATCAATGTGGAAAATGTGCAAAGATGAGCAAATTGTATTTACAGCTATAACATATTGCCAAAGGATTTAGAATATAAACGTCACAATCCAGCAGACATTTTATTTGTTTAAGTTGGGGGTCTCATCCATTTAACTACATGTTAGTCAATTAATCAAATGAGCTCCCATTCAGTAATTGATTTATTAATTGTTCACACTATGCCTTGGGAAGCTTGCATACATCATGGTTTATATATGATTCAGCTGCAGTATTTTTTATTATTTTTTCCAAATAGGTAAATAAACACATGCAAGAAACCTACACATACACAAGAAAAAAGGCACTCCTTATGCATAGTGAAAACATTAAAACATTAAACACTGACACATACAATTACATTTGCAAAAGTTATGAATATGTTCCTATTGGCAAAATACATTCATTTAAAAATTCTAACCTTTATAAATTTTACAACTTTATTAATGCAGTTTCCGAGTCATTTGTTTGAAATTCATTTCTAATACATATTGAATCCCATATATTACAAATGAATTGCGTATAAACAACTTGGATACTTCATTGACAAAACTATAACATTTATAAAGGGTAGATTTAAAAAAATAAATGAATGAATGTATTGTGCAGATAGGAACATCTTCATCATTTTTGTGTACTTCCTCTTTTAGAGAGAGTCATTTGCAGACATAAAGTTTGGTTTATAGTACACCATCATGTATTCAGACAGGCTATGGAGATATTCAAAACACTGAGCATTCTCAAGAAATGGGAGTGTTTGTCACAAATGGTGAGTAGTTGAGTTAGACGATATAGGAATAGTGGATAACTGAGTTCATTTATTCTACTACAATGCATTTCCAGACATAAGATGGGGTGGGGAGGTGGGGAATTCCAAACTTCTCATGGTTTTAAAAGCCAGGGTAGCAGGATGCTGGACTCATTGAGCCATTTGCCTGATCTAGCAGACTCTTCTTATGTTCTTAAGTTTCAGAAGTTGAGTAACTTGAGTTTTGCAGTGCTACTAGACGAAATCTCCCCCATTAAGAAAAGGGTATTTAAATATTATCTTCCTTTCTTTCTAATGTTCCTTTTCTCCTGTTTATAGTAATGCGAAATCATGGGAGCATGAGGCTCATTCTTAACACCAGACTCTGGACTCAGATGGTCATAGAGAGAGCAAACCGGAAGAGTCTGTGCATCACGGCTACAGATTTGGAGGACTCTTGTGTCAAGGTGTTTCTAATACAGGTAGAGCCAACCAGGAGCTGCTGCAGCAAAAATTCCTGAACCTCCCTGCCTCCACCTTCTGCCCTGGCCAGAACAAGCAGCAAGGTTTGGGGTGCAGTGGTTGATTTGCTACTTTGCTTCACTGTTCCCTGGCCAGTGGTGTAGCTAGCCGCTCGGGTGCCCAGTGCGGTGCACACGTCCTGCAGCCAGGGGCGGGGCGCACTGCGTGGAGCCTCTCCGCTGCCTCCCCCTCAGCTGTAGCTGGAGCCTGCAGGCGCCCAAGCCACCACGTCACTTCCAGGAGAGACTCATGGCTCGGGCACACTGCAGGCCCCGAGGTAAGTGCCGGCCCCCGCAGTGGGGCGCCCAGTGCCAGCCACATTTCGTTGTTTTTTTTTTATTAAATATTTATTGGCATTTTCAAGAAACACACAACAGACAAACACAAGAAATAAACAAAACAAAAAAGAACACAAAAGTTCAAAACTAAACAAAAAATAGAAAAAACACATAAAGTTTCTGATACTTATTATTCTTAACCTTATTTCTCAGACCTCCTCACACCTCCCCTTCTTGTATTCCAATTTAAATTGTCAGTTCAGCAAGTCCTTAACTTATTTCTTTACCTTAACTTAAACATTTGTTCTAACATACTATTGTTTTACTTTACTTCTTTTTTCCATTTCCTCAATTTATTTTTAACAACCTTATTTTCAATTAATTTAAAAAGAAAAAAAAAACCAGTTTTACCCTATTAAGATCCCACATCAATACTTATACCCCATTAATTATTCTTAAACCTTTTTCCTAAAGTCGACCAAAATTTCCCTTCCACGATTTACCCAATTTCCTTACCACTAACAAAATATAAAAAGCAAATTATCCTTATGTACCCTTTGGATTCCCAACCTCCACCCACCCTTTTCCCGGTTCCAGTCCCCAACCAATATCCATCAGTCTTTATGTTATTTATTTAGCCTGGAGATCTCACGTCCGAGGCCCTTGTATCTCTCTCAGTTCCTTTCTGCCGGTCTCTTTGATAGTCCTTGATGTTAAGCCCCAAGTCTCGGAGGGGCTCCGGCCCAACAGAATCCATGTTGCTTCCAGCCAGTCCTCCATACTTAAAAACAAAGCCTATGGGGTGCTCCAACTCTTGTTTCAAATCTCTTTCAGATCCAGATGTCCCCAAAGCTTCAGCTTTCACCTTCAACAAATTTGTAATCCTCAGGTCTTCAGATCTCCTCCAAAGGGGATCTCTCCATTTTCCAAACTCCCATTCAGACCAGGCTTTCCACATCCAATTTTTATTGTCCTTTTTTATCATCATGTCAGGCCTCATATTGTAACTCTCCTTTAACTCCTGCAAATCTCCTGCTCCTCCTTCATTTTCTTCAAAAACAACATATTGCTCCATCATATCTACACTTTCAGTTTCATTTATTTGTTCAGTTGAATAGGCTTCCTGTTTCAAGTCCTTATCAAGCTCAAAACTGTTGTTTACTGTCCAGTGTAGTAGTGATACCTCTGTAGACAAAGCATTGTATTCATCTTGCAAGTTTCCCAAGAGAACGAGTGCTCTGTCCAATTCTGCTTGGATTTTACATACTCCAGCCATTTTTGTGATGTAGTGTCCCTATTACCCCTCTAGGGGGATTTTAGTTCCTTAATGTTCCTTTCAGCTCAAAACCAAAAGTCCAGTTATTTTGTATCAGCCCTCCTTATTTTCAACAAGTTATACCAAGTAAACCAGCAAAAACAGCAGAAACAATGTTCTCTTTTTCCAGCTGACAACTAGCTGACTAACAGCTCACTTGACAGCTGTCAAAATCTTCAATGCAACAGGCTTTCCCATAGGACGTTCCCGGGTCTGGGGGGGGGGTGAAATTTCAGCTCCCAAAATTCTTTTTATCCTCCAGTAAATCTTCTTATAGTGTCAAAACCGTGAAGTCAGGATCTTTCATTAAAAAGCAAGAAACAGATTCTCTCGACCTTAGCTGCCCAGTCCTTTGCTTTAAATTGTTTACAAAGAGGGGGGGGTGGACTTCCTTTTTAGCCCCTTCCCGCTCGTTCCAAATCCAAAATTAGAAATTTTTAAAGTTCCAATCTCCGTATTACTCACGGGTTTGTGTTTTAGAGTCCAATCGGTCTTGGAAGAAGTTGGCGCTCTCTGTCAATGGCTTGCGGCTTCACTCCGTAGGCGAGGGAGTACTCTCAGCACCACGCCTCACCCTGCCTCCGTTCCGAGCCTTTAAAAAGGCTCCGTCGCGGATTGGGGGGGCGCAAATGGTGCCCGCCGAGTCTCTATGTTCACAGGCATCCGCGCCTGTGATTTTAAGGGTCTCCGCTTCGCCGCAGCGGCCAGACCCAGACGCTACGGAGCCGATTCCCTCCGGAGCTCGGAGGGAATCCGCCATTAAACAATGGCACCAACCCGGAAGTCCCGCCAGCCACATTTCGTTACATTTGTTGACTGAACTAAAAAGTTTTGTGAGCCCAATTTTTTTAAAAATATTTTTGTCATTTTGTCACCCCACCCCCTCAGTGATGACACCCGGGGCGGCCCACACACCCCGCACCCCCTTCCTCCACCACTGTCCCTGGCCAGATTGTTTTGCTATCCCCTCAGCTGAGACCTTTGCTTAGCTTTAAAATTTTAATTGCTTCACACTTCTGTTTGCATATTTATTGTCTGTAGTTCCATTGCTTTTTGATGACTTGTATCCAAGGTGCTGGTTGCCCAGCACTGCCTGCTGCCACCCCCTACAACAGGGATACAGAACACTTGACCCTCCAGATGTTGGGGTGTAACTATTATCAGCGCCAGTCAGCAGGGCCAATAGTCAAGAAGATAATAGGAGTTGTCCTCTTATCTGGAGGGCGATATCAGGAGGACAACATGTTCCCCATCCATGCCTAAACCTTGTTTTATTGTATTCCAGAAGAGTCTTAGTGCAAACTTACATAGGATGTTTTAACTGTTGCCTCATTTTTTGCCATGGACGAGCTGGATGCAGAGGTGTGGTGGAAGGCTCCAGCTGGGGAACCCCCCAAGGAAACCCCCAGGGGAAGAAAGGTTCAGAGCCAGGGGATTGGTGGTGAGATGATGATGAGTGGTCAGAGGGAGAAGAGGGAGTAGACTACGGGGAGGATGAGATGTTGGAAGCTGAAGAGGTAACGAGCTTCAGTGAGCAGGAAGAGGCTGTGGCAGAGAGCAGCCCAGACTCGGAGGTAGAAGAGGAGGCAGGAGAGGGGCTAGGCGACAGAAGTCTGCTGAAGAATCTAGGGAGTCTCCCCCTCCTGATGTGATCAGCTTCTCTCCCTGCTGGTCTCCTAGAACAAGCAGAGGAATGAAGAGGGTAAAGCAATGAGAGGCAAGACGCCAGAACATTAGGTTGCTAAGGAAGGAACCTTAGAGAGCCTTAGAGAGCAGTGGGAAGGCGAGACCTTCAATCCTCACAACTGCTACATTGGGGCAAGACCTACTGGGAAGAGTTGCTGTGATCGCTAGGCCTGCAATGTTTTGGTTTCTTTGAATAATGAGTTAACTTCATTGACACCAGTGATTTTGATTGCTGACCTACTCCCGACTCCGACGCCTGACAATTCTACTATGTAAAACCACACTGAGCATTTGAAGGCAGTGCATAAATAACATAGAATCACAGAATTGCTCAGTTGGAAGGGACACCTGTCACTCCAGTTCTTTTCAGTAACTTTGGAATCTCTTTGGTGTGCTCAGTTTTTCACTGGTCAACTGGAAAACAGTACCTAATAGACCTATTTGTCTTGTGCATTACACAGGCAAGCTCCAAGGATGCAGCTTCTCTATACGCAGCAATCCACCACCGCCTTGTTGCAATGAGGAGCTTTGCTGATCAGGAATGTGATGTAAACCATGTAGAGCAAGAGCCAGATATTCAACCACTGAATTATGACAGTGATGAGGACGAGAATGAAAAAATAACTCAAGTGAGCAACAACAAATCAGGTGAGCAAAGCTCTCTGCAGGACCAGACAAAGGCTGTATTTTTATAACCATTATCCTAAGCCATCTACATAAAAAATAATGGGGGCTGGCTTTGCTGCAAAGTGAGAAGTAGCTCTGCTGCTGTTCACATTCCTTTCCCAGACCCACAACTTGGTGGGATGTGCATTGCCGTAGGAAAAGGGGGTTATACACACCCCAATATTATTTTTTTAAAAAAATAGAGGCACAATGAGGCGGTCGAACAGATTGCACTGCCTTCATCACGACTTTGTGAAAACAGAAAATGATAAATGCATCCGGTATTTTAAGTCGTTGTGCTATATTGTATTTTGTTTTGGATCGGAAGCTATTTGGAGTAATATTTTACTAGAAAAATGGGGAATGAATATTAAATCACCCTCTAGGAGTGGAGTGGGAAGATCAATACAAGGTAAAATGAGTCATATTACTATAAATTAATTGCTTCACTCCTTGCAAGGGGTTAAATCTCATTGAACCATAGCAGGATTTACTTCTGAGCAAACATGGTTAGGATTTTGATGCCTATCAAAATAAGGAATGTAATAATAAGCAGCTACCCCACTCCTGAAAGTTCCCTGCTTCTGAAAAAAATAGGGTGAGTGGGAGATATTCTGAAGCAACTGCTTTTCAAAGTAAAAATTAAAAAGGGTTGACTACTTATTGAGCGATCATTCTTGTTTGTGATTATACTGAAGGAAATGTTGTCCCATATTTTCTGGTGCATTTCCCCATCAATTTAATTACTGTGAAAAATCTGGATTTGGAGGAGGAGCTCCAATCCTTTTTAATTGTGCAACCTGAATTTGCTGGTATGTGATGGAATGCTAGCTTCAATATTACTCTTTTCCTTAGAGAAGTCACTAGAAATTGTGGACCTTTGCCACCAGAGGGCATATTGTTCCTCACGTCTGTGCCTGGCTGGCTCCTACCTATGGCTTCTTTGCATAGGCCACTGTTGAAGGTTTCCAACCATCTGCCATCTCCTTTCCTTGAGTGAACATTCCACCTGTCCTTGACCTTAAGCTCTCTTTTTAGTCAAATTCATAGCCCACCTTTCTGATCTGCCTCTACCCTGAACTCCTTTTCCGTCATCACTTCCTGCTTCCTGCTTGGATAGACTATATCTCATATATATATATATATATATATATATATATATATATATATATATAACATATAATTTTCAATAGTAATTAAACATACTTCTACATCTTATTCAAATTTTTGACTTCCATCAATCCTGTCTGAAAATTTTCCAATCTAATCTCTCAGTATGCATTTCTCATCTTCCCTATTACATTTCAAACTCATCACCAATATCTCTATCTTTTTCTACTTTGTAACACTTCATATATTTCTCCTTACAAAACTTCTTGTAGTCCTACTAGCGTAATTTGTTGATTACAGTTGCTCTTCAAATAATTCATATACTTTTTCCAATCTTCTGTAAATCTCTGGTCCCACAGGTTTCAAATCCTTCCTGTCATTTTGTCCAATTCTGCATAGTCCATTAATTTCGTCTGCCATTCTTCTTTCGTTGGAATTTCTTCTTGTTTCCATTTCTGGGCTAACAACACTCTTGCCGCAGTTGTTGCATATAAAAACAATTTAACATCTTGCCTATTAATGTCCTGACCTATAATACCAAGAAAAAATGCTTCTGGTTTTTTAAAAAATGTATATTTCAACATCTTTTTCATCTCATCTTTACTTTTTTTACATTCCCACCACATATGATAAAATGTTCCTTCTTTTTCTTTACATTTCCAACATTTATTATTTGTCTTATACATTTTAGCTAATTTCACTGGTGTAATATACCATCTATATATCATTTTCATCATATTCTCTTTCAAAGCATTACAGGCTGTAAATTTTATCCGTTCATTCCACAACCTTTCCCATTCTTTAAGCTGTATATTATATCCAAAGTCTTTTGCCCAATGAAGCAATTACCGATTTCTGGATAGACTATATCTGAGGGTGACTCCTTTCATCTCTGCCTCTGGTTCTCGCTCCTATTGGTTCCTGAAAGAGAAACAAACCACCTTGTCCGCAGGTCCTTTCATGGAAAAGTAGGGATGGAAGGATCTGTCCATTTATGTTCTCTCTGTTTCTAATTTTCCCACTCGTAAATTCACTTCTTCACATTTCTGCCGCAATTTGCCATTTTCAACTCCTCTTGGAAATTCTTCAACATTTTAGTGTCAATTTCTCCTGACAAAGACACTTTTGTATGCAGACTTGACTATTATACACATTTTTGCAAGCATTCCCATGAGGGCACATAACTCACTGGTAGGGCATCTGCGTTGCATGCAGAAGGTCCCAGGTCCAATCCCTCACATATCCATGCAGGGCTAAGAAAGACTCATTGCCTGAAGCTCTGGGGAGCTTCTTCCCAGGCAGTGTGGACAATTCTGAGCCATACGGGCCCATTATCTGACTCTGCACACAACTTCCTACATTCCTATGATAAAACCTAGTTTTTGTCAACGTGAATAGTGTCTGCTGAATGGTTACCATGATTGGATGGTCTTCATAGTTCTCTGGGTGCAGCCAGATGTTACATCAGACATGTGGCTACCACCAAATGTAGCAACTCCTCCTTCATTTTTCCATGTAATGCCTTGTTGTTGTTTAGTCGTTTAGTCGTGTCCGACTCTTCATGACCCCATGGACCAGAGCATGCCAGGCACTTTTGTCTTCCACTGCCTCCCGCAGTTTAATCAAATTCATGCTGATAGCTTCGAGAACACTGTCCAACCATCTCGTCCTCTGTCATCCCCTTCTCCTTGTGCCCTCCATCTTTCCCAACATCAGGGTCTTTTCCAGGGAGTCTTCTCTTCTCATGAGGTGGCCAAAGTATTGGAGTCTCAGCTTCAGGATCTGTCCTTCCAGTGAGCACTCAGGGCTGATTTCCTTCAGAATGGAGAGGTTTGATCTTCTTGCAGTCCGTGGGACTCTCAAGAGTCTCCTCCAGCACCATAATTCAAAAGCATCAATTCTTCGGTGATCAGCCTTCTTTATGGTCCAGCCCTCACTTCCATACATCACTACTGGGAAAACCATGGCTTTAACTATACGGACTATACTTTTCCATGTAATGCCTAGCAATACAAAATTTGTGACTTTCCTCATCATTCTTCCATTTCATTGACTGCTGCTGCTGCTCTGAGGGGGCTGAGAATTTCAGAGCACATAATAATGCAGGTTTTGTATTGCTAAGTGTTACCAGAAGTGTGCTGGTTTCAGTAGCTGCTACACATCTGTTGTACTGCACCGAGTTGACCCCACTGATGCCACTCCCATTAATCTCATTCTGGTCCTCTTCCTATGTTTCTTTTCGGCGTCTGTTCAGCTTGTGAGGCATGTGCTTGCGCTCAAGCCTTAATCTCACACCGTGTCTCTGGGGATTTGCACCCAAGAGGGTCCTAACATGCATTATTGTTGTGGGGCAATTTTGATTGGGTCTGATCCCCAAACACACCTGCAGTTCCTCAAAAGAGGAAGCAATGTGGGTCGAACGAATGATATAGTTTTTGATGCTGATGTGGGAAAGAAGCACATTATTTAAATGGCTTGTGAGCAGTAACTAAGAAACTGGGGGACAAATCAGGAAGTCCTTGTTTTGAATCTCATCTGTTCCATGAATTGACTAGGCTACTCTCTCCTAATCTGCAGTATGGGGACAATAAGACTGACAGAGTTCGGGAAGGATTTCAACAAGATGATGCGTGTAAATGATTTGAACACATGAAAGCACTAAACAGATGTTAAGTAGAAGTAGTAGCCAGTGGCAGAGTGCATGCTTAGCTGAATCTGTGACCTCTCCAGTTAGAGGGGTCCTTGGTGTCAGGATAGGGAAAGACCACTCAGTATAAAAGGACAGCAAAAGACCATTTCATGCAACCACAACATGGTGGTTCTCATGCTACAACAGGAGACAATATAAAAATGTGTGCTAGAGCAGAAAACTGAGTAGGTGAAAAGAATGGAAGAGGAACTGACTATATCCAAAGTTCCTGTCTACTGCATACTGATTTTATGCTATTTTCTGAAGGAAAAATGCATGTCTTATGGACCCTCTCTTTGAAGTAAGCCCTATTGATTACAGTGGGACTTACTTCCAAGTAAACATGCATAGGAGTGTGCTGAACCATTGCTTGTGTAAGGAGGGCACAAAAAGACCTGCGATAAACCTGAAGAACCAAACGTTTTTATTTTTAAACTGTGACTATGGTATACTATATACAGCTCACTCTGCCCACCAAACAGCAGCCGCTTCAGTCAGCATTCATGCAGAACCTCTCCCCTTCAACTTGTCTGTGTGACTTCCGAGAAGGAGATAATAAAAGGCTGGAATTTGTTTGCGAGTTGAAGGTACTCTCCAATCTATGTGCCGACTTGCAAGTTAAACAATCATGTTGACAAGCAAAGGCCTCTGACACAGATTTGGGGAAAACAGCTAAGGGTCAGTGGCCAGTGATGATAACTGAGGCCACAGTCCTTGAGGGACATCCAAACTGTGGTACATACAGTGTTCTTTTCACTGTGATGGACTTCGCAGTGAGGGTGTGTGTGTGTGTGTGGTGCATGAGAAAAAATGAGTGAAGTTATATAAACCCTTACAATTCCCTGCAGCCAGTGAGTCCAAATTCCTCTTCCATCCAGGTCCCAGAGATTGCTGACAACCCAGGCCCCATCTGTTATCAAGCAACCTTGGCAGGTCCTCTGACGGCCCCTGCTTTATTTTATTTATCCTGACTATGTCCACCTCAGTCTGCTTATCTTTCATGCCAGCTGACCCTGTTGTAATACTATCAAGGTACGCAGCCCAACCTTTGCTGAGATTTCACTCCAAACACCATTTGCAAAATGTTTCCTGCTGCTCTAAAGTTGCCAGCTTTTGTCATGTTCTGTGTTTTCAGTAGATGCATGGCGGGTAGACATCAGTGGGTGCAGTTTTTCCCATTAATGCATCTCAATGCCAGAAAAAAAGGCTCACTTGGTGATTCTGACTCTATTCATTAGAGATTTTTTTTAAAAAACCCTCTGTAGATAAAAACTGGGGCAGTGGAGTCGTCGAGTGTCACTCTTGCAACTCCACACATGCTGTATCAGGGCAAGTTTACATGGCTCTGATTTAATGTATGATGTTCTTTTTGCAGTTTGAAAAGGGGCTAATAATAATAATAATAATAATAATAATAATAATAATAATAATTTTATTATTTATACCCCGTCTATCTGGCTGGGTTTCTCCAGCCACTCTGGGCAGCCTCCAACAGAACACTAAAAACAGAATAAAACTTCAAACATTAAAAACTGCCCTAAACAGGGCTGCCATCATATTTCTTCTAAAAGTCAGATAGTTTTTTATTTCCTTGACATTTGATGGGAGGGCATTCCACAGGGCGGGCACCACTACTGAGAAGGCCCTCTGCCTGGTTCCCTGTAACCTCACTTCTCACAGTAAAGGAACCACCAGAAGGCCCTTGGCGCTGGACCTCAGTGTCCGGGCTGAACAATAGGGGTGGAGATGCTCCTTCAGGTATACTGGAAGAAATGGGTGGGTACTGCTTGAGCTTCTCTTCATTTTTACTCTTCCAGGCTGTTTACCCAGTTTTACATGCCTGTAATGCCTTTGGAAGACAGCTCTGTATTTTCCCAGACTTTATTCAGGCACATGCTATGGTAGCCAAAATGGATAAGTTGTTTGGGAATTTTTGTCCAACTTCCAGAGGGGCAGGTGTGTTAGGCTGTTGCCTCAAAAATGGCAAGAGTGCTGAGACACCTGAAAAGCTATCCACATATCTTGGGAAATAAGCTTTTGTAGAATGAAGCCAAAATGCTAAATAGAAAGCAAGTGTGCAACAGTGGATACAATATTGTACTAGGATTGGGGTGACCCAGATTCAAATCCCCACACAGCCATGAAATTTATTGTGTGGTGTTGGGCTAGTCAATGTTTCTCAGACTAACCAACAACCTAAAATTAATTTGATGATAAAATTGGGGGGGGGGGGTAGCTGGGGGCAGAGAAACCCATACATGAGTATGGGGAAATGAGCATGTAAGAAACAAAATGAATATGTACACGATAAGCACAGTGAGCGTACACAACAGTAATCACCCTACCTTTGCTATTCTTTCTTAACAGCTGTAGTGGGAAAGCCAACCATTGTCTGGCTTGGGTCCTGAACAAATAGAATCAAATGTATCCATAAATTCTAGTTTAGCAATTTCATGCAGGAACTCTTTGAAGTTCCTTTGCTAGATAATGTGACCTGCTGGCTAGCAGCAGAATATCCTGGGAGACTAAATATTCCCACCCTTACTTCTGATAGAAGTCATTTTTATTGTTGAGAATGACTTGTAGACGGAAGCATGGCATTGTTTGCAAGTGAAAGCATATATCACATTGAGGAGTAAGCCAGTGAATGAGTTCTGAGGATGCCTCTCATATTGATGTCTCATAATTGTACATCTGAGTGGAAACATTAGTGCAGTAAGGGCTATTTTCTAAGTTTGTGGACCACCACATTTTCTTTTGGTTTATAGCTAAAAGAAGCACCACATGAGATGACAATTGAAATCCTTCCAAATTAAAACTCAGCTCCTTGGTTACGATCTGCCGAAGCTATCTGTGTGTATATTTGGGATTGTTTTTGTTCGTGAACAAAAAGAGTCAGGGTTTTCTCTAAGGTTTCCACAGCAGCTGCTTGTGCTGCTGTCAAGGCAAGCTGTTTCATTTTAAAATTAAACAGAAAAAGCCCTTTCCTCTTCAGCATGTGGCAGGAAACTTCAAAGAAAGCTCTTACTCTTTTTTTTCTTTATTAAAGTGCTTTGGGCACCACCTGAAAGTGCACAAACAACCACTACTGATCTTAAAGTTACACACACAGAGAGAGAGAGGGAGGGGTAAGAGATGAATGAAGTCTTTGAAAAACTGGCAGGCGAGAATGTGCAACATGCTTCGAGCGCTCAGAATTCCTCTTCGCTTTGTTCTCAAGAGTTCCTTTGTTCCAGTCTGGAAAATTTGCCTGCTTACAAGCCCCAACAGTCTACACTCCTGCTCATTGCTCCATTCGCAAAGATACAATATTATTGTCCTTGATTATATTCGGATCTTGTTTTATGTTATATATCTGTAGGTTATACACAAGGGAGATCTGCAACAAAATGTGGCAGTGTGAAATCCTCCTGTTCAGGATACTCCTGGTTTTCCATTTTTCGCCCCCTCCTCCTGGCCAGTCTGCATTCCATATCCATTCAGCATGCTCAACCATTATTGGGTTGTTTGGCTCTTATACCCTAGGGTTTTTCCTAAACATTTTGTACCATTTATAATTTTGGTTTCCCTTGAGCTTGCTGAAATATCCCTCTTGTGTATGGATGGTCCTGTTTTGGCTACTTAAGGGCCAACTGTTATTATGAGTTGTTAATCTGTGTATCTGAAGAAGTGTGCATGCACACGAAAGCTCATACCAAGAACTAACTTAGTTGGTCTTTAAGGTGCTACTGGAAGGAAAAAATTTTTTTGTTTTTACAATAATAGAATTATAGAGCTGTAGTGCTAACACGGGTGGCGCTGTGGGTTAAACCACAGAGCCTAGGACTTGCCAATCAGAACGTGGCGGTTCGAATCCCCATGACGGGGTGAGCTCCCATTGCTCGGTCCCTGCTCCTGCCAAGCTAGCAGTTCGAAAGCATGTCAAAGTGCAAGTAGATAAACAGGTACCGCTCCGGCGGGAAGGTAAACAGCGTTTCCGTGTGCTGCTCTGGTTCACCAGAAGTGGCTTAGTCATGCTGGCCACATGACCCGGAAGCTGTATGCCGGCTCCCTCAGCCAATAAAGCGAGATGAGCGCCGCAACCCCAGAGTCGGCCACGACTGGACCTAATGGTCAGGGGTCCCTTTACCTTTACTTAGTGCTGAAAGGGACCACAAGGGTCATCTAGACCAACCCCCTGCAATGCAGGAATCTTTTATGCCAAGTGAATAATAATTGTGCGTTTTGTTGTATTACACTTATTTTTAATAAAGGACCAGAAAAAATAAAGTAAAAATGCAACTATAACATGAATCGTAATAGGCCACTGATACAATTGAAAACAAAGTTGTTCTGTGAGCATAGCAGCAGATGTGTGAGCATGAAACCCTGTGGCTACAGCTGATAACTCTTGAGATTAAAAAAATTTTTGGTACCTGGGGGGCTCTAATAATAATAATAAATAATTTATTTGTACCCCGCCCATCCGGCTGGGTTTCCCCAGCCACTCTGGGCGGCTTCCAACAAAGATTAAAAATACATTAAAATGTCGCATATTAAAATCTTCCCTAAACTTCCCTGATGATGACATACAGGGACTCAGGTCTATGGTGGAGCCAGGGAATTAAACCCTGTTGTTTCAGGAAGGACTGTGCCAGAGTTCTGCCATTTCTGACACCGCCCCCTTTCTTTTCTGGCAACTAGCAAAATCCCAGCCAGGCCTCTTTCTTCTGATTGGTTGGCAGCCTTATTTCTGATGCCAGTCATACTAAAGTTGCAATCCTATGCACACAGTGCATAGTAAAAATGTATGGGATTGAGGATTGAGCCACTTTTAAATTAATGGTGGAAGTGAGTTGTTAATCTCGTGAACTGGGTTCGATTCCCTGCTCCTCCACATGCAGCTGCTGGGTGACCTTGGGCTAGTCACACTTCTCTGAAGTCTCTCAGCCCCACTCACCTCACAGAGTGTTTGTTGTGGGAGAGGAAGGGAAAGGAGAATGTTAGCCGCTTTGAGACTCCTTAGGGTAGTGATAAAGCGGGATATCAAATCCAAACTCCTCCTTCTTCTGGTGGAGACATGGCTGCAAAGGTTGCAAAATAGAGAAAATGTTAAATAATAAATAGCTTTATTAAATAGATAGCTTCAACTGGGCTGCACTGTGATATGCAGGAAAGTTCCATTAATCTGAAAATAGCCATGTATAACAGCTTCTGTATGCTGACCAATGAAAAGCTTATCTATATCCCCCCCCCAATTGCTAGGTTCCCACAGGAAAAAATAACCAGAGCAATGCACTTGTTTATGAAACACTCTTCCTGAAAAGCATAATCAGTAACCCCACACTTCATGTAAGGCTGATGGCATTAAAGAAAAAGAAAATTCCCTGCAGATAAATGACTACTTACACTTCATTTTTCTTTATGTCCTGATTTCAACCAATATCGTGAAGTTATGGTCAGAGCAGATCCACTGAAAGCAGTGGACTCAAGTTAGCATTTTATTCCAGTGACGTGGCTGGAAACTTTCCCTTCCACGAAACGTTGGCATCAGTTGAAACATCTTATTAGATATAGATGTACTCTATGCAATTCTATTTGCTTTCTTTCAATAAATCGACCCCTTAGGCTGTGCTAAAAATGATTAATCAGCTCATCCTTCAAAATGAGCTTTCCTCCACCTGAACATAAAAAGAACCCTGATTAATCAAAACAAGTCCCATCTAGCTAAGCATCCTGTTATCACAGTGGCCAACCAGAGGCCCAAGGGAAATCCACAAGCCAACCCTGAGTGCAATAGCACTCTTTTCACTTGTGATTCCCAGGAGGTGGTATTTTTCAGGAGTATATTGCTTACAACACTGCAGGTGGTACACATCCACCTTTGGCTAGTCGCCAATAATAGCCTTATCCTTCATTCATTTATCTAACCTCATTTTTAAAGCCATCCAAGTTTGTAAAGATCACTACATCTTGAGGAATGAACCTCGTAGCTGTTTATTTGCATGTTTATTTCACTGTCGGAAATGTATGTCACAAGTTATGAATAAGTTCTCTTTGTAGTTTTGGGGATGGTGCCATTTGTCCATTTTTTTAAAATATAAATAAGAAAACCATCAATCTTCAATTGCTTTTTTACATTTCAGTCATACCCACTTTAACAAGTGGCTCCTGAAGGGTTGACCATGAGTCAGTGTGACTCAATAGATAGATAGATAGATAGATGGATGATAGATGATAGATGATAGATGATAGATAGATAGATAGATAGATGATAGATGAAAGATGATAGATGATAGATGATAGATAGATAGATAGATAGATAGATGATAGATAGATAGATGATAGATGATAGATAGATATCACCATGTTCTGCACAAATTAAGAGCCTGTGTGGTGTAGTGGTTAAGAGCGGTAGTCTCGTAATCTGGGGAACTGGGTTCGCGTCTCCGCTCCTCCACATGCAGCTGCTGGGTGACCTTCGGCTAGTCACACTTCTCTGAAGTCTCTCAGCCTCACTCACCTCACAGAGTGTTTGTTGTGGGGGAGGAAGGGAAAGGAAAATGTTAACCGTTCTGAGACTCCTTCGGGTAGTGATAAAGCGGGATATCACATCCAAACTCCTCCTCTTCTTCTTTTCTCTCAACAGCTGAGGTCAGGAAGAACCTGTTCTCATAGGAAAAAGCTGATTGTGTACATTCTAAGCCACATTCCAAAGCACTGTGGGGATGGTTTGGTTTAAAGAAACAATCTTTGCAGATTAATTTGGTACTTGTGGTTATCTTGAAATTACCCCCCCCCCCCGGTATACTTGTCCTCTCTCGTGAATCAGTGATGCTGTTTGGGCTGCGTAAGCACAAGCTCCTGAAGTCTCCAAGTGATATTAGCACATATAGATGACGTGGTACCAATCGCTTACCATGGAAGTAACCAATCGCTTTCCATTCTTCTCCAGATCATTCTCAGTGGATTCGCCGACAGCCTGTGGTCTGTTCGTGACAACTTGCTACCTCCAATCAAAGTAAAAAAAAACACCCAGAAACTTCTTTTTTAAAAAAATACCCTAGAAGCTCTTACGACATCAGCATGTGAGGAAATTTTGCACACTTTTTGTATGACTAAGGGGCAAAAACTTTTCAGGGTTGACTTAGCACACAGAGGATACACGAAACAAGCACTTTATGGGTTCCAGTCGTCCTTCCTTTTACTTATACAGGAATTAGAGAATGGCCCCAGCTCTTTAAGAATTTTTTAAATAAAAAGACTTCAGTTTTTTGAACAAATGATCTTTAAGGACAATTTTAAAGAAAAAGAGAATCCTAATTGAAGTTCTTTCATCATATTGATGGAATCCATCATTTATCCATGAATTACTGACTGCGTTAATTCCACATAGATTTATCTACACAATGACTGTCCACAAAAATCTATTATGAGTACAGCTATATAATAAATATTTTTCTTAGCAGTCACAGCATAGCATTCAGCAGCTGATATTTCTGTGAAGTTTTTGGCATGGTAAGCTATTTTAGGGAACTTTCCCGATCCAGAAAAATAGAATATGAATGTAGAAATAGTTGGTTGCAATTGGTTGTGCTATGTGCACAAATCTGGTGTATGTTTGTGTGAATGTGGGGCACGGGGTGTGTGTGTGTGCATTCAGCAACCTAGTAATGTATGCACAACAACAAACCTCCTATTACGTAGGGATCCCCCATGTAACCAAAACTTTTGCTCTGGGAACTTTTTTTTTTAACTAGGGAGGATAGCAGCCTATTCTGAAATGGGCCAAAAATCTCTAAAATAATTTTGTATATATGAAAAGTAACTAATCTGAGCACTGGATTAAGCTACAAGCTTGCAAGTTAGCCAGCAACAATTAAGCAACAATTGCACTTAATTGCCATTTTGTTTCCTTAGATATGTAACCATATAAGAAGGTACAGTGGTACCTCGGGTTAAATACTTAATTCGTTCCGGAGGTCCATTCTTAACTTGAAACTATTCTTAACCTGAAGCACCACTTTAGCTAATGGGGCATCCTGCTGCCACCATGACGCCGGCTGCACGATTTCTGTTTTCATCCTGAAGCAAAATTCTTAACCTGAGGTAATATTTATGGGTTAGCGGAGTCTGTGACCTGAAGCGTATGTAACCTGAAGCGTATGTAACCCGAGGTTCCACTGTATACATATCTTGCATGGCATGGATTAAAAATGTAAGAAGAGCCGTACAGAATCAGGCCAAAGACCTCTCTAGCCAGCCTATCTACCTTGCTTCCCACAACAGCCAATCAGATGCCTACGGAAAGCCCATAAGCAGTATATAAGCACAATAAACTCCTGTTGTTATTCTCTGGCAAGTGGTGTTCACCCTGATTCAATCATAAGGCTAAACGGATGGTTTATTAAGATATGGCTTAGTGTTATGTGCAAACCATGTCTTACAGCTGAATCTATGGCTTGTTGTTGGCTTGTGAACCTTGGTTTAATAGTGGCTTATGTTACATGGGAACAGCACCCTTCCTTAACCGTGGTTTGTTTAACCGTCTCAGGTGCTCACCAAACCAGCAGCTGGAAATGAAAAGCATCTGTGGTTGACGCATGGTAAACTCATGGTTTTTTAAAACAAACTATGGCTTAGCATTATATACCAACCATGCCAATCACTTGCTTCCTTCGATCCTAGAGACAACATATAGCAATCACGATTAGTGGCCATTTTATAGCCTTATCCATCCTCTTTGTAAATCCATTTAAACTGGTTGCCATCACCACATCTTGTAGTAGTCAGTTCCATAGTTTAACTATGGGCCTTGGTCCAGTATACCTGAAGGAGTGTCTCCACCCCCATCGTTCTGCCTGGACACTGAGGTCCAGTGCCAAGGGCCTTCTGGCGGTTCCCTTGCTGTGAGAAGCCAAGTTACAGGGAATCAGGCAGAGGGCCTTCTCGGTAGTGGCACCCGCCCTGTGGAATGCCCTCCCACCAGATGTCAAAGAGAAAAACAACTACCAGACTTTTAGAAGACATCTGAAGTTAGCCCTGTTTAGGGAAGCAAAATCAAATCAAAATCAAATATCTTTAATACGGTCAGTGACCAGAAAGCAATTCATAAAAAATATGACATTAAAAGTAGTATTGTGCTACAAATAACAGTAGAAATATGGTCAGTTCACAGAATTGGTGCTTATATTTATGACCAGGTTTCGCCTTTTAAGGTTTTAAAAATTCAATTCAGGTGTCACTACTGTTTATTATCTGTTATGTACTGAGTTGAATAGGATCCAAACTGCAGCAGTCTGATTGGTCCTAGAACAATAGGATCCAAAAGGCAGCAGTCTGATTGGTCCTAGAACAATAGGATTCAGAATGCAGCAGTCTGATTGGTCCTAGAACAATGCAGCAGTATGATTGGTTGGCAGGAACTACCCAATCATGCTCCAGATAGAAGTGAATCCACAACCTGATTGGCTTACAGTAGAATTCCGGAATTAGCCAATCATGTGCAGCCCATTGTGTAAATAATGTATATAAAGCAGATACTTTGAGGGGACATTCATTCATTCCTCCTCACCACTATGAGCTGAATAAAGAGCATGAAATCACTTTGCGACTCTGAGTATATTTCAGAACGCATCAAAAATGCTTCTGAAATCCTGCTGAAAACTTTGCCTGATGTGAGGGATATCCTGCTGCCAAAGGTAAAAGCTTCATCATTAACTACATGAACACTTAAAAGCTAGTTTTTGTTTGCAAAGGCTGTATCTGTCAGCCTAGCACATGCAACAGTCCAAAGAGTATTTCCAAAGCTCGTATTGGTATCCATCATTCCACAAGTTGCTGTGTGTTTTTGGAAAAAATATGTTCAGGGCTGTGCTCTCTGTGTGTTTCTAAATGAGCCATGGTTTTCTTGGGTATTGCATTTCCTGTTTGTGGACACCTTTCATATATAAAGTGTTTCATGCAGTGCAACCCTTCTCCTCTTGACTTGGAAGCAGATCCCACTGTGTTCGTTAAATGTGTTCAGGATTGCAACCCCAATATCATCCATGCTGTGTGAGGAATTGAGGCTGCTATTCATAGGAATGTAAGATGCACGCAAGCTGGTTATGGGTGCCACAGTCATGCTTCCCAGCCACTGGGATAGCTCAGTTGGTAGAGCATGAGACACTCAGGGTTGTGGATTTGAGCCCCACATTGGGCAAAAGATTCCTGCATCACAGGGGGTTAGACTAGAAGACCCATGTGTTGCCTTCGAACTCTGCAATTGTATGATTCTGTGATTCTACCCACTGATATACATAGGAACAGGGGAAGCCTCCTTAGAAATGGAAGTAGTACACAGCCATGATTCACAACTGGTTGTTGTCAACAACCCTATCTTCCATGAAATTTTATAAATCTTTTTTAAAGCCATCCAAGTTGGGTGACCATCATTTAAGAACATAGAACAGCCTCTTGGCAGTGGTCCATCTACTCCTGCATCCTGTTCTCACAGTGGCCAACCAGATGCCTACGAGAAACCCACAAACAGGACCCAAGCAGAAGAGCACTGTCCCCACCTGTGTTCTCCAGCAAAATCACTACATCTTGTGGCAGTAAGTTCCATAGTTCAACTATATGCAATCCTATTAAAAATAAGAAAGTGGCCTGAGTCCAGACAATGGGTGTCCACCTCGGAAAGACTGCACTGTTTGCTTCACACTTTAGTAATCCTTAATCCATCTTCCCTGCTAGCCTCTCATCTTGGATAATTTGCTCTAGGCATCCTGTATAAAAAGGACAAGTGGCTCATGCAACTGTTAGGGGGAAATCAGAAGAGCCTGATGTTAGGTGCACAGGGGCAAAGCCCTTGAACCATCTATGGGTCTTGAGTCCTGTACAGCCTTATCAGGTGCTAACACAACCCAGACATCTAACAGTGAGTGACTTGCTCAAGAATAACTAGCAAATTCATAACCCAGCTCTGCCACAATCAGCTCACTCCACTATATTATATAGACACAATCAGTTAATTTTGTTGACCTCTTCTTGATAACTTATAGGTAATCTACCTCCAACAAATTAAAGATTTAGAAAGGAGGGTGGGGTGTCAGAAAAGATGCTCCTGCACACCATGAGTGATACTTTTTTCATCAAACATTACTTTTTCAAATCACGCTTTCTGTAGGATAGTTGAGAGAAGAGCCAGCAACCACAATGGCAATCAAGTTACACGTGTTTTCAAACTAACTTTTTATTTGTGCTTAGTCAAAAAATATTTGCTTGATAAATATTTGGCCAAAAATAATATTGGCAAGACTTAAGTGCTGTTAAGTTTCCACAAGAACTCTACTCTTATCATCCCCAAACTGACAAGGAGAGCACAACTATCAAATTGTAAAGGCAGTCCACAGTTTTAGAATGTGTATATGGATGATCAAACGTAGCAAAAGCAAAGCCCAACTAGATCATACTATTATGTCCCTTCTGTCAAAGCTGCCACCCATAATAAGCAGATTAATTCCAGAACAGTTTTTGAACAATTCCTATCAAAACGCAAAGCCATAAACCATGTTTGCAAAGCAAAAGGGTCTGTTTATTTCGTAACCAGTCATATTGAGGATATGGTCCATCAAATCTGTCTCTCAGCTGTGTCTCCACTGCACTCTCAGCCTAATTCAGGATTTGTTAAGCTACCAATCAGAGTCCAGAAATAGGACTCTTAACAAATTTTTAGTCCCTAAATAAAATGTTTAAATAATTAACACATGCACTGGAACCTAAAGGTGGTCTTAAATATTTTAATTGCACTTACTTCCAGAAATTGGCTGAACTTGTGTAATTCATTTTGGGCAGACTGTAACTTGGATCAGATAATGAGTGCACTTCTGAAACTGCAGTTCAGCAGATTTCTTTACAAGGTGGTTTGAGAAGATGGAAATGGCCTTGGACCCATGCAGAACTGGGATAGACTGGACTTTAATGGGTCTGTTCCCTAGTTCCAAATACATATTATTTTCTCACTGAAGCCTGCTAATAAATCAGTGTAGGTTAACACTGAATAATCTACTTGTACTGGTTGCAGAGGAATGCAAATATTTTACTACTTGCCTCCACTTTAACTATATGGGAAAAGTTAAAATACTATGCTGAAAGGTCTCTACATGAATGGGATCAGCTTTTATTCTTGACCATCTTATACTTTTTTTTATAAAAGTGCTGCTTTAGTACTATTGCATTGTTATGAAGGTCTTTAAAAAGGTAACATATACTATTATTCATATACAAGAAATTAGTAAAGTATTCCATATGCTGTGTTTTGGATATTATTATATAATAAACAGAACCAAAAAAAAACAACAGTGACAAAATTAAGCCTTGGCTTTCATTTTCAATGAAGTATAGCATGTCTATCTTCTGCAATATATCATTTAAACATTGTATGTGGTTTCCCCTGAACTTCCTAAATTGTCAAAGTGACACGTGAGGGTGCTTACTCTCTTACCACCTCAGGCTGAGAAGTTTCCCAAGCCTGGTGTAGATAATGATGAACTAGGTGGACCAGATGTCCGAGTCACTATTTTAGCCACTATTCCTAAAAAGCTTCCTTCCCCAATAGACCCTCCTTAGTGAGGTTCACCCGTCTCTACTACTGTATTAACTTTCAGCAATCAGTTGGTGGCTGAAGAATACTTTTCCTGGCAACCCCAAGATCATTGGATGGAATAAAGTTTTCATCTGTAACTATTTTTAGGTGTCTTTAATTGTAATTGGTTTTTTAAAGAGTGCTTTAACTGTTTTAGAATGTCTTTGTTTTTAAATTGTGTATCTGTTTGCTGCCCTGGGCTCCTTGCAGAAGATGGGACATAAACCCAATGTCTAACAATACAGTAGTACCTCTGGTTAAGTACTTAATTCGTTCTGGAGGTCCATTCTTAACCTGAAACTGTTCTTAACCTGAAGCACCACTTTAGCTAATGGGGCCTCCTGCTGCCACCGTGCCGCTGGAGCATGATTTCTGTTCTCATCCTGAAGCAAAGTTCTTAACACGAGGTAATATTTCTGGGTTAGCGGAGTCTGTAACCTGAAGCGTATGTAACCTGAAGCGTATGTAACCCGAGGTACCACTGTACAAGACAGCTTCTTATGTTCCTTTGATGCACCACTAATATGCTTCTGCTTGGGTTCCAAACTCTGGCAGAGTATGGCTGTACTGGAGGCCTCCAGTAGTATAAAACCTGTCCCCTGCCCTGCTACTCAGCAGCACTTGTCCCATAGCCAGCAGCTCATCAGCTGGCTCAAAGAATGCTCTTGGTAATTTTGAAAAAAAGCAACATATTGCTTATGCATTCCAATGCTTAAAACTTTCTTTCCCTCCTTGCTGTAATCCCATTTCCTTCCTCTTTCAGTTTTAATAGTATGTGAAAGTGTTCCTTTTTTTAAAAAAAACCATTAAGATAGATGATCACAGGGATACAGAAAATGAAGGTTAATTGCGCAATCTTCTCCCCTTGGTTTTAAGCCAACGGATCACTTTTTTGAGCTCCACCTTTGCTTGGTTGATATTTGTTTAACTTCGGTAGGCAGTTTTAAAAAGAATTATGAGCAAATGACCTATGGCATACATTTCTCTTCGCTCCAGAATGTTGGCAGACTTTCTTTTTATCACTGTAACTATGGCAAGTTACAGCTTCAATTTGTTCTGGCCTTTTAGATCGTGAAGTGGCATTTTTCACCCAGCCCAGATTTAGTCACCTTTTAAATCACCAGCAGGGTTGTTGAATGTGTGCTTTGTTTATAGCATGAAAGATATAATTAAACTGAAGACATTTTCTGGATTGTAGCCGCAATGTTTTTTTTCTTTAAAATCAAAGCAGACCAACTTAGTTGGTCTCTAAGGTGCTACTGGAAGGAATTTTTATCTTGTAAAAATAGCTCTTAGGTAGGAAATGTACAGTGATAATAAACTGAGTGCTTGGCTGTTGCTTATGATAAATGTATACTTTTATTGTGTCTGGAAATATATGTCCAGAGGATTAAAAAAATATATATCAAAACGAGTTTTGTACACTGTTCCTGCAAGTAACTCATGATTCCACACACCCTTGCGCACCATCAGCCAATTTGTGGGATAGCACTGCTGGCTCCTAGATTTTGCATAGCCTCCAAACAGCCCACCCACCCTAGGCTTGGTGTATTTCAGTGATCCTTTATGTCAGGGCTGGAAGGGATTTGCTCCAATCACAATTGGCTCTGGGTTGTGAGCGTCTCCCTCCTTCTTTCAGTGAACAGCCTCCCTTCTCGGTGTGTGAAGCCCTGCAGAGCTGCTGCCAGTCCGTGCGTGCAATACTGTACTGAGTTAGATGATAGACCAAGGGAGATCAATACTTTGTATAAAGGCGGCAGCTTCCTGCAGGAAGGTGGAACTGGACAGCTCACGGCGCCCACCGGCCGCCTTCGCCTCTCCCAATCTTCCCCGCTTTATCCCTTTCCTAACTGCGGAACGTTCTCCGCCGGCGCCGGCGCGCTCTGGGCAAGGGCATTTCCTATTGGTCAAGCGCGGCGGGAGGCGCTCGAGCCCGTTTCGTGCCTCGCGCGGCTATAACGTCGCACAGAGGAGCGAGCAACCAATGGGCGTTTTCTGGATTGGGTGACGGCTGCGCAGGCGCAGAAAGCGAGTCGACGTCGAAGGCCCGTATTGGACCGGCCGGGCTTTAGAACGCGTGGGAGCGCGATGTTTTACTTCTGAGGCAAAAAAGGGGAGGGGGGGGAGAGAGAGAGAGAGAGAGAGAGAGAGCGAGCTCGCGGCGCCTGCGCACAGTGTCCTTTCCCTCCCGCTCACCAACCGCCCCTCCCCTTTACGCCTGCGAGAGTCGGAGCGCTCACGTCGGCTACGTCCGTGCGTCAGGCGGCGCGCGCTGAGCAGAAGGGGGCGGGGCTGTGCGTGCGTGCCTGTGTGTTGCTTTGCCTCGCCCCGCCCCCCCACCCCCGCCACTTTCCCGAGCGCGCGCGCCGCGCTGTTGTGGCGCAAAAACCTGAGGCGAGGGAAGGTCGCCGCTCTGTCCCTTCGCCTCCCTCGCGGCTGTGGTGGTTGTGGCGGCCGCGGCGGCTCCAGGAGGAACCCCGCGAGCCCGGGCTATGACCTGCCTCCCGAGCTACCTGAGCGGCGGCAGTCCCTCCGCCGCCCTCCGCGCCTTGCTCAAGCCTTCCCGGAGGCACCAGCCGCCTGCCCCGCCGCCGCCTCACAGCCACCTCGCCTTAGCGCCCAGCGCAGCCCGCCTGGCCGCGTCGGTGGCTTCAGCCGCCGCCGCCGCCTTCGCCGCGTCCGGGCTCCCCTCTCAGCCGTTAGCGCTGGCGGGGCGAGGGTTTTCGCCGCCTCCGTCCCCTCCGTCCGCCTCGCAGCGCTGCCTCAGCTCGGATGCTTCCTCGGAGCTCCCTTCGCGGTCGGGAGGCGGCGGCGTCGGGTTCCGCCCGGCCCGGGTGGTGGTGGTGGCCAAGACGACCCGCTACGAGTTCGAGCAGCAGCGGTACCGGTACGCGGGGCTCTCCGAGGAGGACCTCAAGCAGCTGGTGAGTGGAGGTGCTCGGGGATTTAAATCTTCCCTTTTGGCCTGCAAATGACCCGAGATCATAGAATGGCAGAGTTGGAAGGGAACCCCGAGGGTCATCTAGTCCAACCCCCTGCAATGCAGGGAATATGCAGTTGTCCCTTAAGGGGATCGAACCGCCAACCTTGGCGTTATCAGCACCACACACGCACCAACTGAGCTATTCAGGCTGGATGGGAGACCACCTAGCATAGCTTTCAACTTTTCCCTTTTCTTGCTTGGAATCCTATTCGGAATAAGGGAAGTTCCCTTTAAAAAAGGGAAACGTTGACAGCTATGTCACCTGGAAACCGTTATGGCCTTGACTTCCACAGGTAGGAGAAATGCTGGTTATGTATGTGCTGAATATTCCTCTTAAAGGAAAAATAACTGGGAAGAGGTTGTGTCCATACAAGAAAAAGAGGCCATAGATACAAACAGATGTATCATGTGCTTTCATTCAGCAAGCCCACTTAACTGCATCTGCTTAAATAAGGGTTTAGTGCACAAAAGTTTATACCACAGTAAGTCTTGGTGTTTGCAGTCCAGTAGGCAGCCTCATCTTTGTGCATGTATAAGCCAGACCTTGACATGAACACACATTCTTTCTCTGATAACAAGGTAAGTTAGCACAGGGAGGTGACTGTTGGCGGCAGATACTTAACACCCCAAACAGCACCCAATCAACAACACTTTTTGTGGTTTGTAGTAGTGGCAATTTTTCAAGCTGGTGTGTGGCTGGGGAGGAGTTCCTTTTTAGTAACAGTATTTGGTGATTGCCTGTTTATTCTACCTACTAACTCAGTATGAAAGAAGCATAAATGTAGCGGGGACCACCCAAACTGACTCCCTCCTTATTATAGTGACTGTGTAGTATCAACAGGTATAATTTGAATGAATGGGAAAGCTGTGGCCCTCCAAATTTGTTGAATTCCAGCTCCATCTGCCCCAACCATTATGGTCAGATTGTAGTTCAGCAACATCTGAAAGGACACAAGTTCCAGAGCCATGATCTATATGCTTACCATAAATCAGTTTAACTTGAGAAACAAATAAAAATATGTCTGCCCATTAAGTGTACAAGAGTTTGGCAGAGAACACTTTTGGGATGAGTGGTTCAGAGTTCAAATTCCTAACTACCAAAACAATTTGGAGTACCACCCTTGCACCTTTTCCAAGAAGGGGAGGGCCAAACTTATACAGTCATACCTCGGGTTGAAGTTCCTTCAGGTTGAACGCTTTCGGGTTGTGCTCTGCGGCGACCCGGAAGTAATGGAATGTGTTACTTCCGGGTTTCACCGCTCGCACATGCGCAGACTGTCAAAATGACGTCACACGCATGTGCGGAAGCGGCAAATTGTGGCGTCGCAGGTTGCGTTCGCTTCAGGATGCGAACGGGGCTCCAGAATGGATCCCATTCGCATCCTAAGGTACCACTGCATTTGGATATGGTTGCCCATCTTTTCCCCCCTTACAACTTTTTTGGAGGGCATGTGTACAACTGGGGCAGAAAATGAGTTAATACGGAAAAGACCTCATCCTTTTGTTCCTGGTTTTATCTACTCAAGGCTGCATCTGAGGGTTAATAAAACAAAAGAACAAAAAATGACCACAGAATATTAACACTTGTGCAGTTTGGCCTTATGCTGCCATCTATTATTTGGTTAATTGCATACAGATTTATTTATTCCAAGGATATTGTCATCTGTCAGTATTCACAACATTATGATAGTACCATCAGCCATTTGCTCTTTGATGCATCTAATAACTTTTACTACTAAGAAAATAGGTGTTTTATCTGGCCAGCGCTTGGGCTTCGAAAGATCAAGACTTTAATACAGAATCACTTGATTAAGGAAGTGGCAGTTATACATGTTTCCACACCCACAGGTTCACATGGCAGTGACTGCTAACACAGATTCATCATGATTATTTACTCTTCAGGAAAGTACCATCTATTTTGGCAGCACTCAGCCCCAGTCCAACTACCTAACTTGCAGCCATGTGAGGCTAAAATTATTGGGTCTGAAGGGAAGGCAAGTTAAATGAACTGTTGCATACTCCTGATGTGTGTATAGTGCTGTCTTTTACCCTTCTGCCTTAAATATATACTTTGAGGCTATAAAAGAAATAATTTATCACATAAGTATAGTATATGTAATACATTTACTACCTCATGCCATCTCAGCGCACCTCTATAGCAGTCATAGACTGCTCATTCCACCCACTCAAAATTATATCACAGGCCAGATTCACTATGTTGTTAGCCAGGCATTTTGTCATATAAAACTCTTCTGCCACGTCATTTGCTAGCTGCTTCTACTGCTTTGAAATTGGAAATTTTAGGTTTTCCAGTTGCTTGACTACTGCTTTTCTGTGAGCTTCAAAACAATTTGTTTCTACAAAATAAGTGGCTTGCTATAGAGCAGTACTCTCACACAGTCATCAGTGACTGGCTGCTATGGAGCCAAGGACTAGCTTCTTTGTAGGAAATATGGTGCCATTAAGCTCGCTCTTGTCATTCTAGTCCTGCTCTGCTTTTGAGATGGCAGCAGAGGGGATTGTGGTGTCAGCCCTTTAAAGTAGTATAACTCCTCAGGTTCTTTTCTCTTCAGAGGCTGCCTTGGCTTTGGAAACAGTAGTTCTTAATCAGTGATATTCATTCTGCTCTGATTCTGCCAGTTGGCAAAATCTCTTAGGCTTTCTTTTCCCACAGCCTTAGAAATTCTCTTACTGATGTGAAACACTTTTGTATATTCAGTTCCTGGCAAAGTAGATACAAAAGTAACTTCTTTGAACACTGTTGTAGTCTTCTTTGCATTATCTTATGAAATGTTTGCCGTATTCATTGTTCTCAGTGGTTTTCTCTTTACATATTTTCCTTATCTTGCATCATACTAACAGAGAAGCACAGAGTTTTTCTTCCTACCTTGCATGTTCCTCATACAATTTCTTAGCCAATTTCGTAGGGGTGTATTTGTTATTTTGTGATGTACTTCTCTGAATGCTTAGCCTCTCAACTGGTTATTGTCAAACATTTCAGTTTTTCTTATTCTAATCATCCCTATCCTTCAATGGACTGTTCTGCTTTGAGGGGTTGCAAGTACCTGGCTTTGTGGCTGTTCAAAAACTTGTTTAAAGCATTTTTTAATTTTTTTAAAAGCACTCTCCCAGCCCTTCTAAATAAACTTTTAGGTGGGAAGGGCTTGCGTTTTTTTTGCTTGATATATTGGCCAGCCAATCAGTACTGTAAATTGGACTGCAAATCCCATCCCGGTAAGAAGTTCATATATGTAGTGCAAACATAGTGAGTGTGCTTCCATAGCATATTCACCACTGATATTTTTGGTATTTTGATGTATCCCAGAATATCACAGGCTTTTTGCTCTTAAGTTACCTTAGTTCAGTTCTTTGCACATATTGTGATTGGTTTTTTACATTGTGCCCTTTTATCTAGTTAACTTTGCTCAAATAATGTAGCAGACGCAGACCTAATAAGCAAAGAAAAAAGGTGATTTTAAAAAATACGTCTGGAGTCTACACTATGCAAAAGAACAGAGGCTCCATATTTTATTTTATTTGTCTTGGCATGTAGCATCGCTGTAAACTAATATTTTAAAATCTTTGCTAACCTTGCTGATTTGGTTTCTTGCAAATTTTCCACTTGTGTCCCTACTTGAGCATCTTAAAAGCAGAACGTGATAGGATAGATTACAGAAAGATTGGAACTCTCTTATAGATCTTTCCTTTCTGGAGTTTGTTTCTGCCAGGACATTCTTAACACTGTGAGTTTACTTTGGTTTGGACATACGCAGTTCATGAAAAAGATTGTGATAATGAGTGTTTACATTGTCTTCTGACAGGACAATCCAACGTTCAGGCTCTTTGAAGACATCATTTTCAAGTGAAGCAATATTTTCACTGAACAAAATTCATTTCATTGTGTGGTTTGTTTGAGAAACTGACCTCTGAAATGACAATCTTTGGAATCTTTGACGTACATGAATTGACTTGATCTTCAAACTATTGTCATGGCAACTCTCTTTAAACAAAGGTGCTGTACACAAGGTTGTGGAATGTCCTGCCATGTGATGCCCAAAATCTTCCTGACGCAGTGCATTTGGAAGGCACTGAGGCATCACTCCTGGCGGGTGTAAGTTGTCCACAGCAGCTGGCTCAGCACGCAAGCCTCGTAGACCATCTTGGTATTGGTCATTAGCATCACATTATCACACACCCTTTTTTGTTCAGAATTTTTATGGTCACTAAAATTCTTTTTTAAAACAATTGAGAATGTTGTTGTTTTTTATAACATTTTACTAATTTTCCAAAAATAAAAACAACAACAGTACAAAAACAAAACAAAACAAATTGACTTCCCTCTAGTCCCTTCCTTGGTTCTGTTATTTATCAACATAGTTTCATTGTCAATTTTGCCATTTCAGCATATTCCTTTAATTTAACTTGCCAATCTTCCTTTAGTTGGGACAAAAACAATTGAGAATGTAATGTAGTATGTTTGTTACTTCTGTTGGGGTATTCCTGTGGAAGGATTAATTTAGAGATTGGTTCATTTAGTTACATGGTTCCATTTCATTCTCGCCTTGTTTATACAACTCGCTGCTATGTGGCTTTTTGCTCATCTCCCCACTGAGTATAGTGTGATACATTTGCTGGATTTTTAGAGAACATAGATGTGCCATGAAGGAAACAGGTGGTTATGTTCCTGTCTTTTCAGTTTAGTTCCTGCCCTGGCGTTCATTGTATTCTGTTGCATGTTGTACTCTAATGAACACTTACAGAGCTAAGACAAAATTAAGTGGCAGCTTTTCATCCACCTTCCCACAGACCTATGTGCTGTCACTATATGTTTGTAACATGTACAGCTTGTATGTTAAGAATATAACTTACTTTAAACATGCAGTATTGAGAGAATTCGGACAAAATTCTCAGTTTATTCAAGCAAGTATTTGTAAGCAGATTGAAACCTGCTGAGAATTGCAATCAAGTAAACAGGCTGGCAGGCCAAAATTCTGAAGGCTAAGGAGAATTACAATGAAGTGTGCTCACAAAAGATGGTGACATTCGTAAAAATGAATTTAGGCATATTTTGTTTCCCTCTTCTGTAAGCTCAGTGACTTACTTGATTTTATTTTATATTTTGTTTTGGGTGACACTCAGTGGCACATGAACAGACTTCCTCTTTCCTCCATACATGCTCCTCCAAAATCTGCTCCAGAAGGATGGTGGCTTTTCTGGAGCTGATTTTTCGGGTGCTCAGAATGCTGCAGCGGAGGAGAAAAAGAAGAAGCCATGTTGTGCAAACAGAAATCATTTGTGCAATCTTGCAGGCATCACTCGATGTTTCTCTTTTTTTATTCTTCGATGCATGTGAAACTCCTAACTTTCTACAAGTTTTCTCCCTACTCTCTACAAGTTTTCTTAAGCATTTAGTGGTTTAATTGCTGATGTTCTCCTTATTTTCGATCATTTTGTCACCTTGGGCACTTTTCTAAGAGTTATACTAGGATAAAAATTTACTTAAATATTTTTTGTGTGTATATTCAGTGGTCCCCAGAAAGGCTTGCCAGTGGTGGCCAGAAATTTAATTTTCTTACTAGAGGACAAAGACCTCAAAATACACAACCACAGGAGTAAGAACTTTTTAAAAGTTGGCAATAGTATAGGTACACAGAGTGCCTCTTTCAGTATGGTGTCATCGTGCTTTTCGTGCAGTATCCTCTTGCCAGGTAGTAGATAGAGAAGTAACAAAGCCAAGCTTCTTTAGTGACTAGAAACAGTTGCCAGTCCGATGCTATAATGCACCATGACAGGAGATACTGCTCCTAATTTGTTCTAAACTGCTGCTCTCATTTCATCCCAATTCAGAACTCTTAGTAAAACTTATTTTAGGTTATGTCTTATTATACAGTAGTTGATTGCAGCGTTTGAAATTCACCAGGCACATTTTGTACCTGGCTATTGACCACTTGTGACCAAATGATCTGGAGGTGCATGCCTCGGATCTTGGCTGTTTTCACACACTAACAACACATCCTATATAATACTATTTGTTATATTTTATCTGCACAATCAGAATGAATTTCAGGAACCAAAAAGTCGTATTGAAAATGTCCCCAAATGGCAACTAGGCATTCCGTTTTGGCAACTATAACCCTGGTTTAAGGAGCCATTTTGCACCTAGCTCATATATTTGAGTTTCTAACACTGGTTGAATGGTATGTCAGAATGCATATGGCTGGTAGAATAGAACTGTATACTGGAACTTTTCATTAAAATGGTAGTGATCCACATGCTTATATGCAGATTCTGAATTTTGAGCAACATTTAAATACTTTCTCGCTTGCTTGGTTTTAGAGAATAAACCATTTTCATGTTTCTGACAGTTCCAATTTTCCATAAATAAATTTAGCTTTTTCAAGCTTAGCTGTTTACATACTGTTTTCACATGCTTAGAAAATTACTGCCAACTTCATTAGATTTTGATTTTTGTCTTTCACAGCTTGCATTAAAAGGGTCTAATTACAGTGGACTACTGGAGCGACATCGGATTCATACAAAAAATGTGGAGCATGTAGTAGATAGTTTAAGGTAAGGGTATGTATCAATAATAATGATTATAATAAAAATAAATTATATAATAAATAATTTCAGAGAGCAGAGGTTCTAGGAGTTTGGCACATAATTCTAATGCCCAGTATATGAAATTATAATTACTCTGATCCAGTAAACTATGTTTATACATATTTGGGCTGGGCGATATCTGGTTTTCAACATCATGATATATCACCAGCTAAACTTCACAATATACCGATATATCACAATGTCTGAAAAAAGGATGGAGCTGTGTGGAGGCATTGGCAGGCTTCATGGTTTTTCCTGCATCATGGTTTTTGCTGGTGCCTGCTCTTTTGATTTGCTGCACCCTGCAGGAGGCAGGGGAGAGCTGAGCTGGCAGAGTTAACGGGCTGCAGGAGTTGAGAAAAGCATTGGCTGGCTTCACAGTTTTTCCCACATTGTGATTTTTGCATAGCACACATAAACACACACATCATGATTCACGATATATTCCCAGGTCAAAAAGTATGAAATTGATATCAAAATATGGACGGTTTGAGGTGATTTATCATCCAGCCCTAATACACATGAAGGGAACTGTATATATAAAAGAAAGGGAAAACTGACTCTTTGCTTCTTTTTCTGTTAGCAGCCCTCCACATTCAGTTTCAGAAGTTTCTCATAGTTCAAACAAGATAGTTGGGGCATTTTAGTTTAGAGAAAGGCATGTAGGAGGGGACATGATAATGATGTATAAACCTATGATAATGGTGTATAAAATTACACTTGGTGTGGATAAAATGGAGAGAGCAAAATTATTCTTTCCCCATAATACTAGAACTCAGGGACATACAGTGAAGCTGAATATTGGAAGATCCAGGATCAAAAAAAGTAAATACTTCACATAGCACATAGTTAAATCATGGAATTTGCTCCATTTGCAATAGGTTGTGGTTGCCACCAACTTGAATAGCTTTATTTCTATTAATTTATTTAATCCTTTTAAAAAAGCCACCAGTGGATATATTCTACCCCTACTGTATTGCTTTGAATACCAGTTTCTGGGAATCGCAGGAGGGGAGAGCGCTGTTGCACTGAGGTTCTGCTTGTGGTCTTCCCAGGGCCATCTGTTTGGCTACTGTGAGAACAGAGTCCTGGACCAGAATAGCGTTAGGCTTGATCCCACAGGGCTCTTATTTTCTCTGTTGAAAAAGATGTACAAAGGTTATCTGTATACAGTTCTCTGCATACACAAGTGTCAGTGTGCATTCAAAGCTATTGTTGCATCATTTAACCAAACTGGACAACAGTAGGATATTGTTGAGTTTTTGACTGACCTTGTAATCAGTAGAACATAACCGGCAGTCTCACTTTTGAGTTAGTTTTCAATTGAACAACATAGTAACAACCACAAACTATTTTTGTTTGTTTTTTTCTTTCAACAACACACACACACACACACACACACACACACTCATTGATTGGTATAAAACCTCCAAGTGGTTTACACAAAAACCCCTACAATTACTAAAAGATGGTTAGAAGCAGGTGTTTAAAAAGCATTCAAAAGATAATTAAAGTCATCAATAATCTAACTACAATTTTAACTACAATTTACACTACAGGTTTTGATATATATATGTGCAGGTTTTGCTGACACTAGGTTGAGCTCTTCCTGAATAACAGCCCAAAAACTTTTGATACATAATCCTGTGTTAGTACATCAGATTTAGCAGTGGAAGGTGATGAAAGGGAAGCATTATAGCAAAACCCCTTCTATGTAAATCAAGAGTAGTTAGCCTGTTGGCCTTGAAGTTGTTGGTCTCCAACTCCCTTCAGCCACAGCAAGCATGGCTGATAGACAGGGAAGGTGGGATGTAGTCTATCAATATCTGGAGTGACACAAGCCAGCTGTTCCTGCTGTAAAATAATTAGAAGTTTTCAGGGAACTGGTAAGTAGAGTTTGATACAAGTGATAGTTATCTTCCATGGGACTAATAATAATAATATTTTTTTATTTATACCCCATCCATCTGGCTGGGTTGCCCTGGCCACTTTGGGCGGCTTCCAACACACATAAAAAAAACATAATAAAACATCAAACATTAATAGTAACAATCAGATCCTATATAAAAAGTCACAATAACCCAATATTCATACTTGTGGTGTGTTTTGCTTCCCTTTCCTGAGGTCATTATCAAAGTTATATAAACTAGCTTTTTAACTTGACAGTTTGCATTCCTTTTAAGCCCTTCAAACCTGACTAATAATCACTTGCATTTCCATAAATCTTCAGGAATGAGAAGATTGAGGTCCGACTTGTGAAGCGCAGAGAATATGATGAAGAGACAGTTCGGTGGGCAGATGCTGTTATAGCAGCAGGAGGTATTAACTTGTGAGTGGGGATGGGTATTTTGAATTACAACAAACTTGCAGGAATAATTGTTTAGCAATATGAAGAATTGATCAGTTGGCTTATCAATAAATAAGTCTTAACCTGAACTACCAGAATAAAGTTGATTTAGTGTCAACACACGCAGGGGTCTGGAATGTAACCCTTACACAAAACACTCATTGCCTGTGTACAAATTATGAAACATTCTGTAGAGGTTGTTACCTAGGCTTTGTGCACCTGTTTTTCTTTTTCTTCAAAGGTATAATTTCCTTATGGCAAATTGAGTTCCGTATCAGAATCTATTTTCACTCTTAATTTTATACAATAACGGTTTAAAAGTTTGAGCACAAAATCCTCTGTACTTGATGCTTCCATTGGAATATTTAAATCTTATGTAAAAGTAATCTGATCTCAAACTATTTTTCATCTAGGTGATGGCACAATGCTTTTGGCAGCCAGTAAGGTGTTGGACCAGTTAAAACCAGTTATTGGAATAAACACAGACCCAGACAGGTGAGCCTAAGGCTTACAGATACCTTGCCATATTATAAGCCACATAATTAAAAATCTAGTGGCCTGTGAGTGCCATGTGGGGCATTTTCTGTCATTGATATGCATACAGTGACTTCCTTTGCCAGTTTATTATGCACATTATTCACAGTTTTTCCTTATTTCTCACAAAATTGATTGCGTATTTGTGACTTCTGCATGGGTGTAAATGGTCAAAGCTAGGTAAGAGTAGCATGGACAGACATTGAATTTTAACTATAATGTCCAGCTAATCTAGGATATATTTTAACTGGGCTATTGTGTAGTATGCTAACTATGACTGTACATCAGGGATTGCCAGATTGGCACCCACAGGGTCCATGGTGCCTGCAAAGGCCTTCATTGTTGTCCCCAGGTGGGGCCCTAGCTTTCATTTTAAAACATAGCAAGACTTTAACCCTCCTACAAAGAAAGTTATAAAACAAAATGTGCAGGTACACTTCTAAGTGATTCTGTAAAATGAGCAAACCTGGCTGCTTCTGCCTGTCAGTGCTTTTAGCCAAGGAGTGAAGTCAGAGCAGTGATTGATAAATGAGTTGTTTAGACAGCCCACAATATGAATCCTTGGGACCCTAAGGAGCTGCTGTTTCCCCCTCCCATTTAATACCCTTTTCCTGCTTATTTCTTAGGCAGAATTTCAACAGGTTAATCCTTTTCTTGTGTGGAAACACAATTATGTGAAAGGCTTCACCATGATTGTACACTCTCTAATTTAGCGTTATGCCCCCATGGCAGCCATTTTGTTGTTTTTAGTCACTTCAATACATGAACAACAATTGTTGGAAAATAGAGTGCCTAGGCATATCTTGCATAGAATGCTGTCTAAAAGTGAAAATTGCCCAGCTAGCTACAATAATGTAATCCAGTATTGTATTACTCCCTTTTTTTAGAATGGGTGAGAGGGAACATATCTTTGCCTGAAGGAGGTAACAGAATACTGTGATTTCATGCCTTATTCTCGCCTTGTTACGTTCTATTCAGATCTGAAGGCCATTTGTGTTTACCTGTACGATATACACACTCATTTCCAGATGCCCTACAGAAACTTTATCGTGGTGAGTTCAGGTAGGTTAGAGCTTACGTATCTCTAGACAATTGTTTTAAAGAAATGTAATTTTTTGTATTAATACAGCTATACTGGGGAACAGACCTGAAGACTATTTGTTCCAGCTCTGCATCAATGTGGGAACCAGTGTGTCCAAAACAGTACTTAGTGTGATTTGTGGAACAGTCACACATTTCCGTTTTATACAGAATGGCTTGAAACTGGGAGCACAGATTAAAGCTGAAGGAGTTATGCGGATGCAGATTTTTTAAAAAAATGTTCAGATTCAAGGGGCCACTACACATCCCTAGAATTTATTGAGTCTGCAGTCCATATTAAAGTAGTGCAAAAACATTTATACTCAGTCAGGTCTTGGGCTGATTATTGTATTGTTTTTATTGTTGTTGTTTTTATCATGTTGTGGTTTTATGTTTTAAACCACTCTGTGATCTCCAGATGAAGGATGGTATATAAATTAAATTATAAATTAAAATGCATTTAAAACATAGAATGTACCGTATTTTTTGCCCTGTAGGACGCACTTTCCCCCCTCCAAAAATGAACGGGAAATGTGTATGCATCCTATGGGGTGAATGCAGGCTTTTGCTGAAGCCTGAAGAGCGAGAGGGGTCAGTGCGCACCAACCCCTCTCGCTCTCCAGGCTTCAGGAAGCTATCTGCAAGCCTTGGGAGCCCAGCGGGAGTTCCCGTCGGGCTCCCTAGGCTTGCGGATAGCAGCCTGTTCTGGGGTCGGGGGAAGCTCGGGCTTCCCCCGCCCCAGCCCTGTGCCTGGGGGGGAAATAGATATTTTTTCTTTATTCCCCCCCCCCCAAACTAGGTGCGCCCTATAGGGCGAAAAATACGGTATATATATATAGAGCCTTCTATACGAGTAGTAAAATACTGAATTTGGCCCAGTAGCAGATAAACAGCCAGTGCAGATCTCACAGATAAGATATTTATATATGCTTGACCCTACAAGCAGCCTGGCCACAGTGTTATCAACAGCAGACCTTCCTTTCTTGAAGCCTGCCTTAAAGCAGGATATGATTCTTTTGTTCAAACTGTTAGGTACACATAACGGTAGATATACGGTAACTCCTGAAAGTGAACTCAGCTGGTAAGTGCCCAGCAGGATTATAGACAATACAGGGTCACTGAGAAATAAGAGGGAGCTATCAACACTTAAAGCAAGCCTGGAGTTAGCTAAAATACAAAAGAATTGGTGTGTGTGGTTTAAAACAGCACGAACAAAACCCCAAAAACAGCCTAAAGAGGACTAAGCATGCTCAGTGATCACAGAATGCCAAGAATCTGTAAAGGCATGCGGGAGTGGAATGGAGCATGGTGGAGGACGACATGACTGGAATGCTGAACAGGTCCCTCTTGTAAATAGCTTTAAATGATGGTGAGTTATTCCTCCCCTTTTCCAGTATTACAGCTCAGTTTGTTCAGGAGGATGGGAAAAGAAAGTGATCCTTCACTTTGTGGTGAGCACCTTGCTAGGCTACCAAGATTTCGTGGTTCACACACCTTCTGACAACCTCCTGTTCAGATGGAGGAAAACACAGAAAAGCTGTTCTATACTCAGCAGTTTAATAAAATGGCATTAAATGCACAATGTAATCAGTCATCATTTAGTCTGGATAATTTTGGAATTTACAGAATTTTTGACATTTTGCTGAATGTGTTGCATTTGGAGGTTTGTGTTAATTATCGAAACAGATAAAATAATACCACTTATTTCACTAAAGATTGTTAGGTAATAAATTCATTGATGTTTGAGTGGTCTTGTTCATGTTGTGTTACATGGGAGGATATTCATTCCACTGGTGGAGGAAGAGGGGTGCAGGGGGAGCGCACCGCCCCTGGCAGCGCAATCCTGGTGGGGTGCCATCGTGGCTGCCCCTCCCTGCCTGCGGGTGGCGCGCCACGTCCCCGGGACGCTGCCAGCCACGCCCCCGCCTGCTCTCTGCCCCCTGGTGCTGGAGCATGAAACTCTGCCACTGATTCATTCCAATCTTTTGAAGACTCAGAATTTAGTTATGCTGCATGGACATATTTTAGGAGATCAGCTGAGTAAAACTATAGAGATATATCTGACACTAATGATTTCATCACAGCTATTGCTGATCGGTGTGCAAGAATCAATACCCGGCAAGGCAAATTTTAGATGTTTTGGAACATTTACTGTTGACACACACAATAATAGGCATTTAATTCTGAAGCATACTGGAGATATCTTTATAGCCAAGGATGGGAAACCTGTGGCCCTCCATATACTGCTGGACTCAAACTCCCTCAGCCCTAACCTACATGGCCAGTAGCCAAGACTGATGGGAATTTTAGCCTAGCAACATTTGGAGGGACACAGATTTCTCATTAACTTTATACCAATCATAATACCTTCATATAGAACGAATGGGATTGGGTTTTGTTTTTTATCAACTGGTTTAAAATGTTGCAAGCTATTTTAAAGTTAGGCACAAGAAGTCTTCAAAGCAGAAATTAAATCCTGCTGTGGTATAGTCTCATAATAGCTTGAACACCACTACCATAAAACCGGTTAATTAAATAGGGTGTCTTTCTGCAATGTGATCTTATAAATGAAGTTGGGACTTGCTATTGTTTGATGGCACTAAGTTTTGTCTGTAATGAAAATCAGTAAAGATAAATATTAAATTTTAAAATAACTTGATCAGTAATGATAAATATTAAATTAAAAAAATAACTATTGTTGTGTGCAATAAACAGAGGTAGAGATAACAGTGATAACCTTTCGGTGATATTATCAGGGACTACCCAGGTTCTCTTTATACCTTTACATTCACCAAAAGAACTTCTGTGTTTCACCTAGGGGCAGAGGCAGAACTGAGTTACAACTAGTTGTTGATTTGAGAGATGGGGAACCCTCCTTTTCAGGGTCAGGGAACTTCCAGCTTATGGGTCTAATTCGGCTGGACACTACTCCTTATTTGGCCCCCAAGACTGTTTCCCTCAGACATTGCCCACATCTGACAACATACAAACTCCTGATGGCTTTTTGAAGCAGGGCTTGCTGACAGCTAGCCTCACTGGGATCTTCTGCACTAAAAAACCTAACCCCTGGAATGGTCTCCGTTGAATGTCTGATAACTTCCCCCACACTGTCTTGTAAGTTTTAGAGTTTAAAAGCTTACATTGTATTTTGTAACATTTTGGTTGCCCCAGTAAAGATTTTATTTTCTTGAACTATTGATTCATGCAGAAAAATTGCCATACATTTCAGTTTGTTTGATTCTTGTTCTATTTTCTCCTTTTTAAAGATGGCAGTGGCGGCAACGAATCCGTTTATATCTTGAAGGGACTGGCATTAACCCTGTCCCTGTTGACTTGCATGAACAGCAGTTGAGTCAAGAACAGCACAGCAGGGCCCATGTTAATGGAAGATTTCAGGATCAAAGTGAGTATAGTTTCAATCCTAAAATATAACCCACACGCTGGTGTGCAATGATCTTTTATTCAGTCTTGAGATGTGATGTTAATGCTAATCTCAAATATGTAAGAGAAACATGTTCAGAATAGAAGGTAACTTGTTGATTAAATGCAAGGCCCTCTTCAATAAATGAATAGCCAGACTTTTGTACAATGAGTTCTTTCACATCAAGTGTGTACATCAAGAACCTATTTATTTTGCTCCTGGTTGTCTTCCATATTCACACACACCTCTATAATAATCTTACCATTTTGCTTTCTGGTGATGCTTATCCTGTTAGCCTGTCAGCACTGATTTGCCTATATTTGCAGGGTCTCAGATATCTGAACCACACCTCTTGCCAGTGAGATCATTAAATGAAGTGTTTATTGGAGAATCTCTCTCATCCAGGTATGCTAGAATCATAAGCATTGCTGTTTGGGACTGCTTGTAAACTTCAATATCCTTTCCCCCCCTTCCGTGTGTAATAATATATGCAAATATATTCAGACTTAATTACTGGGTCCAAGTTATACATATTTCTGCAATTTCCCAAATCTGTGAGAAAGCAGCATAGTTCTACATATATATTTTCCTATCATGTTTCAAGAGGACTTATTTGGACACACAAATTTGACTTTGGATTCTTTTCCTGCATGTAGTGTATCATCTTGCATATCAAGTATATGTTATTGAAGTTCTGATCTTCATTGTTTATCACTGACTCCAACCATTTTTTGTAACTGGCTCAAACTGTAAAACAACCTGAAGGGTTATCTAATAGTACACTAATTATTTATCACCCCCCATTTCCACAGTGTATGACAAGACCTCTCTGCATGTTACTGTCTAAAACATATAACACCTTGTATGTAATTAGTAAAAAGGGGGAAATGATTTTTAATCATAGTGTTCAAAACTGTGACCTATTTCTCTTAATTGCTGACACTTTTTCATCTTTCAGTTCTTCCTTGCTTCATGCTTCCTAACACAGTATGTTTTATGTAGGAAAGGAGAATTGAAGCTTGCTGCTTCCCCTCCCCCCAAAAAAATATTAAGCAGAAGGGCATGGAAGATTGTGGAGATCATTCCTTTTCCCTTGCTGGAAGGGATTAAGCATGGGAGCAATACTACCAGTTCCATCTAATAATGGGGATTATTGAAGAGTTTTGAATGAGCAGGCCCATAAGTGTTTTGTGAGTTGAGAATTTGAGGTGTGTGGAGATGATTGAATGATGATCATGGAATGGGATTGCTTGGTCAAGTGGTGGATGAAAAGGTGAATGTTAGGCGTGGTAGACATTTTATATTTTATGGGGTGTAAATTTGGGAAGTGTAGTAGGGAAGTGTGGTAGAAATATCTGTTTAGATGCCCAATTGAGTATTAGGTTGTTGGTAGCCAGTTTGATGCTCTTCAGATTCTGTTGGACTACAGCTCCCCTGATCTCTGACCATAAGCAACGCTTGCTGGGGCTCCTGGGAGTCATTGCCTAACAATATGTGGAAGGCATCATGTTGACTAGCCTTGGTTTAAGTAAAATGAATAGTTTGGAAAAGCAAAACTGGGGGTGGAGAACCCATGCTCCACCAGAAGTGTCTGGATTCTAGCTCCCATCTGCTCCAGCCATCATAGTTAGTGGAGAAAACTGATGGGAGCTGTAGCCCAGCAGTATTTGGAGGGCCAGAGGTATACAAGTTGCAGGCACAAATTCTATTACTTGCAGTTCAGTCTTAAAATTCCTTTTTGATTTCGATGGCACACACATATGGGAAGAAATTACTAAAGCTGTGTGCACTAATGCTGCAGTGTGGGAAATACTTATACCCTGTCCTATTAACTACAGATGAACCCACAGAATCAAGGTAGAAAATTCTAAAAGGCTTTCAAAATGGCTTGCTATCTTACTAACAATTTGCTGTATTTTTGAAAATTGATGAAAACTTACCAATCAAAAATCAACCTTCTTGCTTCATTAAAGAACTGCTGTACTAAATTTAATGTGAAATTTTCAGCCATGTTTGAAATTGCCCTTTTAGATTGGTACGTGCCTGATGTGGGGCTGTGTTCTGTCTTATTCAGGGTGAACTATAAGTCCTGCAAACCCAGTTTTAAATTCTCCCTTCATAGGGCCTCTTACTATGAAATATCAGTTGATGGTGGTCCATGGGAGAAACAAAAGAGCTCAGGTCTCAACATATGCACTGGAACAGGATCAAAAGCCTGGTAAGTTTGGTGTAGCCTTAAAATGTTAGTTCTTTGGCTTTTCCAATACGAGTAATGAGTAAACACATTTTCATAGAAGATTGTTGCACCACCTTGAAGAAATTGAGAACTAGCTCATGAAATGATCAAGTACACTTGAGTTCTATCAAGCTGCAATTCTATACCAACTTGCCTGGAAATTAGATCCATTAAATCCAATGAATCTTAATTTTGAGTTGGCATGTATTGTGTTGAGTTGTTTGGCTTCTGGGTGCCAAGCAGGTTTTTTTTTTTCTTTGCAAAGGATGCAACTTCCCTATGCTAAATTGTGGCTTCTTTTGAAATTCCAGCTTCCAAAGCACTTTGTTAATGCAGGACTGGTGGCTACTGTTGTTAGGGAAACAGAAAATGGGATGGTGGTAATTTTAAAAATGGGTATCCAAAGTTATGTGATTCATTAAATTGTGGTTTTAGTCTCTAAATTCTGTAATAACGTTAGAGTGTGCTACATGTGTAGACAAATAACCAGTTTGAATGCTAATACATGGTATACCTCTGGGACTGTAGTTCTTCAAAATTAAGGTGAGGATGCTTGAATGCTCCCCATGCAACCTAGCAGTTCGAAAGCATGTCCAAGTGCAAGTAGATAAATAGGTACCACTCCGGCGGGAAGGTAAACGGCGTTTCTGTGCGCTGCTCAAATTCCTGTTGGGTTGATACTTTCCAGTGTTTAGGAGATTTCAAGTTTAGGGTTTTTTTGAAGCCAGAAGTTGTAGTAAGGGGTTGAAAGGAAATGTTAGTGTTGCTTCCAGTTGACATAAAATCTGTTCCATTGAGGTTATGCAAGTATTTTTTCTCTCCTGCTTTTCAGCTAGAAATTGGCTCCCAGTTTTTAAAATCCTCTACATTTAAGACAGTAGAGAATGCTAGAGAAAGGTTTGGGAAGTCTCCCAGCTGGAGCTAGTCCAGGTCCTTAAGAAGTACCTTCTTCCACATAAATACTTCCTGTATCTGAATATTCTATTCAGAAGCCCTGCTCGATGTGTCCCTGCCAAGTGATAGGAAGCAGGTGGCAACTGGGGAGAAGATCTTCTCCATGGTAGCATCCTAGCTACATTATAGCCTCCAAGAGGGGTCACCTGGCACTTCATCTGTGATCTTTTCAGTGTCAGATGAAGGGCTTTAAAAACAACTTTTAATCTGAGCTGCTAATGATTTTATTTATTTATTTTACTGGTGCAAAGCTTTTTGGACAGTAAAATTCAGTTTTTGTTGCATTTTAAATGTATCCTAATATTATTCAGTAAGCTACCCAAAGAACATTTGTTGGTGGGCAGCCATATAAAAATACTGTATAATAAAATCCTTGTTTTTATTTCTGTTTGTAGGTCTTTTAATATCAACAAGGTAGCAAATCAGGCTGTGGAAGAAATCCTTAAGATTGGTGAGTTACCAGCACCATAACTATTGACCAGCAAATGCAAAAGATAATTGTATCTAATAGAAGAATTGTGTCTAATTCTTTCTTTTTTTTCAACAGCTAAAAGTTATGAGAGCTTAAGGCTTCCATTGAACAAGGAACTTGTACAGAAAGGTATATTTGACCTTATCACAGTTTCTGAGCTTATGGGCAATATGTTTCCTTTTAACTTTTGCACAGGACTTTGTTTTTCAGAATTGTAGAAATGGACATTATATTATGTATTTAGCTTTCACATCTAATGTTACTCAGTTCTTCGATAGGACAGGCTAACAGTTTTTTTAAATCCTCATAATTAGAGTGAAAATAGAATATGCAGGCAAATATATTTTCACAAATCTTTCAGAATAGGAGTGTAAGTCATTTGTTATTTAAAAAACAAAAGTCTAGCCATTAAAAGCTCAGCTGATTTGAGAACTTACTATTTATTGCTTCACACACGTGCAGAAGCTGATTATCTAATTTGTGTGCTTTCAGTAACAAATGGATATAATGAATCACTACTGTATAGTCCAGAGGAACCCAAGATGTTTTTTAGTATACGAGAACCTATTTCAAACCGCGTTTTTTCAAGTAGTCGACAACGGGGTTTTGCTTCAAAGTAAGTATTGACTGCAGGTGTTTGGTTTAAATTCAAGATTGTGACGAAATATGTAACTACAGTTTTTCAGAGAATAGGAATCCTACTTTCAATCCTGTCATTGAAATGGATTTTTTATTTCATTTTACCATATCATAATCATGGTTCCCAGTTTGACTGACGCTGCTATCCAGTAAGCATCAAGGTGACCCATTGCATCTTTGAAATCGTGAGGAATAAATACTGTTTTAAAAGTTAAATCTAGAGTTTCCTTAACTCATAGTATACCATTCCATGGATCTTTCCTTCCTAATGGTGTTGGCCAGATCTTGTCTTGCTGCATTTATGGAGAAGGCCATTTTAGAGTGGGTGGCTCTGCCCAGCAAGTCTAAAGGCAGGGCTGTTAACATTAGCTTTATCCTATAATCTTGCCTCCCCCCCAAAAAAATATTTTTGCCAGTATTATCTTTCCTTCATTTTAGCTTAGCTATAGAGAAGCAGAAAATACCTTCCTGGTGTTTCTGATGAATAGTTTTTACACCAGGGTTCCCTCCCCTCATCCAAAACACAGAATAGTAATTATATTATTAGATATTAATATGGTTTAATGTTTTAAAGCAGGGATGGGAAGCCTGTGGCCCTCCAGATGTTGTTAGTCTCCTATCAGTCCCAGCCAGCATGGCGTGATCTTACTTTGCATTAGTTCAGAGGGACTTTCAGTCTGCAGGTTTAATACTGTGGCTCATCCCAAATGCATGTACATGTATGTGAACCAGTCATGAAGCCCTCAACGGTTGGAAGCTTTATTTAATACTGCTTTCCTTTCTACACATCCTGAAGCATTAAGCTTTTCAACAGCCCCCCCCCCCAAAGTTTAAAGATAAGTTATTAGGAACAAATGCACATTTGTGGAATACAATTCTGACATAGTATCTGTATTTTGCTGTTGGTTAAATTGGGCAGCTGAGTAGGTGTCATTTGACAGATGAGATCTTAAAACTAGCATACCAGTAAATGGATTTTCGTTTTTAATTGGTTAAGTTGACCTGATTTTACTTCCAATAGTGTAGAGATTAATAGTGATAAAATTACTCAAGCATGATTTTTGTAAAATAGTGTATTCCTTCTAGCTCCCATTGTAAATGAAACTGTTTGCTTGATTTGTAGGTCTGTAGTAGTGTTCTTTAAATGTATTTTCAGAGTTTGCATTCGCTCTCGTTGCTGGGATGCCTGTATGGTTGTAGATGGAGGAACTTCATTTGAATTTAATGATGGAGCAATAGCGTCAATATTGATCAATACAGAAGATGCACTGCGTACTGTTTTGCTAGACGAATGAAGACAAAGTTTGAACTACTCACAATTCAAAGAAGGGATGCTGCCTCATTTCAGATGTGAAACTTGCTCTTTCATATAGACAGACATTGGGAAGCAACAATTGAAACGGCTTTTCATTCCTTTTGGATGAGTAATTCTTGGAAAACCAGTGTTTGTGAAGCCAGCAAAATCGCGACTCTTCAAAATCTTAATGAATCTGGCAGGATACTTTAAAACCTAAGACAGGGCTTGGAACAAGTTGGTGTTAATAAACTGTACAGTTCTGTAGTAGCTATCTAGTACTGATTCTGCAAAATGCCTTGATTCCCCCCTCCCCCATATGTATTTCATTGGTTTCTAAAAGCAAATTATGTTAAAAGTAATTAAGCAAAAAGGTTAGGTCAGTTTTTGAATTTAGCTACCCAAAAGTAACCCTTTTGTATACACCCAAGAATTTTACTTTTCTGATTGGTCATGTTTGATTGTAATGGTTTTCATTGCTTTAGTTTTTCTACAGTTCAGTACCATAAACCCAGCATCTTGTGTCTAAGCTCCCCAAACTCACCAGTTTGATGTTGTGCCTACTTTCTATATGAGGAACCTACGGCTTTCCAGATGTTGCTGGACTGCAACTTCCATCGGCCCTGGCTGGGACCAGCAACATCTGGAGGGCCACAGGTTGTCCACCTGTTCAATAGCAAGAATAAAACTCACTTGAGATTATCCCCACTACCTGTTGAAAATCTGGCTTGCCAACAGTTTCAGCTGTGTTTTGAAAAATGTGTTATGGTAGATTTGTGATAAATTTCCTCACCAGAAAGCATATAGTAATGATTTTTGGCACTCGGTCTTGAACTTCCATTTATTTAATTCAGCACTGTCAGGGTTCCTGATTGGGCCTCTAAGTTATGACCCAGGAGTAGACCGGAAGGGAGAAGTTCCTGTGGCCCATGCTGAAGCCCCGTTTTTGCTGGGGGAAGAGCGTGAGCAATGGCATAGCCAAGTGATGAGGCAAATTACAAAGCCAAGTCATGTCAGAAGGATGCTTTTCTGCCATCCCTTCCCGCACAAATAAGTCCCCTGCTTACCAGGGCTAATTGGTGAAAATACATACCATTCCTTTTTTAAATGCAGGTGTTTGTAAGACACTGAATGCTTTATGAAATGGGTACAACGGGGGGAAAAACTCCACTTGTGCAGTGAGGAAATACTTGGACGTTTTGAAAAGTACTCATTTTTCAACGCAGCCTGTATTCAGTGTTTTTTAAAGGTACATGATTGTGACCAATTTGAGCCAATTTCACATTGCTGGAACTCATGTTCTTTTGCTATGTAGATAAGGCATTACAAACCATAGAACTGTGACTTAGAGCTGACTACTCACCATTGTTTCTTTGAACTAGCCATATGATTATCTGCAAACACGGTATTCAGTAGTGTATTGTGTAGTTTATTGGTTGATGCTACTAAACCCATGCACAGTGCAGTTTTTTGAGAATACTGCCCAATGCATTCACCGTTTACATTTTAAATAGTGGTAATGAACCCTTGGCGTGAGTCAGGTAAATGATGAGGCCTGTTTAAAGTACACAATAAGAAGTTCAAATAACCTTATGTCTTCAGAACATAACATCAAAAGTTAAAGTTCAGAAGCAGTTTTGAAAAGATAGTGTAAGTCTATTTTACAAGGCCACCTTTTAAGAAAAGAAAAAGTGAAGCCATTATACTAGCTCCTTAAACTGCACTGTGAAGAACTTAATGGAGTCTTGAAAGCTCCCACTTAAAATATGTATTGTACAAAATTTCCCATCAGTCGAAGTATCCAGTGAACTGTATTGGTACGGCTGGGGCTTTACAGGTTGTCTGGAAATGTAGTGGGTCCACTGAATTCAGTGGAACCTGCTTCCAAGTAAATCAAATTAAGATGAGGAATAGTAACCACAGAATGTGAAAAGGTGCTGTAATAATTTGAAATGGAGAAAGCTGTGAAATTCATCCACCGAGATTGCAACTGTTTTATGAACTTCTCGATCTAAATTTTTTAAATGACTAAACTTGGAGCATGATCAACCCACACCATGGGGCTAATGCCTGTACTTGAAAAATTCTGGTAAGTCTCACCAGAGCCTTCTCCTACATATGCACATACCCCATGTTTCCTGTGTTCTGTCCCACTGCCAATACACATAAAGTGAAGGGATGGGGAAGCAGGGTTGTGTGGGGATTCAGTACCCATGAGGCAAATAGATCATGGCTCTCAAAATAAAATACTCTATTATCTTCTACTGTGCCAAAGTGATGAAGTCTTTAAAGTGTTTTATATAAAGACAAGTACTTAGGCAAGAAGCTTACAAAGTTGTAAGCAAGGGAAATTGCTTACTCAAACCTATTAGCCAAAAACAATAGTTTAAATGTAATGCAGACCTTCAAACGGAAAAAAGATCAAATGATAGCTGTCCTTCGGGGTGATCTGAAATGTGAATTTGCACAGATGACAAAATAAAATACTATTATTGCACATTTGAAGTGTTCCTGGGTGCCCTCTACTGGTCTTGGTTTGTGACAGGCAAGCATTGTACTAGAGTTTTTTGAGTGTCTGTGTCAAACATTTATAAAATCATAAGGTGTGGGGTTTTTTGTTTGTTTTAGTGAGCTTATTGGGGGTTTATCCTGAACTTTATCAACCACTCCTCTTTCAGCCAACCCCCTCCCTAAGCCAAAAAATTCATTATTATGGGGAGTGGGGTAGTAGCCATTGAAAAGGTACCTGTGGACTTGAGAATGTGGCGGCAGATTATGCTTAGAGCATTTCCTGCTACAAATTATGGGCACTTTCCTGTGTGCGTGGAGGTGCTTTTTGACCTCTTCTCTCCCCTCTAGTTTAAAAAAGAAATCTTTGGAAAGGAGTGCTGCATGGTATAAGAACAGAGGTAGGACATGAGCCAGAATTTGTGTTGAGCCTTGCTTGAAAGAGACTGTACTTTGTGCTAGCGCCACCCTTCCAAATTGCTTGCTTGTGAAGTGGTTCCACTTACTTTGTTCTGATGACTAGATGCAACAAATCTGGTTCCAAGAAATGGGGAAATACAGGTTACAGTACAGGCTCATCTGTTTCTTCCCCCACCCCCCTTTGATATAGCATGTGAAAGCGGTGTGGGCAGTTGTGGTGTTGGTCCCCTGTTGGACTGCTCTAATTATAACCACCATGGCTATATTCGGTGTGATTAAAAAATGCACACACACAAAAATCCAGATCAATCACAGGTCTCACAGCTTAACATGTACTTTGGCTCTAATGGGAACAGGGGGTGAAGAATGTTCATAAAAACAAGACAATCTTTAGAAAGACAATTCAAGCTATTTAAAGACTTATTTCTATATAAATTGTTTGGTGTTAAGGGAGCTGATAAGGCAATTTTATATGTGAAATGTGTGCAAGTATGAAAGCCAACCTATCCCCTCCTAAAATGGTCTAATTCTAGCATCCTGGACTAAAGTGTTCCTGTTAATATTTTAACCAGGATTCCGCATCTTACTAAAAATGCGTTGATATTTGATGTTACTGAGAAATAATGTATGAGGTGGATAGCAATTAATGTAATAAAGGTGAGCTAGTGTTTTGGAAGTATTTTATGTGTCTCTGATGTTTGAATACCACTTCAGATGTAAATCTCCAATACTTGTTAGACAGTGTTCTTGGCCATATATATATAGATATAGATGCAGATGTAGATATAGATAGAATACTGTCCTTCATCTGTAAATTTCAGAGCAGTTCACATGAAAATACAAGGTAAAAACACAAACCTATGCAGTTCCTTATGAATCCCAATAGCACTATCTTAAATGTGAAAGTTGCTTTTACTACTGAAATTATGTACTTGTCAGTGCTACTAGTGGGGGAAAAACTACCCCTATAGTGATTCTTCATCAATTGTCAGTATAAAGTATACAATTAAAAGTATTCTACACAGATTGGTCTAGATTGGGGAGAACAAATAGATCTTAAAGAAAATGCTAACACTGCCCACTGCTTTTCAGTTTTACCTCACACATCTTTGTTATTCATTTTGGAGGCAGGGAAAGAGAGCAGCCACATATCTGTGCAATTGTGGAACATTTTTTCTTCTGTGATGTGATGTTCAACTGCCATCACTGAACACTGACTAAGATTTAAATAGCCCCAGTGTATCTGTGAATTTAGGAAACAGATAAACACATTCTGAGGAATTATAAAGCATATGAAGAGTGAACATAGCACTAACTCCTCTCTCTTAACAAAGAAGAGCAGTAGTGTTGGCTATTTGACAGCAATTACACTTCAAAGGATGAGTGAGGAGTGAGCAACATAAATCTCAGTGGTGCTTTGAATAAAAGAGTTCAGCTAAATGCCTTATTCCAAGCACGAACTTCAAAGACATATTCAGATTATTGCCAGTAAAGTTTCATCTCACATGGTTTTAAAGGCCTTCCATCATTACTTTCCATTTTATTTTATTTAACAGAGCCTGCTATTCTTTCACCTAAGACTATATTGGGATTGTGTGCACAGTTCTCCTCCAAAGTTGGCTTCAGTTAACTTTCCACACAGAGAAAAAGGTTGAACACAGTAAGAGATGGTAGTGCCAGTTAGAACTACAGACTACCCCCCCACTCCCTCCAAATATTCTCTAGCTCAGATCAATATATCATCTCAACCAGAAAAGAGGGGAGAACCTCTGAAAATGGTAGTTCCAAGAACTTGAAGCCACCTTCTTACAAGAGTGCAGTTGTGTGAGAGACCATTGATAAGATTGCCACAGGAGTTTAGCTACAGAGCTGAAACAGTATATAAAATTTTTGAGCGTTTTAATATTTAAAAATCACACTTAGCTCGTTTTTCAATAGTGTTTCGAAAAGCATGGGGTTCATGTTGCTTAATGTCAACTATTTGTACATAATTAGCAGGTTTTTAATACAGTTCAGCAGAAGTATGATTGACAGCGCTTGCACACAAACTGATTTAAGTCCATTTAGAAAGTTGTGGACTGCAGCGCGTGTCACAAAATAAAACAAGATTAAAACACAACCTATGAACTCGACCGTCCTTCAAGGATGCATCACAGCTCTTGGTAGTAGCTAAAAATGTCTTTCAAGCCATTTTAAAAACCAGCTGGACTTTTCAAGCTCAGTCTGCATTGGATTCCCCAAATCTGTTCGTTCCTTTTACAGCCAACAGTGGGCCTTGCAATAGGTGTAAAATGGGAGACGTTGATCTTTAGGCGAGGAAGTGTTGCCTTCAAGAGTTGAAGGGAGCTGGCAGTCACTATTCCAAAAACCTGGAGTGTTTTGAGTGTGGCTATGTCACCAAGTTCACTATAACAACAAAAAAAGGAAAGTTAAGTGAACAGAACCACAGGGAACTGGATAATGCAATTCGTCAGATCTGAAATACAGAGTGGCAGCATGAGCCATACAGCAAAGGCTGTGCCCCTAACCATCCTTGCCTAAGGTCCATTTTACTACCAGATGACAGAATGGGTTGCATGAGAAGGGGGTTCTTGCCCAAGCAAATGCTTTGCAGTGTTTCTGGAGTTTGTGATCTTGGGGTTTGGATTAAGGGTACAGCAGCACATGTCATACTCTGCCAAAAACAAAGAAAGACAGGAGGATGGCAAGATACCCCAAACCCACCCTGCTCTGAAACATCCCCATTCCTTGTAACCAGCTTGGTTAATATATATGTTACTGAGAGGTGAATATTCATTCTCCTCCCCTCTTAAAATGAACAAGAAGCCCCTTAGGCAGAAACCAAGATTTCTGGTTGCCACATAACAGGAGGCAGTTCACAGGTTAGCAAAGCTACAGAAACTCCAACATCCATCTGTCGAACAACATTACTAGGCATGCAAACCAATGAATATGTACCTTGTGGCTTGGGCTTTGCTAACGAAGTGGAAATTTGGAGGACGACATGCCAACGAGAACTGGGTCCCACTATGCTAAATAATGGCAGAACGCACTTATGCACTCCTAACAGGCCCATGGACACCCTTTTATTAACTTGTTACATGTTCCTTAATAACACAGTCTTATACATATCTACTCAGATTTAAGATATAAAACAACTCAGGAAAAGGTGTGGTGCAACAGGCTAGGAAATAAACGTTGGCAGCAAAGATTTAAGGTGATGAGCAGCCCTTTCAATGGTGAGATGTCCCTGATAAGCTAGCATGAAGAGAAAGCGCAAATATTGTGGGAAGCGGGGAGCAGATATGGCTTGCATGAAAGGATGGAGCAGTCTATTTTCACTGGGTATACGCAAAGTAAAACTTAGTTGAATAACACCTGCTTTTATTGACTTGAAGTAGTTAACATTACTCACAGTAGGGCTGCAGGAGGTATCTGATAGCATCGACTAAGACCCAGGTGTTCAAGAGACGCCAGATGGTGGAAATACTGGAAGCAATCGGGCTTCAACATAACACTGTCACTGTAATAAAAAACAGCAACTGATTTAAGAACTCCAGCCTCTGCGTATATAAGCTTGGCAGGCTAGAAGAAGAATAAAGGAACATATTTAGCACAATCATAGTTTTGCAGGCTAGTTTCCAGTTATCCCAAGTACTGTACAGAAACTGAATTTATGGAGACTGCTTGGAAGAAGGGAGGTCTATGGGAGCTGACGTTTTATGGAGGGCACTCTATCACTAAAGGGCAACCTCTCATCCATTTAAAAGGTGGCTTGGAGCAAGTGGGCATCACAAGAAGACACTTCCTATGTCCAAAATAATCCCCATTTAAAAGTTCCTCATGCTGTGTATGCTCTCATGCAGATTTTGGGGAGATGGTGGAAATAGGAGATTTCCTTTGGAGAAGAGAGGGTCCACAGTTGCTTTGAGCAGCAAGACTGGCACTCGCTGCCTGCTGAGAAACAGCTGCATTGGCCACCCCTCCCAATCTCACACAGGAACTTGCAGGCATTTGCTTCCCTTCCCCTCCTGCAATCCCAAAGTGTTTTTTTGTGGCCTCACAAATCTGTCTATTACTTTTTTTAAAAAAAGAAAATTTAGGGGAAAACAGGTTTTTACTTATCACTCCCCATGAGTCCCCTGCTGTAAATCTGGACAGCTGAAAGGTTTTTGTGAACCCCCCCCCCCCGATCTGTCACTTTCAAAACAGAATGTTATTTTAAATGTGCACACCGACTTTGACATACAGACCATTGTGGGTTGAACCCCAAGTCCATGCAGCCCTTAGCCTGTTCTACTACTCAGACTTGGTACATGATTTGACTCAAAATACAGTCGTACCTTGGTTGTCAAATGGAATCTGTTCCGGAAGCCCATTCGACTTCCAAAAATGTTCGACAACCAAGGCGTAGCTTCCAATTGGTTGCAGGAGCTTCCTGCACTCAATCAGAAGCCGCGTCGGGCGTTGGGCTTCCAAAAAAGTTCGCAAACTGGAGCACTCACTTCTGGGTTTGCGGCGTCCAGGAACCAAAACGTTTGAGCTGCAAGGTGTTCAAGATCCAAGGTACGACTGTAGTACTACTGGGCTGCACTGAAAGTAGCGCTATGTAAACATTCTGTTGGTGCAATGGTTTCTACTTTTGCACAGTGGAACATTCTCCCCCTCTGCTGACTGCATAACCCATAAATTTGTTCTATGGGTTCCCCCAACCTTCTGGAGCAAATCAGGGGAGGGCACAGGAAAGTCCCATTGCACTAGCAGGAATCCTTGTGTTGATGACCTTGATTTATTCCTTAGCACAGGACTTCAGAGACACAACTATGGGGCTGTGTGTGTGTGTTGTTAACACTCAAATTCTTACCTTAAATCTAAATGGACTAGACTGGAACACCTCTCAGTTAATGTTTTGATATCTGAAATGAAAAGTCAAATGCAATCTGGTCATCACACATCAACAGGCAGTACAGTTTTTGCCTAGAGATAAAAATGCCTTAAAGTTACGCATTTCGATACTCTTGTTTCTGCAGCTGTAGGCATACATTTCATATTATCTTAAAACGTTTCTTCTTGCAAGTTTGCTTCATTCCCAAAATTTACTGTAATAGAAGACTAGAGTTATTCACACAGCTGGCTTCCAAGTGTGGATGGCAGGTTACTCAAGCAAGCTGGTTTCAAGCCGAAACTGGCCTCTCACCTGGCATTAATAGATTCTGTCTGTATCCACTGAGGTTCAGCTGTGTTACCGTTGGAGAAATGTGGCTGACTGCTGCTTTCACGTGATCAACTGTGAAGTCACACCAGGCCAAGTTCAGCTCTTCCAACCTGTGTACAAGTTGAGAAAACATTACTTTCAAGACACATGTTCATTTATTATTTGTTTATTATGGTAGGGGGATCTGTGGCCTTCCAGATAGATGTTCTGGACTCCCAGCTCCCATCAGGCCCAGCCAGCGATGCCAATGGTCAGGGATGGTGGAAATTGTAATCTAGAAAAAGACTGGAGGGACACAACTTCACTATCCATTTTCTAGGTGCCGGAAAGAAACAAAAACCCAAACACGATATAAATGGAAATCTTAACTAACTTTTTTTTTAAAAATACACACCCAGGTTTATACAACAAAGTTTATTGATAGAAAGTGTTCCCCACACATAATGAAGGTACACAATTCACTGGCATAAGACATGTTGATGGCCACTAATCTGATGGCTTCAAAAGGACATGAGACAAATTCATGGAGGAGAAAGCTGTCAAGGGCTATTATTCAGGATGGCTTTTCACCTATAGGATCAGAGGCAGCATGTCTCCAAATTGTTGCTTACAAACAAAAGGAGAGGGCTATCACTTTCCTGTCCTGTCAGAGAGCCAGTGTGGTGTAGTGGTTAAGAGCGGTAGTCACGTAATCTGGGGAACCGGGTTCGCGTCTCCGCTCCTCCACATGCAGCTGCTGGGTGACCTTGGGCTAGTCACACTTCTCTGAAGTCTCTCAGCCCCACTCACCTCACAGAGTGTTTGTTGTGGGGGAGGAAGGGAAAGGAGATTGTTAGCCGCTTTGAGACTCCTGAAGGGGAGTGAAAGGCGGGATATCAAATCCAAACTCTTCTTCTTCTTCTTCTTCCTGCTTGTGGGCTTTCAAAAGGACCAAGCATCAACATTTCCAAGGAAGGTTGGGGGAAAACCAGTCTGATATTCTGGACAGCTGCTGCCAGTCAGTGTAGGTAGCATTAATCTAGATGGATAAACTGCCAGGCTATGTATAAAGCTGCCTCCTATGTTCCAGGACACTGTCATGTTGTTAAGGCAAATGAGAATCCCTCTTGCCCCAGTAATACCAGATGTTAAAGCTGCATTTGTTCTTAAGCTTACAGAGAAATGGGCTAATTTGTTCCTACCAATAAGTGGATGAAATGTTCATTGCCAGGAAAGTGAATGAACAAGCCTAATCAGAACTAAGTGTCGACTTTAAAAGACTATTCAGAGCAAACAAGTTGGGTGGGTGTCCTCTTTTCCTTTTTATTATTCTGCTCTTTTTAGATGTTAGCTTTGTTTGGTTTATATTGTATTATATGTTGAAGGCCTTTAATAAAACTGATTTCTTTAAAGGAACAAACAGGTCGAGCAAAAACTAATTTGCAGAAATAAAATTTGCAGAAAACTTTGCAGAAATAAGCAAGAACAGTCTACAGTGGTACCTCAGGTTCCATATGCTTCAGGTTCCATATGCTTCAGGTTACAGACTCCGCTAACCCAGAAATAGTTAAGAACTTTGCTTCAGGATGAGAACAGAAATCGTGCTCCGGCATTGCGGTGGCACCAGGAGGCCCCATTAGCTAAAGTGGTGCTTCAGGTTATGAACAGTTTCAGGTTAAGTACGGGCCTCCGGAACGAATTAAGTACTTAACCCGAGGTACCACTGTATACACAAAACTATTTAACACTCATTTTATGGCTCAGCAGAATGACAGCAGAGTGAAAACAGATTTCTTGGTTAAGAGTTTCTGCAATATCCAGTTTGTCTGCATCGTGCCAGTGCTAAATCTACTGTTGCTTCTTGCATAAGTCAATGAACTTTTACTACCTGGGGCAACTGTCCAGCATTGTCTCCAAGGCTTCTGCAGAGAACCCAGAGCATCCAGACAGGTTTAGTCGCACCAAACAGGGGTTGTGTGCTATATTTCTGAAAGGTGAGAAGAAATAAGACATTAAACTGCCTGTGCACAAAGCCAGTCTCCACACCAGCACCTGCGGGAGCAGTAGGGAAAACTGCAAGAGGCTGATGATATACCTTCCAATGTCCACACTGCACTCCTTCACATGGAAACATTTTTAAGCATTAACTACAATGTTCTGATCAGAAGGTTGGTGGTTCGAATCGTGAGCTCCTGTTGCTCGGTCCCTGCTCCTGCCAACCTAGCAGTTCAAAAGTACGTCAAAGTGCAAGTAGATAAATAGGTACCGCTCCGGCGGGAAGGTAAACGGTGTTTCTGTGCGCTGCTCTGGTTCGCCAGAAGCAGCTTAGTCATGCTGGCCACATGACTTGGAAGCTGTAGGCCGGCTCCCTCGGCCAATAAAGCGAGATGAGCGCCGCAACCCCAGAGTCGGCCACGACTGGACCTAATGGTCAGGGGTCCCTTTACCTTTTTTACAATGTTCTGAAGCCAGAATATTTCCAAAGCCCTCTGCAAGCTGGCAGTTCAGATCTGTGAGTGTGATCTTTCTCTGGCCTGCAGCTTGCTGGGTACAGAGGAAGGAGCAGGTGAAAAGACAGGGTGCAGAAAGAGGTGCCCATTCACTTTTGGCTCTGACTTCTCCCCTTCTAAAGAGTATCCCTAAGTGAATGTAGTGCTCAACAGAGAAACAGTTGCCCACCTGTGATATAGGCAAACACTGGTTGATTTCTACATAAGGCAGTTTAGTGCTATAGTAATGAACTATGAGCTTTGAGCTCTCCTGCTCTCCACTCTCCTCCATTACTGGGGCACAACAATGAGGAAGAGATGGGAATGTCCTCAAAGGAACTCTTGGTTAAACTATGGTTTCTGATCCTAACTCCTAAACAAACCATAGTTTAAGCTAACTACAATTTCCCAAGCTTGGCTTAGCCTGTTTTTCAAAAATTTGAAAGGTTTTGGCCCTGCAAGATTTTTTGAAACACAGATTTTGGGATCAGTCTGTACACAAGTGAGACAATAAGCCATTATTGCCAAAATGTGTTGGGTACATTCAACAATAAACTATTCCATTGTTTTAGCATCTTTGAAATACATTTCTTCTTCTTTTTGGTCCACATTCTTGTATGCTTCCTGGGTTTTTGGGGCTTTCATCTGTTAACTCTTATGTGCCTGAAATGCAGCAATCCCAAGAGCACAGATTTATTTGGTAAGGTCTACTTGTGCAAAAAGGTTAAAAGATTGGTTTTTTGCCCACTCACTTAATTATATCATCAGAAAGCTCAAGGCCTTCCAAGCTGAGGTTCTGTAGCTCCTGGCACCTGCACAGAATACTTTGGAGATCTCCAACTTTTATTGTACAATTCGACAGGTCTAGATGCTGTACCCGAAGAGGTCTACAAAAGAAAGGGAGAAGCAGGGAGATGGGGAAAAGCAAAATGAGTTTTAGAATGCAATTTAAAAATATAATCAAAAAAGACACACACACACCCTCTTTGCAATCTGAAGTGGTGTATTCTTCTCGGTAGAATACAGAATCCTGATCTCAGGCCTTCACTAGCTCATTTTGCTGCATAAAGCAATGTGGGGTCCACAATGAAAAGATTCAAAATGAGCCACCCAACAAGCTAATGCATATTAATATTGAAATACCATTAATCTAGAAACATCAATTAATGTAGTGCAGTAGTCAGAGTTTGGGACAAAGGCCAGGGAGATTCAAACAGTCCATGAAGCTCCCTGGTGACCTTGGGCCAGTCACTATCTCATCCAACACAAAATGCTAGACTATCACATCCAACACAAAATGCTACACTGGTTCTCAGTGTCAAAATGTAGACAAGCTCTCTTAAGGCTCCCGGTGTAGTAGAATATAACTACTATTATGGTTTTATGCTATTATAGCCTAGGACCCTTGTACCTTCGGGACCGCCTCTCCCAGTATGCCCCATGGAGGACTTTAAGGTCCATAAATAGCAACACCCTAGTGGTCCTGGGCCCTAAGGAAGTCAGATTAGCCTCAACCAGAGCCAGGGCCTTTTCAACACTGGCTCTGGCCTGGTGGAACGCTCTGTCTCATGAGACCAGGGCCCTGCAGGATCTGATTTCTTTCCGCAGGGCCTGTAAGACAGAGTTGTTCTGCCTGGCCTTTGGCTTGAAATTAACTTGATCCCCTCCCCCTCTTTCTTTTTTCCTTTGTCCTTCTGTGACGGAACTCCTACTTGGGGACTTCCCTGGCTTTTTTCTGGCCCACGTAGGACCAGTCTGGATGAAGACTTGATGTTTTCATCCCCAAAAAAGTTTTTGAGTTTCTGCTGAAATGAGGCTGCATTTTAATGTTGTATTTTAATCTTGTTTTTTAAGTTGTATTTCAATCAATTGTTTTATATTTGGTGTTAGCTGCCCTGAGCCCGGTCTTGGCTGGGGAGGGCGGGGTATAAATAAAAGATGATGATGATGATTATTTTGCAAGAGAGTAGGTAGCACAGGCCTGAATACAAGGCAAGAAAATGGGGAAAAAGGAGGATTTGGAACAGCATTACCTGCTTGTTTTGAACAAAGGGTTGCCAACACAGGACCTTGGACAACGGAAGGCAGTTATACCCAATGGCAGCAGATGGCCAATCACACCTGGCCGCAGATTCTTTCCTGCGAGGTCAAGAGTCTGCCAGAGTGACTCGTCAATCCTAAAGGAGGAAAATTGTGGGGTGGTTAGAAAACAAACTGGAAGCTTCGGCAGGTGTTGCCATTAGCAAGCTCTTGAAACAGCATCCTCTTCATATTTACTCAGAAGTTGAGCCTCGTTGTGTCTATTGGGGTTCACTCCCTAGTTTAAGGATTGCAGCCTAATTCTGATAGCAAAGCTCTGGCTTCCTCTTCACTGCTTAAAACTTCTGATGGAAATAGATCACTGCTCTTCCATTCTGGTTGAGTTCTAGAGTTTTTGTTTGCATACTGAGCACACCCTCTTTCATGCACTAAAGCAGAGATGGGGAACTTGCGGTCCAACAGATATTCTTGGGTCTCAGCCCCTGCAAGCATTCCCTACTGGCTAGCAGCAATCCCAGTCAGTCACTCTCTACTGACTTGTGTATTATTATTATTATTATTAAGTTGGGGCATAAATTCAAAAATAAATAATATGAGTTAAGTATTCAGCCAGCACTTACGAAAGGCGATGCCACCTCCGGCAAACCTGTGGAACTTTCAGCAGATCAGTCAAGGACAGATAGGAGAAAATTCCCAGAAGCAGTTCATCAGGCAATGAATCCCAAGAGACTCCTGTGTGCAGAAGTTTGGGAAAACAGATACCATACATAAAATGTAAATGGCGACACTGTTATTAAGGCTAAAAGCTTTAAAATAAAGACATTTCATACTGTTAAAACACACAAACTGTGAAGTTCGCCTACACTCCTTAGCCTATTTACACACACACACATCCAAGGGCTCTGTAAATGTATTTATTTAACAAGATTTATATGCTGCTTAATCAAAAGCAGTTGACATAAAATAATATAAAATCTTCCTTTAAAAATAATAAAAACACATACTTAATAATTAAATAATTAAAACATTAGATGTATTGCAATTAACAAAATAGAGAACAACTTCTTTTATTTATTTAGCAAGGTTTGCATCCATTTAATCTTTAACATTACCAATTAGCTATATCTTGAATATGTATTGTTGTTATCGCATTTTACCTGCTCCTGCCTCTCGAAGCAGCCTAGGTCTGCGGGCAATAGTAAATTCCTTTTCCTTCACTTTCTGCCGTTTTGCGGGTGGTCCCATGCACATGAGCAGTTCCTGGGGGGTGTTCTCGTTGCCTAGCTTATCCTTAAGAACAGACACTCCCATGCCCGAGAGCAGCTCCGAAGTCTTGCTGGGATCCCATCCCCATGTGAAACCAGCGCTGACGTTGCTGCCTGAATCTGGAATTTCCTGGAGATGTCTCCTGCAAGAAATAAAAAGGCCCAGACACAGATTGACACACTCTTAGTATCAAGCCATGGTTGCAATTCAGCAGACTTGTCAACACAGGCAGAAAAAGGAGCTATAGAGATATCCTCTGAAATTATAGTTTTCTAAAATTGCATGAAAGGGAAATGTGGTCTTCTCCTGGAGGCTAGTGGTCACACATTCCAGCCATGGTGGTCAAATTAAATCGTAATTTTCTAGGATATGTCTTCTCTTTCGGCATGAGACACAGACATAACTGATGACTAAAGACTTGCTTTCCTCTTCTCTTCTCCTGCCCCCCTCAACAATATATCACAGCTTCTATAGCCTACATATAGTAGGGGTATTTAAAATGAGTCATCATAGCATCCTCTTTTTTGCTCTTCAAAATATGGCAATGAGGACTTTACTGCAAGTGCAAACTGGATGTACCAGAGGGACTGGCCGAGATGGTGGTGGGAGCAGATAATAGGGATCCATTTTTTAGAACTGTATGAAACTAGACAGGTCATTTACGCATGTCCTAGACAGCCTGAAAAACTGTTAGGCTGCCTGCTCACCAAAAACACACCAAAAAACAAACCCATTGAATACTGCACAATATGGCATTTAGCTAGCAAGTCAATAGTTGGACTTGCTTTGAATAGGAGGGAATCACCCTTTTTGCCTTTTGATGACTTGTTTCACATGTCTCAAGAACAGCCCTTGCATTGACTGAGTTGCTGGACAGAACTCATAGATGGATGAGGGAGGGATGTGTTAGTGGTGCAATATGGTCTTTAACCCTGGATGTTTCTGAGTTCAAACCCTGGCATCTCCAGCTAAGGGGACTTCAGGACACAGGACTGAGAAAAGCTTGTGTTTGAGAACTTTGGAGAATTGCTGTCTGTTGCAGCTGAGCAGGGGTCAGCAAACTTTTTCAGCAGGGGGCCGGTCCACTGTCCCTCAGACCTTGTGGGGGGCCGGACTATATTATGAAAAAAATAATGAATTCCTAGGCCCCACAAATAACCCAGAGATGCATTTTAAATAAAAGCACACATTCTACTCATGTAAAAACACATTGACTGTCGGCGGGCCGGATTTAGAAGGTGATTGGGCTGGATCTGGCCCCCAGCCTTAGTTTGCCTACCCATGCAGTAGAGGCTAAAAGGGATGACTCAGTATAAAATAGCATCCCATGCAATTATGGAGTAGGCCTGAGTGCATGAGAACATCCACTTCATTTCACACAGGAGGTAACATATGACAGCACACACCAACATACATGTATGCATGATCCCCATAACATGTAGTCCCTGAAGAAATGGAATCAAGGGTTTGTGCATACAGCTACTGCACAGACACCTTAGACAGGTGTTCTGAGGCCTCTGACACACATATAAAGTATTTTTGTATTCTTACAAAAGTCGGGTGCCTTGCGGTAGCAAGAGCCCATGGGGTTCCAGGCACTCACCCAGGGTTCGTGGTCCTTTGGAGAACTGAGATACGGGAGAGACTGTTGTAGCTTTAAGAAATATGGTTTATTCACCTATTTATACCTTCAGTCTGCATGGAGGGAATCCAGATCTTACAGCATGGTCATTTCAAGAGAGGCTTGTACCCCACAGCAGCGCAGCCCTGGAGACCAAGCCAAGGCATCTCTCCAAGCCAGCCTGCAGCCAGCCTGCCCAACATGGATCCCAGCCTTCTTCCCAGAACCACTTGCTCCCTTTTCCCTGTCACCTCAAACACACAGTAACCCTGGCAACCTTTCAACCCCCCCCCTTCACAACTCAGGGCAGGGGGGAGGGCAGTTCTCTTGCATTGCCAATGGCCCTTAATAGCCTTGTATTGTTTCTTAATGGCCCTAGCTTGGCCAAGTTGTTTTGCATGGGTTAGCTTTGGTATTCCTTTGCAGTTTAGATTTCTCCCTTCACATCCCAAATCATTAAAATCCTACCATTTATTAATTTCTAGGGTTTAGAGGGTCCCCCACAATCTGTTCCTAATTCTTATTATTTTGCTGAGCAGATTCCCATATGCACATTTTCCACTGGTGTGTAAGAAAAGGGGAGAAGGAAAGCATACAGAGCAGCCACACAACCATTAAGCTTTAGGTACAGATAAACATTTATTGTTGTTTTCTAAAAACCTGACCAAGCTTTGGCACTCAGTGGCAATGCAACAGCTCTGAAGTGTGACCAGTAGCACTCTACGCAGTCTAGCTTTTGTGCACTTGCAGACTGCAGAGAATGACAGGACTTTAAACAGGGATGTTTATGGATGCTATTAATCTAGAGAAGCTAACGTGTTTACAGAAATAGCAGAGTGTGGGCGGGATGGTGCAATCCGCAAATGAATTGCAGCCCGATCCTATGCATACAGGCTTACACTTTGTAGCTGGACTACTCTATCCTGTGTGTGGACGGCTGCAGCCTTTAACTGGAAGAACCTAGCGGAGGAAGGAAAGGCAAAAGCGCGCGCAAGCTGCTTTAAGCTTTCGGCGGGATCTGCTCGCCCTTGATATTTCTCTGCATCCGCTCCCCTACCTATCCGCCTTTACCTGTGCATGGCGCTCGGAAGCGATGATGCACCGAGAGCTGGGATCCCCGATCCCTCCACTTTCCTGGCTCCCGCGCCTTGCCCTGCAGTGCCGGTTGCAACACCGATCGCAGCAAAACCCAGGTCCCCGCAGCTCCGGAAATCTCAGCAACAGAAGCTCGCGCGCTCAACCCGCCCGGGCCAACGTTCTCCCGGCTGCCGCAATGATTTCTGGGAGTTGTAGTACCTTGCGGTAGAAAGAGCTTTGGAACGCATTTCTGCTTTGCTATCTGTTAAAAGGTTAAACAAACAAAACCAATGGGCTGCCATATGCGTCCCTGCTCCCCAGCAACAATAAGGCATGGTTTTTTTTGAATATAAATATAAATATGCTCTTGCCACAAAGAATTGATGCTTTTGAATTATGGTGCTGGAGGAGACTCTTGAGAGTCCCATGGACTGCAAGAAGATCAAACCTCTCCATTCTTAAGGAAATCAGCCCTGAGTGCTCGCTGGAAGGACAGATCGTGAAGCTGAGGCTCCAATACTTTGGCCACCTCATGAGACGAGAAGACTCCCTGGAAAAGACCCTGATGTTGGGAAAGATGGAGGGCACAAGGAGAAGGGGACAGAGGACGAGATGGTTAAATAGTGTCTTCGAAGCTACCAGCATGAGTTTGACCAAACTGCGGGAGGCAGTGGAAGACAGAAGTGCCTGGCGTGCTCTGGTCCAGGGGGTCCCAAAGAGTCGGACACGACTAAACGACTAAACAACAACAAAATGCTCTTGCCATACAGATCTTTAGCTTTTGCTGAAGATGCACTTTTGGCATTCAGCTTGAAAGTAAGGAATAGCAGTGCAGTCTCCCATGCATATCACGCAGGGCTTCCTGCCAGGTTAAGCGCTCATAGGATTGCAGCCTCACAGTGCAATCCTAGATCTGTAAAGTTGGAAGGCATCCCCAAGGGTCATCTAGTCCAACCCCCTGCAATGCTGGAATGTCAACTCAAGCATCTATGACATACGGACACCCCGTGCACACCTTACAAGCAAGCCACGTTCACTTCAGATGGGGCTTATACTCAAGTAAATGTGCTTAGGGCTGCTGCAGCCGTAGTAAACCAAATAGGTACGGCATCAACAACAACAGATTTCGCGATGGCTCCTGGGCATTGTAGTCCTATTACATAAGCGAACGGTCCGTAAGACTCCTTGCGCATGCGCACAGCAGAGGAGCTCCCGCAATGGCTCCTGGGCGTTGTAGTCCCGTGCTGTGAAAGGGTTTTTATTTTTTTCCATGTATATTTGTGTGGGTTGATTTTTTTTCCCTCTCTCTCTCTCTCTCCCGTTTACCCATACTTCCTCACGGGCTTGAGGCCGAGTCGTGACGAGAAGGCGGCGGCGACGGCGGCGAGTCATTGGGCGAAACAGGAAATGTCAGGCGCGGCCGTGGCTCTGCCGGCAGCCGGCTTTACTGCTCCGCTGACGAGAGCCGGGCCTGGTGCCTGAGGAGAGTCCGCCGAAAGACGCGGGAGCCTCCTGTGAGGGGAAGCCGACTCGGGAGACGGGGCCGCTTCGTCGCGCGGTAACCTGGCGGAGGCCGGAGCCGGAGCAAGTGGCTCAGCTGAGAGGCGAGCGGCGGACGATGGAGCCGGGAGAGGCCTCGCCCCGTCAGCGCTGAGTAAGTTCCCGAGGTGGGAAGAGACGTTTCTCCCCAAATTTGGAAAACAGATGCCACGAGTCTTAAGCGGGTCCCTGATGCGCCCCATCTATCATAGCGGCGGAGGCTGCGACCCGCTCAGCCTGCTTTCTCCCTGTGGGCTTCGGGGCACCGCTTCGCTGCCTCGTCTTCGTGGTCCTGTGAATGTGGGCCAGAAAGAGAGAGTCAGGTGTAAAAAATACTGTAGATGAGCTGTGCTTAGGGGAGGGGGCGTTGTTGTTGTTGTTGTTGTTGTTGTTGTTGTTGTTGTGTATTTTGTGTTTTCAATTTGTACTCTTGTAAACCGCCCTGTGATCTTCGGATTGACTGGCGGTACGTAAATCTAAATTAATAATAATAATAATAATAATAATAATAATAATAATAATAAAAAATACAGGGGGTATGGCCACTCTAAATTCTGGTAGCGAACGTCTGGTATGTATTGTCTCCTGACAGCCTTTGCAACAGAGAGAGCAATTCTAATAGGTAAAAATGAGGACACACCAGCCACTCTGCAGCAAAATGGGTTGTGCCTCTTGCCTGCTGAATTTCTGAATGCCCCCCCTTTTATGTTGCAAACCACCCTGTGGACTTAGGGTGATTTATACTAGTAATAGTAATAATATATTGTTGACATCCGTCTGTCTTGAGAGACAATGGAGTGCTTCTCCAGGGATGAAGTCAAACAGCGGCATTATTTTATTTTTATTTATTGAATTTATGTACCACCCTATACTCAGAGGTTTCAGGGCGGTTCACAGAAAAGATCACAATATATAAAATCAAAATAATAATAATAATAATAATAATAATAATAATAATAATAAATTTTATTTGTATCCCGCCCTCTACAGCCGAACCTGGGCTCAGGGCGGCTAACAACAATCAAAATAATCCAACATTCTAAAAACATTCATTATAAAATTAATTAAAATCAAATTGATGGCAACCATGAAGCAAAATTCTGTGCAGATTGCCAGAGGAGGGGGTCAGGCTGCGCCCTGACCAAAGGCCTGGTGGAACAGCTCTGTCTTGCAGGCCCTGCGGAAAGATGTCAGGTCCCGCAGGGCCCTAGTCTCTTGTGACAGAGCGTTCCACCAGATTGGAGCCGCGGCCAAGAAAGCCCTGGCTCTAGTTGAGGCCAGCCTAACCTCTCTGTGGCCTGGGATCTTCAGGATGTTTTTATTTGCAGACCGTAAATTTCTCTGTGGGGCATACCAGGAGAGGCGGTCCCGTAGATACGAGGGTCCTAGGCCGTATAGGGCTTTAAAGGTTAAAACCAGCACCTTAAACCCGATCCTGTACTCCACCGGGAGCCAGTGCAGCTGGTATAGTACCGGATGAATATGAGAAAATAAGAACAATAACCCGATAATACCCCCCGATATGTATGGAGGTCCGGGGCTGCCCAGAAGACAAGACCCCACTGATCAGCCTCGCTGATGTGGTTCAAATGAAATCAGAGCAAAATGTTTGGCACCAGCTTCCCACAAGTAGAAAACTAGTGGAGCAGGTATGCAGGGTAAGCTTGAACTTTTATCTAAGATGCTTTTAACTTTTTAGTTGTAGGGGGATACATAATAGCATGATGGATCTCTTAAAAATGGCATTCCCTCTATCAGTACTCCGAAATAGCACAGCTTATTCTGCTGCCACACAATCCACTAACTTGTTCTGTAGCTTGCCTAGGCCAAGCATAGAAGATTGTCCTACAAAACATTAGGTCAAATTCTAACTTTACCACTTCAGGCACTAGGGGAAGTGGGTCATATTATTTTTCCCGTAGTTCTTCCCATGTAAAAGCTCCGTCCGTGTACGTCGGAGAAAAGCTAACCTAAACATTAGTGAGTTTTTAAAGGAGAGGTTCTGGCACAAAGAAGGAGGGAAATGCTCCCTTTGAAAAGTCCTTTCCCCAGATCAGCGAAACTTAAGGAGCATCTTCTGAAAGGCAAACTTGTGTGAAGGCAGAAAATTGGACATGCATATGAAAAGTGGATAAATATGCCCCTTTGGATTGCTGCCTTGGTCTCATGGAATTTGATGTTTCAGTTTAAACATTTCATATTGGAAGTCCAGAGGGGACTAAAACAGCCTAATAAATAAAGCTGCCAAAGGTTACTAGCTTGCTCCTTTTCCCTAGTCGACCAAGAGGCTAGTTGCCTGCCTTTTCTTACTGGAGGAGCAGAATCCCCTTCTCCCCAGGCAGTAAATGCAAGCTAGTAAACAAAATTGCCTTCTGTCTGGCCTGCTGGCAGAAGGAGGATGAAGCAATCTGTCTTTTCCTCTGCCAAACAGCTGCTCACTCACTTCTGTGGAATTCGTGGTTGCCTATAGCTTGGCAGGCTAGTTGTTAAATACAGAACAGAAATAAAAGAATGGGAATAGGTCTAATTTTAGCAATTTTTTCATGTGTGTTTATGATACTCCCTTTTCACAAGCATGGAAAGACTATATACAGGTAAGGAGTGTTGAAATCTTCACCCTACACTTCAGAAAGCTTTCAGTCACTTAACCTTCACTGAACACATCCCATTGTGAAGGCTGTTAATATATTTTTAGCATTTTTGCATCACCTTTTCATTGTGCTGTAAAAATGGTAGAGTAAAAATATGTTACCAGACTTTAATATTTCATGTCAATTCTGCCTTTGTAAACCCAAGTATGCCTTGTTTATATAACTGCAATTTGCAGTCATTGCATAATGACTTAATAAGCTTTGACAGGTGGAAGCAACTTTGAGCTGTTGAAAAATTCGATAAAATGTAAACATTAAAAAGAAACACAAAACCCACTGCAAATCTAAGCAAATAACAACAGGCAAAAAGTCAGGAACAGAAATCGAAGCATCTTAAAAGACCAAAGGTTTTCTGTCTTGATCAGAATATCACTGGGAAGGGAGCCAAATGGATCTCCTGAGGCATTCTGATACCTGAGCACAGCAACAGGGAAAGCCTTACTACACATTCTTGTCAAATGAGCCTCAGATATTAACAGGATATGTGATAGGGGCTCTTCAGACAATCTCAGAAAGTAAACATGCTACTATGGTGGGAAGCAGTTCTTTAGGTATCCTGGTCTGAAGCTGTTTGGAAAATGTTTGGACACCATATTTTTAATTATGGAAATTGTCCAGAAATGCTTTCTTTGTAACTTCCAGTACTGCCTTCAACCTGCATTACACTTTAGGTGAACTATTTCCCACTCTTTCCACTTTCATGTATGTCTGCAATGTTGGAAGTTCTGAGTAGGGATGACTAACCTGTGGCCTGTCAGATGATGTTGGGCTATTATCTCTGGTTGTTGGCCATGTTGGCTGAAGCTGATGAGAGCTGTTATTCAACAACATCTGGGTGGCCACAGGTTAGCCACTCAGGTTTATACAGCATTTTGGGGGCCAACCTGGATATGATGGCAACATTCTGAACGTAGAATGAAGTCTATTTCCACAATCCAAATAAAGCGGTGAGGAATGATTGGAGCACACCATGCCGGGAATTTGAACCCTTGCTTATCCTATACAACCCTCTTGCTTTTTAGAAAGCCTTTTTCCCTCTAGCTGGGCTATTAAACAGGAAGTAGCCTTGCTGGAAGAAAAACAGCTTAAAAATAAGTGGGTTTGAGTAAGAAACTGGGAGAGAGTGCATGTTCCTTCTGTTCTGCCTTGCTATCACTTAAATTGGCCACTCCTTCAGCTGACAGGGAATTGCAAGGTACTTCACTTATGTGCCCCAAGCCAAGTAGAATAAAAATGTATAGAAGGGGACTTCTAGTGATGCTGCTTATTTTCAAACATACTTCCATAGCCAGGGTGAGTGTTTTTAGAGACTTACCGGTAAATTGCACTTAAAGGCTACTAATGCCATTCTGAAGGCATTATTACTGTTTCATCATAACGTAAGTGACTTGAAATCAAATTAAAGTGCTGTAAAGCAGCGTGTGGGAGAAATAACAGCCAAGATGCAGATTAAGAGCACAATCATGCACATCCCAAAGTCAAATTGGCAAGAGCTATGAGTTAAGCCTAAAAAAAAAAAAAAGCACTTTAGATTGTGGTCCAAAACTAAATACTAGGCAAACAATGAAATCTACTGACTGTAAAGGGTTTTGGGATACTTTGATGTATTTATGGCCATCAGCTCTTCATTTCCTTATATAGCTAGGTTCAAAGTAGACCTGTATTTTGTGGTGGGTGCACACAGTGATGATTGACAGGTACAGAACAAGCCAGGATATTAAGCCATGGTTTGCAGTCGGCTTAATATCTAAAGCTGTTAATCATAATTTTCTGGTTCTGATAAAACAGGGAACTTATAGGTAACGGGAGACTTCAATGTTTGTTTGTGTGAAGGGAGTAGCAAAGTGACTGCATGCATGGCCATATGGTTCATTCATACCTATTAATCCAAGTTGTGTTCTCAATGCAGCCAGGATGTTTATTGCAAATCATCGACCAGAGAACTTAATTAAACGTTGTTTGTTTTTATTATAGCTATGACATTATTATAGATGAGCTATACGACCTGGTTGGAGTCAACGGACAATAATGAGTGGTGCAGCTTTGGGCATTGAGATAGTAGTTGTCTTCTTTCTGGCATTAATCATACTACATCGGTATGGAGACTTCAAAAAACAGCACAAGCTTGTGATTGTAGCTACCCTACTTGCTTGGCACCTCTGTTTTCTCATAGTATTTATATTGCCTTTGGATGTCACAACGGTAAGGAATTTCATTTTATTTCCCCACTTTGTATGAAAGTTGATTATTATGCATAAAGTGTTCTAGGTAGGAGTGGCAGATTTTCTTTTATTAAGTGGGCAGTACTGATGCTTATAAAAAGTTGTATCAAGTTGCATAAAAGCTTTGATTTTCAAAATAATCCTTTGTCAGCAGGCAATATTGGAAACAATTAAAAATAAAAAGTGAGTGAGGATTTGGACATCCACTATATGCCATTGCTCTGTCTAGAATTAAATTTGAGCTTGGCTCCATTTTGATTGTTGGTATTTACAGCCCCCCAGCCCTTTTGTAGCTTGTATGCCACAAAAGTTACAGTGGTTAAAATGAGGCACAATTCACCAGCTTTCCCCAGCCCTACCTCTTTGAAGCTCTCCAGCAGTGTTCGTTACCCTCTTTTTGCCAGGGCTAATTTGAACTAGCACTAGAGGAGCACAGCTGCTCTCTTGGTCCTAGAAATGCCACTCATGGCCTATAGTAAGGCCTTGACCCTCCCCATTCTGACAAGTTGCTTGCATGTAGGAAGTTTCCCCAGCATGAGCATGACTGCTGATGGTTATGATCCACAGTAAACAGGACCAGGTCTGGACATGCAGACCCATGCTCTGCTGCTCTGATCAGTGGATTCCTTCTATGCCAGACGTAGGCAAACTCGGCCCTCCAGATGTTTTGGGACTTCAACTCCCATCATCCCTAGCTAACAGGACCAGTGGTCAGGGATGATGGGAATTGTAGTCTCAAAACATCTGGAGGGCCAAGTTTGCCCATGCCCGTTCTATGCTAATACATGACTGCAAAATACATACCTGGAAATGGTGCATTATAAGTAAAGCTAATTTATTTGACCTTATGGTGAAAATGAGTACAGGTGACTCCCCATTTACATGGAGGTTACATTCCGAACCCCCATGTGCATATGCGAAGTCGCGTAAAATGGGGAGTTGCCTGTATCAGCTCAGCTGATGAGTGAGGAAAGAACCTTCCCCACCCATCAGCTGTGTGAGAGCCACCCTATCCCCCTGGCTCTGGTGTGTGAGTGGACGGACATTGTGTCTCTCACACAGTTGATGGATGGGGAAGCGACTGCTGCTGCGCTACCACACATGTCAGCAGTTAGGTGGAGAAGCCTTCTCGCGAGGAGATCCTCCCCATAGCCTGAAGAGGATGTTCTCTGGGAAAAGTCTCCTTACGAGCTAGGACTCCTCTCCAAGATGTTTCTGGGATCCCGACACTGCATGTGTGCATGGTCATGTGCAAATATAGCATGCATAAATGGGGAGTTGCCTGTATTGGATTTAAATATGCAACTAAATTAGCAGACTTCTTTATAACCCTTCCCCCCACCCAGAAATATCATTTCACTTTTCTCTAATGGCTGACTTTTTTTTTTTTTGGTCCTCTAGACTATATACAATCGATGCAAGGTTAATCTGAATTCTAGTCCACCTGAAAGTACCACCAGTAATGTTTCATACACTACTCCTGCTCCAAGGTACTTATGTTCTTATGCACAGCAATCTTAAACTACTTCTTTTCTGTGACTAGAAAATGAGTTAAACATCTCATTTTAAAAGGTTTCTATGCATTTTAAAATCTGGTTGTGCTTTAGAAGTTGTATTATTTCAAGTACTGCTCTAACTGGAAAATTTGGAGGGGGGGGGACTTTTAGTCAGAGTATCCCTTCCCTCTTCCCCTGGCTTATTTCCTAACTACCACATCTTAAAGTGGAAAGGTATCACATAGCATTTCACAAATGCCTAAGATTATCTTGGTGTCCCTCTAGGAAGAGTCAGTTTGTAGTTTGTGGAGTAGCTGCTGAAAATGCTCTGCACCTAAGAGATCTAGGTGGCAAAACGCCACTCTTAATTATTGTGATGGGATATATAGTGGGGGGAAGGCAATCTTTATAGCCTGCAAAGCCTTTGGCACATCATTGACATCAGTTGCTTGTAGGTTTAGGTGGCCAGTAAGATTACCTGCAAACCTGTGGGAAGCCAGAGTAGGCACTGGATCACTGTGAACCAAATTTCTTCTCTGATTCCTCCTCTGCCGTATGACACATTATAGGCATGCATTTTAGGAGGAAGATTGAAGTTAAAGAATCATTGTAAAGTCTGAGTAATCCACAAGTTATGATGTATAACCCATATTGAGAAGGGTGGAAATTTGCATTCATGTGTGATGATGGAATAATTATAGCCGAGATGTTATTCTGAGCTTCAGCTTGACTCAGAGAAATCAATTTAATTTGCATGTATTGCTTTCATGACTTTTAAATAGTGCCCATTATGTGAATTACTTCGGCCTTTTTAAAAGGGCTTCTATGATTGTTGTTTCTGGGTTTTTTAAAAAAACAAAGCAGCATGGATTTCTGAATATCACAGTGTTCTGTTTCTGACTAATTTGTGATTTTCTGAACAAAATAATTAATGTTACTTTGCAATAACATAATCTTTTTTTGAAACAACTAAACATGACTTTAGGAGAAAAAAACGATGCTTTCTTCTTTGTTATACGTAAATCTGCCCTTCTTTCTTTACAGAAAACATGAATGTTTCAAACCATGGAGTTATATCCCTGATGGAATTATGCCAATATTTTGGCGGGTGGTATACTGGACATCACAGTTCTTAACATGGTAAGGAACTGGAGAAACTTCTGGAATATTTGAAACAGCTCAAATGAATATTTTCAAAGGAACAACATTTTTTTTAGTATTATTTAATATGTAGTACTAGGTGGCTGACCATTCAATGTAGAACTTTTGGTTACTTTAATCCAGGGTTAGCCAATATAGTGCAGATGTTGCTGGACTACAGCTCTCAACATCCCTGACCATGCTGGCTGGGACAGATGGGAGATGTAGTCCATCAGATTTCAGAAGTTATAGCCCCTGTTTTTCCAAGGCCTACAGTTATGTTTTGTTTCAGGCATGTTATGCTAACAAATGAATAGTTGATAGGTAAGATGAAATGGTTCTGTTCATTAATTTTGTTGTTTGTTTCTAGGATTCTGTTACCCTTTATGCAGTCATATGCTAGGTCAGGAGGCTTTTCCATTACTGGAAAGATTAAAACAGCACTAATTGAAAATGCAATCTACTATGGGACATACCTTCTGATATTTGGAGCATTCTTAATATATGTGGCTATAAATCCAAAGTTCAACCTGCAATGGTAAGATTTGCCATAGACTTTTATACTTCAGATCTTTATATATTGAGGATTTTATTTTAGTACACAGTTGATTTAAATCTATGTTATGGGGTTTAGAGGACATATTTTGTGTCACATGTAGTGAAATACATATAGTATTTTCATAACTTGGATTTTTAAAGAAATTGTCAGAATGGGAACCAAAAGCTAATTTGGGCATTGCCAAAGTTTTGTCACTCCACTTGCCCCTGAAATTTCATTTCAGTGCTGACGGCATGCTCTGTTTTCAGCAGGGATCGACTCTACTCAGGAGCTCCAATCATGTTTGCAAGTAGAACCAATCCAAGCAGGGCTTGCATTGCCAAATTCAAAGGGTGGCAATTCAAGCCAGAAACAAAAGAACACTCAGAAATGCATTATAAGGCTCCTAATTGTTCCTCTAAGTCTGTGGCCTTACATATGACATGGGTGGGGTATTATTATTATTATTATTATTATTATTATTATTCAAGTGTGGAGCAGGTGGACACAGCTGGTGGGAAACTACCTCACAGATCAAATCAACAATGATGGCAGGCCTAGTGTGCAAAAGGGTCCCCATCTCTGATTTAATGCTTCACACATAATGAGGGTCATCTGCAAAAGAAATGTATATCTAAATTAAAAAATAAAGGGGAGAGAGTGAATTTCTATTTTTAAATATATGAGTGAGCTTTGTTTGCATAAAGATCATTAGTACTTATTTCTATGTTAGGAGTCAACTTCAGACAATTGGAATAGCTGCTGCCAACACCTGGGGCCTTTTCCTTTTGGTGCTGCTGTTAGGGTATGGCCTGGTTGAAATTCCACGCTCTCACTGGAATGGAGCAAAGAAAGGTTACCTTCTTATGAAGACTTATTTCAAGGCTGCTAAACTGATGACTGAGAAGGCAGATGCAGAAGAAAACTTGGAGGATATAATGGAGGCAAGTTAATTCTGCAACCTAAGTGTGGATGGTAGATAAGACTCTCATTTGCTTTGGAGATTAAGGTACATTAGAGCAAAAAAGTCACAAAATATCTCAGATTATATCCTATGCTTTGCTTATGCAAGGGGAATTCCCTGCTCCCCGATGGTTTGATATTCCAGTTTGTTTCATAAGCCAAAAGCAGCCAAGTTGTGTCTTCCCCCATCTCCCCCTGCCCATCTTCTCCACCATTTTTTCCACCACTTTTTGCTGCCAGGATGAAATGAAGTCATAAATAAGAATGCATCGCTGGCAGTTTGATAGAAGTCCTACTGCAATCTTATTTTCAAAAATATTTTTAACTTTAGCAGCATTGCATCTTGCTGAATTGCACATGAATTGAAAGTGGTGGTGGGGACTCAACTACACCTTATACTTTTAAAAAGTGTTTCTGGTCTCTCTTTTAAATAGGAGGTTCGCAAAGTTAATGAAAGCTTCAAATACAACCACCCTTTGAGAAAATGTGTGGACACAATATTAAAGAAGGTAACAAATTGATCTTTGCAATATTATTGAATATCATGTTTTATCATGGGTAATGAAAATACCACTCAGCATGGCAAGGCTTGTCAGCCTAGTTGCCTGGCCAAGGAGTTTGCTCCCTCCTCTTTCCCTTATGCCATGACATTGTCAGCTTGACTGGCTGGGGTCTGTCCTAAATCAATCAATCAATCATGGTGCAGAAGCAGCAATAAAGGTAAAGGGACCCCTGACCGTTAGGTCCAGTCGTGGCCGACTCGAGTTGCGGCGCTCATCTCGCTTTATTGGCTGAGGGAGCCGGCGTACAGCTTCCGGGTCATGTGGCCAACATGACTAAGCCACTTCTGGTGAACCAGAGCAGTGCACGGAAACGCGTTTACCTTCCCGCCGGAGCGGTACCTATTTATCGACTTGCACTTTTGATGCGCTTTCAAACTGCTAGGTTGGCAGGAGCAGGGACCGAGCAATGGGAGCTCACCCCGTCGCGGAGATTCGAACCGCCGACCTTCTGATCGGCAAGTCCTAGGCTCTGTGGTTTAAACCACAGCACCCCCTAGAAGCAGCAGTAGTTTGGGGCAATTGGGATACATGGAAAAAGTGTGGAAGAATGGAAGGTAGAGTTTTTCCATTTATTGATTTAATATTCTGTCCCTCTCCCAACAGCTTTTGCAGCAAAAATCAAATCACAAAAAAGCTGTTGCATCACTGTTACCTGTTACTACCCCATCTCAGCAGCAAACACTTGTAGCCAAGAAGAGTGCTGCAGCACTCATCACAGCAATTTCTCTGGCTGAAATGGTGCTATCCTATAACACACTCTCTTCCACAGGGAGCTATTCTGGCTCCTGTTGCCACTTTAGAGGGTCAGAAGGAGAAGATGAGAGGCAACCCCTACTCTCTTTCTGGCTGGAAAGTCTTGGCCTAGAAAAAGAAAGGATGTGAGTGTCCTTTCAGCTGCTTCTTATAAGGGTTTCAGGCTAGCTTTGCTGTGGTGATGTGTAGTGCTGTTAATATGTGTTGAGACTATTATCTTTTCATTTCAGTGTCCTGTTGAGTATCAGGAAAGAATGGGTAGGAACATGGATGACTATGAAGACTTTGAAGAAAGGCCCAATACTTATCCGACAGAGAAAAACCTGGCTAAACTTCATAAGCAGGTAACTAGATAGCTTAACTGAAACGTGTATTAAATTTATGTAGAGCTATTCCATTTCTAGGTGAATCCACATGTGCAGACATCTGCAGTCAACTAACGTAGTTTGTATATTCATTCCAAAAGAGTTTGTTTTTCTAATAGAACTGGTGTGCATCTGAACCAATAATTGATTTTTTAAAAATATTTCCAAGGCGGTTGTAAAAACTTGTGCAGAAGTCGCTCAAAGCATGAGAATACTTAGCCTGGATGCTGCAGGGGAGGTAGGAGAAAATTAATCAAAGGCTAATAAATCCAAAAAAAGTTACAGTGAAAGAGGAGTCTCTGTGTGTTTAATGGCATGTCACAAATTCTACTTTGCAACTTTGGACTGTGAATTCATAAGACGTAACTGGTGGCCATAGACACTGCTGTGCATGGAAAACTGTTTTCAGTTTTAGTTTGGTGTGTGCATTAGTGTGTGGTACATCGCTTTGAGATATATGAGTAAGGCAATAGAATAATAATAAAATGTGCATTTTTAAGGAAGTAGTATTTTCCTCACTTGGTGGAATATTTGAGCCATTTGTTCTGTTTATTTATCTCTCTTCTGCCACCCTGGAACTATTGCCATAGATAATTAGAATGTTGTTTTTGTTTCCGTAGGTAATTTATTCTGTTCAAAGGCATCGTCGTACGCAGGTCCAGTGGAGAATTCTTTTAGAGCAAGCCTTTTACCTGGAGGATGTGGCAAAAAATGAAACCAGTGCAACTCATCAGTTTGTTCATACTTTTCCATCTCAAGAACCTGAAAACAAGATTGCTCGGTATCTTTATACACCAACTGTTGGTAAGTGTTGTTCTGCATATTATAGGATACAAAATGCTAGAAAACAAATAGTAAAAGCTAAAGTCCATCACAGCACACTGCTCATATCACTCCAACCTGCGCCAGCAGTGCACACACAAGCAGTTACAATAGGCTGTGGGAGAAAAGGATGTCTGTTCATTTCTCCTGTACCCAACTTAAAGTCCTCTTTCTCATCATAATAGTAGTTATTCATTTCTACAGCGGCTGTTAGAGGAAATGAGCTGCTTTGAAATGATTTTTACATTACCTTCCCTTGCTATTTCCTCGTTTAATAACCTCTTCAGTAATTGTGTATATTTTTCCAGAGTGGTACTGGGAGTGTCTGCTGAGGCCATGGTTTCACAGAATCCTTGCAATTATTTTGGCCACATTTTCTATCATTGTCGTATGGTCGGAATGCACGTTCTTCAGCACAAGGCCAGTTCTGTCTCTGTTTGCAGTCTTCATAAAACTGGCGGAGAAGAATTACAACTATTTCTACATAGAGGTCAGTTTATCTACTCTTAATGACATTTGGGACTTCTAGAGTAGTTTGCTTGTTTCTTAAATGCTTGTATCTTCTGATAGTTTTAGAGTTGGAGTTTGAGAAAGGACGTTTGGAGGGAGCAATTGTGGTGGAGTTCGGGGGATTTTTGTGGGTGGAGTTTGGCTTTTCAGATGGTGTTCCTCACAATACGTGATTTCATGTATATGTGTGGTACAGGAATGTTACCCCCATGTAAGCAAGGAAATGTCTGTACATAGTAATCTCATAGCTGTTTCTTTTGGGCGGAAGAAAGTAGAATGGTCATGCAGCTGATTGGCAGCTGATCCCATGGTACAGGCTTATTCTCACTAACTTTTCTCCATGCAATCAAGTACAGTGACTTGTGACCTTGCAGAGAAATATACAGTTGTACCCTGGAAGTCAAACGAAATCTGTTCCAGAAGTCTGTTCGACTTCCAAAATGTTTGAAAACCAAATCGCAGCTTCTGATTGGCTGCAGGAAGCTCCTGTTCGGGTTCCAAAAGAACGTTTGCAAACCAGAACAATCACTTCCGGGTTTGTGGCATTCGGGAGCAAAAATGTCCAAGTTCCAGGGCATTTGGGATCCAAGATACATCTGTAGAATTATGAATAAGTCCAAAGAGCATGTCATTGGTAGGCCCTTGTTTTGTGCACCATGCAAACAGTGTTATTCACACCTTTGCATTTGCAGCCTGTTCTCATGCTTTAACTCTTTGTATAAAGAATGCATGATCAGTTTATAAAGCAGCTAACAAATCAGATTATACTTACCTGACTGTGAATGCAATCTTTGTCTGTTTTGCAGATGGCTTGTTTCTTGACCATCTTTTTCCTCAGTATCTGTGTTTACTCTACTGTCTTCAGGATCCGTGTATTCAACTATTACTATTTAGCTTCTCACCATCAGACGGATGCATATAGTTTGCTTTTCAGTGGCATGTGAGTAGTTAATTAATGCATTTATTGGATAGCTTTAAATAGTTAGAGGTGAGGCAATGCAAAAATTACACTATAACATACTTAGTTCATAACCCAGGCACATCCAGAGAACACTATATTCCTTGATTTGGAAATACAGTATATCAGTCTTGGGAAGTCTCTTGTCCCTTAGCCTAATTAGGTCTGCCAGGCCTTCCCATTTAGCCAATGATACCATCAAGCCACACCCACCTGTCCTACACTTGATGTCATGTATGATGTCAGATGTGTGGCAGGTGAAGACACAGCTTCCTGCTAAAAGCAGGATTTGCAGGCACTGCTAATCAGCTGATCACCAGGATCCATAAAGTTCCATGGAAAGGAAAATGAGTGTCCTGGCCTCAATTAGACATCAGGCCAACTAACCAAATAGATTCCCACCCCAATATATGAATGCTGATAGTTGGTGACAATTGCATGTTGAACAGATACAAATGTTGGCTATTTTGTTTACTACTAAGCATTGAAAGAATCTATGACAAAGAGTACTCAAAACATGCAATGGGTATACATAAAAAATATAGATACAGCTCCTGGATGTTTTGATAGTTAGCATGTGGTTGCTTGATAAGATCTTAGTAATGTGGAAGGAAGATGGAGATGCCAAATACAGAAGAAAACTGCTTCAGAATTGCCAACTCTTTTCATGCAGGCTGTTTTGCCGTTTGACTCCTCCACTGTGTCTGAATTTCTTGGGCTTGACTCATATGGATTCAACAATTGCAAAGAGTTTAGAACAGCCAACTGCATATACATCTGTAAGTAAACAGAATATGTCTTGCTGTAATGCGTTCCAACAGTAGATGTTAAATGGTGTTCACAGATCAAAGTTGAAAGTGTTTTGCCAAAAATGAAAGTTTCATTGAGTGAGAGTCAACTTTCCGGAAGTGATGTTCTGCCTGTCCTTTCCTGCCTCTTGCACACACACCCATCCTGCTTTGGAAGGTCTCCCCACTGGGAAAGAAAAGCTTGGAAAATTCCTTTTGTGCACGTGGAAGTCCATTGCACAAGAAGAATGCTGCAATTGGATATTGTTGATTTCAGCTCAAGATTTCAGCTTTGTTGTGTTTTATCTGACTTCTCTTTTGGCTGCTTTATACCAGATAGAAGCTCATCTTTAGTTCAAATATGTGTACCCGTATGCTGGACATTGTTTCTGCTAGCAGTAACTGGCATAATATGTTACATTACATAATATTACATCCATCCACGGTGAAGCTCTTAAATCCCATTAATCTCAATAGGAGAGGCCCAATTCTTCCACTGAATTAACTGGGAAGAACTTACAGCTACAATCCAAAGCCCAGCCACTGACTTGTGCGGCTTTTGGGAGCAACAGGACCTTGCACACAGCCCTGCTGTACGTAGTGGCAGAATGAAATATGGGGCAGTGGGAGGATGATCTCTGCACCAGCCAGGAGCTGGTGCAGTAATCCACCCAGGTCTTAGCACACAAAGTCAGCTGAATAGATCCTGAGCTAGCTCAGCCGCTCTCCACCTCTGGAATGCCACCTGAAGGGATCTCCCAGCGGCACACCTGTTCTGGAGAGCATAAGAGAGAGCCCTTTATTAGCAAAGTGATGCTGGCATCACTCCATTGTTAGTGGCTGGCAAGAGGCCAGCAGAGTTGGGTGGAGGAATGCCTATAAACATAAACATAAACATAAACACCAAGTCCAGTGCAATGATTTGCATTGCTCTACCCCTTTTTGTTGTATTTAATTAGGCATCTAGCATAATCATAGATTTCTAGCCTGCCCATTCTTAATAAAAACCAGTGCAATAAAATACTATGTGCAAAATGGCTCCATGACGGCTTTTCTTCCCTGCTGAAGGTCAGCCCCCACAAAAGAATGTATTCTAGTTCTAGAGTTCTGTGGTTTGACGGTAACTACCAAAAGCACCCCTCTGTGCACTTTTGTTGTACACAGCTTGAGTCTAAACTGAATAATGAAATGGCACTTGCAGCAAATCAAGGTCATTGCAATGAAATATGCAGCCCCCACCTACTTGAGGCATTGAGTAGTTAGCAGCAGCTCCTTGAATTGCATCGGGACTGCCATGGAAACGGAACATGCCACTTTTCTGCCAGCAGGTGGGAGCACAGAGCAAGTTGTTAGATCTGCATCTAAAAGCTATCTGTTAAAAAAAGTTAATCACCCACCATGGCCCCCTCCACCTCTTCCGTCCTTTTCTTCCTAATGTAACACTAATGTCTCAACAAACTAAACTGACCTGTAGAAAATGTAACTTAAAAAAAGAGACATTGCATACACTTTTGTAAACCAAGAAATCTTTAATAAAAAAGATACTTTTAAAAAATAGTACTTTGAGTTGGTGTATTTAAAATGGGCATCAGACCTCCCATTCCAGTTGATTGTATTGGTACAAGCTCATGAAGAGGTAGACCATAAAACCAACATCCTTGCTGGTTGTCATCTGTGGCAAATTATAATCCAGTTTTTGTTCTTTGGTAAGTAGCTGCCAGTAGTACTACAATGTCCCAATTATGGAATTTCACAACAGGTACCAGCATTGTTAGCACTCTTGCGCCAACTAAAAACATTCTTGTTAGCCAAGCCTTTGAAGGATTTTTGTTAGCCTACCATAGCTCTAATTACAGTGGCAATCTGGGGTTTTAATTACTGATTTTGTTACTGCTTTGTTTGCTTTTGTTGGCTGTGGATTTAATTTGAAGGATAACCTGCCCTGTGATTTTCATATGAAGATTGGAATATGTATATTAGTACAATATAAGTTCTAATGCCTAAAAGTTGCAGTAACGAAAACACCTGAGCAGTGCTCAAAATCGCCATATTAAACCTCTGTTGCTTTTTGCCTTCCAGATTATGGGATCCATGAAAGTGTTGTCCTTCATTGCAGATGGATTTTATATCTATTATCCCATGCTGGTTGTCATTCTTTGTGTTGCTACTTACTTTAGGTAAGTAACAAGTAATTCAGATTTATTTTGTTTGCTGGGATATTTGAAATAACTAGTCTGCTCCTTCACCCGTATATTTGGGTGTTTCCAAAAAGGTTGGGAAAACTTAATTAAACAGATGCCATCCTTGCACAGTAATAGAAATACCAACCTTCTTTGTTAGCATCAACCTTCAAGTGCTTAGTCGCCCATGCTCCTTTGTTTTTGTAACACTGCTTCCAGTTAAGTTTGTTTATGATAGCAGGCTTAGTATTTACCAGCAGAGTAAGCCTCTTGAGTTAGTGTGGGTAGAAAAAGATGGGATGCAAGACAAGCTCGTAGGTAATAAGTGACCAGAATGAATTTGTACCATAGAATTTAGAGCACCCACCCCATAACTGGTGTCTTCTCCCATATTTTATGAATTGTGACTCAAGCAGTTGTGTTCTATTGTAAGTATTCATAAGTTGATGATGGCTCTTAGTACATACACTTCAGCATAAAATGTATTTTAAGGATTTTAAAGGATCTCACCTTCATTTCTTAATATTCAACTGGACTTCAGATTTCCCCCCAAAAACCCCACAGTTTCCCCACATGCACCATATATGTTCACTTAATTTACCGTATTTTTCGCTCGATAACACGCACCTGACCATAACACGCACATAGTTTTTAGAGGGGGAAAACAAGAAAAAAAAAATCTGAATGAAACAGTGGATGTATCATTTTTGTGCTTCATGCTGTGGCCACAGACATGTGATTTGACGGTGAGTTTGGGGTAGCCCAATGCAAAAATCCTGAGAATCCATGTGGATCTGTGCTTTGTAACCACGTTTTTGCACCATTGCAGCCCCAGGCAACAGTGGGTGCGTGATTTTTTTTGGTGCAGGCTGTAGCCATGGACATGCTATGTGATCTGATGGTGAATTTGGGGTGACCCAATGCAAAGATCCTGAGGATCCATGTGGATCCGTGCTTTGTAACCACGTTTTTGCACCATTGCAGCCCTGTTTTTGCATCAGATCATTGCTATGTGATCTGATGGTGAATTTGGGGTGACCCAATGCAAAGATCCTGAGGATCCATGCTTTGTAACCACGTTTTTGCACCATTGCAGCCCTGTTTTGCATCAGATCATTGCTATGTGATCTGATGGTGAATTTGGGGTGACCCAATGCAAAGATCCTGAGGATCCATGTGGATCCGTGCTTTGTAACCACGTTTTAAGTGGGGAAGGAAGGAAAAACAATAGAAGGGACAAGGAGCACCGAAAGGGGTGTGCGGAGAAGCAGCTGGCTAAGAATGCAGGAGAGGGGTTTTACCGGAGGGAGGAAAGGAAGGCAAAAGTCCCCCCACCCACCCAAGCCAGCCAGCCAGCTCTCTCTCTCCCCCCCCCACCTGCATGTTGCCTGCGAGTCCCTAGGAATTAGAAGGAAGGACGCTCTGCTTTCCCCTCTGCTTGCCTGGAGGGAAGGGGTTTTCTCTGCTCTTTGTTCCGTTTGAGCAAACACAGTAACGAAACAGAAGAGGGTGGGCAGTAAGACCCTGAGGCAGAATGCAGGAAAGCAGCAGCTTCCTCTTTTCAAGGCTTCCCTTCTCCGGACGATTTGATATTTGCCTGATTTTTGCCTTCACTCGCACCAGTCCAGGGACCACACATTCGCTCAGTAACACGCACAGACATTTCCCCTTACGTTTTAGGAGAAAAAATCTGCGTGTTATAGAGGGAAAAATACGGTATGTTCATTTCTGCTTTAGAAGTGAGAAACAGTTGGGGGATCTCATTTCCCAAATCACATTTTTTAGAATTGTGGAGTTGGAAGGAACCCCAAGGATCACCTAGTGCATTTTCATTCATGTTAACATAGGAGTGCCCCCCCTTCATTCATTATATTATTCTTTTTCTGGCTGAGAGAGCAGAGATGGGCTCAGGAAAAAGAAGTCATAAGCTCAGCTGCCTTCCAATCTCACCCTAGGATCGAGGTCAAAACAGTTTTGAAGTCAAACCCCCAAAAAGGCAGTAGGTCACACCTCACTTTGCGGCTGATGTCTATGCGTTTATTTTTTGGCAATGGAAATAACTTTCCCCCCTCCTTTTATCAGTTTAGGAACTCGATGTTTGAATCTTTTGGGATTCCAGCAGTTCATGGGAGACAATGAGATGACTTCGGACTTAATTGATGAAGGAAAAGAGTTAATCAGAAGAGGTAAAAAGAAGAAAAAATATTTTATGGTTTTTTATTTTTTTAACTGTTGTAAGCGACTGTAGGGAAATAGTTGGAAGCTATTACCACTGTCTAAACCATGTCAAGTCAGAAGTGAGTCCTATTGAATTCAATAAAGTTTACTCCCACACAAGTGAGGTTAGGAATGTAACCTAATATGGCACCTAATACTATATATGTACCCCTGCAAGCAAAATTTGGAGAAAAGAAAGATAAACCAACGACTTTTCAGGGCTACTGCAAATTTGAAACATTTTGTGCATGATTTAATTATTTAATTTTGTTAGTTGGGGAAAGAAGACAGGCTGATAATGCATTAATGGAAAAATGAGTATATTGTACACTGGAAATCAAAGGTGCAGTGAATTTTATAAAAGTTTGTGTTTTCTCTCCGCCGCCCATTTCTCTGATTGTCTTTTTTCACTGTTAAAGTGAAAAAAACAGCAAAAACCACCATTGTTGTTTGAAATTCTGTAAGTTTATATGAATCCATAGAAATAAGTAAAAAAAAAAAAGTACAAGTTCACATTAAATCTACAGAGGAATAAAAAGTAAATGAAAGTATTTTCTCTCTCTTTAGAAAAAAGAAAACGGCAAAGACAGGAAGATGGTGAAAACAGGAGAAGGGTATATATGAACAGCTCATTATTTTTCCCTAGTCAGTAAGAGGCAGTGTCAGAATTGAAACACTGTACAAGTATGTGCAGAGTTAAACTTAAAAACCTAAGAGCCCTGATGGCTCAGGCCAGTGTCCTGCCTAGTTCTCACGGTGGCCAAACAGATGTCCATGGAAAGCCTGCAAGCAGGACCTGAGTGCAACAGTACTCTCTCCAATTGACACTCCCCATCAGCTGGTATTTAGAAGTGTGCAGATTCTGACACTGGAGGTAGAACATAGCCATTGTGGTTTATAGTCATAGGTAGCCTTATCCTCAATGGCATGCCTAGCTTTGTATAGTTATATGATTTAGGAGTGCACCAGGTTATTACTGCACATTTGAAACTTGCATTCTGTGTAGAACATCAGTTGCTCACCTTTTGTGGTTTAAAATAAGGCGATGCTATTTTTTTATCAGCTGAAGTTGTGCCCCACAGAGTTCAACCACAGACCTACTTAAGGAACAGGAAAAGTTTTAGACTTGTAGCAGGCAGGTCTACCCCTCTGTTATGCCGGCCAGTCTTTCCACTAATCTCTAATAAGGATCCCGGAGATCTATAAAGATTTCAGAAGATTGGAGAGCGTGATTTAATATCATTGCAATAAGAATAATTGTCAAACAATATTATTCTGCTATTACATGTGTTAGAGGATGTATACAGTCTGTTGTATGTGTTTGGTTTGGTTTGTTTTTGACCAGGAGTGGAAAGAACGCTATGGGAACAACCGTGAAGATTCTTCTAGAAACAGAAATGTTCCAGCAGACCAAAAAGAGTCTAGCTTCACAGAGACTAATACAACTAGATGTAAGAGCTTATCTTGTTGGCCATGGCTTTTGCTTAACAGAAGTAGTACTGGTATTATGGTGCTCCTCTTTATTTCAGATTTAGCTACTATCCAGCACTGCAGAAAATTAGGCTGCATCTATACTATCCATTGTGTAACCAGCATCCTATCACTTTAAACAAACATAGCTTCCTTCAAAGAATCCGGGTAACTAGTTTGTAATGGGTACTGAGTTATTAAGAGACCTCTATGCCCCCCGCCCCCCCCCCCAGAGCCACATTTCCCTCTTCCTAGGGAACTTTGAGAATTGTTGCTCTATGAGAGAAGTAGAGGTCTCTTAACAACTCTTCGGCACCTTTGGAAAGTATAGTTAACAATATTCTTGGGGGGAGGTTTTGACTGTTTAAAGTGGTGTGATACTGCTTTCAATGGATAGCCCAGATATGGCCTTTGCCTGCTAGCTTTTTCCTTGCTTGTACATTCTGTATTAACATCATGCAACCAAGACAGAGCATTTACACCTCTTTCCTGCCAAGTGATCTCTTACCTTTCTTAAGTGAAGAGTGACTTGCTAGTTCAGGCCTGACCACCTCTTTATTTATCTGAGGATCATGGCTAGTCTTCTGTATTTTGGTTCCAGTCCTGCAATCAGCTATACATGGATTACTCTGCCTCCTAGAGATTTTGATGAGACTTGAGTATGAGCAACTTGGAATCAAGTTTGAAAATAATTAAATAAGTTTATAAACCAGTGCTGAGTGCTGCCTTAAAGCCAGTTGATATGCTGTGCTGATTTTGGAAAATACACATTCTCATGTGAAGAAGAAGAGAAAAAAACTGCTCTTAACCCGTCAAAGCCATATGCTCTGAGCTTTGGAAACCCTGATGGCGTATTGACAGTACCATTTATTTATGTGTTTGTTTGTTTAAAAATATTTTTCTTCTTTCAGCAGTAGCTTCTAAGTACACCCGATCAAATGGAAGGAATGAAAGGGACAGAGTTGAGCTTCTTCAAGATGCCGAACCTCTGGACTTTAATGCTGACTCAGTTGGTGAAGATCCTCTCGATTCCGATTCAGGAAGGTGAGAAATTCAGCAATAAATACAAAGGGATCACATAACTATAAATATCTTATTCTTTCTCTCCAGCCATCATTATATTCTAACTTATATTTAGGATCTTTTATAAGGCAAAATTAGAGCATAAATTTTTAGAGATTATAGCTTGTTCTTCCTTTTCAGGTTTCATAACTTACAGTTGTTTAACACAGGTTCTTCATATAGTTTCTTTATATATTCTACAGGTACCAGCCTGGTGGAAGATACCTGTCGATGTCGCGAAGCAGAATCTTTGACGATGTCTAAACCAACAGTCTTGCATCCATTGCTGTGGTGAATGTCCTTTCAGTAATGCATTCTGCAACCAACACGACCTCACTTTACAAACAGAAAACAGAATGTGGGAAATAAGAAACTTTCCCCCTTTAAAAATGCACTGTGTGTAATTAATTGCCCAGTATGTGCTGGGCTAGAGCATTGGCTTCTGAAACTGGAACCACCTCAGCTGTGCCTTGCCCATCTTCTCTGCCTGCTCCTTGAATGCCACCCCCTCCCCATAATATGGGAATTGTGAGCCATCGGTAGAGAGCAGTATGGCAACAGAGAGAGTGACCCAGAAGGGAGGGAAATGAAGGGATTTGGTGGGTGGGAATGGGATGCTAGGCAGTGAGCCATTGGGGGGGGGGTCAGTCTTATTCTGGGTATGATTTGTTCTGAACTGGAAGACCTTGTGTTGATTTTGCTTAGAATCCTCTCCTGGATTCAACTGTGTGTAGGCAGCCACTGATACAAAAAGGCGTTCTGTTGGGTCTTTTACAATTGAATCAGGGAAATAATTCTCAGTCTGTCAATCGTCACTGTAGATTCAGTTTTAAATAAACAAATGTAGGGCTCAGCTGGAGTTACCATTGTTAAATGTTGAAGGTTATTTGGGTTTTCTTTCTGTCCCCTTTCCTTTGTTCCCTTTTTCTTTCTTTTTTTAGAAGGCTGTTGCCCTTTAAAAAAAAATCGCAATGTAGCTGGGTCATTGTAAGTGCAACTTCTTAGTCATAGCTTGATGCAATTGCATGGCCTACCTTCAATTCAAACCATGGGCGTGATTAAAGAAGCCATTCTGGTCAGGTCATAGACGATCATTGACTGGCCTTCACCTCAAGTTTGGGAAAAGCTGGAGAGGTTTAAGGGCAAATCTCTGCAAAATACCTTCATCATCTGGAATGCCTGCACACCAACCATCTGAATCGAGAATGATTTCTGTCAGCCTTATATGCATTTGAATGGTATTAGCATGCATGATAGGAAAGAGCCAATAGAATCTTAAATGTTCACTAGCACTGACTTAAATTCATAGATACTGGCACATGCTTAATGAAGAGGAAAAAATATACCAGAGATTTTATGTATAATAGCTGCAGATGAAAATCTATTTCAGCTAAACCACACTTAGTGGCTCTGTCTGTGCAAAGTGTTAATTTCTACTGGAGGCAAAGTCATCACTTCAAAAATGATGCACTGTTCAAATAGTTCTTGAAGTGTATGAAACCGCACCTTTCCTTTTGAAGAAGTGAACTTCTCTGCAGAGTAAGATTCCTTAATAGTGAACAGCACTAGTGGCAACCTAGTTCTTTTGCCTTTTAGAAGGAATCCACATTTTCATGATACATGTGCTTTTTGCACTCAGCGCAGATTTTCACTGCCAAAGAAAAAATGCTTCCTCTTTCCAAACAGAAATGTCTGTCAGGAAACGCCAGCGAATGCGTTACATAATGGGCTTCATCAGTGCTGGGTGGAAATATGTGACTGTAAATGGGGCTGGAGGAAATAAAAAGCAAATGTCATTTTGAGGGATGTTTGCCAGTATCGTAGGACACCTGGGAATAAGTCCCCTTGAACCCAATAGGGTTTACTTTTTGAGTAGACACATATAGGACTGCACTTGCTTGCTTTCTTAAAATGAAGGCTAATGGTTGGCCGTGACCATATATTGTAAAGCTACGAGGACAGATATCCACTCTTTCTTACCAGCATGTTTCATATATGAGGAGGAGCTTTTTAACTTATTACAAGACCCTTGGGTATTTTAGGAAAGCAAAGGATTTGAGTGCTTTGTATATTGAATAGCATGGCTGTAATCCTGCAGACAGGCTGTTCAAATTCCATTGATTTTGATAGGACTTAAGGAGCCTAACACTGTGCAGGATTGCAGTCCTTAAACTTGATGTTATTAGGCATGGGTAGAATCTGCTGCTTTCTCCTTCTTCATACCTAAACAAAGAATGTGTGATTCCATACTGTGCATTGCTCCAGTGCTGCCTCGCATCATTGGCTCTTGGCCACAAGGACAAGGCATGACACGTCTATTCACATGCACAGATGTTACAAGGAATGGAGTGGGGGAACAGTAGTGGTATTTATCCATGTCTCGTATAACATTTTAGTTAAGCATTTTAGGATTTAGGGGTTTTTTTGGGGGGGGGGTGCGTGAAATCAGTGTTAATGTGATTCACAGTAGCTTCAGTGAAGTGTCATTTAAGTAATGCATATGTTGAAAGTATGTTATCTGTCCCTTCAATTAACTGTGATTTCACTTTCATAAATGTTGGAATTCAAAAAATGGTCTGATGCTGAATCCCAGTGCATGAAAATCAGTGGGCTCCTCATATATCCTAAGTACGTATAATCCATTAAACATGGCACAGAACATATTTTTAAGCTATTTTTTTTTAATATAAAAAGCCCTAAATGTTTTATTTCTCCAAAATACTGATGGAAAACAGAATGGATTATGATATCAAAAAGGATTTTCACGTGTTGAAAATGCTGGGATTTTTAATGATGTTAACTAGTGCTAATCAGCAAACTGATGTGGGGGATATGTGAAATATTGCACCAGAGATGTCATGTTTTTAATAGTTCATTTCTTTTGAACAAGGGTGTGAAGCCTTTAACCCTCTAGGTGTTGCTGGACAAGCCCCATCACCCCTGAGCAATAGCTCTGCTACCTGGGGCTGATGCAGATTGGGGGCCCATCAACATCTGGAGAGCCACAGGTTCCTCAACTTTCAACTGATGAAAACATTGCTTTAAGAAAACGCATGCATTGAGACTTCTGAAAGCTCCCTAGTACTTGATTTGGATGATGATGGGTGAAATGCCAAATTGTAGTTTACCTCTCACGTTTTGGAAGGTAAGCAGAGGTTTACTGGAGATCTTCAAGGTGGGCAAGTCCTGCTGAAACTGGTTGATATGGGATGATTTTCAATACAAGTGAGACGAACTGACATTATCACGAAACACACTGTGTCTCACTGGAGCTGCCTGGGGCTTGGGGGGCAGTGATACTAAGGCAGCCCCGTGTCTGAGGTCACTTTCAGAGTGAGGCCAGGGTTGCTTGGGTGATGTCCCTGAGACTTAAACTGCATGATGCTAATATTTCCAAGATTCTAGTGTCTTCCTCTTTATACACCGCTGTGGAACTTCAAACCAAAACCTAAGTTTTGAAAACATTCTTGCTTTTGCTTAGAGCTCTCTATCTACACTGGTGGTAGCAGAACAGGCCACCAAACAGAATAATGCACAGGAATGTAGTTTTTCAAGTCACAGTTTCTAAAAATTCTAGTGGTACTTGGATGTGACTGTGTTGAGATTCTGTGGTGGTGTACATATTTGTGATGCTGACCAATTTTTTTGAACTTGTAATATTTTCCTTACACTTAATGTGTTTATAAGACTTTTTAGATTTCTTGTTTCAACTCAGATAAGCGAGAATGCAGTTTTCTTAGCTTCTGCAATCATGCAACACTTGTCTTTGCTACTGTCACTGATTTATTTCCCTGTTAATGCCTCATTCATGGTTAAGGTACATGTTGCTCTCCTATTGGGAACAGGAATAACTGCTATGTAAACAGCATTAGGATTTGGAGTCATGAACAGTGAGATGTATATTTGCTGCCAGTGTATAATTATTTATATCTAACAAGGGATAAATGAATCACTATCTTAATAAATTAAAATGTAATGCTGTATATTGGTTGAAATTAAAATTAACTTTATTACATCATGCTTCCCTTGTCAGTGTTTGCTGTGTAATTGTGAAATGCTAGAAAGGTTATCAGGACTGAATACAGAAAATTCAGTAAATTAGCAGAGCATATATTCTTAAGTTGCAATGAGAGTCGTATTCATGAGCAGGATCCATGCACTTTTTTTGTTTTTTCCTTAAAAAAAGAAATAGGACAAACGTATTTGCTGTCCTGTTCTTAAGAATCTGTAGTGTTCCCTTTGCCATTCTGCTACCAGCCAAATACAGTCGTACCTTGGAAGTCGAATGGAATCCGTTCCAGAAGTCCGTTCGACTTCCAAAACATTCGGAAACCAAGGCTCCTGCAGCCAATCGGAGCCCTGTCGGACGTTCGGCTTCCAAAAATAGTTCGCAAACCGGAACAGTCACTTCCGGGTTTGCGATGTTCAGGAGCCAAAACGTTCGAGAACTAAGCTGTCCGAAAACCAAGGTACAGCTGTATATCATTTAAGAAGCTTGCTTTCAACTCATTTTTTACATCGCTGAAACTGTTGTGTTTTGCTCTATTGTACTAAATTTGGACTTGTACACACTCGCTACCGACAGACATCCCATGGGGAAGAAAGCACTTCCACGTAAGATATGGAATGTGCTAAGGAGCAGTATTAAGTTTCTGTACTTCTGTACACCTGCTCAGTCTGATTGCAGTGGATAGATCATTTAAACCTCTCCAGCTCTCTCTGTGCCTGAGCACAATACTATATTTCTTCCAAAAAGCACACGAGGGCTTCTGTTCTGCTGCTTTGCCCCTGTGTTTCAGAGAAAGCGTTTTCTTCCTGAATATAGCAAAGCCAAAGTGAAGGGAGAGGGCTGGGAGGAGCATCGCAAGCCGCAGGAACAATGAAATCCCTGGCAGGTTGCGCTAGGCCTTTGACAGCAAGCCATGTCTCCGTGGAAACAAGGTGATAAACTCTAGGCAGGGTAGCAATATGTAAACAAGTAATCTGAGATGGACGGACACTCCCGTCTTCCAGTCACCCTTCGCTGCTCTCCATGGTTCTGCATTAATTACCACAGTCTGTCCAATCAGAAGGGGGAGGTGTAGACCAGGGGCGGGAAGAGATGCTAGGAAGAGACAGGCCCACTTTCCCCAAACTGTACAAGGGAGCGTCTGTAGTTTCAGGTTAGGAGCAACAGGTAACAAATTAAAGGTAAATGGGTTTTTTTCTTCATTACTTTATTGATTGGCTCAGGAAGAGTATCCTTTAATTTAGGTTGATATAATCCAGCTTTCCCATGCTCTTTACTTTTTAAAGATATTGCCTATTTTAAAAGTTGGTGTGTATAGAAATATAGTAGCGTATGCTTCCGGGGCCAGGAAGCTGATTATATTTACAGAATAAGCTCTGTGAACAAAATTGGAGGAAGAACCGATCTGGTTCTATCGCTAGGGGAGGAAGCTGGGTTTGAATGGGACCTCCTCATGTTGCCTTTGGAGTTTGTGAGTCTGTTTATCTCTACTTTTTTACCACCAAATTATTATTAAACTTCATTGGAATTTTGCTTTTGGGCCCAAAGGCCTCCAAAGCAGTGAAGACCAGATTGAAAATACAATAGACAAAACACAATAAAATGCAACAAGCAGGCTGTCTGTCGAATTAGCAGTAAATAAATATGATCACGTAGTTGGAGATTTATGGCATGTTTTTGGAAATCAATGCACAAGAAAGTACACAGGGTTATTCTGTGTAAAGAAAGACTTTTTCCACCTTGCCCATTTCTGCTTCCTCATTTAAGACCAGACTTACTGTCGGGGGACAAAGCAAAGGCAGCTGTTCATCCTGATCAACCATCTGTCTAAATCAGACTTGGCGTTCGAAGGGCTGTTGAGTCCAGGGGTTGTGCAGCACTATGTAGAAAGGTGTTTGGAGGGGTTGTGCAGCACTATGTAGAAAGGTGTTTGGAAGAGTTTTGTCACGACTCGGGATTTTCACCATGCCAGTGCAAAAAGAGAGGCTGTGTTGGAACAGTAAAAATGGCTGCAGCCAAGTCCAGCAGCTTCCCACAGGGTTCTTTCGACAAAACAGTTTTGCTTTCCAGCAGTAGCCATCTATGTGATTTCGGCTGTTATATAAGTATTTAAGAAGCTGGTGCATAGGATGATGAATCTGGTTCTTTTCAACTGGATCATAACTGGGTTATTAATGCACTGTTCCCAAATCACTGAGATAAGACTCACTTATTTATAGCACGTCATCAGTTCCCAAGATGCTGCCACACCCTGCTGACTGATGGTATCAAGCAGCAAAGAACTAAGAGCTGGTGCCTCTTTGAGGGAGCTCCTGTATTCCTCAACTTTGATTCACTTATGGAATTCACTGCCACAAGATATGCTGATGCCCACTAACATTGGATAGCTTTAAAGAATGGATAAACAGAGGGTCTGTGCTACCCCTTTATTAGCTATGATGACTAAATGGAACATTCATGTTTAATGGCAGCGCCTCTACGGATAACATAGAAGTGAAGGCATGCACAATTGTGCCATATTAAGTGAGATGGCTCATGTAAGGATCTACTTTCAAGAACTTTTTTCTTTTTAGTGCATCTGAGCCAAAACTTAAAGGAGGAATGGCTGACTTACGTATATTTGGAGGCCATGTTATTCCAGTTGTAAGGTAAAGGGACCCCTGGCCATTAGGCCCAGTCGTGACCGACTCTGGGGTTGCGGCGCTCATCTCGCTTTACTGGCCGAGGGAGCCGGCGTACAGCTTCCAGGTCATGAGGCCAGCATGACTAACCCGCTTCTGGCGAACCAGAGCAGTGCACGGAAACGCCATTTACCTTCCCGCCGGAGCGGTACCTATTTATCTACTTGCACTTTGACGTGCTTTCAAACTGCTAGGTTGGCAGGAGCAGGGACTGAGCAACGGGAGTTCACCCCGTCACAGGGATTCGAACCGCCGACCTTCTGATTGGCAAGTCCTAGGCTCTGTAGTTTAACGCACAGCGCCCCCACGTCCCTATTCCAGTTGTAGTACTAATCAATTAATTTCTATACTACATTTCCTGCAAATTCATCAGTGTTCAAAGCTATGCACATTCTAAAAACAGAAGTATCAGAACCTGAAGGCCATAAGTAGTTTTATTTTATTCGCCACACATTTTGAAATGCCTTCATAGGTGGCCATGCTCTTTAATAAAGTCTCAATTGACTAGGAAACAAAACCTTTATAAGGGAAGCAACACCAAGCCTCTCTCACGCAGGTTTTGAATGTTTCCATTTGAAGAAATTTAATAGCCTTTCGTGGCCATTGAAGCTGCCGTCCTATATGTACATGCATGTGGGAGTAAGTCCCACATAACACCTTTTGAATAGACATGTATAGGCAGAGTCAACAAAGACACCGTGACACCAGAAAGACTAACAACAAATTGTTATAGAGGAGGTTCAGTGACAGGGCACACGAATGGCATGCAAAAGTTCCCCTGTTCAGTCCTTGGCATCTTCACTTGAAGAGCGACGGCCAGAGTAGCCAATCTTAGGCCAGATGGACCGAAGGCCTGCCTCGGAATAGGACTACTTCCCATGTTTCTTTCTTAGGGTACAATCCTCACTTGGCGTGGGTTAACGTAGTGGTGGAAGCTGGTCAGGCAGGTTGCTGCACCAATCTGAAGCTGGCATAGTGATTGAACCCAGTTCAGGCCTGATGCTGTCTTGTGATAGCAGTGGGGCCTGCTAGAGATCCAATGGATCCCGGGGCAGCTCAGCTGCTCTCACCCCTACCCCTAAACATCCTATTTCAGGGCTTTCCACTGGCTGCCTTCGATCCACCTGCAACTTCAGTGGATGGAAGCAGGATCTTAGCACCAGTGGAATGATGCTGGCATCAATCTGCAAGTGGAGGCCAGCCAAGCTCAGCAAAGGAACATCTCGGCCCAAATCAACCCCTGGGGTGGGGTTGTTGTTAAGTTTCTTAGGTGCAGAAGTGCTTTGAACATTTTTCTTTTCTTTTAAAAATTGCCACAAGATTATATTCACAATCCCTTTGGAAACTACTGTATTTTTCAGTGTATAAGACGCACCCATGTGTAAGACATCCCCTACTTTTGGAGACCCCAAATTTAGAAAATGGGCATATGCACTATCCGTGTATAAGACGCCCCCAGATTTTTTACCTTATTTTAAAATAAAAAAACCTAGTCTTATACACGGAAAAGTATGGTACTTTCTTTTTAAACATTAAACGTTTTGTCAGAAAAGTCTTGTCCAAGAAACGTATAAAGAAAAAAGAACAATATAAATATTTTTTAAAATATACAAGAGACAAACGAAAAATGAGACTTCCACAATATGAAAAAGATTGGGCCAAGGAGAAATTAAGCAGAGAGAAATATATGAGGGAGGACCAGGCAGAAGGCCTTCTCAGTAGTGGCGCCCTCCCTGTGGAATGCCCTCCCACCAGATGTCAAGGAAATAAACTACTATCTGACTTTTAGAAGACCTCTGAAGGCAGCCCTGTTATGGGAAGTTTTAATGTTTGATGTTTTATTGTGTTTTCAATATCCTGTTGGAAGCTGCCCAGAGTGACTGAGGAGGCCCAGCCAGATGGTCGGGGTATAAGTAATAAATTATTATAATATTATTATTATTTGACAAACTTAGAGAGTATGCTGACAATGAAGTTGACATGGACTAGGGACATAGTAAAAAAAGAAAGATGTTTTTAAATGTGCTGTGAAAAGCGTCTGTGGAACACAGAAATCCCACATGAAAGTGGGGAAATCAATATTATGTTTTGTTTTGAGTCAGGGTAGAAAACCCCCCCTTTCTATTCCCAAATGGTTTGCCCTGGCACCCCTTGTTTGGCCTACTGCCTGAGGTTTTGTGGATGCTGCTGCTCCATCACCAGTGTTGAAGTAAGGTTCAGCTGCCAGTCCAGTCCATTTCTGTTTGGGGGGCGCTATCTTAACCTATAAATTATATGTATATATTATTAATTAGCATTTTGGAGAAGATTTCCACTTTTTAAATACTACTTACAGCAGCGTTTTGGGTTTCCAAGTCTAAGATGTGTTGCTACACTGAGGAAAAAATGTGTGCATCATTCAAAACCTAATATGTTTGTACTATGTTCTTAGTAGATCTTTGTATTTCTTCTTAAGGGAAGGTTGAAATTCCAGTTTAGCACAATGACCTTTTGGACTGATACTATCAGAGGGTTGCAAAACCATTTCTGAGAATTCATTAATTGGCTGTTTTGGGGGGAAAAGAAATCTACATTTCACTGCTAGCTAGATATAACAGCAGAACATATTTTGCATATTTTGCAAACATTCTTGAGTTGTACATACACACCTTGAAGAAATCCTCCTTTTCTTTTCACTCCAACACTCACAGAGATTTATATTCTGGATTATGTAGCGAAAGGGAATCTTGGTGATGGATGGGAAAAGATCTATGCCAGATCCGTCCTCTGCCAAATGAGAGATTTCCCAAGTGAAGAGATGCTAAATCATTTAGGTTGCAACATAATGCACAGATTTGGTAATAAGCTTCAGTGAAATATAGGAGGAGTCATTTTCAAGCAAACATTCAGAAGCTCTGGTTGTATACTTTGTAAATTACTATTCACCAAACCTCCATTGCTGCAGAGACACGGCCAGTTTTGAGGGAGCCGCCCTCCAAGCCTGACAAACGACGCACATAAAATTCTACAAAACTTATACATTCTGGAAAAGTGGCCGAATATTGTGACTGAATCCTTTTCTTCAGTTGACTGACTCACACATTGCACCTCAGAATTCATCCATTGCATTTTTACATTCATCCATTCTGTTTTATTTTTAAAACTCCCCTTGCAAAAGCCTTTGCAACCAGACTCAGATATGTATATGCACTTTTTATGTACGTTTGTGGACATACAAACAGAACATCTTCACTCTAGTAAATGAAGCTCCTTCTTATGAGTACGGTTGCCAACATTTTTGCCATTTTTCTCTCTCCTAGATGCCTGGTACAGCGAGACACGACCGGGAGATGGCAATCCGGGCCAAAAGAGACCTTGCCAAAACTACAGATCCAATCGAGAGACTTCGCCTTCAGTGCCTGGCAAGGGGTTCTGCTGGCATCAAAGGCCTCGCCAGGTAAAATGAGTTCATGAGGTAAATTATTAAACCAGCCCACATTCTTCTGTAGGCCAGGAGATTACTGAAGCACAGCTGGCCTTGCTTAATAGACATTTGGATTTCCGTGTTCTGTCTCAAGAGGCCCTCAAGCACTGATGTTATGAGGCAGCCAAACTGTCAAGAAAGAGAAAATACTTACCTGAACCAGTTGAAGGCTGCAGGGGCCTCATTACACCTGAATTCACTTCACAGCTCATGAACTCACGTAATGTTAAATATAACTGTAGAGTTGGAAGGGACCCAGTGAGTTATCTAGTCCAACCCCCCTGCATTGCAGAAATGGGCTGAAGGCAATGGTAAGAGGGCTTGGAAAATGAGGAATGAGGGAAGGAAAGTCATAGGCCCCTAACAGCATGACTTAGGGCAAAACTATTCAACTATAGCTTGCAAAAGGCAGCATAAAATGCATGATTGTCAATAACAGCACAGAAGTACTGATGATGAGTTAAAGCAATGAATGTAGGCATTTTTTTCTGTAGCAAACTCAAGCAACTGCCTTGAACCTTAGAAATAACATTAACTATTAACTATTTGGGGGACTATAGGACTTGAAGCTGCACATTTCATTTGCAATATCTGAAAACAGAGTCCAGATTTACTTATTGGTATGCTAGTCTTTGGCCGATAGGGCTCCGTGAATGACTTATATACAGTTAGAACAAGACAGGTCTTTTGTAATCTAAAAGGCATGACACAAAAGGAGAAAGAGAGAGGGAGGATTGAATGGAAACAGTTCAGATGAATGCTACACATTTATTTATTTTTACGTAGGAGCTGACTGAGCTGCCCTATTGGATGAAAAAGGATTGTGTTGTTTCTTTTCTCTTGAAATGCCTGTGTCCTAACTTCTTGATATCAGTGTCTGCTCTCTATTCCTCTTCCATCCTCTTTTATTTTATTACTGTTTTCTTCAAAGTGGCCCTTCTTTTCTTCAGGGTCTTTCGAATCATGGATGATGACAACAGCAGGACTATCGATTTCAAAGAGTTCTTGAAAGGCCTCAATGATTACGCTGTGATGATTGACAAAGACGAAGCTGAAAAGATCTTCAAGATCTTTGATAAAGATGGGAGTGGAACAATAGACTTTGATGAATTTCTCATAACATTAAGGGTAAGGCTAATTTATTTTATTTTATTTTTAAAAGAAATGCTTTCTGTGTCATAGAAATATAGAATGGTAACTTTAGTGCAAAAAGGTCTTAAAGGTAAAGGTAAAGGGACCCCTGACCATTAGGTCCAATCATGGCCGACTCTGGGGTTGCGGCGCTCATCTGGCTTTATTGGCCGAGGGAGCCAGCGTACAGCTTCCGGGTCATGTGGCTGGCATGACTAAGCCGCTTCTGGTGAACCAGAGCAGCGCACGGAAACGCTGTTTACCTTCCCGCCGGAGCAGTACCTATTTATCTACTTGCACTTTGACATACTTTCAAACTGCTAGGTTGGCAGGAGCAGGGACCGAGCAACAGGAGCTCACCCTGTCACGGGGATTTGAACTGCCGACCTTCTGATCGGCAAGTCCTAGGCTCTGTGGTTTAACCCACAGCACCACCCGCATCTTAAGCAGTGCTTTTTTTCTGGTGGGACACGGGGGGGGCTCATGCCCCTAAGCATTTTGTGAATCTAAGTTTGGCCTCATTGAGGGGCAGTATTTAAATATAAGCAGGAAAATCAGAGTACCTCTAAACATTTTTTGGAAAAAGCACTGGTCTTAAGTGTAACAAAAATATAATTTAACCATTGTTTAATAAACAATGGCTTACTGTGATCACCTGGACTCTGTTCAGCAGCTTAACCATGGTTTATTAGTCACAAACAAACCACACACATAGGCCATGGTTTGTTGTTGGCTTATAAACTTTGGTTAATGTTAACAATGGCTTCCCATTGCATGTGAGCCAGGCAATAGCTACCGTATTGGCCCGAATATAAGCCACACCCGAATATAAATCGCACCTTTAAAATTGGAGGAGGAAAAAAAAAAAGGAAAAATACCCAAATATAAGCTGCTCCCTTCCTTGCTGCTCCTGGCTGCCTGCTGGGGGGGGGGGGGCTGCGCTGCGTTGGCGGCAGCCTTGGGGGAAGACAGGGACTACGCACAGGGCGGGCGCTGCTTTGCCACACTCCTGGTGCTGCTTGCCAATGCTCTCCTGGCTGCATACCGTAAGGTCGCGAATATAAGCCACACTTTAACATTTCACAGTCGGAATTTGGGGGGGGGGAAGTGAGGCTTATATTCAGGCCAATATGGTACTATATAAGCTTATGAATTCTATTTTGAAAACCCACCTGCAATGTACCATTTCCTTTTGTGGATGGTGATTCATAAAAAGCTCCGTTGTGGTGAAATGACACAGTCATGAAAGGCCAAAGTAAGTTATATGAAAATACAATCATATGCAGCCCATATTCACTCTGGAGCAGGTCCCAGTATGTTCATTGGCCTTGCTCACTAGTAAGTGTATGTAGGCTAGTAGCCTCAGTATATTAACCAATCCTTTGAAATCCGTTTTAAGCTGCTTTCACATGGCTGTATGCATTCCACCATGCCCTATGTAAATGCCCATACATGAAGGGATGGGGTTCGTTTTGTTAGTTCTGCCTCAAACACTGCTTGGTTGTCATGTGAACAGGATTTTATGCCTGCCCATCTAACTGTATGCAACATTTCCCCCCTTGTGGGGGGAAGTGGGGCTGAGAGTGCCCTCCACAAGTTGGAGGGCAAACCTCTGAACATTCTGTACTCAGGAAGGCTCTCCATACAATTTAAAACCCTGATCACAAATGATTATACCGTAATAAATATATTAGTCTGTGAGGTACCATACAACTATGTTGCTTTTCCTGCAGATGGCAACCCCTCTGATTTTATGAACACAGTCTTCCAATGGTGAATCGACATTCCTATCCTTTCTATCATTTATCCCAGGTCTATAAAGCAGGATATAAGTCCTTTATGATCAAATGGGTCCTGCAACCTTCCTTTTGGTGACCCAAAGCCCTATGAACACATTAAAGGAAATGCAGCCAATCTGCCAATATTTTTATTACAGTAATAGTGTTGGTCGGTACAAAGACCCTGCTGGACATGGGTGACGACCCAATGACTGTACTATGTTCATTTGTTGGTGTTGGTGTTTTAAAGCCTCCCATGTCTAACGCAAGAAAAGAAGTCATCATGCAAGCCTTTCGAAAGCTAGACAAGACCGGGGATGGGATTGTCACCATTGAAGATTTACGAGGAGTCTACAATGCAAAACACCATCCCAAGTACCAGAATGGGGAATGGTCGGAAGAGCAAGTTTTCAGGCTGTTTCTGGATAACTTTGATTCGCCTTATGATAAAGATGGACAGGCAAGTGAAATATTGCAGGTTGACAGAAAGGTGGCGCCTTTGTAACATTTAAGGGTTTTGCTTTAAAGAACAAGACAGTTGGCACAATAATTACACACAGTGCAGAAAATTAGGCATAGCTACTAGCCATGATGGGTGGCGCTGTGGGTTAAACCACAGCGCCTAGGACTTGCCAACCAGAAGGTTAGCGGTTCGAATTCCGCGATGGGGTGAGCTCCCGTTGCTCGGTCCCAGCTCCTGCCAACCTAGCAGTTCAAAAGCATGTCAAAGTGCAAGTAGATAAATAGGTACCGCTCCGGCAGGAAGGTAAACGGCATTTCCGTGCCCTGCTCTGGTTCACCAGAAGCGGCTTAGTCATGCTGGTCACATGACCCGGAAGCTGTACGCCGGCTCCCTCGGCCAATAAAGCGAGTTGAGCACCGCAACCCCAGTGTCGGTCACGACTGGACCTAATGGTCAGGGGTCCCTTTACTAGCCATGATGCAGATGGATGCTGACTGGCTTCTGAATTCCAGTTGCTGGAAACCACAGGAGGAAGCTATTGCTTTCTGGTGCTGCGTGCAGGTTTTTCACAGGCATCTGGCTGGCTGCCGCGAGAACAGGATGCTGGACTAGATGGGCCTGATCCAGCAAGCTCTTCTTATACCCTTGCTCTTTCATGAACATTAGTCGGATGGGGGGTGGGAATGGGATATGTGAACTCCATGGGGGTTTGACCAGTGAGCAGAAGTGGAGGAGACAACCTTTGTGTTTGTACGCCTTAACATGCAAAATTCCTATGGCTTTTACATCCCACTTTTTTTTACCATTATCCTTCAACACAACTGTTTTCTATGTTCCAGTGCCCTGGGACTCTAAGGAGGATCAATGCATCTGCTTGCTCAATGTGCCTTTTACTAATAAGGCCTTCCATTGCAAATAATAGCTCATGAGGTGCTCTTTCCTGTAGGGAAAGGGAAAGAAGGACTCCATAATGGGAATTCCCATCTCATGTTCAGCTTTTTATTTTCTGCTGTCATGGACTCCGCATTTCCCCCTTTCTGATAAGGTTCCTTCTGAAAACCGGATGCCTTCTAGATGTAGTTGGACTACAACCTCCATTGGTTCCAGACAGGAGGACTCAGTGGTGAGGGATGATGGGAGTTATAGTCCAAAACATCTGGAGGGAAAGGCATCAATACATATTCCATGTGGAGCAATTTCTTTCTTGATTTCTTGTCTGTGGTAAGACAAGGCGAGACAAATGAAGATATTAATTTTTTCCCCTTTACAATTCCTCTACTTTAGGTTACACCAGAAGAATTTATGAACTATTACGCAGGTGTCAGCGCTTCAATAGACACAGATGTCTACTTCATTGTGATGATGAAAAACGCTTGGAAAATCTGATTTTGTTATTGTAATACAAAGTGCTGCTGCTGCTGCTGTTGTCATTGTAAACATCTCCTAAGCCTCATCATATACAAGACAGTGCTGCTGTATTCAGAGCAGTAACCAGCTGCACCATTCCTAGGAGTGAATTAGAAGAAGCAATAGCCAAAATTATCACCGCGCCTATTATTTTGGGAAGACTGATCTCACTGAGGAACTGTGCTTTTCGTTTCAGCAAACAGGGATTCCTAATGTAACAAATGTGAACAGGGGTCAGGAGGACAGAAGTCCCCTGCCTGAGTCAGGGATGATAAGCCCTTCCTCCACCTGCTGCTTTTCCTCAACTCCTTTCCTTGCCCCCAGTTTCCTAGCCTCATTACTGCCCCCTCAGTCAGGCTCTGAGATCAGTAATAAGAGGGGGAAGCAATATCTGGGGAGGGGTTGCAGGAAGAAAAGTGGTGGGTGGGGAAGCATCACACCTGAAATTCCTCCCTGTACATTATTCAGCAAACACAAGGTTGGGAATGCTGGGTTGCATCCAATGATGGTTTTGCCTTAGTGCAGGGGCGAGGAAGCTTTTTCACACTCCCCAGGGCCACACTCCCTTCTGGCCAACCTTCCAGGGGGGCAACATGGCAGTGGTGGGTGGAGCCAGAGGAAAAAGTGGGTGGAGCAACAAGTGAAGAAGTTACCTTTGTATGCAGCAGGCTAGAGTCTGCGCACACACTCACACTACCCTCTTTATCCTCTAGTCCAGGGGTAGGCAACCTAAGGCCCGGGGGCCGGATGTGGCCCATTCACCTTCTCAATCTGGCCCGCAGATGGTTGAGGAATCAGTGTGTTTTTACAAGAGTAGAATGTGTGCTTTTATTTAAAATGCATCTCTGGGTTATTTGTGGGGCACAGGAATTCATTCGTTATTTTTTTCCAAAATATAGTCCGGCTCCCCACAAGGTCTGAGGGACGGTGGACCGGCCCATGGCTGAAAAAGGTTGCTGACCCCTGCTCTAGTCAGACAAACAAGAGGCATTATCAGAGCTGGAGGACATTTTCATCCAGGCAAAAAAACACCTGGGGTTGGAAGCAAGGTCAGTGAAGGGTCTGGTCTGAGGAGAGGGGTGTGAGGCCCAGGGAGAATGTGAGGGCCAGATAGAAAGGCCTGGAGGGCTGCATTTGCGGTTCCCCACTCCTGACTTTGTGCATGAACAAGGCAGGGCACCTGAATTTTGTTGATCCCTCATACCCACTTAATTTCCCTCTCCACTGAAAAGCTGTTCCTGAGTATTGTGGGGGACCCACTAGTCAGCATGGGGACTGATGCACAGGTTTGTGGTAGGTGAGTGTCAGGCAGAACAGTAAAAACCGGGTGCTTCCACTTGTGCAGGCAGAGGTAGGTAAAGGTAAAGGAACCCCTGACTATTAGGTCCAGTCGTGGCTGACTCTGGGGTTGCGGCGCTCATCTCGCTTTATTGGCTGAGGGAGCCGGCGTACAGCTTCCGGGTCATGTGGCCAGCATGACCAAGCCGCTTCTGGCGAACCAGAGTAGCGCACGGAAACACTGTTTACCTTCCTGCCGGAGCGGTACCTATTTATCTACTTGCACTTTGATGTGCTTTCGAACTGCTAGGTTGGCAGGAGCAGGGACCAAGCAACGGGAGCTCACCCCGTTGCGGGGATTCGAACCGCTGACCTTCTGATCAGCAAGTCCTAGGCTCTGTGGTTTAACCCACAGTGCCACCCTCATCCCTTGCAAGCAGAAGTACTTTCTGCTAAAGCCAAGCCAGTGTTGAAATGCAACCCACTCTGATTGCTGAAGCCACAATTAGTTTCCCCCCAAGAAGATGGGCACCTGAAGTAAAAAAGACGAGTGATGAAATCCTTGCCAGAATACATCCTTTGGTTTTTACCTGCCATTTCTCCTTTTGCATATGGAATCTGCTTTGGCTCAGAAATCTATGTGACGCCCTTGCTTCCAAAGTCCCTGGATTTATACAGATTTTTATGGTCCAATATGTCTGCAAAACAATTAAATGGGCTTTTGGTAGGATGACTCATTGCCTTTCAGTGAGGCAGGGAGGAGAGAGAGAAAAACCGCTTCTGGTACTCCTTAGTAATGTCAAGTGCATATGAATTAAAACTGCATTCACTGGGTAACACTGATGCCAAGAGTTTACTTCATTTTCATTTTCAAACATACATAAAAAAATAATGTAAAACATTTTCAAATGCCTGAGACCTTTTTCACCAGTAGAAAGATGAGCACATATACATTCTAGCAAATTCTAGCATATCTGTATACGTCCGGGTGCGTCTGTGTGTTTATGTTTATATACACACACAAACACACACATATATATTAGAAGCTGAATGTGCCCCTTCTGGCCCATAAAATCAGAAAGAATATCAATACGCTGCAATAAAAACCACACAGTAATCTTTATATCCAACCCAATACATTTTCAGCAAAATCTTCAGCAGCAAAAACATATCATCAGTAAACAGCAAATGATTGGAATGTGGCTGAGCAGATACACACTGGATTGCACTGTCAGCCTCCAGGATCCTTGGCTTTGTGAGAAATTAAGCAGCAATTCATGACAGAATTCAAGTTTTAACTGTTGCTACAGTAGCAGGCAATGAATTGATGGCTGTATTAACCAGTACATATAAAATGCACCAGTGAAGTAACATATATAACCACGAATTATTCACACAACACACAATTCATACACAGAATTCATTGCCGAAGTTGCGATGCCAACCACTAAGAACTGTTGCGCTTAGGTTCTGCTTGCAGGCACCTGTTTGGCCACTATGAGAACAACATGATGAACTAGATGGGCCACTGGCCGGATCCATCAGGGCTGTTTTTGTGTTCTTAAGAGGATTAGACAAATTAATAAAGGGCAGATCCATCTATCAGAGCTATGTTGATCAGCCAGGAGCCACCTCTGCAATAATAAAAAAAATCCTACACAATTCAACAGCATGACATGTGCCAGACCGATTTGGAATAGAGCTGTTAAAAGATCAAAAATATTTCTACTGTCAGCCACTCTTTTCAGGATTACTGGAGAACTGGATTTTTGCAGCAAGGCTAAACCCCCCCCCCCGAGTGTGTACAAATCATTGGCAGCCTCTCCCACGGAAACCCCATTTTGACGAACGTGCTCTTGTGCAATTTTTCGGCTGTTTCTTCACAAAAGTCAATTGAGGTGGTGTCCTAAAAACTCCAAAGCGGTGCAATCCAGTATTCTGGAGGTGCAAACTTGCCTGGGTTTAATGAAATCTCTGCAAACATCCCAGTGTTTTGTACACATCAATGATTTTAGAATGCAGCCCTTATTCTGGCAAGTCTCCATTGAAAAAACTGACAAAGCACTATTGTAAGTACCTGTTCTTTCCAGAGCATTTTTACTGCATTGCTCAGAAGAAAATATTTTCAGTGACTCGTGTTTCCAGCAACAGGCAACTTGACCTTAGGGAAATAGCTAAATGCAGACATAAGAACACAATAAGACCTGCTGGATCAGGCCCTGTGGCCCATTGAATCCAATATCCTGTTCTGATGAGCCAACCAGGTGCCTGGGGGAAACCTGCAAGCATAACCTGAGCACAAGAACACTTTCCCCTCCTGGTATTCGGAAGCACTGCTGCCTAAGACTGGAGGCTAGGCTAAAATATAGGTTTTTCAGATCCCACCTGACCTATAGTACTTTTTCATTCAAGAGCTTTGAAGCAGGCGGTGGTTCTGCTGGTGCAGCTTCCCAGTGTTGCTACAATGATGAGAAAACCAGAACCTGTCCCTGACCCACGTCAATTACAAAGCTGAGCAGCAAACTTCAGAGCCAGGTCAGGGCAAGAGATGCCAGCATGGAAAACCAGGTCATGTAATTCAGCCTTGCAAACAAGTCCACAAAAGTTACTAGCCTGGAAAAAGGTTCGAGCCCACCCAGGGCAGGATTCCTGGATTGGATTAGATGACCCCGGGGTCCCTTCCAACTCTGCAATTCTATGATTCTGTGAAAAGTCGCTTGTTGATGGCTGACAGAAGCTGGACACTGAGGACAAGACTTATTTCCTCAAGCACCCCCCATGGATTCTATGCAGGGAGCACTCAACTGCACGGAATTCCGAGTCACCTATGGCTACCAGGCTGGTGGTTAACTTCAAGGCTGGTGTAATCTTCTCACTGATCTGGTCAATGCCCAAAAATGATACTTGGAGAGCCCAATCATGCCATGTGCCAGAACTGCTAGTTTTGAAAATTCCCCTTGTTTTCGAAAAAACTCGCCATTGTGACATAGGCCTCTTCTTTATTTGGAACTGTTACATCTGCGTAAGCTCGAAGACAGTTATCAGACTCAGGTCCAGGCAGGATAGCAGCGGGATGTGTAGAAGAACTGACATGGTTGAGGAGAGCATCACTACCGACATCTTGGTCGTCAACACCGCCTTTCTCGTATGGGTTGGCATTGATTAATGTGTCATCCTCAGGAGCGAGGAGTCTTCTGCCCACATGCTTATCCAGCGTCTCAACCGGCCACATTCCTTCATATGCCAGAGGCAGTTTCAGCCACCCATGGTTGATATGAACCAGGTTCTTTTGTTCCACTCCTTTCCCCATCTTTTCTGGAACATCAAAATCCCAGGCAAGCAGCAAACGTTCTGACTTGGCCCGAATGCTATCCACCTTATGGATGGCGACGTGTTCCAAACTCTCGGGACTGAAGAAGCTTACTTCGGAATTCTACCGGGATACGGGGATATTTCGTGTGACAGGGGAGGGGTGGGAAGTCAAAAAGAAAAATATAAGTGACTGTTATAGTTTTTTGTGATGTAAATTTGTTAAAACCTTTGAAAAATCTAATAAAAATTAATGTGAAAAAAGAGAGAATGTACTGCACCACTTCAGACTACAGGTGGAGAATGCTACTTCCAAATGTGAAAGCAAAACAAAACTGTGTGCAAATGGAAACTAACACCTCATGGCTCAGCGCTTTGACTGCTGTATGGATTTATAATTTGTTGGGAGTTTTTAACATGAAGGAGCAGGTCGTTCTACCAACTCAGCATTCTGCCTTCTGAGTCTATGGAATGAGTAGGCCTCTATGGACAGCAGGGCCGGATTTAGGTTTGATGAGGCCCTCAGCTACTGAAGGTAATGGGGCCCTTTATATGTCCAGCTGTCCTTTGTCAACAACAAATTGTCACTGATTTTTGTGTTGAACATCTGCTATATGGTAATTTATGGACCTAATAGGTATCTTTTTAAAATATATATATATATTTATTAGGAATTTCAACATAACAATTTATCAAAAACATGCCATCCTCATTTCACCCAACCTCCTCCCTAAAAGAAACTCCCCCTCCCCCCAGACTTCCCTCAGCTCCTCTCTCTGTTTTTTCAGCACGTGTTATTCTCTGCATATTATAAAATGGTAAAGATCCTTAATTTATCTATCTATATTTTACCCATAATAAATTTGTGTATGTTTATTCAAAACCTGCCAAGGAGTCCAGTTCATTTTGTTGGACCTAATAGGTATCTAAAGCCATTTGCACTCAACAAATAGGAGCCAACACAGCACAGCACCGTACAGCACAGCACAGCACAACACAACACAACACAACACAACACAACACAACACAGCACAGCACAACACAACACAACACAACACACCACACCACATTGTTGCTGTATGTAGGTTTTATTTTATTTGTTTTTTGTCTTGTATTTTGGAAATGTACATCCAGTTTTCCCCCCCTTAAAATTTTTTTGGGGCCCCCAAGAGATTGGGGCCCTAAGCTATAGCTTGTTTAGCTTATACGTAAATCCGGCACTGATGGGCTGCCTCAGGCAAGCTGTGTCCTCCCAGCCTGTTCAGAGATCGTAACACTGGCCCTCTTGGCAGATTTACTGCTTAGGGTAAACGAGACTACACTTTGAGCTCTCGGCATGCATTCCACTTAAACAGTTGAAATAAACAATAATCGTTTCTACTGAGAGAACTTCCCAAGTGCTGAGCGGTCCTCTAGTTCATCCTCAAAATGAACAAGCCATTATTCATTTTCTGTTTCCCACATTTTATGGATAGGAAATGAGGGCTGGGAGAGAGTGACAAAGAAGACCACCCACCCAGTTCAGGGTGAAAGAGCTTCGCAGGCGGTAAATTTCCTATGTGGGAAGTACCACAGCCTGAGAAACCACATGAAACCTCCTCCACTGGAAAGGTTTGTGAGCCACTTTCCTAGCCCTAACAGCTCTCCTTTATGGAATTGGAATAAGGGCATCATTACTGTGGCTGGGGAAAGGCAAGTCTGTTGACTGTGCTTCTTTCAGTTTCTCATTCTTACATTTCTGCATCAGTTTGCAACAACAAAAACCAACCCTTATGAAAATTCGTCAGCACGTCAGTATGCGTTTCTCCAAATACACACATCTTTTAATCCTATTTTGCTTAATATGCCTGGACTCCAGTCAGCCTCAATGCAGTGCTTATTGGAAGAGGGAGGCAGTGGAGAGACCAGAGAGTGCAGTGGTTGAACTAATCTGGCACTTCTGCCACCGCACTTCCACCACAGCTGACAGGAAGCCTACCCAGACATGTAATTTTATTATACATATCAGTTTTAAAACTGCAAATATTATCTACGTTTTGATATACTTCGGATCTACTTGTTTTTAAAGTTTGATTTTTTTCCCATCCATATTTTATATTGTTTTATGTAAATGGCTTGAAAGCTTTCATCAATTAAGAGGTATATGAATCTTTTTTTTTTTTTAAATATAGCCAATAAAGAAAAGGAAGAAAACTGATAATGGGAGAAAATCCGCCCCAACCCCCATCCTGCCACACAAAACTGCTAAGGACTTGATGGTACTAGTTTCTACTATCCTGCAATGAGAAGAGGCAAAAGCACCAACCTTTCTTAGTTTGTGGCAGAGTTTATCCAACGTTTTCTTGTGGTTAGGGAGGGTGGGCCACACAGCAGGCTTTATTCTGGAAAAAAGAAGAGATAACGCAATAAAGGAAGTGATGGCGAACATTCTTACAACATTGCTTGTGAATGAGCCATGAAGAACACCAACAGCCCTCCATGGAAATGTTGTTCCCAGCTTTCTAAATCCATAAAATTCTGTGGCAGTAGAACCTACTGGGAAGATCTTTTGGGCAGCTCCATTGGAGAGTTCCTTTTCCTCAGTGAGGAACATTGCAGGCCTAACCTCTTACTGAATATCTTAGTCTATACTGGATTCTACCGATGAAACTTTCAGATGTGGATGGAAAACCAAATGTCTACAATCCACTGGAGATATATTTTGAGCAAACTCATCCTGGCATGTCACTTTTAGGGATGTTGCACCAGACAGATTGGCGGTGGGTTCCGCTCATTAGACAGCCCCTGGGTTAAAAGTTGGGGATATTTTTGCCAGTGTAGGCTCCCTTGTACCAGTGAAATCCTGGTTATGCCATATCCCAAACCCCTTGTGCATTGCACAGTTAGTGGTTGGACCATCTGTGGAAGTTCTTCCACACAAACAGGCCAGCAGTCAACTGCCAACCCCCAACTGCTTGCTGTGATTTGTCCACCCGTACTAGTATAGGAAGGGATGCGGATGGCGCTGTGAGTTAAACCACAGAGCCTAGGACTTGCCGATCAGAAGGTCGGCAGTTCAAATCCCCGCGACAGGGTGAGCTCCTGTTGCTCGGTCCCAGCTCCTGCCAACCTAGCAGTTCGAAAGCACGTCAAAGTGCAAGTAGATAAATAGGTACCGCTCCAGCGGGGAAGGTAAACGGCGCTTCTGTGTGCTGCTCTGGTTCGCCAGAAGCGGCTTAGTCATGCTGGCCACATGACCCGGAAGCTGTACGCTGGCTCCCTCGGCCAATAAAGCGAGATGAGTGCACAACCCCAGAGTCGGTCACGACTGGACCTAATGGTCAGGGGTCCCTTTACCTTTACCCTTACTAGTATAGGAATTGAGAGCCGGTGCACAAGACCAGCTCCCCATGATAACACATCTCTTTTGAGAAGCACCTCTCATTACATTTCTGGGTTTGCAGGTACTGTAGCTACAATGAACTTCATGTCTGAAACAGCCGTTAGTTTGTATTGACTCCATGTTTTTCTGCTTTTTGCCACATTCTCATTCACAACATTAAGGTTTGCATGGGAGGAAATTCCAGAAGTGAATTGTGTTCTTAGGACCACTCTTTTGATGAAGAGTGTTTAGGATTACCTGTTTTTCCAAAGTATTGGGATCAGAGCGATCACAGCGAAGAGCGCAAAGAAGCATAAAATGGATGCAGTCACTGCTCTAATGTTGCTATTATAATCTGAGGAAACAAAAACCAAACAGGCTTATAGACGATGATCATGATGACTGAGGACCAAACTAGATATGACACTGAACATGTATGCCAAGGATGTGTGTTTTGAACCAGAACTTATTGCAGGCAACATTACTTCCTGTGCTACCAGCTCTCAGCAGCCAGGCTAGGCCTATAGGGACAAAGGAACTCTCTAGGCTACTGCCACAGCTTAAGTACTGCCAGCTGACATCACATTAGGTGCTATAAAATCTTTCCCTCCCAGATAGTTCCTCAGCTGCCCTCCATACCTGTCCAGTGCCAGACCTCCAACCTGTTCATGTCCTGCCTCAGGTCCTCACTTTATCTAGGCTGAAATAAGACCTCCGTTGTGACCTGTTGCTCTGCTCCTTGGTAGAGCATGAGATTCTTAATCTCAGGTTTGTGGGTTGGAGCCCCAAGTTGGACAAAATATACCTGCATTGCAGGAGTTTGGACTAGATGCCTCTTGCTGCCCCTACGATTCTGCTAGGCCCCAGGCCTAACAATAGAATGTCCCTATTTTCTGAGGTATGTTGGATGTATGTTCAATACTTCATCACCAATCCAATGGTTTTGCCTTTGAAACAGAAACTGCAGGAGGGATCAGGTACCATGCCATTTCCCCACAAAAAATTGCCCCCTAGAGCTACTCATCTCTGAGGAGAAACTGTGAGAGAATTGTGGTGTGACATGTCACACTCAATTGCCCCGGCTTTCTACATTCAAGAATAAATCCATATCAGGCACATTCTTGCTCAGGTGCTAATGCTTAAAGCCTTTTGTCTTGATCCAGTGCGACCGCCATTTTGTTGAGGGAGTCTAATGGACCGCATGGCCAGCCGTCCCATTAGCCACAAGGAGACCATGGTCTCAGGTAGTAGATCTTAGTCAATCTCCGCCAGTGTCTCTACCCACCTACGTTCAGGACTGTCCCATTTTGCCTTGCTGACCTGTTTACCAGGATGGGGGATCAAGGCGTTGGGGAGGTTGGTGCAGTGCAGATGCCAGCCTGAGGATGTTGTATTAGCTCCACCACATTTTTTAGGTGCCAGGCCAAAAAATGTTCCTCTTCTCCCATGCCTTTGGCTAATTAAACAATCTGTGGACTTTTAAACTGTTGGGGTAGGGGTTATTGGATGCTCAGCAACTAGTATTCAGAGGGTGGGAGAACATGGCTACTAGGACCACCGATAGCTTTATCGTCCATGATTTTGTCTAAGCCCCTGAGGTATAGAGATCAGTGATAATTTATGCAACAAGGCTCCCCCCCCCCCGGTCTCAAGCTCCAATCAGAATTTTACGAACTGAATGGCAATGAAGCTCTTTACTGGATGTGTCGTTACATTTAACATATAGAATCATAGAATCATAGAGTTGGAAGAGACCACAAGGGCCATCGAGTCCAACCCCCTGCCAAGCAGGAAACACCATCAGAGCACTCCTGACATATGGTTGTCAAGCCTCTGCTTAAAGACCTCCAAAGAAGGCGACTCCACCACACTCCTTGGCAGCAAATTCCACTGTCGGACAGCTCTTACTGTCAGGAAGTTCTTCCTAATGTTAAGGTGGAATCTTCTTTCTTGTAGTTTGGATCTATTGCTCCGTGTCCGCTTCTCTGGAGCAGCAGAAAACAACCTTTCTCCCTCCTCTATGTGACATCCTTTTATATATTGGAACATGGCTATCATATCACCCCTTAACCTCCTCTTCTCCAGGCTAAACATGCCCAGCTCCCTTAGCCGTTCCTCATAAGGCATCGTTTCTAGGCCTTTGACCATTTTGGTTGCCCTCCTCTGGACACGTTCCAGTTTGTCAGTGTCTTTCTTGAACTGTGGTGCCCAGAACTGGACACAGTACTCCAGGTGAGGTCTGACCAGAGCAGAATACAGTGGCACTATTACTTCCCTTGATCTAGATGCTATACTCCTATTGATGCAGCCCAGAATTGCATTGGCTTTTTTATATATTTGTAATGAGATACTTACACATGATGCACTTTGGTTTGCAGTGAAGCAAAAGTCTGTACTTACTTTTTGCTGCAGTTTCGAAGGATTTCGAAGAGCTCCATTCACTCCACGTGCCCTTGTAATATTTGCCATTGGGCTTTGACCGGGCTTTCATCTCATATGTTCCCAGCTCAAATTCCTTTGCCAGAAATTTTAATGACAGGAATTCGGTCTGTCTGGACTAAAAAGGGGGAATAAATTTTTGCTTATCAAAAAGTCAGGAAACAAAAATCGCTTTGAGAACCAGTAGGTTTCCAATCTTTTGCACATAGTGAAAAGACTCTCCTCCCTGAAAGAGAGGGGAGTGGTTGTGGGCGGGAGCCCGAGCACCGCCCAGCAGGGGGCGTTGCCCCCTGCCTCCAGCTCACCTGGCTGGCGCTCACGCCCCCCCGATGGCCACCCAACCAGGTGCCGTGGAGGGGGCGTGTTCAGCAGCCTTTTGCTGCAGTGCCAGCCTCTCCCTGGCCTCATTCCTCATCGTCGTCCTTAGCTTCCTGCCTAAGAGAAGCCTTCTGGCAGTGGGAACAACAGCCCATTCCAAAGCTGTTTTATTGGAATCCAGATTATAGGTACGGGTGGAAGAGAATTTGATTTGGTCCCCGTATTTATGTGAGCTGACCCCACATCCTGTGTGAGAGAGTGGCTGAGAAAGCGTGGGCTACACCAGCCCTGCAAAGTACCTCTGTATTGTTCTACCCATATTATTGAAGGGAATGTGGCCTTGTATGTTTTGTTTTTTTAGAGAAATGCAATGGGGAAAGGGCTGTGAAGTTGGTTGTAGCAGCAGTGCAATGAATGAAGGCCTGGAGGACATGAAGGGAGCCAGGGAAATAATTCAAGGCTTCAGCGGTGAATCAGAAGACATTGTTTGGATGCCAGCTCCACCCGTAGATAGAGCACAGGTCTACCGTCTGAGAACCAACAGAGGGACAGACCTGGAATACAAATTTCACAAGGCTTGTTCTAACCAGGCCTTGGCACTGCTCAGTCACAAATAAGTGCTCTGGCGTTCAGTGAATGTGTTTAATGTCATAGATTTAGAAGCCTTGACTGGAGGGATTTAAGTGGTCCAGTGTATGCTTAAGCAATAGTTAAACTGTAGTTGATTTCAATTTTCAAATCTGTAGCCCTTCTATGTAATAGCCTCTTTCCCTGATGCTTTAATTCATATTGTTTCACACTCCCATATAATTGTATCCTAATCCCACCCCACCCTGATTACACCATCCCTTGTATTTTCCCTTCCCCACAATTAATTTATGTATACAGTGGTACCTCGGGTTAAGTACTTAATTCGTTCCGGAGGTCCGTTCTTAACCTGAAGCACCACTTTAGCTAATGGGGCCTTCTGCTGCTGCCGTGCTGCTGGAACACGATTTCTGTTCTTATCCTGAAGCAAAGTTCTTAACCTGAAGCACTATTTCTGAGTTAGCGGAGTCTGTAACCTGAATAATAATAATAATAATAATAATAATAATTTATTATTTGTACCCCGCCCATCTGGCTGGGTTTCCCCAGCCACTCTGGGCGGCTTCCATAGAAACCAAAAATACACTAAAATATCACAGATTAAAAACTTCCCTGAACAGGGCTGCCTTAAGATGTCTTCTGAATGTCAGGTAGTTATTTATCGCTTTGACATCTGATGGGAGGGCGTTCCACAGGGCAGGCGCCACTACCGAGAAGGCCCTCTGCCTGGTTCCCTGTAGCTTTGCTTCTCGCAATGAGGGAACCGCCAGAAGGCCCTCGGCGCTGGACCTCAGCATCCGGGCAGAACGATGGGGGTGGAGACGCTCCTTCAGGTATACTGGGCCGAGGCCGTTTAGGGCTTTAAAGGTCAACACCAGCACTTTGAATTGTGCTCGGAAACGTACTGGGAGCCAATGTAGGTCTTTCAAGACCGGTGTTATATGGTCTCGGCGGCCGCCCCCAGTCACCAGTCTAGCTGCCGCATTCTGGATTAGTTGTAGTTTCCGAGTCACCTTCAAAGGTAGCCCCACGTAGAGCGCATTGCAGTAGTCCAAGCGGGAGATAACCAGAGCATGCACCACTCTGGCGAGACAGTCCGCGGGCAGGTAGGGTCTCAGCCTGCGTACCAGGTGGAGTTGGTAGACAGCTGCCCTGGACACAGAATTGACCTGCGCCTCCATGGACAGCTGTGAGTCCAAAATGACTCCCAGGCTGCGCACCTGGTCCTTCAGGGGCACAGTTACCCCATTCAGGACCAGGGAGTCCTCCACACCAGCCCGCCCCCTGTCCCCCAAAAACAGTACTTCTGTCTTGTCAGGATTCAACCTCAATCCATTAGCCGCCATCCATCCTCCAACTGCCTCCAGGCACTCACACAGGACCTTCACCGCCTTCACTGGTTCTGATTTGAAAGAGAGGTAGAGCTGGGTATCATCTGCATATTGATGGACACCCAGTCCAAACCCCCTGATGATCTCTCCCAGTGGCTTCATATAGATGTTAAAAAGCATGGGGGAGAGGACGGAACCCTGAGGCACCCCGCAAGTGAGGGCCCAGGGGTCTGAACACTCATCCCCCACCACCACTTTCTGAACACGGCCCAGGAGGAAGGAGCGAAACCACTGCATAACAGTGCCCCCAGCTCCCAGCCCCTCTAGACGGTCCAGAAGGATGTTATGGTCGATTGTATCAAAGGCCGCTGAGAGATCCAGCAGAACCAGGAAACAACTCTCACCTTTGTCCCTAGCTCGCCGGAGATCATCAACCAGCGCGACCAAGGCAGTTTCAGTCCCATGATGAGGCCTGAATCCTGATTGGAAGGGATCCAAATGGTCCGCATCCTCCAGGCGTGCCTGGAGTTGTTCAGCAACCACGCGCTCAATCACCTTGCCCAAGAATGGAAGATTTGAGCGTATATAACCCGAGGTACCACTGTAAAGTACTTCTGATTTTCCTTTAATATCATTTGTGGGTTAGGCTTACACCTCTCATAAGCTGAAATACATTTACTGGTTTTCTCCTAGTGTATGCTAAATAATTTTTCCAAATTGATTTCAGCCATTGCTACTACCTGCTTACAACTTCCTAACCTATGGGGTTAAATTAAGGAGCCCACTTTGTACATAAATTAGTCCACTGTGGCTATATAAGGCAGTGGATATTTTTCACAGGTTACATCCAGAGCACACCCACAATCCTATAAACACATAGGGCTAAGGTTCATTGAATTAAATAGGACTTACTCCTGAGCAGTTATACATAATTATCACCATCATCATCATCATCATCATCATCATCATCATTTATTTATCTATTTGTACCCTGCCCTCCCCGGCCGGAGCCAGAGGATTGCATTGCAATTTAGCCACTTTTTTTATTCATTGACAACAATTTGAAAAATTAGCCATGATGACTAACTCCAATCTTGTTCATTATAATGGGAAAAAAGTGCAACTAACTTTATCTGGATCTAACTGCATGTAGCTTTCAACTAAAAGACAGATCTCAAATATTATCTTTTTTTGACACATACAGAACTGAAAATGGAAAGAGCACACTTATGGTCAATTAAAATGACACATTCTTACTCACAGTCCAGTGTTTGTTTTGCTGCCGGTATGCTAGTTCATGCGTTAGATGTCCATCAAGATACCATCCACTGTTTGGAGTTGAAAAATTAACGAAATACTCATCTGCCTCTTCTTCGTAGATAATTCCTAAGTCAAATGGTGTTTCGGGTTTAACTGTAAATGAGAACATAGAAATCTAAAAAGAATTCCGGTATGGAGGCAGACTGAGAAAGCTCTCTAGTAAGCAGACTTGTTGGAAGATGAAGGTCTTCAGTTGGCACCAAAAAGACAACAGAGATGGCGCCTGTCTAATGTTTAATGGGACAGAATTCCAAAGGGCACGTACCACAACATTAAAGGCCTGTTTCCTATATTGTACAGAACGGACCTCCTGATAAGATGGCATTTGCAGGAGGTCCTCACCTGAGGAGTGTTAGTGATCAGTAGGGTGTATGAGGCACGTGGCACTTGTTGGATATTCTCTCTGTGTGAAAGACAATAATTTGTTCCAGAAACAGAGAAGAAAAAAGAAATAGTTTCAAGAAGCAGCAGAAGACGGAGATTGTTTTGTCTATGCAAGGACATTTTATGTGGGAGCTGTTCTTTGGACATGTGCAGTGTGACAGAAAGTACCAATAACAATGGTTCTGTGTCATTTGTTGTAACTTGTTGTGAGTCTCTTACTTGCGCCTTGCAGTGAGAGAAACAGAGCATAATGTGTCTTGATTTCAGTACGGCTTTTGACAAAGTCCCCCATGCTATTCTTGTGAAGACGCTGGTCAAGTGTGGGCTTGGAAGAGGTAACTGTTAGGTATAGAAATGACAAACAAGTCTGAGTCATGCACATGATAACATTGGGAAGGAGCTCACTGATATCTCTTGCTTCCAAGGTATGGCATTCTACACATTGCTGTATCATCGTCACGCTCAAGCAAACTTCCACGGGTCTAAGGAGTTCAGCATTTGCCAAAGGACATTTGCCTTGCAGCTGGCTCTCCATTAAGCATCTGGAGGTTTTTCCCCCATACCTGTGAAGGATATTAGGGCTGAAATGAAATAGTTGAAGCTTTCAAACACTATGAAAACATAGCAATTTATGACTCTGTTTTTGGACACTGACAATCAACCTAACGGTCCTAAATATACAGAATAGGAGAGGATTTTAGCACACTCCTTGAACCACAGTGTTGGATGTGGTGTTGGGGAATCTCTTGTTTAGGTGGTTGTCAGTGGCGTTAGAGCAAGCTAAGGCCCAGGGCCCGGATATGGCCCAATTGCCTTCTAAATCCAGCCTGCGGACAGTCCGGGAACCAGTGTATTTTTACATGAGTAGAACATGTGCATTTATTTAAAATGCATCTCTGGGTTATTTGTGGGGCATAGGAATTCGTTCATCCCCGCCAAATATAGTCCAGCCCCCCACAAGGTCTGAGGGACAGCAAACTGGCCCCCTGCTGAAAAGGTTTGCTGATCCCTGTGTTAGAGGATATTTCTCAACACTTTTAAATTTCCTTTAAAATGTAAAAATCCCCCTGGAGGGTCATGTTGCCCCCCCCCAAAAAGAGGACATGTCCAGGATTTCCCAGACGTATGGCAACACTGCTTCAATTATTATTGCACATCCTTGCAGTAGCATCTAATGCTGGATTAATTCTCCTTGATGAACTGTCAAGATCAAGAAATTCTAAGAAGGTCCACTGGAACACTGAACTATTAAGATAATTTGATTCAGGAATTATTACAAAAAAGTAATCACATTTTAATGCACTGGAAAGCTTCTTACAGAGTAAACTGAGCATTAGCCTCACTCAGGTTCATCCCAGTCTTCGTGATGTTGCAAAGCAAGATATTTGTTTGGATCGCTGGAATTCGAACGACACACGTGAAGTCCATGTCCATTTCACTTTCTGCACAGCTGCCTGAGGAGAGAAGACTATAAAAGTAATGCTGCGGACTGCAGTCTGACAAGTTGTAAGTACTTCTTAAGGAATGCACTCTGATAATATACTGTTAATATTTTAGTTTTTGAGTTCAGCCTCCCCCTCCCCCTTCTGTTTGCATTCTCTGATGGTCCATGGTTCCATTTTGTATTTACCTTCTTATATATGGTGGTGGTGGGAAGCTGAGAAATATCCCTTGAGATTGCAGGGGGCCAAGGTTGCCCTCTGACCAGATTGCCTGAATCTTGGCAGAATCACATGTTTCCCTTGAGCCTTTGCTGAGCTAACATGAAATCTTGTGTGCCGGCATCTGTGCTTAACCCTTCCCAGCCCCGCCAAATCCCATGGTATGGGGCGGCGGGAGGGGAGGGTGTTGTTAGCATCCAGCATAGGCACACAGCTGGAGATGGGGATGAAATCCAGCTCAGTTCACATTTAAAGACAAGTCTACCCAATTCACTCTTTCTGCAGTCCTATCTCTTCTTAAATTTTTGTACTCTTTTTTTAAAAAAAGTGTGGGAAATGCGTATTTTAATAAGTACATAAATGCAAAGTTTACTGCTTGCTTGCTGGAAAGGGGCTAGGCTGGGAGGTGGTGTGGATAGCTGCTTATGCACTGCCAAGAAAAAATAAAAAAGGGCCAAGGCACTAATGTGCATTTAATTTGCATGTGCTAATTTGTAGGTATAAACACTAATTTATAAAAATAATATAATTTATATCATGGGGGACTTTGTCAAAAGCCGCACTGAAATCAAGACACATTATGCCCACAGCATTCCTCTGATCCACCAAACTTGTAACTCTAACAATAAAGAAATGAGATTTGTCTGGCATGACTCATTCAGATATGGTAACTCTAAGCCTAGTGATTCAAAGCAAATCTTTCTGAAGATTCTAAGGAATACAATACATCTTACCCTAGTGGGGGAAACTGGGTGCTTCCTCTGTCTGCTTGCCACCCCTGGGGCTAATTTCAAGGTGCCTCCTGTTCTCGCTTCTTATGCTTCTTTATGTTCAAACCAGACTTGGACTGGACAGCCCTTCAGGTAAATCTAAATCCCATGATAGTCCTTCAGCTAAAGGACAATCCTCTGTTACAGCCTACCTTTGTGCCCTCCAGATGTTCTGGACTGCAATTTCCATCATCTCCAGTCAGCATGGCCGATTGCTACGGATGATGGGAATTGTAGTCTAAAACATCTGGAGGGCACCAGCTTTTGGTAGGATGTGGGGTGCATGGCCACTTCTCTCTTAGTCAACGTGTTCCCTCTAGAAGAGGCACTTGAGAGTAGCAAGGGAACTTTCAACAACAGATCTTTTTTCAATGACTCATTGTCATTGCATTACACCTTTCGTTTGCATGTTTCCTAGAATGATTGCACAGCACTGTTGATCATCTTTTAATTCACAGCATTAAGAAGTTCAGCACCACATGGTAAAGACATGTGAGAGGTGTTAGGAGAAGCCGCTTACGCATGGCTGGAAGGTAGGTTTTTGTGGACACTTCGCTCACTTTGCTCGAAACCTTCAATGCTAACTCATGCGAATTTCCGGCAAAGTTTGCTCAATTGTTTTTTCAATAATAGGTTGTTTTATGGTTTCCTATGCAGCAGAACTGTTTTTAGGATCCACAGGTGACTTGATGTACAAGGCTGTCATATGTAGATAGAAACATTTATACCATAGTTTAAGTGAGAAGCACATCCCCATTCTGATGCTGACAACCATTATTGTATTTACATTCTGCCCTTTTGCCAGACATGGACTGAAGACAGCTTTCAAAAATTAAAACAATATGGATGAAATACAAAACGCAATTCAGCTATTATAGAATTAAAAGAGTATAAAACTGTTTTATATAGAATTAAAATTATAGAGAATTAAAACAGTATAAAAACTAATTTATTAAACTACAGATTGTAAACACAGTGCAGCGCGGTTAAAGCCCCTTTCCTTAAAAAATCCTAAATACATATTCCAAAAATAAAATGATGCTACCTCCTTTCATTAAAGGCCGTTCTCATCACCTCTGTCTACTTATTGACCATGCTGGCTGGGAATGATAGGAGATGAACATCTGGAGAGCCACAGGTTCCCTACCTCTAATTTAATTTGAAAGCTTTGAGAAAGGGGTGTAGCACCTGAGGCCCTTCAGATGTGGTTTGGCTACACTTCCCATCATCCCTGACCATTGGCTAAGCCAGGCCTCCTCAACCTTGGCCCTCCAGATGTTTAGAGACTACAATTCCCATCATCCCTCACCACTGGTACTGCTAGCTAGGGATCATGGGAGCTGTAGGCCAAAAACATCTGGAGGGCCGAGGTTGAGAAAGCCTGGGCTAAGCTGTCCAGGGCTGAAGAGATCTGTAGTCTGATGGGACTTTGGCTCCCACAGGGTCCCCACCTCTGGATAGGTGCTATGGTGACCAGATGCAGAAGGGGACTGGGATCCTCAGAGGAAGGTGGTATTTTGGCAGAAGCAGCATGGTAAGCAGGTCCCAGGTTATGACAGTGGCATTGCTTGTTAAAAGGAAGCAGGTAAGACCTCAGCCAGAGAGGTCCCTTGAGAGCTGCAGCCAGCGGGAATGGGAGAGAAAGTTGATTTTGATTGCATTTGAATGAGAAATAACTTAATTTGGACTTCTAGAACCAATAGGTGAACCAAAACACAAATATCCTTTGAAAGTCACACTTCCTTGAATTTTTCAAAGCTGATCTTCAACCAATATGCACAAAAGTGCACGTAGTAAGAAAATGTGAGCATTAAAATGCATATATTTGATAAAAATGTGCATACAGGTCATATATTATTTTAAAATGCACTATATTAGGTAAAACTGCTTGCACAAAGTTGTGTCAAAACTGCATAGAAAAATGTGTTCATCAGGAGCACTAAAATGCTGTTGAATTTTCATGAGGATTTTTTAAAAAGCAATGATGACAAATAATTGACAAATTTCTTCGGGGATGTGGAGAAATCAATTTTAGAAAGGAAAAATTAGAAACAGGGCAATATCGAAGCGGATAGATTCATCCACCCATATCTGGTATACACAACACCAGGCTAGATCAGCCTATAGTCTGACCTGGGAGCAACCTGCATTGCTTGTAAATTGTACACTTCATGACAAATCAAGGGCAACTCACCAGTTGCAGCATAGCATGACACACAAGAAAAGGAGGATTTGGCATTTCAGACCAAGCGTACCAGGACCAATAGACTTAGCAAGGGATCAGAACATCTGCACCTCCTTGGGCCAAATTGGACACGATGTCCATCTGAATTGGGCCTAGAGTTTGCCACCTACTTAGCTGCCCTTATGATGTAAAACAACAAATAGTTGGTGTGGGGCCAAGATGGATTGGGACAACAGAGGTGGGCGGGAAAGAGATTCAAGGAGGGTTGGGGAACTTGCGTCCCTCCAGTTGGCATTATGGCTGGGGCTAATGGCAGCTGGGGTCCAATGACATTTGGTGAGCCAGAGGATCCCCATCCCCAAGTTAAGCCTCCATTTCCACACCCAGTCCAGCTCAGACTCCCCTGCACCATCTATTTTCTTGCAAAATAAATAAATAAGCATAATGGCAATTTTTTTTTTTTGAAACACCACATCTAGTTTGGCCCTTTGATATAACTATCATAGATACAAGGAGATCTGTACTCATTTGCCCCTGGTTAAAAAGCAGAGACATCACCTTGCCAACAAAGGTCCATATAGTTAAAGCTATGGTTTTCCCAGTAGTGATGTATGGAAGTGAGAGCTGGACCATAAAGAAGGCTGATCGCCAAAGAATTGATGCTTTTGAATTATGGTGCTGGAGGAGACTCTTGAGAGTCCCATGGACTGCAAGAAGATCAAACCTATCCATTCTTAAGGAAATCAGCCCTGAGTGCTCACTGGAAGGACAGATCCTGAAGCTGAGGCTCCAATACTTTGGCCACCACATGAGAAGAGAAGGCTCCCTGGAAAAGACCCTGATGTTGGGAAAGATGGAGGGCACAAGGAGAAGGGGACAACAGAGGACAAGATGGTTGGATAGTGTTCTCGAAGCTACCAGCATGAGTTTGACCAAACTGCAGGAGGCAGTGGAAGACAGAAGTGCCTGGCGTGCTCTGGTCCAGGGGGTCACGAAGAGTCGGACACGACTAAACGACTAAACAACAACAGTCTTAACAAGGATGACATGAATTCAGGTTATCAAGGAGGTTAAATAACGTCATGGGAATTTTGGCTGCCACTAATTCTTTCCTGTGGCCCTCCAGAATCCCATCACCCCTGAGCCTTGGCCATGTTGGCTGGAGCTGATGGGAGCTCAAGTCCAATTAAACCTGTGAGGCTGCAGGTTCCTGACTCTTTAGAAAGGTTGGTCTGACTAGGCAGCTTTTCAGCTAGAAGGCTGGAGCTTTCTATGAATGCTCATTCATGAAGTGCTGAACTCTGGTCTTTTCTGGCAGAACTCCAGGGTAAAACAAGTACCAGAAGGCTTGTTCACAGTTTACACTGAACACAAATGTCTCTACACATGTACCACTGTTTGGGTAAAAGTGTGCCCATGTTTATTAGCACAGCATGACTTTTGTGCTGAGATTGTATATTTGCTGAATGTCAGTGTGTGAACACCCCAAAAGTTATACTGTCAAGGAGGGGAAAAAACCTGTGTGCCCTATTTGTTGGGGATTAGAGGGTTTTGCCCCAAATCTGACCACTCTGTGGCAACTTGGCATAGCCAAATATACCATTGGCAGGGCTCCCCCAACTGGAACTCACAGGAACTCAGTTCCGGCACCTCTCAGGTGGGTACCATTGGCATTATAAAGATAACAAGGGAGGCGTTCATGGTGAGTTCCGACACCTCTTTTTCTAGAAAAAATAGCACCGACCATTGGGATAACTTACAGCTTAAGATACAAAATTCGTTAATGGTTACATTTTAGGTGACTGGATTCCTTTCCTTCCCAGAAAAAAACCAGTGGGGTGGAAGTCCAGGCCCCACCAACTAGAATGAGCAGGGGGGCCACCAAGTGGGGCAGGAATGGCATACTAGAGTGAAGTCATACACACAACCTTCTAGAGTAGGGATGGAGGAAGTAATCCAGTTCCATCCACATTTAAAGGTGAACCCACCGAATTCACAGTTTCCAGAGCAACATGGAAACTGAAACACCGCCATCCTCTGAATTTTGAATTTCGGAATTATTCTGTGCTTTAGAGAAAAGCATGAGATGACTCACCAGATCCTGAATAGTCTTCCAGGTCACTTTCAGCAGCAACGGCAGGAAGAAGAATGAAGAAGAAAGCACACAGCGCCGGGCTTGCAACGGCCATCCTGACTTCACATTCTTCTCTCCCCTGTTTCTGTGAAAGAGAGACAAAGGCGGAGAAACAGCTTTGCTTGCTATTTTATATCCTCGCTCTTAGAGAGAAGCCTTTGATAAGGCAAACCACAGGCAGGGGGAAACATAAACACAGAGACAAGTGGGCACAGAGCGAAACAGGAAACCAAGGAGTGTGTTCTTGTAGAGGGAAATCAGATGAAAAGATACCACCACAGTCTACAGATTCACGCCCGTAGTTTTAGCATCACCTCCTGGTTCTGCACTAGAGGCAGATCATAAATTCCTTTTTTTTAATGATATTTATTAAGATCTTTCCATTATAATACATCAAAAAACAAAAAACAAAAAAACAAAACAAATTTTTTAAAAAACACATAAAATTCAAAGTCCTTGTTTTCAATGACATATTTCCCTGACTTCCCCACACCTCCCCCTCTTGTATTCCAGTTCAAATTGTTGGTTCAACAAGTTCTTGTCCCCAATTTTTAACCTTTTTATATTTCATTCATTTTAGAAAAACCAATTTTAACTTATAAACATCAATAATTATACATCATAAATCATAAATTCCAGGGTCAGGACAGGAGCGGAGCTAAGTTCTGCAGCATAGGCCAATGGATGCACTGGCAAATAAATAAATAAATAGTTGCATTTAAAGGTGCATTTAAGGGGTAATTCTGTTGATTTTATTTTTTTTTAACACCCACATTTGCTTAGCCTTCTGTAACTTTCCAAAATCACAGCTGCTGTGTTGCTTTTGGTTTGTGTTTATGAAACCATGACAAATATTGCTGCATAAGCAAAGCAGTTTCTCCCACTTGAACGCTCCTGTCCTCTGGTAATTCATTGCCCAACTGCATTGATCTCTTAAGAAAGAAAGTTTAAATAGGAATAAAAAAAGGTGGTCCACAGACGGAAAGAACATCAACAGAATCCTCAGAAACCAGACCAATATTCTTCTTTCATTTTTTTTAGTTCTGGTCTTGGAGTTATATAATTAATAATAATAAATAAATAACAAAGAAAGAAAGAAACAAAATATTATTATTTATACCTTGCCCACTCTGGGCAGCTCCCAACAAAATTTTAAAAATATATGATAAAACATCAAACATTAAAAACTTCCCTAAGCAGGGCTGCCTTCAGATGTCTTCTAAAAGTCAGAGTGTTCTTTATTTCCTTGACATCTAGTGGGAGGGTATTCCCCAGGGCGGTCGCCACTACTGAGAAGGCTCTCTGCCTGGTTCCCTGTAACTTCACTTCTTGCAGTGAGGGAACCACCAGAAGGCCCTTGGAGCTGGACCTCAGTGTCTGGGCTGAACGATGGGGGTGGAGATGCTTCTGCAGGTATACTGGGTCAAGGCTGTTTAGGGCTTTAAAGGTCAGCACCAACACTTTGAATTGTGCTTGGAAACGTATAGGGAGCCAATGTAGGTCTTTCAGGACCGGTGTTATGTGGTCTCAGCGGCCGCTCCCAATCACCAGTCTAGCTGCCGCATTCTGGATTAATTGCAGTTTCTGAGTCACCTTCAAAGGGAGACTAACATAGAGCACATTGCAGTAGTCCAAGCGGGAGATAACTAGAGCATGCACCACTCGGGCAAGACAGTCTGTGGGCAGGTAGGGTCTCAGCCTGCATCTGAGATGGAGCTGGTAGACAGCCGCCCTGGACACAGAATTGACCTGCACCTCCATGGACAGCTGTGAGTCCAAAATGACTCCCAGGCTGCGCACCTGGTACGTCAGGGGCAGAGTTACCACCTTTGGGACCAGGAAGTCCTCCACACTCGCCCGCCCCCTGTCCCCCAAAACAGTACTTCTGTCTTGTCAGGATTTAACCTCAAACTGTTAACTGCCATCCATCCTTCAACTGCCTCCAGACACTCACACAGGACCTTCACCGCCTTCACTGGTTCTGATTTAAGAGAAAGGTAGAGCTGGGTGTCATCTGCATACTAATGAACACTCAGCCCAAACCCACTGATGATCTCTCCCAGCAGCTTCATATAGATATTTAAAAGCATAAGAGAGAGGACAGAACCCTGAGGCACCCCACAAGTGAGAGCCCCATCCCTCAACACCATTTTCTAGACATGGCCCCTTAAGAACAGAATGCAAACTATACAATAAACCAGGGGTCAGCAACCAAAGGCCCATGTGCCACAAGCAGCCCACGGGGGTCATTTAACAGGCCCATGAGGTGCCCCCCCTGAACTGAACTGCCTGCTCAGTGAGTCCCCACGCGCTGCACTAAACTGGCACAGCACGGTGCAGGGACTCGCTTCGGTGGTGCTGGAATCGCGTCTGTGCATGCACAATGCCAAAAATCGTGTTTACGCATGCACAGACGCAGGAAATCACATCTGCATAGACACAGATGCCGTAAAACTAAAACCTCAGTGCAGTGTTTACAATCAATGCAGTTTTGAAAGGGTCTGTCCACCATTTTGATTCAAAATGGCATCAAATTGTATCCAAATATAGACAAATAACCATCCCTCGATCTCAGGAACCAGCGTGCAAAAATTATGAGTTATCCAAATGCAAAGTGAACAAGCAAGTTTCCAAAACAGTCTATAGTGGCCAATAACCAACCCAAGGGCGCCCAGTGAGCTTCATGGTTGAGGGGTGGGGATTGAACTCTGGTTTCCCAGGTCCTGGTGTGAAACTCTAACTGATAGGTAAAGGTAAAGGTACCCCTGACCATTAGGTCCAGTTGAGGCCGACTCTGGGGTTGCAGCGCTCATCTCACTTTATTGGCCAAGAGAGCCAGCATACAGCTTCCGGGTCACGTGGCCAGCATGACTAAGCCGCTTCTGGCGAACCAGAGCAGCACACGGAAACGCCGTTTACCTTCCCGCCAGAGCGGTACCTATTTATCTACTTGCACTTTGACGTGCTTTCGAACTGCTAGGTTGGCAGGAGCAGGGACCGAGCAACGGGAGCTCACCCCGTCGCGGGGGATTTGAACCGTCGACCTTCTGATCAGCAAGTCCTAGGCTCTATGGTTTAACCCACAGCGTCCCAATGATTTATTCACATGCAAAAGCGAAATATGAAAACAAAGCCCATAGACTGGGTAGGAAGCTGAAGAGTGAGATAGGAAAGGAGAGATCCTGAAGACATGGGGGAGGGGAGGAGTCTTAGGACGATGGTGGATGAAAATAGAGAGAAACAATTGGCAGGGAGAAGAAATGAACATTGCTGGTGAGGTGAGGTGTGCTGACTTCTGCACATTGACTTCTGCACATTCTGAAGACTCCTAGTTACCTGAAATGCCTCCAAGAAAACTGGTGCTCTCTTCCTTCCTGCCCCCTTAGCCGATGAAATGCACTCTGAGGAACCAATTCTGCTCTACATGAGAAACATATAAGCCACAGTCACTCGCTTTTACCCTGCACTCGTCTGTATAATGTTGCTAATGAGCGCCAGTGGTTCTTCTGGTAAGGCAATTGTAAACAAATGTATCAACCACAGACAAGAGTGTCACATTCTGTGCGTGCACTCGCACACATAAAGACACACACACACACACACACACACACACCTATAAGCAGTCTAAAAGCTGGGCTGGCAGAGATTAAAATTAGATAGATGTTATGGGTGATAGAGAAAAACAAGCTGTACTTTGTTTCAGATGCCCTGAAGTTTGAGAATGAAACTTTTTCAAAACTTTGATTCACTTATCTGAGGACAGTGCTACAAAACTACACTATCCTCCATGTAGTTTTCTGATTCTCTTTTTTAGATTTAACCTGCCACCCCCCCCAAACAACAACAACAACAATGAAGTTGCTGTGGAAGACAGGAAGAGGGACTTTCTGCTTGCGCCATTTCCCAACTGCATGTCATCCCTCCTGGGGAAAAGATACACAGGTGAAATCCACTGCAGGAAGGCACTTTTCAATGGGAAAATAGCATATATCATTATATTGTTTTTTTGGTTTTATTATTCACCAGTTGGATTTCTTATCTGCCCTTCGTCATAAGGTCCCAGGGCGTGTTATGACAATACAAAAATTCAATTATTAAAATCAATTAAAACAATTCACTATCAGAAGAGGGTGGGTCCTGAAAGAGATGAATCTCAGGTGTCAAAGGCCTGTTGTGTGCATCTTCAGTACAGAGCATAAGCTATAGAGTGATAATGCCAGACACACCTCTGCGGGGAAAGATTATTCAGTGGAATCAGAAGTATATACAAGATGTGCTTCTGGCCTATAAACCTGCCATCAAGTTTAGCAGGCAGGAAAGGAGGGCTGCATAGTCAAGGAAAGGCAGCTTCTCCCCCCTCCTGCTGCGACCAGCTCCTCTCCCCCATCATCTTCCAGAGCATGCAGAGAAATGAAGAATGTGTTGAATTCAAGCCAGCAGAGCCAGCGAAGTCCAGAGGAAATTGGCCACCCTCCAGGTGCCCGGCTTGAATCCTTGTTGACCTCCCTGCCTGCGACTCCCGGCAAGATCAAGGCGAGGTCTTTATCGGCGATTCTTCCCAACGTGAAGAAGAACACACCATTCCTCCCCCTCCCATCGCCGGGGGGGGGGGGAGAGACAGACAGAAATATATTTACATGCTTTTATTCCTGTCTTTCCAGCAGTACAGAGAAATCATGTCTGTACTCTCTCGTCCCAACTGCAGAGAGAGAATAACTCCACCCATGTACTTCCAGTACAGGGTCATGTGACACTCTGAGCTAACATCCGGCGCTCAGTGCACAGAATAGACTGTCCCTGGTTCCCACGGTACAGTCCCATAACATCAGCTTCCTGTTTACCATTCCAGCCACCTGGAGCTCGCTTCTGCATTGCTCCTTTTTCGTAACATCATGTGGAGCAAAGAGAGACAAGGTGATGGAGCCTTAGGCTGCTGGGGAAGGAACTGTCGTGATTCAAGCCAAAAGTCAGAGCCTCCAGCTTAGCTCTTAGTCCAGAGGAATTTGGCCACCCTCCAGGTGCCCGGCTTGAATCCTTGTTTACCTCCCCTGCCAGCGCCTGCCGGCAAGATCAAGGGAGGTCTCTTCGGCGATTCTCCTCAACGTGAAGGAGAACATACCACTCCTCCCCCACTCCTCTCCCAGGGAGGGGGAAAGAGACAGACAGAAATATATTTACATGTCTTTATTCCTGTCGTTCACCAGTACAGAGAAAACATGTCTGCACACTCTGCTTCCCACTGCAGAGAGAGAATAAACTCCACCCATGTACTTCCAGTACAGGGTCATGTGCTGCTCTGAGGTAACATCCGGCTCTCAGAGCACTTTACAAACTGTTCCTGGTTCCCACGGTATAATCCAATAACACCCACATCCTGTTTACCATTCCAGCCACCTGGTGCTTGCTTCTGCATTGCTCCTTTTTCGTAACAGGAACTGGGGAAGGAGCTTTAGAGAGCAATGGGAAGGTGGAGACCTTCAGCCTTGCGTCATTGGAGCCAGACCTACTGAGAAGAGTTGCTGTGATTTGTTTTGTTTCTTTGAATAAAGAGTTGACTTCATTGACATCAGGTGCTTTATTGTTTTATTGCTGACCCTACACATGACTCCAGCTCCTGAGAGTGACATCAAGGGTAGAGCGCAGTCCAGCTGGCTGCAGGAGTCTGCTTCAGAATGCGCTGGTGATGCTGGCCTCTGTTGCTAGCAGGATTGGGCCTTCCACTTGGTCAGCTGAGAGTGCAATCCTGGTGGCTGCATTGGTCTGAAGACCCTTTGGCCGACCCCTGCTGGTCAACTTTGACAGGTGGCTGGGAACACCCAGCTTTTGGTCACCTGATGTCAGTATGATGCCAGGTGGTTGACAGGTGGATGTCCCACAAACCTGTCCAAGTTGGCATGGGTGTGTGATAAAGATCTGGCCCATCATGTCAGAAAGGTTCCTCTACGTGAATTTAAGATGGAGGGAAATGAGAAACAGAGAGAAATTGAAATTCACCCATCCCTAGTAGAGTGTCAGGACCAGAACCAGGAAGATCACAGGGTTGTTCTGAGGATAAAATGTGTTTGTGTGGGGGACCATATACAGTGGTACCTCAGGTTAAGAACTTAATTCATTCTGGAGGTCCATTCTTAAGCTGAAATTGTTCTTAACCTGAGGTACCACTTTAGGTAATGGGGCCTCCTGCTGCCGCCTCGCCACTGGAGCACGATTTCTGTTCTCATCCTGAAGCAAAGTTCTTAACCCGAGGTACTATTTCTGGGTTAGCCTGAAGCATATGTAACCTGAAGCATCTGTAACCCAAGGTACCACTGCACAGCAACTTGAGCTCCTGGGAGGAATTACAAGATATAAATACAATTTAAAATAAAATAAAAACTATACATTGCTTTATAAAAATGGATTATTGCCAGTGTTAAAAGTGAGAGGACTGGTGATGGCAGAAGAAAGCAAGGAAGCGGGGAGAGCAGGAAACTTGTTTCATGCACAGCCAGAGTCAGAGGACAACAATTTCTAGTTATATCTGATGAAAATTAGGTCATTGTATGGCTACGAACTGCCACATCGCAGCCACATTCAGAATGAGGACAACGTTTATCTACCATTTCAGATTTGAATTAGGTCATCTTATGGCTGAGAATTGTTACATCCTTAGATCAAAGTGGGCCAGTCTGTACCTGTCCCGCTTTCAAGCTAGAGCAAGGAATCTAGTAGCATTTAAAAGAAGGTTGAAGTTCTGGTGCAAGCCTGAATTAGAGCAAAATTTAATAAAACACCAGGTCTTCTAGTTCCGGAAGTGTGTGTGGAAAGAAAAATGAGGGAGCCCAGGCCAGGCTTTTTGCTGTGGTCCTCTTGAGGAAATTGGGGTCACATTTGAACAGGAGCCTTCTGGATCAATGGCCTTTCTAGTTCAGGATTTGGGTTTCACAGTGTTCAACCAGAAGCCTACAGGAAGCCCATGAGGAGGATGCGAGTGCAATAACTTACTTTTTTTTTTTTTGAGAAACTCTGCACAATTTGAAGGCAATGAGAGGTGTCACTCCCAGCATTTTTAATTTGATGGTTTAAAGCAAATATGAGTGTGGTGAAGTTCTGAAGATGGTCTGGGAGTCTTGGCTTAGGGGTACAGCTGAATGAAGCAGAATGGAGAACAATGTGGTTTCTGCCCCAATTTAAGCCATAAATGACAAACCATGGGGCGAAATCCAGTAGTGCCCATCTATCATCTGAATGGACACTGAATGGATTCATTTAGTCTGAACCAATCCGATCTGAGCTTGGGTGAGAGTTCTCCCATAAGTAACCACAGTAAAATAAAAAGCTGTCGGACATACAAAGAAAATTGCATTAAAAAAAACAACCATGAGGATAAATATAACCTTCTGAATTTGATCTTCACCTTTGAAACAAAAAGAGAATCACAGTGCAGGGCCAAATCAGCAAGACGATTACCAAATCATTGCAAAAACAGATACTTTTCTCATTTAAACACTGAAGATGGAGGAAAGCTGGGCTCAGGGGACAAGCTGGGCTCAAAAACACAGAACACACACATGGATGATGCGAGTTTTAATATCCGTCTGTTATGCGCAAAGTGCGGCTGACCCAACAACCAGTGCAAGCAGTTTGGTTTCACCCTTCCACTCTCCACAAGTGGGGCCCAACTCCGAGAAACCACTTTTGTGGTTTTTCTGCCACCTTTTGGATAAAAACTAAAGGTTATGGTATTTTAGAATACTGGGTGGTCCTAAGTGAATACCTCCCCCCCCTTCTTCATTTTGACTGTAGCAGAAAGACACAGCTTCAGGCACCAGGCCTGCTGGCGGACCAACTCTGTGTTACAAAGATGTTTGCAAACATGGCATGTGGACTGGCAACATTAACCCTGGGAATCCCTTGCAGATGATCACAGTAAGAAAGTAAGTCAGGTTGTGCGTCTATAGCAATGACCAGAGGAGGAATGACTGCTGGGAGGACCGCAGAGAGAAGAAACGCCATGGCGCATCTGCAGCAACACAACTGGATGCCTTCATCTGCCCCAGCAGCAACAAATCATGTCTCTCCTGCACTCTACAACCACAACAGGTGCTGCAACTGTCCAACAGCTTGACCTCACCTACAAAGGCACCCTCCTCCATTATCTCCTGAGACAGACAGATGCCAACTGGTAGGACAGAGGTGGGCTTTTTCACTAGTGGCATCGGTGTTGTGAAACGCTACCCCATTGGTATTGGCAGACAAGCATTCCCTTGATCTCCGGGCTTGAGCCTCCTGTTTTAATTGCTTTTTTTGGGCAACTGTTTTAAATGTTATACTGTTTTAGCTGGCATGTTTATTGTACTTTTTGATAAATGTGAATGTTTATTTTAACGTTTTGATGAAATGGTTTCATTGGGTGGCTATATATTTAAAATTGTTCTTACGCTTTTAATGGCAAGCAGCCCAGTGGTATATAAATCAGTAACTATTACTCTTACGAATACTAATAACTCATTAGGAAGCCAGGCTTCCTTGCAGCTCCCCCACCAATAATAATAATAATAATAATAATAATAATAATAATAATAATAATAAAAAATTTTATTTATATCCTGCCAAAGCTGGGCTGACCTGTGTTTTTATCACTGCATAACATGTGAAATGACTCTGGCCCCGAGCGTTTAAGATCACATTAGCATTGTATTGCTGAAATAGACTTTTATTTAAAATAGAGTGAATACAAAACATTACTATGCTAATTGAAGTAAAAAGTTCCACAACAGAGCAAGGATCAACCCCCAAAATTCAGGAAAGCATTTGGAAATGCTTTTGTTGTATTAGAGAGCCTTCCCACCCCATGATATTTTAACTTGGGATGACAGCGGTATCTCCATCACTTGGATGTGCTTGGTCCGCTGTCTGCAGCATCAATTTAAAATCCTATAGGAATAAGAAAAGAATACGTTAGAAGAAAGTCGCTATACAGCCAGCTGACTGCTGAAGGTTACTGAAGTAGGTCCTCTTATTCAGCAATCAAAAATAGACATGTTGATCTACATAAAGAATAGATAATACTTAACTAATACTTAACACTCAGGCTAATACTTAACTAATACTTAACACTCAGGCTAATACTTAGCTAATACTTAACACTCAGGCTAATACTTAACTAATGGAAAACTAGCAAAAAACTTTCCTCTATGGTAGGAAACTTAGCACTGGAGTAAGGATCCCTGGAATACACCTAAGAGGCATTTGAAAACTTTTCAGATAATGCTAGCAACATATAATTTATTAAAGTAACATGGCTGCACCCCCTTTTACAAAATTAGAAGTTATCAACATTCTCTATTACCAAAAATGATTTGGGTAATACAGAATGGTTATTGGTACAGAATTATACACACATACCGTAGTACCCCAAGGACACAAATCACCTTACTCCAAATACTATGTAAAGGCTTACAACTAGAAAAGTAGTTATGAATCAGAGTTATAAGATTCTATTTTATCTAGGTTCTATATTACCTGAATTCCAAACCAACACGCATTTCCTCCACCAATAATATTAATTTCACGATGTCACAAATTTGTACGTTCACGATGTCGAAACAAAACAAAACAGAAACAGGCTGTCGTGTGCAACAACCAGCCAATAACTCTACCTTTGTTAGTTCATATTTTAGAAGTTGTTACTTGTGAGGGTAAATCCTATTATTTGCCCCCTTTGAGCACAGCCATCAGTGTGCTCCATCTGCTCCACTTTGCCAGATTGAGCTTGGGCCACGTGGGCATTCCAGTTGGCCCGTAAATTGTCTGTAAAAAAACAAACAGGTAAACAAAAGGAAAAAAAAACCAACCAACCAAAACTCCTCCTGGGGGTGGTAGTTGCTGGATCCGACCACTTTCTCTGGGTGCAGAACCGAAGGCTCACGTGATGAGCGCAGGGTGGGCTCCAGTGGAGAATTGCACAGGCCGATAAAGTAATAATGCACATGAATCGCAGAAGGGGGTGGCCACAAAGATGGCGGGATGGAAAGTGGAGAAGGAGCCTGGCCTGGAGCACGAGGTCAACTCCATTGCTGGGCGCTGGGAGGCCTGGCCTGCCAAAAAGGTTGGTGTGGGTTTGAAAATTCAAGGGGGAGGCTGAGTAGGAAGAGGCAAAGGATGCAGCAGGCTGGCCTGTGTGTCAGGAGCCATGTTCATGGAATGGGGAGGGAAGGGATGTAGGCTTAGATCTTGGGAACGGAAAGGGGAACGACTGCTCTAAGAGGGCTACAGCACTGCCTCTGCCTGGGTGTTATTATTATTTATTATTTATTATTATTATCTTACTACAAAAAAAATCTAAAGGAATAGTCTTAGAGAATCTGTTCAACCTACACCCCAGCTGACGCTATTATCAATGTTTGACAGCAGAAACGAGGAAATAAAACTGAAGCCACTATTATTATTTTTATTAGTGCCTTTGGAATGAACTACCATGGTTCAGAAGTGGAAGAACCAACATCAGGAATATAGCTATACAGGAAATGCTTACATGGCATGTAAGACTTGTCTGGTAGGACTAAGCCAGAAGCCTTTTGGGCAGTTTGGCGAGATATTTTTGAAGTTATGAATAGGGCATGGCTGCCACACTCCTTGACAGCAGCCTAGGCAGATATATGGAATATGTAAAAATGATATGATTTTTGCAGAGTTATATTGATGCACACCCCACCTTTCCCCTTCTTTTTAGCTTGTTTCCTGTGTTTGTTTTCCTCATGTGAAGTATAAGATATACTAGTCACTTATATTATTGATATCTACTATCCATCAGTATGTGATTCAACAGTTCTCCCTATTGTGTTTTGTTTTCTAAACTATGTGCAAAGAAGTTGTCTTGAAGCAACTTACAATTGTAAAAAGAAAAGAAAAGCACACACCCACAAGAATGGAAAACAAACACCCAAAGGCATAAAACAACATTACTGACTGTAAGTGCTCATCCCACAATATTATAAACAAGGATAAATGCTACCCTACCCTGAATGATGAACACCAAACAGGCAGGGTCCTCAGAGAATATGATCCCAGTGAAGTGGAGGGGGGAAATGTCCTGGGTAAACAGGAACGTCTCAGCCTGGTGCCTGGAAGTTGATAATGATGGTGCCAGGAATACTTTCCTAGGGAGAGGATCCCACAGTGGAGGAGCCACCACTGAAAAGGCCCATTCACATCTTGCCGTTCTCCATAACTCGTTGGAGGGGGCACACCAAAGGCAAGGTCTAGGTATAAACTGGAGGCTGCCCATCTGTCCCTAGTACTATGCACCTTGAGTTGCTGGCAAGGGGGAAGAACCAATTGCTGCTTTATCTCAGGGAGCAAAATGTGTTGGGCAAGCCCTGAAAAGAGAGGATGGCTTTGTGGATGCAAGAGCAAAGGAAAAGAGCAGAGGAAGAGGGGCGTGGATGTATCTGGGTGACAAACCGAAAGCTCCGGAGTCTATTGTACACTGAGTGAGCGGAACAGAAAGAACTGGGCATGTGAACTGTGTGCGTGTGTTTGTCATGCAGCACCACAGAAATTTGCTAGAAATGATACAAAAGAGTACAACTGATTTCTTACTAACCCTTCATCAGATGTGTGCCCCGGGCAAGCTTATCGCCCAGGCAATTTTGCACACCAGTATCTATTAATCAGTACCTGCACAAGAAATTCTACTTCTGACACACAGAAAGAACAGAACAGTGAATGCGCTCTCTCTCTCTCTCTCTCTCTCTCTCTCTCTCTCTCTCTCTCTCTTTCTTTTTAAAGGTTGTGACTCACAACTGAGAGGAATTGATTTCAAAGAAAAATGCCACTTCAAGGAACTGCCCCTTAAGAATGAGGAATTGCAACAACCTTCAGAGTGACTCACAGCTCCCAGAAGGAAGGGATTAAGACATTTCCACGAGATCTGTTGTTTCTCCCCACTCAGCTCCAAGGAACCCTGGGGATACTTGGAGAGCTTATCAGGAGTGCCTCAACGTTCAGCAGTAAGAGGACACGTTTCCCTGAGTTGTATCTCCGTATCAAGATGAAAGCAATATCATTAAAAGAAGAGTGATGCCATTAACCAAGGGCTGAAATAGAACTATCTATTGTATTCAAAGTTAGCCCTGCTCAGAGTAGACCCATTCATATTAATGGCCACAACTAGTTTAAGTTCCTTAATTTCAACAGATCTACTCTGAGTAGGACTAAATTTGGATGCAACCCTATTTGCTTATACTTGTGGGTTGTGACTTGATTTAGAAGTGGGTTGCACCATGGGGCACCAAACCATTTCCATTTTTTAAAAATGGGGGTGGAGAGAGAGAGAGAAAGAGAGAGAGTTTTGGAGAAAGAGAAAGAGAAGTGAAGTTACAGGGAACCAGGCAGGGGGTCTTCTCAGTAGTGGTACCCACACTGTGGAATGTCCTCCCATCATATGTCAAAGAGGTAAACAACTACCTGACTTTTAGAAGACATCTGAAGGGAGCCCTGTATTGGGTGTTTTTTAATGTGTGATGTTTTATTGTGTTTTTAATATTCTGTTGGGAGCCACCCAAAGTGGCTGGGGCAACCCATCCAGAAGGAAGGGGTATTATTATTATTATTATTATTATTATTATTGATGTTGATATTGTTGTTGTTGTAATATAGGGTTCGCCCACACTTCCACTTGTCCCATGCCTAGAAAGTATGGGTCCAAGTGGTTTTCCATTTGTTTAACACTTTCTAGGCAAGGTTCTAAGTGGTTTTGCCCTTGTCCCACTGCTCTCCTTGGGAATACCCACTATTTAGGCAATAAATCGTCTCAGGTGTCAATCCGGAGAAATCCCAATTGATGTTTGCTCTGGTTCTGCAGTAAAGATGGGGTTTCCCAGGGGAAAGTGGAGGGGCAAGGGCAAGTCTGGATGAGCCCATAGATATACCCAGTGATTGCAGCAGAAATGCCGCACTCCAGCTATAGAAGTGTTTCATGCTGCTTAGATCCCATGCAAAAAGTCTGCATTCATAGCACTGTAGTTACCAGCAAATGAAGGAAATGGTACTAATAACATAAAAGGAAAATGTTAGCCAATGGAGGGCTGTAAATCATTATCAGTTCAAGGATTCTATAAGAGACAGATACATACAATCAACATTTCATTAGCTTATCTTCCAAATAACCAATAAATAGGCATATTAGTGAAAAATTGGTTATAGCATGTAATTACTTGTTGCCACAGACATGCCCTGCTGTGAAATCTCAAACAATTAAACTTGCTTAAGTACAATTATTTGCCTGTACTATACAGGATACACTTGATTCCTTAGAAACCAAAGAGGTTTGGCCCATTGTTGCAAAATGATCTGGAACACAAGGAAGGTCTGTTGTACTGACCAATGCATGGAGAGAGAAAAAAGAATTAAAGGGTGAACTACAAGTGACCAGCTGTCTTGAATTGCATATGGTGTGCAATAATGATGAATGATAAAAAGAACGAGTTGTATCCAATGAAGCAATTGTGTAATATGGACAGTCTAAGAATTTGGATGTACAGGAAAATTGTATACAATATTTGTATATTGTATATTCTGTTGGAAGCCGCCCCGAGTGGCTGGGTTAACCTAGTCAGATGGGTGGGATACAAAAAAATCATCATCACCACCAGCATTACTACCACTAATAATTATAAACTGCATGGTTAACTAGTTTAGAATCCTTTGTCTCTATACTTAAAAGCCTGCACAGACTGTGACACACCAATGCAAAAAGTAGCCCAACATGGGGCTTGATGCACCTCCTAGTTTACTTTTCCTCAGAGGCAGAGCTAGCTTCTCCGGCATGCTGTGCACCCAGGGGCAGGGCCACAGGGGTGGGGCGAGCATCCCAGGCGTGCACTGCCCATGGGGGCAGAGCCAGCCACCCATGGAGGTGGGGAGAGGGAGCCGTGCTGCTTTGCCAGCAGCCTTGCTCCCTTCCCTCTTCCTTTTGACAGCTCGGGAGAGGCTCCCACCCCAGGAAACAGCCCGGGAGCAGGGGGCAATGGCTTGCCACCCCCCGCAGCTCCCAAGCCTCCCTCAAGCAGTCAAAACAAAGGGGGAAGGGAGGAAGGCCGCCGGCAATGCGTCGCAGCTCCACCCCTTCCCCGACGGCTCGGGGTAGGCTTGGGAGTCACGGGCAGGCAGCATGCTGAATGTCACCCCCCTCAGTGATGACACCTGGGGCAGCCTGCCCCCACCGCCCCTTCCTCTGCCCCTGCTCTTCCTCTGCCCACCTAAGACTCCATTTCCCACCTTCCTCTGCTGTTTCCCTGCATCTACCTTGGACGATAAGCCCCTTGGGGTGGAAGCAAGTCATGCCTGCCCTCCGCAAAGTGCCATGCACATAGATAGCAATATTTAATACGGGGTAATAAATAGTTGTGGTGCCTGCCTGGGACTTCAAAAGCCTGGGATCTGCCAAGCTCCAGGCCGGCCAGCAAGGCCACAAGTACATTGCTTCTAGGCTGGGTCACAAGCTGCGAAGTCTTGCTTAGAAGCAAGCACTTCATCCACAAAGGAGCAACATGCGACATTACTCAGCAACGCTGCTTTCTCCTCTGGTTCCCTATCAGCTTCACAAGTGGAGATGTTGCCGCCTTATAAACCACACCCGTTAGCTTCTGCTCCTTTTATCTCACAAGTGATCTCAGAATAACACAGATCTATGGGGTTTGTTTTCGTGCAGTTTTATTCTTCTTGAAAAGAAACCTCTGTTTTGTTTTGTTTTGTTTTTGCATTGCTGTTTATTCGATGAGTCTTGGGAGAGGCGGGTGCAGAATCCCTATCACCTTGGAACCTGACGTAAAGACATTCAACCTTGAACCTGACTGCCAGCATGCAGGACTAGCTGCAGGCTTTAGAGCTATCTAGGATGATGTGTTCTCAACACTTTGTCATAGTGGGCTTCCCCAACCTAAAGAAAACCATTGATCACTCCCAAGCTCTAGGGTACCAAAACAATATAAAGAAATAACTTGCTAGATTGTCACCATTTATCAGCAGTAAGTATAAGGAGATACAGAGTGAAGAAGGTGGAGGTTAGTTCATAGCCTCCTGTTCCATATATCATGCATGCAAAATTTGGAGATGATGTAGGGTTCCCTAGCAGCTGTCTTCTTCAAGGTTATTTTAAATATTTTCTAGAAGCAGCAAGGGATGAAATTTTATGCTATGGGGGAGGGAGATACATATATTGATCTCCAGTCTTCACGAAGGTAGAGATGAATGTCCAGTGGGTGAATATGCACCTCCATCTTTGATGAGAAAATGTGTGGGAAAAGGACATGCTTCTTTGTATGTGTGTTTCCAGAATACATCCAATGACCATCAAGTAGTAATGACTCCAAAGGAGAAGATTCTGGCCTCCAGTTTCCTGACCTTTTCTCCTGTTTTGGGAAATTCTGGACACCCTCTGCAAAAAATATTTGTGGTTTTTAAATGCCACATTTGCCCTCATTGCCATTTAATTTAACTGAGCAGTGATAACTCATATGAATGTTGTCAATGATGTCACAATGCTATTATCTGATAAGATGGTACCAAGAATGGTACAACAGCTGATTACGACCGTCAGCTACACAGAAGGTCAGCGAGGGCAAATGAGGAAGCGGAGGAGGGCCGATGGCACTGAGAAACAATAACCAAGGGAACAAATGGGCCACCAAACCACGTGCCAATTTTGAGCTGCCTGTTGCAGAACATTCAGCATAGCCCCAGTTAATGCCCTCTCTTCCCTGTTCCAAGCAAAACGGTTGTTACAATTGTATATAGAGACTCTATATTTTGTATTTCCTGAATGTAAAAGAAAAAGAAAAGACATTCCAGATCCCTGTGCACTTACAGGGAAATAGATACTTACGTGAAGCTTGTACTGCTGGTAGCTGTTAATCAAGTCTTGAATGAAGGGGTGCTGCAAAAGAAGCGCCACTGGGATGGGCGTCAGGTCTTCAGATCCAAGATCCCGGTATACCTTAATGAAATGCTTCAAGGGAACATACAAACGGCTTACTGTATTAGGAAAGTGTAGCCATTTGGAAAGCAACAATCAGAACGCTGTCAGAAGCAGCTCACCTAGTGGGACAGAGCCTTAGCGCTGGCTTCCTGGCAGCAGCATTGCTGAAGATTACCAGCAAGGGAAAAAACAAGGCAATGGGGAGACTGGGCAAACTGATGGGACCACCGGATTGGCTCTGATGGTGAGCTGCCAGCCCTGATCTCCCTACTACCCTCCCTCCTAGGAAGTCACTGTGATGCTGGGCAAACCATTTCTGCAAGGCAAAGATGGACATCCTTTATGGCCACGGGGACTGCTCTGTTCTACTGACAGTGGCCTGGGGGGCTGTGACTCTATTTTGCTATGCAACTGTTGGGCAGTCAGGCTCCATGAAATATTTAGCATCTATAGAGAGTGCTTCAAATGTCTAACACTTGGCCATGAGGAGGGTCATAAGGATGGTAACTGCTTCACAACCATTATCACAGTGATCTTTACAATAGGTCCGTTAGGTCCTTAGCATTAGCCCCATGCTGCAGGTAGGAGTCTGAGGCTGTGGCTTGCCTGTGCTCAAGTTCAGGGAACTGGTAACTTCCAGTCTCACAATGCTAGCTGCTATACTGTACACTCAGATCAAAGGCCATTGCATGAGACATCCGTCGAGAGAGACAACTTTTTTCAGGGCACATTTAACTGTGCTATTTTCCTTAAAAGTAAAACTGTGAGGAAACTCTCTTACCAAATCTTGATTAAAGTTGGTTAAAGTTGGTAGACTAAAGTCTATTTGTTTATTTAATTTACACCCCGCCCTTTCTCACAAATCAGCCTGAGGGGCTTCCAGCTGGCTGTCCATGGTGAGCGTTTGACAACCTGATACTTAGAACTCTGTGTAATCTTACATGACACACACACACACACACACACACACACTGGTTTGTGTAGTTTTCCTATATTTATGGATCTCCCCATCTCTGGAGGTCCCAAGAGAGCCCTAGCCTGGTCATATTTCAGAAGCGGCAGAAGGCCGTTTTGACTAGGCTACTATTGGTTGACGAAACTTAAGCAATCCTGCCTAATCTTTAAAACTGTAATAAGTGACATGTTACCTGCAACAAGCTTCTGGATAAGAGTAGGATACTAGATTAATTAAACAAGCACTGGAACCATTTGCTAGTTAACCAACCTCATAAGTGTCCTCTGGTTTCATATAACCACTAAATCTGTGGTTGTCAGCAGCTTTGTTTGTTTCATGCTGAAACACTTTGAGTAGTGTATCCAGAGAAATGTTTCCTTCATTGGTGAAAGACTCAGCTTCCTCTTCTTTTTCCTTCTCTTCTTCTTCCTCTTCACCTTCCTCAGCAGCCTCCTCCTCTTCCTGCTCATCCTGTCCGTCACTTGTTATCAGCTGCTCAGAAGAAGGAACATACTGGGGACGGAAAGTGTGACAGATTGGAATACCTTTGCTAATGATCAGATGATTAAGCTTGGTGGCCACTAAGGGAGGAAGGAACTGTCAATTTCAGTTCTCTCTGTTTCTCATTTTTCTAATCTTAAATTCAGTTTGTCACCTTCTGCTACAATTTGTGATAGCCTTCATAAAAATTCATTAGAATTTTGTGCAAATTTCTCCTATTAACAAGGTTTTATAAGGAGTTTTGGCTAATGTGCACATTTTGGGAGCAATTTCCCCTGATATAATTAATTTTTGCATGCCTTTTTACTAACATATTATTTTTTTCACGAAATCTACATATTTCCCCCTGATATACCGTATTTTTCGCCCTATAGGACGCACCGTCCCATAAAGCGCACCTAGTTTTTTGGGGGGGAAATAAAGGGGAAAAAAATTATTTCCCCCCCGAGCTTCCCCCGACCCCAGCCCCCAGAACAGGCAACTCTCCGCAAGCTGCGGGAGCCCAGCGCCGGGCTCCCGCGCCTTGCGGAGAGCTGCATGAAGCCTGGGCGCGCTGAGCTCAGCGCGCCCAGGCTTCGGCATGCAGGCAACTCTCCGCAAGCCATGGGAGCCCACGCCGGGCTCCCACAGCTTGCGGAGAGTTGCGCGAAGCCTGGAGAGCGAGAGGGGTCAGTGCGCACCGATCCCTCTCGCTCTCCAGGCTTCAGCGAAAGCCTGCATTCGCCCCATAGGATGCACACACATTTCCCCTTCATTTTTGGAGGGGAAAAAGTGCGTCCTATAGGGTGAAAAATACGGTATGCATTTTCATAAATATTGCGTGTTTGTAGAGCTGCATTGCAAAATTCAGACAAGTGTGAATTTGTAATGCCAGGGTCTAATTCACTTCTTTAGGGAGGACATTCAAGACTGGCACCATCACTAGAAATCTATACTAGTTTTAAAATGGTTTAACTGGTGAGGATCCCAAGAACTGTAGTTTTGTAAGTTTGTTGGGAAGTCTATTGAGAAAAGCTTAGCCTGCATTGCAGAACTGAGATTCTCACTGGTTCCTGAAGAAAGGCATGTACTCTATTATACTAATCTGATTAGAAATATCAGGCTGAACCATCCCTTCCTCCTAATATATATATAGTGGAAACTCTTCTTCTTCTTCTTCATTATTATTATTATTATTATTATTAATCACCCACCCTTCACCCTAAGGTCCCAGGGCGATTACAACATGAAAATACAATATAAAAACCAATTTAAAACAATTTGCAACCTCAAAAAATAGATTGGTCCATGTGTGTGTGTGTCTGTGTGTGTGTGTGTGTGTATGTGTGTTTGTGTGTTCACCATTTTCCAGAAGCTATACAATGAAAGTGCTGGATGCACCTCTTTGCAGAGTTCTACAATTTAGGGGCTGCCACAGGGAATATCATCTCCTGGAAAGTCTCCCCCAACCCTCTGAGTGTGAAGGAACTACCAAGAGGCCCCCCCCCTCTGCCAATCTTAGCTCCCAATAAGGTCTGTAGGGAGGGAGTCAGTTTTCAGATATTGGAGGCCTAAACTGTTTAAGGCTTCAAACACTAACGTGAACACCTTGAATTAGGCCTGGAAGTGAACTGGCAGCCAGTGTGGCTGTTTTAAAACAGAGGTTATGTGACATCTAAAAGAGATCTAAACACAAGCCTAGCCAGTAATGTAGCTGCTTCATTGTGGAGCAGTTGACATTTCTCAGCAGAAGAGATGTCTACATCATGCCATGGCCTTCAGACACATATGGTGGGATTCTGAAAGGCATCAAAAGAACTTTCGATTCTTTAGTGACTGTTAGTGAGGAATATGGTGTCAACTTCTGCCGCCAGGACATCATTATTTGTTTCTCCTTCCACACCCTTTTCTTCTTTTCTTCTGTACAGTGGTACCTCGGGTTAAGTACTTAATTCGTTCTGGAGGTCCGTTCTTAACCTGAAACTGTTCTTAACCTGAAGCACCACTTTAGCTAATGGGGCCTCCTGCTGCTGCCGCACCGCCAGAGCACAATTTCTGTTCTCACCCTGAAGCAAAGTTCTTAACCTGCGGTACTATTTCTGAGTTAGTGGAGTCTGTAACCTGAAGCGTATGTAACCTGAAACGTATGTAACACAAGGTACCACTGTATTACTGAAATAGTACAATTTAATTATCCAAGAAAGAGTCTTAAAAAAATAAAAAAAAATCAGAGGAAAGCAGTAATTAAAAAGGCTCTTTATCAACAATGCTACTGCCACATGCCGCAGGAAAAGACCAAAGGGTGGCAGAGCTTGCAAGCAGATTTTAATTAAAGGCATTTACGGTCCTGAAAAGCCTCCACAGCACTTTACCAGTCCACAATGGACAGGCTGACTGAACAAACTGCATTTCAATTTTTTAAAAAGTGCGGAATGGGAGGGACTGCACAGGAATCATCAGGATGCAATGGCATCAGCAACAACATCATCTTGATTCTCTAGAGAAAGTGAGTGAGCAGAAGATGGCAACTCCAGACTAAGGAGTAAGTGTGGAAACAACCCAGAACAGAAACGGTGATTAAGTGAAAAATCTGCAGAACTGGCATTCTCATTTCAGTTTGGTGCAGTCAGTGTAGATTGAAATGAAAACAATGTAACAGCCCAGCTTTAAGGAATAAGAAATTCAATTTTCACCAGAAAATGCTAAATTATTGTCAAGATCAACAGCACATTTACCCGTTGGGGAACAGGAGGGAGTTCCCGTTTTTCCCTGTGAATGTGTGTCCCTGTTGCGACACTGAGGGCCCGATAGACACCATCGACAGAATCAGGATCGGATGCAAAATAAAGGAGCATCTCCGTGTAGTTTAGCTGAGGAGGGTCTTTTTCAGGATCAGCAAATAAAGAAAAGAAAAACTGTAAAAGAAACATGCTTCAGTTAATTGACGTAGAGGATATTGTATGAGAATAATCTATCCAAGTATACATGCAATGTCCGAACCACTTTGCAAGTCTTTCAGCAATGAGGAACATCTCTGCACTGGGAAAACTTTGTGTGGTTGTAATGTGCATATAGTGATCTGCAGCAATTTTGCATTGGGTATTTTCATACTGAAGTTCACTTTCCATTCATGTAGAGCAATGTGGTTGCCACTGCAACCAGGAATGCATAAAAACTTAAGGGGGGAAATTCTGGAACAAACCTTAAAATGTCTGGCTTAGCTTTCTGCTTGTATGGTTGGGCTACCTTGTGTATTAATTCTGTCAGTTTTGTGTTATACAATTACACAAAGAACAAAGTAACCACATCACTATTCGATCTAAGTCTGTACTGTACTGGCACCAGCTCTCTGGGGTCACAGATAGGTTTCCTAGATCTAGCAGGGGACAGCAGGGGTTTTACCTCACACATTCCGACTGCAAGACATATGCTCTACCACTGAGTTACGGCCCTTCCTAACCAATGGGCAGTCTTTTTTATTTTTTGAGAAGCAAAGTGTGAAAATATAGGATAGAAGGCCCTTTGATCCTCTCCGGGGCTTTTTGTGTCAGACATGTAGCTTGTCAGTTCAGGAAAGAACTTGGAATCAAAACCCAATATGCATCCCAGTCAGTGCAAACTATTACCCTCGGATAAGAAGCTGATTAAAAACAGACCTGTGAGATTTAAGCCACACAGATGTGAAACATTTTGTAGAGAAAAATATTTTCCCAGAGGTAAGTTTGCAATGCTCTCTTTCCTCTTAAGGAAGCCAATCCTGATGAAGGATCTCACAGCTCAGCAGAAAAAAAGGGCACCTTCGTTGTGCTTCTTACAGTGAACAGATCATTATTATTTTGGTGGCAAGAGGCGTACATATAAGTTAAATACCACCGCCTGATTGAGCACTCATTTTACTTGTAGAACATTCCAGGTTGAATTCATAGTATCTCCAGATAACAGACCCAGGACATTTCTACCTGAGATCTTGGATTGGGGGGGGGGGGCAAAATTGTTGAGCTTTTTTTGAAATTGAGTTGAGATTTCCCGGACACTGAAATGGCTGGTCTTAACTGTGCTTAACTTCAATTTGGCTTGCAGCCTGTAAATTTTTTTTACACTTACTTTTATAAGGTGCTCCTGGCGGTTAAATGGAAAAGGTTCTGTGGGGCTTTCTGGAACGGGTAAATCTTCACTGCCTTTAAACCACAGACCGACCTGGAATGACAGAACTACACAGTTGAAAGGGATTGTGTAAGTCAACTAGCCCAAACCGCTTGATTACTGCAGGATCCACAATGCAAAAGGCAAAAACTATAAGCATCCCTGAGAAATGTCTGTTCAACCTCTGTTCAGATATCTCCAGCAAAGGATAACCCACCACCACATACCAAGGTAGTCTGTTCCACTGCTGAACAACTCTTACAATTATGATGTTTCTCTGAACGTTTAGCCAAATCTGTTTCTCCGCTAACCCGTTGCTTCCAGTCATGTTATCTGGAGTAACTAAGAACAAGTCTTGTCTACCATGTGGCAGCTCTTCAGATATTTAAATACAACTACCATTCCTTATTCCATCTTAATCTCTTTCCTCAACTCTTTCCTCGTAGGACTTGATTTCTATTCTTCTCACCATTCTGGTCACCTGGACATAAAATGTTCTATCCAACCAAATCATTGAATGCACATGGAACAATTTTCACAAGTTTCAACATAATTTCCCCTTCCTCTCTCTTCCCTCCATCTGCCACTCAAATTTGCTCTGGGGCTTATCTGGGGGTGGTGCCAGGGTGCATAAAAGGAGTAAAGGGAGGAGAAGTTCTGTTGCATTCACAGATGTCATTCTGCACATGCAATGATTTACTTGGATACAACCCAAAGAATGGTTATTATTCATGACCCTCTTTGGACACTTTAAGAACTTAATACAAAAGCCCAGGAGGATCCAACCAAAGGCCCATTTAGTCTAGTATCCTGTTTCGCAAAGTAACCAGATACCTCTGGGAAATCTGCAGGCTGAGTTTCAAGGCAATAGCTTGCTTTTAACTGCTATTAAGTATTAAGGCTTATTAGGCAGATATGGAAGCACTGCTGTTGATAAGGTCACCCAGTCACTTAATCATTGTTGCTAATGACTACCATGCCAATCTCTCTCAAGGCTCATCTGTTCCACTCTAGGATATATATCCTTTGAGTGCAGTGATATATAATTGATTTTATGATTAAATTTTAAACATGTTTGTGTGCACAGATCTATAACTGTGTGTGTATGTGTGTGTTAATACACACACACCCTCCTTTTCTGGTGCAGGTATTTATCAAAACCAACATGTAACAGCAGGATATATTCCAGGGAGGGGGAAACTGTACTTAAAAAAGCAGCAAAAATTGATTTCCATGCTAGGTCACATACAGCAACAGCAAGACTTCAGTGACTCATTAAATGAAACATTCTTGTGTTTCAAAATATGAGTCAGTGATTCTGGTTCTAGAAGCAAATCAGGGGGGAAAAATCAACAGCTGAGGAGGATAAAAAGAAAGTTGCAGCGGCTGGTTTTAGATGAAATGGGGCCACTTCTTCATCTACTACTCACCCAGCAGTAATCTGCAGACAGAACTCCTTGCACAGGGGCCTAGGGAGGATGCCTGACCCAGGATGCAAGCCGGTTACCATAAGAGGAAAGCTAAGCCTTAGTGGCTGTTATTGAAGAATGTTTAGGCACGCTATATTATCAGCCATCTAAATCTCATCATGAATGCTGGTGCAGTTCTGAAGAATGTTAGAGCAGAACAGGCAACATTCTGAACAGTGAACCAATGGAGCATGTACACAAAGTGCTCTTGCTGTCTCTCAAACTACAAGTTTTAGAATGTAGTGGTTGTGCACTTGTATGTATGTATGTATGTATGTATGTATGTATGTCTGCAAAGATGTCTTGCAAGTTTCTTAGTTTTGCTGGCATTTCCTAGGCATGAGGCAAGAAGAGCTGACTGTACTAGCTGACTGGCAACAGGAGGGAGGGGCTCATACCATAGTAAGAAGAGACCAGGTCCCCCTGTGTTATTGGGGGGGGGGTGGTGTATGAGAGAAAAGCACAAAAGAAAGCACTTGTACAGGAAACTCTGGGGTACAAACTTTGACAAGACACCATTCACACAATTTGCAGTTGCATGAATGGCTTTAAAAAAATCATCCTGAATCCTTGTGTTGGACAGTGGGAAACTGTAATCCCTTGCTGTGTTCCCAATTAAGGTCTCTCTCGCTCCCTTCTTGCCCTGCTATTAGGATTGGAGGGAAAGTTCCCATTGGAGTGAATTATAGCTCAGTCCTAAATGCAAGTAGCAAGCATAGGAGGTTCAATACAGATCAAGACTGCAACAGGAGGTGAAGGGTTAGGGCCCTCCCTACCCCCCACACCAAAGTCCCAACTTGGATCTGGGCTTCCGCTGTTGCAATTTGCTTTCAAAAAGCCCTCCACACAACTGCTAATTGTGTGAATTGCATTCTCTTCTAGCTTGGCCCTGCAATGCACAGTTCAAGAGGCAGGAGAGCGGTATGGCGCTGTACGTGACACGCTCACTGAAGAACTGTGTCCCAGAGTGCTTTCCTTCCACCATGCGTATACTGTGCAGATTGTGGCCACCAAAATGTGGCATCAGGAAGGGCGGGCATCCATCACGCATCAGGGATGTTGAAACCTCCATGGAAATTGAAGCCAATGCTGTTGATGCGTTCTGGAGCCTGTAAAACTTATGTGAGTAAATGAGCTAGGCATCTGGTTTCCAGAGCACATAGAAGGACTAGCTCTAGATCCCAGGGCAAGGAACAGTGTGTAGAGCAGCTGGAATCCATCTCCCATCAGCCCTAGCCGACATGGCCTGCAGTCAGGGATGATGGGAGTGCTAGTCCAGCAACACCTGGGATGTGTGCTTCAGATTCCCTTTCCTTCCTCTAAGTGGAGAAAGCTTTTTCTTTAGCATCTCCCCCTGCGTTACCCCAACATGCCTCTCAACTATACCCATATTCTGTAGTTTCTTCTTCCACTGTCCTCTTCACACCCAACTTTTGCCTTGTGTTGCCTGGACTACAGAGTAGTTGTGGAAAAGCTATGTCCATACATGCTATATTGTCAACTATGGCTATAAACACAAATCAGGTATGCATTGGGCAATAGGCTTAATCAAAGGGACCTAAAGAAGCTGAAGGGTACAAATCAACCCTATTATTCAAAGCAGACATGGGGATTTGGGGCCCTGTTACAAGCTTGTCCTAGGCCCAGAAACTGATTTGTCACTGGCTGCAGCAGTGGAGCTGAAGGGGGTATCATGGAGGCATTTTTGCGAATGGTGTGTGCACACTCATTCCTGTATCATGTTCATTTAGAAGTTTTGCAGTGTTTCAGACTTCTCTGACCCAAGAAATGAATGTTTACACCACAGGAAAAGATGCGTCTGCTTGGTATAACACTTTCAAGTCTCTGAAAAGAAAACCTGACTACAGTTTGTCTCCAGCATCAATCTGTTCTATGGTGAAAACGAAAGCAGTTGACTTGAAAGCTACTTATCTCAGAAGGGTTCTTTGCAAGTCTATAGATTATACTTAACATGGGAGGCAAAACCCAGTATATAACTTCAGTATATATCTTCAGTATATAAAAACATTCTTTTTCTTGTCAATATCTGGGAACAGAAGCACCATAACTCCATTCACAGCCCCAGTAAGCTAGAAAACCCTGTTCATATTATTTTAGCCTCATGGACTTTTGTGGGATTTCAACTGGGAAATAACCAAATTTTATGGGTGGATTTAGATTTTTTAAAAACATTTTTGCTCAAAAACAACATCACTTACACATTTTTCTTGTTTCGCTCAGATTTACCAGCCCAAAGATCAGAGAACTGATACCAGATACTGAACCAAAGGATGTTCTACCTAGCTTCCTGTGTTGACTCTGGAGCTGTTGGTATGTTTTTAGTCTCTTTGCTGCTGAGCAAAATACCACAACTCTGCGTAGGTGGGTGAAATATTGAAAGCAGCATCTCTTTGTGGTTTTTCCATCCCTAGTGGCGACTGTTTCTTTTCCTTTTTCTGGTGAAATGTGTTGCCACATGATGGGGGTTTGCTTTTCCTTTTTCTGGTGAAAAGTTGCCTTTGTACTGCCATTGAATAATGGCAGCAGAGAGCAGCAAACACAGGCATGAGCCATTAGCTGCCCAGGGTTGGCACCTAGGAAGCTGAGTGCAGAAAGGTGGGGGAGCAGGAGACAGGACTTAGCATCTCATCTGTCCCTCCAGACCCACTTTTCCTCACATCCGCTAAGCTGTTCCCTCCCATGGGTCAAAAGATCTTGGGAGAAGATGCAGGAATTAGCCTTTTGAGATGACTATGATACATCTCACAAGGAATGCAATAAGGCTCCTCACTCCCTGGAAAGCAAAACCAACCTATTTCTTATAAATTACTACAGTGCTAGGATGATAGGTACTCTACAGAACCCTACCCCAGCCACATCATGCACTTCTGAAGGAAAGGCAAGGGAGCACCACATGAAACTGACCTAAAATAAGTTGGTATGAAATGTTTAATTTGAAGTAATTTAATTTATGAAATGTTTTGAAGCTGACATGCACTTCTGATTCGTTTCACGCACACATGCCAGCCTATGTCATTTCTGAACCACATGCCACTTTTACAACACAGTCCTATGCATGTCTACTTGGAAAGAAGTCTCACTGTGTTCAGAGAGGCTTGCTCTGAAGTTGGTACACTGGCCTTACAGTTATGATGTTGGGTGGATGGGCCTGTGTTGGCTAAAATGAAATTAAAAACCACATTGGTGCATAAATGATGAGGGGCAGAAGGAGCTGCCAGTTTTGGTTCTCTCCACTTCTCATTTTTACTATCTTAAGTTTAGTTCTCCACATTTCTGAAGCAATTTGTGTTGTTTTTTAAATCCTCATGAAACTTCATTAGCATTTTAGTACAAATTTCTTCTAAAAAACCACATTTCTGTATGCAGCTTTGACTAAGATCCACATCTTTGGAAACAATGTCTCCTAAAAGAATGCATTTTGCTATGCTATTTTCACCAATACCTTGATATTTTTGCACATTTCCCCCTGGTGTATGCATGTCTGTGAGCACTGTGTGCTTGTAGCATGGCACTGCAAAATTCAGATAAGAGCGAGTTTTGAAGGAAGCCCGTGATTTGGCTTCCATATTGTGAAAATTTGGTAAACTGGGCTTTAAATGTGAACGGAACTGAATTTTCCCTCCACCCCAAATCAGGGCTTGTGGCCCACAGGGTGTGAAGACTGGCTGGCTGCTTGTCCCAATGGTTTCATTGGGACTCACAGCCACAAAAATAGAACTTGAGAGAAGAAAGAATTGGGACCTGATCATATTCTTCCTCTGTGACAAAGCCCGATCCATCCACGTCCACATCCTGGAATCTCTGCAGCGTTTCAAGAAGCTCCGTCACTGAGGGCAGAGGCCAAGGCTGGGAAGCTGCTTGCAAGAATATACGCCAGTCCACAGTGTCTGAGTCCACTGTTAACGCTGCTGCCAGGCCCTGCAACTATAACATCCAAAAATACACAAGTTTACTTAACATAGTAAAAGTAAGTGGAATGGGTAACTAAGGGCAGGGCCATTTTATGGACTGTGCATCTTATACAGACAGAAGAATCCTTTGGCTTCAAAATCACTGACTGCTCCCCAAACAGAAAGCTGAGACTGGGCAGAAATATAGCCCATGACATCAATTGCAGGGAACTTTTTTCAAAAGAGACATTTTAATGCCTTGTCTCAACACAGGACTTCTGCTTTGTGACACGAGACAGTGCTCCAGCAGAAAGCAAGGTAGCATTTGAATGCAGACATGTATTTCATAGAATCATAGAATCATAGAATCATAGAATCATAGACTTGGAAGAGACCACAAGGGCCATCGAGTCCAACCCCCTGCCAAGCAGGAAACACCATCAGAGCACTCCTGACATATGGTTGTCAAGCCTCTGCTTAAAGACCTCCAAAGAAGGAGACTCCACCACACTCCTTGGCAGCAAATTCCACTGTCGAACAGCTCTTACTGTCAGGAAGTTCTTCCTAATGTTTAGGTGGAATCTTCTTTCTTGTAGTTTGGATCCATTATCCGTGTCCGCTTCTCTGGAGCAGCAGAAAACAACCTTTCTCCCTCCTCTATGTGACATCTTTTTATATATTTGAACATGGCTATCATATCACCCCTTAACCTCCTCTTCTCCAGGCTAAACATGCCCAGCTCCCTTAGCCGTTCCTCATAAGGCATCGTTTCCAGGCCTTTGACCATTTTGGTTGCCCTCCTCTGGACACGTTCCAGCTTCTCAGTGTCCTTCTTGAACTGTGGTGCCCAGAACTGGACACAGTACTCCAGGTGAGGTCTGACCAGAGCAGAATACAGTGGCACTATTACTTCCCTTGATCTAGATGCTATACTCCTATTGATGCAGCCCAGAATTGCATTGGCTTTTTTAGCTGCCGCGTCACACTGTTGGCTCATGTCAAGTTTGTGGTCGACCAAGACTCCTAGATCCTTTTCACATGTACTGCTCTCAAGCCAGGTGTCACCCATCTTGTATTTGTGCCTCTTATTTTTTTTTTTTTGCCCAAGTGCAATACTTTACATTTCTCCCTGTTAAAATTCATCTTGCTTGTTTTGGCCCAGTTCTCTAATCTGTCAAGGTCGTTTTGAAGTGTGATCCTGTCCTCTGGGGTGTTAGCCACCCCTCCCAGTTTGGTGTCATCTGCAAATTTGATCAGGATGCCCTTGAGTCCATCATCCAAGTCGTTGATAAAGATGTTGAATAAGACCGGGCCCAAGACAGAACCCTGTGGCACCCCACTAGTCACTCTTCTCCAGGATGAAGAGGAACCATTGATGAGCACCCTTTGGGTTCAGTATTTGAAGCTGGTTGACTGACTGAACTCAAAGAGTGCTCACTAAAGGTTCCTTGTCATCCTGGAAAAAGTGATGAGGGGTGCCACAGGGTTCTGTTCTGGGCTCGTTGTTGTTCACCATCTTTATAAATGACGGATGAAGGAATTGAGGGGATGATCAAATTTGCAGGTGACACCAAACTGGGAGGGGTAGCTAATGCTGCAGAAGACAGAATCAGGATTCAGGACGACCCTTAGAAAATTGGAGAATTGGGCCAAAACTGACAAAATGAATTATGAAGAAGGATGTTGACAAGCTGCAAAGTGTGCAGGGGAGGTTGACCAAGATGATCAAGGGTCTGGAAACCAAGCCTTATGAGGAATGGTTGAGGGAGTTTGGTATGTTTAGCCTGGAAAACAGGAGACTGAGAGGAGATACAATAGCCATCTTCAAATATCTAAAGGACTGCCAAAATAGAAGATGGGGCAAGCTTGTTTTCTCCTGCTCCAGAGGGTAGGACCAAAACCAATAGATTCAAGTTACAGGAAAGGAGATTCTGACGAAACATCAGGAGGAACTTTCTGGTGGCAAGAGTTGTTTGACAGCACAATGGGCTCCCACGAGAAGTTGTGGACTCTCCTTCCTTGAGGGTTTTTAAGCAGAGGTTGAATGGCCATCTGTCATGTATGCTTTAGCTGAGGTTTCTGCTATGCAGTGGATTGGACTAGTATGACCCTTGGGTCCTTTCCCATTCTATGATTTCAACAAGCCTCCTCAATTTTGCCTACAAGTATTGGATTTTGGGAGGAAGAAATTTTCAGCGGCTACAACAAATTGACATGGCAGCCAGGAACATATCTTTGCAGATAACAAGCTGGGTTTATTCACTAGTACTGTTGTGTACCTGATCAATTTCGTAAACAAAAGAGATGTATGCAGTGCAATCTGTTTTGCTTCCATAGTCATTCTTTTTATGCTAACTACATTTTATTGTTTTGTGGATGGCTAATGTAGTTACATTTAAAAATGTTTTTGCTGTATTTTACCTCTTTCTTTTTTAATCGTAAGGCCATTAGCCCCCAAAGGCTATAAATTCTATAATAAAGACACGTATCCTATTCTAGCAATGTAAGCATCCATTTAAAACTGTAAGCATCTCAATTGTACATCTAGTCAACACAGCAAATGACTGTCAAAAATCACAGGAATAGCGGACACAGTGAGCACTCACATCATAAATGGAGAGGTGTAGCCAAGCATCAGGAAGTGAGTTTGAGCCAAGATTCAAAGTAATCAAGTCATAAACAATGTCAATGAATGTTTTGCTTGGTATTAAACCTAGACAAATGACAAAAGAAAAGAAAAGTATCACATTGGGACTGATATGAACAGTTTAAAATCTGTCATAATCTTAAAATCTGACTTTTCCTGATGAGGCATATCACATCTACCTCTCGTTTTTATCTCCTAATTACACAAAGACTGTAATTAAACACTGTAAATGTAGTTGCATGGCTTTTTTGTCAAAAATTCTATGTGTAGCCATACATGCTGTACAATTTACTCAATAATAATACAATAAGAAACTGAAAGTACAATCCTACGCATGTTTACTCAGGAGTAAGCCCCAGTGTGTCAATGAACATTCACTGTGTCTAAGATTCTAATTTCTTTTTATTTTTCTTAAGAACTGCAGGATAATTGGTTCTTAAAATCAGATAGGAAAATGTATGTATAGCACTGTGCAAATTAATTTGAGTCTTTCCCGACTTTGTAACGCAAACAAGCAGTTTTTTCTTTGTTTTTGTTTTGCCTGATCCATTGCAGAGGTACGAAGCTAATGATGGGAACTTGTATGAAATGCAGCCATGCTTAAAGGCAAATCCTGTGCACAGCTATTTGGAGAGTAGGCCGTGCTGAATACATTGCCATTGACTTCCGAGTTCCAAGCAGGCATATGTAGGATTGAGCTGCTTGCCTGCATGTTTTTTCTTATAGGCACCTGAGACAGTACTTGAACTGCAGAATGTGCAGCTTATGAAAATCGCATTATTCTGCATTGTGGGTGACCATTTGGGGAAGACCCACAGCTCTGTGATAGATCATCTGCTTTGCATACAGAAGGTCCCAGGTTCTGCCAGTTAGTGCAGACAATTCTGATCAAAATGGTCTTGGCTTGTGACCCAGCAAGTCAAATGTGGCCTGCCAGTTAGATACTGCAGCCAGCAGCCTATGTTTTGTCATGAGCCCAGGAGGTTTGTTGTAGTGGCTAGAGTGCCAGCCTAACTCCAGGGAGAACTGGGTTCAAATCCCATTCAACTATGAAGATGACTTGAGTGACATTGGGCCAGTCTTAGCTTAACCCACCACACAGGGGGGATTAAAGCGGAAGGAGGCCTTGACCTTCTTGTAGGAAAAGTGGGATATACATGAAATAAAGTTGGGGGAGATCTGATCCAAATTAGGCAAGTTGTCATTTCATATAATTAAAGTTGAAAGCCGGCAATGTGTACAGTGGATCCTTAGAGGAAGTATGAGATGTCTGCAGAGGAATATAAGCTGCTACAAGTAAATAATGTAAACTTATTTCTAGTTCTATTTTTTAAAAAGAGAAGCTCCCATGCAGCACAGCTTTTAGAAACTACGGATAGACGCTTGAGCCAAGCAGTTTATAGAATAACAACTTAAGAATTATAATAGTGGATTTCCACCCAATGCAAAAAGCAATGCAATGATTTCGTGAGAGAAATGATAATGAATTGGGTACTATTACTGTCATCCACAAAAATGTTATACATTTTAAAATGTGTTAAAAGTATGCGCTTTTAAAATTATAAATTTTAAGAATGTATTTCTCTACAGTCACTTGACTACAGTGCATCTAAGTGGAAACCAGTATTTGTTGGACATTCACTATGAGAAACAAGTTGAAAAACAAAGGTATGGGGGCACCCATGCAATTTGTGCCCCATGGATTCTTCTCTGTCTTCTTAGCTACCTCTGCCAAGTAGTGACTATGGAGGGAAAAGGGAAATGGGTTTGTTCCTTTACTGCTGCTAGATAATGCACAATGACCTCTTGGGCCATGACTACTTTTAGCAAGCTCTACATTGGTCAACCACTTAATCAAGCTACGCATGCATTCAAAAGTAGTGGCGTTCTACATCTATGGTTGCAGCTATTGAATCTGAAAGCATCAAGGTGCAAGAGATGATGCTGTGATACCTTCTAGAACCAGGAACATTTAAGATGTCTTATCCGCAGGTGATATCCTTGATGTGTAAAGGAGGCAATATCCTCAACTTATTTTTACTACAAAGATATTTCATTCTGCATGTTTCTGCTGGCACTGAAAGTCTCATCTCTTCTTTTCTCTTGTTATTTTGCAGATAAGAAAAATTAAGTGTCTTGGCATCCTTCGTAGTTAGGCGTTTGATAAAAAGTGTTCTCTTCCATTGCTTGTTTTTAATCCAGTAAAACACTAAGTAGAACAGTTGCGGCAATTAAGAATGAAGAAATGCATGAATGAATACTGTGACTCTTCGGAACAATTTTGGAAGTCCAAATTATTGATGGAATCAACCCTTATTTCCCTCCCACAGGCAATTATTTTTACATTTCATATCTCCAGAAGAATGAAAATGAACAGGAAATCAGATGTCAGTAAAAACAGTACAAATAATTGCTTATCCATAATAACCCTAACAGGAATAAAATAATTTATGTAATACAATACAGGATAATAAACAGTTATTCCAAATTATTGTTTTCATTGTTCAGTATCTAGCCAGAATCATAATATTCCTAAACACTTGCTATAAATATATTGGAAAATTCTAAGCGCATAGAAAGACAGTGATAAATTAAAATCAATTTAATAGCAGCTTAACAGAAAGAAGGAAGACTATGAAGTTCCATCAAGGAGTCAAGAGCGTACACTTCAATTTATAAAAATGAACCATACACACACACACATATATATAGACAAAAATGATACTTGGTAATTTCATATGCCAATCCAATACCACATATTTCAAAAATAATACCTGATAAGCATATTCTGACAAATACCAAGCAGTTTGAAAAGAAATATACAGTTTACAGCTTTTCCAAAAGATATACTTCTTATTTCTCTCCCTTCCCATCTAAATGCATGTGTTAGTTTCATGACACATTATATGTGCTTTTAGATGTTCCATTATAATCAAGAAGTATATAAATTTTGGTTGAACGAATGAATGAATGAATAAATAAATAAATAAATAGAAATTGTCCAGTAAATAGTTACCAAAAAAAGAAAAGGAAAGGAAAGGAAAAGTCAACAGACATTATTAAAAATATTTGAGGAGACAGCTGGAGAGAGTGTTTCACATCTAATAGCTCCCAAATGAGCTTTCCCTTTCCCTTTCCCATTCAGAGTCAGATGAACAATCTGGTGTCTCAGGGTTGACCACGCCCTGCTCAGCCTGTAGTCTCCTATTCCTTTGTGAGGAAATATTCCACAACTGGATAGCCTTTTGGGGGTCAAACTTCTTGATATCTGGAGAATTCATCAGAATGACCATGCGATCGGTCATGCTTTCAAACACCAGCTTTGAACGTAGCCTCATCATTGTAAGTTTCATCTGACAGAAGCCTCGTGCCGCCTCCTCAGAACTGGCAGGTAGCGTCAAGACAAGATCTACCAGCGTCAAGATGTTTGGATATTTATGAGAATAATCTGTGTTCACTGCTTCCCATGTCAATCTCCGGATGCTCTGATATCTAAAAAGGATAACAACTGTTACTAAATGTGTTTCTCCCACTGACATATTCAGAAAATTCATTTGAATTTCATGTCATCTTGCTTGTTATTTATTATACCTATTATACAGCTCTGCTTTTAACATGTTCCATTCGGTCTCCACTTCATAAACCTTCACGCTGGCACATTCCAGGACCGGCTCATAATACTTCGTCAAGACAGACACTTCCACTTCACCAAATTCTGCAAGAGGTTGAATATTAATTTTAAGAGCAAACAAACCACCCATGCATTTCGGAAAGAAACAATCCCTTTGGCTGTTGTCTGGTTTTCTGTACCTGGTTCGATTTTGTCTGGCCACAGCTTAAAACTTCCAATAGCGCTTGCTCTCAAAACATCTTCGCTAGCATCACAGAAGCAATCGCACAGCTGCTTCAAAAGATTGCTTATTAATTCTATCCGGATGGCTGATATGTCACCATCTCCTATAAGCTGGTGACCATGAAAATGTGTGATGGCCTCCACCAGACGCTCCCTTGGCCCTGATCTGAAAAAATATTACATTTTACAAATGTACTGTGTGCCTTTGATTTGGATACATCCAGTTAATATACAGTTTTGGTTAAGCATATACAACCTTGCTCGATACATTTGGAGTGTTTCCAATGTTGACTGGCTTGTTGCAAACACATCTGCAATGGAAGAGTTCTGATCCTGGACAACGCGGGAGAGGATGTTGAGAACGTTAATGACATCAAGCAAAAAGTGAGAAAACTTGACAATGTCTGTTTTCAGAAGAAGCTTTAAGAGGTCTTTGGCTTTCTGGTGATTTGAGGAACATGGTTCTTCTTCTACCTGGATGCAAGAAAAAGAAGTCAGTAGAGCAATGACCAAACGCAGTTTTTCACTTATTATTTCTTCAAATCATGCTTGGTTTTAAAGAGCCTTTACCTTACTCATGTGTAGGACAAATGCTGGGTATCCTTTCAGAAGGATCTGAAGAGCTGTCTGTAGGCGAAGAAGCCATCGGGAGCCACCAATTCGAGAAGGAATGGATGTTCTCAGGTTGAGATCTTCATAGACCAACTTGAGGTTGTTCTTGTTCAGTGGAGAGTTATAATAGTAGTACATGTTTTGCAAGAGCTCTGTTAGAATGGTGTATAGTTGGGTGCTCTTCAGTGCTGCCTTGTAAGCTATTTCAAGGTGATGCACGAGGCAATGCACACTCTGAACACATGGCTGGATTTCTTTTAACAGTTTAGCTACCCCATTGCTTTGTCCAACCATAATGTCTCCACCACCACTTCCGAAGCCAACAAGTTTTCTTGCCCAGTCTTGGCTTGGCAAATTGAGCTGCAAACTGGTCTGTAATGTTTGCACAATGGCATTCTTCACAGCAGTTGCATCACGTTTGTCTACTGACTGAACTCCAACAATCTGGCAGTGGATCTTCCCTTGGAGTGCAAAACGTACGTACACCAGGGCAGCTTCTCTTATTGTGCTGTCTGTAACGCCATCACTAATGAGTGAGAAGAACTTGCATTTTTCTAATTTCTCTTTCAAGGCTCTTCGTTCCACTTCAGCAATGAAATGAATAAAGATCCTTGCTGCCTTGTCATTTCTAAAGATGGAACCAATATCCACTCCTTTCATATCATCCAGTTTACACATCCAGTCCAGGTCTGTGATGGGGCGTCCAGTTTTGGCAATGGCGTGGCATGTTCTGAAAAGGTTTTCTATTCTTCCTAAGGTTGTTTTGCTCATGCTCTTTAACATCTGCTCAGTGGTAGCTGTGTCTGGGACAGAGCCACTGGCTGCTTCCATACAGGTAGCCCATGCATGAGCTTCACTGTTGTGGTGGTCGTTGACTAATTCAAGTACAAAGTCATCAGTCCCAGAACAAAAATTGTGTGTTTTCTCCCCTAAATCCACGTTATGTTTCCGACACAAAGCACAGTACATGGTGCCCCTCTCACTGTCATGTTTTAGCCAAGGGTACTTTGACAGCCATATTTGTTGAAACTGGTGATTCTTTCCTGCTTGTTTTTGGATGCCTGGAGTTATATTCTTGCTTTTAAATTGTTTCAGTGCTGCTATGGCTATAAATATTTTAAATATAACTCAGTATTAGGATGCATTATTATTGTGGTTGCACACAACTAAAGATAGGCATGAATAAGTAGCCTAAGTGGCTAAGATCACATACTTGGAAGTAAGTCACAGACAGACACATTACCAAACTATGAATATGAACCTCAACAACTCATTAGGTTCACCTTAAAAATGAGGCAAGCACTAAAACCTCCAAATTCTTCTCCGGCTCAAGTTTTAATCTCAACTGCAGAATTCCCTTCTACCCATATGACTAATGATCCAGCAGCAAAAGCAACACAGCCAGGAACTCTCCCTTTCCCTCCTCCTATCTCTGTTCCACCTCCTCCCTACCCTGTGCCTTGAACACTGGGGAGTGCAATTTTCACAGAGTGCTAGACAACATTAGTTGCTCACAGAAACTACATCCCTCAACATTCCAGGTGTCAGGGATGGTAGGGAAGAAGAAAGGAAGGAAAAGAGGTGAGGCTAGGAAGAACAAGAGCCCCTCTCCGAAATCCCCCCCCTCATTCTGCTGCTGTGGGTGGAGGTTGGTGCAGGGGAGAGAGAACTCTGCCTCCACCATTTCTGAAGCAGCAGCAGTCATCAGTTAATGGTGTTTGAAGACTGCAGGAGAGTGGCTGGTGCTCTTCAGTGCCGCCTTTTTAAGACAATGCACCAGACAATGCACCTTTGAACACATGGCTGGATTTCCTTTAATAGCTTAGCCACTCTATTGGTTTGTCCAACCATAATGTCTCCACCATTTCAAACTCTCAGAAAAAGACAATTTCCCAAGCACTCTCCACTTTTGCTCATAAGTACCGTTTCCAATCCAAATCAATCCTGGGGGCAGGAGGAGTTAATCGACTCCACTGCAAATAAGTCCACCCAATTCTAATTAAAAGTGTGTTCAGTATCAAACTGAAAACCAACAGCAAAGCAAAAAAACCAAGAGTATTGATTGCTGCAACTGTGCTCTGTAAGAGGCCAGAAGGGTTAACTTTCCTAGGCAATGGAAATGTCCTAAGAGAAAAAACTTTATTAAGATAGTCAATGTTCCACTTAATGCCATTTTCTTTCCTATAGGAAGAATCAGTAACAAGGCCGTTGGCCTCTTAAGCAAATCTGGGTGCTTTCCATGTTGCTAGCTAAGCTTCTCTGTATGATCTAATCTTCCTTTTGTGGCTAAAAGTACTCTGAAGCCACAGATATTGGTTGATTCTGAGTCAAAATACTATTTGGTATACAGCATGTAAGTTTCCTTCTACCGTTTCCCTTTTTTTTGCTGACTTCCTATATGATACTATTCAGCAAAGCTCTAAAAATCCTTTCTGCTTGTTCATGCTGTACTTTTGAAGGGGTCTGCAAAGGCATATAGTGTTCTTACATATAAAAATGTCAGAAGATCTCTTATTCCTAGTTCAGATGGTACAACAGTGTATTACACCCTTTATCAAGTCGGAGGCAAGCAAGGAGGAGAAGGACCTCTATGCAAATAAATCTAGAGCTGAGATTATATCAACAGGGCTTGGTGTGGGGAGCGGCAAGGCTGTCTTTGACCGATACTAAATATCTACCCCCTGATAGCTTTAGGCTGGGCCAGATACAAACAAGGACAAGGCTCCTGAACATTTTAATAGTTGAGTGGAAGAGGGAATTTTCAGGTGCAGCTTGCATGGTGAACTATAGCTACAGAAATTCCCCCATCCTCACAACTATCAAAAGGTGCAGGACACCTGCCCACTTTTACATCTGGCTACTCCAGATAGCGTGGGTGGCGCTGTGGGTTAAACCACAGAGCCTAGGACTTGCAGATCAGAAGGTCGGCGGTTTGAATCCCCGAGACGGGGTGAGTTCCTGTTGCTCAGTGTCGTTCAGCCCAGACACTGAGATCCAGTGCTGAGGGCCTTCTGGCGGTTCCCTCATTGCGAGAAGTGAGGTTACAGGGAACCAGACAGAGGGCCTTCTTGGTAGTGGTGCCCACCCTGTGGAACACCCTCCCTTCAGATGTGAAGGAAATAAGCAACTATCTTATCTTTAAAAGACATCTGAAGGCAGCCCTGTTCAGGGAAGTTTTTAATATTTAATGCTGTACTGTTTTTAACACTTGATTGGGAGCCGCCCAGAGTGGCTGGGGAAACTCAGCCAGATGGGCGGTATATAAATAATAAATTATTATTATATTATTATTATCAGTCGCTGCTCCTGCCAACCTAGCAGTTTGAAAGCACGTCAAAGTGCAAGTAGATAAATAGGTACCGCTCTGGCGGGAAGGAAAACAGCGTTTCCGTGCGCTGCTCTGGTTCGCCAGAAGTGGCTTAGTCATGCTGGCCACATGACCCGGAAGCTGTATGCCGGCTCCCTCGGCCAGTAAAGCGAGATGAGCGCCGCAACCCCAGAGTTGGTCATGACTGGACCTAATGGTCAGGGGTCCCTTTACCTTTACCTCAGATAGCTTGCTACAGACCAGCCTTCCCCAACCTGGTGCCATTCTGTCAACTCCAGTCATATTTCTATCAGGGATGATAGAAATTGTGGTCCAAAGCATGTGGAGGGCACCGAGTTAGGAAACCATTTAATAGACCACAGTCTCCTTTGGGAAGAAGGCAGGGATAGATGTTTTGATGCTAATGCTGATGGTCAGTGTCAATATGTAAGAGCATATCTACGTGTTCAGAAAAAGCACATTTTACAGCCTGCTTCCAGGCTGATGTCGCCTAACCTCCCTGCACACACTGTGCAAAGCAAATCAGGAAGAATGCTCAATTAACAACCTTTTTGAAAAGTATTTACTGTTCTTAATGTAGCTAGGAATCCTACTCGAACTTTCCTGGGAGCAAGCGCTAAAGAAGCAAAGTAGGGCTTACTCCCAAGTAAACATGTACAGCAGGGGTTGCCAAACGTCTTGGTCCTGTGGGCACACTTGCAAAGTGGATAAACTGATGTGGGTGCAACATGCAGGCCACAACTCTCCCCTCCTCAGCTGTAATACTGCTGCCCCAATTGCTCCTAGTGCCACAAATCAACTGTAAAAAGTCTTATATTGGCTAAGGAAGGCGTCTTTCCAGAGTAATTTAAGAAGGAGGATTGGCAGAGGATGGGACATTGTAGGCACCAGGGAAAGCCCCACATCGGTTACCCATGATGTAGAGCAGGATTCCTCAAACTCGGCCCTCCAGATATTTTTGGCCTACAACTCCCATGATCCGTAGCTAGCAGGACCAGTGGTCAGGGATGATGGGAATTGTAGTCTCAAAACATCTGGAGGGCAAGTCTGAGGAAGCCTGAAGGACTGTTAATGTGTGAGGTAACCTACATGGCTCACGAGTGTTTTGACGCTGCACTTAGTTATAATTGAAAGAAGCATTTCCATATACTGGAACACACCACTGAAAGAAGTTCCAGAATTACTGCTAGCAGGGATATAAAACTATTAGTAGCTTTAAATCTCAAGTCAGTATTTAATGGCAGAGATCATCTTGTTATTGATCGCTGTAAGCCACTCTGTGTGTAAGCCTTGGTGTGTGTGTGTGTGTGTGTGTGTGTGTGTGTGTGTGAAGAACAGGATACAAATACTTTGGGGAAATAAATGATAAATAAATAACTTCTTGAAAACAAAGTGATTTCTTACCTTTAGGTGCCACCTGCAGAAACTGCTTATGAAGCGTGCTAAGCTGCGAAATAGTTAAAGTACCATTTGTAGGCATTTCCACCGATGGAGGGCGAGGTGGAGGAAGAGGATCTGGAAAGACTTTGACATCACCGTTAATGTAAAACTCTACCCCTTCCAGAACTAATTCATACTGGATCTTAGTAGAGGTTTCGATGTGGTGGCGGGCAACCTCGGTTAATTTGTCGACACTGTAAGGATACACATTTAAGAAACAGTGGCAGAGGGGTTAAAAAGCTTCAGCAGGAGCAGCTTGTCTGGTGTGACACAGAGCCACAGCAATAGCTTCTCCGCAGAAATGTTGCTTACTGAGAGAAGAAGAGGGAGCAGCGAGGTGATGGCAGATGCCAGGCAAGGGCACCAGATTGGCCTTGAGTTGATTACAGGTGAAATCCCAGAAACATGGAAAGAGACCTATATTATAGTAATCCCAAAACAAGATGCAGATTTGCTGCAAATTAAAAACTATAGGCCTTTATCTCTGTTAAACAATGATTACAAGTTGTTTGCAAACGTATTAGCTAACAGATTGAAAAATATACTAAATGAGTATATACATCAAGATCAGGCAGGGTTTCTTCCAGGTAGACAAATGAAGGAGAATATAAGGAATATTTTGAATATAATAGAATACCCAGATTGGCTTTGAGTGTGTCTCTGTGCAACTCCAACCTGAATACCACCTCACCTGCTCCTGTAGAGGCTTGCTCGAAATTCCTCTTTCCTCCTAAAACCTCCCGCATTACCTTGGGGTCCCTTCCAAATCTACAGTTCAGTGATTCCATTATTCTAATGCTTTCATCAAAATTAACCATTACCTTGCCATTTCAGCCAAGAATCTCTCCCCAAGCCATTTTTCCATATTCCTGTATGTTACTTCTGCTTTCGTTTGCAGATCTTCAGTGAAGGCGAGTGCTTTGGCTTTCAACAGCTCAAGCCGAGATTTTGCAGCCTCCGCTGTTTTAAGAAATTGTTTAAGAACAAGTAAGAATACAAACACTATTTTACAGGTCTGGCAATCAAGCGTTAGGTTTAGGCATTATTTGGGAAACTGGCAGTCTGATCCGATGGGTCTACAAAAGCTGGGCTGCTCCAAGGAAGAGTCCTGTGAAGAACAGAAGAGACTTGCTGGTTGAGACTGAAAGCTAATCTTTTCCAGCAGCCAATTTCCACTGCAGCCAACCAGATGCCTATAGTGAGCCCTAAGCAAGACTTAGACACCATAGCCGTCTCCCACAGTTGTTCCCCAGTATTCTAGGGCACAATGCTTTGGATCCTGTAGATAGTATATTTCCATCATTAGTGACAAGCAGCCACGGACAGCCTTAACAACCAGGAATTTGTCTAATCTGCATTATTATTTTATTATATTATTTTAAACAAAGTAATAATAATAAATAAATAGAAAGTGAGGAATCTGTCTTTTAAATTATTTTATCTGGGAGCTCTCAGTTTCTGCTGCTTACTCCATGGCCAGCAGCGCCCACCCCCCACTAATCTGATTTTAAAGTCACCTAAATTGCTCCACAATTGTGTAATGGCCTCACCCCATAAGTTTGATAGGCACCAACACGGCTGACATTCTGGCGCCAGATTAAAATGAGTTTGCCTGGTCTTGCACAGGATGCTAGTTTCATTGCTTTACTGTTGTGGCTTTATGTTGGAGTATTTTTTTTAATTATTCTATATACTTTACTTCTCATTTTGTTGGCTTGCTGCTGCTTTAAATAATTCCACCATGAGGTCATCCAGTGAATGGTGGGTTAAAATTGTCTTAATAATTGGATAAATATATTTGTGGCCATTCACTTCTACTAGTTGTCTGCCTTGAAGCTACTGCCAAAATTAGTTTCCCTTAACCGTTGTTAGTTAATCAGTTAGCATTATATCGTAATACCTAAACGTTGCAAGTGTGAAGTGAAACCATGGGTTGAAATGGTTTTGCAAACCATGGATTTCATTATCAATGCTTAAATATTTCAGCTGCAGCAAACCACCAAAATGGTTATGGTGGTTTTCCCTGCCCCCCTCCCCAGTTTCTCAGGTAACAAGGCGAAAACAAGCAAGTTTATCCAATGTCATATTATATACACCTTCCTGGAAGAAGGCCTAGTTTAGCAACCTACAACATGGTTTCAGTAGGTTTCAAATCTTATCCAGGGTTATGGCAGTAAATAATGGATAGTGTTAAAAATGGTTAAGCATAATGCCCACAACATGTTCAAGCAATTGCTGCTGTAGCATTTTGAATACTGAAAGCAATCCGTGGTCTTTCTTTCCCACTATTTTCCAGCTTAAGCATTCCCTAAATTGCAAATGTGGAGCTGTTTCTGAATTTACCTGACTGAAATTTAATGCATACCTTCATGCTCCAGCGCAGCAAAATATTCCTGCTTCATTTTAAGCCTCAGTTCTAGCTTCTTCAGTTCCTCCGGGGATAAAGGAATTGGTGTTGGCGTTGGCTCTGGTGGAGAATGAGAGGCTGCAAGGAGAAGCACGTATTTTTACAAATAAAAGAACCTGCAAATTTCTGTATGCATAATGCTTACACTACTGTTAGCCTAATAGGGCATTTCACAAAATGAACGCAACTCAAAATGTAGGTAAAACTGAACTTGTCAACATTTCAGAAACAGGATCTGAAATTAGAGGCAACAAGAGACAGCTTCACTTGATCATTATGTAGTGTGGCATAGCAATTGCAGCATCAGACTGGGACTGGGGAGACCTGGGTTCAAATCCCCACCCAACCATGAGGCTTCCTGGGTGGCCCAGGGTTTTTCTCAGGCTCCCACCCTCACATGGTGATGGTGAGGATAAAGGGAAGGGTGAGAGGTAACGATACATGCCTTCTTGAGCTCTTTGGACAAAACTCAAGCTATAAATTTAATAAACAAACAATGCTTGGAAAGCATTTCAGGACAGTTACATCATGCAACCAGCACACTCAGGAGCTTCCTAAACTTAATGCATGAACTACTCACATGTAGGACAGACCTGAGTGCAGACCAGATATCTGGTTGTCCCCTGGTAAGGTAGGTTAGGGGGAAATACAGTGGTACCTCAGGTTACATACGCTTTAGATTACAGACGCTTCAGGTTACAGACTCCGCTAACCCAGAAATAGTGCTTCAGGTTAAGAACTTTGCTTCAGGATGAGAACAGAAATCATGCTCCAGCGGCACGGCAGCAGCAGGAGGCCCCATTAGTTAAAGTGGTGCTTCAGATTAAGAACAGTTTCAGGTTAAGAACGGACCTTTGGAACGAATTAAGTACTTAACCTGAGGTACCACTGTATGGTAAATGGCCCAAGGTCACCCAGTGAGTTTCATGGCTGAGTAGGGATTTGTCCAGTACTTCTAACCACTGCATCACAATGGCAATCAATTAAGAAAATCTTGTTTTTTTACTGCAACCCCAATCTTGCAAAAAAAAACACAAACAAACCAAAACTGTCTGGCTTTGGATACATGTAAGGCCACTTCTCAGCAAGGCAGAAATATCCACAGAAATAAGAGGTGGGTATGCTGATCTCTCCTGCCAACCTAGCAGTTCGAAAGCACGTCAAAGTGCAAGTAGATAAATAGGTACCACTCTGGCGGGAAGGTAAACGGTGTTTCCGTGCGCTGCTCTGGTTCGCCAGAAGCAGCTTGGTCATGCTGGCCACAGGCCAGGAAGCTGTACGCCGGCTCCCTCAGCCAATAAAGCGAGATAAGCGCCGCAACCCCAGAGTCGGTCATGACTGGACCTAATGGTCAGGGGTCCCTTTACCTTTATGCTGATCTCAGGGTCATGGGTTTGAGCCCCATGTTGGACGAAAGATTCCAGCATTGCAGGGAGGTGGACTATATGACCCTTGAGGTCCCTTCCAACTCAACAATTCTATGATTCTAACAGTAAGGACAGCTGAACTGTGGTTATACTAGGGTATAGATCAGAGTAATTTTTATACTAGGCAGTAGATCTGAGCAATTAATTGCCAAAGAGGTCTGATGGGTTGTGAATGAGAAGGGTGTATAAACTTGGGGAAAGCCTTCTCTGGGAATATTTGTGTTCCTGGTCTCTAGAAGACAATGTAGGGTAGCAATTCAGAGTGTTGGACTAGGGTCTGGGAAACCAGGGTTCAAATCCCCACTCAGTCATGAAGCTGACTGGGTGACCTTTTAGCCCAGCCTACCTCAAAGGGTTGTCGTGAGGGTAAAATGGGGGGGGGGGAAGGAAACCATGCATGCCACCACTTTGAGCTCCTTGGGTGAAAAGTGGGAAAGAAATCTAGTAAAGAAATAAAATAAAAACCTAGTGATTTGGATATTCCAAGAACGAACCTTACTTCTTCATTTTACCGCTATTCAGCCATGACAGTTCTCAAAGTATGCCATAACATAACCTCTCATATGGTGATATGAGAGGCATTCAAGTACGTTTTACTCAGAGTAGACACATTGAAATTAGTGAACATGACTGCGGCCCATTCATTCCAATAGGTCTGCCCCGACTAAAACTTGATTGAATACAACCCAACAAATCAGATATCAAGGACGGTGACGTTGCCTTATTTTTGAAGCTGCCTCTCTTCAGAACATCAGGTGTTGTCGGCATCAAACAAACCTGGTCTAATATCCAGCGGCTGTGTCTCTTCAAAAGGGCTAAGGCAGCAAAAGGGAGCTACTGTGGGATTTCAGATGCTTTTCAGAGTCCTCTTCCAGTCTACCTGCTGGTCTGGCTATTCTGGCCAGATGGAATCAACGGATCCCAGGCCTCAGAACTCTCAGGATCAGTGGCTGTTGACACCACTTGGGAGGGGAGACATCAGCTCCCTTGCGGTGGCGCTGCTGCCTCTCTAGAGGTCATAGGGGGAATAACACCCATCTCTGAAATAGAGCGCTGGACTTATGACCTTTTCATTAATGCAGACCTTCCTCCCCTGGGCTGATGTCCAACCACTATTGTCCTAGGCTTTCCTTCTTCCTTGAAATGGTCCTTGGCAAACCTCTCTCCCTGATTCCCCAAGTGTTTCTGCTGCCCTTACTGCTGCTGCTTCGGTCAGGTGGCATGGATGCCCATTTGGGAAGCAGCATAGCTCAATGGTTCCCATGCCAAAGGTTCCAGGTTCAATCCCTGGCATCTCCAGATAGGCCCCTGTCTGACATCCTAAAGAGCTAGATGGACAAATGGTTTGACTCTGTATACCACAAAAGTGTAACACGACAAGATCCAAAATGCCAAAATACCAAACAGCGTTCATCTATAACATCAAGTGTCAAATGCTGTCTTTTTGGCTTTGCTTTTTGAACCGTAAGACATCTCTTTGACAACAGACCAGGAAAGATCTTTGGGTACAGTCTAATTTAGGAGTGGGAAACCTGTGACCCTTCAGAAGTTACTGTTTATTACATTTGTATGCTGTTTTTCAGCCACAGTGAGCTTGCAACCAATCGTTAATAATACACAGGGAAAATTAACAGCCATAATAAAACCATGCATTAAGCAATACATCTCCTATGTATACTGTATTCCAATACAGTAGTGAAGCATGGTTAGAGCTTGTAGATTACCTTAATTTTAGATATCCTTTCTAGACCAGAACCTGACTGCTTTAGTTGTTGGACTTCAACTCCCATCTGTCCCTGTCAGCATGGCAAATGGTTGGGGATTGCGCAGGGGCGCAGCTAGCTGCTCTGGCACCTGGAGCAGCGGGGGCGGGGCGATCCACCCAAGGGGATGATCCACCCATGGGGGCAGGGCGATCCGTGCACAGGGGCGCTGCGGTGATCCGTGCATGGGGCACTGCGGTGATCCGTGCATGGGGGAACTGCGTGCTGCCCACAGAGGCAGCCTGGCAGACGCAAGCCCCACACTGCCATTTCGGGCAGCGCGGGGCCCCAAGCCACCGCATCACTCCCAGGAGAGACACGTGGCTCGGGCACACTGCAGGCCAGGCCCCACGGTGAGTGCCTCCCCCTGTGGTGTGCCATTTTGTCACCCCCCTCAAGGATGACACCCAGGGTGGACCACACCACCCGCACCTCCTTTCCTACACCCCTGGGATTGTGGGAGTTGTAGTCCAGCAACATGTGAGCAGCCACAGGTTCCCTGTCCCTGAACTAACTCCCGAAAAGGGGGACCGACGTGTGCACAGGCTCCAGTAAGGGATATACCTTCACTCCCCTCCTCTGTTTTGCTGGGAATGCAAAGTTTGCTTTTTTAAAAATGATCAAACACAATTGTATTAATCCAGAACCCTCCCTCTCTTTTACCTTGCATCTCATTTACCTTTCTTTTTTCCTTTCTTGCCTTTGGCATCTTTGCCTTCCTTTCCTTTGGCATCTTTCCCTCCTTTCGCATCTTTCCCTCCTTTAGCATCCTTTCCACCTTTGGCTTCCTTTCCTCCTTTCCCTTTTTTCCCTTTCCCTTCTTTCCCCTTCTTTTCTGCTTGGGAAGATTTTTGGCGCTCTTTTTCTTTCATTTCTTGCTGAAGCCGTTCTTTTTCTTCCTCCGCCTCTTTTGCTTGTATTTCAGCTGTAACCTTAATTTTAAAGGGTCACACTTAAGTAAAAAAGCAGCAAGAGCATTTTAAACAAAACGATTGTTGTTTCATGATTGTCAATAACCAGCATGTCGTTATGAAACAGACCACTTAACATTATAAACTATTACTTCTCTATATATGTTGGGATCCAGAGATCATGCGGTGGCTTCTGAACTTTCTCCTTCCAGTCCCCAAGTTGCTCCAGGTGGTTGGTGGGAATCTAATATAACTGCTCCCATACTCTTCTTCTGCTCTTACAACATTCTGGAAAGGCACAGGCTGTAGCATGAGGCCTTCAACCACAGAATGAATGGGCAGATACTGGAGACGCCCCCTTGAAATAAGAGAAGAGCCTTCTGCTCATGTAAGGGATGAAACCCATAGGGCTTATATAAGTACTGCCTCTCCCCATATAAACCAACTCAAACTCTGTGTTCATAATCTGAGGTCCTTCTACATGTGCCTCCTACATGTGAGGTTCGGAGGGTGGCAACACGAGAACGGGGCCTTTTCTGCAGTGGCTCCCCATTGTGTAATGCTCTCCTCAGGGAGGTTCGTCTGGCGCCTTCATTATATATATTTAAGTGCTAGGCAACAACGTTCCTCTTCAATCAGGCCTTTGGCTGATTAATATTCTACAGCCTTTTAAATGTGTTTGTGGGAGAGGGGGCTATTGTTTTGTTGTTTTTGTTTTAACGACACATTTGTGGTTTTATCTAGTATTTTTGTCTTGTGAATCACCCTGAGATATTTTGATGAAGGGTGGTATATGAACCTAATAAAAAAATAAAAAAAAATAAGAGAGACCATCTGTCACAAATGCACATTATCTAGATTATGGATGATCTGCACGCTTTGTGGACTCCAACTCCCATAATCTCTGTCCTTTGGCAGTATTGGCTGAGGCTGATGGGAGCCAGAGTCCAATAAATATTTGGGGAATATTTGGCTATCCCTTACCTAAATAAGAGACAGAGAAACATACAGTACAGGGCATGGATACAGACTTGCTCTTCCATGAATGGAAGCGTCTTCAATCCAGTGGGGGCTCCTGCTGATGGAGAGAGTGGGGAGAGAAGACCGGTTTTTGCTGTTTATACTTGCGCTGCTTTGAAAGGCTCACCAACCTTCTGCATATTTTCGAAGAGGTGCATGGGGCTTCAAGGGGAATCAGTGAAAATTGCCTCCCCTTCCCCTTCTGCCAGTGAGAGTATCCTCTCAGCAGCATTCCACTCATGGGATCTCTGCAGCCAAGTAAAAAATCATTGGGGGGGGGATAACTACAGCTGTTCCGTGATGAATTTGACTTTCACACTGTTTCATCATGTAAGTAACTGATCAAATTTCAAAGAATTTTTTTATCACCAAATTCTCTATAGAGATGCTTTTTTGAGATATTGAAGGGATTCTCTGAATAGTGCTAGCACATTTATATAATAGGTAAGAATGCCCAATTAAAACTGTGAAAATTTGCACAAATCAGAGTTTCTATCTTCAGGGGAATCCTTAAAGAGAGAACACTGCAGTAATCTTGCACTGGAGTCAGCAAAACATTTATCAGGAAGCTTCCAAATTGGCTCCATGGTCGGAGGCAGAATGCCCAATGTTGGAAATTGCAGAATTTCCTGAGTGCGGGTTTCCTACAGGCCTGATCCAGCAAGCTCTTTTTACATTCTTAATGGCTGTATCCAGATCTCTGTTTGAACTCTTTTAATACTTGTGGCTTTTCTTACCATGTTGGATATTGTGGCTACAATATTGTGCCACATCTCAGTAATCTGTTTTTCTTCTGGGGCAAAATTAAAGATTATGCTTTCAGAAAACACATCATCCTTGATCTTGACTGGAATTGCTTTCATCTTGTCCTTTGGTTCTGGAGAAGCAGCTCTGTGAACACTCAGAGGAATTCTTAAAACAGAAAGAGAGAGAGAAAGAAAGAGAGAGGCAGGCAACAGATTTACTTCTGCATTTCTCAAGACTTAAATTTGTATATTTGCTCTGTAAGAGAATATTACTGTTCATTATAAAGGTCTCATATAAAAAAATACAAGCTGGTTCCCATGCAGGCCTCTTGTTTACATTCTGCATAGAAATAGTGCATGGAACAAACATCAAGTTTCAACATTCTCCCATTGCGTGTCGGACATTTAGTATAAACCAAGGCACATAGATGGGTGAAGTCCCTGCCAAATTATCTATCCCTTTCTTCTTCTTTTTTTAAAGCGGATGGATAGTGACCCATACTCATCTATGTAAGGTTTACACTCAACATCCTGCCTGTACTGTTGGAGGTGATTTGGGAAGGAACCCAAATCTTACTCTCGTTCCCTGATGGCACTTGTAAAGCCTAGGCCATATCTGCACCTTACATTTAAAGAAGTTTTATACCGTGTTAAACAGTCATGGCTTCCCTCAAAGAATCCTGGAAACTGTAAGGGTGCTGAGAGGTATTAGGAGACTCCCTATGCCCCTCACAAAGCTACAGTTCCCAGAGTGGCATAATAGTTAATCCCTCCTTCCAGGGAACTCAAGCCACTGGGGGAAAGAGAGGGCAGCAAGAGGGTGATGACCCTTGGCTTGCAAGGACAGAGATCTGAGCTTAGGGGAAAGGTGTCTGCTTGGTCTTTATGCAAGCATTTGCACAAGTACCTGTGTTCATTTGGTGATCTAATCTGGGTTTGAATTTGCACTTTAGCAACCTGGTGAGTGTCCAGGAGCAAAGCATAGGTATTTTGTGTGTTTGTGAATGTGCACACACCTCACTGCATTGTGCATGAGTGTGTAGTGTGCATATAATCCATGATTGGTGGAGAGGGTAAGTATAGGATGCATGCGCCTGCCCTCTCTCCAGACTTTTAATTCTCATGAATTCACAGTTATGTTGATTACACGAAGAGTGTAACTATTTACTTCACTGCAACCATAATACCTAAAGCTGTCACCTTGAATTCTTCTCACAGGTGTACTATCGGAACATAAGAAGCCACTTTACACAAGATCAGACCAATGGTCCATCTAGCCCACTGTTGCTTGCTCTGACCAGTAGCAACAGATTTCCAAGGTCTTGACCAGAAGTATTTACCAATATCTGCTATCTAAGATCCCTTTTTGCAACTGGAAATGCCAGAGATTAAACCTGGAATCTTTTGAATGCGAGGTGTGGGGTTGACTACTGTTGACTATTTACACTTCCCCATTCATGCGCATAGCTTACTCTATTCCCAAATCAGTTATATTCTCCCTTCCTCTCTCCTCCCCCCACATCCAGTGATTATTACAATACCACAATTTTAAATGTACATTCTAGTCTTGGCCTCTTCCATGGGTTGTTCTTTATCAGTTAGATCTATCAAAGGTATTCTGGCAAACTCATTGCTGGTCTCCGTTGGAATTTTGCCTTCCATCCCTCTATAGTAGTCATGCAAAAGCCTCTTGGTATCCTGGAAACGGTCCAGTTCGTTCTTCATGATATACAAGGAAAACAAAACAAGAAATTATTCAAGTATTTCCTGACACCTTATCTCCATGGATAATTCACAAAGCAGTTCCTAAAACATCAAAATGCTATAGCGGGGGGAGGGGGAGGGGGATGGATTCTAAGAATGGACCCAATATTTAAATAATTTTAGGACCAAGCATACTAAATACACAACTGAGGATAAACCATGAGTGTGCAGCAGCCACATATTTCCACCCTTTCACTTGTAACTTCAAAGTGTTATGTGATGCAATGATATCCCATTATGTGTTTTTTCACAACTGGATTTTATGGGGCAAATTTGAGGAAGAGATATGAGGGTATTGCTTTTCCTTCTCTAGCTTGAGCCAAAGAATCCTAATGTTCTCTTTAACAACAACCAAGAAAGTCCTTCGCTATGCTACACATACCAGAACTATACAGTTGTAAGTGTTGCATTCCTTCCCCCAGAAACTTGAGGAACTTTTGGAAACTGTGGTTGAGGGTTTCTCCAAAAGACTGTACTCTCCTATCCCTATCCCTTTGCTTCTCATTGCCCATGTTAATTCTCCCAACCATCAATCTAAAACATGCCTTGTTGTGCACTGACTTTAACCAGGGTTACTGCTAACCAGGGTTTGCTACTAACCCCACTTGCAGCCACCTTCAAACCCTGGTGAGGAACGAACCCTAGTTTGTGCTAATCAAGGTTGGCATGGGGGAAACCTAATGACTCGCCATGGTTGGAACTTAGCAGAGGGTGGGGAGGCAAATCTGAATGTGAAAGGGGAGAGCATGTGCAATCCGTTGGCCTGCTCCCCTTCTCTCTTACCGCAGGTTAAGGGCCAGGTAGCAAAGGATAACTACAATGGCCCTAGAAGTCACTCTTCTGCTCAGAAAAAAGAGGGCCAAACGATGTGCCATGCTGGCCCATTCACACAGAGGAATATAGGAAGCTGCCTTATGCTGAGTTGACCATTGGTCCATCTAACTCAGTATTGTCCACACTGACTGCCAGGGGCTCTCCAGGAATTCAGGCAGAGTTTCCTCCCAGTCTTAACTGGAGATGCTGGGGATTGAACCTAGGACCTTCTGCATGCAAAGCAGACGCTCTACCACTGAGCTATGATCTTCCCCACATATAAACGTGATACTGGCCCATTCACATATAAAGCAGGAGGTGGATCTGCTTGTAAAAGCAGGGCAAATGGGAGGTGCTGAACCCTTCCTCCTCCTATGTTTTATGTTCCCTGTTGCTCCACTTTTTCTCCCTTCCTTGTTTATTTCTGATATCACAGCTGGAAATGGAGGAGGACGTAGAGCCGTTGAGATAAAGCACAGCGAGCGGGTTCAGCTCCCTTTCCCAATATGTTATTTTTCCTGCTTTTTATGCAAATGGGTCTCACATGTGAATGGTGGCCATGTAATGTCTGCTTTGGCCCTACGTCACATTTATGCAAACTCCTTACTTTCAGTCTATAAATATGCTTAAATGAGCAGTTGTGCCAGGCGGATTTTGGCAAGTTCAGAGCATCTCTTCCTTCAAAGTGCAGGCAAGAAGCATTATGCACCTGTCATACTTTTGATTTATTATTAGAACAGAAGCCTCTAAATATATAACTGAAAAGCAAAAACGGTGCTGTGTTTTCATGGGAAAATTCACAAAGCCACAGTCTCAAAGGTGTGTGTGTCGGGAGGGGGGAACCCCAAACCAATCAATATGAGTGTTGCTATCCAATTGTGAAGAAAAGCACACCAGGTCAAAGGTTTAGGCCTCGTGCTCTTTAGCTCTATGTCAGATCCGTCAACTGCCAAGCCAGAGAGTCAAGTCCTGGGATCAAGGCAAGGCTAGACAAAGTGAAGCAAAAGCAAGACAAGGGCAAAGCAAAGGAAGGCAGAGCAAAATGAGAAAGAACTGAGCCAAAAGCTACGAGCCAGCAACCAGTTTGGCCTTGCACTACATAGAATGAATTCTGGAATGCAAGCTGATTTGCACAGCGATGACGATCTGAATTTCATTTCCCAACTTTTTTTTTTTTTTTTTGGTAAACTGCTCGGAGACTTATAAGCTAAGTGCAACACAAATTTTGTTAAATAAACAAACCAGTCTCAAGCTGCATAAACACTGATGCATGAATACAAATGCTGGGGAATTCTAATGAAAGAAGAAACGGGATCAGAAATTGCTGGTGTTCACTTCCCATGTCCAGAAAGGAAACCAATCCAGTGAATGCAATTGGCATTTGCCACTGTTGTTGCTTTCAGTCCCCAAACAATATCTAACTGATTGCATTTCCCCCACTTTTGCAATAAAATGAATGGGGTGGAATAAGATAGTACAGTGGACAGTGAGACAAATAACATAGGTTTTGGAGGAAGACAAACTGCAGATGAATGAAAACGATGCTGCATATGACAAACATAGGCAGAATGGGAGGAGATGCCTTCTTACATCCCTAGATCTGGATCCAGCAGCACAATGAGAATACAAGCAATGAGCAGCTTACCAGACCTTAACTCTTCAATTTGCACAGCAGAGGATGCTGCTCGTAGCCATAGAGTAGCTAAATATGTTTCGCTAATGGCCTAGTTAGGTTATAGCTTCAAAACACACATCAGTATAAAAGTCAGCCCCTCCCCCATTTAGACTATTTAAAAAAATACACCAACAACATAATATTGCTAGACCTGCATAAGTGAAAAGATGTGGTTCATCAGAAGTGCCAATCGGTCTGGCAGCCAGCCATCGCTCATGATATCATTACGCTCTTGCTCAGCTTCATCTCTTCTGTTTTCACAGATATCCCACAGACGATCTCTTAGGTCCTGAAAAGATGAAAAATGAAAAGTACCAAAACATCAAAAATGCTTTGCCAAAACACAACAGAAATAAAAACCACAGCTAAGTGCATGTTTGATATTTAGTTCCAGTTCACACATCAGTCTCTAAATGAGGCCCCACACCAGGGTTAGCCAATAGGGTGCCCTCCAGTGAGACCCAGTGTGGTGTAGTGGTTAAGAGAGGTAGACTCGTAATCTGGTGAACCGGGTTCGCGTCTCTGCTCCTCCACATGCAGCTGCTGGGTGACCTTGGGCTAGTCACGCTTCTTTGAAGTCTCTCAGCCCAACTCACCTCACAGAGTTTTTGTTGTGAGGGAGGAAGGGAAAGGAGAATGTTAGCTGCTTTAAGACTCCTTCGGGTAGTGATAAAGCGGGATATCAAATCCAAAGTCCTCTTCTTCTTCTCCTCCAGGTGTTGTTGTGGGCAGTCTTTGGCCTTCCAGATGTTGCTGAACTACAACTCCCATCAGCCTCAGCAAGCATGGCCAATGGTCAGGGGTGGTGGGAGTTGTAGTTTAGCAACATCTGGAGGGCCAAAGGATTCCCACACTTGCCATAAATAGTGACATTACTATTTGTTGCGATCTATTGAAAACGTGTCTTAAAACAGGAACTTTCTCAGTAAATAACGAAGCTATGCCAGTTTGGAATAAGATTATTATACTGTTGTCTCTCTTCTTTCATAAACACGTAGCCTGTAAATTTTCATATCACTGCACATTTGTATAACTTAGTTTCCCATTCAGATATTGATGGGTGTGACTTTTATCTTAATGGCTTTCATCTCAGTGGTTTATGAATGAGGGCTGAGAATTTTTTTTTTCTTAAGAAAAAGCAGGTGCCTTCTACCACAAGAAGCAAAAATATTCCCCTGAACCAAACCAAGCTTCAGGTTTTACTCCTTTTAAGCCACTCAGTTTTCCATTACTCTATTGCCTGAGTCACTGAGCTGCCAGAGAAGAGGATACCATAAATTTCTCTTCCCAGTAACTTAAACAGGTGTTGTGGCCAGCAGCCACATTAGCTATGTGCCTTTGGAGATAAGCTTTGGGTATGTCATGTGGTAGGGCTGGATTTCTAGTCCCGATTCTCTTGCTACTTAATTTCAAGTTAAATTCTCACACTTCCTCAGTATTGCAATGTAAGCTCTCATGCACCTAACGTCTAATCATCTGACGTGACGATTTCATGCCTGTCTTGGAAACAGCAAAAATGCACTGATGGAAATGACACAGCCAAGTAAAATTTCAAAAAGTATACTGAAAATGGCATTTGCTCTTGTGCCACAAGAACTTTTGCATCTATGCATGCAGACTCTGTAGGTCTTAGGCAAAAGGTGCACAGCAAGAGTGGGAAACCTGTGGCCCTCCAGATATTGGACTACAACTCCCATCATCTCTGACCATTCTCCATGCTGGCTGGGGCTGATGGGAGCTGGAGCCCAACAGGTTCTCCATCCCAGTGTACAGGCATACCAGATATATCACACCAAGGTCAGGAGACGAGCCTCAAATATATCCTCTTCCTACTGGAAAGCTGCAGTGCTCCTCTGACTGTAGGACACCTTTCCCAGGGATCTAAAGCAACATGTGAACTGAAATGCAGCTATTCTTTGATATTCACATGCAGTTTTCCAGGCAAAAAGAAGCCTCCAAAAATGTGCGTATTGTGGGGAAAGTATACATAAAAATGCATATATTAATAAAAATAATATACAATGCATTATAATAATTATACTATACAATGCATTATACAATTATATACAATTATACTATACAATGCAGCAAAATTGCATACGAAAATGGATGCATTAGAGGAAATACATACTAAAATGCTTGCAAACTGGTTTTTACAATCCTCAAAAAAAGAAACTGATGCAGAAATGTGTCCGATTGAAATTCAGATTGGAAAAGTGAGAAACTGAGCAAAATCGAAATTGACAGATTTGCCTATTCTCTATCCGATAAAACACTACAGACTTCAAGAGTTAGGCGCTTGAGAATTACAGTCTATTTTCTCTGCACTCTTGTTTACTTCAGGGCAAGATCCAGATCGACAAAGCTCAGCAAGTGATCCAATACTTTCAGATGCCACTTACAGTAACCCTTTGATGCAGCTCTTCTTTCGTTTCATCGTCTTCCCACAGGTCATCAGCCACTGAGTTATAATCGGCTTGCCACTGAGTCACAAACTCTTGCTTGTGGTCGGGGCGTGTTAAGAATTCCCTGAAATGATTTCTGTGCACAACAAAATGAGAAGAAGCCAAAGGTTCAATAAATGAAAGATGGTGGCAGGAACAGTGCATATCATTGAGTCATAAAATCCCCCTGGCTTACCTAGCATGTGACAGATAATGAATGATGACATGCTGTTCACCTCTGAGGCATCGAAGTGTGGCTTTGATGTTATTCTTATAGGTTTTCTCCACCGTTTCCCAATAAGGAACTAAAAATTCAGGCACCTCCTGTTAAGTTTTAAAAGACATTGGTTTTATTTGCCAACTAATGGGCTGCCTAACTAAAATGCTACCAGGAAGGGGGTATATTAAGTTATTGCACCATATTCTACCTTTTTTTTCCCTTCTCTTCTCTTCCCTCAACTTCCATGCCTTCTTGTCATGTCATTGCTGATCCTATGCTTGACACAGCCACCCTCTTGGCAAGAGCCAGTGTCATGCTATAGGCAAAGTGTTACGAATGGAAAGGGAATGCCCTCATTTCAAATCTCCAAGCTCACTAGGTGGCCTTGAGCCAATTTCTGTCTTTCAGTAAACTATCTCAAATGGTGTTGTGGAGGATATATGTCTAAACACTTTGGAAATTGGGCAGGATGATAATAATAACGATCCTTTTACTTACTTTGCACTTTTAAAATTCCTCTTCCTAACTCAAATCCTTAACCACCATGGATGGGATTCATCTAACAAGCCTCATCTTGTGCAATGGGGCTTTATCTGCCCCCCCCCCAAATTGGCCCAGGGGGAGCCAGGAGAACCCCCAGAAAAGCACACAGGGGAGGAAAAGGGAATTGTTCCATCTGACAAGCTGAAATGTTCATGCTGACAGAACATCTGTTGTAGCATGACATTAAATCCAACCCAATAACTTCGCTTTAAGACTTCTTTTGCCTTCTACAGTGACCTGTGGGGAGGCTGCAGTGCATATGACTCTCCCTATCTTAAGAATTGGCCAACCAGTTTTGCAAAAAAAACCCAAACAAAAAAACTTTTCCATTTTATGTTTACCATGGCATTGGAAGCCATTCAAAACATCAGGGCAAAGGTGAGGATGGGGAAGGAAGGAAGGAAGACCACCATAATGCAATGCTGATTTTGGACTGCCATACTTGAGGAAGTGGCTCATCGACGTAAACCCATTCATCTGATCCTGGTTTAATTCGAGGTAGCTCTATAGGAGGGGGAGGCGGTACATCTTCAGCTGAAGCTGGAGCGGTCTTCCCTTTCTCTTTCCCTCGTGGAGTGCCTTAAATATAAACACACCGTTAACATCTGGGAAAGTATTTTACCTAGGAATACTTTAATAGGTTGTGAGTAACAAACATTGGTTGATTTCCCTGAATGCCTTTGATTGATGGACATTTTATGAGTATATTATTTATCATGCAAGGTGCCCTATAGTATATATTGGGGAAAGGTCAGGCTTCAGGCTTGAGACTGTCTTCCTCTTCCCTTTGCCAACCAAAATGTTTCCCCTGCCTAATCAAAACTTGCCAAGATGCTTTTGGAGGAAGAGGAGAAAGTGAAAGTGAAAGCAGCTGTCATTTGTGGCTGTCAGCAAAACAGTGCTGTAAAAATTAAATAAATCCGTACTTTACCTGGTTTACCTTCTTTTCCTTTGTCTCCTTTATCTTTCTTTCCTTTTTTACCCTTCTTAGGCGACTCTCCTGGGGGGGACTCTGTAGAGAAATTCCATATGTATCAGACAAATGTTCTGGCACATGTTAACTGAGCCACGAAAGTGCAGAACCACACTTCTTTGCAGGGGTGGAGAGGGATGGGAGAGGGGTTTGTTTGGAAGTGGAAACCCCCGTGCTCTGGCTTTGAAAACATGATGCTAGCCATTATGAGCCAAGACCAACTTCAAATTTCACCTTCGCTTGTGATGCTCAGCTTCTCCCACCTGCCTGCTTCCCTCCCACTGTCTGCTTTTCACACTTTTACAAACTGCAGGAGGGTGATGGTGACGGTGGCGGAGGGACAGCAGCCACTGCAGCTAAGGTTGAAGGCTGCTTCTAAGCTACTTCAGCACATGTGAACTCTAAAAAGTGTGGCTTTCTCTCTCCTCCCCCTATTCCTCATTGAGCAAGAGGAATAGAAAGCTGTAGTCCCCCACCCCAGGGTAACCCAAGGGCTGTTAATCCTAAGCCAGGGGTGGGGAACATGTGGCTTTTCAGCTGCTATTGAACTCTCAATTCCCATCAGCCCCTGCCAACATGGTAAATGACCAGGGATGGTGGGAATTGTAGTCCAACAGCATGTGGAGGAACATAGGAATAAAAGAAGCTTCCTAACTGGTCCATCCAGCTCATTATTGTCTGCACTGACTCCAGGGGTTCTGGAAGGGACATGCCCAACCGTAGCTGCAGATGCCAGGGATTCAATCTGGGATCTCCTGCATACAAAGGAGATGCTCTACCACTGGGTTATGGCCCTTTCCATAGGACCACAGGTTGTCCCCAACTTCCTCCAGTCCTAAGGAGTTCCTCACTCTGAAGTGAAGACTTCTGAGCATGTTCAGAGCATGCATTGGTAACTTGGGAAATTGAAGGTCTTTATTTTGAAACTCCACTCCCCAAAGTTCCTTTTGAGAATGGAATGTCTGTGCATGCTCAGAAGGCTTTTGCAAGTCTTCTGTAAGACCATTTCTCCTCCTCCCCAGCCACCACTACAGAAATTTGATGTGTTTGAGAAAGTGTGTGCATATGCAGCTGTTTCAACTCACAGCTCTGGCACACATTTAGCGTTCCAGATCTCTAAACACGGTTATGAGATCAGGAGCAGGCTGTGAGATTAAGGGCACCTTTGCCTCTTTCACAATCATCTGCTCCGAAACTTCCCACAATGCCTTAATTATAGGTTACATCTGTCCCAACTTTCACAAGGGTTAACAATAACCGGGGTCTGAAAGCAGAGCTTGATGCTAATTTGCAAACCCTGGTTAAGAGGTAATCTTGTCAGGGCTGGTGCAGATGTAGCTCTAGAGCTGATCCAAAGGTTCTCAGCAGAACCTTCGCCCTTAATAATGGAGAAGGCATTTCCCACAAAATCACACCATTCCCCTAACTAAGGCTGTTGGGGTGGGGGTAGGGAAGGCCAGTGGGAAGAGGCACAAGATAAGGCAGGGGTTGGGGGGGCAGGAGGAAATGTATTGGCAGCTCACTCCAAACCTCTTAGTCACAGTAAGAGATCAGGAAAGTGTCAGCCATTGTCCATACTCAAGCATATCACACACTTGGCTACAGCAGGGAAAGTCATTCACATGGATTTGGTCCAATGGCTACTTACATGTGAACTGCTTGTTTCTGCTCAGCTTAATTATAGAAAGAGATACCCAACTAACTTATACTGAGAGTAAACCTGCTGAAATCGATGTAAAACACTTGCAGAATAAACGTCGCTAGACTTACAGAATCTCTTTTGGTTTTCCTGAAAATTCATCGATTTCTACTCCAAGCATGACTTAAGATTTTGCACCTGTGCTTGTTATATCTGTGACATTTAGAGCCTGTTTGTTGCACATACAAGAAGATATTAACAGACCAGTCACATCATCTAGAAGGTCAGTAGAGGTAAAATATTACATCAGTTCAAGTAGAGATCACTAAACTTTCATCCGCCATGAAATCCTTCACAGTCTTTTGCTTAGGAAGGAGCTCCCAGATGAGCTTCAAATTTAGCAGCAGGCAGAATTTCAGAGGCAGTCCCAAATAGTTTCAAAGCGAGGGGTGAAATAGCTCAGAAAGGGTTCCCCCACCCCTATGTCACCCCTGGATTTCACCTAGAGTGAAATTCAATCTGAAAGGAAGTTATTCTGTAGGCTAAATAGCTGAGGAAGAAAAGCCCAAAGGATTTCTGTTAAGACCAGCAGAATTTCTTTTGCTTGTGTGCAAGTTCTATAAAGAAAGAAGTTACAGTTTGTCACTTTTTTTAAAAAAAAGAGTTCTCAGCTCATTTTATGGTTCCTGAATTCATGATTGATTTACAGTGTGTTTATATGATTCACCACCAACCTTTAGGTGCCGCAGGTGGCGGCTCCAGCACTTCTGGAGAAGGAGCAGGGGCTGGTTCCTCCACCTTTTCTACCGTGACTGCTGGAACCTCTTCTTGTGGCAAAGGCTTGGCAGCTTCTAGCGCTTGCAGTCTTTCAGCCTCTCTTTTTTCCTCTTCTTTTCCTTCAGCAGCAAAACACATACAAATCAACAACAAACCCGTACATCTTTATCTCTCTGCCACATTGTTGGTACGCAACTTGAGAAAGTTATTCCCCAGGATGTCGAAGGCAATGGATACAATGCATAAACTCCAAGGATTTGCTCACTGCTAGATTACTGCAATGCACTCCACCACAGGGCTGCCCTTGAAGATGGTCTGGAAGCTGGGATAGAATGCAGCTGCCCATTCATTAAGCAGGGCAACAGAGTGGGATCGCGTCACACTGAATCCGAATGCATTGTGGGATCTCTGGCAATTCAAGTTTTGGGGGTTAATATTGAAAGCCCTGAGTGTCTTGAGGTGTAGTTACCTGCAAGAGCCCCTTCCCTAATACCCGATGGCTTGAGTTTTAAGATACAGGGGGGAGCATTGCTCAATTTGCTATGGTAACAGACTCGGCCTTCTTTGTGGTGGCTTCATGGAACTCCCTCTTGATGGAGTTGTGCTTGTCTGCAGCACTGACATCCTTCCACCAACATTTAAAAGCACCCTTGTTTATTCATGCCTTTGGTGAGGGGGAAATGGTGTGTGAATAACCAGTTGATTTTCCCTGCTGCATGGGTATTGTGTATTTAACACTTTTTAATCAATCAATCAATCAATCAATCAATCATCTTGGGACACCTTGCTTGAATCAAATTATGAACTATTTATAGGGATGGGTGAATCTTTCAATTTCAGTTCTTCTTAACTTCTCATTCTTCTAATCTTAAGTTAAATTCTCCAAATTTCTGCATCAATTTGCATTTTTTAAAAAGTCTTCATGAAACTCTGTCAGTGAATTTCTCCTAACATACACCTTTTTGTACGCAATTTTGCTTAATAATTTTGGCAAAGCAATCTTCCCTAGCATAATTCATCCTTGTTTCCTTTTCACTAATATATCTATTTTATGTGCACTCCATCCTAGTATATGCATTTTTGTGTATATTGCTTGGCGAACTGTGGTGCAAAATTCAGAGAAAAACAGCTGTGTTTCAGTTCACTTATTGTTTCAGAAACAGCAAATTAGGTGGGCTTGCCTTTAAATGCAAACTGATTTGAATTTCTTCTCTGCCCCCAGCTAGTTATATCCCAAAGGTCTGGGGAGGTAAAGATATGAGGGAAGGGTATTCATTGCCACACTGTGGACTATTTCTTTATCCCATTACATGAAAAAAATTCAGCCAGATTATTGGGAGCCTTTAAATATGTAAATATTTGTATTTGTAAACATTCATCTAAGCACTGGAATAGCATTACTTACTTTTATTTTGGATTTTAACAATTTCTTCCGTTATAATTTCTTTTACCCTTTGACACATAAGATTCTCCTCTGTCTCTGCATTGACCTTTATTAATATATTTTGCTGCTCAGAATACCAGTTTTCTAGCTTGGGCCATGTCTCCAGGAAACCTATAATTCTGTGAAATCGGAATCACACACAAATCAGGTATTAGAGAAGCTTTCAAAATCCCAAAATAAAAAATAAATAAAAATGACTTAATGCCTATTGATAGTCCCAGCAGAATGTCCCTAAAACACTGGTGAAATGGCATATTATCAGATTCCTCATCTGGTATTTATCTACTAGTTCTGTGGATTCTGATGCTCATCCAGGAAGTTGGGCCAAGTACAATTTCTCTGCCTGGGAGCTTCATGGCTGAGTGTGGACTTCAAGCTGGTTCTCTCTAGTCCTAGTCTGATACTTTGCTCACTATACCACACAGGGGCTGTTTACTCATTTTCTTCCATGGGCAAGAGAGGAGGCAAAGTGTCAAGCCAAAATAACAAGCAATTTAAGCAGCTGGGCAAATTTGGGAGCAGGGCAAGGTGGCAAGGGTGGATTACGTATGCCGTGGAGAAAGTAGAACCTAGGACCATCCAATGAAGCTGAATATTGGACAATTTGGGACAGGCAAAAGTAAGTGCTTCTTCAAACAGCACAGTTAAATAATGGCAGGGATAGTCACTGTGGTGCCTGATAGAAGTTTTCAGACTAGAATTCCCATAATTTGCGGCTACTGGCCATAATGGCAAGGGCTGACTAGCACTGATGGGAGCTGTGGTCCAACAACTTATGGAGGGCACCATGTTGACTACAGGGATGCGGGTTGCGCTGTGGGTTAAACCACAGAGCCTAGGACTTGCCGATCAGAAGGTTGGCAGTTCGAATCCCCGCAACAGGGTGAGCTCCTGTTGTTCGGTCCCTGCTCCTGCCAACCTAGCAGTTCGAGCACGTCAAAGTGCAAGGAGATAAATAGGTACTGCTCCGGTGGGAAGGTAAACGGCGTTTCCGTACGCTGCTCTGGTTCGCCAGAAGCGGCTTAGTCATGCTGGTCACATGACCCGGAAGCTGTACGCCGGCTCCCTCGGCCAGTAAAGCAAGATGTGCGCCGCAACCCCAGAGTCGGTCACGACTGGACCTAATGGTCAGTGGTCCCTTTACCTTTACCTTTATGTTGACTACCCCTGAACTATAGGATCCACTCCCACATGTTCAGTGATGGCCATTATCTTAGGTGGTTTTAAAAGACTGTATAAGTTTGTGGAGCATAGGGCTATGTTCCACCACTAGGGTCTAAGAAAATATGCCTCAGTATACCAGTTGAGGAGAATCATAACTGAGGAGATCCTACAGCACTTAGGTCCTGCTTGCAGGCTTCCCACAGGTCTCTAGTTGGCAGCTGTGAGAACAGGATATTACACTAAATGGACCTTTAGTCTAAATCTGACAGGACTCTCATATTGACTGTAACTCACTCACCTGTGCTGCATCTGGCTCCTCACAGAATCATCTTTTTCTGCGTCATGGAATTGAACTTCTGAAACTTGATCACCTTCTCCTAGCCTGCCTTGATGGGAATCGGCTGTTCAGCAAAATATATAAAAAATAACAATTTTTGGAAGGAAATTTCCAGGGAGAATGCTTTGATAGTACATGGTTTAAGGCAAGAGTGGGGGAACTTTTTCAGACAAAACTAGCCCACTGAGGAACGTTGATGAGCAAGGTATTGGCATGCTGGGGACACACACACCAGTGTTTACAAAAGAGCAGAGAGAGAGAGAGAGAGAGAGAGAGAGAGAGAGAAAGAAAAAAAGAAAGAAAGAAAGAAGACGAAGAAGAATTATTTGGATTTGATATCCCGCTTTATCACTACCTGAAGGAGTCTCAAAGCGGCTAACATTCTCCTTTCCCTTCCTCCCCCACAACAAAAACTCTGTGAGGTCAGTGAGGCTGAGAGACTTCAGAGAAGTGTGACTAGCCCAAGCAGCTGCATGTGGAGGAGCAGAGACGCGAACCTGGTTCACCAGATTATGAGTCTACCGCTCTTAACCACCACACCACACTGGCTCTCAGAAAGAAAGAACGAACACCTAAGGCAGGAATGAGGAACCTTAGTCACCTCAAGGGCAACATTCCTTTGTAAGCAAAATCCCACAAGCAGTGGTGGGTGAGGCCAGAGACAAAAGTGGACGCAATGGATGTGACTCTTAGAATGGATTATGTCAGCAACATGTGGTCCATGGGCTGGAAGCAGCCCACGAGGCCATTTAACCGGCCCACAAGCCGCCCCAGAACCGAGCTGCCCGCTCAGCGAGTCCCGGCACGCTGCGCTGAAGCGGTGCAGGGACTTGCTTCCATGGCACCAGAAATTGCATCTACGCAGACACCAAAAATCGTGGGTGCGAAGGATCTCCACGGGACCGATCTGGCCCAGGCAAGGTAAACCTTGCTGACCTCTGGATTATGTTCCAGCTATGTAATGGGCGGGGAGAGCCTAGGTGGGGTGAAATTGAGTGTATTGAGAGAATGCATGGCTGGCTGGCTGGTACAATGAACTGGACACTCGTTTTGAGATGTGAGGATACACCGCAACATTTGTTACAGGTCCCACTGGGAGGTAAGATTTTTGGAGTGTGTTTGCTGTCTGTTCCAGTGGTTTCCAAACTTCCCACACATACCCCACAGACAGAGGCAGAGCTAGCTGCTGCAGCACCTGTAGCGGCGCACATGTTGTGCACCTGGGGACGGGGCTAGCGTCCCAGGGGGGTGCCACCTGCGGCGAGCATCCCAGGGGGTGATGCAGTGATGTCACACACACACACCCCAGGATGACACCTGATGCGGGCTGCACTTACCGCACCCCCCTTCCTCCGCCAGTGCCCACAGACGACTTGAAAATTGGTGAGGGTCTTGGTGGATCCATATGAATATCTAATGCCATGGATGTGCCATCTCTGGTCTTCAACCACAAATCTACAGACAAAGCCGTAACCACAAATCCACAGGCAATAGGCCATTGTGCAATAGTAGCAATTAACACAGTTATGTGAATCTGTCAGTATGGGTGTGGCGTTTGCCCTCCTAGGTGGGTCATAAGGAAAGGGTTAAATGAGTGTGAAGTGATTGGCCAGTGGGAACCCAAGGGGAGGAGTTAGAGTTGGACTTGTTGGGAGGTCAGTTGGGAGTTGGAGAAGGAAGAGGGAGGATAAGTCTGTGGGTTGGTCGAGTTTTGTTGTGAGAGAGTGAGAGAAACTGATAGGAGTCAGGGTTGAGATAATCAGTTAGAGTTATTAGGAAGGTATAGGAAGGTATAGAAACTAAGGATAAGAAACTGAAAATAAAAATTATCTGAAACCATAAACTTGTTCATGCTTATAAAATAAACTTGATTATTTGTTTTAATGTTAACAACTGTCTGGACTCCATGTGTACCCGAGAGAAACAGGTTGGTGGCAGCAGGGAAGCAATCACAGTGGTGGCACAGGGATCAATAGACCGTCAAACGTCCAGGGACCCTGTGTGATCGCCACAATGGGTTTGTGCCATAATTGCATGCATCGAACTTTAAACTTACACTTGACAAATGCCACCCGGTTCAGCACAGTGTCGTCTGAAACTTCAAGCAACATCGCAAAGTCAAGAGCAGGTGGGTGCACAGGTGGCTCTTTTAGAGCTGATGGATCTGGAACCAACACAGGTTTAAAGTTTTTAGCCATTGCTTCTGTCTGGTCAGGATCTCGCCTTGTCAGTGCCTTTTCAAGCAGTTTGGCCTGATTCAGTGTCATTGGAAATCCATCCAATATCCAGCCGCTTTCTGGTGGCAGTCGGCTAAAGGAAAAGCAGAACAAAAGTTAAGCACATTTGGAAGATTTGAACCACTGTTCCAGCACTCGAATCATTTTCCTCTGCAGTTCTTAGATCCTAAAAGAGGCAGATTTAAATATTTGAAAAGAGTTCTAGAAGAATATAGACTGAAATAAAGATGTCTGAAAAGAAAAGGTGGGGGAAGGAGAAAGAACATTTTAGCTGAGCCAAGGCTAAAAACAAACCACATGGAAAGACTACTGTTTTCTGCTGTGTAGTCTCCTGAACTGATTTTCATTCCATGAACACAGATGCCAAACACCCAAATCAACTTCTTTGTTGACTCAGCATTGCCACATTCGTAGTGCTAGTCCAAATTTCTCTTTTTGGAAATTTAATCTAGCAAGGTCTTTTGAATGGCTGGCATACATACAAAGGCAGAGGAGATTACATTGATTCCGCAATCTCGTGCATAGAAAACTGCCTTCTATCAGGTCCGATTATTGGCCCAAATAGCCCAAATGAGGATGTCTGCGCATGGCTTGTGCTCCCCATGCACAGCATGGTCAGCAGGTGATTCTTCACCAGGCCAAGATAACTGAAGAGTACAATACACTTCAGTTACATTCACAAGATGATGAAAACGTATTCTTGTGTCTCACACCAACTGAGGGAATTGAACATGAGAAGGTGGCAAAGGCTATTTTTACTGTAGTCCATTGGCTATAACATTTTATACTTCGTATTCCTTAGAAATATGACCATTAAACCCAAATGAAGTAAGGATATGCTATACACCTGAAAAGGGGTGTCACTAGGGTTACAAATAGACCATCCCCATATGGACATCGCACATCTTGCAGGTAGACTAGCAGCTGGAAGCAGGGGTTAAGCAGCCTCTTACTACCAACACCCACTAGCAACCTCCCATGACTGCTTTTCAGAATGCCTTTTTAACCCATTACATACTCCTGCTAGCATGGTTCTTTCAAACTCTATGATTCCATGGCGTAGCTTCTCCAAGAGCACTAATAGTTAACCACTGAATATATATAAAGCACATTAGCTTCATTGTACAGGTACAAGAAACTGAAAGGGGTATTTAAAGGTCTTGTACCTGTACAACTTGTGGTCTGCAAAGCTGAACGGATCCCTCTAGGTACTCAGTAAACCTTCTGCTCTGGTTGCTTACTAGGGATGGCAAGCACCTAGGGGTGTTGTCAGGCACCTAGAAGGCCGCAATATTGGGCTGAAGGATTGCATTTGTCTTTGTGGGTCACATATTGTGCATCTCTGTGCTAAAAAGACTCCACAAGATAGGCTCGACTACAGCTTTTGCCTATCAGAAAATAAAAATAACATAGGAATAAAAATCTAATAAATCAAGCTTGTTCAAAAATCACTGGCTGTGGTGTCTGCAATGTCCTGAAACCTCTTCACAGAAAAAAAAACCCTGTCTAAATAGACAAGAAAAACCCCAAGAGAAAATCAAGAAAAAATTATAAACTGCTTGGATTATAATACAATGGACCCTTCCCTGGTATTTACACCAAGTATTTCAGGTCTGCTTAATATCATGTAGAATTTTGCATGGATACATGCTCCTAACTTTTATTTTAAGGGGCATAGGGAAAGATGAAAGCTATTCAGTGAGCATTAACTGTAATGCTTTCTGATCTATATGTGCATGGCAAATAAGGTTGCTCTTCCTGGGGTGATGAATAGCATCTCCCTCTAGAAATAGGCTCAATTATTTTAATGAGTGGTTATTACCAGAGCAATTTACTCTTCATCGTAATGATGGCAAAGCCTGACCCTAACAACAGACACATTTAACCACATTCAAATAGAGTCATGCAGAGTCATCTATTCCATACCTAATAGCCTCCACCATGATGCCAACTAGCAATTCATCTGGAATGCTTTTTCCTTTCTTTAATAAGCTCTCTGCTGCTGCACCAAGCTGAGCGCGAATCGAAAGCTGTGGAATTTTATGGGAGAAATTTAAACAAGAAGAGGAAACCTTGGCAATTGTACATTAATTTTAGAGGAATAGAAACACATATTTGTAACTGAAGTTCTCTAACTTCAATAGAGAGCAAGACATTTGGCCAAGACAGACCAGCCTGATGTCACTGAGGTTATTTCTAAACAACTTAAGGCCAAACTTTATCTATTCCTAAAGCAGAGACATCACCTTGCCAACAAAGGTCCGTATAGTTAAAGCCATGGTTTTCCCAGTAGTGATGTATGGAAGTGAGAGCTGGACCATAAAGAAGGCTGATCGCCGAAGAATTGATGCTTTTGAATTATGGTGCTGGAGGAGACTCTTGAGAGTCCCATGGACTGCAAGAAGATCAAACACATCCATTCTTAAGGAAATTAGCTCTGAGTGCTCACTGGAAGGACAGATCGTGAAGCTGAGGCTCCAATACTTTGGCCACCTCATGAGAAGAGAAGACTCCCTGGAAAAGACCCTGATGTTGGGAAAGAAGGGGCCGACAGAGGACGAGATGGTTGGACAGTGTTCTTGAAGCTACAAACATGAGTCTGACCAAACTGCGGGAGGCAGTGGAAGACAGGAGTGCCTGGCGTGCTCTGGTCCATGGGGTCATGAAAAGTCGGACACGACTAAACGACTAAACAACAACAATATCTATTCCTATGGTTTGCACTTGCATGACTGGTTTTCCTTTTGAAAATAGCTTGTGAGGTGGGGTGGGGGAGCCAAAGCAGAAAAATGGGATGGGGAGGAGCTTAGACCCTTGACTCAGTTTTGATTCCTAGTCAGAATTGTTCCTGCCCTGCTCTTTCTATTCCTAGTCAGAAAAAAAATGTCCCCACTGACTGTATAAATCAGGGGTCAGCAACCTTTTTCAGCAGGGGGCTGGTCCACTGTCCCTCAGACCTTGTGGGGGGCTGGACTATATTTTGAAAAAGAAAAAAAAAGAACGAATTCTTATGGCCCACAAATAACCCAGAGATGCATTTTAAATAAAAGGACACATTCTACTCATGTAAAAACACGCTGATTCCCAGACTGTCTATGGGCCGGATTGAGAAGGTGATTGGGCTGCATCCAGCCCCCGGGCCTTAGGTTGCCGACCCCTGGTATAACTCCATGTTCTCCCAGGCCAGCCACTGACTATCCTCTACAAGAAAGGCTATAAAGACTTCATGTTAAGGCTGGAACTTTGCCTAGCAAATGATAGGTCTTTCATTGCTCTCCGCTTGTTTCCTGGTCCCAAACCATTAGCTCAGCACCCCTGGTTTGGTTCCTACCCCTGGCTCAACTTCTGGCACCCATTCAATGACCATCTCCAGCTCACCTGAAAACAAAAATTATATGAAAACCAAGAGGCAAGCTGCATGTGAGGTCAATCACATGCTTTGCCCATGAGTGCAGGACTTTTCTTTTACAAATGGCCCGCACTGGAACCCTGGCTGAGGAGGAGGGTAGACAGGCTTCAACCTTTTGCCCCTCACTGTAGTTCAAATCCACATCTCCCCCATTTAAATCTCCACTATTTACCTGGGGAGAAGCTCCCCTTAGCGTCAATGAAACTGTCAATGGAAACATATGATTAAGGCTGGGATCAAAAGTGCTACTTAGGCTGAAATGGCTTGCGATAGCAAAATATAATTGTTTTTCATATTTGAGCAGGAAAACAGTGCATGAGGGATTTTGAAATGCAAGTGGGTGGGACAACCCATCTGCCAAGCACATGTCACAGAATGACACCATGTGATTGACAGGTGGGTAGGCATGCTAGCCCAAGGGGGTAGGACCAGATAAAGATCTTGCCCATGAGCCAAAAAAGTTGCCCAGCCCTGACCTGGAGAAATGGACAATTAAAGGATGAGATACTGGTGAGTTCAGATATTCAGAAAACTCTCGGAAAGATTCTGGGTTAATTTGCTCTACCAGGGATGCAACCCGAGAACTTGGCACAGAGGTAGCGAACCTGTGGGCATCCTCATTTGGCCTATGAGGCCATTTCTTCCAGGCCACACCCTCCTATCCTGCACCCGATGTCATATATGCGTGGGACAGGTAAAGCCCCTTTCAAAATGCAGGGCACTTTAGGAAAGGCTTCTGAAAACAAATTTATGTGCACTATTGCTGAGCTACAGTCCCCAGCATAGTCAGCAAAACCAAGAAGGGCAGTGGTAAATCGTTGGGTGGTTTTTGTTTTGTAAATGAAACACTTGTCAAGACTAAAAAAACTAGTTTTATTTGAGAGTGCTTTTTGCAGAGGTATTGCCTCCTGAGGTGTTCACACTCAATCCCACAATTGAGTAAACAGAATTTGCAGGGATTTGTAGTACCTCAAAAACCTGCAGGGGGACAAATGAATGAGCCAAAACAAATTGCGTTTACATCACAGGCAATTTCTTTGCTCCCCATTTCTCCAACAAGATTGAAGTAGTTAATGCTGTAATAAAACACAGCAGAAAACAAACATACTACTCCAAAAAAAAAAACCCCACTCCAGATTCAAATGAATACTGTAAATAAACAATACCCGATCATTCAACAAATTCCAGCAGCACAAATGTAACACAGAAATGAGCCAGCAAAAATCTAAAGTCATGGATTTGTCAGGCTCAACCTTGTTATCTATATAGAAAGGAATTTTTTAATTAAAAAAAATCAAGTGCATACTTTGGATAGGTCATCCTCAACATCACTCATCTTCTCTTGTTCAATCATTTGAACGGAAGGTGATTGTTCCACAGGTTCTAGGAACAGCAAAATGAGTACAATTTTTAGATGACATTTATAGGATTAGCAATAGTCCATCAAACAAGCATTCGCTGTGCCAGAACCTTACAATAGCTATGGGGAAAGGTCCCTTCAATAATTTTGCCAACAAAATCAATCCGTTTCTCCAAAGTATGCTATAAAACCAAAGCCTTCCTCTGCATGACCTTATCATCCAGCAATTAACGAGGAATTGACGCCTATTTGCAGTTTGGGGGAGTCCCTCATAATCACCTTTGATACTTTGGTAAAAAGGAAATTAATAAATCATTTGAATAAAGTAGCTAAAATTCTGAGCCCCACAAATATTTTGTGGAAGTGTGATGTTCTGGAGTGAGAATCCTTTCCAACCTACTCCATTGTCCTGAGCGAGGTGTTTTGTAATATAGCTGCTGGTGTAAATGGTACACTTTTCCTCTTCACCTCACAAGTCTGTCCTTATGTGATGACTCATTATAAGCTACCCTAACTATTTTACAATCTTTCTTTCATTTTACTTTTACGCCCGAGGTACTGAATTACTGAGTTACTGCATCATTGGTACAGCCTCTTTCCTTCCTTGGGCAGCAGAAGGTTTTGGTTGGTCCTGCGACAACCACACTGGAAGATAACCTACTTTGGAAGCCTGAAGAACTGGGTGACCAGTTGCATCATGAAGGATCTCACATTCCTGCTCAAGACATTCCACAATCACTGCCAGTTGAAGCCCAAACCCGAAGGTACAATGTAAGTCTGGCAGCATGGGACATTGCATCTATGGGTCCCAGAAGGAAGATCCACAAACATAGCCAGGTAAGCTACAAAAACTTGCTGCCTAGCAGTTCCAGTTAATGGCTGGACAGCTCCCTGCTGTTTTGCCAATGGTGCTGGACAGCTCTGCAAACGCAGAAGAAAAGCAGGGAATCTAAGCAACATAGCAGCTATTTCCCCCCCCTGCTTGTACGTTTTGCTGTTCCTTTTTTGCCAGGTACTGACAAACAACCCCTGTAAGCATGCCCATTGCAATGGGTCTGGCACCTGTAATTCATCATAAACTATGCCCACTCAGATGTACTCTAGGGAGTTCCCAGTTCTGCTGCTTTTCTTCGTTCTGCCCTGTGACCCAGATGCTAGTGTCAGAGAAAGGGTAGTGGGCCCTGGGGGTGCCTGCCTGCCTGCCACACTGCAGTCTCAGTCAGTTAACAGTTATTGTCTCTTCCCAGGGAGCCTGGGATTTGCAGTTCCTTGAAGAGCTGATGCTATAACTCAAACTGGGAGCTTTTCTCAGCACCTTCCAAACCACATTCCTAGAATTCTTACTGGGAAGCTGTCCGAAATAATTAACAGTGGTATATAATCAACAAGAAAAGATATTGATGGTGGGAATATACACACCAAATGATTAAAAAGGCAGACTTCTATCAAAAATTGGAAGATAAATTATTAGATTATAGTGATGAAAAAGTTATAATAATGGGAGACCTAAACAGAGTCATCTCGCTACCATTCTATGTAGCCTTTTGTCCACCCAGAACGGTGGCATTCTAGGTAGTTTTTTGTCCACCCATGTTGCATGTTATTTCCACTGCAAACTGGCATTGATTATATACCACTGTTAATTGTTCTTTGTTATGTGTTTATGTTGTAAATAAATTTAATAAAAAGACTACCTAGAATGCCATGGAGAGATGGATTGGCAAGTCCAGGATGCTAGATAATGATGAATACTATATGATGCATATATAAGCTGTAAAAATGCATGCACAAAATAGTAACAACAACAACAACAACAACAACAACAACAACAATAATAATAAACAAAACAAAAAACAAAACAAAACAAAACATGCAACAGCTCTGCACCAAAAGGGCTGTTGCAAAGGCAGAACTCTAAGGTGAAAGGAACAGGAATTGTTCCAAAATCTCTTGTAAGGAGTTGTAGCAACTGCTAGAGGCAAGGAAACAGTTTGAAAGGCAGGGACATTATCGTTATCGTCATTTTTTTGTGATCAACAAACCAGAAATAAGACAAAAATATAAAACCATGAAAAGCACTGTAATGTTAAGTACAGAGCAAAATGCAAGGCAAGCTTGTTTTGTTTTTGCCATCTGATTTCAGTGAGATTTAACAATGATTTAAATCTTAATGGAGATTTTTATTTTTACCTTTACCTTCATCGACCTCAGGTGTCTCAGCGACTTTCACATCCTGTAGTAAGTCATATGCTAATGTTATTGAAGCCCTGGAAGCTGCCTTCAGGACCTTTTTGATAAAACAAGCAAACTCTCCATTAGCTTTTTATTTTCCTATTGTGACACAGCAGTAGGTATTTTTGGGGGGGGGGGTGATTAAAAGGAATAAATAAATAAATTTAATATAATACTCTAAACCAGACTTTCTCAACCATGGGTCCCCAGATGTTGTTGAGCTAGAACTCCCATCATCCCTAGTGAGAAGGGCCAGCAGTCAGGGATGATGGGAGTTGTAGTCCAACAACATCTGGGGACCCAGTATTGAGAAAGGCTGCTCTAAACAGGAGGCACAAATAGATAACTGAAAGCACCAGACTTCAAGAACTTACATGGAGCCCCTCTTTAGATTACTGCATACATTATTTCACTTACTTCAAAATGTGGCCTCTGTCCCAAAGCCCTGCCCTGACAACACCACTGACTCCATAAACACAACAAGAGACCTGCCAGATCAGATCAAAATTCCATCTTGTGCAGCAATTGGCTTCCCACACTGGCAAGAGGGGGGAAGCTCACAAGCAAGGCACAAAGGAAGCAGACCTCCCCTGTTATTTGTCCTGAGCATCAAGCATGCTGTTTCTGGGGATAATTGCCATGACTAAGAGCTGCCTATAGAACTGACTTCCAAGAATTTGCCTCATTCTGTTACAAAGCAGCACAATCCTAACTACAGTGGTACCTCGGGTTACATACGCTTCAGGTTACAGACTCTGCTACCTCAGAAATACTGCTTCAGGTTAAGTACTTTGCTTCAGGATGAGAACAGAAATTGTGTTCCAGCGGCACGGCAGCAGCAGGAGGCCCCATTAGCTAAAGTGGTGCTTCACGTTAAGAACAGTTTCAGGTTAAGTACGGACCTCCGGAACAAATTAAGTACTTAAACTGAGGTACCACTGTATATGTGCTCAGAAGTATTAGTCCTGTTGAAACCAAACGGTGTTCATTCCCACCTAAGTGGAGTTAGGCTTCAACCCTAAATTGGTGACCAGCATCAAGCACTTTCTGTTCCATTCCATATATTATGTGCTGTGTGAAAAAGCACTTCCTTTTTGATATCCTGAAGCTTCTGTTTATCAGTATCACAGGGTGACCATCAGTCCCAGCATAAGGAGACAAATGTCTCTAGGTGCTGTTTTTAATTCTAGACATCTCTACTGTGTCCTGCTTTGCTTGTCTGATACTCTTCAGCTTTGCTGCATATTGAAGGTACTGCAAACCCCATCTTAGTTTTGGTTGTCCTTTTCTGTTGGAGTTTCTGCCCTTTATTTCTACATTTCCACCTCTCAGGTGGTAAGAGCTGTTCGACAGTGGAACGGACTACCTCAGAAGGTAGCGGACTTGGCCATTTGGATGCTCATCCATCAGGGATTCTTAAGCAGCAATTCCTGCATTGCAGAGGGTTGGACTGGATGACCCTTGGGGTCCCTTCCAGTTCTACAATCATATGATTCTATGAATAACTTTCTTGCGTTGAGAACTGCATACAGAATTATTGTACGGAGGATTCAAAACAGGACCACATGATACATTTCTATTGCAAAAGGCCATTTAGCCTCAGAAGGAAAGGAATTACAAATAATTTTGCAGAAGCAAGTGAATGAGAATCCCTCTCCATTTCCCAGAGAAACCAGGCAGTTCCCACCTATCATGCTCCCATTATATAGATGAAAGCTGACCATTAGTCTTAGTGTAGAGGTTGCTGGTCAGACAGAACTACTGGATCCTTTTCTTCAACATCCCTTGCTTTAGTGACATATGTGAACAAGAGGGGACCAAAGATTTGTATGGTTGTTAGAAATGTGCTTTAGCTCCAGGAAGTTGTTTGCTTCTCTGCATGATTAAGTTACTTAATAGCGGTTGCCATTAAATTTATTCTGTGTCTGATTATAGCTATTTTGTTTTACTGGATTCTGGTGTTGTATTTGATTGTATAGTATTGGTGTGTGAGCACACACGGGTGGGTGGGTTTTTATATTTTTATTGCTCAGTGAATCACCCAGAAAAATTAGTTTATGAGGGGGAGTAATAACTTTAACAAGCAAATAAATAATAAATACTGCCACCATGCATTAAAGTCACCTGAACCCATTTGCCCTGCTATATATCCCATCATTCCTGACCATTGGTGATACTGGCTAAGGCTGATGGGAGTAGGAGTGCAAAAACATCTGAAGGGTCAGAAATTCCTTATCCCTGCCTTAGAGAGCCATATGCTAACTTCCCACCTCCTCCTGAGAATTGAATGGTGCCACTACAGACTGATATAGCAAACACCCTTTTGGAAGAAGCACTAATTCAATTAGGCAGCAGTTTATTGCTCCACAACAAACAATTTTTAAAGACTTACTTCAATCTGATTCCTAGTAGGCACTTCCAATTCAGCTTGAAGAGGACTAAAATCATTTCCTGGCTCATTCTCATTGGAGGCCCGGATTGCCTCTGTGATCAATTTATCAATTGACATCACCTGAATATTGCAAACTGACACAGAGAGAACCCAGCTGATATAGGCTTAGATTTTAGAACACCAGAAGAGAACACTAGTGAATAAGGACACCAGAGGATTCAGACAGAGAAGGAAACAGAAACTGCTGCTGTTAGTGTGTTTGTCTGTCTGTGGTCAGGTATGGAAATCAGTCAAGCAAATACAATCAGGATTTTTCATCGAAGGATATGCAATCAATGAACCCTTTTAAACACAGTTTTGACATTTCCTTTACACTGAAATGAATGTAAGCTACATAAATAGTTACATAAGTTAGGTGACTCATTTTAGATAGCGGACAACAAGATAGATAACACAGCATTTGGTGGAAAAGTAGATACTGTTGAATAGAATAGAAGCTGCTGCTTTCTTACATCCATACTATTCAACAGTATCACATGAATTCTACATGGTTTTATCAAAAGCAGCACAGAGATTCTCTTAAGGAATCCTCACTTGCTCCTGATGGAGACATTCTTGGCCATTGTGTTCTAAGTTATTCTCCATTGATGGACCTGAACCTATAAACATGCTCTGGGGAGTTGTAGAGCACATACTTTGAATGACCAAGGTCTCAGATATAAACCTTGGCCTCTCTTGCCATTTTAGTGTCAGGGTGCTGGGGAAATACAAAACCCCTTCCTTAGAGAGCTACTGCCAGTACAGATGAAACAAGAAAAATATAAACCAGAGGTCTGGTTCAGTATAAGGCAGCTGTGGAGACCCAGAACATAGATCTTCAGTTCATAAGTGACTGTTGGGATAATGCACTATTAGGAAATTCGAAGCACATCTGCATGTCATGATAATAAGTCACAAATCGTGGCTTACCACGCATGAACAAATCACTTCCACTCTGAGCTGCCCTGCTCCTCCTGGCCCATGCTGGGTGGAAACTAGGGAGAGACAAATCTGGCAGCTTTGGTTTCTTCCCATTTCCTATTTTCCCCATCTTAAATTCAGTTCTCAACATTAGTGTGTGATTTTCTTTTTTGCTGAAGTCCTCATGAAAATTGACCACTATTTTACTGCGAATTTCTCTTAATACACCCATTTTTTGTATGAGCTTTTGCCTACTATACACATTTTTGCGAAGCAGTGCCTCCTAATCAAATGCATTTTTGTCTGTTAATTTCACTAAATCTTGTACGTATATATGCATTTCTTGGCTGGCGAAGCCAAGCAAAATCTGGAGAAGTGCAAATTTCAAAGGATGGCTGTTTCAATATGCACATTGTTTCAGAAAGTACAAATTCCGTAGGTTTGCCTCTAAATGCAAACGGAATACCATTTCTCCCATATCCCTACTGAAAACAAACCACAAACTAGGAATAATTGTTTGCTTTGCTCCCAAGGAACTGTGGTATACAGTCAAGATTTGTTTTTGACTTACTGATTATGCTTCATTAGAACAAAACCAGCCATGAGCCCCGGTTTGGACATCATGCTAAGCCACAGATTATGGCTTGCTTCTGCCCAAAGTGAGCAGGGAGGAGCAAAACAGCCCAGCCCTTTCATATGCAAACTGGATTTGGGAGTAATAGTAGTTTCATTTGTCTCATCCATGACATAATTCTGCTCTTTTTAGTGGCTCCTAAGTGCAGTTAACTTTCCTTGGACTGTGCTTACCAAGTCAAATTATGCTTTACTGCATCTCATTAATTTTTGCTGGGAGTTCAGTTGGCCACAAAGAAAGCATGAACGCAAAAATGAATCAAGTCAGTAAGTAGGAAGAAGGATGTGGAGGAAGCAACAGCCCTACCTTCTTCCAAGAACTTTAAGCAGGTGGTTTTCCCACTGAAGTGTTTTCCCAAAATGCACCCCTTGATTGGAAATGGGGACAATACAGGTGGAGGTGGTTCCGGCTCCGGAGGATAGAAGAGTCCCAACAGTCTATGAATGATATAGCCCAGTATTGGGTTACCCGGTGGAGGTTTATTTGCTCTGATATCTTCAGGTGGGTACCACTCCTCAATCATTTTCTGTAACAAGACAAATTACAAAATAAAACGGTGCACATTTTCCATCCAGTGCTGCAGTAAAAGAAAAAAGTGGGGTACCAATTAAGATTGCAATTCTAGACACACCTATGTGGAAATGAGACCCACTGAACCAGAGATAACTTCCATCTGAGTAAGTATATACAAGCTGGGGCTGATAAAGTTTTAGAGGTCTCTCTATATGCAAATCATGATGATGGTTTACAGGAATGCATGGCTAACTTGTAGCCTCCTCCAGTGGGACTGATAGCAACTTTGTGGTGTGCAGGTAGGTAACACAGATTATAGAAAAATTAGGAATGGAGGATTTAGCCCTTCACTCCCCATTGTTCCCTCCTTAATAAAATTAGCACAAACCTCGACAGAAACATGGTTCTTTGAATAAGTCTGTAAATAAAAAAATTTGGAGACCCAGTCACAGAATTTCTGCCTCATGTGTTGTTGGCCCTCAGGCTATTAAAAATGTGGTCCTGCAACTACAAATTGAAATCATGTGCCTGATTCTCTTCCTGTTAGAGCTACTAGCACACACACACACACTACAGGCAACAGCTAAATAGTTTTATGCTTTGGTCTCTAAAACCCAAGTGATGCCTCTGACGTATGATTGTCTAACTATCTATTTTAATTGTAACTCCTTTTGAAGGATGAACTACATGTACTCAGACATACTAGATAGTGAATACGAAGTTACTGTTTCCTACATCTAAACTGATGAAGATTCAACTCGTGTAAATACGAATACAATTTTTGATTTCAACAAGCATAGGAAAGCAAATTACTTTACAATCCAAGACCACATTTCAGGGGGTGAACATGAAATAAAGTATAAAGCCTACTTCATGAAATGTATAAAGTGTTGTCTAAGCTGGCAGGCATATATTCACATGTGTGTGGTGGAGGGAAATGCAAGCAGTGAAGTCAGTAGAAATGAATGAAAAATATTATTTCCTTTCCCCTCTGAATTTACTGATTTTTCTTTCTTTCTGCATCCAGACACACATCTACATAGCTAACAACTTAAGATACTAGTTCATGCATTTATTGAAGCAGACTCTAATCCAAGGGTAGTCTATGTGGTGCTCTACTGATGTTTTTGGATTAGATATCCCATCATCCCTGACCATTGGCCACAATATCTAGGCAGATTAAAGTTGGCTTTAATAATATCTGGAGAGCACCATGTTGGCCATCTCAACCATGATAGCTTATGCTATAATAATTGTTACTTTCCTCCCTGGAACAGACTAACATGGCCACCCCTCTGGAAATGGGGGGGAGACATGGAGAGTAAGCTCTCTACCATAACTTCAAGACACATGTTGACAGTATCTTGCTTTTCAATTCCCTTAGAAGGGTTATTTTACTAAACTGTATACACAGGCTAAAAGGCCCCACTTTCAGTTTTCATGCCCATAACATTTCTGATTCTCCAAACCATTGTTTGCCTAAAACAACCAATTACCGTATTTTTTGCACCATAACACTCACTTTTTTCCTCCTAGAAAGTAAGGGGAAATGTCTGTGCGTGTTATGGAGGGAATGCCTACGGGTGGCATGCCTACGGATTTTCCTCCTCTAAAAACTATGTGCGTGTTATGGTCGGGTGCGTGTTATAGAGCGAAAAATACGGTATAATGTTGTGCTTTCCCTTCAAGCCAGGATTGGAAACCAGCTTCGAACTGTAGTTTCTAATAGTGATTTGATAGGCAAGTTTAAAATCATAGTTTGCTGGTTCTAAAGAAAAGGCAAACTGTCTTTTACCCAAAACAGGAGTAACTATTTGACTTTGAGTATATGGAAAGAAGAGGGGGGAGTATGATGAAAGAGAGTCCTCTTCATAGCCTGCTTCCCCTCACTGTGTGCTGACGTTGGTCTAAAAACCTGGCTTGTATTAAGCCAGAATGCATCTCCTGGGAAACTCTACCTTAATGTCAGTTAACAAATCAAAGTAATGCCCTATTTTCTTGGCTGTTAGCCTACGCTATGCCACAATTCCCAGGTTTGGATGTAACTGGGAATTTTGGCTGAATACAAGCCAGGATCTTTGTGGCAAAGCTGGTGCACAACAGCCGGAGAAGGAGGAAGAGTGTGTGGAGAAGCATATCAACCAGCACTGAGTCACCGTTTCCTGGTTGAGATGGCATGGAGATCTTCCACACTGGGCCATTATCTTGTCCATATTGTACAACTCTGTGGTTTCTTCTTCTGCACACATCAGAGTTGTAGCTTGCCTTATCGTAACCTGAGAAAGCCACTTACTTTCTCAAAGCAATTCAAGGCAAGGTTTTAGATAAGTGAACTCACCGCTTATCTCCTCGGCTGAGACCGGGAAAGGAGAAGAGCTATTGGAGACAGAGGATGATGGAAAGGAGCATCTGGGGGAGGCAGACAAGGGTGTGTTTTCATAGGACATCTCCTCTGCTCCCAGTTTGTGCCTAAGTACACAACTGGAAGCATGGGAACCAGTACTTCAGAGGTGAAATATGCTATAATGTGGAATGGGTTCTCCCCATGTCCAGATCACACGCTTTCATGAAACTCTACAACTGGTGAGCAGTCCATACCTACTTGCACCTGTCATACAAAGAGGCAATGAGACATTGTTGAGTGTGCCCTGTCATTGTGGAGTTTGCATGTCTCAAGGGCATTGAATGGAACTCCCCAAAAATTCTAAAAAAGGAGGTATTTCCATTCAGAGCAGCTGCCGAAGCTGAAAGAATGGAACAAGCACATTTACCTTGGAAACAAAGAATCAATAAAAAGGATAGAAGAGCTGCCATAAAGTGCATAAGAGCTCCAAGACTGAACTACATCAGGGATGGGGAGCTTCCAGGTGTTGCTGGACTCCATCTCTCATCAGTTCCAGAAAGCATGGCCAATGGACAGAGATAGTAGTTGTAGACCCACCAACATCTGGAGAGCCAAGGTTTCCCATCCCTGATCTACAGCATTCCAAGTTCTAGGGTGATGAGGTGGAGAGAAAAAGTCAAGAGCTGTGTTTGAGGTGACAGCTGGTCTGTGTCCAATATGCTACCCTTAACTGTAGATTAAATGGACCACTGGCCTAACTATGTAAAATGAGATTTATATACATCTTAGTGAAATAACTCTGCATAATACAGCAAAAAATAACACAGCCATCAGGGTCATCCTGCAGATTAGAAGCTTAAGCAAAATAACGAATCAGGGCAGTAGGCCTGTAGAAACTAGTTGCTGGGGAACATAAATAGGAGATTGCTCTTGCAGGCATATCCAGTGTGTGCTTCCTGCAGGAATTCTGGTTGTCCACTATGGAAACAGAATGCTAACTGGGCCTTTGGATTGATCCATCCAGCAGAGCTCCTCTTATGTTACATTATGAAACTGCTTTTGGACAAAAAGATGTAACTGAATACAACATTTAAAGCGCAGCAAAAACTAAAATAGCAGCACTAAAAAAATATCAAGTTTAAATAACAGTTTAAGACCATAATTTTTTCTTTTAAAACTGCAGATTAATTAGGCACCAGGTCTGAGTGCCTCTTGCAGTCTTTCTTCTTCAGATTTGGTCACTAAAATTTGGCTTCAAAACTCTATTTTTAAGTATAGAGTCTGTGGTATCAAGATTACACATGGCACAAAACCACACTTCTATTTCAGCAGAACACTCTTATTTGATAAGGGCTATAAACACATTCTGTAATGTACAGCACAGCTGTACAACAGGACAGAAACACAGAGTTAGGTTATTGACCCAGTGTAACTTAGAATTTTCTGTGCTAAGGAGCAGCAGCTCTCTGTGACTTCAGACTGGAGTCTTCCCCACCCGGAGATGCCAAGGATGGAATCTAGAACCTTTGCCATGCAAAGCATGAGCTCTTCCAATGAGCTGCAGTCCTTCTCCACTTATAGGAAGAGTTGTTGGACTTCGACTTCCATCAGCCCCAGACGGTTTGGCCAGTAGCCAGGGATGATGGTAGTTGTAGTCAAACAACATCAAAAGGGCCACAGGTTCCCCATCCCTCCCTCAATAGACATTTGGAGAAACATCTTTGACTACAAGAGAGGTTTCACAGTGGAGCCAGCTATCTAGAGGGGTGGTTGGCTCTCCCCCACTGGAGATCTTTAAGCAGAGATGGTTGAGGATGCTCAAAGCCTGGGGTTTCTTACACCAATAAGGGGCTTGGTCTCTAGCCCCAACTCTATGGGTAGTATTCAACTAAGTTTTACTCAAAGTAGACGGATTAGGCTGAACCTAGTTGTGTTCAGTAATTTCAATGGGTCTGCTATGAGTAAAACTTAGCTCAATTGCCACCTTATGATTCTATGACCATAGTGTACTGGTATCCTAAGGACTGAGCTTAAATCTACAAGCCAAACACACTGAAAATAAAGGGAATGTACCACTTGATTTCTGTGGGGCAATTTAATGATAGCCAACACTACTGTGGTGTTGATGTTAAGTGAAGAGAACAGTCTTTGTTCTTCAAAGGAAATCCCTGTTCAGATATACAACCTATTATGAACAACAACTTTCACTTACGTGTGTTAAAACCTAAAAGAAAGAACTGACATGCTTTGTGTTGTTGAGGCAGCCATCACACAAACTCCTAATGAAGTCTTACTACTTAGTAGAAAATAAAATGTACCAAAATAAATTGGTTCAGGATGTGGGCACAAAGAGAACATATAAATGTGGTATTAGTTTCCCAAACAAGATTTTAAAAAACCTCTATTACACACAGAGACTATTTTCAAAGATGGTACTGCATAGACTCAAATAAGCTAGTAGATCCAAACCCAGAAGAAAAAAAAAAGGTTATTTTCTCCCTCAATGCAGCCAAATTGATAACAATGGCATTTGGAGATTGACTGTATTTTGAAAAAAAAATTGTATCATAAGATACATATATTCAGAGTTCAATTATATAATCATAGTCTGCTTTTGAAACTAAGGAGAGAAAGAAACATTATGTACTTAGCTATAATTTCTCTTCTTAAGATTCCTGCATGGAGATGATAATGATAAAAGCTTTTTCTCAGAATTGCCTTATATAAAAAGTAATGATATTGAAATAAGCTGATCTCAAAATACCAGGAATCTGACTAGAAAAAACTAATCCACCTTTTTATCAGATACAAATTCTGTTGTATGAAATAAGACTACTCATTCTGTGACAGACGTGGCGTTTATTTCACATTAGATTTTGTGGACTCCTTTATGTTACATTTTCTAGCACAGTGGAATGTACTACAGTTTAACTTCTGCTGAAATAACAGCTATGTAACTCACTTCTCACAAATGTGTGGTGATCCTGCATATTGAGGTTACTGCATTTGTGTGTCAAACAGCAAAACAGTTGATGACAGCACAGCCTTCCAAAATGGCAACAATTCAAAGTATAGCCTAGTCCCAGAAAGACAGATTATGTAGTACATTTAACTACGTGGGCTAAACTAATATAAACTATTATATGAAATCTATGCAGCATCATGGACAAAAGGTGGCAGTCATGAGCAATGATTTTAACGAGCTGCATTTTCTTCCACTAGGCCATGTCAGTTGGGAGTACCTTATATTCATCATAATCTTTTTCATCTAGTAAATTCATTTTGTCCAGTTCTACTAATTGTCCTGGAGTTGGTTCATCTGGCAAAGGCATTTCAATCTCAGCTTGCTCATAAATCGGTTTTCCTTTTAAGAATAGCTCTTTCCAGTCACGCATCAGCTTTATTGGGATTAAGCTGAGGAAATCAAGCAAATATATATATATATATATTAATAAATCTGTGGTCAGATCGATTAAAGCATGCTTTCTAAGAGTTACATGGATCAATAGCAACATCAAATAGGCAACACAAAGAAAGAATAAATTAAAACATGAACTACAATGGTACCTCGGGTTAAGTACTTAATTCGTTCCGGAGGTCCGTTCTTAACCTGAAACTGTTCTTAACCTGAAGCACCACTTTAGCTAATAGGGCCTCCCGCTGCCGCCACCACGCAATTTCTGTTCTCGTCCTGAAGCAAAGTTCTTAACCCGAGGTACTATTTCTGGGTTAGCGGAGTCTGTAACCTGAAGCGTATGTAACCTGAAGCGTATGTAACCCGAGGTACCACTGTACTCTGAAGAGAACAGAATTCAACGTGGTTCCCATTTATTACCAAGCCAAAGTGAGTACGCACAGGCATGCATTGACACACTTCACTCCTCCTTTAGTTTTCCTGCTGCCAATGCTTCCTGGAGCTGAGCCATGTTTTGGCTTAGCATTACATGTGAATCTAGGCTCATGGTCTGCCTTTCACAGACAAACCATGAGTGGCAGCAAGCCAAGAACAAACTTTGACTATAGCTCATGGTTTGTCTGGAGCAAGACAAACCACAAGCCCAGGTTCAGATGTAATGCTAAACTAAACCCAAGTGTTCTCTGTGGCTAGGAATGCTTCTTATCAGTTCTGTCTGGTTTGCCAGTTCCTAGAAAGGAGTAGCTCATGTGTTGATAACCTAGAGGCTGGATTACTACAAAAAGGCTCTATGTGGGGCTGCCCTTGGGCCTGGTTTGGAAGCTCTGGTTGGTGCGGAACAAAGAAGCAAAAGTGCTGATGGGGGAACATGGCTGACAACATGAGACACCATTGTAGAAAACATCTGCACTGGCCCAAGTGCAGCTAAGCAAGATTCAACGACTTGCATTAAGGACTTTTAATTAATTTTAAGCCCTGAACAACTTAGGGTCTCTTACAGACTGTGTGAACCATTATATTCCACCTTGATCACTGAGATCATCTGCAGGAGCGTCATTCACTGTCCCCCAAATTGGCGAGACTCATTTGACAGCAACAAGAAACTGAGCCTCTAGTGTCATTGACCTAGTCTTCTGGAAGACTCTGCCAATAAAGTTTCAGCAGGAACCTTCTGTTTGAACTTTAAAGCACCTGTTGAAAACTTTCCTATGCTGCCATGCTTACACTGACAATGAACATATGACCTTCTGAAACAGCTGATTTTAAAATGTGTATATGGTTTTTATTGTATGGTTCAATGTATGTTTGTGGTAAACCTCTGTGATATGTACATTTTAAAATAAATAAACAGGAGATAAGCTTGCAAAATGGCTTTCTCTTTACTATTATCCAAACTATTATGAGAAACATGAACTGCTTAACAAAGAAAGAGTAAATCACAAAGTTACAAATATACTGGTTTCTTACATAATTAAATGTACAGGATATTTTTTTCTTTTTTAAAAATTAAATGACTAATGATATCACCTAGGTCAATGATGGCGAATCTGTAGCCCGCCAGATGTTGCTGGACTCCAACTCCCATCTGCCCCAGTCAGCTTGGTCAATGGTGAGGGATGGTGGGAGATGAAGTCCAAAAGGATCTGGATCTGGTTACCCAACCTGAATTAGTGTTTGGACTTGGTTGCAGATTGTTCTGCCTGTGGCTTCTTGGCTGCTTTACTGTCCAAACTCTTGGGGCTCCTAATGAAGAACGATCTATTTCTGCAGCTTTGGAATGAGTGTAAAACATTTACTTTCCCCAGTTCAGTGGGGGTAAACCAAGCCAAGTCCCGCCAGAATAAAACAACTTACTTGTTTGTCAACGTTCGATATTCTCCTATTTTAGTTGATAAGTCAATGATTTGCTCAACCACTTCCCAACAAATTGAATAGTGCTTCTTATAGCGATCTTCAGCTCTTTTGGCAGCAAGCATTGCATGCAGCTGTTTTTCTTTCAGGGCCTGTTCCTCCTGCTCAATTTTCTCTTGCTTCGCAAGAGCCTAAAAGGAGTTGGACAAAAAATGTAAGCAGAATGTCACCCAAATTTCATGATCCCTGGCCACAGTCCAAAATCCATGTGATCTCACATGACTTCCTTCCACTGCAAATGTTTCTCTCTTAATGCCTAATTTGAGGAGTGCTGCAGAATTTCAGTGGCTGTGGGTTTGAGCTTACTTTATCACTGTGAGATGGCCAAGAGTGGTGTGGTGCATTAGTGACTAGCACAGCGGGGCCGGATTGCTGACCAGTTTTCCCAACACTGCACATTGCTGCTAATTACTGTTAGGGAAAAGGGGAGGGGCAAGCCAATAGGGAGCTCAGGGAGAAGCCTGGGCTATTTGTTTGCCTGCACAGTGATGATTAGAAGCCAACACATACAAACCTGGCACTGCTCTGTGCACTCTGTAAATTAGCCGTAACCCCTACATGGGACAAATCTCCACCTGGCAGCACAAGATGAATGCATTCACATCCACAGTGCACACCATTCTCAGCACTTTCAAGCTGCATTAGAATGCAACCAAACCTAACACTTAGTATGCATATATGCTATAACAGCTCATGCTCACCAAAAAGATATATAAAAGGCTTTGCTGTATTATTATTATTATTATTATTATTATTATTATTATTATTATTATTACTATTTTGTTCTGGCCTTGCATCCTCTAATTCTGGCAGTAGGCTAAGAAAATAATGTTCTGGCCAGGCTTACAAAGTTGCTTCCCAGCCTAAGGGAAACTGGTATATTGGAGGAGTTGATAACCTTCCGCTTCCACCAAGCACTAAGTGTCAACCATTTTCTGTGTCCTTCTATTCTGCTGATTACGTGGGTTTCTTTGGCAACAAGTTGGAGCCCTTTAACCATATACCTCCAAAGCAGCTTGAAGGCAAATTCAAGCCGGAATAAATGCAATTGCGAATGTAAGAGACAAGACAGACCAAGAGCTTTCTTTTTTTAAAAAAGATGATGATGATGGAAGAGAAAATAATGAATGTTTACCTCCTCTCTATCAAGAGCTTCTTGGAATTCTTTGAGCCGTCTCTCTTCAAACTGCTTTTCTCTGTAAATCCTGTTCTGCCACATCACTTCTTTCTCGTGCCGCACGTGCAGCAGTTGCACAGCGATCCTCCGCTCTTGCTGGGATTGTCTCATTAGCCGGTTGATGAGCTGCTCTTCTCTATATGCCTCCTGAAATAAAATTAAAAGACAACCTACGATAGTATGCTTAACTACTTCCACCCCTTGCTATGTATGAAAAAAGCAAAAGAACAAACTGAAAATCCATGGTAGGTCCATGGTAAACTCAATTGAACTGAGTGGGACCTGCTTCCAAGTAATCATGCACTGCACATTAGATTACCCCCTGCTAAGTGCTAAGCAGGAGCCCCTGTATGTAGTCTGAAAACTGCTACAACTGCTGCCCTTTGAAGTTTCAGTGTTGTGTCAGCTTTTTCTTGCTACCATTTTGCTTAACATCAAGCCTGATGAGGAGCTCTGAAGAACAAGAAGGCTTGTTTGCACTTTTGGTTGGACTCCATAAAAACTATGGCTGTCAACAATGCTTCCCAGCCAAAGGAATACACACAGCAGGTAGTTAACTCCTTATTGTCAAATATAGTGTTGCTTCTACAGCTCTGGATGCTTACACACACTATTCCCAGGTTTGCGCTCTATGGAGCAGTTGCAGCAACAGGGGGCCAGTCCCCACCCACCAGCTTATGTATCTTCCCCTGACAGGCTGCACACAAGCAGCCAGAGACTATGCCTGCATGCAAACTTCCTCTGCTCATCCCTTTTCAATCCCTTCCTGGTTCTGGAAGACAGTGGAGCAGGAGAGGGTGGGGAAGTTCCCAGCCCTTAACTTGCCTGGCCTGCCTCTCCCTCCTCTTCTGATGCATCCTGTGCTCCACCCTGCAGCTCTGAAGCTTCCCCTCCTTCCAACTCTTGCCTCTTGGCTGGTACAGTTCCTCGCAAATCACTGATCCCCACTCCCAAGTCAGACTCCAGCCCCCTTTCCCGGTGCACACTTGTCAGTGTCCTGCCAGTCCCTGAAAATGCCCAACTACAGATTTCCCTTCACTAATGGGCCTCACTATGGTAGTTGTGTATCTTAGCACAAACTGATAACTCGCTGCCACTTTGTCAGTGTGTAACCCAAAAATCTAAGAAAGCAGTACATCTAACTCACTTCTTGTGCTTCATGGGCTATTAATTGCTCCCTTAACATCTTCCGTCGTCTTTTCTCCCGTTGTTCACGGGCAAAGGTATCCTCCTCAAGACGTTTCTGAATTTTCCTGATATATTCATCATCTGAGTAGGTGTTCAACAGGTCAGTGATGGCTGGAGTTGTATCCAGTTCCTGTGAAGGCACTGCCGAATGCACCATGCTAAAATAATAATTGGGGGCATCAAGTGTTATATAAATATCTATACAAGGCACAAAGGAACTACCACCAATCTGTCTCATCAAATGTTGTGACTATTGTCAATGATTTTCACAGTGCTGTCAATCCTTGCACAGAGCTTTATAGAGTTGCATAGTGTTTGTGTGTGGAATCAGAGCATTTCAGGAAGCACCTCTCCACTTTTGCAGCTTCAGCCTCCTATGGCTCTCCAGGGCCATCTTGCCCCCACGATGCCTTGCTCTGAGGAAGGGTTCTATTCACAGATGTGGTGCCCTTCTTCAGAGGGGAGGCACTCTGAGGTGAGAAGACCCAGGTGACCTATAGGAACGCCACAACCACTTTGCGATGGTGGCAGAAACTGTTTAAAGAAAGGAGAAGCATCTGTTTTTTACTTACATGCTTCTATCTTCCTCCAAAGTCTTTAGGACTTTAAAGTTCTGGGTGTTAGGATATAGTTCCATTCCACCTTAAAAGGTACAGGCATGACTGTTGTGTGTCACATGCCTGTTTACTTCCAGCACAGTCTGCTGGGAACTTCCATTTTGTATATTGCTTTTGTATTGCTAATTAGCGTGCTTGGTAGCTTCAGAAGGCTACTGAGGCTCAAGTCACTGATTGATGCTGTTCCGGGAACCAGTGATCGCCTGGCTGCCGTCCGGTGGCTGGAGCCAGCTGGGGGCCTGCCTGATGCCCCCGTCTCCCTGGCAGTATCCCAACACTGGGAGCCTGGGCTCTTTCCATTTTACTTATCTACCACCCTTTTGAAAGTGCTAAAAGGAGAACATTCAACAAAAAGGAGGCAGCTGCTGTCCCACAGTGCTCAAGCGTGAAACTAGATGCAATGCTAATCATGTGTCTGGCCTTTACATGCTTGGTTTTTTTGTTTACAGTGGTACCTCGGGTTAAGTACTTAATTCGTTCTGGAGGTCTGTACTTAACCTGAAACTGTTCTTAACCTGAAGCACTTTAGCTAATGGGGCCTCCTGCTGCGCCTCTGCAGCACAATTTCTGTTCTCATCCTGAAGCAAAGTTCTTAACCTGAAGCACTATTTCTGGGTTAGCAGAGTCTGTAACCTGAAGCGTATGTAACCTGGAGCGTATGTAACCCGAGGTACCACTGTACTATGTAGGGGATGTGCTGGGTGCTAGGGGTGAGGGCACACAATCCAGATTGGAACAACCATGAAGTGTGCGGGTAGGTGATGGAGGGAAGAGAGGGTATTTAGCTCTATGACTGTTTCATACAGTTTGTGGCTCTTATAGATGATTCAGTTTTTTTAAAATTTAAATTTTAATTGTTTAATTATTTGGAAATTGTTCTGGGAATATGACCGAAGGGCAGTGTATAAAAAAGATTAGCATAGCTCCCCTATGATCCATTTGCTGCACTTGATTGAACCTGTGTAGAACCTGAACTACTGGTGCATAAAATCTATTGGCAGAACAGCTTTTTAAAAAGTATCTTTGGGGGAAAGGCATTTACTGTTGAAGTTCAGGATAAATCATCACTAAGGGATGATACTGAAAATGGTTCAGTCTTCCAAATGGAAGAGAGGGTTAGGATTAGGCAATGGAAGTGGATGGAGTGATCCAATGGAGCACACATGGTATAATAAGACTTTCAGAAAGCTTTTGATAAAATCACTGGCCGAAGACTCCTGAGTAAGTTTAATAGTCATGGGATAAAAGGACAGGTCATCTTATGGATCAGTAAATGCTTAAATAACAGGAATTAGAGAGCAGGTTCTCACAGTGGAAGGATGTAACACCTGAGGTCTCCCAGTGTTCAGTGTTGGTCTCTGGAGTAAGGGGTGAGCAATTAAGCGACTAACTTTGTTCATAATAATAAATTGCTCAGGGTGACAAGAACAGAAAAGGATTGCAGAGAGCTCAAGAAGGTTCTCTCCAAACTGGGTGAATGGTCAGTAAAATGCCAGATGCAATTCACTGTAAGCAAGTGTAATGTGATGTACATTGTGACAAACGGTCCTAACTTCACATATATCCTAATGGGGTCTGAACTGGTGAGAGACTGGCCATGAAGGAAATATTGGGATCATGGTGAAAATAGTAATTGAAAATGGTAAACCAGCGTGTGGCAGCTGTGAAAGATGCAAATTCCACATTGCATTAGGAAAGGAACTGAAAATAATATTTCCAATTATAGGTAGTGTACTTGGAATACAGTTCTGGTCAACACACCTCAAAAAAGAATATTGTTGAACTGGAAAAGGTTCAGAAAATGGCAACCAAAATTATCATGAAGCTAGAACAACTCCCCTATGAGAAAGAAAACAGCAATTGGGGGTTTTAATTTACAAAAAAGGCAAGTAAGGGGGAACATGGTAGAGGGGTATAGCAGGATACCTGGGGCGTAGAAAGTGGACAGAAAGGTTTTCATTTGAAGTCCTACAATTGCTTTAGGAACCCCAAGATACTCTGGAGTAGAACTATATACCATGATTCTTAAACTGTACATATCACTCCAATAGCACGTGAAAAAGCATGCGTATAATAAACCACAAGTCAATATAAAGTACTTCCAACAAAAAATTAAAACGAAGAAGGCAATGTTTCCAGCAAGCAGAATTTAATGTCAGTGCAGTAACTTCCAACACGTTTTATCTGCCCATCTGCATGACAAGCTATTTGCCTAGAAAGAATGCTTATTAACCAGGTGACTGGCAGCTTCAAGACTGGGAGACCCTCACTTGCTTCAGTTTCCACGTGGAACAGCAAGTCTACCCAGAAGTCACTTGTTCCAAACATTACCTCTCAGTGAGCCTAGTAGGCATGCCACTCTCTTTCTTCATCTGCTTTTCAAACTTCTTAATTTCTGCATAGGTGATCTGAAAAACAAGCAGGCACGTCTGAATCTCCTTCCTTTTGTCAATGCCCTGCAACACAGGGGAGGCATCTTCTTCAGCTCGAAGGCCACACACCTTCACAGCTAACCTGCCAGGGTCCCCAAGCCCCTTCCCAAGAGCTATTCTACCAGAATGCCACTTACACAGACATGCACACATTCTTCAGACATCATGATACACAATGGATGATTAATTCCATAGATACATAACTGATAATTCTACAAATACTTTCCCCCCTCCGAATCTCATTAAGCAAACTTTGTTTCCAAGTGGAGGCATTTGGGATGCAGTGCCAGAGCAATGAATACTTAGTGCATTTCTCTGCCTATGATTTTTTAATTTCCAGTTCTAAAAGTTCAGAACTTACCTCTGCTTCCTTCCTCCTTCTCATAATCTTTTGGTCTTCAATTGCCTTGACGGGGCGCTGCAGTACTGGTTTGGGAATCTGGATAATTGCTGCTTGAATTTTAGCCATTATTTCATGCTGCCTTCGATTTTCTACCATTTTCTAAATATCCAATGAGAAGGTAATGAGCTATTTAAAACTGGCTACTGACTGTTAAGTAAGTATTAATTACCCACAAAGCGCTATCATTTTAGAGTCACTTTCTGCCCACACAAAGGTCACAAGCATATTACAAAATTGGGAGGAGTAAATAATGGGAGCTTTTTTGTTTTTTAAAAAAACAAAGCAAAAAGAAAATGAGATATTATGAGAAGTTAAAGGGCTTATAATCACAGCATCTCAAATAAGTTCACCATTTCTTTCCATTTGGAATTTGTTACATGTTGGACCCCTGAACGGTTAAGTCCAGTCAAAGGTGACTATGGGGTTGTGACATTCATCTCGCTTTCAGGCCGAGGGAGCCGGTGTTTGTCTGCAGACAGCTTTCTGGGTCATGTGGCCAGAACGACTAAACCGCTTCTGGTGCAACGGAACAACATGACGGAAACCAGAGCGCACGGACACGCCGTTTACCTTCCCACCACAGCGGTACCTATTTATCTGCTTGCACTGGTGTGCTTTCAAACTGCTAGGTTGGCAGGAGCTGGGGCAGAGCAACGGGAGCTCAACCTGTCAAGGGGACTCAAACCGCTAACCTTCTGATCGGTAAGCCCAAGAGGATCAGTGGTTTAGACCACAGCACCACTCTCGTCCCTATCTGTTACATAAGAACATAGGAAACTCCCTTATATGGAATCAGACCATTGGTCTATCTAGCTCAGTACTGTCTGCACTGACTGGCAGTGGATGTCTAGGGTTTCGGGCAGGAGTCTCTCCCAGCCCTACCTGGAGATGCTGGGAATGGAACCTTGGACCTTCTGAATGCAAAGCAGATGTCCTACCTATGAGCATGCCCAGGGGTGGATTCTCTGCAAGCAAATGATGGGCCGCAGGGTAGTGCAAGTCACACAGAGCCCTGCCTCCTGTTTGTCAAGTGCTACCCAGACTGCTTGGGACGCAGGTGGAGCTGTGGGTTAAACCACAGAGCCTAGGACTTGCCAATCAGAAGGTTGGCGGTTAGAATCCCTGCAATGGGGTGAGCTTCCGTTGCTCAGTCCCTGCTCCTGCCAACCCAGCAGTTCAAAAGCACGTCAAAGTGCAAGTAAATAAATCGGTACCGCTCTGGCGGGAAGGTAAACGGCGTTTCCGTGCGCTGCTCTGGTTTGCCAGAAGCGGCTTAGTCATGCTGGCCACATGACTCGGAAGCTGTGCGCCGGCTCCCTCAGCCAATAAAGCGAATTGAGCGCCGCAACCCCAGAGTCGGCCACAACTGGACCTAATGGTCAGGGGTCCCTTTACCTTTACTTTTACCCAGACTGCAATAGGACATCCTACCATGTCACACAGGAGGAACTTGCTGCTGGATGTGGGATGGCACATTCCTCACAACCTACTGTATTTTTCACTCCATAAGACACACTTTTTTCTTCCAAAAAAGTAAGGGGAAATGTCTGTGCGTCTTATGGAGCGAATGCGTGGTCCCTGGAGCTGAATTGCCCAGGGGCAAAAAGCAGATCATGCTTTTTTATATATATATAAAAAGGGGAAGTGGGTGTTGAAACAAAGCCGCTGATCGTTTGCCAATCGGGGAGAGAGATAAGGGATGCTAGAGATAAAGGAGGCTGCCGGGGGGGGGGGAGTAAAAGCCCATGGATCCTCAGGATTTTTGCATTGGGTCACCCCAAATTCACCATCAGATCACATAGCATGTCCATGGATATAGCCTGCACACACAAAAAATCACCCACCCACTGTTGCGTGGGGCCGCAATGGCGCAAAAACGTGGCTACAAAGCACGGATCCACATGGATACTCAGGATTTTTGCATTGGGCTACCCCAAACTCACCGTCAAATCACATGTCTGTGGCCACAGCATGAACCACAAAAATCATACATCCACTGTTTCGTTCAGAATTTTTTCCCCTTGTTTTCCTCCTCTAAAAACTAGGTGCGTCTTATGGTCGGGTGCGTCTTATGGAGCAAAAAATACGGTACATGGTTTTCACACTTGGTGGCAGTATGCAGCATCTTCAGGCAATCACCAGGGTCTGAGTGCCCCAGTGGGTTCCTAGTCTTAACACAGGGCCCACTGTTAGCTGACAGCTACTCTGTACTCCTCGGGTGAGACAGCTTGGAGAAAACTGAAAATGGTGGCTCTAAGCTGCCCATAATAATGGCAGCTATACCTACACAGGGCCCCCACAAGCTAGCACTTTGGCACGTGCCCCCTCAAAACCTGGTACCGGTCCTATTTACTTTAATAATCACAGAGTAACAAGCTGAACAGCTATAATGAAGATGTAATTGAAAAGTAGTCTGCCACCTCATGCAAGTGCACTGGAAGTGTGACTCAGCGTAAGTTGAAAAATTGTTATTTTTATAAATAAATTTCCCATAGAAACTGCAGCTAAATAACATGATTTATCACAGCAGGATTCATTTTCTTATGTTCAGAGTCAAGCTTCAGGCTAAAACCTATTTCAGGAATCATGAAATGTTGCATTGGAAATAACCTCCCCCGCCAGTGTTCAAAGTAGGAGGGGTGGAGCGACTGTAAGCCTAAACCCAATTGCTTTGGACTGCTGTCTTATTCCAAATGATGATGCCCTAGATCAAACTGTTACTGAGGCATATTATTAAGTAAATGATTCAAATAAAATGTGGATAGGTAAAGAGTTTTTGCATGGATGTGCAAAGCTTGAAAAGTGGGGGCAAAATGGTATTTGACCAAAGATTTAAAAAAAACACCCAAATTCAGGAAGAAGACTTATGCCTAGAAGCAACTTTCCACACTCGCAACCACTGCAGATATGTATCTCCAACCCACTGGTCATTTGTGCCCCATTAAACTGACTCAATGTGTCTTTTGACGCCCAAAGAGATCCATATCCCCACAGAACACATTCTTGACCTCCCACTGAAGTCTCCCCACAGCCACTGCCAACGTGATTGCTGGGAAGATTTAGTGCAGATTTATCCAGGAAATGTTGGCCTTGGGTGGAAAAAGGTTTGCCCACCCCTGCTCTGGAGTCAGTTGCTTTAATGTGTTATGCACAAGACTGCTCTTGAAGGCAAAATGGAAGTTAACAGTGTTGCATGCTGCAGCTTGTGTCCCTCCTATTGGGAGGCAATAACCTATTCAGCCAGCTTTGCAAGAACTGCATTAGTTGCCAATTTGCTGCCAGGCTAAACGCAAGGCACTGGTGCTTGCTATTAAAGCCCCCTGCAGTCTAGGATTCATATACTTCAAAAGCAACCTGAATCCTACCCCCAAGCACTGGAATGACACTCCAGCATCACCTTCAGCGATATACAAATGAAACTAAGGGATCGTCTGCACTTTTACTTGTCCTGTGCCTGGAAAGCATGGGTCCAAGAGGTTTTATGATTATCCTGTGCTTTCTAGGCACGAGCCCCATTGGTTTTGCCTTTACCCCACTACTTTCCCCCAGAAAACCCACTCTTTAATGCTAACTCGGAACAAACTGTAATCCTTCAAAAACCCAATTGCTGTTTGCTCTGATTCAGCGCTATACTACAGGTTTTGTGGGGCAAACGGAACCAATTCTAGCTGAATTAAATGAAAACACTACAATTTATTTCCATTAGCTTTCTATTATACATACAACACAAACCTCATTTACTTAGAAATAATTCCCACTGTGTTTGATGCAGCTGGTGGGAAAATTCATAGGCTTAAGCATAAAACAATGCGCAAACATTTCCTGCAGCTCTGAGGTTTTTATAAAAAAAAAATTAAATTAAATAGGCTTCTCACATTTTCAAATTGTTCAACAATTTTTTCGGCCTGAATTTTCTTTGCTTGCTGTTGCTCCACAAACTGCATCCGAGCTATCTGACTTTCGAGGTCCTTGGCTTTGCTGTGAAAGTTGTCTGAAATCTGCTGCAGTGTCAAGTCTACCTGACGCGGCACTAGACATTTAAGGCGCTGAAATGAGAAGATTTTCCAAAAGATTTGAAGAAATCTTTATATACCGCATTGAGTCACAGTAAACTCCTTATACTTAGACATAACTTTTTCTCCATCTAACCAAGCATTGCCTACTCTGACTGGCAGCAGATCTCTAAATTCTCAGGCAAAGAAAAGTTCTTCACATCCCCTCCTGCCAGCTTCTTTTAACTAGAGATACCAGGGCCTGAATTACATGCAAAGCAAATGCTCTACCTCTGAGCCCTGGTCAAATTAGGACAGCTTTTTACATGTCTGAAACATATTTTATCTTGGCCTAGTTTTGGATAAAAGGTAAAGGGACCCCTGACCATTAGGTCCAGTCGTGGCTGACTCTGGGGTTGCGGCACTCATCTTGCTTTATTGGCCGAGAGAGCCGGTGTACAGCTTCCGGGTCATGTGGCCAGCATGACTAAGCCGCTTCTGGCAAACCAGAGCAGTGCACGGAAACGCCGTTTACCTTCCCGCCAGAGTGGTACCTATTTATCTACTTGCACTTTGACGTGCTTTCGAACTGCTAGGTGGGCAGGAGCTGGGACCGAACAACGGGAGCTCACCCTATTGTGGGGATTCGAACCGCTGACCTTCCGATCAGCAAGTCTTAGGCTTTGTGGTTTAACCCACAGCGCCATCCGCGTCCCTTAACTCACAGCTACAGGGATGAGTGAATCCATTGATTTCAGTTTCTCCTTTTTCCAAACTTCAGTTCTCCACATTTTCACATCAGTTTGCATTTTTTTAAAATAAAAAAGGGAGGGGCTTGTGAAAATTCACCAGCATCTTAGTGTGAATTTCTCCTAATATATGCATGTTTGTATGCAATTTTCCCAAACGTACACATTTTCCATTATATAACACCTTTTAGTATGTGCAGTTAATATATGCATTTTTAATACACATTCTACCCTAAAATCTGCATTTTTTTACACATTACTTTGTCTAAGAGCTGTACTGCAAAAATTCAGAGGAGTGCAATTTTTAAAGGATGGCTGCATCTCCACATTGTTTAAGAAAGTGTGATCTGGGTAGGTTTACCTTTAAATGTGAATCGAGTCAAATTTCTCCCCCATCCCTAATACCATTTGCTGCACTTCATAGTTTTGCAGAGCTAGCAACGTCCAGATTAACAGCATCCACTGCCAGCTAATATGGTCGAAGCACTGTGGTTTGTAATCTGCAGAACTAAAGGTGGTGGCAACCACCTTTGATTTCTGCTAAATCAGCGAATCTGCTAAGTCTTACTCTTTTTTAACTGGCAGCCATGGTGATGACAGGAATGGAAAAAATTAACTGTGCTTGGAAATATTTGCTGCTTCTCAGTGACAGTCGTGTGAGATTTTGACATCTTGGATGACAATATGATTGGAAGGAAATTTCATGCCATCAGCATAATGTGCCGTTAAGGAATGTGAAGAAGACGACAGCCTTGATGCCCAAACATACATGGAATCATGGCTGTTTTGGAAAGCAAGCACTGGAATGCATCAGGGCGCATATACTCTAGGTGGAGAAGAAGTAAGGGTTCCAGTTACGCTTAGATTATTGTAATCCGCAATCGACATTTTATGTAAGATCACCTACAAAAGTAATTAAATTGATATAAAAGATGGGAAATTCCATCTTCCAGATACAGTTCCTGTTCAGTATAAAAGGTGCTTCACAGAATCATTTTCACTCTCTGCTTGCTCCCTGTTCAACTCTGCTTTGCATGCTTTTGCCCAGCTGCAGGCCTGGATGAGTAGCTCTTCCAAAATGTGATTATGTGAGAGAATTTAGAAATTCCATTTCACAACTAGTTGGGCTAGAGGAAGTTAGAAGGTGGCCAAATCCTTAGGACATTTTAAAGCTATTTTTTCTAAAAGTATTACATTGCTATATTGCATTACATTGATTTATTTCATTCCTATTTCCTCATATCACCATTTGCTATATGAAGATTATAATATTCCTCCAATGAAGCACTGTACACCAACCAACAGACTGATTTGCTTCAGTTGCAATCCTAGTTTTTATCTGTTTCCCTGGGATGCTATTGAGCAAATGATTAGAGAATTCAATTAATGTTGGTGCATTGACCAGGAATGGGTGGTTAAGTAAGCACTGATTGCTGATCAGCGCTTCTGCTCAGCTACTAGCTGAGGCTACACACACACCTAAAGCTGCTGGATCAATTTAAAAACCCTGAGCACTACAACTATTTGTGGACATGGCTCTAGAGAGGGGCACATGCATGAATGCCTGCTTCTACACATGAATCCTCCCTTGCTGGCTCAAGGTTACATTCTTTCAGAAAGCTTTGTCAACTGTCCATCAATTTGATAAAAGAATGTGTTAATTTATTGTTTAGTGAAGCAGCCCAGCTCAACATAAATTAAATACCTCATGAAGCAAAACCAGGGAGCATAAAAGCCAATGATTTCTTTAAAAATAAAATAAATAAAAATAAAAAAATCATTTTTTATTTAAATCAGATTTTTTAAATTTTTTTTATAAATTTAAATTGGATTTTAAAATAAAATGCTTTTGGAGGAAAAAAAATCTTTCTAAAGATAGTTTTTTCTCCTTCCAATAAAGTACAGCAGAAAAGTTGTCCAAATATAAACAGTTAACTTACCAAACCTCACAATAATTTCATAATTATCTATGTATTTCTAATGGTATAACCAAATCAGTAATTTTTGACATAACTGTATAAACAACTCTGAAAATTTATTATTCCAAAAATGAAACCTTCATCTGGTTGTAAATATTAAGATTATACCAGCAGCAATGCTTTTCTGTAAAAAAAAAAGTGATTTAAATCAAGTCTTACTGACCAGTGGTTTAAATCATGATTTAAATCAAATCCACCCTGAGCAAAACTAAATCAAAGAAAAGGTTTGCAAGTGAAAAGGAATGCCAGCCACCTCAGTGTAGATTTGGCCTGAAATATGTAGCTAATTTAAAGTTATTCTTGCCCTTACAGTAGTACAGCCAGCTTATACAGAGTGAGGATGTATGTGTGAGGATGGAACATATGTTCTGAAAGATTTACAGCTCTGATCTCCTTATTTAGCCTTCTGGGCCTTTTGCCCAGTTTCAGCTTGCCAAGATAGAAACCAGGAACAAATGGCCAAAGCTATTTGTTGTGAGACTGAAAATGCAAGGAACTATGCAGATACCTGCTGGGACACTGCGAAGCAAAGAGATCAGAGAGTTCTTAAAGTGGCTATTAGTTTGGTGAAAGCGAATTTAGAGTAACCTCTAGAGCAGAGGTAGCCAATATGTGTCTTGAAAGTGGTGCTGGACTTCAACTCCCATCAATTAAGTCACTGCATCCTTTACACAGAGATTCAGTAGACGAAACAGAAATTTAGTTTACAGGAATTCTATTTTGATCTCTCGTGTCATAGGTATATATCTAACAGGTATAGTCACATGTGATGTTCTGCTTCTCTATTGGGAAAGGTGTTCTTATCTCAACAAGCTCACCTCTCGATACATTTCAGTTCCCACGCTCTTGAGCTTTGCGGGAGCTGAGGGTCTCATTGCATCCATGGCAACTCCAGTGAGTCCTGCTTTTTTCTTTTTCTCTAGAGCCACATACAATTGGTAGATCAGTTTGGTGGCAGCTCCATGCTGCTCTGTCATGATGTTTCGGGCCACATTCTGGTCAAACTGCACGCCCAGGAGTTGAAGGGTGGGCTCCATGCGAGAAAAGTTGTTAAGTTTCGCACTGGCAAGCCTGGAAACATAAACAGACTCTGCAATTATATAAGGTTCTGAAATGTGAAAATCTTCCCAAAAACTGATCCCAAAGCCCAGCATTCTTCAATAAGCATGTTCATTTATAGAGAGATAGAGCTAAACAAAATTATCATTAGGAACAGATCAAAACGTTTGGGTGACCACATTTTGAAACCTAAAGATTTTGAGCATATGAAACTGCCTTGTACTGAATCAAACTATTGGTCCATTTACAGGATAATCCAATTTTGTCTACTCAGAAGTAAATCCTACTGAATCAAATGAGGCTTGCTCCTAGGTAAGTGGGATTAGGGTTGCAGCCTTACCCCAACATTAATTATTCTGGCCACCATTCTCCAAGGTCTAAGGCAGAGATGTGGCCTAACCCTGACACATTAAATAGGTTTTTATACTAGAGAAACCTGAGTTGGACCCCAGGACCTTCTAGATGGGAAGCATGCACTCACTGAGCTATGGAACCAATCCCAGTTCCTTATCGTATCTATTTGGGTTTTGATAAGCTTTCTTGGGAGCATGGAAATCATCATTCAACAAGTATATATAGCAGGCACACGGGGAAGTGCAGGATGAAATATGTAAACATGGCTACATCCTTCCTCTCCTTTTCCAAGTGGGAAATGTAGTTGCCTAGGACTGTTGGCCAAACATCATTAGTCACCTTTTAGCAATAAACAATATCCCTATTCAGGCATTTGTTTCTGAATGCATGAAGGGGCCTGCAAAAATATGCTGGCCCCACCACCTCTACACTAAAGTGTATGGCAGCAGCATACCTTCCCATCTCAAGAATTGGAAACTCTATGTGCATAGATGGCCTTGAGATTGAGTCAATCACATGTCAGCTGGGAGGCACATGCTGTCATCAAGGGGGATGGGCTAACCCATGCATACCTGCAGATTTACATATGCCTTCAGTATTCCTAAGCTGAGTTTGGGGGGGGACACACTGCATTTTACACCAGCTATCATCTTAATCTATTTAGACTGGCATTGGCATTCAGGCAGGCAGATGTCTAAGTCTTATGTCAAACATCCATGGTCCCGTGGCCTTTCTGGTCCTTCTCCTTTCTGCCACTGCCTGCTCTCTAGCTATCTTCAAGTACGCAAGCAGAGGCAGGAACGTGGAGGAGCAACAACCCTGGCTCTCCCTCTTGTATTGAGCAGTGATGCAGATTGGTCCCAGAGGGAGAAAGCTAATGTATCATCAGTGGCAACAGGCAAGGAGGTAGGCTTCCCCTACTGAGGGCATCTTGCTTAAGCTCCCTATCCCAGGACTCGGAGCCACCACTTAACCTACTATGTTAACCATCTGGTGTTGTGTATATACCATCTACTAACCTGCTTTGCGAAAACTGAGCAAAGTCATCCTGGAGTTCAAACTTGTTGAGAAGTTCTCCGATGAGGTAACCTGAAGAAAACTCGCTGGCAAAAGACTCCATTTCTGGTTTATTTGTAAAGAGAAAAAGGAAATGTTTTTTCTCCCCATTTTTTCAGACCTAAGGGCTGATTCATATCTTACCACCGTGAAGTGCAAGTAACTTTCCTGTGACTTCCTCCCATGCAGTTGCAGTAACATCCAGATCAGAAGCGGCTAACCGGTGGCCCTCAATATGTTGCTGAGCTACAACTACCATCTTCCCCGACCATTGACCATGCTGGAAGGGGACATATCAGAGTTGGAGTCCAACTGGAAGGCCACAGGTTTCCCACCTCTGATCTACACAGAGAAGTCAACACTGCCTTTTCTCAGACCAGGTTTCAGCTAGCATGGGATGAAACCACATGATCCACCTCAACAAGGTGCTTCCGCCATCTAAATCAGGCCTGTACCTGCATGACCCACCAAGTCTATTAACCACACATTGTGGCCTGTGAAACACTCAATGACACTCCCCCTTTTTTCCAGGCCCAGGCAGGCAGCATAAAGGATAGGGTGGTTATCAACCCCTGATGGGTCACTGACTTGGTGTACCACAGATTGCACAGATATGCACTGGGGATTACTGACACTTGTGCAGGCCTGCTCTAGAAGCATTAATGCATGAATTGGCCCTAATGAAACAAATTTTAAAAATGAAGAGCTGCACCCAACTAAGTAATATTCAGCATGTGTTTGTGGGAGGGGTTCATTGGTTTGTTTGTGTTTTATTATGTATTTTGTGTTCTCATTTTGTATTTTTATGTTGTAAACCACCCTGTGATCTTCAGATGAAGGATGGTATACAAATTTAATAAATAATAATAAATAAAATATACTGGTACTCATTCAAGCCAACTGACTTAAGTCACATCCAATTATTTCAATGGGTCTACTTTGAGTATTATTTAGTTGGCTTCAACCTACAGTAAATTATTAAAATAGCAGCAGTTCTCTATTGCCTCTTTTCAGTTCTAACTTAAAAGTAAGCTGTAATAATTTCTTAAATTCTCTGTGTTTCAAGATGCTTCTTCTTCTGGGAAGAGTAAGACAACCCCAATTTGCAATATGAAGAAGCCTTGAGATACAATGGTAATTTGAGAGTTTATAATCGCCTCTCCCACAACCTAAAGAGCTCTAGAATCTGGTAGTTCAGCCTCTCATTAGGGGCATTTCATCTCTCTGTGTGGATGATATTCTTCTCTGGAGGAAAGCCATTTGTAGATCAAATAGTAGGAACAACGGGATAAACATATATCTACAAGGACTGTCTGTACTCCAGAGTCCTTATTAATTGAGGAAATTTGACAGATTTGTGTCCCTTGAAACTGCAGAAGAGTCTCGTGTGATGAAAATCATTGCCACATGGGAGCTTTAGAGGTGTGTTGTGTAACTCAGAATGAACACCATCCACTGTTTTGCTAGGACTGCCAAAAATGTGGAGGTAGTAATGTAAAGTAGACAGGTCACAAAACACAAGGTTATTTGGGAAGCTGCTACCTATTTTTTTAAATATATATATATGAGTTTGAATCAATTAGAACTGATTCAATCAATCCGAAGTGCATTGATTTGCACATGAACAAACTGAAGAAGAAAACACATTTGCAACTTCTTTTTTGATAATGCTTGCATGCGTCACAGCAGGTGCTCTCAGGGGAAGAGGGATTCCTTTGTGTATGAGCAAAGAGAAGATTACACCTGCTACCCACAGTTTTTGTAAGGCTGCACTAAAATACGGTAACTAAATAATATTTTCCCAACTATCTTCTGCCCAATAAGTCAATCAAAAGGTTCTTGAGCCAAATAACTTGAGTTGGCAGCCTTCTTTATTTTGAACAGACCGCTCAGGAGTGTAGGATTGCCAACCTAGAGAAAAGGTCCAAGGAAACAAGACAAGAAATAGCCCCTGCTATTTAATAGTCCCACCCTGCTTCTCTGCCTTTCCCAACTTGCCACGGAAGCAGGAGGATGGATAACAAAGAGGGGGAGCAGTGGGAGATAGATGAGCCAAAGCAGATACAACCTTCTATGGACCTGTTAATAGTATGGTTTGCAGTGATAGGAAACCCATGACACTCCAGATTTATTGGAGTCCAATTCCCATCAACCCCAGACAAGGGCAGGGATGATGGGAATTGCAGCCTAGCAACATCTGGAGGGCTGAAGGTCCACCCATTCCTAGGTTAGAAAACAGTCCATCCTTCAAATATGGTGCTATATAGGGTCTCTAGTTCTTTTAACAAAACTACACTGAGACCATGATATGTCTTTTTGCACATACTGTATGAGCAAACAGTCATTATGGTGTGGAAAACACCAGCCATTCTGTTCATGCAACCCAATGTACAATTCAGGAGTGGGGCTTTCCTGTGCTGCATCATAGTTACATGGAAACAAGGGAACTTCTATATGTCTCGTCTGGCATTACAACTTCAGATTAGGAGAAGCTTCTTGTTGACATATTACAACTCTTACTGCTCTCCATAAAGTATTACTGTCGTTTCATTTTTTAACCAAAGCCTGGTCTCCCTTGATTTCATTGAATTTATTCCAAATGTACCATATCTAAAAACAAATTCCTCTGATCATTGTAGACTCCCAGAATTGATACAAATGCCCACAAAACATTTCAAAATCCCCAGAGTTTCAAGACCCCAATTTCAAAATCAAGGAAGACAACCAAGCTGCATGGAATCCCTCCAAGTGCCATACAGGTTATTTGCTAGTATTAGTTATTAATATTGACACTTAATATTACTGCCTCCCCTGGCTAAACCCAGCCCACTCCCACCAACCCTGCTGGGGCATATTGGTACTCTAGCACAGTTATTAACATCAGTAATAACTTTTTTGTTACTTGGGTGAAAGTTATTTCCACCAATAGAATAGCTGCTCTTTATGCAATTCTGTCATGCAAAGGCAGTCAGAAAGTTGAGTCCTCCTGGTACCTATTTTTCAGTGATGGAAAAATGCGTACTAATGCAAGCACTTTAAACTTAAAGCAGTTTGATCATACTGTCTGTTTTGAATGGGCTCATGCTGTTTAAATTTGCTTGTTTGTATGTTGCATTAGTCTTTTGTTGTCATTGCTGAAGTACTTTTATTTGTTTGTTTCTTACTACTCTACTACCTGCCCTGGGTATATAAATACCCACACCGCATCTGTAAGAATGTAATGGTTTAGTGCGACAGTGCTGAAACTTTGTAACCTCCTGCCTATTGACACCAAACAGACACCTTCGCTGTACTGTAAGCTTTTAGCTGCCTGCCAAAGGCATTTTTATTAATACAAGTCTACCCAGATGTTTAGAAAGTTGGTGTGAGTTTTAATTCATTTTAGTCTATCCTACTACGGCTTTAACTTTCTGCATGTTTTTTTAATTGTGGCTGCCATTCCCCCCCTTTTTTATTGCTAATTGCTAATTTTTTATTGGAAATTTTATTGTTTTATCTCTCTTGTAAACCACTTTGAGGTTTCCACCCACCCACCCCATACAATCAAGTGGCGTGCAGATTTCATGAAACAGTTAAATAAGTAGAATCTACATTAACCAGGGGTAGCTCAGCCGGTAGCGCATGAGACTCCCATCTCAGGGTTGTGGGTTCGAGCTCCACACTGGGCATGACATTAGGGAGGCAAGGCGTTAATGTCATGTTTAGCTGTAAACTCATGCATTGCAGCAGGTCGGACTAGATGACCCGCGTGGCTCCCCTTCTTCTATGAAATGTCTGTGGGGGAAGCAAATGAATCAGCAGCAAAACCGTGCTCCTGAGCATGTGCAAAGCGCCATTCCTCTCACGAGGGGCTAAACAACAAGAGCAAGAGCAAGAAGAAAAGTCTCCACGCGTCTAGGGGTTTTTTGGGGGGGAATCTGGTTTACGGGGGGAAGGATGTTGCCTCAGGCGAGCCGAAATGAAGCGCCTGCCCGCCTGAGAGGGACGCGGGAAGCCGGAGCCCCGCACCTCCCGGGGCTTCCTCGCCCGCCCGCCCGCCTTAGCCCTGCAAGGAGGCTCCCGCACTCACTCACTGCCCGCGAGAGCTTCACTTCTCTGTTCAGCCAATCGCACAGGATGTCCGTCATGGCCGCGAGCGGTCCCGGCTCCTCGCCCGACTGGGCTCCAGGCCGCCTGGAGCGCAGCTCCGCGTCCCGTCACCATGGCGACCCGCTCGGCCGGGAGGAGGCGGCGGGAGGAGCGAGGGCACGCGTGCGCAGCGGGGAAGTCGGGAAAGGCGTCGCTTAGCGGCGCCGAAAACATTTCCCGCCAACTGGCTGTTTAAAGGGACGAGCCTTTGGCCCGAGAGCGCATGCGCGATTTGATGGCATTTGCCGGCGAGGACGGGACGAGTGAGGCTCCATGATTTAGTTAGTTAGTTAGTTAGTTAGTTAGTTAGTTAGTTAGTTAGTTTAATTTCGAGTGCGGTGGGGTCAGTCCTGGAGCACGAATTGCTTTTGCGTATATTTATTATAATACACACACACATATACATACATACATATATGTATGTATAATATACATATAATATATATATAATATATATATATATGTGTGTGTGTGTATACATATTATATATATATATGTATATATATATATATATATATATGTATGTATGTATATATATATACATATATATGTGTGTGTGTATATATGTGTTTATATATATGTATATATATGTGTGTGTGTATATATATATGTATATACACACATCTATCTATCTATCTATCTATCTATCTATCTCTCTGAGAGCAGGTATGAACTTGGACTGTGCAGAGCCGGCAGGAAAATCCTGGACAACAGCAAACCCAAAGAAAGAGTCTAGGGAGCAACCATGTTTGCATTTGCAACTGCCAAGGGAATGCAAACAAAGTTGGTTTAACGAAGAGAATGGTAATTTGCTCAGGCGCCTGGGAATATATTCCGGTACTTGATGTTAGAAACTACATAATAGAAATTGGCTGGGAGGCAGAAGCATATCCAGGCTGAGAAATGTTTTCTGGAGAATATTGCTCTCACACAATCCTTTTCCCGATATCAGAGGTTGTTTTTTGGGGTACAGATAGACTTGATTCTAGGAGCATGTAAGGAATATTTAAACTTCGCTCAGGTGGAAAGGAAAGGCTACAAAGAAGCAGTGTCTCTTATACTGTTCTGTACAAGATTTATATGTGTGTGTTACATCTATATATAGATGTAGGGATATATCACTAAAGGGTGAGGGTGAATTATAGCATTTTGCTTAATGCATCTTACTCAGTTTTGTTAAGATAAACTGTTGACTATAACTTTCTTGCTTAAGCATTGCCTAACAACTTGCATTTTGAATCATGGATCCCGATGGCTCTTTGCTAAAATATATCTAAATCAGCATTAATGGCCCCTCAATATTCTCTTTATTGTGCATGTATGATGATTTGTGCTTGCGATGTTATCAAGTTGGCTATCTAATTGGTGCGTGCCCTGCAGCTTTTGGCTGTATCTCAGGGACTTTTTGTACCACAAATGTTTCTTCTGGGTGGATTTTTTGGATTTTTGGTACCGCTTTTGTAGCGCTACAGCACAAGGAGCCACATTTTTGCTGTCTGGAGGGGCTAACAATGGGGAAGCATCTTGGAACAACTAATAAAGTGGGATGATGTGTAGATAAATCTGCACTATTATTGCATCAACGGCATGTTGCAATAATACCGTGTGTGTGTGTGTGCGCGCGCGCACACACACACACACACACACACACAGAGTCTGGAGGGGTCCTAAGTGTTCTAACAATGTGTTTTTATCTTGGTAGTTATAGGTGGAACTATAAAGGATATGCTAAATTCTCTGTAGTATCAATACACTCTGTATGTTGCATGCTGTCATTGCACCATGTCTTACTCCACCAGTAGAGGAGCCGGGGTGGGGAAAGGTACCATAAGATGTCATCACACCACAGGTTAATTTGATGCTGCAGGGAAGGAGAGCTCATCAACACATAAGGTTGTTTTTAATGGTAGCTCTATATCTTGTGTGCAATTTTACCTACAGAGTTGCCATGAAGAAATCTTGGTTCATCAAATGTCTTGGAATCTATAGTATTGTTGATGCTAAGTATTTGTGGAGTTTATTATATTATGGGCTGCTGGAAATCCCATTTAACTGTTCTACATTTTCTGAAGAAAAGGGATGAGAGAGGGGTTAAAAAATAAATAAATTCCTGCTTGCATGTAACTATTGCTAAGTGCACTACACAGCTTCATGGGGGAGAGAATCAATAGACATTAACAAGCATGATCTGCAGTCTGAAAGACTTCTGGAAATAAGTATTACTGAAGTCAATTTACTATCTCTGAGTAAATTTGGTTAAGATTGTATTTATGTTTTAACAAACATAATAGAAAGGATGGGCTGGGGCTGGGGGTTGAAGTGATGTTAATACCATCATTGAGGGCTGGATTCTGACCTACTGGCATATGTCAGCTTGCTTGTGTTATGTCTTGTGATGTCCTAGTACAATAGAAGTAGCTGGAAATATTGCCTTGCCTGTTGTTGTTTAAAACAAAACAAATATTGACTTACTGGGCTGTGCCAGGGATAGATCCAGGGCAGGTGGGAACAGGACAAAACCTAGTGAATCAGATATGAACTTAGGGAAGATTGATGGTTTGGGTGTGGAATTAGGGTTGCACCTAGTGATTCAAGGGTAAAGCCCTGGGTCTGGCAAAATTTGGTGTGCCTCTCTGTGTATGTTACTTCACTGTATTGGTTATCTGGCAGAGCGTGGTTTATTTTTTAAATACTTACTGTTGGTACCCCTAGGTCTTCTCCCTGAAAATGTGGCTACGGGAGCTGGGTATGAAAAGTGAATCGCTTACTGACCTCCATTACAGGGATAGATTGTTCATTGTAGACACTGAATGGTCCTGATGATTATTTCATGGGAACTACTTTCAGCTTCCAGCCTGGTACACAGAAGAGCAGAAGACAGAGTTTGGTGCTTCAAAAACCAGTATAAATTCAATCTTGCAAGTTGGTGGGTTGGGCAGAGAATTTGATGAAGATGATGCAAATAGTAACTACTTTCCATTTGTTAGGGTTTTTGCAATAGTAACTGCTTCGTGTTTACAGGGCTTTTGCCTAATTCCACTCAAGGTTTTGGGCTTGGCTCAGAAATGGTACAACTGTCTCTTGCTCAAGGCTGGAGCATTTCCCAGAGCCTAGTCCATTTCTATTCATTAGTCACTTGGAGGCAATGAATATTAACCAGACCATGTAGAAAATCCCAGTTTCTGCTAGATGCTTATGCTAGTGCTCTGATGATAAATGTCCTCTAATTTTTCAAAAGTTTTTCCCCCTGTGAAAGAGGCTTCTATTTTTCTGCTTCTTTCTCAAAGCCCTTTAGAATTTCCCTTAGCTGGACCAATGGTCTCCGACTCTGTACAAGGCAGGATTATATGCAATCCCAACGTAAAAGTATTTCAGAACATTGTACAACTGCAGCTTTTGATAAACCGTATTTAACTTCTTAATGCAACAGGCAAGAATCTGGCAGTGTTTGCTTCAGCATAACTTTCAAGGCAATCCGTGTAGCATAAATCCTACTTTCGTAGGCAGCTGCAGAACTCTAAGAAGCACAACTTTTCCTGAGATGTTCAGAGACCTTCAGGAACTCCAACTCCCATCAGCCCCAGTCAGGAAGTATGGGAACTGAAGTCCAAGTATATCTAGAGGGCTGCAGATTCCCCATCCCTGGGCTAAATACATATATTATGAGAAGATTCAGTTCTACCCATCTTTTGGCATAGAGCTAATCCAGATATTGCTATCAAGCTAACCTCCACAAATAACTGTGCTGTGACCTTCCACAACTTCTGATGGTAATTGAAATATGGAAAAAATACAAACATCTGCCAGAGCTCGAAAAATAATTTTTGTGTCACATTTGTAGGGGATTATAAGCATAAGAGGATGAGCAAAGAATTGTGAAACCATTTAGGGGAATCTGCAGTGGCACAGAAGAAAGAAACCTAATAATAGTGTGCTTTCCATATGTCTACAAACAAAAGTATTGTGAAACAAAATTGATGTCTTCCCATGACACTTTTGCAAGTTTTCACTTGCGTTCCATCCCAAAGCACTGTTTAAGGTTGGAAAGTTTGAGGGATTTATGGCAGAGGGAAAGGTTACCAGTTCACTGAAACATTAGCAGTGCCAGTTTTTAAACAATGTTCATTGTTTGATGTTTGTTCTCTCTCTAAGTTGTAGGTATTGAGTGCCAAATAGCAATTTGGAGAGTCCAGCTTACTTCCAAGTGCCTTCCTCCACATCTCCCCATGAAGCCCAAGTAACATTTCGGCATGCATGGGGGAATTCAAAGGAGCGGTGGTATTTAAAAGCTGTTCCTTGCAGCAACAGATTGCGTATTTGTACATTTATAACAAGGATGGGGGAACCTGTGGCCCTCCACAAGATTGTTGGACTCCATCTCCCATCAGCCCCAGCTGGCATGGCCAACGGCCAGCATGATAGGAATTGTAGTCCAGCAATATCTGAATGACCACATGTTCCTTATCCATGGTTTATAAAATGTATTTGTTGCCCAAGTAGATCATAAAAGAAAGTTTAGCCCATGTTCTGTGCCCAGCACGCTAGCCATGAAATGCTGGATTTTCCTGTCTCTTTCAAGTCACAAAAATGGAATGTGTTATACCGAAAGTAATCCATTTTCTATTAGCTCCTGTAATTATTTTGTCTTTTTGGATCAGACACATACATCATTAGTCATAAGAGACAATGTAATGAGGTTTTTTTAAAAAACCCTTCCAAACTAATTATTTTACATGAATGACTTTTTCTAACTCCTAGTTACAGTTTTGATGGGCTGATTATAACCTAAGGGAAGACCTGCCATCCTTTGCATTTCTTCCTGGGTTACGTGTGCAATTCATCACAGGCAAGATGCCTGCCCAAATGCTCACATGGCTTGGGATCTTTGCTCAAGTTGCTTATATACCTTGTCCTCTTTTATAGGCTGCTTTCCTGTAAGCCCAGAGCTGTTTGCAGAAGGTAAAATAACCCTTGAAAGATGACAAAACTGAGGGGGGGGGGAGAGCTAGAAAAGCTAAGAACAGAAAATTACATTATCAAAATAAAATAGAAAACAGGCACCCACACTTCCAAATTGCTCAGCACAGCTCATTAGCCAACCAGTGGCTGCAAACACAGTCATGATAGGTGCCAAGTTGAACTTTTTGTGTGGTTTATTGATGTAAATCATGGCATCAGTGAAGCTGGCATGATTATATAAAATGATTATGATCTATTTTATCCCATTATGACCTATTTTAACCTTGGTACTGGTTCTTACCTTAAACATGACCTGGAAGACATGTGTAAATATCCTGACGTCTTAATACCTAAAGTAACAATCAGTCCACTAATCCTGCGTTACCGGTAAAGTTTAATTATCACCTGTAGGAAACAATGGGGTTCTGCACAGACAATGGAAACTTCTTCCCAAAAGTCATGATTAAGGAAGCATATAAGACAACCAGTTAGTCTTGTAGGTATTGTTAACTTTCATATGAAAGGTGCTATTTCTAATCCCTGACCTTATGGATATAACGTCAAGGGGAGATACACATAGCCATAACACAGGCACATTTAACACCAGTAAAAAGCCCTAAGCCTCTTGCGCGGCGTAGCTAAATGTGTGGGTGGCGGACACACTTGTGGGTTCGGACATACACCTTGTAAGAGTGTGTGTTGGGGCTATAAACTCACCAGATGCCTCTGGCCACGTTGCTGCCCTGATCTTGACTGTATCTCCTGCCTCTGCTCACGGGAGCCTCATCTTCCTGTCTTGGTACCCAACTACTGGCCTGATAGGGGCACACCTTTGTCCCTCTCTCTGCTTGGCTCTGCTAAGCTTATCAGCTCATATTTGCACCACAACCCAGGTGGAATTTACTTTAATTGACCATGTATAGTTTAGCCTCTTAATGAAACACTGCAAGAACAGAAGCCTCCTCCCTGCACCAGTTTTTGGTGCTTTACCAAAGCACCAGTGAGGTTGAGTGGTACAATACCAGCACCTCCAAGTGTCCCTATTTTCCAGGGACATTTACAGAAGCTGTCCTGGTTCCTGATTTGATCCCAGAATGTCCCATTTTTCCTTAGGACGTCCCTATTTCCATCAGACAAATGTTGGAGGGTATGCAATACCACCTTCACACACCTCCCCTTTCTGTAACTTTGTGTGATCTCCACAATGTGCTTCCACCCCTAGGGTGGATCCATTTTACAATGGCAGTGACAAAGTCTTGCTACTTTCGTAATTGCAGCCTCGAGCCAAGGACCGCCTTTGCTTTGGCACAGAAACACCCTTGGGCAGGATGAAAGCCCATATGTTCCTCTAGAAACAAATAGTGCTGCTTCACAGGCAGTGAATAATTTCATCAATGTTTTGACAGCTATAATTCTTCACTGACTCTGTGCCAAGTCCATGCCTATTTTACCAGAGCAAAGCAGCGGCAGGGGACAGATTTCCTCACTGGGGCAGGAGGAGGCACTCTTGCAAGCTGGTGGCTCTGCCCACAGCAGAGGTGTAGCCCTCTATTTGAATGGTCGACCCTTAGAGACAGATGAATCAAATTGGTTTCCAGGCAGCACTGCATTCTTTCCCAGCTGACAGATCTAGCAATGCTGTCAAAGCTCAGGAAAGATTATGAATAATGCCGATGGGCATTCTGACCCAGTGCAGATTCTACATTCTAACTGACCAAGCAAGGGCTACTTTGTTGTGGTTTAGTCGTGTCCGACTCTTCGTGACCCCATGGACCAGAGCACGCCAGGCACTCCTGTCTTCCACTGTCTCCCGCAGTTTGGTCAAACTCATGCTGGTAGCTTCAAGAACACTGTCCAACCATCTCGTCCTCTGTCGTCCCCTTCTCCTTGTGCCCTCCATCTTTCCCAGCATCAGGGTCTTTTCCAGGGAGTCTTCTCTTCTCATGAGGTGGCCAAAGTATTGGAGCCTCGGCTTCAGGATCTGTCCTTCCAGTGAGCACTCAGGGCTGATTTCCTTCAGCATGGATAGGTTTGATCTTCTTGCAGTCCATGGGACTCTCAAGAGTCTTCTCCAGCACCTTCACGGATCGCTGCCTTGCCGTGGCGAAGGGGCTTGAATAACTCAGAGGAGCTATGAGCTTTGCTGTGCAGGGCCACCCAAGATGGACAGGTCATAGTGGAGAGTTTTGACCAAACGTGATCCACCTGGAGCAGGAACCGGCAAGCCACTCCAGTATCCCTGCCAAGAAAACTCCATGGACAAAGGGCTACTTTAAGCCTCCTTTAATCTTGCTAGCAGACTTTAAAACCAGCATAACCACAATAAGTATTTTAGAAATTGATTGTCAATGCAGAAAAATATTTGTGTGCTCTTTTCTCTCTTGCTATGCCCCAGTTCTCTCCCCCCCCCATTGGCAATTTAGCATTTATGAAACTACTCATAGTTAAAATGCCCCAATTTACCTCCCTTGCTTTTCTTGATTCAAGGGTTCTAAGAAATGGCACAGTGGCAGCTTCACTTTGGCTGTGTGTGTGCATTCTGGGTGGGCAGAGTCTGTTATTAACTTGTCCTTAGTTGTTTTATGTAGAAAGGTTGGCTCCACATTCTAAAAACAAGGGATAGTAAGTCCTTGCAGTCTAATGCAGCAATGCCCATAACATCGCAGACTTGGGAAGTGAAATTGCTTTTGAGGGAATGGACTGAATCCCCCAGAGATCATTAGTCTTACCGAAATTAGTTTTGCTTCCTTCTTCAGCGTTCATCTCCCAAGATGAAACCTCCAGATTTGCCACAAAGGTTCACTTTAACAGATCCATAAAGCTCCGATTGTGACTTTGGGCTCTTTCATATAGGCATTTATTCTGATTTGCTTCCAGAAAGCTTGCGCAAAGGTAAGACTACATCTGGTCTTCACTGATCATACAACAATCAGCCTTCCTCCTGCATCCATTCTGATTTCATTGTGGAGTGTTTATATGACTTCCCATGAGAAATGGGAGAAATTCAACTCAGTTCACATTCAAAAATGAATATATTCACACTTCCTGAAACAATGCGTCAACCAAATGGCAGCCATCTTTCAATAGTTGCACTTCATTGAATTTTGCAGTGCAGTTCTCCAGATATGTAATATGGAAAAAAACCCCACATACACTAGGGTAGAGTATGCATATAAATGCATATATCTGTGAAAATGCATGCAAAAATGTCTATATTTGTCAGAATTGCATAACAATTGTGTACATTATGAGCAATCCACACTAAAATGCTGATAAATTTTCATGAGGATTTGTTTTACAAAAACCTGGCAAACTGACATGGAAATGTGGAGAACTGTAACACTGGAATAATGAGAAATGAAGAGGAACCAAAATGGAAAAATCCCCCTACCCCTATTTCTCATCATTCATCCCACGCATTTCACCCCATCACTTTCCTAGGTGCATAAAGCAGAACTTTCCAAACTCTTCGCGCTGGCAACACTTTTTAGACATGCATCATTTTGCGACAAAGCAATTAAGTTTTACTAGCAAACTGGAGGTTAAACTAACCCTTTTCCAGCCCTGGGCAGAGCGCAGGGAACGTTTGTGCAACACACCTACACACTGCAACTAACGTGTCACGACACATAGTTTGGAAAGCTCTGGCATAAAGTATGGTATTTTTTAAAGGTGGGTTTTTGCACTAGGTCAACAGAGTGCTGCAATCCATTTGATTAACACAAAGCTACATTTCTTGGCATGGGCTTGAATCCTTCCAACAAAATACTGTCTGTCAAACCTAACCCAAGCTGCTGAAATACCTGCTCACCTTTGGAGCTTCTTATTTTATCCTCTATTTAAATGTTATGGCAGGTTTGATGCTTCTCTGTGCACCTGCATATCACCCCAGGCCTCTGACTAAGGCAGTTAAATGTCACAATAATATAAAGAATGCATATTTCATTGAAATGCTACCCTGGCAGAGATGAGCTGCTGAATATATTTCCCCTGCCCCAGGTTTTGCATTCCCGTGGTATGTCAGCCTTGTCACCAGGCATAGAAAATAGACTCATCAATGTTTGCCCCTTGATGGCAGCTGGATGCACTTAGACTCGCATGCCAGCAATTACACAATAACATCTCCTGTTCATATATTTTACCTTTGCAAGCTGTCATTAGTTTGGCAAGAGAATGTTGCTGCAAGTCACGCACAACTCTGATTGTTATGCTTCAGTACAGCATTTCTGTAGAGCATTGCAGACCCAGCAAGAGTTAAGCCAAGGGCAGTTCCAAGACAGAAATAACTGGTCTCCTAGTGATGGGACAGGAAAGGTGAAAATATAATGTCAATATAGTTTGCATCTGGCAACCGATGTGCCCCTTTGGTTTCAGATAGTACATGGGTAGTTGAGTCTGAAAAGCCCGGGACACAAATTTCCATGGCCCTCTAGCAGCTATGATGGCTCTTTTACCAGAAGTAATGTATTTATCTCCCCAAAACACCAAGCCAGCATTCCTTCTTGAAAGATGCTGCTGGATAGAGGAAGAAGGGGCCAAAGGAAAACCAATTTTAGCTAAAGCTTGTAAGAAAGAGAGAACAGGCCAGAGAATGAACCTTCTCTCTGTGTTCCCTAATATAAAATCCTTCTAATTTCAAATTATCAGCCATACTCTCTGATTTGTTCTCTCTGGTTTCATCCCCTAAATAATTTTGCTAATCATTTTAAAAAACAGTCCTCCATTAATTTATTACTTGCATCAAGATTTGGGATCTTATTTCTTCTTCTTCCTTTAATTGCAGCGGAAATACCTTTAGTTTTCAAAATTGAGTCATAAATATCATCCAAGCCATGAAGAGAAACCTTGAGACTGTTTGGGTCAAACAAGGCCTTTATATCTCACCTTTCTTCCAGGGCACCCAAGATGGTGTATGCTGCTCTCCCTCTGCCCATTTTATCTTCACAACAATTCTGTGCAGAAGATCAGGCTAAGAGACTGTGTCTGGCGGAAGGTCTCCCAGTGACCTTCATAGCTGAATAGAGATTTGAACCCTGATCTCCCAGATCCTAGTCCACTCACTATACTGCACAGCTTCTCACTGGAGGTATCACTCGGTACTTTTGCATGCCAATCACTACCTTCCAGTGGATGCTAACCATTTTATGCTTCCATTAATATTTACTTAAACATTCAAGTTTTGATGCTGTCATCTGGAATAATTATGGAAAACTCCTTTAGGGTAGTGTTGATGTCTCAAGTAATTAGTTCAAGTTTTGCTTTGATTTCAAAACGAAAGGTCAGTGAACCTTTGAGGGATGCTGTTTCATCAGATCCATTAGCAGTACCAAATGGAGCTGAAACAGGGGAGCATTTGAGTGCCAGAACCCATTGCTATAACCTTTATGCAATAATGGATGGTTCTGCTTCAGATAGGGCAAGAGGAATTGCTTTAAACTTGAAGCCAGTTACTTCCTGAGAGCAAATAGCAAATCATTGTGTTACTTTATAATTCTCTGACTAGCTGGTTTCCCCATTGCAGTCCTGATTAAGGCTGTAACGATCAATGTGAAAAAGGAACAACACAGATGAATTGAATTGCTGAAGCTTTTTACAGTCTCTACAACCAACAAGACTTCAGGTGTCTTTAGCTAGTGTCATCACCATAGTTGAAAAAGCTCTTAGCACTTCTTGTATTTACTCTGGCTTCTTGTTGGTTTCTGTAAACTTTACATACATTTTTTAATACAGTTACCAAACAGAAAGTTGTCTTCTGAGACGAACACATGTACACATGTGGGGGTACCTTTGAAGGTGACCCGGAAACTGCAATTAATCCAGAATGCGGCAGCTAGACTGTTGACTGGGAGTGGCCGCCGGGACCACATAACACCAGTTCTGAGAGATCTACATTGGCTCCCAGTACATTTCCGAGCACAATTCAAAGTATTGGTGTTGACCTTTAAAGCCCTAAACGGCCTCGGTCCTGTATACCTGAAGGAGCGTCTCCACCCCCATCCTTCAGCCCGGACACTGAGATCCAGCGCCGAGGGCCTTCTGGCGGTTCCCTCATTGCGAGAAGTGATGTTACAGGGAACCAGACAGAGGGCCTTCTCGGTAGTGGCACCTGCCCTGTGGAACACCCTCCCTTCAGATGTGAAGGAAATAAGCAGCTGTCCTATCTTTAAAAGACATCTGAAGGCAGCCCTGTTCAGGGAAGTTTTTAATATTTAACGCTGTATTGTTTTAACACTTGATTGGGAGCCGCCCAGAGTGGCTGAGGAAACCCAGCCAGATGGGCGGGGTATAAATAATATATTATTATTATTATTATTATTATTATTATTATTATTATTATTATTATTACTACTACTACTACAGTCTTGTATGCAGCCATCCACATGGCATCAAAACAAACCTGGGGGGGGGGATTTTGTTACAAATTCAGCTCACATCCACATACAGTGGTACCTCGGGTTAAGAACTTAATTCGTTCTGGAGGTCTGTTCTTAACCTGAAACTGTTCTTAACCTGAAGCACCAGTTTAGCTAATGGGGCCTCCCGCCGCTGCTGTGCCACTGCGGCACGATTTCTGTTCTGATCCTGAAGCAAAGTTCTTAACCCGAGGTAATATTTCTGGGTTAGCGGAGTCTGTAACCTGAAGCATATGTAACCTGAAGCGTATGTAACCCGAGGTATCACTGTACTTCAGTGTAAAGTGTTAAGATAATTTCTCCATAGTAGCTGTTGCAACTGAGGTGGAAGGGAGATTACGGTACGTAAGTAAACGATATAAATGGAGACTATGCGGAGTCAAACCCATCTTTCTTTGTTATTCCTCTTATCAACCTTTGATGGTGAGTTAAACATTCCATAAGTGTCATATTCCACACATATTGGGTCCATGTTTCTGTGATGTTTCCTCCTACTGCAACCAGCTCCCCCCTCCCCCCGTAGAGTCTCCTAGAAATTTAGACAAATGAAAAGAGCAGAGCAGACATTGCTTGTGTGCAGACACAGTCTACAACTGCTTGGGGAAAACCCTGGAGACGAGGGGACTTAGGCAGCTATGGGCAGGCAGGGACCTTCAGTCCTTGCAACCGCCTCACTGGGGCAAAACCTACTGGGAAGAGTTGCTTGGACCACTAGGCCTGCACTGTTTTGGTTGCTTTGAATGAAGTGTTAGCTTCACTGACACTGTTTTTTTTTTTAAAAAAAATATGTTTATTAAATTTTCAAAAAAAAGTAAAAAGAAAAACAGAAAAGAAAAAAAAGGAAAAAAGAAAAGAAGAAGAAAAAACAACAGTTGAAAAAATTTACCTTAATTACATTCCATATCCAATTTCCTTGACTTCCCCACACCTGCCCTTCTTGTATTCCAATTCCAATTTTTAGCTCAGCAATTTTTATCCCCCCCACTTTACCTTATTTCCTCTAATTCAATTTACTTAATCAATTTTAACTTCTAAACCTCAATCTTTATATTTCAAAACTTATTCTTAAAATACTTTTCCTAAATTCCCCCATCAATTTAATTAACCTATTTTAACTTAAAAATCTCAGTCTTTATACACCAACACTTATTCTTAACAATCTTTTGCTAAGGTCGGCCCCAAATCTCTCCCCAAAATCCCCATTTTTATGTTAGTGGCAAAAACCAACTTAATTAAAACAGAATTATATTTTTACACCCTTTGGATTCCCGAAGCCCTACCACCCCCTTTCCCGGTTTCGATCCCCAACCAAAGTCCATCAGTCAGTCCGAAATCAGCCTGGCGATCTCACATCCGAGGCACTTAACCCTCTCTCAATTTCTCTCTGCCGGTTTTCTTGATAGTCCCTTATTTTAAATTCCGAATCTCGAAGACGCTCTGTTCCAATAAGGTCCATATTTCTTCCAGCCAGACCTCCATATTTAACAATGGAGCCAAAATCTTGTTTCTTACTTCTCATAAGTCCAAATGTCCCAAAGGCTCCAAATTCTACATTGGCCATATTTATATTCCATATGTCTTCAGATCCCCATAAGAGGAGATCTCTCCAATTTCCATTCTTCACTTCCAACCAAGCTTTCATCGTCATGTTCTTATTTTCCATTATTTCCAACTTAACAGGCCTCTGGCTCTCTTTAGTCTGCAACATCACAGCGCCTCCTTCTTTCTCATGTTCCTCTTTAAACGGCACCTCAAATGACACAGATTCTTTCTCCTGTTTGGCCGTAAGGATTTTTGGATCAGCCACAACACTTCCCTGTTCATCTGCAGGAGCTTGAATCATATCCTTTCCAGGTTCAGCAATTTTATTTACTGTTCCCTTCATTGTTATTACATTCATAGTCAAAACATTTGTCTGCTCCTGTAGTTTTCCCAAGAGACGGAAGGTCTTTTCCAGTTCAGCCAGTATTTTTCCACTTACAGCCATTTTTGTAATGTCCTGAACCCCCTCTAGAGGGATTCTAGTTACTTAATGACAAATAACCTTTTCTTCTTTATTTTTAACAATTTGTTACCAAATCGTATCAAATGTAACCAGCAAAGACAGCAGAGACACAGTTCTCCTTTTTTTCCCCCAACTTTGACAGCTAGTTTGACAGCTGTCAAAATCTATAAACCTCTTCCGCAGGCTCTCTCCCCGATCGCTCCCGGGTTTTGGGGGAGGGGTGAATTCCGTTCTCAATGTTAGCTCTTATCCTCCAGCACAGTCACTTAAATTGGCCCAATATAAAGTTAATTGCTCTTTTCCACAAAAAGAAAGGCATTCTCACAACCTTAGTAATAAAATCCTTGCTTTACGATGTTTACAAGGCGGGTAGGCTGACTTCCTTTTAAACACCTTGCCCGATCGTGCCGAATTCCCAGAAATAAATTTCCCTTTTAAGTCCAAGTACCGTGTTACTCACGGGTCGTTACTTTGGATCCAAATGTTCAAAGGAAGAAGTTAGCGCTCTCCATCCATGGCATGCGGCTTCACTCAGCAGGGGAAGCAGTCGAACTCTCAGCACCACGCCACTCCCGTCCCCCGTTCCGAAGCCTTTAAAAAGGCTTCTTTGCGGGTCGGGGGGGCGCAAATGGTGCCCACCGAGTCACCAGGTCCACAGGCTTCAGCGCCTGTGGTTTCTAAGGGTCCCCGCGTCGCCGCCGCGGCAGGACCCGACCCCTGTTGAGCAGATTCCCTCCGGAGCTCGGAGGGAATCCGCCATTAGACGATGGCGCCAACCCGGAAGTCCCACTGACACTGACACTGTGTTTTTATTGCCGACTCACTTGACTCCAGCTCTTGACAGCTGCTGTCATAAGAAAGAAGATGTAGCTTGGCATTTCTATTAAGACTGGGTTTAGTCCATTCAAAGGTGTTGGGGTGTTGCCCTACTGCCTCCACGTGTCCTGAGCTGCTGGATCTGTATACATTCCAGTACATTGTTTACCAGGCAAATATGTTTTAATGTTATTTTCCTGGGCAGTTGGGCAACACCAATCCAACATTATATTGTGCTGCTAAATCTGATACTGTGGTTTCATTATTGTATTTTCTTACTTGCCTGTAAATTGCTTCAGGAAGTCAATAAACCTAACCTTATATAATGAATGTCCTTGATGCAGCAGTTCCTGTTATTAGCTGAGGGCAGTTCACCTCAAGTAACTTTTAGATCCAGAACATACAGTTTTGGTGAAACACTAGTTCAGGGAAACAAGTTTCTTTCGTGTATTTATCACTTAAAACTATATTGCAGGAGAACTCAGTTTCGAACACTAAATGCATTACTCTACAGAACCATTTTACCCCAAGGTGTAGCAGTTAGCATTACAAGAAACAGCTAAAATATATTTGTTCATGATGAGACTGGAAAGCTTTACTGCAGTTCCTATTTCTTATAAGTCCCCTGAGTGGTACAGAGCTAGAATGTTGCTCTGAATGAAGTCTTCTGTCCCGTACATATTTACCCAGAAGTAAATCTTATTGGGGACGCGGATGGCGCTGTGGTCTAAACCACTGAGCTTAGGGCTTGCCGATCAGAAGGTCGGCGGTTCGAATCCATGCGACGGGGTGAGCTCCCATTGCTCGGTCCCAGCTCCTGCCAACCTAGCAGTTTGAAAGCACGTCAAAGTGCAAGTAGATAAATAGGTACTGCTCCGGCAGGAAGGTAAACGGCGTTTCCGTGCACTGCTCTGGTTTTACCAGAAGTGGCTTAGTCATGCTAGCCACATGACCTGGAAAAACTGTCTGCAGACAAACGCTGGCTCCCTTGGCCAGTAAAGTGAGAGAAGCGCCGCAACTCCAGAGTTGTTCACGACTGGACTTATCTGTCAGGGATCCTTTACCTTTACCTTTTAAAATCTTATAGAGCTAGGGATGGGTTTCTTTCCATTTCCTAAATCTTGAGTTTGATTCACCACATTTCCATATCCGCTTGCGTTTAAAAAAATATTTTTAAAAACCCCAGTTACTTTCTCCTAACATACACACTTTAGCGGGCAGTTCCCCCTACTATACACATTTTTGCAAAGCAATTTCCCTTGCTATAATGCATTTTTTTATTATTTTCATTATATTGGGTTGGAAGTTACAGTACAAGCATAATTGGAGACAGCTCCATGGAGGAAGGCTGGTATATGAATGTAATAAACAAACAAGACATTATGTGGTAACCACACAATCTGCCTCCCTCCTCCTCTTCTGCATTACTTCATAGAGCTTCAGCCTTGAGGTCAAGCTATGTTGTACGGGTACATTCCACAGAGGAAAAGGGATGGAGTTAGGCACATGTTTTCTGTTTGCAGCAATTGCCCCAAGTCTAAAGTAATGTCTAGTTTTGTAATTACAGCACTGGCATCTCAGACATTTTTTCTGTCTGAGCCCAGAGGCTAGTGAGAGTGTGAGGCAAATCTCCTTAGCCCCAGCAAAACTGGTGATGACCTCCTGCCAAACTTATTGTGCTGACCTTATCATGGCTGTAAGGATATTCTCAGCCTTGCCTGCTGTAGCCAGATTCTTTTGTGGCAGAATGCCTGGCTTCCGCTTTCTGCCTTAGCCCATAATATTTAATCTGTGGAACTGATCTTAGACCTAGAGGGAAGGAAAAGCAAATTCCTCTAGACTCCCCAATCCTACAAAAGCAGGAACAGCCATGAAACTGCCACCAGTCCTACAGATTGGGCTGAGCACACCCATGGCCCTTAGAATTCAAAGGCTTCCACTGCCAAACCTACGGTGACAGAAGCCCCAGTCTCTGTTTTTCATAAACCCAAATGGCTGACGGTGGAATAATATAGATAGCCTGTTTATGAAAATGAACAGGTCAAATCCTGAGCTTGTACACAGCTCTCACAGGAACCTTGATGTAAGCTTACATTTCTTTATATATTTAGTATCAGCCATCGGTTCCTGGATTAAAGTGTGTGTGGGGGGGGTTCCCTCTGACCTAAACAAGGAAAATTATCGTTTTTAATTTGACAAGCTGGAAAATTGGATTCAAAGAGGAAATTACAATGCAGATAAATATGTTTTTCCTGGAACATTGCCAGATGGCGGAATAAGTTGATATTCAAGGGTTTTAGCAAATATATACTGTAGCTCTGCTTCAATGGGGGTGGGGTGATGGTATCAAGCAGCACTTTAAGCAAGTTTCTTCCAGATCCTGGTAGTATGCAGTTAAGCACTAAAACCATATATTTATCATAGAGACTAACAAAACAGGAATTTTAATTTCTTATAGTAAGACATTTCAGCTTGCGCCTTCATCAGTTCAGTTTGCGCCTCTGATAAAAACGATTCTGTTCCCAAGGTGTTTGTTACAAAGCGTTGAGGATGGAAATCTCAGAAGGCCTTCATTCTCGGAAGCTAAGTGATGTTTGCACTGCCATCTAGGCTGAGGCCATGTGGTGTTAATGTGTCCATTGCGTGCATCCAGTTCACCCCCATTGGTTTTGTTTTTTTACTGACATTGTTGGATCTCTTGGCATCTCTGAAGCAATTATTAGTAAGTCCAACAGGCTGTCGTTCTCAGAATTAAAGTGATTAGCAACCAGCTGCTCCACTTTCTCTGCCTCTTGCAAGAAACATGCTTGTTCGACGTAGATCACATATACTATTATTTTCCTTTATTGTGCTGTATCTGTTCTTCCAGCAAATAAGAAAGTTGGGAGAGGAAGAGCTAATCACCCAATTTCAAGTAATTTGGAAGGTTTTATGTAGCAAGCCCTCCTTGTCACAAAATATCACGGCTGGTTAGGACTTCAGGCAGCCTTTCCTAATGGAGCAATTTTGTTTTGCATAAATGTTTGTCCTCCACCTCAAGGATAAAAAGATTAGGAACATGACATATGGGCTTAATTACACAGTGTAATTTCAGAAATCCATGTTCTGAAACCTGATTCTTAATCCTGTTAGCAGTAGTAGATGTAGTGGATTTTGTCAAGGTAAAATGAGGTATCTTTGTTTCTCCAGCATTGCGAGGTTTTAAAATGAAATCATGGTTAATTTATTTATGGAGCATAATTGTACTCAGAAAACTGAAGCTGTATAGAATATCCTGGCCATATTCAACTACTGTGCTTTGTTAGTGCAAAGATTTCCATTTGTGCAATGGGACATACCGTTCTACTCCCCCTATGCATGTCCTGTGTGTTCCCCCCCCCAAAAAAAATCTGTTCCAGTGCGAGGAGGATTAGATACAGGAGTTTCTGTTAGAGCAGACAAGAAAGAAACTTAGCAACAGTGCAAAGCAGGCTTGAATTCATTGAAATGAAGACTTACACTGGGGGAAATATCCCAGTGGTAGGATGAGTAAGCGTCCCTGTTACATATACAGTAATTGGCAAGGGGGGGGAGGACTTCATAGTAAGAGGAGAAAGGTCAAACATGGCTGAAAGAGTCTAGTAGATTGGGACGAAGCACATAATTTAGATGTCAAGGAGCTATCGACAAACCAGATCATCCACAGGGCAGGCACACACACAGAGAAGGCACGGAATGCAATTAGCTTTTGATTAGCAGAAAACAACAACATAGCAATGTCCCTGGTTTGTCTTAATGAAGGCGTTGCTGAAGCAAAGCTCTAGGCACGACGTTCCCTCTCTAGACTTTCACTCTGGATTCCTCCTGAGCAGATGAAGGCTGCATCAAGGGAGAGAACTCCTCTTCTGGGCCTGTCTGGTGCATTCCTCAGCAATGTGTAGGACCCTCCTCAAGAGGGGGGCGGGTCTGAGGGGGAAGAGAGTCAGCAGCACTGAGATTGCCTGCACACACACTGTGACTCTCAGCTTCTAATTCAGTCCTGGAAGGCCCTCCTCCTGACTTGATTGCTCAAGTCTTCTGCTTCTATCCCAGCTCGTCTCTTCTGCTGACTGCTCCTCAGTGTCCCACCACTAGACTCCAGGCCCTAAGATGTCATCTTTGGAGCTCTCCCTGGGGGGTTCTTGGGCTGGCGGCTCCCAGCTCCTCCTCATCCAACCAGGCCCTGACATTAGATGCACAGAAAGTTCCAGCCCTAGCAGGAATTATCAGGTCCTGCCAAGAGGTCTTGAGTACATTGAGGGGAGTGAAGGCCAGGATATAGATCCAGGAGGTCAGCCAGCCCACATTTTCCCAAAAAAGCCAGAAGAATTCCATATGCCCTCCAACAGAAAACAAAAACAGAGCTGGAGAAATTAGAATAGCAAAGCATCATCTCCCTGATGTGGTTTTCTGAATGGGCAACATGCATAGTATCCCTAGTTCGCCTTGTTGGTTGTATCCATATTTATAAAGTCATATTCAATCAAGGCTTTAAGTTCAGACAAGTGGCCCCATTTTACAGTGATGGGAGAAGGCCAACATCTGAGCGAGTTTGATATGCACCAGGTTTACCAGCAGATAAGGAAGACCATAAACCCATAAATACTAATGCAATAGATCGCCCAGTGCAGTTTCATCAGCACCCAGCAAAGTCCCAAGGGCTGTGAAAAATCTCTTAAAGAAAGACATGGATTGATGACACTCCCAACACAGATCAAAATGATAAAGAGCACCTCTCTACACGAGAGTATTTCAGAGACTTGGGGGGAAAGGGAGGAAACCAATCAAAAAATATTTTGCAGAAAGAGTGAAGCATAGTACAGTACTTACATAATGAGATTGACCACAATGGAGTTACAGGATGGGCCATCAAAATGGCAGTGCTGATGCTCTGAGCAGACTACTACTCCTGGACTCAGCCCCTATTGAAGAGTGTCTTGAGGGAAGAGTATTTGTTGGAACATCTGGAGTGGACCCTAGTGAAGACTTTCCAGATTAGAACATATACTAGGCAGGATCCTATCCTGTCTAGGATATGCATTGCAAGTTATAGAGCTGACCAGAACATAATCCTGAAGGATACCTTTCATTCCTTTTGGACCCAGGCATAGAGAGTTGATGACTATATTTTGTCATGGAAACTGTGGTTCCTCCTCATGGATGACATAAAGTTCCAATGGAATTGCATAAGGCACATCCTGGAATATCCCAGATGGATGTCACCAGCCCTGTGTTGGTACCCTGGCCACCATTTTTCATCCTTCACCTGGACGGGACATCATTCTGGGGCATTGTGGAGGGGAAACTGTGGCCGTCACAAAAAATAGGGTAAAGATTCTTTGGAGAAAGTTCTATGAAGTGGCCTTCTTTTTCTATTGGTGTGAGAAAAAGAATATGCTCAGTTTTTCTCAGAAAAACATCTTCTGAGAAGTATCTATTTTTAATGCACATCTTACTGAAAATTATCTTGTCATATTTGTTCCATTCTTTTCCAGGTTCCAGAACATCTGCATATTACACCTTGCCTTACCCTGGAATGATTTAGAAGCAGAAAAACAAAGGGGAGAACTGGAATGACTGCATTCGTTAATTCTGCCCTTCAGCAACTTTGGTGCAGATTATGGGGTAGCTAGTCACGCCATACCTTGCTCTCGCTCTGTAATGCCGTGCTTATCTATTCAGGTTCCAGCTACTAATTGGATTAAATTATTGTAAGTCACAAACACGTTCATATTTGATTTCACACTTGGAACAAGCCTCATTATGTGTGGAGTATAAACCTACTCCATAAATGCAGCCTGCTTTAAGAGGATGTGGTTATATGTGCTTTTCTTCAGACAGCCCAATTCAGCTTTGGACTACATTTATCATGTACTGTTTTTGTTGTGCTTAATTAAACAGTCGTACTGAATTCACTGGGGCTTGTTTGCACACAATAGGGGCCTTCTTCAGGCACTCTTAAGTTATGTCACTGGGATGGGGCCACCTGTGGCAGCCCCTCACCTGACCTTCTCACATAGAGCGGGAAATACTTTTGCTAAGAATTGGGCTGGTGGGAGTCTAGAGGGCACCAGATTGGTTGTTGTTGTTTAGTCGTTTAGTCATGTCTGACTCTTTGTGACCCCATGGACCAGATCACGCCAGGCACTCCTGTCTTCCACTCCACCAGCAGTTTGGTCAAACTCATCTTCGTAGCTGCAAGGACACTGTCCAACTATCTCGTACTCTGTTGTCCCCTTCTCCTTGTGCCCTCAATCTTTCCCAACGTCAGGGTCTTTTCCAGGGAGTCTTCTCTTCTCATGAGTTGGCCAAAGTATTGGAGCCTCAGCTTCACGATCTGTCCTTCCAGTGAGCACTCAGGGTTGATTTCCTTCAGAATGGAGAGGTTTGATCTTCTTGCAGTCCATGGGACTCTCTAGAGTCTCCTCCAGCACCATAATTCAAAAGCATCAATTCTTCGGCGAGCAGCCTTCTTGATGGTCCAGCTCTCACTTCCATACATCACTACTGGGAAAACCATAGCTTTAACTATACGGACCTTTGTTGACAAGGTGATGTCTCTGCTTTTTAAGATGCTGTCTAAGTTTGTCATTGCTTTTCTCCCAAGAAGCAGGCGTCTTTTAATTTTAATTGCTGTAGTTTCCTTAAATCTTGACTGAGATTGACTGTCAGTAGGTTCAGGGTTGACAAGTCCCCTGGCCACTAGCCTACGGGGACTTTAAATAAAGAAATAAGCAATTACAGGAGTGGGAGAGAAGGAGTCAACGGGAAGTCTATATGCAGGGAGGAAAGGCTTATCTCTTCTCTCCCCCACCATGATCTGGAGATCAGCCCTGCTCCATTGTCACAAGGAGTATTGAGGCAGGGGAGAATCCCCACAGGGACTTTTTCAAAGGCTCCTAATGCCCACTGCCCTCCCAGTAAGAATCAGGGTTTGCTTGTAATTTCTTTAGGAAAAACAAAATGTATGCTATGGATTAAGTGTCTAGCTCAGTCCTTAGCTCAACTTCTTTGTCCTGGCGGTGTGACTGCTTTTTGTTTCTTTCTGAAGTGTTACGTTGTGTGGGCATAAAGTGTTCTGCAAACATGATGATCCTCAGCTGGCTTGATGTTCTGTGCTATAAATCAGGCCCCCATGCTTACCATACATACATTCTTTCCAGGCACTGTAGCCTACAAAACTCCAGGCTCGTGTTTGCAACCACACAACTGGTACTTAAGCTGTCACATATTTTACACAGCTGGTTCTAAAAACATGGCAGTGAACTAGTTGCCGTTTTTATTATTAAACCTATAAACTGAGACTGAGATCTCGCAGCATCTATACCTTAGAAGAGGGTCCTATGTCTGTCTTTCTGCATGAGTTGTAAAGGGACTCTAATGTTATTCACTATCTTCTTCTTCTTTGGCGATCACTCGTAGCCGAGTAAGATTGTCTTCCATAAACACAGTTTTCACTGTCCATAGTGACAGTGGAGAAAATATTCACTATATCCTGAGCTAGGCTGATACTGTCCAGATATTAAGGATCTTTATCTGATCCCAATCTGGTAGCAAGAACCTGTGTGTCAACTCTGTCTTATTAGTTGGTATGCTTAATTAAAAACACACCCAAGGCATTTAATGCTGTCAGGTTATATTTTGTAGCCAGCGTCTTGGGGGCTATGTTTTGCTGAATGAAGTCTTTTGCTGAATGGAAGAACAGAAAGTTCCTTGGAGCTGGGAGTGCTTGTTTCTTTTGTAGATGTTAATGAAACTGGAAATGCTGGTTTTATGGAACAGGAATCTTCTGAAATATAGTATATATAAAAATTGATCACTCAGAAAGGTTTACTCTTCCATGCTGAGTCCATGTTGTCGGTCTAAGCCTGTCCTCATGGACTTGAGGGAGGACCTTATAGTCTCTTCTGCTGACTTTTGGTTATAAATACACACATCAGGATTGTGAAAAATCCAGTTCTTCTCCAACCAAGGGCACAATATGTTTACTTCTTTCCCTTTTAAAATTCAGTGTTACCTTTTCACACTGTCACGTGGGTAATTAGAGACGTGAACAAGTAAATATATCTGTGGGAGGGGCTAGAAACAACTTTCATCTGCTGAAGAAAAAGGAGTAGAATAAGCAGCATATCATCTATGGCGACTTGTGGAACTTACAGTGGTACCTCGGGTTACATACGCTTCAGGTTACAGACTCCACTAACCCAGAAATAGTGCTTCAGGTTAAGAACTTTGCCTCAGGATAAGAACAGAAACCGTGCTCCGGTGGCACGGCGGCAGCAGGAGGCCCCATTAGCTAAAGTGGTGCTTCAGGTTAAGAACAGTTTCAGGTTAAGAACGGACCTCCGGAACAAATTAAGTACTTAACCTGAGGTACCACTGTAATGAGGAGAGAAGAGATAAGCCTTTCCTCCCTGCATATAGACTTCCCGTTGACTCCTTCTCTCCCACTCCTGTAATTGCTTATTCCTTTATTTAAAGTCCCCATAGGCTAGTGGCCAGGAGACTTGTCAACCCTGAACCTACTGACAGTCAATCTATGTCAAGATTTAAGGAAACTACAGCAGTCATGAAATTAAAAGACGCCTGCTTCTTGGGAGAAAAGCAATGACAAACTTAGACAGCATCTTAAAAAGCAGAGACATCACCTTGCCAACAAAGGTCCGTATAATTAAAGCTATGGTTTTCCCAGTAGTGATGTATGGAAGTGAGAGCTGGACCATAAAGAAGGCTGATCGCCGAAGAATTGATGCTTTTGAATTATGGTGCTGGAGGAGACTCTAGAGAGTCCCATGGACTGCAAGAAGATCAAACCTCTCCATTCTGAAGGAAATCAACCCTGAGTGCTCACTGGAAGGACAGATCGTGAAGCTGAGGCTCCAATACTTTGGCCAACTCATGAGAAGAGAAGACTCCCTGGAAAAGACCCTGATGTTGGGAAAGGTGGAGGGCACAAGGAGAAGGGGACGAGAGAGGACAAGATGGTTGGACAGTGTTCTCAAACGTACCAACATGAGATTGACCAAACTGCAGGAGGCAGTGGAAGACAGGAGTGCCTGGCGTGCTCTGATCCATGGGGTCACGAAGAGTTGGACACGACTAAATGACTAAACAACAACAACAAGTAAGTGGCCGCCATCAGGACTTTTTGCAGTGGATTACGCTGGATGTGTGTCTGTTCAGAATCTATTGCTGCCCATTAGTTTCATTGGGTAGCCACCTGGCCTTAATATAATGAGAGATGGATAATTTTTTCTCCCTATCCACAGTTTTAGAAATATATTTATGTTCATATGACCTTTGATGTCTTTTGCCTGTAATTATTTGCTCTATTTTTGTCATGTTGCTCCAATTTATTTTTGTGCTATGCATTGCATCCTCTTCTTTTCTATGATTTGGCAGATGCACTTGCTTAGAGAAATCTTGAATCCTAGCAGGGCCTAATTACTGCACTCACAGTCATGACTGAGAAGCAATACGGGGAAAGAAATGTCACAGCTTCTGTAACAGAAACCTGTTTTCTCAAAACGCTTCCCTGTGTTTTGATGCAAAATGGATATTACTTTATCTCAGGATAATTAGTGTTATTGTTAGTTAATTGTGGCACTTGAGGTGGGCAACAGCAGTAAAATACATAACTAGTAAAAAAAGAAGAAGATAAAACAACATCCAGTTAACACTTGATAACATATTTAGACTATAATCCTATGAGCATTCCATGGGCCATAGGGTAGTATGAAAGAGTCATAGCTCAGTGTCTCAGGTATAGCATCTGTTTAGCATTCAGAAGGTTCCAGGTTCTTGGTAGTTCCACCATATCAGCAGTTCCAGAAGAGGGGTGGTCCAAGAGCTGGCATTCTCATACCCTCCAACATCCCGCTGATCGATATTGGGATGCTAGTTTTTTGCTCCCGAATTCTTCTGGGACTCACGCCAGAGTGCCGGACCAAGAAATAGGACATTCTGGGATCCAATCAGAAGCTGGGGTGGCTTCTGTGATTCCAGGATGTCCCACTGAACTTGGGGACAGTTGAGGGAGAATGCATTCTCTGTGGCAGCCCCAAAGTTGTAGAATTCTCTCCCCACCTTTGCTATACGGTTTTTGGTGAATGCTGAAGATGCACCCTGACCTTTGACCCCTGAGAGGTGTGTTTTCAGGATTCACTCTATTCCTGAGACTGTAATTTGTTTAGGTAAAGGTAAAGGGACCCCTGACCATTAGGTCCAGTCGTGGCTGACTCTGGGGTTGCACTCTCCTCTCGCTTTATTGGCCGAGGGAGCCGGTGTACAGCTTCTGGGTCATGTGGCCAGCATGACCAAGCCGCTTCTGGCGAACCAGAGCAGCGCACGGAAACACCGTTTATCTTCCTGCCAGAGTGGTACCTATTTATCTACTTGCACTTTGACATGCTTTTGATCTGCTAGGTGGGCAGGAGCAGGGACAGAGCAACGGGAGCTCACCCCGTCGTGGGGATTCGAACTGCTGACCTTCTGATCGGCAAGTCCTAGGCTCTGTGGTTTAACCCACAGCGCCACCCGCGTCCCTTGTAATTTGTTTAAACTGCTTTTAATACTGAATTTTAAATTGTCCAAACTGACGGGGTGGGCCTACAGGAAGCCTGGAAGCAGGACCTAAGTGCTCTTCCCTACTTGTGATTCCCAAAACTGATTCTGATAGTGCAGGGAGGACATAGCCTAAAATGGAAGACTTGAGTCTAGGCCACCACCATCACCCTGAGTAGAACATACCTCACACTGTGATGTCTTGACATTTTACGTTTCCTCACTCTCACCCTCAGCAGTCAATGATATGGAGCTGAGAATAGGGGACCACTCAATTGCTGTGATGTCCATGATGCCAGGTAAGCTCTACTACAGACGAAAAGAGAGGAACTAGACCACCATCATCTTCTGTGGAGCTGCTTTTTATCATTGCCTCAGTCACTATTTTCCAGGCTGCAATCTCAAGGACACTTATTTGAAAAATAAGTTCCTTTCAAATAAACAGGTCGTCAGAGCAATTGTCAATACTACTGACCTGGGACTGATGCGTTTGCTTCCTTGTATTTACTAATGAATTTGCAATGCATTTCCCAGGCAAATAAGACACAAATAATTTCCAGAATGGGAAGGGGGGAAATCAATGAGTAAAAAATTCTCTACAGAGAGAGAGAGAAAGAGCGCAGCCAGATGTACACATAAATCATAAAGTAGTAAGTAGGGGTTTTTTATGTTGACATCAAACCTTGACATCACATGTGGCCAAGGATGCTGTAGCAACTGCAACTGCGTTGTCAAGGAAACAGCCCTGTGCTAAGCAGGCAAGACCAATGAGGATTAAGCATTGCTAGATTCTAGCTAAGCCTCAGTGACCTTATCAGAGCACAACACAATCTATCTGATATATACTATGCAGGTATTCCTCTGGAAGGTGGAAGCTATCTGCAAACTAGACAAACAACCTTGTGCTGTGTACTTAACTGAAATGTTGAAGGTGGATTATTCAAACAGTTGACTCGTTTCCCAGCTGAGATGGACACTTTCTGTAAGTAAGACAAGTGTTATGAATGACCGGTTATTGTTAAGAAAATTAAAGGTGCGGTAATGGGTGATGACTGAAAATGTTATTTAGGAAAGTCTTGGCAGAGTTGTTGTTTTTAGAATGCAAGTTTTTGAGAACTTTATGAAGCAGTTGTGATAAACTTAGGATGAACCAGCGCCTCCCAGCCAGAGAGAGCCAGCAATGTTTTCAGGCATGGAATCCGAAAACAGTCAAGTCAGAACAGGAAAGCATAGAAGAGCGCAGAAAGGCAGCTGAGTCAACTAGCCTCGCTTTTCCTTTAAGTAAGCAGTTCATTCTTAAATATTGACTGGTGTTTTGCATTTGCGGTGCTGAAATAATAAGCTTACACCCCACTGGGTGACACAAGTTTATTTTATCAGGAGATTGACAGCTTGTTTTTGGAGAAAAGGCACTGATATACCAAACTCAGCCATTGCACCCTAATATGCACAAAAGAGGATATCGTGTTGGAGGGGTGGTTGTGGAAAGATATGCAGAGAAGTATTTTTGGTATTGAAATAACGACACAGTGCACAAGCACTGACTTTGCCTGCCTTTACTCTTTTGCTTTCTTTCTTGTTTCAAATGCTCCCTTGCGACGCAACATGCCTGGTATGCTTAAGAGCATCACAGAGGCATCTGTAACTGTGCAGATTATGAACTCTCAGTCTTTGTCCACTCTCGTGTGTTTATATCTGGGAGAAGCAGCAATTCATCTGGACATAAAACCCAAACATACTTTTATAGGCTGCATGATCCTCCAAGAATGTTAGCGCTTCGCTATTCGTAATTTGCTTAATACAGAGGGTGGAAGGGATTGGCTGAAAGCCAGTAGGGAAACTATAATCAGCCACACTCTAGTTGCTTACGATGTGAACATGCTTAGCACAATCCAGCCAAAGTTAAGCGCTTTCAAGTCTGGAAGAGTTAAGCTGCAATCCACTAACCCGGGAGTAAGCACTGTTAAACTCCATTGACAGCTGATATGATTGGAAAATGCTAGAGACTGGTTGGGTTGTATCCATAGTGATACTGTTTATTGATTCCTCTTCTGTTAAATTTAATAAAAGCTAAGAATGCCCTTGTACCAATGATCAGGGTACAAAAGAAATATTAATTGGTAAAAAAAAGTAAATATGAATTTGGTGGGGTGGGAAAAGAAAAGAGCACAATCCTAGCGAAAGATGTTAAAAAGAATTCTAGAATGGAAGAAAAGGATCTTGTTAAAAAGCTTTGGGGTGTGGAAAGCTTGGCATGTGCTTTGAAAAATCAGTCTTGAAATATGAACTCACACATGTAGCTCTGCGAGGCGTTTCCTAACAACTCTCAGTACCCTTCAGAAACTACAGTTCCCAGAATCCTTTGGGGGAAGCAATGACTGTTTAAAGCAGTACCATAGTTCTTTAAATGGTGTAAATGTGATTATAATGGTACGTATTGCTTTTATTGCAATTATTTGTATGGTTTGATAGATTTTATATATGTTTATGGGGGCACGGGTGGTGCTGTGGGTTAAACCACAGAGCCTAGGATTTGCCGATCAGAAGGTTGGCGGTTCGAATCCCCACGAAGGGGTGAGCTCCCGTTGCTCGGTCCCAGCTCCTGCCAACCTAGCAGTTCGAAAGCACGTCAAAGTGCGAGTAGATAAATAGGTACCGCTCCAGCGGGAAGGTAAACGGCGTTTCCGTGCACTGCTCTGGTTCGCCAGAAACGGCTTAGTCATGCTGGCCACATGACCAGGAAGCTGTACGCCGGCTCCCTCGGCCAATAAAGGAAGATGAACGCCACAACCCCAGAGTTGGCCACGACTGGACCTAATGGTCAGGGGTTCCTTTACCTTTATATATGTTTATAGTTTTACTTCTAACAGTGCCTAATTGTTTGGTTTTAAAAATTATTGCTTTTTCTATGTTGTTAGTGCTTTGCATTTTTATGTTAGCTTCCTTGAGTCCTGTCAGGGAAAAGGATGGGGTACAAATAAATATATCATAATACAGTGGTACTGTACCTCGGGTTACAGACACTTCAGGTTACAGATGCTTCAGGTTACAGACTCCGCTAACCCAGAATAGTACCTCGGGTTAAGAACTTTGCTTCAGGATGAGAACAGAAATCGCGCGGCGGCAGCGGGAGGCCACGTTAGCTAAAGTGGTACCTCAGGTTAAGAACAGCTTCAGCTTAAGAACAGGCCTCCAGAATGAATTAAGTTCTTAACCCGAGGTACCACTGTAATGATGATAATAATAAATGCGGTGTTTTTAAGAGAAACAAGCTTCTGCATGGTTCCTTCTGTTTTTAATTCCAGATCATTTTCCACATTACAAGTTCATGACCTCCTGATATCTGGGTTTTTTGGCTGTGTGTCTAATGCACATTAACTAGCTCTAACTCCCCGGTGCAGTGGATCCTGTTAGCTTACTTCAATCATTCTGAATCCCAGTTGCAGTATGTAAAACTCACAATCCCTCCCAGCAGAACATGCTCTCTCATAATTTTTCTTTACCCACATGGCTCTTGCCACATAATAAACACATCCTTCCTGTCCCTCATTTTATTATTTGTTTTATTAATTTAAGCTATTTACAAGGTGGGGGGGGGCGTTTTTCAGGTAACCCCCTCCCAAAGGCTGCCTTCACATGGCAGTTTATCTCATTTCCCAAACTGTTTAGTTCTGCATTATATTAGAGTTCTCACGTGACGCAAAAGCAACTTCTGGCAATCTAGTGGAAGTTTAACGCTCATTTCCACGTTAATTGCTTCCAGAAAAGAAAAGGGGAAAAAACCCAGTTTGTAACCCCATTATCCCAGAACATTATGGGACTCATGTTGGTAGCTTCGAGAACACTGTCCAGCCATCTCGTCCTCTGTCGTCCCCTTCTCCTTGTGCCCTCCATCTTTCCCAACACCAGAGTCTTTTCCAGGGAGTCTTCTCTTCTCATGAGGTGGCCAAAGTATTGGAGCCTCAGCTTCAGGATCTGTCCGTCCAGTGAGCACTCAGGCCTGATTTCCTTAAGAATGGTTAGGTTTGATCTTCTTGCAGTCCATAAGACACTCAAGAGTCTCCTCCAGCACCATAATTCAAAAGAATCAATTCTTCGGCGATCAGCCTTCTTTATGGTTGTTTTTGTCCATGGAGTTTTCTTGGCAGGGATACTGGAGTGGCTTGCCGGTTCCTGCTCCAGGTGGATCATGTTTAGTCAAAATTCTCCACTATGACCTGTCCGTCTTGGGTGGCCCTGCACAGCATAGCTCATAGCTTCTCTGAGTTATTCAAGCCCCTTCGCCATGACAAGGCAGTGAACCATGAAGGTATACTAGATATGCACAAATTCTTTCCAAGGACTGGAATGAAATTTGGAAATTGCAATCCTTAAAATCTGCTTCCAATGTTCTTAGGGAAAACTTATTAACATTATTACACAGATGGTACTGCACTCCTTTGCAAATGTCAAAAATGTTCTCTTCTAATCTATATCATCTAAATGTTGGGGGGGTGTTGCAATAAACGTGGGATATATTATCATTTTTGTAGGGACACGGGTGGCGCTGTGGGTAAAAGCCTCAGCGCCTAGGGCTTGCCGATCGAAAGGTCGGCGGTTCGAATCCCCGCGGCGGGGTGCGCTCCCATTGCTCGGTCCCAGCGCCTGCCAACCTAGCAGTTTGAAAGCACCCCCGGGTGCAAGTAGATAAATAGGGACCGCTTACTAGCGGGAAGGTAAATGGCGTTTCCGTGTGCGGCTCTGGCTCGCCAGAGCAGCGATGTCACGCTGGCCACGTGACCCGAAGTGTCTCCGGACAGCGCTGCCCCCCGGCCTCTTGAGTGAGATGGGCGCACAACCCTAGAGTCTGTCAAGACTGGCCCGTACGGGCAGGGGTACCTTTACCTTTACCTTTACCTTTATATTATCATTTATGGTGGAAATGTCAGTTGATGCAAGATTTTTGGGATTTAATTTCAACCGAAATGATTAAAAAATAACTAAAGAAACTATTGTTGTTCAAAATTAATGTTACTGAATATTTTTGATGATACCAATGTAAATGTCAAAAGAATTGGTCTACTCTTATATATGATCTTAGCAGCACAAATAGTAATTGCAACTCAATGGAAATCAGCCTAAAATCTTACATGGGATGCTTCGTATCACTTATTCTGGAATATAGCTATAATGCAGAAAATCACATATAATTTGAGATTTTAATAAGGACTAGCCTCTCCATACATTTTTAATATGATTTGGCATTCCTTTATGACATATACAGTGGAACCATAGACAACCCTTGTCACAAGCCTGACAAATCTAGAGCTATACTTGCCAATCTTATAAAGTTGACAGTCTATACTTGGACGTTGTTATTTTAATTCCTGTGCAACTACTCCTGTGCAACTACTATAAAACGTGCCTGTTTTATAGTTTTGTTTCTCATCTTTTAATGTTTGTCTGTTGTTATAGTTGTGTTCTCCATTTTATATACGTTATAAAATGGTTAAAACAAAAAAGCCACTGCAGTGCGAAAGGAAAATTAGAAAATGAGACAAAGGCACTAGCCTTACAATCAGGAATATGAATGCAGTATTTCCCAATATGCACCCAAACTGTGTAAGAGCTGGAAAAAGGATTGCGGAAGGCAAGGAGAGAGATGCTGATACGTGGATGATAATCAGCTTAGTTGATTGTCCATACTTCAAAAAGAGTCCAGAACAGCTTCAGTTTAATCAGCATGAGCACCATCAGGCAAGTCCCCTGTGATAGACAGTAAGCTGCATTTAGTTAATTTTAAGTGGTGTGCTAGGTGCTGTACAGAGCTTAGAAACAGCAGCCTTGATGTCTGCAGTATAGATGTTACCAAGCCATCTATTTTTAGATTCTGGCTGTCTGGCTGTAGTCCAGGGTCATTTGTATTTACAGGCTAAACCCTCTTTCAAAAGATTTGCATAGGAAAACAGGTTGCGTGTTTAAGTAGCGCCCAGTTTTAAAAACCAACAACCGCCCCGTGCTAAATAGGTTTTGCCTAGTGAACTGAGGTTCACTGGTTACACTTGAAAGTTTATGCTTGCTATCTGCATTTCAGGTTGTGATAGGGAGTTTTCAGATGCTTGGAAACTCTCTGAACGGTGGTGGTGACAGGCTGATCTTTATTAAACCAGAAGGGTCCCCATCTTGTTTTGTTGATGGTAGAAAAGCAATAGGCTATTGTCTGTTTTTGATAGAAGACCTTTGAGCATCTGCAGTGCTGGCATATCCTGTGGGCACAAACCGCCTAAAATCATATTAAGCAGAGAGTCTCATCTGCTTTCTGTAATTGCATGAAATGTTTTCCCCTTTTTGCATATTTAAAGTGCCCACGATTCCCAAGAAAATTATGTTTGTAGCTGCTCATTAAGTCTGGCATGGACTCTGATGCATGTTTTCTCCTCTACATGGTTCTGCTACATTTGGACTGAGATCCTAAGCACGTTCGTTTGGCAGTACATTCCATGTGAAAGCAAAACGGTTCCAAAATAAATGTGTTTGGGATCAGAGTGCCAGAACGACCTGCCTTTCTTTTTATTTGAGACCTCAGATCCCAGAGATTTGAAAATTAATTTTGGGCACTTTTTAACTGTTACAAATAACACTTTCTTGTGAGTTTTTCCCCCCATTAGAGATGTGCAAAATGTTCATCCATGAAAATTCAGAGGTGAAGAAGGAGCTTCAAATGATAGAAAACCTTTCTAGCATCCTGTCATTTTAAAAAAGCTCTTTACCATTTGTTTGCCGCTGCTTATTTCCCTGCTCTGTATACTGAAGCATATTGGACTCCACTTGTAGGAAGACACTGTCTAATACAGATAAATGCTGGAGGTGTAATGTTGAGAATTAGTATTTTTTATACATTTAAAAATCTTTTTCTTTTCCCAGTTTTCCTTTATCCCCTTACTTCTTCCTTTCCTTTGTCAAATTAGCCAGTAAAAAAACCAAATGAAGTGGGGGGGGGCTAAGCCTATACCGCTCCTCCAGTGGGGACCCCACAAAGGGTACCCCTATTTGATGTAGGGCAGACATGTCCAAGACATCGATCGCGACCGACTCGTCAATCCTGGGAGTGATATTGGTCACTCTGCATTGCGCTCTCGGGAGTTAGAGCTCCAGCGGTGGAGTGAGGGGGACTTGCTGAAGGGGGGAAGGCGGGAAATGAAAAGCTCTGTGCCTGCCCACCCACTAGTTGAAATGCAAAGAAAGGAATGAGAAAGGAGCCCCCCCCCAAACAGTGAGGAAGGCAAAGAACAAAGCACATGAGGGGAAAACCCCTTAGCGCTCCATGAGCTTGAGCAAGGGAAAGGCTTTAACGCCACAAGGCTTTAAAGCTGCAATTTATATATATATTTTATTTTTTATTTTTTTAAGAAGAAGAGTTTGGATTTGATATCCCGCTTTATCACTACCCTAGGGAGTCTCAAAGCGGCTAACATTCTCCTTTCCCTTCCTCCCCCACAACAAACACTCTGTGAGGTGAGTGGGGCTGAGAGACTTCAAAGAAGTGTGTCTGGCCCAAGGTCACCCAGCAGCTGCATGTGGAGGAGCGGGGAATCGAACCCGGTTCACCAGATTACGAGTCCACCGCTCTCAACCACTACACCACACTGGCTCTCAGCTGCAATTTATATATGTATACCTGAAGGAGCGTCTCCACCCCCATCATTCAGCCTGGACACTGAGATCCAGTGCTGAGGGCCTTCTGGCGGTTCCCTCTCTGTGAGAAGTGAGGTTACAGGGAACCAGGCAGAGGGCCTTCTCATTAGTGGCGCCCTCTCTGTGGACGCCCTCCCTTCAGATGTGAAGGAAATAAGCAGCTATCTTTTCTTTAAATGACATCTGAAGTCCCTGTTCCCTGTTCAAGGAAGTTTTTAATATTTAGTATTTTAATATTTAGTATTTTAATATTTAATTTTAACATTTGATTGGGAGCCACCCAGAGTGGCTGGGGAAACTCAGATGGGTGGGGTATAAATAATAAATTGTTGTTGTTGTTGTTGTTGTTGTTAAAAGCAACAGTAGGAGAAAGTTGTAGAGCACAGCCTACTCGAAGTTGGACATGCCTGATGTGGGTCATAGGCCACTCCCTACAAGATGTGGCTTACCCTTAGATACACTTCCAGCAGACAGGCTGGAGTGGAATAGCAATGGCTTAACCCAGTGCCTACGCCAAACTGTTCACTACTTTAACCAGTAATAGTTGTGCCCCAATAGGCTGTTGTCCAGCGTGTGCATATTCATTTCTCCAGGGAACTGTGGGGTCATAGGGCCTTGGCATGCAACTGAACTTGGGAAAATTAGAAAGTGGGAGAAATGGAAACTAACGCATTTGCTCACCCCTACATGCAAAAAGACCTCATTCTTAAAGTCTGACCAACTCAAGAACCAGTTTGAAAAACTGGTAGAAGCGGGGATTGATTTTCTGCACTCCTGGTAAAAAGCTCATGAGAGTTGCAGTGCTCATCTCCAGCATCAAACCCTTAAAAAACATGTATTGAAGCTGCAGCTGCTTCAATGAGCTTCTTCCAGCTTCATTTTCAGAACTGCCAGAGACCATTGAGGATTCCCGCTGATTTGCACAAGTATAAATGAGATGAGAATTGAGATCTCTTATTTTGCAAGCCCAGAAAATAGAAAGAGCCATAAATTGCTTGTATTGTACTGGGAAGATTGTGAAAAGTATGCCTCTCAGATTTCATGTTCAATCCATTTTTGACTTTGAAGAACTTCTTTTGTGCTCCTCCTCCTGTTTTTTCTTCTGCTGCTGAAGATTATAGATGAGGCACATTTAAGGGCTCCAGTGTATAGAGCTGCTGCCAAACCACTGCTGCTTTTGATGATATATAGATGTGCTGATCTTAGATCCCTCAAGCATTATGTCTGTCTTCTGTACCATTCTTGTGTATGAAGGATGGGATTTCTTGGCACTGTTGACAGCGTGGTATAGATCAGTCTCCTGGGTAATTGCTTTTAAATTGCAACCCAGATGTGTATATCTTTCAGTGCTTTTGTTCAAGATCTAAAAGGGGGGAAAACACATTTGCCTTCTGTACACAGCTATTGGCAAGGCCCTAACACAACACCCACAAATAGCCAATATTCTGGGGAATTGGTAGGAATGTATGGATGTGGAAATAGCCCTGTTGCGTCTGGAAGCATCAATTCTTTCTTTCTCCAAGCAGAATGTTCTGTACAGCAAGGGTGGCCTTTACCATGAATTAGGAAAAAACTACACAGTACGTCAGCAGCATAGAACATTGGCTAGGAAAATGTGTCGTGCAATGAGAGTTGCGGAATGGGTGCTTTATTGGGGTTTAGAATTAATAATAATAAATATGGTTTTTAAAATAGCTTGCTCCCATAGTTATGTCACTGTGTTGCCGAAAGGTTTTTTGTGGCCCCTTGTCCCCTGTACAGTGTCTTCTATCTATCTATCTATCTATCTATCTATCTATCTATCTAATCTATCTATCATCTATCATCTATATCTATCTATCTATTTATCTATCTATGGACCACTCTAGTAGATACTCTGCTGTGATTCAGTGGTTTTCAATGCCATCTAAGCCAGTGTCCATCAACACATTTTGTACACCAGATTTCATAAGTCGATTATGCATTGTGCAAAGAAAGTGCCAAACTTCCTTTCTTCATCCTGAACCTCTCACCGACTAACCTGATAGGGTAACCCCCAAGTTCTAGAATTTTAAGAAGAGGAGGGAAAACAAAGCTTAATAATAATAATAATAATAATAATAATAATAATAATAATAATAATAATTTTATAGCCCTGCCCATCTGGCTGAGTTTCCCCAGCCACTCTGGGCGGCTCCCAATCAAGTGTTAAAAACAACACAGCATTCAATATTAAAAATTTCCCTAAACAGGGCTGCCTTCAGATGTCTTTTAAAAATAGGATAGCTGCTTATTTCCTTGACATCTGATGGGAGGGTGTTCCACAGGGTGGGCGCCACTACCAAGAAGGCACTCTGTCTGGTTCCCTGTAACCTCACTTCTTGCAATGAGGGAACCGCCAGAAGGCCCTCGGCGCTGGATCTCAGTGCCTGGGCTGAACAATCGGAGTTGAGACGCTCCTCCATCTTTTTCACTCCAGCAAGTGTTTCTTTTGTGAGGGAGATCAGTTGTGTGATGAATTTTAATGGGTAGGAGAGGGCATATTAACTGCAATTTATTTCTCTGGGCACCCACATATGTGGGTGCAGCAGAGTTTCAAAATCGCATCCTTGGTAACTAAATTAAAAGCATAGGAATTGAGCTATAAAATCTTGTTTTGAGCAAGTCCAGTTATGAAGTAAGCTGGCTTCCTTCTTCCTACCCTGCTTAAAAAAGAATCAGGCAACAACTTGTAAGTTTTAAACTAAGAGTTGCTTACTTTATAATCATGTATTGGTTCACAGCAATTGCAGCAGTAAAAACTATGCGGGCAAAATACTTATACTGTAAATGTAAGTACCTAAAGCATGTACATAAAGCTGGAGTAAGTGGATGCATGTCTGCATCCAATGCTGGTGAAAGTAAGAGAGGAAGAAGCAGGAAATAATATATGCTTCTTCCTCTCTAGGAGACGAGGGGAAATGACATCACACTGAGCCCTCTCTACCAATTGTATTTCTATGGTCTGAGTATCTGCCTGTCAGCAACACAGCCCTGAGAACTTAGCCCATTCTTGTGCTAACTAGCAAGAAAATGCATTTGTTAGGTTTGGCTGCTAATCTCCCACATAAGGCTCATCATATGGCTGAAGATATGGGGAGAAACAGGAAGTAGAAATGCCCTGCACTTCCTGTTTCTTGTGCTCTGAAGTGAAATTTTCACATATAATATAACTTACAAAATATGCGATTTTCACAAAAACATGAGACCTCTTAGGATTTTAGAGACTTTAGAGGTCAGGGTTGCCAGAGTGGCATCCCATGGCCCCCTAATTCTTGATACCCAGAGTTTGTGTCAATATTCCTTGCGTCCCTGCATTCATTGTCTGTCTGTGCAAATGGAGGGGAGGATCTGCAGCACTTTTCTCCTTCGCTCCATGCAGTGTGGGTGGCATGTAACTCACCTATTACACCAGATCTGGCCCAAAATATTTTGCTGCTTCAGGCAGAGCAACAAATGACTGACACACACACACACACACACACACACACACCGTCTCAAGTCATGGTGCATAGTATCCTAAGTCATCCTAGTTACTTTGGCAGCTGAGGTAGAAAAATCCCTTTGCATCTCCCTGTTTGCAGTGAATTAAATAATACCCATCAATTTGCTACATTTTGATCTCACCATAAACAGCTGCTTTGGGCAGCTGCCCCACTCTAGCCAGAGAGCAGTTGCTGGACTGGAGTGTTGAGTGCGTTCATCCTTGGTGTTGAAATTGTTACTTTGAACGCACTTCTCATCTGAAAGAGCGAATTCATAAATACTGGAGAAAGAGGTTCAGGTTGATGAGGAAGATTTGGAAGGCTGCATGACAAAGTCTCTGGAATGGCTTTTCATTAACAATATATGCCCAATTACATCCAAAGAGCTCTCCTCAAACGGAACGTATAATTGCACACGCTGGCTAAATAATGCATGATGGCTTACCATAATGAAGAACCCATCATTTCTTTTCTACATCTTTGGAGGGTCTGTAATTAAGCTGGCCTGCCAAACATTTCCATCTTGCACCTTTCAAAGAAAATTATATATGCAATGCTCAATAGGGAAATTGTGACATATGTAAAATAAAAATAAAAATCAGCCCTTTAATAGAAAGTGAAAGTTGGTCCCCCTGTTCTAAAGGAACTGAATTGTATGAATGTTTTCCAAACACAAAACAAAATAAAGCACAGTCGTTCATGTTGTTATTATATATGTCATATTTAGCACTTTAATTCTCCTTCTGCCGTGTCATTTTTTCACAGCTATATTACCTGTTATATTCGATCCTGCTGATCTTTCTTAAAAACTTCCCTAAAATGTCTGTCAAGAGCTGAAGGAAATGGCAACTGCAAAATCATTAAATGACTGTGATGTGTAGCCACTCTCTGTAATGGCATAGTGTTTTTAGTTACCGAAATATTTCTGTGCACTCCACCTGGGCTGTTCAGATTGTGAACTCCCACTCAAAACAGAAGGTGCCTTGTGATGGTATAAAGCTGGTGTCCCACAACCATTTGCAGTCTGAGGAAACATTTACAGTAGATATCAAAGAAACAGTCATGGGCACTACAAAAAAGAAGTAAACTCTGCAGTGCTTCCAACCACCCCTCAAAACACCTCACACACAAACAAAAGGGGGAAAAGGCAGGCAAAATAAACAAATCAGACAACTTGCACCATAAACAAGCAACCTCCCCCAAACCCTCTAGAAATGTCGTCCCCTTCTTCTTCTTCTTCTTCTTCTTCTTCTTCTTCTTCTTCTTCTTCTTCTTGGTATTGGACATTAGCACCACATTCTCCCATACCGTTTTGGAGAGGCTAAGCTCCCCAAGTCTGGACAAAAAATAGTTAATGTAACCTTACATTGAGGAGAGCCAACAAGCAGGCTTGACACCAACAACTCCCCTCAGTTCCAGTGAGTAGGGCCAATGGTCAGAGATGCTGGAAGTTCTGATTAACAACATCGGGAGAGCCCCACATTGGCTGTCCCTGATATGCATGTGAATAACCATTTCACAATCTACCACTGGAATTAGACATATCAAAATTATGTAACTCATTTCCCAGCGGTATTATGTAAGCCATTACATATAGACTGGCTCTCTCCTTGTTGCCCTTCTGCCAGCAGGTGAAGGGCTTCCTTGGGAACAAGCTTTTGGGAACTGACTGTTTTTAATGAAAGGGCTGGGGCCATGATGGATGAGCCATGTGTTTTAATAGAACACATTTGTTGTTGTTTAGTCATTTAGTCGTGTCTGACTCTTCGTGATCCCATGGACCAGAGCACGTCAGGCACTCCTGTCTTCCACTGCCTCCTGCAGTTTGGTCAAACGCATGCTGGTAGCTCCGAGAACACTATCCAACCATCTCATCCTCTGTCGTCCCCTTCTCCTTGTGCCCTCTATCTTTCCCGACATCAGGGTCTTTTCCAGGGAGTCTACTCTTCTTATGATGTGGCCAAAGTACTGGAGCCACAGCTTCAGGATCTCTCCTTCCAGTGAGCACTCAGGGCTGATTTCCTTCATAATGAATAGCTTTGATCTTCTTGCAGTCCATGGGACTCTCAAGAGTCTCCTCCAGCACCATAATTCAAAAGCGTCAATTCTTCAGTGATCAGCCTTCTTGATGGTCCAGCTCTCACTTCCATACATCACTACTGGGAAAACCATAGCTTTAACTATATGGACCTTTGTTGGCAAGGTGATGTCTCCGCTTTTTGCTCCCCCCCCCCCAGCATAACCCCTCAAACAAACAAAAAGAAAGGAAATGTGCCTCTTTCTTTGCTTTCCCTTTAAAAAATAAAATAAAAAATCAACGAAACCAATCTTTTGCTTCAAATGGGTGAGGTGGAGAGGGGTGGGCAGAAGACAGACGAACAGAGGTGTAGCTGGAGGGACAGACATTTCTGGCAGATGACAGGGTGAGTATCGTCTCCCTCTCCTTACACAGCATTGTAGAATTGCATCAGTGAAAACACTCAACACACCGACATTCTGACTCAGAGCGGCTTCTGCTTACAAGTGTCCTCAGGGCCCTCGCTGTGAAGTGCCCTCTGGCTTCAACATTTGCCGGAGGGCACTTCACAGCCCATGCTCAGGGGCAGTATATCTCTGAATAACAGAGGCTGTGGACAAACTAGAGTGGATGGCCATTGCCTGTGAAGTAATGTACCAAATGATGCCTTCCTCCTGTGCTAAGTTAAGTCCTGCTGCACCATTCAGATATCAATCCTTGTCTCTGCCTGGCCCCCTAATTTCTGCCGCCTGAAGCAGCATGCTTCCCTTTGCTTCACAGTACAGCTGCTGCTCCTTCATGTTCCAGTTCAATGCTGTCAGCATGACAGGGCTGAACATTAGCAGCCGTACATGGAAACTGAACCTGGGACCATTTGCATGCAAAATTTGTGCTGTACCACTGACTGAGCTTTGACTGTGGATTTTTGGATTTTTTTCATGTACAGTCGACGCTCAGGTTGCGAATGTGATCAGGTTGCGAATGTGATTTTTTTCATGTACAGTCGACACTCAGGTTGCGATTCGGCATTTCTCCACATGCAGAAAGAGCAATTTAGTGCTTCTGCGCATGCATGAAACCCGGAAGTAACCCATTCCGGTAATTCTGGGTTTCGGCGGGGGAAAATAATAATAATAATAATAATAATAATAATAATAATAATAATAATAAAATTATTTATATCCCGCCCTCCCCAGCTGAAGCCAGGCTCAGGGCAGCTAACAACAATAAACAGTACAACAGTACAACACAACACAACACTCTAAAATCATTCATTATAAAATTAATTCAGAGCTCCGCGAAGATTGCCGAAGGAGGGAGTCAGGCTGTGCCCTGGCCAAAGGCCTGGTGGAACAGCTCTGTCTTGCAGGCCCTGTGGAAAGATGTCAAGTCCCACAACCTGAAGCGTCTGTAACCCGAGGTATGACTGTAGACTGACACAGCAGCCTTTGCTGGTTGTGAATCCAGATGCTGAAACAGGGGAGACAAAAAAATCTGAGGGATTGTGCAGTTATTTCATTGACACAGACTTTACTTACAGGTGGGCCAAATTTTCCATCATGTTAGTCATGTAGCCCTGCCCTTAAATGCAGGGTTTTGTGGGGTTTTGTTTTTGTTTTTGCAAATAACTAGAGAAAGGAGCCCAGTTCATATTATGACCAACAAATGGAGGGAGGTGAGTCTTTACCAAATTGCCCCCTCAGCCTGTCATTGAAACAAAATGCACCCCCCCTTTTGGTAGTTCAAATGACCTGCTTAACTGCTTACCCCTATTCCTCATCCAACAACAACATGCCTAGGCAAATGTATGTAAAGGTGTAACTATAAATCCTACTTGTCTTTGTGCAACAATCAAGATCCAACACTCAGATACAAAGTGTTTCTTAGCTAGGCCGAATGAGAAAACATGTAACTATCTGTACTGCAAAATGATCCTTTGCTATAAAGCGCTTCCCCAGAGAACAGATGTTTATCTAGAGATTATCAAAGAATTAAATGTAAGATCAGTGGATAAGGCAAAATCAGTTAGCGTACCCTTTCAGCACTCTGCAATTTTAGATACTCCCAAATGGTGTGAACCAAATCGGAAAATTTACATACAGAGTTAGATCCATGAAAGAGGCTTGGCAAAATTAGGACTAAGGCTAAACCAAGACAGAAGTAGGTCATGGAAAATACACGTGAGCAAGTCAAGGAGCAGAGAAGTGCATGCAGAGGCTGCAGGAGGCCAAGAGACAAACAAGATTAGGATCGGGAATTTGCAAAATATCGAAGACTAAGGTGTAGCAGGGTAAACAGATGCCAAGATCCAAGGACAGTAAGAACAAGGAGACCCAGGAACAGGAACAGGGGAGACATCTGATTTAAAAGCAAACCTACCCGACCCACGGGACGCGGGTGGCGCTGTGAGTTAAACCACAGAGCCTAGGACTTGCCGATCAGAAGGTCGGCGGTTCGAATCCCCGCGACGGGGTGAGCTCCCATTGCTCGGTCCCTGCTCCTGCCAACCTAGCAGTTCGAAAGCACGTCAGAGTGCAAGTAGATAAATAGGTACCGCTCTGGCAGGAAGGTAAACGCCATTTCTGTGCGCTGCTCTGGTTCGCCAGAAGAGGCTTAGTCATGCTGGCCACATGACCCGGAAGCTGTACGCCGGCTCCCTTGGCCAATAAAGCAAGATGAGCGCCGCAACCCCAGAGTCTGTCACGACTGGACCTAATGGTCAGGGGTCCCTTTACCTTTACCTTACCCGACCCACACTATCTGAAACAATATGCGAACCAAAGCACAGCCACCCAAACTTTGCACAGTGCTCCAAACTTTGCAATGCCATTCTCCTGCCAAGCAATGTCTTGTAAAAATGCATGCACTAGGCTGAAGTCTGCATCACAAGGCAGATATGTGTGAAAATAACACAGGAAATGCAGTACAGTAGTACCTCGCAAGACGAATGCCTCGCAAGACAAAAAACTCGCTAGACGAAAGGGTGTTTTGTTTTTTGAGCTGCTTTGCAAGACGATTTTCCCTATGGGCTTGCTTCGCAAGACGGAAACGTCTTGCAAGTTTGTTTCCTTTTTCTTAACACCGTTAATACAGTTACGACTTGACTTCAAGGAGCAACTCATAGAACGCGGTGTGGTAGCCTTTTTTGAGGTTTTTAAAGACTTTGGTGATTTTTGAAGCTTTTCCAAAACTTTCCCGACACCGTGCTTCGCAAGACAAAAAAAATCGCAAGACGACAAAACTCGCGGAACGAATTAATTTCGTCTTGCGAGGCACCACTGTACAGTATAGTCAGAAAAATATGTGTTGCAAAGTGTGCATATAGGGCAGAATAGCAGGCCAAGGCTCTGCAAAGAAATCTGACCCATTTTGGTTTCATTGAGTTTCACACACCTAGTAGGCTAGCTCTTGCAGGTAAGGGTGTGTGTGTGGAGTTTCATAAGCAGGTCATCCAGGAGTCCTGGGAATCCTTGAATTTGTTTGGTACCATCTGTGGTTTAGCTTCCAGCAGGGTCAAACTCTTCCTGTTCCCTTCCAACAACCACCCCTCATAACGTTAACACTGTTCCAACATTATTAGCAGGGCTGTGCTCAGAAAATCCACATAATTTCACGGGGGGCCACACGTGCTTCAGGAATCCATGTAAAAACTTGTTCCACAGATAGCTTTACTCCTCAGTTACCGACACAGCATGCGAAGCCTGAGGAGCTGTAATGTTTATGAATGTACTGTCACTCTCACTCTTACATAACCTGAAATTGGCGTTGATCATTGTTTTAATCCCTTTACCTCTCCCATTTGCAAGCTGTGCTTCATCATTCTTTGCTTAACCAAATTTAATATTTACGTATTCCTTGGTGAAATCTAATAAGCATGCAGGAATAAAGTGACGTTTTAGGGTCACTGGGTCACTTCTGGTTTTGGTGTCATGCGTGAATGTGTGATTGCACATCAAACGGACACCGTGCATCAGTCGTTACCTGTATACAAGTATTTATCGTGGAAGATCAGCTGTTTACCTTGCATTGATTCTGATTGGGGGGTTTTTTTGGTGGGGGGTATTCAACATTGCATCAAACAATTGTCACATGCTTTCTCATGCATTTTCATCTCCCTTGCCTTATCTAAAAATCTCCAATGTTGACAGGAAGCGAGTTCTAATTTTGCAACCTGAATTTGCCAGTATGTGAATGAAATCTGGAAGCGCCCTGTGATCTCCAAGCTTCCATTCCACAGCTCCAGTGGTAATGCATATTTCTCCTCTTTCCCCCCCTACTGTGCATGAAGATCCCACTAAATCAAATTGAAAGTGCACACCAGAAGTGCTTACTGAATTTCTGTCCGAGTGGATACATATTCTAGTCCAGGCATAGGCAAACTCAGCCCTCCAGCTGTTTTGGGACTACAACTTCCATCATCCCTAGCTAACAGGACCAGTGGTCAGGGATGATGGGAGTTGTAGTCCCAAAACATCTGGAGGGCCGAGTTTACCTATGCCTGTTCTAGTAGTTCATTCCTTTTTTAATTAAGTTTTGCTCTTTGGCTTTAAAAAGCAGGACAACATGCTTTTAACAAAACATTTAAGGTCACTGACATAGCTTTGGGGTGTGACAACAAAGGCACTGCATTGCTCAAGGAATCCATAGGTTTTGTGGGTGCACATTGTTTGATACCTGCTTCTGTCTTCTGGACATGAGTGATTGGTGTTCTTCAGCATCCATCTGATACTACAGTATGAAGAGCGAAAACACTTTCACCGTAAAATATACCACTGTCTCCCAGCTGCCAATTTGTGCAGCCCTAAAAGAAAAAAGAAATTACATCCTGAGCATGATGATTACTTTCTTTGCACTACAATTTTCCAGAAGAACACTTTTACACAGTAAACACCAAGAATATTTTCCAGACCTTGAAGAGCAGAAAAGCTTGTGTTATCTTGTACAATGGAATATTTACCTTCTCAAAATGTCTGCTGTTCTTTCTGTGTGGGTTTAATTATTGAGACTGGCAGTGAGCGCTTTTTTAAAAAAACTAATTTAAATGGCTTAATGATTCTTCAGTAAAAAGTAGAGATACTTGAAGGGAAGTCTGTCTGGCACATATGAAGTTTTCAGTCTCTTTCTCTTACTGCAAAGTAAGGTGGGGTAAGCACATGTGCTGCCCCCCCACCCCACTTTCCCTCTAGTCATACAAACATAGAATTGTAGAGTTGAAAAGGACCATGAGGATCATCTAGTCCAACCCCCTGCAATGCTGGAATCTTTTGTGCAATGTGGGCCTCAAACCCATGACCCTCAGATGAAGAGTCTCATGCTCTGCCAACTGAGCCAGTCACTTAATTGGGAACTGGGAAGAAATTGCCCATGTTATCCGGATTGGTCAAGGATGCACATGTTTTGTTATGTTTCCTGGGGTAATACCTATGAGTTTATGCAGTCCACAACTGTCACAACTTGAGCAGGTAGTATTCTGTGGGGCCTATTCACTTCCAAACCCTATTCAGGGTATTTGTCTTTAAAGTACCAACCAGTTTGGGATCTAAATCTCTGAAGGAATGCCTGTATCAGCGTGCCCATTCCTTATGACTGGGCTGAGGAAATCTTTGGCTTTCCAGATGATGCTGGACTACAACTCTCATCATCCCTAACCATTGGCCATGCTGGCTGGGGTTGATGGGAATTCATCCAGAGGGCCAAAGATTCCCCAGCGCTGCCTTAAGATATTCAGAAGGGGCATCGTCTCCATCTCGGGTGTGATGGGATGGTGAGCTGCTTATGCGTAAAATCCTAGTCCCTCAGAGTTTGGCTAAGTCCACAAACCTCTGTCTGTGACGGAGCTCCTTAAGCATGGCTCCATCAGTCGCTCGTAGAATCGGACAGTGGGCGTTTACGGAACTTCTTCCAGCATAAAAGCTCCTTAACGGAAACGCGTCTTCTGGACTCTCGGCGTGACAGTTTCCGGCGAGGAGTAGGTGTCCCTATGGGAGGTCCTGAAACCTCCCCACTATTTTCGCTGGAAGTGTCTCTGAGCCCTCCCTCCGACTCACTTTCCCTTGGAACTCCACCTCTCCCCCTGCTGGTTCCCTCCTCAGCTGAATAGTCTCTCTCAGCCTCTGTGAGCCCTTTCACCTCCTGCTCCTCCGATGGCAGTTCCCTGACATCGGGATACCATTTTGTTTTTAGCTGCCTCTATTTTGTTCTGGGGACGCGGGTGGCGCTGTGGGTAAAAGCCTCAGCGCCTAGGGCTTGCCGATCGAAAGGTCGGCGGTTCGAATCCCCGCGGCGGGGTGCGCTCCCGTTGTTCGGTCCCAGCGCTTGCCAACCTAGCAGTTCGAAAGCACCCCCGGGTGCAAGTAGATAAATAGGGACCGCTTACTGGCGGGAAGGTAAACGGCGTTTCCGTGTGCTGCGCTGGCTCGCCAGATGCAGCTTTGTCACGCTGGCCACGTGACCCGGAAAGTGTCTCCAGACAGCGCTGGCCCCCGGCCTCTTATGTGAGATGGGCGCACAACCCTAGAGTCTGTCAAGACTGGCCCGTACGGGCAGGAGTAATTTTACCTTTACCTTTATTTTGTTCTGAGGGACGTGGGCAGCACTGTGGGTTAAACCACTGAGCCTAGGACTTGCCGATCAGAAGGTCGGCGGTTCGAATCCCCGTGACGGGGTGAGCTCCTGTTGCTCAGTCCCTGCTCCTGCCAACCTAGCAGTTCGAAAGCACGTCAAAGTGCAAGTAGATAAATAGGTACCGCTCCAGCAGGAAGGTAAACGGCGTTTCCATGCGCTGCTCTGGTTCACCAGAAGCGGCTTAGTCATGCTGGCCACATGACCCGGAAGCTGTATGCTGGCTCCCTCGGCCAATAAAGCGAGATGAGTGCCGCAACCCCAGAGTCGGCCACGACTGGACCTAATGGTCAGGGGTCCCTTCACCTTTATTTTGTTGTATGAGGACTAATAGGCATGAGCAAGTGCTGGAAAATGGGTATCATGCTTGTTCTTCAACTAAGAATTCACCTCACGGAGTTACAATTTTCAGAGTTCCCTGGGGGTCATGAACTGGCAGGACGACAGGGAGAAGGAAGAGGGCCCCCTGTCCCCATGAACATGGTGGGCTCTGAGGCGTAGGGAGTAGCAGGAGGGACACTCTAGAAGGCTGAGGCAGGCAAGGGCCCTAGCTGGCCAGCTGGGGCTTGCTAGCTCTGGGAGAAGGTGTGTGATTCCTCAGCTGGAGTAGACTTGGAACAGGTGAGAGTCACATGCCTCATCAAGCCCAGATGCTGCAATCAGCATGCAGAGTATAAAAGGGAAGCAGAGCTGAATTGCTGTGTTTGCTCAACTGCCCATGTTGACGGACCTTGGCTTGGGTGCTCCTGGACCTCTGCAGGAGTTTGCTTTGGGTTTGACTCCGGACAGTATCCTGGCAGCTGGACTTCAGACTTGGCCTACTTGGATTGACCCTGGACTGTGTTTCCTGACCTTGGACTTTGCTTGTGTAGATTGACTCCTGGTCTTTGAACTTGCCACCAGGTAGGCCAGGGGTTTGGGGCACTGGGAAGGTGACTGACTATTAAACTACTGAGAATTGTAGCTCTGTGAGTCTCTGAAACTCGCTTGGCACCCTTAACAACCTACATTTTCCAGGATTCTTGGAGGGAAGCCATGACTATTAAAGTGGCTTAGATGTATATTTTGGGTGTGATATGAATAATCCATAAGTATCAATGCCTTTTCAGTCTATTGGGCATAGATAACAGTATAAGGAATTGGACACCTACAGGACCACATTTTTGGCATATCCCTTTTTTCCATGGAAGATAATTCAAGGTTACTACTGGTTTTTATAATCCAGGTGTCTGCATCTGGAAAATGTGCTTATTGCAATCATTTTAAGTCGGTGCCTGCTGTTGCTTTTAGATGTACTTGATCTATTGGAATAGGGAAGGTAAGCAATAAGGTTTTGTCTTTCTGGGACAAACTCATCCCCAGGGACTCTGGGCTGCTTTGCACATTAATCTCCATGCTGGGAGAGGTTACTGCTATGTTGGGAAGAAAATGTTATTTCTGTGCTAGGGGAAGCAAGTTTTTTACATATTTGTATTCTGTTGGGTGTGGTTGTTGTTGACCCATTACAGGACCACCTTGGTGGTGGCTCTCTCTTGTGGTGTGCCCTTCCTGGTGACTTGCATTTGTCTCCCTCATTAATGTTCTGGAGGAATTTAAAACATCACTGTTTAAATAGGCATTTGATGGCTGGAAGATACTCTTCTCAGCAATCTTGAAACTGCTACCTTTGAGAGTATGCAGTTGTTTAGACCAGTGGTTCCCAAACTTCTTTGTGACACTGTCAAACGTTAACAATTAATTGCACATTTATTCAAAATCCAATTAAAACTATTTGGTTTATTTAATTCAACAAAACTGATGTCATTTATACCTCCACCGCCCCCGATAATCCCACAACCTCTCTTTGGGAACCACTGTTTCAGACACATTAGATATTTTAAATATGCTTTATCTTATTTTATTTTTAATTGCATTGTTATATCACTTATGTGTTTGCTGCCTGGGCTACTTAGGGAGGAAGAGCAAGGCATAAATTTCATTAATTTATTCCACATTCTCCCATCTCTCCTGCTGAGTTTGCTAGCAGAAGCAGTAAGGTCCTGCGAAGTCTGCAATGTTTTTCCTATCCAGTAGCTTAACAATCTTTATTGCAGGGGGAGCTGAGCTCTTGCAAGGCGCCAGGCTTGGTCTGACATTTCAGGTTTTACAGTGCTATTAATTTGCAAATATTATGTCAGCAGCTAAAGGAATTCTCTGAATTGCAGAGCTTAGATTCATGTATCCGTAGAAGGTGTCAATTTAAATTCCTAACTTTTTCAAACTTAAATTAAACTTGCTTTATTTTTTCATCAATGTGAGTGCATTTTTGCCTAATATCTTCATTTTTTTATGCACTTTTTGGGTCAAAGAACTGCATGGCAGCATTTGAAGGAGGGTGCATTTCAATAGCTGTGTTTTAAGTCTACATGTTTGTTTGGGAAACAGGAATGTCTTGCCCATTCATTTCTTCCAGGGGTGCCAACCTGAATAAAATATGAGGGGCTAGGTAAGCCCTGCCCCACATAATCGATCACAAGATGGGGTGCATGCACACCATCTAAATGACAATGCCCATCAACTTCAGTGGGGTCCAGCCCCCTCAAAAATTTTATTGGGGGGGGGGGCAAAGAGACCTCAGCCCCTAGGAGTTGGCTCCTATGCTTTCTTCATCACCATTGAAGGAAACTCAGTAAAGCAATAATAATTTTATTAACTATTTTTGTGAACCTGGCCAGAACTAAGATCTGGTTCCCACTTCCAGAATGGATTGGCTTTAAATCAGATGTAAAAGCTTGTCATTGTGGTGATGGGCAGCAGGAGTGCCAACTTGGCCCTGCGATTGTGGGTGCCGTTCAGCGTGCTTGGCCCTGGTGCCAAACTTTGTGGGTGCCCAGCCCCTTCATGGGGAATTTTGTGGGTGCTTGGGCACCCAGGGCCCCAGGGAATTGGCACCTAGGATGGGCAGACTGAGGAAAACTTATTTGAAAAGCATGTGGAGTTTAGTATCCTTACATGACCCAAAATCCCAAATCTTGTGAAGGGAAAAAAAGGTCAGAAGAATTATTCTCATGAATGGTAACATCGTGCCATGTTCTGAGGACAGATGGTTACAACGGTAACGAGATTAGCTGCTTACTCAGCATCTGCTAAAATAAGTATTTACCACACACATCTGCCGCCCGACAATTTAGCCTAAATCCCAAGCCGGCTGAAAAAGGTCAGGCACACAAGTAATCACAAGAATTTTTATTTAAGCCACTGTTTGTTTTTAAAGAAAATCCTTCCGTTTGTTTACTTATACAAAGTATGAAGGTTAGTGGGTGAACCTGAGCCATTTTCTAGGCCTAACCTACCTCACAAGGTTGTTATGAGGATAAAATGAGGGGGTGGGGAACCATGCACGCCATGTTGAGATACTTATGGGAAAAGGCGGGTGTAAATAGAATGAATGAATACAACATACTATGCTGTAATGGAGGGACTCGGGTGGCGCTGTGGGTTAAACCACAGAGCCTAGGACTTGCTGATCAGAAGGTCGGCGGTTCGGATCCCCGCGATGGGGTGAGCTCCCATTGCTCGGTCCCTGCTCCTGCCAACCTAGCAGTTCAAAAGCATGTCAAAGTGCAAGTAGATAAATAGGTACCACTCTGGCGGGAAGGTAAACGGCGTTTCTGTGTGCTGCTGTGGTTTGCCAGAAGCGGCTTAGTCATGCTGGCCACATGACCCGGAAGCTGTATGCCGGCTCCCTCAACCAATAAAGCGAGATGAGCGCCGCAACCCCAGAGTCGGCCACGACTGGACCTAATGGTCAGGGGTCCCTTTACCTTTTATGCTGTAATGGAAATGCAGCCACAGGTACTATGGAAACTATCGACTGCCTTAAACAGCTGCTGCTTTCCAGTGTGGCTGGCTGCATTTCACCACAAATGGGCAGAAACCTTCAGATGAAAGCCTCTCCTAGCTCTTGCTCTCCCAATGAATTATGTTCTTTCGCAAAGTTCCATCGTGGGACTTAAGTGGTCTCCCTCGCAGTCTCTAATTGAGGCATTAACTAGGATGGCTACATCAAGTGCTCTTATCCATTCTTTTGTCCCAAAGACAGCAACACTGCAATATTTCATAAACCTCCTCCCTAGCTTTGTTTTGGGAAAGTATTGTTTTATGAAACGCTTTCAGATCTGGTGGAGAAAACGCTTCTTTATTGCTGGGAAAATGGCCAGCAGTGAGTGCCTTTATGGATATATATTTTCCCCCCTATTATATCTGTAATAAATGAAAAGATGTCCTTGGTTAGGTAATAAAAAGCCCAACAGGGATGCCAAAGTGATTATACAACTTGTTTTCTTCTTCATCACATCAGACGGCTGTTTGCTAGAGGATTCTCTAACACAGTGCAAACATGTACAAAGAGCAGTGGAACGGGATCAAGTATAACTCTGGCTTATTTCAAGTCTGTGTCCGGGATGAAAACATTCTGCAGACGGGAAAGTGTATCTCCCTTCTGCTTTTCAGTCAGAAGGATGGGCAGAACTGCCGCTCTTTCCACCAGAAGAAGTACAATGGGACTGGGTTTTGTGTCCAGATTCCACCAAGTCCTCTAGGTTGCTTTCCAGAATCCAGTCAACCCCTGGAAAGTGATGGGGAAATTCCTTGAAAAGTGTGGAATAAATGAATGATTAATGGAAAGATGAATAAACACTCTGTAAACAAATCAAGATGAGTGCAGAATGAATGTCCATTGTGGTACACGCTCTCCACAAATGAAACTGTTCAATAAGAACAGAATATTGCTACATGTCACCCCGATCTTCACAGCATTGTGAGATTCCAGGGGTTACAAGCACTTACCCAGGATTTGTGTTTCCTTTTGGGCACGAGGGACAGCAGAGACTGTGGTGTCTTTATGATATATGATTTATTTACACATTTTCTTCTTTGGCAATCACTTGTAGCCGAGCAAGATTGTCTTCCACAAACACGGTTTTAAAAGTGAATCTGTAAGTGACTATGGAGGCCAATTCTGGATCCACACGTCCTTCCACAGTGGGGACATAGGTTTCCGAGTGGGAGTTGATCATGGTGAGGGTTTGCCAAGCGTGCCTTCTTCTTGGCACGTTTCTCCCTTTCGTCCTGAGTTTGAGCCTCTTCAAAGCCCATGACACCTTTGGTAAAGGCTGTTCTCCAATTGGAGCACTCACAGGCCAGTGTTTCCCAGTTGTCAGTATTTATACTACATTTTTAAAGATTTGCCTTCAGACAGTCTTTGAACCTCTTTTGTTGACCACCAGCATTATGCTTACCATGTTTAAGTTGGGAATAGAGAAGTTGCTTTGGAAGATAATCAGGCATCCGCACAACATGACCGGTCCAACGAAGTTGATGTTGAAGAATCATTGCTTTGATCTCTGCTTCTTCCAGTACATTGTAGTGTCTTTATGATATACAGTTTATTTACACATATATACAAGCCGAATCTGTGATGGAGAGGTTCCCAGCATGACACTCCAAGAGGTCTCTTGCTTCTCTCATAGGTGCAGCAGCCTTAGATCCAAAACAGAAATCAGCCACGTTGTCTGTCTTCTTTTACAGCCTGTCAGTTTTGCTAGTACATTGCTGTCAACTGCCATCCTAAAATTTCACACACACACACACCCCGCCGCAGACTCTCTTGAGCAGGGGTACTCAAACTTTTTTCAAAGAGGGCCAGATTTGATGAAGTGAACATGAGTGAGGGCCAACCAAAGTTGAGCTTTTTTTTTAGGATTGAAGTTGTTGAGTTTTAAGTTGCTGAGCTTTTTTTAAGGATTTTACCCCAGGACATATACTGCCACGGGGGCTGGATTAAATCGACCAATGGGCAGGACTTTGGACATGCCTACTCTAGGGGAAGGAGGGGTTCACACCCTTCTGCACAGAGCAACAGCTTTGTTAATTGCCCACCTCCCTACCTCTGTTGGGGGAACAAAGCCTTATGATGGCCATTAACCTAATGACCCTAAGTCATTAACCTAATGACCCACACTCAGCAAGAATTCCCCAGGCTGGCTTGGCTTGCATTTTTAACACAAGCTCTGGATCCAGGGGTTCAGTGCTTGACACAGTTTAACTCCTCTAACTTTGATTAATTCTAACTTTTATTGGACCCAGCAATTTAGGGTGCCTTGCACCCCACTAACTTATGACAATATAAAATCTAACCCCTGAGTAAGCTTTGTGCAAGCAAATCAAGACGAATGCCTGGTGAAGAGTGTTGGAGATCTCAAAAGCTTGCCACATTTTTAATTGATCCTAATAAAGGTATTGCCCAGTTGTGGATTGTGGAGTTGCTGTCATTTTTTCAGCATGGACCAAGAATAACTTGATGATCTGTTCCTCTTCCCAGAGAACTCAGGGAATTGTAGCTTTGTGAGATGAATAAAGGAGTCTCCTAGGAACTCTCAGCACCCTTAACGAACTACAGTTCCCAGGATTTGGGGGGGGGGCTTTAAATGGATGGTGTAGATGTGTCCTATGACTGTTTCAGCATTTTTCATTTCCTCCCTTGTCATTTCTCTCTTGGAAAGAAACTATTTTTACCCCTATCATGAGCACTTTTATCAGGTGCTAATATTAAGAACAACAACAAAAATCTAGGAAGGAGGATTTCTTCTGATTGACAGAAATAGGCTTTGCTGGAGATAAACCAGGAACAAGAATCTTCAGCTGCCCCTTTTCACATTTGAGCATGTCTTTGAATTTCATAGGCCACCTACCAGGAAGCTTAAATGTACATGCCAGTTTCAAGTAGAGATTGGGCAGGGGGAAGACATTGGATGGATCTTGCATTTAAAACCGATCTTACCGTGATTTGCATGTTCTGAAGTGGTCCAGGAATCGAGACACTGCTATCCTTCAGAATTCACATTTCTCCAAATGCTGCAGTGCAATTCTCTGTCCATGTATTGAGTACCAAAAAAAGAATAATAATGCATCAAGTGATATGGAAATGTGAGGAATTGAAATTAAGGTTGAAAAAATGCAAACCTGAAGGAAACCAAAATGGACAGATTTCCCTATCTCATGCTGGTTCTTAACACCACAGTGGTGTTTGGGTCAGTCGATTCTTAGGGTGACCACTTCACATGCTGCAAAAAGTGGAAAGCACACGTACAAGGACAGCTATCCTGGGGCTCCTCCAGATGACTAGTTTATTGAGCATTCACCCCAATTGTCTTGTGTAAAGTTTAAGCAGAGTTTATTTATTGCAGGAAGCTTTGTGCAAGCAAATTGGGGTGAATGTTCAATAAACGGCCTCGGTCCAGTATATCTGAAGGAGCGTCTCCACCCCCATCGTTCTACCCGAACACTGAGGTCCAGCGCTGAGGGCCTTCTGGCAGTTCCCCCACTGAGAGAAGCCAAGTTACAGGGAACCAGGCAGAGGGCCTTCTCGGTAGTGGCGCCTGCCCTGTGGAACGCCCTCCCACCAGATGTCAAAGAGAACAACAACTACCAGACTTTCAGAAGACATCTGAAGGCAGCCCTGTTTGTTGTTGTTTAGTCGGTTAGTCGTGTCCGACTCTTCGTGACCCCATGGACCAGAGCACGCCAGGCACTCCTGTCTTCCACTGCCTCCCACAGTTTGGTCAGACTCATGTTTGTAGCTTCGAGAACACCATCCAACCATCTCATCCTCTGTCGTACCCTTCTCCTTGTGCCCTCCATCTTTCCCAACATCAGGGTCTTTCCCAGGGAGTCTTCTCTTCTCATGAGGTGGCCAAAGTATTGGAGCCTTAGCTTCACGATCTGTCCTTCCAGTGACCATTCAGGGCTGATTTCCTTCAGAATGGATGCGTTTGATCAGCCCTGTTTAGGGAAGCTTTTAATGTTTGATGTGTTACGGTATTTTAATATTTTATTGGAAGCCTCCCAGAGTGGCTAGGGAAGCCCAGCCAGATGGGCGGGATATAAATAATAAATTATTATTATTATTATTATTATTATTATTATTATTATTATTATTATTAAACAAGTCAACTTGGTGATCTGAATGCTCTTCATTGAACATTTGTTCAGATTTCTTTGCAGGGAAGTTATATGGCAATGAGTATTCATCTTGATTTGCTTACACAGATAGTTATGCAATTTCTCACTAGACATTTATCCTAGAGTTTTTGGGATATTACCCTGTCGCTTTTCTAACTGCAAAAGGTTTATTGTTTTTTTTAAAAAAGTGGCAATGTTGTGCTGGAACAGGCACCCCCAAACTTGGCCCTCCAATTCCCATCATCCCTGACTACTGGTCCTGTTAGCTAGGGATGATGGGAGTTGTAGTCCCAAAACATCTGGAGGGCCAAGTTTGGGGGTGCCTATGCTAGGGCATTTTAATCTACAGCAAGCCTGCCATTTACACACATTTAATTTATGTGCAGTGGTGAGGGGCCATGGCCCCAGGCACATTTTTTGAGAGGACGCAATGAGGCGCCCCCCGCGACAGGCTCCCTCACTGAGGGAAGCCTTGCCCGGCCTAGCCTTTGGGATTGGAGCGGTGCTGGCAGCTGTGCCTTCTCCTTAGGGCAGCCCATCTCAATAGTCCAAGTATTAATTCAACTCCTATTGGATCCAGCACCCATTAGACCCAGGAATTTAAGGGAGTCAAGGCACCCATAAACTCATAACATTACCCCCTCCTAAAAACGACACATCTCTCCCAGGTGTGCAAAACACAATTGCAGCTTCCCTGTAGAAAATGGACACAATTTACCAAAAGCATTAAAACACATATTATCAAGAATGGATAATAAAACACCATTAAACTTTTGACCCAATAACAACACACGGTCAGCTTATCAGGTGTAGTTTTGCAACGTTCTCAGGCAGGAGTTCTCAGGCAGGTGTTGCAACGTTCTCAGGCAGGTGTTGCAAGTCACTGCAGCAGCACTTTTGCTATCCATCTCTCTTGGTCCTACATACACCATGACAGCACTCCGGGCTTCCCCCTTAAACACCTCTGCTAAATGCCCTCACAAAAGCCCCTGTTTACAAGTTCTGCTCACAAGCTCCCAGGGGCAATCAGATCTTTTCTGCGGTTCTGTTTTAATGATTGTTGCATTGTATTTCATAATGATTTGATTGTATTTTGTGTACCAATTATTTATTTATTTCCATCGTTATAAAACCATTAATACACAATCTCTACAAATCAATGCAAGTCATTGCTAATTTCTGATTGCAGCATCAAGCACAGAGATCAAGGAGGAGACTCCTTGACTAGTATCTATTATGTCCTTAAGTTAACCATGTGTTATAGATTGCTAGTTAAATGGAAGCCATCTTGTGGTTTTGTTTTTAATTAAAAGATGCAGTATAAATATGTTTTCAAGGTAGGGTGGGATTTTTTTAAAAAAATGTAATGAATTGATCAATTAAAACTAAAGTTCATAGGACGGAAGAGCGTAGGGGTAGCACTGGGCAAATGTGAGCCAATACACTTGTGGTTACTTAGGGTACAATTCTGTCCCTTAGTGTTGATGTTTTGGGAGGGAAATAAGGATGGGACATAGGTTAGGGCCCCACCAGCCTCCATGCCCAGAAGGGAGAGTCTTTGGTACTGATGGAACTCTACCATAATGGGGGAGCAACAACTGTCACAGGTTCTGCTGCTGGTAGCTGGCAGAAAGAGTTGGTGTGCGGGCCCCGGAGGCTTCAGAACGACAGGGGAAAGGAGCACCTGAGAGCCATTTTTGTCTCAGTTCATTCAAAAATGATCTCATTTTTGAAAACATAAAGCCTGATTGTCACCCAGATGTGTTTCACACCTTAAACAAAGCACAGAGGTTAGCGAAGGTGTGAGAAAGATCTGAGTAACAACCAGGCTTTATATTATCAAAGATGAGGATCAATCACTGCTTCTTTATCCCACGTTCCTAAGTGTTAGCCCAATATATGCAGCACCAATTCCTTCTGCAACCTCCATCTTGGAATGGAGTCTAAATGCAAATCTTAGGACTGTAGCATCCAGCCTAATTTTTGTACTGTTTTCTTTTTTCCTCATCCCCCTCCCTTTGCTTTCTGTACCCCCTAACCTGATAATATCTTTATTTAAATATTTATAATCTGCACTTTCATAAAGTATACCAAGGCAGCTTACAACATACAAGACATCATAAAACCAATATTTATAAAACATAATCAAAAACATCAATAAAGCATCTGTAAATACTGGTCAGCTAAAAGACATGTGAAGAGGTTCCTGCCGAATCTTTGCTGGCAGGGAGTTCTGTGGGGCAGGGCCTGCCACGCTAAACACTTGGCCCCTAATGGAAGTCAACCGAAACCCAGAGGCATGGGGAGCCACCAGAAGTGCCCCATTGTTAGGAGCAAGCCTGCAATAAATCACACTGTGCAAGTTGGAGTTAACGCTTTATTAGCAAAAACATGTTCTGCACAGTAGTGTCAGGCCTAATGAAGAAAAACACAACTCATTCATTGCAGACATACCATTGGCAGGAATGAGACAGCAGTAAATCACACTGAGCAAGTTGAATTTAACTCTTTATTAGCAAAAACAGGATCTGCACTGGGGTGGGTGGGTAAGTCCTAATGAGCACAGCCACACATCACTGGTAGGTCTTGCTCCCTATGAAGCAGTTGCAGAGACTGAAGGTCCCTGCCTCCCCACAGCTTCCTAAGCCCCCTCCTCTCCGTGGTTTTCCCAAGCAATCTGAGACTGCACCTGCGCATGGCGAACCCCTCCTCTGCCCTTTTCATGCCTCTTCTGGTTCTGGGAGACAAGGCAGGAGGGGAACTGGTCACAGCAGGAGAGAAAGACATCCATGACATTTCACCAGCCTGACTCATCTCTGCGTCTTGGCCTCTGTCCTGCCAACCTCTTGCTTCAGCTTCTGCCTCTGGTTCTGGACTTCTCCCTACCACAGGCTCTCCCTTCTCACTAAGCCCTGTTACTCCTTCAGCTTCCTCTGTCACCTCCCAGTCTTCTTCCTCTTCTCCCTGTGACCACTCCTCTTTGTCCCACCACCAATCCCTGGGCTCTGGGCCTTTTCCCCTTGGTGGTTCCCCAGCTGGTTCCTCCCACCATTCCTTTGCGTCCAACCAGTCTGTAGCACCAAACAAAGGATCTCAGTGATTGAGGTGGAGTATGAGAGATCAGCTGATCCTTGGGCCCAAGTTATTTAGGGTTTTGTGAATTAACACAAGAACCTTGAACCTGGGCTAGTAGTTTCTGATAGACAGTTCTGGAGAACCAAAAAGTTTACCCACTGCTTTGTTACAATTAGGTTGGTCCTATTAATAAAGGCATTATACAGCTGTGGATTTAGCTCCTTTTTCATAATTCTTGGTTGCAAGGAGAATCTTGTCTGTACATATAATATTATCTCAGACTTGCTAATGAACAGGGATTTGAGCATTAACTTCCTCTGTTCCTGCTCCCTCCTTTTCACACTTCTCTATAGGGTTCCATGACATCCATATCTGAAAATGGCTACTAGGATACACAATTCTGCTACCTGGGTGAACAAAACTTACCTGATAATCCTGGCAAAAATTCTGCCCGGTGTTGACAGCTGTGGATGTTTTTTTTCCTCACTGACAGAGTCTCTGCCAAGCCTCTTCAGATAAATTTTAGTCCTGTTCCTTTCACATCAGTGCAAAATGGCACACAAATCACTATCGGCCCTTTTCAGATTCGAAAGGCTTTGCTATTTCTCATGTGTATGATTTTTCCTGCCGTGCGTAGGGACGTCTGCAAGCCCTTTGCAGGGAAAGTACACTGAAGGCGAATTTAAAAGCATACACACAAGTTTCTCTTGTGCGCTTGGACATAAACACAGGCACCTTAAAAATGTAAATCTGAGGCTTAAAATATGTCTCCATTGCTACATCCATGTAATCTGTCCTCTGTAACCTTGTAAAGCTGTCGGTCTCAGGACATTTAGCATAGTGAAGAAAATCATTGTTTTGCCTGCAGCAAGGAACATTAATGTTGCAATCCTGGCTCCTCCTCCATTTCCCACCGAGATGATTGGCTGAATATCTAAGGCTCTAAGCTCCAAACTGTACAGATTTTCTCGTTCTGCCTGTGGTCGTGCTCCTTTCGCTTCTCCCGGGTCTTGCTTTCTCTTTGGATTTACTGAATCAACTGAAAACTATCTTACCAACACTGGGTTTTAATTTTCCCCGTCCAGGAAGACTTTCCCGAGCTGGCATGGATCGAACCAGACTTTGTTACTCGAGTGTGAGTACTGTGGTTTTAACCTAGTCTTACAGCTGGTCTGTTCCTTTAAATAGAGAGGTTGCCTTTTAAATGTACGTACAATATAACATGGTCTGTAATTTTACTGACAGAGCAAGGGAAGCTCTTTGTACCTTCATAAAACGAATATCAAAGTGTTATGAAACAGCACGGAATGTGTGTGATCGTCGGCAGCTAGTTAAGGATCTAATTGTTTGCTAGTTTGGTGAGCTCTGCTAAAAACAGCAGAAAGCAAGGACCTGTTGCTTGAACTGTCCGCATAATAATTTGTGAGGCTGCATTGACTTCCTCCAAACGTTTAGGAGGCATTTCTGGGTTGTTGTTGTTTTTTTAAAAAAAACACCACATTGTGCCTGTAGGCATCTCGTGACGCCACTCACCTTCTGCACCCCATATGGGTGTCACTTGAACTTGCTGAAACTGCCTTCATGACCTCAGACTTAACAACTGATGAAAATAAGTTGGAGGTGAAAAACACACAGCTCCTCCAAAGGTACATGTGGAACTAACAGCTGCTTTTCACCTCCCCAGTCTGCCCGATAATTGCAGTCGTCATCAGAGACCTTCCTCCATGTCTCCCCACCTTCTGAGTAGTGACTAGAGAGTGGACCTTTCTGGCCATGGTCCAAAGAATCTACCTCTGCAGATATTTGGGGGACAGGCACAAACCTTTCAGTTTTTCCTGGGCATTCAAGCTACTCTGGAAAGCCCTATCTATGGATCAAATGTGCCAGGTCCTAGGGGCCAAGTCACTTCCCCTCCATGTTTTTTTTTTGAGGGGGCTGGGCCCCCTCAATGCTCAGAGGGTGTTCGGCTCCACCCCCTGGCTCCTTGTGTGACATCACAATGTTGCATTGTGCCCCCTCAATCATCTTGAGAAGATGGCCTCTGCTAGGAACACTTCCAATTCTGCTTAAGTTTTGATGGCTGCCGTAGGCAAATCATTTATAGCTTGCAGCTCTTTCAGTCTTAAGATTGCTGCACCCATGGTTTTTCCCCACACAGAGGTGTGAAGGAGAAAAAGAGTTGGATGCTTGTGTGCATGTCTAATATTCATGAAGATACATGGGGAGATACTGATAGACATGCAGACCATTCCTCTGTATCACTTAGAAGGACAGTATCAGTTGAAAATGCACTCAGTGTCTCCACTGTTGAATTTTTAGGAAGTTTAAAAACATTCCGGTTCACTTGGGCACCTGATGGCTGAAAATCCTGGGCACCCTCATATTATTAGTACAGAGTAGGCGATTGCTTTTAGGAAAAACTGTTTCAATTATATTGTTTTAGTATGCTTGTCACCCTGGGCTCCTTTGAGGGGAAGGTGCAGGGTATAAGTTCAAGAAAGAAATACTGCTATTATAATGCAATTTCCTCCCAGAGCATTTTCTGAGCATATTATTACAACGAAAGGTAGTTCAGCAAACATCTGGCGGACACCACATTACAGCTCCCATCAGCCCAATGGTCAGGGATGATTGCACCTGAAGTCCAACAATATTTGGAGGGCAGCACCATTGGCTGCCCCTACTCTAAATGATGGATGTGCTCCATAAGGTTTGTGGATGGATGTGGGTGTTTGCACGTACGCTAGGAATACCCAGACTTCAGTGACTTGTATGTAAGCTTTGAAAAAAGGGAAATAATGGTGGTTCTTACTTAGCTTCAGAGTCCCGCCTTTACTAAAATTGTTTCAGATGATTGGTTTTGTGTTTGAGGTTTCTTTTCCATGTTTCTGCATTAAAACAGTTTCCCTGGGGCCTGGAAAACTTCATATTTGATTAGATCTCCTTTGAACCATTGTAGCTGAAATGCCAGATAACAATTAAATTAAATTAAATCAAACCAAATCCAAGATGGGAGTTTTGCTTACTTTCAAATTACTTGCATTATGGAGTCTTCTTGTTTTTAAAAAGAGGTGATATGATGATAATATGTTAAGTAAGTTTGATTTAGAATGGTTAAATTGAACTTTTGTCACACTAAGGGGAATTTTTTATGGCATATCAGTTGCAATGTAGGAAGGTAATAATGACATGGACTGAGCATTTAAAAGATTTAAAAATGCACCTGAGCCTCTCTTGTACTGTTCTAGGTGTGAGTGTTACTGTGAGACAAGGAATATTGGGTGTGTGATCCAGTCAATATGTATCTAACTTTCTGGTGCAGGTATTCTAGATCAATTGGCACGAATCTGATTTAAATCTCATCTGTAGGCAAGGGAAGATTGCTTTAAAGCAGGCATAGGCAAACTCGGCCCTCCAGATGTTTTGGGACTACAATTCCCATCATCCCTGACCACTGGTCTTGCTAGCTAGGGATCATGGGAATTGTAGTCCCAAAACATCTGGAGGGCCGAGTTTGCCTATACCCGCATTAGGACTCCTTAACACAACCTGCTTACTGTGCATGCATCCTGATTTGCTAGCTCAAACCTCATGCAGAGGTTAGACTGTGTCTAGACTTTACTGAGCATTTGTTCTGATTTGATTGTGGTGAGGTTCTGCAGGGATGGTCAGACATCCTTACTTGCTTGTCTGATGGTTATACATCTTCTCGTTCACCATCCATTCATCCTACACTGTTCTGTGTACTTCCTCAACACTTTCTTAACCACAAAGAATCCATGCCTTTTTTCAAAAGTGGATTTGTTCTGCTAGGGGTGCAAAGCACTTTATACCACATTAATTGTGCCAACCTAAAATTCCAGCACGTGCTTCCTTGAATGCCTCCTGTGAAATGCTCTCTGCCTGGGGGCGACCTTAGAGGACGTCAATGCAATGCTTCGAATTGTACCTTCCCCCAATTGCAGTGTTTTGACAAGTTGCAAGGAACAGCAGCTGGGGGAAGGGGTTGCAGGGGGAACGTGGTGGGTGGGGGAAGGGTTGAGCACCCTTCTTCCCACTGGCTGCTTTTCCCACGCAAATCGCTTTCTCCCTCACCCTGACCACTACGGCTTCACAACTGTCCCCAAACCTGTGTCTATTTGCTCCTATCAAAGAGGTGTTCGAAAATATATGCTTCGCATCAGTGCACTCTTGAGACAGTGGCGGGATTAGCGGCAGGTCCCTGTTGAGTGCATCAGGCGAGAAATGTGGGTTTGTTGTCTAAACCACTGAGCCTCTTGGGCTTGCCGATCAGAAGGTCGGCGGTTCGAATCCCCATGACAGAGTGAACTCCCATTGCTCTGTTCCAGCTCCTGCCAACCTAGCAGTTTGAAAGCACGTCAAAGTGCAAGTAGATAAATAGGTACCACTCTGGCGGGAAGGTAAACAGCGTTTCCGTGCACTGCTCTGATTTCGGTGTTCTGTTGCGCCAGAGGTGGCTTAGTCATGCTGACCACATGACCCAGAAAAACTGACTGTGGGCAAACATCGGCTCCCTCCGCCAGTAAAGCGAGATGAGTGTCGCAACCCTAGAGTAGTCTGTGACTGGACTTAACTGTCAGGGGTCCTTTACCCTTTTTTTAGTGTATGAAATGGCCCTTAGGGAATTAGATGCAATTGTGTGAAGCACAGGATTGCTACAGCCCATCGCTTGCTGGATAGCATTGGGGGTGTGCAACCTGTATGAGTCTGCAATGTCTCTTCCTGCCCTGCCCTGCCATTCATAGTCTGTGTTATGAGATGTCTTCAGGGGATGGGAAGAGTAACTCTTACTGCCACCATTTGTGCCTCTGACGTTCATTACTTCTGCAATTCGTATATCAGCTCTGTAAGGTAGGTCACTGATATTATTCCCATATTACAGATGGGAGGGCTAGTACTGAGGCTGAAAGATAGTGCCTTGCCTAAGGATGGTGGCAGAAGACAGGGTTGAGCTGGATTTCCTGTGCCACAAAGTTGCCGCTATGCTGCACAAGGGCTGCAGGGAGCTGATGCATTTGGGGCCCCCTCAATCTTTTGTTTTTTTCTGAGGAGCCAGGCCCCCCCACATTATTTAAAATTTTGTTTTTATTAAAGATTTAATTGGGTTACAAAAGTACATAAGGCATCTGTTTTCCGTTCATAGAATCCTTTCTACAGATCAGTTATATTCAATGTGAGACATTAAAGTTGCAAACAGTATAAGGTTGGGGGGAGAAGAGAAGTGTGGGGAGAAAACAGGGGGTGAGGGGGAACAGTAAACGTTCATTCCCTTATATGGTGAATGTCAAAGGTTTTGGTGTCCGCGTCACATGGGTAGGTTCTTTTTCTATTCATTTGTTTTCATTGGCATTAAGAGAAGTTGGGGACCCAGGACCTGGTTGCTTGCCTTCAGTTGACTGCAGTGTGTTAGAAGGAGGGGTTGTTGGGTCAAGTTAGCCATATCAATTTATATGCTGGGTTGCTGTGGGTTCCTGTTGTCGTCTTGTTGGGCTGCGTATGCAGTAAAGGGGAGTTCTCTTGTATGGGTCCCCATGCTTGTTTCAATTTGTTGATTAGCTTTTCTAGCAGGGCTGTTTACCATACGGTTTGGTACTGGTAGTCCATGTTCACTCCTGACTGGTCCCTCCAGTGTCTGGTTATGATGCTCTTGGCTGCTGAAAGTAGGTTGCTTATGAGTACTTTGCAGTGTGAGTGTGCATTATGGTCTTGGGAAATATTCAGTAGAGCCCCTCCTGCATTGTTGAGGCTGAACATGGAGCCATTGCACATGCAACTTCAGCGCATTGTGTGGGGACCCCTCAATATTCTTGGGAATATGGCCTCTGTGATGCCACGCAAGTTATTAAGCAATGTGAAACTGCATGATGACGCCAAACATGCATCATGCATGTGTGAATCAGGCACACATCATGTGTAGGCAGCCCCACTATCTTCTTCTCCACAGGCAAGCCTCCAAGTTGCAGAATATCACGAGACTCTTTCAGCCTTGTTTTGAGAGATGAGTCCCCTAGTGCTGAGACACTCCCTTTCTCCAGGGCAGAAGAGTGCATTGCCTACACCACACAAACAAGTCTAAGCAGTGAGCAATCTCTGGCATGTAAATGTGCGATGAATGCCATCACCTACCATGTGTTTCAAGCTGGCACTGCTGCCTGATCAAACTGATACCTAGATGAGCCATCGGCATCCTATATGTGGTTTAACACACTCATTTAAAATGAGTTCACCTGAGGATTTGGAGCTGCAGGTCTTGCAACCAGTTGATTATAGGACTTGAAGGGAACGGATTGAAGGAGCTGGGTTGAATGGGAAGGTAAAGGTATTTCTTTCTCTTTTTTTCATGTACAGTGGTACGTCGGGTTAAGAACTTAATTTGTTCTGGAGGTCCGTTCTTAACCTGAAACTATTCTTAAGCTGAAGCACCACTTTAGCTAATGGGGCCTCCCGCTGCCGCTGTGCCACCACCACACAATTTCTGTTCTCATCCTGAAGCAAAGTTCTTAACCCGAGGTACTATTTCTGGGTTAGTGGAGTCTGTAAGCTGAAGCGTCTGTAACCCGTGGTACCACTGTACACATGGGCTGGAAATGTTGCTGTTGTTTTTGATGTTAAATGTATTACCTGCCGTTCACCAGCAGGTTAAGATTAGTTTAGATCTCACAGATGTAGAACTTGGAAGTACCATTCCATTTTTGAGATGGCAAAGTGCTGGTCTCTGTGGAATACTTAATTCCGAAGGATGCTTCCAGACGGTTGCTGTGTTTGGGTGGAGTTCAGTCACATACCAGCAAATTCAGGTTGTGCAATTAAAGCTGGTTTCAAGCTCTTGCACAACAAAACTGCCCCAAAGGTGAGACTTTTTGCAATAAGGAAGGTGATGAGGAAAATGCACCGGTAAGTGGGAAATAAAATATATTGACTCAACGTCTTCTAAACTCCCCACAAACAAATCAGGATGAATTCTCAATAAACAGGTCACCTGGAAGCAACACAAGTGTCTCTGGGAATTGGGTGGTAGCCACCTTGAGGGAGGTATCCCCAACAAATGTGAAATGTACCCCTCTTCTATATAGAATGCCTCTGGCTTGGTATAGCTGAAGCACTATGTTTCTGAAAACCATATCTCTGCCCAACAGATGAGGTTTCGCCTTAAGGCAAAATAGTGCATACTCCGCATTACTCTTTCCCTTCTCCATTCTTAAGTGTGCCTTTGTTGTGCCCTGCAGCACGGCAAGGCCCCACCAGAGCGTAAGGCAGGGCAAATTTCAGACAGGAGGCAAATCGCAGCGCAAAGAATCATGCTGCGTTCTGGGGAATGCGGAGCTGTGAAGTTGCTCGGGCAAGTCACAAGCTGAAACTGAGCCTTTCTATGGTAGCAGGTGCAGTCTAATGGTTCGCACCACCTGTGCTGGGAGATGCCACTCTACTGAAAAGTGAGTATCCTTCTCCAATAACCTTCTACTGCAACTGAGCAGGAGAGCCTCAGGTCTTCCTTCTGCAGTGGAGTCATCTGAGTCAGATGATGGCAGTACCACATTCTCCAGCTGGGTGGTGGAGCTGGTCTTGCATGCCTTTCCCCTTCCACTCCAGAGTCCTCCCCTTCCTCCCCGTAATATCTTAGAATTGTAGAGTTGGAAGGGACCATGAGGGTCATGCATGAATCTTTTTCCCCAGTGTGGGGCTCAAACCCATGACTCTGAGATTAAGAGCCTCATGCTCTACTGACTGAGCTAGCTGAGGGGATATTACTCCAGGGTCATGGCAGCCTTCTTGGCACAACAAGCGCAGCATGTTCCCTTGTCTGGCTGCCTGTTTGACAGGGTCTTTAAGTGCTCTCCAGCATGGGATCCCTTCGTTTTCATTGGAACAACTTACATCCTTTGTCACAGATGGGTGAGCTGGCACTTTTGTGTAATAAAGAGATTTTGCTGGAAGGAGTCCAGCGCAGTGGATGAGCTAGATTGCTCTGCTTCTGGATGGCCTGTTTTTCCCATTAATTACGGGCCCATCAGTTTATGCAAAATATGAAAACATTGGCTGGCAAGGAATCGCTCTGCTCTTCCACCTCACTGCTAACAATATTGACTCAGACTGTCAAGAAGACAAACCCTTTACAGGAATCTTCCATAATTAAGGCTATATATTTCTCTAGTTTAAGGACCTATTAGATCAGCACTAGGGATAGAGGAATCTCTTGATTTCACTTCTCCTAGTTTCTCACTTTTTCAATCTTAAATCCAGTTCTCCACATTTCTGCGTCAGTTTGCAATTTTAAATTCATCAGCATTTTAGTGCAAAATTCTTTTTTTTTTTTTGCAAGCAATATTTCCTAATATAATGCATTTTCATTAAGATGCACATTCTTGTACATGTTACTTTGTTGGAGAACTGCACCGCAAAATTTGGAGAAGTGCATTTTATTTTTTTTAAGGAGAGCTGTGTTTTGGTTCACTGTTGTTTTGGAAAGCACAAATTAGGCAGGTTTACATTAAAATCGTACCCAAACCAAATTTCTACCCCATCTGCTAGTCGACACCAAGAGGCCCTTCCTATATTTATGTCAGGATCCATACCACTTATTTGCTCCCAGTTCTGATAAGTATGGTAATGGCTGCAGAGGAAATGAAGAGAGATCAGAAAGATTGCAGGAAGTAGGTAGATCAGTCTGACTGATCAGTATGAAAATCAGGAAATTGTAAAGAGTTGAGGCCTGAAAGAAGGATGAACTGTGTCCTTATGTTGAAGCTTGTGGATATATGATCAACATGGGACGTTACAAAATACAATTAAGAATTTTGAAATGTATTTTGCCACATAATCTCAAATACAGCTTTGCTGCTAATTATACTGGGGTATACTGTATTTTTCGCCCTATAGGATGCACTTTTCCCCCTCCAAAAATGAAGGGGAAATCTGGGTGCGTCCTATGGGGCGAATGCATGCTTTCGCTGAAGCTTGGAGAGCGAGAGGGGTCGGTGCGCACCGACCCCTCTCGCTCTCCAGGCTTCAGGAAGACATCCGCAGCCTAGGCAGCCCTGCAGGAGTTCCCGCAGGGATGTCTAGGCTGCGGATAGCAGCCTGCCGCCCAGCATGAGGGGCGCCCTAAAGCAGAGCGCCCCTCGTGCCGGACAGACATCCGCAGCGTGGGGAGCCCTGCAGGAGTTCCCTGCATGGCTCCCCACGCAGCGGATAGCAGCCTGTCGCCCGCGGGCGGGGCGCCCTGAAGCAGAGCGCCCCTCTCGCCGGGCAGGCATCGGCCAGCCCCACAAGCTCGGGGGACAGCAGGGAGACGCAGCGCCGCCATCCCGCTGTTCCTTGACCTGGTTCAGTTTCCGCGACCTGCTTTTGGGGGAAATAAAGGAAAAAATTTTTTCCTTTATTTCCCCCCCAAAAAACTAGGTGCGTCCTATGGGATGGAGCGTCCTATGGGACGAAAAATACGGTATTTGCTTTTTCCCTTTTAGAGGTTGTATAATAATAATAATTTATTATTTATACCCCGCCCATCTGGCTGGGCTTCCCCAGCCACTCTGGGCGGCTTCCAAAAAAAAAATTAAAATACTATAATACATCAAACATTAAAAGCTTCCCTAAACAGGGCTGCCTTCAGATGTCTTCTAAAAGTCTGGTAGTTGTTGTTCTCTTTGACATCTGGTGGGAGGGCGTTCCACAGGGCGGGTGCCACTACCGATAAGGCCCTCTGCCTGGTTCCCTGTAACTTGGCTTCTTGCAGTGAGGGAACCGCTAGAAGGCCCTCAGCACTGGACCTCAGTGTCTGGGCAGAACGATGGGGGTGGAGACGCTCCTTCAGATATACTGGACCGAGGCCGTTCTAATATATTTTTATTATGAACGCCTGACTGCACTAAAACTGCCTGCCAGAGGGCCTCCTGCCCTCCTCTGGAGCCCCATAAAGGAGCCTTTTGTTTTAAATAAACACTGCCAATACCAATTTATCACTGCTGTTGATGAAAGAGACATTTGGCTCAGTTCACAAACCAGTTAGGCAGAAGCATTTGAGTTCAAGCCAGATTGATCACTTCCATGGACTTCAAGTGATGATATTGCCACTGTATTTTGGACAGCCCAGCATATGAGGCAGACCAAATCATTTTCAGCCCCAAAACAACAGGACAAAACTACAGGTAGCCTCCCAGAACTTGCCCACTGTTGATGTGATATCGGATCAGATTCGGTGGGGGAAAGGGAGCATAATGAGTGGGAAAACAAACAAACAAAGGAAATTCAGGAATTGCTCCTCCTCCCACTTCTGTTTGCAATAACTTCCAATGCTGGTTTTTCATTCAGAAAACATCAATTGAGATGCTAACCATGCATCTCCTACATGTTGTCTAGTTTAACTTGTTTGAGGATTAAGTGCTCCGGCAGCTTGTTAACATGCTTTGCCCTCCTGTTGTGATGATCACTGAACTCACACCAGTCTGATTTGCTCACTCCATGTCGGGCAGGTGTGGCTAATAATCCCTGTGGCTCTTCAGATGTTCCTGAACTACAACTCCCATCAGCTTCAACCAGCTTGGCCAGCCATCCTGTTAGGAGGCTTGTTCCTGGTTGTTGGTCATTTAATTTTACTATTGCTGCATTTTTACTCCCATGAAGAGCCACATGTCAGATTTCCCCCCGCCTCAGGTGCTAAAACGATTTAGCTAACCTTGTGCACCATTTGACTTGGACCTTGGACAGAGACACCATCTCTGCTTTTCTGCTTCTGGCAGCATAATGTTCTTGGCTTGGCTTGGACTGGCAGAATGGCGCAGGTCTGACCAAACACAGAAAGATACTAATACAGGTTGGTCATTCACATTTTCACTCACAATAAGCCGCACTGAGTGCAGTAGAGCTAGCTTCCTAGTACATGTGCTTAGGACTGTGCAGCCTATAGAGCAGGCATGGCCAAACATGACCCTCCAGCTGTTTTGGGACTGCAATTCCCATCATCCCTGACCACTGGTCCTGTTAGCTAGGGATGATGGGAGTTGTAGTCCCAAAACAGCTAGAGGGCCATGTTTGGCCATGCCTGCTATAGAGCTTTTTGCTTGATTTGATTTTGAGCAAGGCAAATACAGTAGTTACTCTAGACTTTGGGGGGAATCTAGATATCTTTCGTGGAGAAAGCATTTCTGTGATTTGGAAATGTAGGTGAGAAAATCCCATTCCTTTGAAATTTATCATTATTTATCATTATTTATTACATTTGTATACTCCTGTATAATTGTAGATCTCAGTGCAGTTCACAACATAAAATCACAATATAAAAAAGAAAACCTATTATGAAAACAGAACAACCCAATAAACCTCCCCTTCCACATTTTAAAACCCTCCCCACTCCATAATTCTACTAGTGAGTGGAGTGTTAATGCCTCAAGCACCTATTGGATGATGCCTGTGATGTCACACATGTTCGGTGCTATGAACTTCCGCTCACATTTAAATACCTGTGCTATATTACAGCAGGGATGGGTAACCTGTGGTCCTCCAGATGTTGCTGAACTCCATCAACCTCATCCAGCATAGCCAATGGTCAGGGATGATGGGAGCTGGAGTTCAGCAATATCTGGAGGACCACTGATTTCCCATCTGTTTTACAGGCTTAAATACTCCACCACTAGCACACTGCAATGTGCTGGTATCCTCTTTCAGAGTGGGAAGGTACTGTGTTAGCTGGATCAATGTGGCAGCATCTGGCCTGATCACCACTATGCTAAGGCACCTTCAATGTTGGAGGCCAGAAACTACCAAGCAGCTATCAGGTGACTCAGGGGGCAGTAACGTCCCACTTAATCCTGTAAATCCTCAGATCTGTGCCTGGCTCGCTCTGAGTATCTTGGTGCTAGAGAGAGGATCTGACTGTTCTCTGGCTGGGCCCACTCACTTGTCTGTTTATCTTCGTACTTGCCCAGTGGCAGAGGAAGCCTCTCTGGCACCTGGGGTGGTGCAAACCACCCATAGGGAGGGATGGGGAGCACGGCACCCATTCCCGCCCCCTCTGTTTTTGCTCGCCTGCCTCTCCCACCCTTTCCTCTGCCTGCCTGCCTCCTCCATGTGGGAGCACGGGGTAACAGCGCCCCCCCCCTCCGACTCCTGCCCTGCCCGGGGGGCATGATCTGGCCCAGTGGCCAGGCCAGGGGGTGCTCTCTGGCCTGGTAGCCAGGGTGGGGGGTACCCTCCGCTGCGGCAGCCAGGCCAGGGGGCGCAATCCGGTGTAGTGGCCAGGCCGGGGTGTGTGATCTGGCCAGGGGGTGGGATCCAGCATGGCCACGATCAGACTCGGTCAGGATTTTGTCACACACACCCCTCAGGGATGGCACCACCCCCACTGCCCCCACCTTGCTCTGCCTCTGTACTTGCCTGCTTACTCAAAACTCACCTCCGGACCATTAACTTTGACAGTGCTTGCTCTGCAATATGAAAAGCTGGGCTTTATGATTGGGCTGATCTTGTTTTGTGATGGGTAATTTGGAACCCTCCCAAGCAGCTTTCAAAAGTCAAATGGGTGCATGTATTTTCCTAGAATTTGATCTATCACATGTTTCTGCTTTTCAGAAATTATAAAAGATGAGAAAGATTAGCTACAGTGGAGAGACTTCTAGAGAAGTCTGGCCTTTGTATTCAGGCCAGATGAGCTGCCTCAAAAGGCAAATAGCCCTGGGGTAATTATGGAAATGGGACGCGGGTGGTGCTGTGGGTTAAACCACAGAGCCTAGGACTTGCCGATCAGAAGGTCGGTGGTTTGAATCCCCATGACAGGGTGAGCTCCTGTTGCTCGGTCCCTGCTCCTGCCCACCTAGCAGTTTGAAAGCACGTCAAAATGCAAGTAGATAAATAGGTACCGCTCCAGTGGGAAGGTAAACGGCGTTTCCATGCGCTGCTCTGGTTACCAGAAGTGGCTTGGTCATGCTCGCCATATGACCCGGAAGCTGTACGCCAGCTCCCTCGGCCAATAAAGTGAGATGAGCGCCGCAACCCCAGAGTCGGCCACGACTGGACCTAACGGTCAGGGGTCCCTTTACCTTTACCTAATTATGGAAATGTATATATGGGGAGGTGCAGAAATGAAGAACAAACTCCCTATGCAGACTGGTCCTCAGCCCCCTTGGATCATCTGGCTTGTGTCTAAAATAGTGCTAGGTCTGCTTCTACAATGGAACTTCCACAACCCTTGAAGGGACAGCCCAGATTTACAGAAGCCATCTTGGTTTCTGATTTGATCCCAGAATGTCCCACTTTTCCTTAGGACGTCCCTATTTTCATTGGAGAAAAGTTGGAGGGTGTGGAGTTATCTTTCAGTTATTTTTAATTTGATCAGAATATCAAAGAAAGAAGTATTTGTGTGATAATATAGCAATTTTATAGCAATTTTACTACAGAATGCAGTGCAAAAATCAACATGTCTTGGTTCTACTGCCCACTTGGAGATAATAAAGCTCTCTCTCACACACACATCTTTAGGATATTTTAGGAAGGAACATAAGGGAAGGATCTATAGTTATTGTATCAGTGAGTCAAGCATGCGGTAAAATATTGCCATTTTGATGACATCCATACATGTTCTGCCTTGTTAACCTTTAGAGGAACATGAGGAAGCTGTTGAAACTACAAGAAAAATGTATACACTGTTGGCATTTGTCTGGAAAATGAGTTTGTAAGCTTTAAAAGGTCTTGCTGGCTCCAGTCCAAAGTACTTTGTGCTCCTACATTTGTAGTATTTTGAAGTCAATTTAGTGGCTCAGCAAGGTTGTATGGGCAAAGTGAATGACAGCCGTAGCTCTTTAGGAGAGGCCAGATTGTGAATTAGAGTTAGAAACTAACACATTATTATTATTATTATTATTATTATTATTATTATTATTATTATTATTATCATCATCATCATTATCATCATCATCATCATCATCATTATATTTATACCCCACCCATCTGGCTGGGCTTCCCCAGCCACTCTGGGCGGCTTCCAACAAAATATTAAAATACAATGGTCTGTTAAACATTAAAAGCTTCCCTAAACATTCTACTTAGAATGTAGAAGGTCTCAACCTTAGTACTAGGGAACTTCTGATACTCTCCGAATCAGAATTTCCTCCTTGATTTGGGAGTTCTGAATGAACTGGGTTTGTTAGAATAATAGAGTTGGATGGGACCTCAAATGTTACCAGGTCTAACCCCACATCTTCTCTGATGGATGCCCTTCTAGTTTCCACTGTCGAATCAAATTAACTCCATCTGTTTGACAGACCTTCAAATATTTTTCATTTAAAAATATTTATATGCCACAATATATATAGCTATTATTGTAAACGGCTTTGTTTTTTAATAATAAAAATGCATACAAATTAAAACCAGAGACCATCAATCATAGAAAGATGTGTTATTAGCTGCTTAGAGAAGCTGGGTAGAATAAAAAAGTGTTCGGCCTGTGTTTTAAAGATTGAAAGAGAAGGCACCTGCTTGAATCTCTATTAGCAGGGTATTCCATGACAGTGGGCAGAAAAATGGTTTGAACGTGGTTTGAAAATTGTTAGCTTTTGTCTCTTAATCGTCTCTTCTCTAGGCTAAATATACGCTGTATGAAACTTGGAAACAAACAAATAGAACTATGGAGGCTTTCTAAAGCATTGGTTCAGTTCAGTAGACCAAGTTTCATACAGCATATATTTCATACACTTCTGAGAGAGAGTACGCACATTTTATTTTAGACTCAATGACGCTCACATTTCTTCTATATAGTCCACAAGCAATCTAGATCTATTGCATATTTGTTGCCCCCTGGAAAGTGCTTCTTGAGAAACGAGTTCCATTCCAAAAATGAAAGCTCATTGACAATTGATTTTCGCATTACCCCACTGCATATCCAATTGGGGAAAAAGTTGGCCGTCCCATCAGTGGGAGTTGTATCCTCCCCTGCCCAATGGCATTGTGGGTGGGCATTTATCAAGATGGTTATCATCACTTCCTCCTTCCCTCAGCTGGGGCAGGTGCAGGAAGGAAAAGGCTTGCATAACCTAATCAAGGGGAAGGTTTTCAAATGTGTATCAAGTAATTACACCCATCCTAGTGTACAGCAGCAGGATCTAGGATCAATCTAGATTGAAAGCAACATGCTGAGGACAAACATGAACGATGCCTGAATGAGGAAAAACTACATTTCTGTGCTACAAGCAGGTTAGTGTGAAATATTTTGTGTGGTATAGACTGCTGTGAGAGACCTGTGGTTCAGCAGGGCCAGTTCTGGGGTGACTTCCAATACATGTTTGGTTGTTTTGCTTATTTCTTGCAAGAAAATATGTAATAATTTATTTAATTTTTAAAGCAAACTTGATGAGAGTATTTACAAGCTTGAAGGCTTGAGGGAAGTCAGAAGAGAGGAACGTTAATGTTAAAGGCTTGAATAGCTTCCCCCTTAAAATCAGTGTGGAGCCAGGAGCTGGATTGCACTCCGTAAGTTTGCAATACTTGGCATATGGGGAAAACTTGAAAGAAATGAGTGATGCTTAGAGTGGGAAAACAGAAAATTGAGACACTATTTGCAGCATCAATCATTCAGCTAGCGAGATGCAAAACACACATTCTTGTCTTTTTATCATCTTGCAGATAGGCTCCTGTTTGGCTAATTATTTCCCTGAGGTGGGAAGAGAAACTTTGATTTGTGGTGACTCATAACATGATGAACGATGGCAGAAGCTTATTCACACCCTTGGAGTATCAAATGATAGCTGCAGTTACCATATGAATAACACCTTTAATGGTATAGCTGTAAGGGACTGCCTTCTGCCGTAGCCCATCTCAGCTGTTTACACAGGCTCTCCCCACATTCAGAGTTGAGTGACATTGAAGAACAGTCATTGCCACTGTCCTTTTGCGATCATAATTTTGAATGCCGCTCAGTGCAAAACAAATAAGTCCAGCATCTCCTATCATATAAAAAACAAATCTAGCAAGGTCCTAAGCAAAGGTAGTATTGGAACACCTGCATAAAGTGCAGACTGGACCAGGAGCACAGAGTGGACATCAAACAGCATGTCATTCTGCAACAGTTTGGAAGAATCAAATCAGTTATCAATGTAGGATAACAAGCCTTGTATAACCAAAATGCTTAAGTCTAATTAACTCATGAAGGGGTTAATGCCATAGAGTAAGTTGTGCTGCCTGGCTTAACTAAGATTACTCCCCCTCATCTTGGGAGGAATGAAGTCAAGCCTATTGTTTCTCTGTCTACCATGTGAACTCTGGGTGTAAAGAGGTCTGGGCTGGTTGCTCCAAGCTCTCAGACCACACGAGGTCAAGACAGAATCCTTCTGCCTGATATGCTGGCACAGGGAGTTATGGATGGTGGTGGAACATTCAAAGAGGGTGATGGCTCCTGCATGGATATGCCACCTTCTTCTGGGATAATGTTCTGGTGGCATAACTCCCAGAACTCCCATCTGTGATTGGCAATAGTTTAACTTGGGAGTCGAGACTTCTTGTCAGGGCAAGTCCTGTGAGAATAGCCAAAGAGGATGATTGCCTAACTCCTTTGAGATGTGCTGTGTTTGTGCCACATCTTCTGTGGGTGCTGATTTTGATTGACAAATCCTGTGGATAGTTACAACTTGGTAACATGCAGAGTGGCCCTCTATGCACTGGCTGCAAAAAAAAATTAGGAAAAGGGAGCTAGATCAAATCACTGAGTTGTTTTGGCGATACAAAGGTTTAATCTGAAATCAAAGTAAATTTAAGCTTGTTGGTTTCTCTGTTGTCTTCTCTTACATAATGGATGTCAGCTTATTATAGATGGATGTTTTGTATTTTATTAATATTATTGCTACAAGTTTGTCATGGCCTTTGGCTAGAACAATAAACTACTGAAATGAACTACAAGTGAAGCTCCACTGAACTGGGAACAGTTTCAGGTAATGTTGAGTGACACAATAGCTGTGCAAACTTGAATAGCAATGAGAACTGAGTCAGCTTTTGGGAACTTTTGCAAAAATGTGTGTGTGTGTGTGTGTGTGTGTGTGTGTGTGCCTGCCTCTGTTTGTATGTCTTTAAATGCAATTAAGCAGGTTCACAGTTGATTACATAATAAGAAACACTGCCAGTTTTTCATACCTGCAGTAGCTAATTGTAACTCCATTCCATTTTTTTTATATATATTGACTTGGCAAACTTTGAAACACTTTGATCCAACATCAATTTTCTCCTTTTTTAATGCATAAGATTTGTTCTTACAAACACGTAATAAATATTGTTTCTTGGCATATGGATGATTAGAAAAGATGCGTGTTTCCTCAAAAAAGAAAAGAAAAACCCACCATTTACAAAGGCACTTGGACAAGCACAGAGGTACACACTAACTGCATTACATTTGCATTCTGTACAGTGCTATACTCTTTGCTCAGAGGATAATTTTCCCAGACAGTTGAAGGTGGTTTTGAAGATGGGTTGCAGCTTGTGGTGTATGCATATTGTTTCTCAACTTTTGCCTTTGATAAACAGATATTTATTGTCTCAAAACCTGCCTCGCCTGTTTAGCTACAGTGGCAGTCAAATCAAAGATGTGCTCTGTCATTTTTTTTCTGAGCCAAGTACTGTATTGCAAAATTCAGAGATATGCAAAAATCTTAGCATAATTATGTTCCCAACCACACATTAGTCCAAGGGGGTCAGTTTGCTTTGCAGTTCACGGAAACTGAAGTCTTCAATCCTTGACAAAGGTGACCCTTTGCTGCTCTGCAAATGGCTTAGGTTCAGATTTGGTTCTGCAGGGACATTATATAAGGGCTTATTTTGATAAGAAGTGATATATAAATTAAATCATTGTCATTTCTTTCTTCCTTGAGCCTTTTAAGAACCCAGTGATTGGAGGTCAAACTTGCATCATTTTCCTGCCTCAAAGAGTTGTCTTTTCCTTGATCGTTAATGGAAATAGCCACATGTGGGTTCATCTGTGTGGCTCTAGAAGAGGCCCTTAAAGGAACAATTAAGAAAAGAGCTGTGAAACTGCATGAGATGAAAAATCCAAAACAGCTAAAGCCTATGACAGAGTAATAAACAAGTAAAGGACTTGGAACAATGAAGTGCCCAGGTGCTCCAAAGACAGTGTTCAAAAGACTAATCTACCTGAATATAAACACTGCCTTGGAAGCACATCAACTTTATAACCAGCACTTTTTCTGCTTGAGAATAACAAACGAACAAAAAAGCCCTTCCTTTCATCTCCCTTACAAACGAATGTAGCAAATGGTATGTATGGAATTGGCAGAGGTCTGCTTAGTTTTTCCCTCTTTTACTGACAGAGCAACTAAAGAGAACTAAAAAGAAAACTGCAGTTGGGATATTGCAGGATAATGCTAAATTATAAGTGTCCATAGTGCTTTCTGTTGACTAAATAACATAACCATATCATGTATCCTTTTAAAGGCTTTGATTAACATGTTTTTGGATTCAAGTAATGCACCTAGTTTCAAAAATGCCACCGGCATGAAGTTTCCTTGTCGGATGGTACCAGTGGAGACTTATATTTTAAAAGCGGACTAAGTAATGTGAAGTAATTAGGGTACTGTTGAATTTTTCATTGGAAGTCCCTTCTCACAGGTTCCACATCATGCTTCATGTTCATATCACAGTTCAAAACGTTCCAAATACAACTAGATAATGCAGGTGAAGTAATTGTTGTAACAGCATAACCCTGTAAGGTAATTATTATACTCAAATTGCAGAGAGGGAAACCGAGGTCAGTGAGCACCACAGTTTGAACCAGGGACATTCATAGCTCAGCCTCCATACACATTTAAAGCGCATGACTTCCCTCAAAGAACCATGGAAACTTATAGTTTACCCTTGCAGATTTACAGTTCCCAGCACAGTTCTTAGCGAACTACTCTTCTTAGGATTCCTTAGGGCAAGTTGTATGCTTTGAACATAAGGTGTGTACAGTGGTACCTTGGGTTACATACGCTTCAGGTTACATACGCTTCAGGTTACAGACTCCGCTAACCCAGAAATAGTACCTCGGGTTAAGAACTTTGCTTCAGGATGAGAACAGAAACCGTGCAGCGGCGGCGCAGCGGCAGAAGGAGGCCCCATTAGCTAAAGTGGTGCTTCAGGTAAAGAACGGACCTCTGGAACGAATTAAGTACTTAACCCGAGGTACCACTGTACTCAGACTCAATCTCTTAGCCACTGTGCCAAACCTGCAGCACATTCCTTTGTGGCATCTGTTAGCAGCTTTGTTTCCCATTTGGGGAGAAATGGGCTGTGAATATTTGAACTACATCAGCAATTAAGTACTGACGACAGCTTCACACTTCAGCAGAGTCGTGAACACATCGCTTACAAGTTTCCACACATTAAATTGGCTGATCTTCAGGCAAACGAAACAGCTGATGAACAGTCCTTTGTATCACTACTTCTGGTGTCGTTTTACAGCTGCCAAATAGTTAAACCTTTTTGGACTCTGGTTGCGTTTAAAGGCGACCTTATCTTATTTTCACTTTTTAAAACAACACAAGAACTAAAACACAACCACCCTCCAGAATTCTGCAGCTCTCTGACTTTGGCAGTGCTTTTCTCCAGCCAAGTAATGGGTACTAAAATGCACATACTATACCTTAAAATGTGTAATGAAAACAAAATAATATATAGGAAATTCATTATATTTGGGGGGGGGCTTTGCAAAAATCCATGCATTCAGCAAAATTGTCCATAATCAATGTATGTAGTAGTGGTAATAATAATAATGATAATGATAATAATAATAATAATAATAATAATGTAATAGAAGAAATCTGTGCTGAAGTGATGATGAATTTTCATGAGGACTTGGGTTTAAAAACAACAATCACAAACTGATGTATTTAAGATTGGGAAAATGAAAAACTGAAATTGACAGATTTACTCCTCCCATCCATGACACTGTGACCATCCTAGCCGGGCCTGGAGCCGATAGGACTTGGAGTTCAGCAACATCTGGAAGGATACAAGTTCCCTATCCCTGGCCCTAAAGCATTATCCAGACCTTACAATTCCTTGTATGCTCAGCTCTGCAGCAGAAAATGCTCCATGCTCAAGGAGCACAACTGAATCTTGGCATTCTCAAAAAAGAGATGTTCTCAAACAACATGCTACACTAAACACATAGTTTGGCAATGAGCGCTTGTTCTTAAAACTTTAAATGGCAGCCAGTTTGGTAGAGGAGGGTTGATCAGGGTCTGGTGTATAGGGTTAACCCTTTCCCCAATGCCAAATTATTGACCCCAAACCCCCTACTCTCCCCCCAAAGCCACTATCTGACACAAGGCAAAACTACTCACTCAACTTAACATGCAGTTTGGCCATAAGCTCTGGCACAAATTTATTGCCCCCTTTTGTTATCACCCCCTCCTCTCAGTTTAGCAGGAGTTGGGTCTGACAATGTGGAAGAACATTTCCAACATTACGTGCACTGATACAGTGCTTGTTATTAACTTTGAACTCCAATAACTTAAAAAAAACTTTTGACGTTCTCAGAGGCATTGCTCTACATTCCTCCACTAAGTGAAGTAAGGCAGCTAGACACCAGAGACACATAGCTGTCAACGTTTCCCCTTTTTTAAGGGAAATTCCCTTATTCCAAATAGGATTCCTCGCAAGAAAAGGGAAAAGTTGACAGCTATGCAGAGACACCTTGTGTGTGAAAATTCTGTCCAAGAGGGGATCATCCCTTGGCACAACCTTTTTTTTGGTTTTGAGGTAAACTTTTTAATTTGCCGAGGATTTTTAGTTTTGCTTTCTATTTTATGTTCGGTTTGTAACTCTCTGCAGAAATGCTTTTTGTTGCACTTTCATGTTTCACGATGTGCAGCAGGTATGGGAAACTTTTTGGTTCCTCATACCTATCGGGAATCAGCCTCACAGGTCAGATCCTGATAGGTATGTGGAACCTATTAGCACGTGGTCAAGTCAATCACATGCCATTGTTATTCCATCACACAGTCAACAGGTGGGTGGCTTTGCCAGTCTCGGCTTAAAAGGAGAGTGCGGGGGACTTGCAAAGCCTGTAAGACACTCCTGTTTCAGCCTGAAATGGGGACACAGGGGGCTGCCTTTAAGCGCTTCTCAAAAGTGCTCTTTGAAGTATCTGCCTTCCTCTTACATTTAAAGGAGAAGGGCGGTGGCTGCCTCAAGCAACACTCCTCCTTTAAGAGTCCTGCAGATAAGCAAGTGCTTTTGGAAAGACTGATTATCTCCTCTCCCAATCATCTGATTGGGAGATGAAGAAAGCAGCTGCCTTTGGGAAGATCACCTGCGTGTGGGAGAGTCCTGCATGCAGGCAATCTTCCCCCAAAGGCAGCTGCTTCCAAAACAGGCAGCTTCCTTTGGCAGTGGGTGCCTGTTCCCAGGGGTGGGGAACAGGTGTGCACAGCCCAATGGAGCCCTGGGTGAGCTGGTGCTGCTATCAGCTGTTGATTTCAGAAGCTGGAAGGGAATGCAAGGGACACTCCAAAGAGCAGAGTAGGGCAGGGAGCAGTCTCCACTGAATGGAAGTCACTTCCCCTTGCTTGAGCAAGGTCACACTCCTGCAGCCCATAAGGTGATGGGCAGATGGGGTTGTGCTTTGCTCCCACAAGGGAACAATCAGGAGATGATGCTAAGCTCCCAGTTGTTTCTTTGAAACCCCGGCCTAACCCATCACACACCTGAAATTGTAGAATCATAGAATTGTAGAGTTGGATGGGGCCCTGAAGATCCTCTAGTCTGACCCCCTGCAATGCAGGAATCGCTCATCCAATGTGGGGCTCAGACCCACAACCTTGAGATTGTAGGGTGGGCAGGAATGGTATCTCCTAGACTGCCTGGCAGGCCAAATAGGGGGGATGGCAGGCCAATATTGGCCCACAGGCTAGAGTTTTCCCACCTTGATGTAAGCCATTCTGAAAGTGGCTAATCAAAGTTTGAAATTAAAATGCATGGAGAAAATCATTTGCACATGAGCGCTCCCATGCTCATAAGCAGTCTCTTGTGTGCAACGATCTTTGGCACAGATTTAAATTGGCTCCTACTCCTTACTCAACACCAATTGTTTTCATTTATGCCCACAGGATTTGTGCCTTATCTAAGAATGTAATAATGTTGTGGGTTGAAGTGCACTGGTGGGCAATATCTGGGATAGTTTAGGTGTAGTTCAGTCTGCTTTCCTCACAACAAGTGGAGAGGTCTCTTGAGGTTGCAAAGCACAGCACTTGCTCTCCTCTCTATTCAAATCTCCCTTTGTGTAGAGATTTTCAAAGGGGATACAAGACAAATCTGAAGAATCATGAATTGTGCAGACTGTTTATGTTAGCCAGATTTCATATGTTTCCCTCGATGATAGTGAGAGGAATATATTTAGCTCTCCCAGAATCAGAGTGTCTCTGCAAATGTAGGAAACAGGAACCTGATACTTTGGAGCATATTTTCCTTTCATGTGATTTTGGCATTTATGCCAGAAGACAATTATTAGAGGCCTTACAACTCAATAGGCTGATTTCTATGCTACCAACGGTTCAGGACCTGCTTTCGGACATAAATGATCAAATTACTTTAATAGTGGCTGAATTTTTGAGTGCTGTCCATGTAGAAAGACTGGGCCACTATAAAGAGATTTAGTGGTTCTTAACTGATCAGTGATGTGGTAGTGTTGTATTGTATTATTTATGCAAATTGATTTTCTCTGGAGTTAAAGATCTGATTGGGACAAACCTTGTGATGCTGAGCTCGTAGTTTGCACGATTTGTATACAGTGTCTGTTTGATAATGTGTTGTTCGCTATGCCTAATAAAGGATATTTGATTGAACAAGTGGAGAGCTATTAAACTAGGGCACAGGGAAGGCTGCAGCTTAATGATTGAGGAAGAGGCATGGGCTTTAGAAGACCCCATAAAACTTGAACTGCAGCATTGATCAAGCTGAAGTCAGGGCCGTCTTTACCCGGGGGTGCAAGAGGTGCAGGGCACCTGGGCATCAAATTCTGGGGGGTGCCAGGTGCCCGCTGCTGAAGCCGCCTAAGCTCTTAACTATCTACCTGTTATCATCAATACTTATAAGTTTAAATGTGGTGGTGTGGCTGGCGTGCGAGTTCTGTGGCCTATGCTTTTGTAACCTCTAGGTTGGACTTGTGTGATGCATTAGATGTGGGGTTGCCTCTGAAGACAGTTTGGAAACTTCAGCAGGTGCAAAATTTAAATGGCCAGATTGTTCACCGGGACAAGATGGTTCGAGCATATAACACCAAACCTGGCTCAACTGCGCCGGCTGACAATTAGTTCCCAGGTTTCAAGTCCTCACAGACCTTATGAAAATGTCAGCCCTTCATACAAATCCTGAAGGTCAGGACATGGTATAGTATTAGGATTTTTTTAGACAAAGTGTAATTTCCCTTCTTTCTTTAAACATTTTTTTTTATCAAAGATTGGTTTACAACAGTATGTGCAATATCTCTTTTTTTTCAAGTTACATTTTCTGCAGATCAGTTTCATTTGTTGAGACATTAGTGTTACATTAGGAAGAAAAGGGGGGAAGAGGTGGAGGGGCCATGGTGGGTGGGGTGGGGTTGGGTGGCGATGTTTCTATTTTACTTTAATGTATGTGTAGGGTTTTGTTCAGCGTCGCTTCTGCGGGTTCTCTTTACTATTTGCTTGTGTTTCTTTGTTGGTGAAAGAGGTTGGGGTTGGCCTAGGGTGTGGTTGGTTGGTTGGTTGGTTGGTTGGTTGGTTGTGATTAGCTTGTTTCCATGTGTGAGAGGGGTGGGTGGATGTTTTTGAATCAGGTTAGCCATATTGATTCGTATGCTGTTGGTGGATTCTTGTTGTTGGGCTGTGTATGTGATAAAAGGGGGCCATACGGGGTGAAGGCATCTTCTTCCATTTCAGTTTATTTGTTAGTTTTTCTAATAAGGCTGTTTCCCATACTATTTGGCACCATTGGTCCATGCTTACTCCTGACAGGTCTCTCCAGTATCTGGCTATGGTGTTTCTGGCTGCTTTTAGGTGGGTTATGAGTTCTTTGTGATGTGAGTGGGCGTTGTTGACTTGGAAGATGTTGTAATCTCCCTTCTTATTTATGTTAACCCTGCAAACAGCATTCAGTCATCAAAGGAGCTACAGAGCCCAGAACTATTTATCCACTTGTATGTGCCTTTTTAAGAGCATGTTGTGCCCCACAGCAAAATAGTCAAGGCAGGATCTGCCGAGTGAGTCACTGAAGCTTTAAATCAATTATTGCCTTCTGAATCAATCTCATGGTTGCTCGGCTTTAACTTACTATATTCATTGCTATAGCAACTGCTAGATATACGTGTTTTCCTGAAAGCAAAAACCACGCTCTTGGATTTTATTGTTTTAGACTTGCTTGGGTTTTCTTTTTAAAAACAAAATAACCCCTCGATATTCTTGTAATACACTTTCAAAATTCAACTAGTTTGTTAGTTTTGAAAGCATATGCCACAAGGATGGTGGTGAAAGAAGAATAAGCACATCAGTTTGGAAATGGACACATGCTTAAGTGTAACTTGTACTTAATAACTGTTTTGTGCCTTGATTTGTGATGGCCCCGTGCAAAGTCAAAACAGGCAGGCAGTTCTGCCATTCACGCCTTGCGTGTCGTCATTAAAAGCAGGAAAGAACAGGCCTGAGGCATATGTTCTCTGTGGTTTGCTAACAGAGAATGCCTCTAGTTCAGCTACAGTGGTTGCTATCACTTAAGCACATCCCGTTTTAAATACAGATTAAGGCTAAAGTCCTAATTCCGATTAGGAAGTCACTCCCATTGACCCTGGCTGAACTTGCTTGAAAATAATCATGCATTCAGTTGGGGTACATATCTTAGTTTAAACCCTATTTAGAAGTGTCCACTTCTGGGAGTTAGTGGCAAAAATAATCAAAATAAATTTGACAAGCTGATTTCTCTTTCCACAAGACCCTTAACTTGAAACTCTAGTCTTACTCAACAGAAAAAAGAGGTTTTCACAGTTCCTGTTGGTTTTAGGGTGTCCACTCTCTTTTAATAGAGATTTCACCAGCTTGACTACAGCTCCATCCAGCCTGGAAGGTTGTCAGATTGAGCTTGCCTTGAAATCTTGCTAAAGTCTTCAATATTTCCAAGATGAAAATTAGCCTCAGTCACCATCTTCGTGCCATTCACACATTCAGGCCATTTCACATTTTTATTGGCTGGAAATGACATCACACACATCATCGCCCAATAAGAAATACAGTTGTACCTCTGGTTACATACTTAATTTGTTCCGGAGGTCCGTTCTTAACCTGAAACTGTTCTTAACCTGAAGCACCACTTTAGCTAATGGGGCCTCCCGCTGCCACCGCGCCGCTGCTGCACGATTTCTGTTCTCATCCTGAAGCAAAGTTCTTAACCTGAGGTACTATTTCTGGGTTAGCGGAGTCTGTAACCTGAAGCGTATGTAACCCGAGGTACCACTGTACATGCAGCACGGCAAAGTAGCCAGGATGTTTTCCAGTGTGCTGAGCAGTACAGACAGTTGCGTGTGTTGCAAGGCTGCAGAATTTTATCTGACACACATTAATTACCTTGAATGTAAGGACTCTTGCTTGTCCAGCATCTGGTTCTCATCATGGACACAGGTAAACACTGTGCACTTGTGTGTCTGTGCATGAGAGAGGGCAATTAAGGCTCACTCAAAAGAGGCATATGACTAATGGTTACAAGAGCCTTGCAAAACTGGTGCCATGAAAGAGAAGCAGGGCAGTACTAAAGAGATGCTGTTAAAGGAGCAATTCATGAGGCTTGCCATTTGAACCCAAATGGGCCTCTACCATAAAGATCTCAGAGAAATGGTGGATCTCTGAATCCACTTTTTTCCACCTCTCAGGCATGTACAAGACTCCTACTATGGGAGAATGACTAGAAGCCTACTTGTGATAGCACTGATGCCCACTGTGGACCTCAAAGTTGTTGCTAGCTTCTATCAGCCACCTGATGTTGCATCACTCAGCAGCTCCCAGAGTTGTCCTGGCTTCTCCCACAAGCAAGACCTGAGCGCAAGGGCATTCTCCACACTTGGGATTCCCAGGAACTGGATTCAGAGGCATATTGGAGGTGGAACACCTCAGAAACAAGGAAAGGGAGGAAGAAGCTCAATGGAGCGTCAGAAGCAAGCACATTTGTTTTGCTGATAGTCACCAAAAATTAGGCTAGTGGGGGGAAATAAGCAAGGAAAGAATCCCACAACTGTGATCGCTGCCATGAGAAGATATACCGGTAGCTCTGTGTCAGTCTAGTCTCTGATGGCGGAAACACAAGACCTAATTGGGTCAGTTTGAGTACAGGCTTCCTTCATCAACAAATTAGATGCTATGCTTCTTATGTGGTTTGCTATTCTACATTTCCTTCACAAATAGTTGGTGCAGTCTGTGTGTTCAAGATAGAGAGCTGAATTGGTACTGTATTGTTGCAGAAAGGAGCTTTAACCCTTTGCCCCTCCATGGTCCTGATCCATGTGTTTCCATTAGCACCATTTGGTGGAATATTGTAATAGGGGCTAGAATTTAATTAAGGTTTGGGGTGTCAAAGCTAATTTCCGTGGAGGTGAAAGCCAGACTCGTATGTGTATTTAAGACAGACCCAGTCCCAGTGTGTTTTTAAGCCATGTGCTAGACTTTGCTAATCCCTTAATTACGCTAAATGTCAAAAGCCAGAGCCGTTAGCTCGACAAAGGACGGAAGGGCAAATCTTTCATTTGCAAACGAGTGGATTTCCTCCCTCCTTCATTTGAGTTTAGTTCATAATAACAATGCCACTATTTTAGGTAGGTTAGAGTTGAGAACGGCAATTAAGAGTTAAGCAACAGAGTTACTGGAGCGGGCTGGGAAAACAGTCAAAAAGCAGGATGCTTATGTCTGTTTTGAAACCAATGTGGTGGCTATGGGAGAAGCCAGAACCTCTTATGGGGGGGGGGTGTTAATGCTGTGAATCCCTCAATTGCGGGCTTAGGTTGTATATATGTGTAAATAAACCATATATCATAAAGACGCCACGGTCTCCGCTGTGCCTCATTTCCAAAAGGAAACACAGACCCTCACAAGGACATCTGCAGCACCTAGAATCTCGCACAGCTCATAAATTGCAGTGGCATATAAAAATATTTTGGGGAAACTGTGGAGGGAGGCTTGGCCCAGTCCTTATATGCAAAATATTGGGCTGCACATTTAGTACGGGTTAAGAACTTAATTTGTTCTGGAGGTCCGTTCTTAACCTGAAACTGCTCTTAACCTGAAGCACCACTTTAGCTAATGGGGCCTCCTGCTGCCGCCGTGTGATTTCTGTTCTCATCCTGAAGCAAAGTTCTTAATATTTCTGGGTTAGAAGAGTCTGTAACCTGAAGCATCTGTAACCCGAGGTACCACTGTAGTTACTTTAGTTTAGATATGTTTTAAATCCAACTCCCATCAGCCAGCATGACTAATGGAGCGTCTTGTGTGCAAATTGAAATGTTGACAGGACACTCCTAGATTAGAGGAAGGGGCACCAGGGACTGGGTGTGCAGTTCCACCCATCCTTGGGTGGGTTAAACTAACCTGGGTGAGAGCCAGATGGCTGTCAGGAACAATATAGCCATGCAACTAACAGGCAGCCATTTGTTTCTACATTCTTTTATGGTTCTGCCAGTGAATGGTTTCATTGTCTCATTGTGGGTTTTGCAATATATTTTTATTGGAGCAATAGCAATAATTGGTGGCAGTGGTTTGGCGATTGAGAAGGAGATATTGGAGTGACTTGAGGTGAAATAGAATGGGGTGAGTGATATTGAAGGAGTCGTAGATTGGCTGGATGGAGAGGAGTGGTGGGAGGACCAGCTGGGCCAGGGCAAGAAGGCTCTGGTGGTGGGGCAATGATGAGTGAGAAGAGGGAGGAGGAGGCGTCAGAAGCTGAAGAGGCAACAGGGTTTAGTGACCAGGAAGAGAGCAGTCCAGACTCAAAGGCGGGAGAGGAGAGGGACCAGGCGACAGAGATGAGGCAGGTTGCTGAAGAATCTAGGGAATCTTCTTCATCTGCTGCGACCAGCTCCCCTCTCCACTGGTCTCCCAGAATATACAGAGAAATGAAGAGGGTGGAATGATGAGAGAGAAGATGATGGAGCCTTAGGCTGCTGGGGAAGGAACCAAGGAAGGATCCTTAGAGAGAGGTGGCAAGGTGGGGACCTTCAATCCTTGCAGCTGCCTCATTGGGGCAAGACATACTAGGAAGAGTTGCTGTGACCACTAGGCCTGCGCTGTTTTCATTTCCCTGAATAAAGAGTTAACTTCTCTAGCTCCAGTGTTTTTCTTTATTGCTGACCTACTCCTGACAAGTAGATACTGTATGATTTGTGTAAATAAGACAGAATGTGGGTGCAATGTATATGTGTTTTGGGGTGAATCTTGTATATTGTGAATCAGGATGTCCCTTGGCAAGAGGGAGGCTGGAGAAGGAAGGAATCCCTGACTTTTAAGATGTTTTCAAAATATACTGCTATGTTTTTATTTTTGAGGGGGATTTTATTGTTTTATATTGCATTGCAAATTTTAGTTTTCAGTTTCATTATTTTGTAAACTGCTGAGAGTTATTAAGTATGAAACAGTAGATAAATATACTAAACCAACCAAGAAGCAAACAATGGTCAGGGGAGTTGTCCAGAAACATCTGTAGAGCTACAGGTTCCCCTTACCTCTTTTAAATAGAAGTTTATTGTATAAGTTCCTACAAAATTGTTTTGCACATACTTTTGGGTTTTTTTAATCAGTTGTGACTTCAGTCCAATTTTTCGCTCTTGGCATTTCCAGCAGAAGAGAGCTGAGCACATTTTTTTAATTCTCTCACACATCCAAAACAATAGTGCTTACATGCATTTAACTTTGGCTGGACCCACCATTTCCATGAAGCTTGTTACTTAGCCTGGATGGAACCAGCAATGAAACCTGGATGAAGAAACCATGTCTTGGCCAGAGTTCCTTTTGTGGGAAGTGCCAGGCCGATAAAGATCAAGGCTGCCGAGACAACCTCAGGAATTGGAGGTGTGCCTTGGGTAAACTTGAGCATCCAGTTTGAACAGCCCACAATCATGAGTTGGCTGACCCATCAAGATCTTCCAGGCCAAACCATTTTTGAAAGAATACTTTTCACTTAACCCGTACACCTTTCTGACGCTACAGGAGATGCTATCAGCTGCTCCAGATTCCAGGACTGCTGTGTCAAAAGCACAAAAGGTTTCCACTCTGCCCAATCTGATAAACACCAGATCTTGCAACGCTGCATGTGTCCCTTACGGGGTCCTCGCTGCGAGATCACATTCACCCGGTGCTATACCAGCTGCACTGGCTCCTGGTGGGGTACAGGATCAGGTTTAAGGTGCTGGTTTTAACCTTCAAAGCCCTATACGGCCTAGGACCCTCGTACCTATGGGACCGCCTCTCCTGGTATGTCCCACAGAGGAACTTATGGTCTTCAAGCAAAAACATCTTGCAGGTCCCAGGCCACAGAGAGGTTAGGCTGGCCTCAACCAGAGCCAGGGCTTTTTCAGCTGTGGTTCCAATCTGGTAGAACGCTCTGTCACAAGAGACTAGGGCCCTGCGGGACTGACATATTTCCGCAGGGCCTGCAAGACAGAGCTGTTTCACCAGGCCTTTGGTCAGGGCACAGCCTGATTTCCTCCTTTGGCAATCTTCACAGAACTTTAGCCTAATGGTTGCCATCAATTTGAGTTGAATTAATTTTAATGAAATGATTTTAGAATGTTGTATTATTTTATTGTTGTTAGCCACCCTGAGCCCGGCTTCGGCTGGGGAGGGCGGGATATAAATAAAATTTATTATTATTATTATTATTAGATCCTATTAAAGTTTGATTTTCATTTCTGGGGCATCAGTCCCTGGGCCTACTCTGAGGTGAGGTGATGTCAGCCCCTCCACCTGGCAACTGGGAATATGGAGACTAAAGACCCCTAACCCTAAAGAGGGTTGTGGGTGGGGTGTCAGTTGCAGCAATGGGATTTGCCAGAGAAGGGCTGCTGGGGCCTTGGCTCTTTGCCACACGGCCTTCCACAGCCCTTTGGAAGCCATAAAGGGAATTTTACAAGCATGCTATAAAAAGTGCACGTCTCACCCAGGTGAACAAAATGAGAAAGTGAGCACATGTCCTAACAAATACAAATGTACTAAGATAATAAAACAAGGAAATAAAGCAGGTGAGGAACAGATTACTACAGTCATAAAAACGACCACGGGTTTTTCTTCCAATCATGTACCAGGGAGGCAGTTCAAGGACAGAAGTGTGAAATACTGAAGGAAGGCAAAGAGGTGGTTGAGAGGTGTACAGCTGGATCCTAAGTATGTGTACTTGGAACTCAGTGGAGCTTTCTTCTATGGGAATTGCTTATCCATGAGCAACTCTCCTGCATCTTGAAAAATGTCTAAGGGTGTGTCCACATGAACATTTGCTCCAGCCCAATCCCACCACTAGTTTTTGGTTTTTTTTAAGATACCCTTAGCACGCGGGTGGCGCTGTGGGTTAAACCACAGAGCCTAGGACTTGCTGATCAGAAGGTCGGCGGTACGAATCCCCGCCACGGAGTGAGCTCCCATCGCTCAGTCCCTGTTCCTGCCAACCTAGCAGTTTGAAAGCACGTGAAAGTGCAAGTAGATAAATAGGTACCACTCTGGCGGGAAGGTAAACGGCATTTCCGTGTGCTGCTCTGGTTCACCAAAAGCGGCTTAGTCATGCTGGCCACATGACCCGGAAGCTGTACGCCAGTTCCCTCGGCCAATAAAGCGAGATGAGCGCCGCAACCCCAGAGTTGGCCATGACTGGACCTAATGGTCAGGGCCCCCTTTACCTTTACTTTTACCCTTAGCAATAATTCATCTGTATCATGTAGAGAAATACTCTACTTTGATGCACTTTTTTTCTAATCCAGCTTCCCTACAATTCAAAAATGGAAGACACGGTTCAGCTTTTGCACATGCACAGATGACAGCGCATGCACAGGTGAATCATGAAATCATAGAATTTTAGAGCTGGAAGCAATCCCAATGGTCATCTGTTCCAACCCCCTACTGGAATTGCACCTATAGCCTCCATGACAGATGGCCACCCTGCTTCTGTTTAAGAACTTCCATTAGCCATCTTCAAATATCTAAAGGTCTTTCACAGGGAAGATGGAGCAAGCTTGGGTTGTTGTTGTTTTTGCTCTGGAGGGTAGGACCTGATTCAAGTTATGAGATGGGAGATTCTGACTAAACATCAGGAACTTTCTGGCAGTAAGAGCTGTTTGACAGTGGAATGGACTCCCTTGGAAGGTGGTGGATTCTCCTTCCTAGGAGGTTTTTTCAGCAGAGGTTGGATAGCCAGCTGTCATGCATGTTTTAGTTGAGATTGCATAAAATCTCAGATTGTATGAGAGTCCACCATCTTCTGAGGGCTTCTGTTCCACTGCCACCTGTTTTCAAATGGACACACTGCAGGATAATGCAGACTCAATCTGCAGTGAGTTTTTATCTTTGGAATGAAACCCATTTCTTGAGAAGCATTTTTCAGGGGCAACAAATATGCAATAGATCTAGACTGTGTGTGGACTACAGTGGTACCTCGGGTTAAGTACTTAATTTGTTCCGGAGGTCCGTTCTTAACCTGAAACTGTTCTTAACCTGAAGCACCACTTTAGCTAATGGGGCCTCCTGCTGCCGCCGCGCGATTTCTGTTCTCATCCTGAAGCAAAGTTCTTAACCCGAGGTACTATTTCTGGGTTAGCGGAGTCTGTAACCTGAAGCATATGTAACCCGAGGTACCACTGTACATGGAAAAAATGCATGCTCAGGCTCCATTGATTATAGAATAAAATGTGTGTATGCAGTGGCAGATCGTCATGCTCCGGCACCGAGGGGCATGGCTGGTGCACATCCTGGGGGCGTGGCATGCTGCCTGCAGGGGTGTGGTGCCCAGCACGGGCAGGGGGCAGCCGCAATGGCACCCCACCGGGATTGCACTGCTGGGGGCGGTGCGCTCCCCCCCCCCACTCCTCTTCCTCCACCAGTGTGTGTATCCAGTCCTAGTGTATCCAGTCCACATTGTACTTAAACAACAATGTGCCCATGATAGGATGGCAGCATGCATTGCCATCCAGGTTTACTTATTGCATACCTGAATGTGCAATGAGAGCTGATCCAATGGAAACAGCCTGTGGGGTTCTGTAATATTTGGGCCTTTCTTTAATATCATGAACACTGTTATGATGCTAAGAAACATCTGGAGACGGTTGGGTGGTTACTGTGGTTTGTTCCCATGTTGTCAGACAAATTAATATGGCTGGCACAAATGCACCTGCTTGGTGGACAGAAAATGACAGATGCACTGCTTATGAAAAACACCTTACTAGTTAAAGCACATCCAGGCGATGCACATTACTGCATGTGCTGATTGGCTGAATAAAGAATTGTTCTTAAAGTAGCCACTAATTCGAAGGGTTTTGCAGTACAATTTTGTATCCTCCTATACCCTTCCAGATATGATTCCTGTTTTGCAGCATCACAGATCTGAAGTATCTGCAGGTGACTTGAGATAAAGCCTTTTCTGTGTCTACACACAGACACACTTGTGAAACTCTCTCCCAGGGATCATTCAAGTTGTCCCCCCAGTTGACTCATTTAAATGAGAATTGAACATTTGTTTACTCAGGCCTTTGAATGATTGACAACAGAGTCTGTGCTACCCAAACTATGGTCTGCTTAGCTGATTTGCTTCTCTTTTAAATAATTTTTATGATCCAACCCCCCCCTCTCTGTGTGTGTTTAGGTTACATGTTATATATTATCTTAATCTCACCCTTGACTCCTAAGGGAAGGGAGGACAGGATAAAAATCATGTGAGTGAATGAATTAATGAAATGTTTATATTATTATAATGTACTGTATGTGGGGCAGCCCTTGAAGACTGTTTGAAAGCTGCAGCTAGTGCAGAATGAAGCCACCATGTCTTATTATAACCATATAACACTGGTTTTATAAGAGTTTTGCTGGTTGCCTGTGTGCTAGCGAGCCCACTTCAAGGTGCTGCTGTTGGCATATAAAACCCGTAACAACTTCTGAACATAAAAAGAGCCTGGTGGATCAGGTCATCTCATCCCATACCATACCCTGTCCTTATGGTAGCCACCCAAATATCCATGGGAAGCCCACAGACAGATTCTGAGCACAAAAACACACACCCCACTTGCGATTCCCAGAAATTTAGGTGCCTCCTGCCTCTGACTGAGGATGGAGAAGATACCCATGATGGCTACTAACCACTGACTGGGACCCAAATACTTGAAGAAAAGCTTCTCCGTATATTAACTTGCTCAGATCCTAAGTCAGGCAAGAGAGCTCTTTCTGGAGGTCCCCATCAGTAACCTTGAGTGGTGACTTGACATAGGACCTTGTCTAGTATAAATCTGCCACTGAGCTGGTTTGCGTATCTTGCACACTGAGTAAACATGGCCCACAATTAGGGGTTTAGGGGAGGACGTTTAAAGATGAAAAGCAACCTCTGATGCTGCTCTCAGGAGTGGAACAGCACTAGTTAACTTTCCTCTCCAGATTTTGTTAGCTCAAAATCAACCCACCTCCACGGCTAGTTTTCAGCCTATGAAGAAAAGATACAAGTTCCCACATCTTACAGAATCTCCCTTAAAAAGATAATCGGTTTTTTTAAAAAAAATCCAATATTATGTGGTCCATTAAAACATTTAAAGAAGCTCTGAAAGACAACATAATTGATTGTTTATACAGTATCATCCCACGCAGTCCTGTTTGTTTTCCCCACTCTGGCATTTTGCAAGGAGTTGTCATTTATGCCGAATCTTCTGCTAGAGAACTTTTGTGTGCTAATTAGAATAATTCAGATTCCTCTCACACTATCAAATGGAAAAGAAAAGGGTGATTGAACAACACTTCTTAGCAGCCACAGTCGGATGTAATTTGATTGCATTCCCACCTGCCCCCATCACTCTAGCCTAAACCTCCCATAATTATGCAAGCAAAATATCCATTTTTCACGGACATAACTTGTATTGTCAGGTTGCCTTTAATGTCTTTAGTTAATGGGTGCTGTAAAGCACTTTGTCATTCTGTCTACATTCTGTGAGTAAGATCCGTGATTAAGAGCTCCTCTACATACTGTATTTTTTGCTCTATAAGACTCACTTTTTCCCTCCCAAAAAGTAAGGGGAAATGTGTGTGCGTCTTATGGAGCGAAAGCAGGCTGTGCAGCAATCCCTCTTGCTGTTCTGGCTTCTGAGATTCAGAATATTATTTTTTCTTGTTTTCCTCCTCCAAAAACTGGGTGCGTCTTATGGTCTGGTGCGTCTTATAGAGCGAAAAATACGGTAATCAGGACTGCCAGGTGGGGAACCACCTGCTTGAAATTTCCTCCCCATTGCAAAGACCTTGCCTGCAGAATACTAGTTCTCACCCACTGCTGTCCAATTCGTACATGTTTTCTAAGAGGGTCATTATTTTCTTTCTTACTTACCTATTTACATTGGGGAGCACTCCACCTATAACTTAAAAAGGGTAAAGGGACCCCTGACCATTAGGTCTAGTTGTGACCGACTCTGGGGTTGCGGCGCTCATCTCGCTTTATTGGCCAAGGGAGCCGGCGTACAGCTTCTGGGTCATGTGGCCAGCATGACTAAGCCGCTTCTGGCGAACCAGAGCAGCGCATGGAAACGCCATTTACCTTCCCGTCGGAGCGGTACCTATTTATCTACTTGCACTTTGACATGCTTTGGAATTGCTAGGTTGGCAGGAGCAGGGACCGAGCAACGGGACTTCACCCCGTCGCGGGGATTCGAACCGCCAACCTTCTGATCGGCAAGTCCTAGGCTCTGTGGTTTAACCCACAGCGCCACCCGCGTCCCTGCTAACCTATAACTTACCCACCAGAAATATTACAGCCCTGGACTCTCAGCAGAAACTAGTTACACAAGAAGAGCCTTGCTGGATCAGCTCAATGACCTCTCTAGTTTAGTATTGACTGCAAGAGCACTCTCGCCTCTCCTGCAGTTTCCAGCAACTGATATTCAGAGGCATTGCTGCCTCTCACCATGAAGGTGGAACATAGTCATCATGGCTAGTAATCATAGGAGCCAACTTCTATGGACTGAGGACCTTCAACCCCCCCCCCAACCCTCCTCCCAAGTTTATGGGCATTCCCATTCAAATGGTGTGTGCCTGTTGCATCTTGTGATTGATTATGCAGGCCAGGGCTTACCTGCCCCCCCCAAATATTTTATTCAAGTTGGCACTGCTACTAGTAGTCATTGATTTTTTCATTTCCCCCCCCCAACAACCAAAACCCCCAGGCAGCTGATACATTGGGTATACATAATCAATAATAACATATTCAAATCAACCATATGTACAATTCTATATACCTTAACACTCCTCCATCCACAAGGTTTATTTAACTTTTAACATTTTAATTCCCCCAAATTGTTCAAACCTGCCCAAACAATTCAATATCTTCTCAAACCAATCCTCCTCCTCCTTACTGACCTTAAACCCTTTCATTTTATGTATCTTCACAGTTAGATATTCTAAGTTTATGATATTTTTCATTTTTCCCCTCCATTGGCTCACCCTTAGCGCCTATGCTTTTTCCCAATTACTCACTATAACCTGTCTGGTGTGTGCCTGCTGCATCTTGTGATTGGTTATGCAGGGCCGGGCTTAGCTTACTTGCCCCCCCCATATTTTATTCAAGTTGGCACTGCTACTAGTAGTCATTGATAACCTTTTCCTCCATGAATTTGCCTAGTCCTCTTTTAAAAGCCATCAGTCATCCCTGTGCTGCCACAGTTGTATCATGGAACATGGTCATTCGATTTAGTAATTTTGATACACGCAAGGGATACAGCTCCGCAAACACTCAGGTTGGTTCTTCCACTCTTAGCTTTTGCCTCAAACTTCGTACTATTTTTCTTTTGCCTTCCAAGATAACATACATTCCAAAACAACTGTAGCTGGTCTTCTGTAGAGTTACTTGGTATCTGAGTAGATCAATACCTTTGGAGCATTCCTTGTCATTGCTGGGTAAAAGGTAAAGGGAACCCTGACCATTAGGTCCAGTCGTGACCAACTCTGGGGTTGCGGCGCTCATCTCGCTTTATTGGCCGAGGGAGCCGGCGTTTGTCCGCAGACAGCTTCCGGGTCATGTGGCCAGCATGACTAAGCTGCTTCTGGCAAACCAGAGCAGCACACGGATACGCCATTTACCTTCCCGCCGGAGCGGTACCTACTTTGATGTGCTTTCGAACTGCTAGGTTTGCAGGAGCAGGGACTGAGCAATGGGAGCTCACCCCGTCATGGGGATTCAAACCGCCAACCTTCTGATCGGCAAGTCCTAGGCTCTGTGGTTTAACCCACAGCGCCACCTGCATCCCTACATTGCTGGGATGCAGCCCTAATTGGGCATTCAACATTATCTGGGTTCTAGATCATGTGGGGAACCTACAAATGTAGTGTATGCTCCCCTCTTCAGGTCTTCACCTTAACACATGGGAAGCTGGGTGTGAGATGTGATACGGGGAGGGCCATCAAATGCAGCCTCGCTTTCCCTTTCACACAACCACAGCCACAGGATAGGTAAACACGCAAACAGCATGTATCTTGCTTATTATTGCTGGACTAGAACCAGTGGGTTAGAGAAGCAAATTTTGGCGAAACATGAGCCGAAACCTCCTGACATTAAGGACACAGCAGGCTACCTGTGAACACTCCTATGCTGGGAGTATTTAAGCAGAGGACAGGCAGCGTCATCTGTCAGAAATGCTGTAGTTATAGCCATACATTGCAGATCCTGTACTGAGCAAGGAGGCTTGGCAGGGCCGTCTTAAGCATATCCGGTGCTGTGGTGCAAAGATCCCTCTGGCGCCCCCCCCTTTCCTAGAGTTGTCAACCATTTTTAAGGGGGGGAACCCCAAAGTTGTTGACCTTTTTAAGGAAAGGTTCCCCAGAGGAGTTGACCTTTTTTTTAGGGAGCTGACACCACACTTACACATTATCATCTCTAACAAGCCCTTAGAACAAATGAAATAAAATGAAGAGGCAGAAGAAAATCTGATGAAGTCCTCAGTTCCAAAGCAAGACTCATTCAAGACTCAGCAGTTCTTCTAATTCATCCTCATGATTCAAATCACCACATATCAAAAAGTTAAAGCAATCACCAGTTTGTGTCTTTATTAATTTATTTAGAGAACAACAGACAATGAAGTTCCCGGCCAATTAGTGTTTAAGTACAAAGCTGACGTTTTCAAATATTGTGGGGGTGGGTGTAAAGCAGTGACACCCTGAACCTAAAAAGGACCCAAAACTTGGGTCACAAAGGGCTGCAGCCCTAACTGCACTTACCTGAGAGTAAGCCCTGCTGAATCTAATAGGACCTTGTTTCTGAGTAGACAGTAGGACTGCAGCAAGAAACACAGTTGGGAATTAGAGCTTTCTGTTTTAAATCTCAACCAGAGGAAAATGTAATATTGGAGATTAGGGAGAAAGGAGTGTGAATAGATTGGGGGGGAGGGGGCTGACGAGAGACCAAAAACCACAGGTATCAAGACAAGGCACACTTTCTGGGGAGCAAGTCTCACACACAGTTGCTTGAGGTGAGGACTGCAGAGGGACCATAGTTGGGTTGTGTGTGTGTGTTTTTCAGAAAAACATGGAATTGGAAGGGACCCTGCGGGTCATCCAGCCCAACCCCCTGCAATGCTTTTTAGCTTGCATTGATTTCAAAAACCTTCAGTGCCTTTTCCCCCTTAGTTGGATAGGCAATTAACAGGCTTGTTTCACAAATAAGGGAGAAGGAGCTGTTGCTGGTTTGGTTTGGTTTGCCTTTGTTCTAGTTTTTAGCATGTGCTTAGTAATGTAGTTTCAGGCTGTGAGTCACCCTGATATCGATGGGTGGAGGGAAGTAGTACTAGTAGCAGTAGCAGTAGTAGTACAGTGGTACCTCAGGTTAAGTACTTAATTCGTTCTGGAGGTCCGTTCTTAACCTTAAACTGTTCTTAATCTGAAGCACCACTTTAGCTAATGGGGCCTCCTGCTGCCTCTGCGCGATTTCTGTTCTCATCCTGAAGCAAAGTTCTTAACCCGAGGTTCTATTTCTGGGTTAGCGGAGTCTGTAACATGAAGTGTCTGTAACATGAAGTGTCTGTAACCTGAAGTGTCTGTAACCTGAGGTACCACTGTAGTAGTAGTAGTAGTAGTAATTAATGGTGATGATATTTTTCGCAGGGCTTGGAATGAGTGGGTGATGGCCAGATGCTGGAATGAATGGGGTTGGTGCTAAATTATCTGGCGTGCTTTACAACCCCTAGGGACCTTGTTGGGGGGGGCGGAGAAGGAGCCCACCCCTGAGGAAGAAGAGGAAGAAGAAGAGTGAAGTAAGGAGGCTTCCCTTCCCCGGGATAGAGTTGCCCGTAACATTAAACATAGGGCACGATTCCAGGGAGAGAGAGAAACCAGGGCGGCAGCTGCTGTTACTCATGGCTAGGGCTAGATGTAGCTGAACAGGATGGGCAAGGGCACCCTGTAAGCAGGGCTGCAAACCCAGCACGGAGGCTCCGCAGGCTGGCTAGAGGTGGAAGAAAGGGGGCAAGTCGAGGGGCGCCTCCCTCCTCCTCCTCCTCCTCCTCCTTCTTCTTCTTCTTCTTCTTCTTCTTCTTCTTCCCTCCTCCTCGCGCTCTGCTTCCCGCTCACCATCACTTGTCTCCCTCTTCCCACAGGGTGGGCGGGCGAAAGAGAGAGAGAAAGAGAGCGTTGCATGCCTGCCAGCCATATGGTTGGCAAGGCGCAGCTGGCAGGTGCAGGGAAAGGGGAGGCTGCTGGCAAAGCCGCACCTCTCCCCCACTCGCTGGGGCGTCCCTCAGAGGCCAGCGCCCTGGCGCAACGAACCATTAAGCCCTATGGGAAAGACGCCTCTGAAGGTTGGGCTGGAGGACATCCAAGGTCCTAAAATTAAGTCACCTCCTTCCTAATCATTTGAGACAGGACTGTACTACTATAATACTCACTTTATGAAAGGGGAAGTGAATCACAGAGATACTGAGTGGCTTTCCCAAAGGACAATTAAGGTTTGTGTGTCAGGATTATGAAAGCTTTGCACGTATGGATCACTCCCATACTACCATTAAGCGGTGAAAAAAAATCACTAAAAGCAGAAACAGGCAAATGAATCCCTATAAAATCCAGAATGATGTACAGAAAGGCCAGATTTTCCAGACAGGCACAGCAGAGATAGAAATAGAGATAGATGTATTTAAGCCCACGGGAAGAGGAGGAGGAGGAGGAGGAGGAGGAGTTTGGATTTAATATCCCGCTTTATCACTACCCTAAGGGGTCTCAAAGCGGCTAACAATCTCCTTTCCCTTCCTCCCCCACAACAAACGCTCTGTGAGGTGAGTGGGGCTGAGAGACTTCAGAGAAGTGTGACTGGCCCAAGGTCACCCAGCAGCTGCATGTGGAGGAGAGGGGAAGCGAACCCAGTTCACCAGACTACAAGTCTACTGCTCTTAACCACTACACCACACTGGAAGCACACCTGTTTGGGATTTTGGCCCATATTTCTGGTTTGTGTTCCTCCAAAGTGCTCAGAGCAACTTATGTCTGATTCAAAGGAAGCAGAACAGATGGGACCAGACGCAAGGTGAGGCAACTGCCTCAGGCAGCTGGATCCACAGGAGCGGCAGGTCCCAATGTAGATCATTATTCCCGCCCCATTGTTTTTGATATGGATCTTCACTCACCCCTTCTTCCCTGGCTGGAAGATCTGGGCGATCTGCTGTTTTGTGGTTCACCTCAGGTGCCAAAATGTCTTGGGCCAGCCCTGAGAACAGAAAGACGACAGGCTCCGGTGATAGAAAGAAATAAGATGTTCTTTTAGCTCAATTTCTTTCCAAGCTAAAGCTCCTTTTTGCCAAAGATGATGGCAATTTATTTTTATCTTTTTTTAAATACTCTGTTCTACTGATCTTGGGTGGAATCTACAAACATGTTTAAAATGCTGTGAAAAATGCTTTTTAAAAAAATTGTTCTGAAAAATGCATTGAATCTGCTCCAGCTCACAGTTAACATTTAGTGTCACAATTGTATACTGCACTTTACAACGCATTCAAAGTGTTTTATTTGCAGCTGTATAGCTGGGTCCTGGGTGCTTTTTCCTTCTTCCTCAGGCATAGGCAAACTCCAGCCCTCCAGATGTTTTGAGACTACAACTCCCATCATGCCTAGCTAACAGGATGATGGGAATTGTAGTCCTAAACATCTGGAGGGCCGGAGTTTGCCTATGCCTGCTCTTCCTGCTCACTCCTGGGAAGCCCCATCTAGACAACTGATGACAACTAGTTTCTTGCAGCAAAACTGCATCATATTTCTTCCAATCTTTCTCTGGCAGTGGTGGAGCATGTCTTTATGGTGCCCAGGGGGCGAGAGCATGTGTGCACGCCAGGAAGGCAGGGTGCACCAGCCCAGCCCTTGCCACCAGTGTGACCAGCCTCTCAGATGATCCTAGCCTCTCAGAGCGGCTCGGGGAGGGTGGCATGAGAAGCACGCAACAGCCATGCACCCTCTGACCTCAGCCTCGCCCTCACTTTGCGAAGATGGAATCAAAGGCTGCATGGCTATTGCATTCTCCTCATGCTGTCCTGTCATCAGGCGATGTGAGGAGAATGCAGCAGGGCAGGCACATGCCATTCAAATCCATCTGATTTTAAGGATACATGTGTCAGGCATCAGAGGATCCAACCCTCCATGATAGGTTGCCAGGAATGGATAAGACAAGGAAAGTTGTCTTACCCAGGCATAGGCAAACTCAGCCTTCCAGATGTTTTGGGACTACAACTCCCATGATCCCTAGCTAACAGGACCAGTGGTCAGGGATGATGGGAATTGTAGTCCCTAAATATCTAGAGGGCCGAGTTTGCCTATGCCTGTTCTTACCAATGTGGCCTCTTGGAATAATGGTGTTGCTCCAAGTGAGTCTCCATCCCCTCGCTCTCTCCCATTATGCATCATGACAACAGTTGCTGAGATGTGCCCTCTGCCTCTGAGCTCTCTGCTCTCCTCCTTTCAATGCCCACCGGGTTCTGGGAGAGGGGGGTCTGGAATGCTTTCTAAAGACACTGTGTCTGTCAGCGGTCCTCCCCGCCCCCGGTGCTTCTTCCTCCTTCTCTCCCATTAGCTTTCCCCCCATCTGCCTCTGAGCTGTGATCTCCCTCAAACCCCTGTTGTAATTTTGAACAGGAAGGGTCAGGCTGGGGTCTCCACCATTCCTCCTCTGCCCAGTCCCTGTCATGCTGCTGACCCCCTGCCAGCCCCACACTGCTTTGTGACCCTAGGGCGTGGGATCGGACTCGCAAACCAGTACAGTGGTACCTCGGGTTAAGAACTTAATTCGTTCTGGAGGTCCGTTCTTAACCTGAAACTGTTCTTAACCTGAGGTACCAGTCTAGCTAATGGGGCCTCCCGCTGCCACCGCGCCGCTGCTGCACGATTTCTGTTCTCATCCTGAAGCAAAGTTCTTAACCTGAGGTACTATTTCTGGGTTAGCGGAGTCTGTAACCTGAAGCATCTGTAACCTGAAGCGTCTGTAACCTGAGGTACCACTGTATGGGGCTGGTAGGGCCAGGATGAGGAGCAAAATGCACCCTCGATAAACATGTGCACCCAGAAATCCCATCATCCCTGAGCACCGGCCATACTTCCTGTAGCTGATAGGAGCTGGAGTCTGAAGCATGTGGAAGTCTTCCTGTTGTCTACCCTGGTTCTAGAGACATCTGTTTTGCTGCAATTAGAAACAGCATGCTGGAGGTTGAGGTCTGCTCCAAACAAGGCAATTTGTATGTTATCAAATTATACATTAAGTGGCTCAGAAAGCCAAACCAGACCAATAAAATAATTTGTGAGGTTGCCACCACCATGTGGTTCAGCATCACGTGTTGGTACTGAGTGGTATTTGCTCTTTCTACTGAAAGGAGATGCAAGTTTGACAACGGCAACATCAAAAAAAAAAACCACTAATGAGTTGTTTACAGCCTGAATTTAGAAGAAGCAGTCTAAGGTGACGAGCAATTGCTGAGGATAATTTGGTAACTGCCTTCTACATTTCTTGGAACTGAAGGCTTATTCCTTCTTCCTGGAAGGATTATTTTCTTGCAAGCATCCTTTGCATACATATAACAAAGCCAAACATGGAACGATGCTATCTTTGTCACTTCTGCAGTGTGGCTGCCAGAATCGCCGCTTGGTGGGTCCATCTAGCCTGCCCTGTGACTCTGGGCTAATGGCTTTCCATGGTTTGTTTAGAGTGCTTTTTCCACATTCCTTTCAGAAAATGAGGCTTTGTTTGGCTTTGTTGCTGTGTCCTTGTGTATTAGAGTCTTAGAGATGACATTGTATTGGAAAAGAAATTCTTCATTTAAAAGAGCGGTTCATCGAGCTATGGGAATAAGCAACTGAATGAACAAACGGATTTTTATAGGTGAGGCGAGGAAAGAAGAGAAATAGTCAGCCTGAGCAAAAATGCTAAGGTTTGGCTTAGCATGTTGTCCAAACCCAGGTTTTGGATTAAGCTCTCGGCTCCTCATCCAGGAGCTGTAATCAAGAACAAACAAAGATTGTAGCTTGTGGTCCGTGAGGCGGGAGCATAACCATGAGCCTCAGATTAGACATTTGCCTCCCCACCCATAAGAAATAAATAAATAAAGCTTATATTTACAGGGAGAGAATGGCAAACAGAAAATAAATGGCATTGCAAGTTGATGGTCAAAAGTGGTTGAAGCAGAGGGATGAGTGCAACCTGTTTAGCAAACATTTTTAAAAGACGATCTTTTCCCTCTGTTTTTAACTCAAAGAATCACCTTCTTTTTAAAAAAAGGACCTGCACTGAATTTCCATTTTACTTAAAGAATTGGAAAATTAATGAGCAAGAGGAGTCTGTTACTTTGTTGTTGTTTAGTCATTTAGTCGTGTCCGACTCTTTGTGACCCCATGGTCCAGAGCACGCCAGGCGCTCCTGTCTTCCACTGCCTCCCACAGTTTGGTCAAACTCATGTTTGTAGCTTCGAGAACACTGTCCAACCATCTCGTCCTCTGTCGTCCCCTTCTCCTTGTGCCCTCCATCTTTCCCAACATCAGGGTCTTTTCCAGGGAGTCTTCTCTTCTCATGAGGTGGCCAAAGTATTGGAGCCTCAGCTTCACGATCTGTCCTTCCAGTGAGCACTCAGAGCTGATTTCCTTAAGAATGGATAAGTTTGATCTTCTTGCAGTCCATGGGACTCTCAAGAGTCTCCTCCAGCACCATAATGCAAAAGCATCCATTCTTCGGCGATCAGCCTTCTTTATGGTCCAGCTCTCACTTCCATACATCACTACTGGGAAAACCATAGCTTTAACTATACGAACCTTTGTTGGCAAGGTGATGTCTCTGCTTCTTAAGATGCTGTCTAGGTTTGTCATTGGTCTGTTACTTAGGTGCCAGTTTTGTTGCAGATTGTGATGGATCTAAATTAGCCAGTAGTACTCGAACCAATGGCTTCAAGTTACACGAAAGGAGATCCCAACTAAACATTAGGAAGAACTTTGTGGCATTAAGAGCTGTTCAACAGTGGAATGGACTTTCTCAGGAGGTTGTGGATTCTCCTTCAGCGGAGGTTTTTAAGCAGAGGTTTGATGGTCATCTGTTTCGGACGCTTTGGCTGAGTAGGGCTGCCATATTTCAAACATTTCCAGCTTCACAGAATCAATTCTATGATTCTGTGATCCTATGACATTCCACCATCCCAGAACATCATGCACTGTGTGAAAGGCTTCTGTGGAATTGAATAACTTCAGTCATTCCTGTTGTGGTCTGCTTGGGAAACTCTAATTTAATTGATTGTAAGATTAACCTTTGCAAAAGATGTGTTGCATCTCATTAGTGGGGGTTGGATTAAGTCATCTATGAGCTTCACTCTAGCTGTCTTAATCTGTGGAAACTTTCTGTTTACTGCATCTGTGGACATCATGTCTAATTTCCATGAAAACCTTTGCTCAATGATGGCCTGTTAATGTATTGCCAACCAGTTGAATAATCCAAGACCATTAAGCAGAAGAGATGCCTGCCATGAATCTCTTCCTATTTCCTGGTAAAGGTTTTTCGTTTGCACCGCCACTTTTCCCAGGAAAACCCGCTGTTTACTGCTGAATCGGAACAATCTGCAGGTATTTGTTCCAGCTCAATTGTAAACAATGGGTTTTCCTAGGGAAAAGCTGTGGGACAAGTGGAAATGTGGGTGAACTCTAAGTTTGCACTTTGCATACTTTTATTATATGACCATAAAACTAGGAGGGTAAAGGAGAGAATAGCAAAACTGGGTCAGTCTACTTTGGCCTGAAATTGCTTGGCCAATTACATATAAAATCTGCCCCGTATACCCAGAAGAGGTTAGAAGGAAGTATCTCATACCCTCCAACATCCTGCTGATTAAAACCAGGATTCTAGTTTTTTGGTCTAGCCCTCTCATTCGTCTTTTGGCCGAAAACACGAGTGCCTTTTGATCCGGCATCGTGGCGCAAGACCAAAAAACAGAACATTCTGGGATCCAGTGAGAAGTCAACATGGCTTCTGTAATCCCAAGGTGTCCCACTCAAATCAGGACTGTTTAGCGGTATGGTATTTCGTCCCACCCACCCCTTCTTATTCCCTACCAGTTCATTCAGTTTGTATATTTGGCAGTAGTTGTTGTTAGCTGGGCCTGTTCCCACAAGTTAATGAACCTGAGGTAAAAACCAGGACATTCTCAGGAAAATGGATTCACCCTAGTTGACCTGTCAATGTAAGCATTGTAATCCTTGAGTTAGAAGGAATTACCATTGACAAAACCCTGAGTTATTTCTACTTGACATCCCTTGGGAAACTTTATGATTCCTTATGTCTTTTCTTGGACAAAAAAATGGGATTTCACAATATTTATTTGACTGTATTCAATGTGACTCAGTATGTATATGCCAAAGAAGGCAACGGGCAAGACAGTTGCAAGACTGCGCTATAAGGAACTGTTGGAGGTGACATAGGAGTTTATCCAGAAAGTCAGCCCTGAAGGAGTTTTTGAAAATGTAGAGGGTCAGGGCTAACATGCTGCCCAGCCAATGACTCAGTAGAACAGGATCTCTTTTACAGAAACTCCCCCTGTCCAGTCTAGAAGGGCAGGTCCTTTCCAAAGACACAGGAACAAACTGCATGTTTACAGGGTCAGCTATACCCCAGGTGGAGAAATTGAGCAGCAGGGAACACAATTACAGTCATACCCTGGGTTATAAACTTAATTCTTTCTGGAAGTCTGTTCTTAACCCAAAACCGTTCTTAACCTGAGGCGCACTTTCGCTAATGCGGCCTCCCGCTGTTGGCATGTGATTTCTGTTCTCATCCTGGGGCAAAATTTGCAACCCAGAGCCACAACTTCTGGGTTAGCGCAGTTTGTAACCCGAGGCATTTGTAACTGAAGCATTTGTAACCCGAGGTACCACTGTAATTACTGTTCCACGAGTTTTATGTATCATAATCTTGTAAATTGCTTTGAGGTTTTTCTTTACAGTCGTGTAGTATATAAATTTAATGAACTAAATAAGAGAAATAATTAGCACACAAACAATTTAACATATAAATCTCAGTCAGCATAAAGACATATCACAGTTGGAATAAGTATCATAAGTAAGATTAATGGAATAAGAAACATCCATACTGGGGAGGAAATGTTTGGCACAATTACCATAAATATATACTATCCTTAATTCCCATTCATTTTTCATTTTAAAAAGGTTGTTATATTATTCTCTTATGAGATCTGAAAGAGAAAAGAATGTCTTATTCTCTCTTAATTCAATAAACTCAGTTGCTTCTGACATACTGGCAAACAGACTGCATGTATTATCATGCAATTGCTAGATTTCTTGCCTGGATCAGCCTGAGGTAAGTGGAACAGCAGAGAACAGGGCCAGTTTAATTCCCATGATGAAATTTGTTTAGGGCTGTGTCCACATGGGGACAAAATCCCACAAACAGGTTATTTAGATTTGATTTTTCTGTTTTCATTTTTGGCTGTTGACAAATACCCAGTACGTTTCCGAGCACAATTCAAAGTGTTGGTGCTGACTTTTAAAGCCCTAAACGGCCTCAGTCCAGTACACCTGAAGGAGCGTCTCCACCCCCATCGTTCTGCCCGGACACTGAGGTCCAGCGCCGAGGGCCTTCTGGCGGTTCCCTCACTGCGAGAAGCCAAGTTCAGGGAACCAGGCAGAGGGCCTTCTTGGTAGTGGCATCTGCCCTGTGGAACGCCCTTCCACCAGATGTCAAAGAGAAAAGACTTTTAGAAGACATCTGAAGACAGCCCTGTTTAAGGAAGCTTTTAATGTTTGATGCATTACTGTATTTTAATATTTTATTGGAAGCCGCCCAGAGTGGCTGGGGAAGTTCAGCCAGGTGGACAGGGTATAAATAAATTATTATTATTATTATTATTATTATTATTATTATTATTATTATTATTTTCTCCTACCTGTCAATCACAGTTAGCTAACAGTATTATTTTCCCCCCACAGCTCTGATATTCTAGATCTGTAATAATAAAAACCAAAGGGGGTTGCTTAGTTCACTAACTGGGTGTGCATGTGCCAAGCCAAATTAAGATAGCTTCTTTATCCTAGCCTTTTTCAACTGACGTGCAATTTCGATTGAAAGCACCTCAGGATTTGATTGAGGGGAGGAGAATACATTCCGTCCCAAACCTCTATTTGCCTTTTTTTTCAAACCTCTTCTAGAGTTCCCTGCAGCACTGGAGAGAAAAAGCATGAGATTTCAATGCCGCTTCCTGCCGCACAGAGATGCTTGCCTCTTCCTTATGTTTTTTTCTCTTTCAATTATCATCAGACAGCCCAGCTCAGCGGGGAAGAGGCAAGGAAACTCTCAGAGAAGCTGGGGGAAACAGTGAGAAGAGGCTCAGCAGTCAGGACCAATGTGACTCCCATTTCCATCTCAGCAACACACCCAAGTTCTGTGGTGTTTGCAGTTGAAATTGAATGTCAGTTGGAGAAATCGGGGGAGAGGAATTATCTTAATCTGCAGAATGTTTGACACAAAGATAGCATCCCCACCACCACCCGACACACTCAGAGCATCAAGCAGACCCAAACATTTGTTTTTATTATTACAAGTCTTGCATAAATCTGCTCATGCAAGGAACAAACAGAAATAAGGGTGTAGCAACAGAGGTTGAAGCATCACCCACCAAAAAGAATGCACTAAATGCTTTGGACTTTCCACAGGCAATTTCAAATTAAATGAAGGAACTATATTGGCAGCAATGTCATGCAGATGCTGAGGAAAACATCTTAGCACAAGCAGCGCAAAGTCCACAGAAAACTGCTGTGTGGATACACTCTATTTGATTTAAAATAATAATAATAATAATCCATAATTTGGTTGCGGCCATAGTTCCTTGCTTCCCACTAGCCCAAAGGTAAAGTAAAGGCAAAGGGACCCCTGACCATTAGGTCCAGTGGTGACCAACTCTGGGGTTGCGGCGCTCATCTCGCTTTACTGGCCAAGGGAGCCGGCATACAGCTTCCGGGTCATGTGACCCACATGACTAAGCTGCTTCTGGCGAACCAAAGCAGCGCACGGAAACGCCGTTTACCTTCCCACCGGAGCGGTACCTATTTATCTACTTGCACTTTGACGTGCTTTCGAACTGCTAGGTTGTCAGGAGCAGGGACCGAGCAACGGGAGCTCACCCCATGGCGGGGATTCAAACCGCCGACCTTCTGATCAGCAAGTCCTAGGCTCTGTGGTCTAACCCACAGTGCCACCCACGTCCCAGCCCAAAGGTAGTTATTGTTATTTTTGTAAGTTCTTGTTCTACTCAGTCCACAGTTTTCTCAAAGAATATCATGATCTGTTCTGTTTTTGGTAAAAGCAAGCCCTCTTTCAGGAAGGCTCCTGGAAGCATGATATTTCCACATGAATTACAGATTCATCACATCTGTTCTGGAGTGTCTTTTAAGAAGGTCCCTCTGGAGACTAGCTGCCTTGTTTACAGGAAATCACTGGTGAAGTTGTGTCTGCCTCAACAACATAATTAGAATTCAGCTGAGGCTGCAGAATAATTCAGCTAAGGGTGAACTTTTGCACACCTTACCTGGGGAGGAAGTCCCATTGTACACAGTGGGACTTGATTCTGTGGGTAGATCTATGCATGAAGGTAGATGCAGGATAGCTCAGTTGGTAGAGCATGAGACTCTTAATCTCAGGGTTATGGGTCTGAGCCCTGCGCTGGGCAAAAAGATTCCCTCATTGCAGGGGGTTGGACTGGGTGACCCTTGTGGTCCCTTCCAAGTTTACAATCTATGATTAGATATGGGCATGTAACAAACCCTCATGGACACCTCTTCCAGGAGCCCTTCCATTGTTGTTGTTGTTTGGTCATTTAGTCGTGTCCGACTCTTCGTGACACCATGGACCAGAGCACGCCAGACACTCCTGTCTTCCACTGCCTCCCGCAGTTGGGTCAGACTCATGCTGGTAGCTTTGAAAACACTATCCAACCATGTGCTCTCAATCTTTCCCAACATCAGGGTCATTTCCAGGGAGTCTTTTCTTCTCATGAGGTGGCCAAAGTATTGGAGCCTCAGCTTCACGATCTGTCCTTCCAGTGAGCACTCAGGGCTGATTTCCTTCAGAATGGAGAGGTTTCATCTTCTTGCAGTCCATGGGACTCTCAAGAGTCTCCTCCAGCACCATAATTCAAAAGCATCAATTCTTCGGCGATCAGCCTTCTTGATGGTCCAGCTCTCACTGCGATACATCACTGCTGGGAAAACCATAGCTTTAACTATACGGACCTTTGTTGGCAAGGTGATGTAGCCTTTCCATGTGTCCTTTTTATTGTGCATCCATTATTATTTGTGCTCATGATGCTATTAGGGCCCAATTCCAATGCCATTTATGCCTGCTAATGTTATGTGGTGCTTTCAGTTCCGGTGTATACCCTTTAAAGTCCTGCTGAAATCCGATAACTTTTTGCACCAGGTTATTTGAAGAATTGTCTTGGGGAGGTTGACAAGATCTTTTTCTAAGTCACTGCCCTTGGAATATTGTCACTTTAATTTAGTCTTCAGCACATTTTTCCGCTTCATACCGCATGACAGAATCTCTGTCTGCTGTGTCTTCCAATATCTCTCCCTGTGGAATTTTGTCACTTTAATCCAGTCTTCAGCACATTTTTCATGCTGTCTCCTGCTTTGGCAGGGTTGCTAGTGATGCGCTTGTATTAAATTATCAAATCATATGTCAGCAATGTTCACAGAGGCTCCAGGGAGGAAATCAGTAGTCTTCACCTCTGTTTTTAATTAACTGCAGGTTGCCATGACAAGTCTGAACCTGGCTGAACAGTGTTTGACCTTAATTAACTATTATTTATTGGAACTTCAGGCCTTGGGTTATGAAGCCACCTTGTTTCAGCAAACCATAGTTAATATTAACCACAGTTTAGGGTGTGTACATATTGCTGAACTCTGATTTATCAAGAAATGCTTCCAACCCCATCACAGAAGGAGAGGGGAGGTGGTTGTCATGCAAGATTAAGCTGGCTGCAGCTTGTTCCTATACATAAACCACGGTGTAGTACTGTGGCCAAATGCAGCTGTATGCTGAAATAAAACTTGGATGTCAAAATAGCTTTTATTTGACTTAATAATAGAGGAGGTGCGCAGCCAGGGGAGGAAAGCGTGCCACCGAGAACAGAATATAGGCTCTTTAAACCAGGGATTACACACAAGCAGCTGACCTTTTCATGTGATATAAAAGTAGTTTTTATTGTAAAAACTGAACCCACACCTCTGATTTGCTTGCATGACTGCCTCCTCACCAGTTTTAGTTTCAGAGTTTAGCAAAGTTGCCTTTTATAGCTATGTGTTCTATTACCTATCTGGAATGGTGCCCAGGCTAGTCTCATAGACTTTGGGGCTTAGGAAACAAAAGGATACCTTTCAATTTTAATGGCCGTTGCTGTAATCCCTCTACATAAATTACTGCAAGAAACTATGTTGATAAGTAGATAGTGCTTGATATGCAGAACAACTCTCAAACATTTTTCTGGTGCTGGTAGCTTAATTGAGGTGTGACCTATGATTAAGCACAGCAGGTTCTTCACAAAGGCCCAATAATGCTCAGTCAAGTGGAGGGATGGTGGAGAGAGCTGGTTCAGTGCTCATTTAAAGATGAATCTACTTAATTCACCCTTCCTGAAACAATATGTAAACTGAAACAGGGTCATCCTTTGAAATTCAGACTTCTCTGAATTTTGCAACTCAGTTCTCCAACAAAGTAAGGTAAAGGTAAAGGGACCTCTGACCATTAGGTCCAGTCGTGACCGACTCTGGTGTTGCGGTGCTCATCTCGCTTTATTGGCCGAGGGAGCCGGCGTACAGCTTCCGGGTCATGTGGCCAGCATGACTAAGCCGCTTCTGGCAAACCAGAGCAGCGCACAGAAACGCCGTTTACCTTCCCGCCGGAGTGGTACCTATTTATCTACTTGCACTTTGACGTGCTTTCGAACTGCTAGGTTGACAGGAGCAGGGACCGAGCAACGGGAGCTCACCCCGTTGCGGGGATTTGAACCACCGGCCTTCTGATTGGCAGGTCCTAGGTGCTGTGGTTTAACCCACCGAATTTTGCAAGGCAGTTCTCCAACAAAGTAGTGCGTATCAAAATGTATGCATTGTGGGAAAGTGCACAGATTCATGAAAAGAATGTCAAAAAATACATTATATGTGATTGCTTGCAATGATTGTGTATTGTACAAAAATCACATATGAGGAGAAATTTGCACTGCTGGAGACTTTTCATGGTGACTTTTTTAAAAAAAGAAAGAAAATGAATTTGCAATCAGATGTGGAAATGTGGGGAAATGAAAGGTGGGAAAATGTGAACTGTTGAGAAACTACAGATTCATGTGTCCTTCATCAGGTATAGTTTGGCAGGGAATTTATGCTTCATCTTTTTCAAAATGCAAGTGCAGAGGAGGTTGCATTCTGAAGCAGAAGGCTGTTATAGGCCGAGGAGGAACCCAACTCCTTTTTTCCCCAAAAAAATTTTTTATTGGTTTTCACAAAATTATAAACAGACAAACAAACAAACATCATAACTTTATTAAAATTACACTTGTTAACATTGTTAACATTCCCCTTGGTTGAATTTCAATGCATTTCCTTTTAACAGTTTTCCAAATCAGAGTTCTTATAAACTTAACTTAGTCACTTAACATCATTTTATCTTTTCAATTCGGTATTAAACATATTAATTCATCACTTAACTTATGTAGAATCCTAAGCCGATTAGTACCTGCAAGCTTTTTCGAATTAGTTTAACTTAACGTATTTAACTAAATAATCATTAAATTTTGTCCATTCTTCCCGATACTCCTCCTCCTTCTGGTCGTGGACTCTTCCGGTTAGGTTGGCTAGTTCTGAAAAATCCATCATCTTCATCTGCCATTCTTCTACAGTTGGTAGTTCTTGCGTTTTCCACTTTTTAGCTAGTAAAATTCGAGCAGCAGTTGTGGCATACAAAAATAATTTAACATCTTTCTTGGGCAATTCCAGACCCATTATTCCAAGAAGAAGGGCTTCTGGTTTATATTTCAACATTTTTTTCAATTCATTATAAATCTTTTCCCAGAAGTCTTTCACCTTGGGACAGGTCCACCAACTCCTTTCCCCGGAGCAGCTTTTTAAAAACCCCTCCTCTTTCAAACTGTTTCTACCCATCCCTGCCTTTCTATTTAAGATTACAGCCTTTTGTAATCTCACTGTTAGGAACAATCTGCATGTCACAAAAGCATCACATGTAACTCCCAGGGGATGTGTTCATTTTGTAGACACCTGTGTTCATTCAGATATTCAGCTGTGGTTTACTGTGGCCTTTGGCTACAACTCTGCATTTTACTTGAACCCATAACTCGAGAGGAGAGCCTTTCCCACTAGCAATATTTTCTGTGTCCTTTAGACTTTGGCCTCACCAATCGCTATGGCAAAGTTTATAAAACTTCCATAAACACCTTCTCAACCAAAGTTCATTGAGCATATTTGCTGGGTTGAGGTTTGAGTTCAAAGAGGGAAACGTCTCAGCAATAAGTCCTGAGGAGTAAATGGGACGAGTCGTGGACACTCAGTCCTGCAAGAGTGATTTGCTGTTATTCTTCACATTACTGAAAAGACCACAAGCCAGACCACTGAACCTGCTTAAAAAGCAAACTTGAAACCTTGGATTTCTCCATTCTACCATCATTCATTTTCTCCTTTGGTCTCTTTAGTTCCTAGAGGAAATTTAAGAGGAAGCACATCGCACAACATGATGGAATTTGCTACCATGAGATGTAGTTGGTGACAGCCACCATCTTAGATAGCTTTGAAAGATGATTCGATAACATCATGGCAGATAAGACTATGAATGGCTGCTAGTCATGGTGATTTTATAACCTCCAGTGTCATGATGGCTGTATCGTCTCCAGTTTTAGAGGTCATATGCCTCTGAATTTCAATTGCTGGGGATCACAGGCTGCTTATTGAAGCATCTTTCTTTAAAAAAACAACTGGATCAGAAATTTGTTAAATATAAATAAACCTTGTAATGTCTGGTTTGTTCTCAGGCAACTGCAAAAGTACGACTGTGGAGACTTCGAAATGAACATCACTTTGTTTGGTATCTTGCCTGACCTTTATCATATGGCCCCAGAAAAGATTGCAACAATAGAATACACAGTTATGAAACAGTGAAAACCAAAGAACAAGGAAACTGTAAAAACAATTTTAAAAAAATAGTGCTGTGTCTAAAACAACTAAAACTATTCCATATTTAAAAATGATGCAAAAACTTGAAAACAATTGTATATATAAAAAGTTAAAAAAATAGTTCCAAATATATATATTGTCTAATACAGATGCAGACTGGGATAAATATCTCCACTTACAAGGTTTCTTAAAAGAGGAAGATCTTCAGCAGCTGCCAAAAAGTCAACAGAGACGACAGCTGTCTAATGTGTAGTGGGAAGGGATTCCAAAAGGCAGGTGACTCCACACTAAAAGCCCAATTCCTACGCCATACAGAACGGACCTCCAGATGAGATGGAGAGTGCCATGATCAACTGAGTATATGAGGGGTGAGACAATATTTTAGGTACCTTGGTCCTAAGCTACATCAGGCCTTGTACACCAGTACCAGCACTCCTCCTAAGTAATCTTTAAATATATAATAGCCCCTCTGTAGGAGTTTGAGCTTGGCAACTTCTTACATGAAGATTTTTTTAAAAACCGAAACATCCACCTCCCCTTCAAATGGTCTGGCAGTCGCTTAATTCAGTACTGCTGAAGAACAGCTCTCTTGTTGTTGCAGAACTGCAAGCCTGAAGCATACTTGGATTGGATTTAATTTTTTAATAGCAAAATAGAGGGAGGCTTTCATACAGAGATCCACTTAAGGGAGGGAATGCTTGAGCAAACAGCAGTCAGATGTGCCTGGTGGCTGTTGCTAAGAACTGGGCATGTTTGCGCTTGTAAAAAGGCACCTGGTCTTTCACAGCCTACCTTCTCTCTCTTTCCCCCTCCCTTCCAATATTTTCTCAGTCCTCTGGATCTAATCTAAAGTTTATGAGGCTGGGCATGGCAGGAGGTCATTGTGCAAAAATGGCTTTTTAAATAGCCGGCAGGAATAGCTGGCCATTTATGGATCTGTTTGCTGCAAGTTGGCATTAGACAGCTAAATTATGCAAATGCATCCCCAGCAGAACTGAACATGCAAATTGCACACGACTTACAATATGATTAGGTTGTGTAAGTTGCCCCCACTGAGGCAGTTCTGTTCCTTACTGCAGAACAATGCAATAAGAGGAAGGGAAGAAGAAAATGTATCTAACTATTTTTGTGAGGTTTTTATTGTACAGTGGTACCTCAGGTTACACACGCTTCAGGTTACAGACTCCGCTAACCCAGATATAGTACCTCGGGTTAAGAACTTTGCTTCAGGATGAGAACAGAAATCATGCTCTGGTGGCGCGGCAGCAGGAGACCCCATTAGCTAAAGTGGTGCTTCAGGTTAAGAACTGACCTCTGGAACGAATTAAGTACTTAACCCGAGGTACCGCTGTAAAAAAATAATAATGGCATAGTAAACTTTCTCAGGCGATAGATTTCTTCGCCAGACACTGAGAAAAGTGAGGTGGGAAAAGTCAGTTAAAAGCTAACGAAGGGGGGAAAGGCATTCTGAAGTTCTTAATCACAGCAAGTTGCCTTATACCATTAGTCCATCTAGATCAATTTTCCCCACACTGATTGGCAGCAACACTCCAGGTTTCCCCAGCCCTACCTGAAGATCCTATGACAAGGCAGATGCTCTACCATTAAACTACAGCCCTTCCTTACCCTTTTAAATGGTCAAACTAGTATAATAATAATAATAATAATAATAATAATAATAATAATAATAATATATTATTTTTACCCCGCCCATCTGGCTGGGTTTCCCCAGCCACTCTGGACGGCTTCCAACAGGACACTAAAATACAATAACCTATTAAACATTAAAAGCTTTCCTAAACAGGGCTGCCTTTAGATGTCTTCTAAAGGTTTGGTAGTTATTTTTCTCTTTGACATCTGGTGGGAGGGCATTCCACACATGGGTGCCACTACTGAGAAGGCCCTCTGCCTGGTTCCCTGTAACCTGGCTTCTCACAGCGAGGGAACTGCCAGAAGGCCCTCAGGACTGGACCTCAGTGTCCAGGTAGAACGATGGAGGTGGAGATGCTCCTTCAGGTATACTGGACTGAGGCCGTTTAGGGCTTTAAAGGTCAGCACCAACACTTTGAATTGTGCTCGGAAACACAAGGAACAGTATGGTGGGTGTAGGGCAGAGGTTAGTCCAAGGCTCCCTTGACCAACTACATTCATTCTGCAGCACCCCTGCGGGGCTCAGGACCCCTTGCATGCAAAGCTGGCAGCCTCTCACCCTTTTGCGAACACGCTCCCATGTGAAGTGTTCCCTCAGCTTCCCCTCTCCTTGGGAGTCCTCTCAGCAGCCACCCTTGGTCTCTGAGCTTCAGAGGAGGGAGAGGAGGAAAGGGACAGAGGCCAGTGTTGCCCACGGCACCCCTGTCTATCATTCAAGGCACCCCAGGGTGCCACAGCACACTGGTTGAAAACCACTGGTGTAGGGTGCACCTGCTGCTGCTGCTTCCTTTGCCCTGTTGCCTCTTCAGCTCCCATCACACCTTCTCCCAGTCTTCTCCCTTTTCTACCCCTAACCGCTCATCGTCGTCCCACCACCCCCTGGCTCTGCGCTGTCTTCCCTTGGGGGTTCCCCAGCAGCTGCATGCCGCCAGTCCATGACAACAGAAATCTGAACTAGATAGGTCACTGGCCTGATCCAGCAGGGTTTTCTTATGTCCCTAAGTTGTTTTTTTGAACTCTGTATCGCATAATCTTTCAGCTCGGGCTACATCAGGCGAGATTGCTCAAGCTTTTGTCATAACATAAACACAGCTTATCATATTCCATTTTTATTGCATCTACTATACACAAAGAGGCTCGCTGCACACACAAGACTTGCACGCACAAGGTGCTTCTGTCAACTAACCCGGTTTTGCAGTGTGTTGTACATTTTGGGCGAAAAGCTGGATTTCTTATCCTTACCACCAAGTTTATTGCAGGGGTGCTAAACACACTGAGATCTGGTAACTTATTGTTTGAGTTTCCCAACCCTGGCCTTATATGGTTTGCGTAGAGTGTCCGGGGTGGTTATAAAAACTCGTCTTGATATGAATAATGTTCTAGTGTAATGGCTGAAAGATCTCAGCCGTTTCCCAATGCACTCTTTGCCCTTTCTCTAGCCACTGACCCTTGCACTGGTAACTTACTTGTGCATGGAAAAAGAGAGAAGGCTTATCGCTTCAAGGGGGGTGTAGGTCATAGGAAGAAAGAGGTCAGCAGAGAGCTGTCATTTTCTGAGCACTGGGAAGAGGGAGTTCCCCTGTGATCCCCAAACGAAGTAGCCTGTTGCTGTAGACCAACATTGTGCCTGTCGCAAATACCAGCTGTGGAAACAGATCAGGGAGAAGTTCTTGCTATGACAAGTGGCCATTGCCATAGAATGAATAGGGGTAGGTGTGTTTCCTAACCCAACCTGTGCATTAATTGCTTGCTGCATGGTAACTATAACTTTGCACCTGGCAAGGACTCGGCTGGGCAGGGGGTGGCACACATTGAGCCTTTCCGGTGCGCATGAGCCCTCTAGAGGACAGGAGAGTGCACTGCATTTGAAGTGAAACGGGATTAAGGATACGAGTCCTTGCATGTGTGTGTGTTAAGTGGAATCTTTGTGTAATAAAAGAACAGTGAAAATTGTAAGCCATGGCCATGTGAATACCCAGTTGCATTCATGAGCCAGCGATATATCTATGCAGTGGTACCTCGGGTTACGTACTTAATTCGTTTCAGAGGTCCGTTCTTAACCTGAAACTGTTCTTAACCTGAAGCACCACTTTAGCTAATGGGGCCTCCTGCTGCCGCCAGAGCACGATTTCTGTTCTCATCCTGAAGCAAAGTTCTTATCCTGAAGCACTATTTCTGGGTTAGCGGAGTCTGTAACCTGAAGCGTGTGTAACCTGAAGCGTATGTAACCCGAGGTACCACTGTACAGTGGTACCTCAGGTTACATACGCTTCAGGTTACAGACTCCGCTAACCCATAAATATTACCTCGGGTTAAGAACTTTGCTTCAGGATGAGAACAGAAATTGTGCAGTGGCAGCAGCAGGAGGCCCCATTAGCTAAAGTGGTGCTTTAGGTTCAGAACAGTTTCAGGTTAAGAACAGACCTCCAGAACGAATTAAGTACTTAACCTGAGGTACCACTGTATTTATTTTGCTCCATTTTCCATTCATTTCTAATCTCTAAGGCCATTTCCAGACTGTCACTGTTTTCGGACAGGACTCGATTCCATACTAGCAAATTCAAGTTGCACAATGAAATCTCCAGTGTAAAAAACCCGATTCCTCCAAAGAGCAGACTTTTTGCAATAAGGAAAGTGACAGAAAAAGGCACGGAGAAGCATGGGACAATTACTGCTTTGATGCCACGTCAACATGTAGGAGTGAATGCTCATCAAATAGCCATTGTCACCTAACTTCCTTCCCATCACATCAGGATGAATGCTCAATAAACATATTTTCTGGGAGTGCCCTATATCTGTCTGTCTATCTAATTATGTCATTTCAAATGATGCTTTGCAAATCTTCGCCATTTGCAATCAATGTGACTATTGTGAAATGGGGAAACCCAGCCAGATAGGAGGAGTATAAATAATTAAATTTTTGTTGTTGTTAAGTCAAGTCCTTTAAGTGAACTTCACATATGGTTTGTGCCAGAAAAGTCTGAGTGAATTCAATAGGAATGTTCAGAAATATCTGGATTGTAAATTTTATGGTCCCTGTGTTTTGTATATAAAATGAAATTGCCTTTCATAAAGTCAAGGAGCTAAAACGCACACATAAATCTCACGGTTTCCTCTATTTCAGTTTTTCTCTTCTTTCCCATTATAAAGAGGAAACTAAACAAAATATAGTGTAATCCTGTATCTGTCTACTCAGAAGTAAGCTCCAGTGAGGGTCCTGGGGCTTACTCCTAGTAGATTAGTGTAGGATTGCAGCCTTGGGGTGTTTTTGTTTTCCTCTAAGGGACAAATCATTGCACATCATAAATCAACAAAGCTTTATATAAGCCCATGGAGTTTCTCCCCTGCCACCAGTCCCATCTACTTTTGAAAAGAAAATGAAGTTCTTTGACTTAAACATAAACATTCAAAAAGCTTTCCCTCCTCCTTTCTAGGTAGTCATCTGATTTGGCAGGCCCCCCGTGAAAAATCTGAAGATGAACAAGCACATTAATCCGGTAAGTAGGCTGGTTTCTTATGTATTCGTGATGGGCACTATTTGCATAAGTACAGAATGATGCCTTGGTCATACATTTGCACGGTAGAGTCCTTATACAAAGAATGCTTGTATGCACTCATGAAATGCGGAAATAGCCATCTGGTACGTAGGCTGAGACCCTATCTGCCTGCAGACTGTCTCGCCAGAGTGGTACATGCTCTGGTTATCTCCCGCTTGGACTACTGCAATGCGCTCTACGTGGGGCTACCTTTGAAGGTGACCCGGAAACTACAACTAATCCAGAATGCAGCAGCTAGACTGGTGACTGGGAGCGGCCGCCGAGACCATATAACACCGGTCTTGAAAGACCTACATTGGCTCCCAGTACGTTTCCGAGCACAATTCAAAGTGTTGGTGCTGACCTTTAAAGCCCTAAACGGCCTCGGTCCAGTATATCTGAAGAAGCGTCTCCTCCCCCATCGTTCTGCCCGGACACTGAGGTCCAGCTCCAAGGGCCTTCTGGCGGTTCCCTCACTGCGGGAGGCCAAGTTACAGGGAACCAGGCAGAGGGCCTTCTCAGTAGTGGCGCCCGCCCTGTGGAACGCCCTCCCATCAGATGTCAAAGTGATAAACATCTACCTGACATTCAGAAGACATCTGAAGGCAGCCCTGTTCAGGGAAGTTTTTAATATGTGACATTTTATTGTATCTTTCATCTTTGCTGGAAGCCGCCCAGAGTGGCTGGGGAAACCCAGCCAGATGGGCGGGGTACAAATAATAAATTATTATTATTATTATTATTATTATTATTATTATTATTATTATTATTATAAAAAGAAAAAGAAAAAAATACATGAAATTGTAATACAATACAAAATATGAGTATATAAGTAATACAGTTATGCAAACTAATGTAAAACTAGTAACACAGCTTTATATTTTTTAATAAATGCATTCCAAATATCATTGTATTTATCTATACACAATCTGCATCTAAAAGCAATCCGTTTGTCTATTGCAAGAGTTGTCATATATTCTATCCATTGATCAAAGGGTGCCATAGTATTATCTTTCCAGCAAATCAATACCAGTCTTTTGCCAGAAGTTAGGGCATGGAGAGTCTATCTATGCTGACCCACTGTCAAACGATGTATTTAAGTGATCAACACCACTATCCCATTGCAGCTCTAAATGAGGAGGAATATACACTTCCTGGTTTAGTATCGATGCTGAACAAAACAGGTGAAGATTGTGCAACATTGACCTTCCTGATGTACGCCATTTCTAGTCATTTGTAGTCATCGAACGAAAATTCAGATTTATAGATAGCAGTCATTGCCAGTGGTCATTGAGGCAGATAGGGTAGAAGACAGGGAGGTCACCAGTAGGTGGCGTCTGAGGAACAACAACGCCTCTTAATTTTGTCCCCTTCTCTCTGTTGAGTTCTACAAAGGTAGTGCTGAGACTGAGTAGGAGGAAGCTCACTAAAGAGGGGACAGAAACTCAAGCAATGCTTTAGTTTAGTTTAGTTTAGTTTAGTTTAGTTTAGTTTTATATCACCCTTTATCCAAAGATCCCAAGATGGCGTACAACATTAGGAACACAATGTTGGGAAACAAGCAACTTGTGGCCCCGGTTTCCTGTGAAGAACAAATTCACTTTCCCCGCCCAATGCTGCTTTTGATTGCAGTCTGGTTCTATTGTTCCATAGCACTGAATGGAAGCCATTAAGAATTACACCTACTCATTTTTAAATAGCCCTGCCCATTTATTCATGTTCCATTTCTTGATTATGTCACAGTGTGACACAGGTATGCAACAAAGACACAGAACTCAGGAACGAATGGAACGCTAAGTACCAGGCAAGGGCAAACCGACACAGGCACTTGTTGCATGCCAATCATAATAATAAAACTAATAATGATAACACTGCCCATCTGACTGGGTTTTCCCACCACTCTGGGTGGCTTTCAACAGATATCAAAACATAATAAAAAAATTAAACCTTTAGAAAAACCTTCCCTCTACAGAGAAAGCACGGATCCGAGCCTTTGGACTAGATGATCCTCATGCTCCCTTCCAACTCTGCAATTCTATGAGTTTCCAATAACCATACTACCTCCAACTGTGGAGGTAGATCATAGCCATCATGGTTGGGAGTTAAACCTTCTCTCTCCATCTGCATTGGCCCCGGTCCAGATACCACCACCACCCTTTTTTTTAATGTATTTAAAAACTGTTGTTGCTGTAAATCAGGGGTCAGCAAACCTTTTCACCAGGGGGACGGTCCACTGTCCCTCAGGCCTTGTGGGGGGCCAGACTATATTTTGGAAAAAAATATGAACGCATTCCTATGCCCCACAAATAACCCAGAGAATTCATAGCTGTCAATGTTTCCCTTTTTTAAAAAAAGGGAAATTCCCTTATTCCAAATAGGATTCCTCACATGAAAAGGGGAAAGTTGACAGCTATGCCAGAGATCCATTTTAAACAAAAGCACACATTCTACTCATGTAAAAACACCAGGCAGGCCCCACAAATAACCCAGAGATGCATTTTAAATGAAAGGACACATTCTACTCATGTAAAAACACACTGATTCCCGGACCGTCCACGGGCCGGAATGAGAAGGCGATTGGGCTGGATCCGGCCCCCGGGCCTTAGTTTGCCTACCTACCCATGCTGTAAATGTTGCACTTAAAGAGGCGTGTTTTGAGGAGAGACTTGAAGAAGGAGGGAGACATGGAGGGAGGTTGAGGGGCATACTAAGCAGTTGTCTGTGGGTGGAATTAGTTTTTGGGGTGGGCTCTTTGTTCTCCAACAACTTCCACTTTAAGAAAATAAATACCGAGAGGTGGGACACAAAGAGATTTGGAAAGTGACTAATACAATGTTCAGGAACATACGACCGAATTTGAAAGCAAAGAGACAATTAGCAAATGGAAATTAAAGACACTAAGTGCTCAAATAGAAAAAAACACACACAGTACAGAATAGTGCTATTGAAAAGAACTGTAATTGCACAGGGAAGTTATTAGTGCCTAATATATGCCCGATTCAAAGTATCATCCCACAGACCACTTATTGCATGATTGCATTATCTTGTCTGTGTTTTCAAGTCGGCCTGATTCAAATTAAAAGGAATAAATCAGGAACAGAGGCTTCCCTGCTGGGAAGTGGAAAGTAGTCTTCTAGACTCTAAGGGGCCTTCTCTTTTAATTAAATGGGAAAGGAAGGGCTGTGCATAACCGAAGCAATTACAGTGTGCTGGTCCTGGGGGCTAACCGAGAGGCGAGGTCCGAGTCCAGTCCGAGGTCAATGGTGCGGTAAGGAGGCTGTACGTCAAAGCTGTAGCTGGGTCCAAGGCAGGGAGTCGGGTGGGGTCAAGAACTCTGGCAGAAGAGCAGGACAGGGTGCAGGCAGGAACAGGCTACCAACAACATTGCTCCTGCAACCTGGGACTAGGTCTGACTGGCTTTTATCTGCCCCGAGGCATAGGGCGGCCCCTATCCTCTGGTGACTCACCTCTCCTGGCCTGGAGGCGAGCATTCCTCCTGCGGGAACTTAGTTCCCTCCACCTCTGCCCTGAGCCTCTGCAGCTCAGGAGAGGCTGGAGGGTTACCGGGCCCAGAGGCAGCCTGCTCTTCCCCTGACAGGGCTGAGAGTGGAGCACCTGCAGGCAATGGGTCCTCCATCACCTCAGGGGCCAGAGCAGACTCAGCTGGTGCCTGCACCCAAGGATCCAGCACAGGTGAGGACCCTTCAGGCTCAGGCCCCAGCCCCGGCTCAGCTGGTTCTGGAGGCGGGGACTCCTGTGCAGGCTGGGATTCCTCAGGTTCAACCTCTGAGTCCGAATCCCAGGCCATCACATACAGACAAAAACCTCTACAGCCCAATATGTTGCAAAAAGCTGTGTTTGCTCAGTGGGTTGTGTCACCAGTGCACACACCCCTTGTTGTCTTGGTGGTGCCTGGCATTTGTGGGGAATGCTCATGCCCGATTTTCTAACTACACACGATTCGGGAACTCTAGCCCATTCTGTTGTTTTTGCTTATGAAGCACCCGAATGCCACCCAGGTCCAATGAAATCTAAAATGGCAGCCCTGCTTCCAGGGATTGTTTGCGAAGACTTGCCCAGCAGAAACCCGAGCTCCTGTCTTCTGTGTCTGTGAGCAAAGGGAAGGGAAAGGAAAGGAAGACAGTGGAAGGAAAGGAGCAGAAGAATCAAATCAACTGCCCTTGCACATATTGAGTAGAATGTAGATTCCACTTGCCTCAAACGTTGTGGCACCTACCAGATACCACATGCAACATCATTGGCAATGAACACTACACAACTTTTTCCTACTCACCTCCACTTTCCTAGGGGTACACCATATTGTTTTTAAAAATGTGTGTTTGTGTGTGTTGTATCTGGATAAGGCTTAATGGGGGGGCCATAACAGTTTTGGGAGAAGGTGGTTCTCATCTGGAAAATGGTAAGAAGAAAAGAGTTAAGCCACCCTTCCCAGTGCCGTGGTTCTGATCCAAATGCAGGGAGACACTGAGGGTCTGTTCTTCTACAAAAAATAAAGAGATAGAAGATGAGAGCATGGATTTCCATGAGCTCATTATGTCAGCTCATGGCAAAGGGAGAAGAATGCCTCTCTGGTCTTCAGACACCTTTCCTGAAAGCATTGGATTCAGTTGTGGATATCAGCCCAGAATCTTTCACAGATGCAAGGAATTAATTAAGCTTCTCTACAATCCCTTGTGACTTGTTAATGTTAGGGGAGGGAGTAAGGTACTTGCTTGATCGGTATTTCAGAGAAAAGAAAATTGAACTTTCTCTAAGTGCTACGAGGAAAATGTGAGACAGTTCATAAATTAACTGCGGCTTGCTGATGGCTGCCTTGGAAGAGAGGAGAGAATAGCTAAGGGGAACCAAAGCTGTAGTTGTTATCAACAAATTTATATAGTAAGTGCAAAATAAAGAACAAATCTAATTCAGAGGCCTTTGCCAAAGTACTCCAAATTCTACACCAGTCAATAAATTCCATTCAGACTTCCATGCAAGTATAACCATTCAGCTTTATATCAATTTTAATGGTCTCCAAAGATACACCCTTCAGCTTGGAGTCCAACTACCCCTTATGAATGAAAGAGTTCCTCCTGCTTTTGAGAAGAGACTGGGATACAGAGAAGACACCTGCTAGAGGTGCAGCAATAAAACTGTTAGCACATTTGCAAAGCTAAGCAGGTTCTGGTATGGTTTCAGATAGGATGGGAGACCATGCATTGAGATTCCTGCACTGCAGGAGGTTGGGTGAGATGACCCTCAGGGTCCCTTGCAACAATACAGTTCTATGGTTCTAGAGTGGGGTGGCCTTTTTCACCCATCTCTGCTTTTCTCTAGCAACCACCTGGACCACCTCTCATAAGAACCTATGGAATTGCTTCTATACCAAGTCAGGCCTTTGGCCTACCTGGCTCAATATTGTCCACACTGACTGGCAGTGGGTGGCTTTCCAGGATTTCAGGCAAAGAACATTCACTGGAGATGCCAGGAATTGAACCTGGGACCTTTTGCATGCAAAACAGAAGCTCCTTTCCCCTTTTATCCTGCTCCAAAGGATCCCACTCTAGCAGAATTTTTAGGTGCAAAGAGGGTTCAGGTGTGACGGGATGTAAAAAAAGACAAACTCTCGTTTCACTAGTAGAAACATCCCTTAATGCAACTCTGCTCATGGGACACACTCGGCAGTTTCCATTCATATTATTATTATTATTAAATTTATATACCACCCTTCATCTGAAGATCTCAGTGTGGTTCATAGGAGTAATACGCAGTTTAGAAATTAACCAATGAACTATTTTGCTCATTTAAAAAAAATAACAACGTTTGCCTTCCTACAAGAAAATGGATTCTTGATGACTAGTAAAGTTGGTCTGTGCATTTAACCTTTGAGCCTCTCTAATTCAGCCCTGGAGTCTCTTAATATCTGGCTGGATTTGATGGTATTGAACAGAATCTTCTACCTTCATTTTCTAGAGCTAGCGATTCTGTCTAAAACACAAGCATTATGAATTGTTGGGGGACATCTGGGTGTGTGAAAATGATTCATTGGCCAAAAACATTGTAAAATGACTGTGTACCATCAAGAAACTTTAGTAAATGTAGCTGGTTTTTTTATTATTATTATTATTATTTATTATTATTTATTTCCTAGTGAGCTTTCCTTCCTTCCTGGAGGTGGTGGAAGAGGAAAGGAGGAAGGTGAGGCCTACTTGAGGCTAGAGATGTCACCATCAGGTGCACTGATTCTGCTGCTTGCTCTAAACACATGGCTTGTTAACGGTGAGCATTCAAAACATCCTTTACCTTTTCAAAACTTAAAATCGGGAAAGCATCCTTGGGGATCCTGCCATCTTCCATTCTGTGGCCATGGCCAAGCCAGCGTAAACATCATGTGGGCTTGGGAGAGCACATATTTGTTGGAAACGCCATCCTGCCATGTGATGCCCAAAATTTTCTTCATCCAGCACATGTGGAAGATATTGGTGCATCGCTCCTGGTGGTTCTAAGTTGCCCATGACTCACTTCCATAAAGTAGTGTGCCCGACACACAAAACTGGTAGACCTTTGTCGTGAGAGCCAGCGTGGTGTAGTGGTTAAGAGCAGTAGACTTGTAATCTGGTGAACTGGGTTTGCTTCCCCGCTCCTCCACATGCAGCTGCTGGGTGACCTTGGGCTAGTCACACTTCTCTGAAGTCTCTCAGCCCCACGCACCTCGCAGAGTGTTTGTTGTAGGGGAGGAAGGGAAAGGAGAATGTTTGCCGCTTTGAGACTCCTTCAGGTAGTGATAAAGCGGGATATCAAATCCAAACTCTTCTTCTTCTTCTTCTTGGTATTGGACATTAGCATCACATTCTCCCATGTCGTTTTGGAGAGGCTAACCTCCCCAAGTCCTGACAAAAATAGTTAATGTAACCTTACTTCAGGTAGAGCCAACAAGCTGGCTTGACACCAACAACTCCCCTCAATGGTCAGAGATGCTGGGAGTTCTGATCAACAACATCAGGAGGGCCCCACATTGGCTGTCCCTGATATGCATGTGAATAACCATTTCACAATCTACCAATGGAATTAGACAAAATTATGTAACTGACATACCCAGCAGTATTATGTAAGTCATTACATATAGACTGGCTCTCTCCTTGTTGCCCTTCTGCCAACTGGGGAAGGACTTCCTTGTTCAAACAGGCTTTTGGGAACTGACTGTTTTTAATGAAAGGGCTGGTGCCATGATGGATGAGCCATGTATTTTAATAGAACACATTTGTTGTTGTTTAGTCCTTTAGTCGTGTCCTCCTCTTTGTGACCCCATGGACCAGAGCACGCCAGGCACCACTGTCTTCCACTGCCTCCCGCAGTTTGGTCAAACTCATGTTTGTAGCTTCGAGAACACTGTCCAACCATCTCATCCTCTGTCATCCCCTTCTCCTTGTGCCCTCCATCTTTCCCAACATCAGGGTCTTTTCCAGGGAGTCTTCTCTTCTCATGAGGTGGCCAAAGTATTGGAGCCTCAGCTTCAGGATTTGTCCTTCCAGTGAGCACTCAGAGCTGATTTCCTTCAGAATGGATAGGTTTGTTCTTCTTGCAGTCCATGGGACTCCCAAGAGTCTCCTCCAGCACCATAATTCAAAAGCATCAATTCTTCAGCCATCAGCCTTCCATATGTTCTATTAATGTTTAACTGCTTCTTAATGATTGCTTTTTCTATGTTTTTAGCTGTATGCCACCTTGAGTCCCTGTCAGGGGAAAAGGCAGAATATAAATTTAAAAAAATATGTTTATGGGTGAAGACTCACTTCTAACAATCTATCATTTGGGGACTTGTCTAGTAAATATGAGCCTTGTCTGCTCTGATAGAGTTAAATCCCCAATAACCACTTTCCTGTTCCTTCAGTGTGCCTTGTAAGAGCCCTAATGGATGACCTAAAAGGCCCATCTGATCCAGCATTTTGTTTTCTGATGTGGCCACAACCAGGTGCCTCTGAGTAGTCTACAAGCAGGGTGTGACCGCTATAGCCCTCTCTGATGCCTGACATTTGGTGGGTGGCTCTTGGGGGTTGCAGTGGTAGCCCTGAGACATGGCAAGCTATTCAAGACCACCCAGTGAACTTTAACTTGAGTCTTTCTGATTTCAACTCAGTTATTTGTCCACAATACTGCACTGCAGTGGTTCTCTCCAAAAGCAGAGGGAGGAAAATAGAGCCTCAGAACCACCATCGCTGTCGAAAATAGACTTAAACCACGACTCTAGGTCCCTATCTGCTCAGAGCCCCTGTGATGATAATTTAATTTGTGATTGCATTTCCTCAGGTCAGTCACTTCCTGGAAGGCCTACAGTAAGGAGTTGCCGAACTTCAGGAAATGAAACATTTACTTGCTGGTGGAAAGCTGATTCAGATGGTGGACTTCCTACAAATTACACTCTGCTGTACAGCACAGAAGGGTAGGGAAATGTTTGGGGTTTTTTTTTTAAGTCATTTGTTGTTCCTTGCACAGATTCAAGAGAGGAAGACAACACATTCCCAGTTGCAAGGTGAAGTGATGAGTAACTGTGCCACCTTCTTCCCTCTGAGATCTTTATTGAGGTTCCGGGGTTAATCTGTTTTCCAAGAACTGCAAATAAAGCATGCTTTCACATAAGAGTTTTGCTGGAGTCCCACTGCTTTAGGTGCAATCAAGGGTGTCCTCAGCTTGAATTGAGATACAACTTGCCCTTTTCCATATTACTTTCAGCCGACCAATTACAGCTCCTTGACAAACATATTGGTACATATTCAGAAAAGGGCAAAGGAAATTATCGAGGGGATGGAGCAACTTCCCAATGGAAAGAGGTTACAGCCTTTGGAACTTTTAGTTTAGAGGAAAATGTGAGTAAGGGGGCATGATAGAGGTGCATAAAATTATGCCACATAATTTGGTATATAAGCCACTTCATATTTCGTCACTTTTCTTTGGCTCCTTCAGATGCCCTCCCTCAAAAAACCAAACATGGTTCAATCAACATCTTTAGCCACTCCTGCAATGAAGACTAATGCATATTTATTTGTTAAGAAGCCCAGGGTACAGTTTACTGTTCTTTATATACCACTTAATTAACACCCCCTGCCCTGTGCCCCATGATAGACTCACAATTCAGATTGTGTAATTTACTTTTTTTTTAAGCCATTCATGCAACTGCCAACATTTTGCACCAAACCCAAGGGAAGGACAGCTATTGCCTTTGTGCTCTCCTTCTGGGTTTTCTGAAATAACCTGTCTGGCTATTGTCCAATAGACTAAACCTAGACAAGCATCTCCCAGAAGGGCATTTGGTTTGGTCCGGTATGGCTCTTAGGTTTTTATAAAATCAAACCCCACTGACTCCAGGTTATGCATTTGCAATGGTGAGTTTATTAAGCTGAATCTGACTAGTGAGTATTTGCATTTGTTCTTACTTGTTCTGTTGAGTGTGGACAGGTCCCTATTAAGTACTATTTTAAATATTTTTATTTCAGAGGAAAGCATGCCTTTGAATGTCCAGACTATAAAACCGGGGGCCCCAGTTCATGTTATTTTGATAAGAGCATCACCAAACTTTGGAAAACGTACAATATCACAGTGAAGGCTACCAATGGCATGGGAAGTAATGTCTCCGACCCTCATTATGTGGATGTTCAAAACCTAGGTAAGGGGGGAGGGCAGGAAGCCACATGGAAACACAACTTTCCACTCTACTCTAAAGCAACACTTTGGGGCAGGGGGTGGATGGGGACTGACTGATTCATCAGTACCATGATCTTTTCAAACATTTTCCAAACCTAGAGGCCAACGGTGTTTTGAGGAAATGCAATATTGAAACAAGTTAGTTGTTAGTGTAGTTTAACATCAAAAGAGGGAAGACTATTGGACATAAATGATTTCCTGATCTAGAACTAATTCAATGTGTCAGATAGGGTACATAATTCACATCTCCTAAGTCCCATGTTTGGTTCCTGAACTCTTTGGCTAAAAAGCCTGTTGGAAATCAGTGCAGGGCAAGATCTTGGTCTGAAATTCTGGAGATCTCTTGCCATTCAAGATAGAAAGTACTAGGGATGGGGAAAGAAGTTCAGCCCAGACACTGAGGTCCAGCTCATAGGGCCTCTGGGAGATTCCCTCATTGCAAGAAGTGAAACCAGGGGGAGGACAGCCTCAGTAGTTACACCCACCATGTGAAACACCCTCCCATCAGATGTCAAAGAGATAAACAAATATGACCTTCTGTAGACATCTGAAGGCAGCCCTGTTTCAGGAAGCTTTTAGTGTTTGATGTTCCAATGAGTTCCTTTATATTCTGTTGGAAGCCGCTCAGAGTGGCTGGGGCAACCCAGTGAGATGGGTGGGCTACATGAAATAAATCACCATCATCATCATCATCATTCACTTCACATTTAAAGACAAATTCACACTTCCTGAAACAAGGAAACAACTGAAACTCAGCCATCCTTTGAAATTCACCCTTCTCTGAATTTTTCAATGCAGCCATGTTTTATACACACACACAGAGAGAGAGAGAGAGAGAGAGAGAGAGAGAGAGAGAGAGCGCATTGTATTAGGGGATATTGCTTTGGAAATGTGTGTTATTAGACAAAATTGCATGCTAAATGGTACATTAGGAGAAATTGGCACTAAAATCCAATGAATTTTCATGAGGACTTTAAGAACAAACAAACCACAAACTGATGGTGGAGAACCAAAACTTAATGGAAAAATCAGAAACTGAGAGAAACCAAAAATGACATATTTTCCCATCTCTAGATAGTACTGGCCTAGACAAACTATTGATCAAACTTGGGAAAGTTTAACCAGATGTTGTTGGACTCCAATCCCATCTTCCCTGACCACTGGCCATTCTGACTGGGGCTTTTCAGAGTTGGAGTTCAATGCCATCTGGAGAGCTAAAGGCTCCCTGTGCCCGTATGTCAATATACAGCAGCTCCTTGTATATATTCTCCCTGTTGTCTTTTGATTTGATTCTATTAGTTCACATACAGAATAGCCAAAAGAGGTGTCCTAGGCAGAAGAAGCAAACAATACTGACTTATGAATGTTTCCTTTGTATAGCTAATGTCAGCCCTCCCACAGACCTATCTCTGGAAGTCAAACAGCTGAAAGAGAGAACGTATGTGTGGGCAAAATGGTCGCTGCCTCAATCGGTTGATGATGGAACAAGAGGGCAAATATGCAACTATGAACTGCGATTGAGGCCTACAGGAGAGAAAGAATGGGAGGTAAGCGAGTTCCATTCTTTCATTCACAAGCATCTTATAATAGGAGAGAGAAAGGCAGATACTGTTGCTGTTCCCTTATTTACAAAGGAGGCCCTGAAACACAGTGGCTTGTGGAAGTATGCCATAGGCAAAACAAGACTTGAAAAACAGACATGTACATTTAATTACACCCATCAAGTTTATCCAGATGCACCGAACTGACTTTATTTTGGACATCTTCGATCCAGACTCTCCAGACATACCATTTGTTGTTCCATAGCTGTGTTTTTCTGTATCTTTACAACATGGCTTCCTTCGCCTCCTCAACAGTGAGGGGGGCCTGGCCCTCTCCCAACAGATTTTGAGGGGGCCAAAGAAACCTCAGCCCCATAGAGGTGATCTGACCCCTGATCTGACTGTGTATAACAGCTTTCCTGTATTCTGTGTTCGAACCTGGCCTGGTGTAAAGTAGCTTCTTGGTGTTCCTAGGATATGTATTTGCATATGGATCTGTTTGATTGCAGCTGGGGTTCTGTTTCCAGGGTGGATAAAATAAAGGGAATAAATCAGGTGTTCTTGCCAGCACCAGAAAGTGACTCAGGCATCATGAAAGGAATATGTTGAAGTAGTTATGATTAATATGTTAGGCGCAGAGAGAGCTATGGAACAGGAGGCCACCCTTCATTCCAAAGCTTCCTCCGGAGAACTGTTTAGATTAATGAGCACTGCAAAGCTATATTTGTCATGTTGGCAATAAGAAAGAATAATATCCATTAGACTGGGAGCGCTGAAAAGTGCTCCAAAGGTAATAGAATCAGAGAATTGTAGAGTTGGAAGGGACCCCAAAGCTCATCTAATCCAACCCCCTGCGGTGCAGGAATCTCAACTAAAGCATCCATGACAGATGGCCATCCTGCAATGAAGGAGAGCCCACCATCTTCCAAGGGAGTCCATTCTACTGTTGGGCGGCTCTTACACTCAGAAAGTTATTCCTGATGCTTAGTCAGAGTCTCCGTTCTTGTAACCTGAATCCATTGGTTCAGGTCCTAGAATCTGGAACAGGAGAAAACAAACTTGCCCCATCTTCAGTGCGATAGCCCTTTAGATATTCAAAGATGGCTATCGTATCTTTTCTCAGTAAAGTAAAATGTAAGCAGGGGCACTGAAGCAAGTTAAATGGTACTGCAGAGATACTGGCCATCAGTTCATTGTGTGATGAATGCAAATGTTCATCCCAGGAAAAGTACCCAGTGGTCACCAGAAAACTGTGCATACAGTGGTACCTCCGGTTGCGAATGGGATCCATTCTGGAGGTCTGGCCGCATCCCGAGGAATTCTCAACCGGAGGTGCCGCTTCTGCGCATGCACGTGGTGTGTAGTGTGATTCTGTGCATGCGCACATGGTGAAACACAGAAAAATACTTCCGGGTTTGCCACGTTTGCATCCTGAAAGATACACAACCAGAGGTGGGCGTATCTAGAGGTACCACTGTATCTATTTTTCCTGGCAAAAAAATGTCCCTTGAAAGGTCTCTAAAAAAGAGAGCTTGGCTAAATCATGCAGTGGTGCAATTAGTTAATTTTAGACTCTGAATTTAATGCTTATATGGGGAGCACCTCTTAAGATCACAATGTTGGTTTTCACAGGTAACAGTAAGCCTATGTTCTTGACTTAATAAATCCTACTGTGCATACGCTGCATGTTGTTTATGTGGCCTGATCATTTCTATGTCACTTTCCTGGTGCAAGTGGATAAAAAAGCCACAAAGGCAAAAACTTAGCATTATATCCAAACCTGGGCTCATGGTTTGCTTTGACTTGACAAACCATAGATGCTCATCAGTCATGATTTTTTTAGGGTAAAAAAACTCATAATTTTTTTCTTCACATTTTATACTAAGCATTTGTTTCTTGGTTTGTTTACTCATTCGTGCCAGGGCAGAAAGCAATCAAGCTGCAAGTGCACCAGCACCTAAAAAAAAGTATGGTCTGATGATCCAATAACCTTGGCTTGCCATTTTGCGCGAATACACACAATGTATATTTATTTAGCTTACTGCTTTGTGGGGGGCAGCTCCTCATTTTGCTCAGTTGAGCCCTGGATGTGCACCCAAAAGACCTGACCTGATGGCACCAGGGGGAATCGTGGTCCTTAAAATAGGCTTACAGCTCATGGAACCAAGCAAAACAAATCACACCAGTCATGATAAACCTCCTTGACAAGCCATAATACACGATATCCGTGGGCTGGTTTGGAAAGGTCACACATTGCACAGGCTTCATCCTTGATGTATTTTATTTATTTACAGTATGTATTCCCTCCATCCTGTTCTTCAGTCTTAAAAAGACTAGGACTTCTGGAGTCACAGATGTTGCAGTGCCAACTGCCCAGTGTGCCAAAGATTCCTGCTTGTATAGAGGCATCCTTGCAAAATCCGTATGCTCTACAATTCTCTTAGTTTTCCTTGTCTTTACTGCTTCCCAGACTCATTTTGTTGGAGAGCAAACACAGTATGAAATATCCCAGCTGCACCCAGCAGTGAAATATACTTTTCAGGTTCGCTGTATAACAGAACATAGTGAAAGGAGTGAATGGAGCCCGGAAACTTACCTCCAGCTCCACAGTGGTGAGTCAATCATTCATCATTTTTTTCTGTTTTGAAAGGCCAAATAAGCTAGTAAGAACATGAGAAGAACCCTCCTGGATCAGAGCAATGTCCCATCTAGTCCAGAACCCTGTTCTCGCAGTCACCAACCAGATGCCCATTGTGAGAAGCCTGCAAAGCAGAACTTGAGAGCAACAACTCTCTCCCTACTTGCAGTTCCCAGAGGCAGAACTAGAATCAAATGTGTTAGGAGTAGATTTCAGCGAAGCACTAGGCAACTTCCTAATGGTAACAGCTGGTAGACAGTGAAACAGACTGCCTTAGGAGATGGTGGGCTCTCCATCATAGTAGGTGTTGAAGCAGATTCTGGGCATCCATCTGTTGGGGTTCCCCCTAGTTGGATCCTGCTTCGTAGGTCCTGAATTGAGCAGGACGTTGGACCGAATGACCTCTGTGACCCCTCTTTGTGACTCTGACCCTATTGGCCTAAAGGACTTGTCTATCTCTTTCTTTCCAGGCCAACCTCCAGGGAAACCAGAGTTAATAAGATGTCGCTCACCTGAGAAAGAAACCTTTACTTGCTGGTGGAAGCCCAGTTCTGATGGAGGTCTGCCGAGCAATTACACTCTGTTCTATAACAAGGAAGGGTAAGGCGTTACAAATGGCTTTACGGTTGTCTCAACCTGCATCTCTGAGAGAAGGTGGATTCTTTTCGAAGTGATGTGTAATGAGAAGGCTGTGTTTGTATTTCCTTCTCAATCTTTCCTGCCAACCATTCTGTTTTTCAGAGACAAGGCATACTATGAATGCCCAGACTACACAACAGCGGGACCCAACTCCTGTCATTTTGATAAAAAACATACTTCGCTTTGGATGACATACAACTTTACCATAACAGCGACTAATGAGATGGGGAGTATTTCATCACAGCCATATTATGTGGATGTGGCTAATATAGGTACGTGGTGCAAGCATAAGTGTGCAAGGCAGACCTGGGGCAGGGTGCAAGCATAAGTGTGCAAGGCAGACCTGGGGCAGGGGGCGGAAATCCCAACATTCCTAAGAGTTGTGACCCAGAATTCTATATGCATCTTATATACCATCAGCTAAATATGACCAGTCATGTGTCTTGATAAGGGATAGGGGAGAATAATTGTTTGCATTTTAATGAGAAACTATCCAGTTAGCCCTTCATAAACCAAAACACACAGCTATGCTTTGAAATTTGCACTTCTCTGAATTTTGCAATGCATAAAATACATATGCTAGTTGTCAGGGGACTGCCATTGGAACAGGGAAGGGAGGCAGAGGGGCAGTTGGGATACAGGGAACCTCCAAAAATCCTGAGAAGCAGTTCCTCTTCCTGCAGTGGGGAAAGCCACACCTCCAGTGGGGAAGAGGGGAAGGGACCAGAGGATGCTGCTGGGAGCCCCAGCACCGCCCCTCGTCAGTCTGAGGGTGGGAAAAGCCACACCTCCCGGGTAAAGGAGGGGAAAGGGCTAGAGGATGCTGCTGGGAGCCTCAGCATTGCTCTTGGCCAAGCCGGCCAGGAGGGAAGCACGCCTCTTCTGTCGCAGAGATGTAAAACGCAAAGAAGGAAGGAAAAGGCTGGGGGTGACTAAGCTCTTATGTTGGGGGAGGACCCGGAAACGACCACTCCTGGATTCTGCTAGCGATTGCGGCAGACATGAACTTGTGGTTCTGCACTGTAAATAAAACCTGTAAAAGACAGGTCGGAGTCCTGACTGGTTACTCATGAGCAACCACCATTGCCATCCGACACTAGTGAAAATAGTATACAAAAATGCATTATATTAAGGTAAATTGCTTGCAAAAATGTGTGCATTAGCCGGAACAGCATACAAAAATTTGTTTATTAGGAGAAATTCACACTAAAATTCTGATGAATGTTTATGACGATAAAAAGAAAGTAAGTTGCTCTTGATGTGAGACATTTGAAGTGTGCCTCTGTTTCTATCTATGAAGAAGGGCATGAATTTAATAAATAATCATATTCTCTTTTCTTGTACCAAGACCTTTTAAAACAAACTCTAGGCCTTCACTGTTTTAATGACACTTTAAACAAAACCTATGCTCTCATTCTTGCCATAGTATGCTTTTAAACTGAGCTTTCTCCGCTGTCGAGAAATTTTTGCAGTTGCTTTTTGCTGTTTAAAGCTCTTGTACTTTGCATTTTAAAGTATTGTGATTGTATCTGCTGTGTAAGCCTCCTTAGAGGATTGGTTTGATAGCCGTCCATATACATTTGATCAATAAATATTCTCTCATCCTTCTTTTTTCCAGTTCAGCCAGACCCTCCCGAAAACCTTTCCCTGGAATTTGAGAAAAAAGTATATGGAAAATATCTGTTGTTGAACTGGTCTCCACCTTCTCTGGGTGACATCAGATCTGGTTGGCTAACCCTCGAATATGAGTTACATATCAAGCCTGAAGGGGGACAAGAATGGGAGGTGAGAATGGTGAAAACTCTTGAAACACTTCCAGATGTGTAGATTTGCCAGTTTCAGCCCTCTCGGCTTCTCATTTTCCCAATTCTAAATCTAGTTCTCCACATTTTTGCAGCCATTTCCAATAGATAAATCCACATGAACATCCACCAGCATTTTAATGTGAATTTATCCCAACAAACACATTTTTGTCAGCAGCTTCAGCTAACATACACACAGTTCTGCAAGCAATTTCTGCGTAAAATGATACACTCTTGTATGCTGCTTTCAATAACATGTTCCATTTTACCTACACTTCCCCTTAATATATGCATTTTTGTAAACATTGGCTGGAAGAGTGCATCGCAACATTCAGATTAGTGTGAACTTCAAAGGATGGTTGAGTTTCAGTTCTCTTGGGGATTCACAAAGTGTGGATTTGCATGTTGAGACCCTGAAACCAACCCCTCATTGAAGAATAACACACACAAGGACACAGATATTAGGTTAATGTTATTGGGCAAAATTTGGCCACAACTTTACAGAATGTGAGCGGTATTGGCTTAGGCATTGAATGGACCCAACTATATCTAACTCCTGCCCACTGCGCAGGGAGTCTGATAAGGATAAACCACCAGAAGGGGGAGCCCCGTCGATGCATACCAACTCAAGCTCCCCCGGGTGTTCCCATAGGGGTCGTGTCATGGCCCTAGCCCCGCCCCAGGCTTCGGACAAGATCCACACCCCCGGAATCCTTTAATGGAATACCCTTAAGCTTGGAGGTGCAGGTGATGGCCACACCTCCCCTCCCCGCTCATAAGGTCAAACAATGCCTAACTGCCACAAGAGCCTAAAGTATCGCCGCCAAATACCCTCACACCTGTAACCAGTGCCTCAAGCCCTCTGCAATATGGTCCAACCAGATATCATTCCCCCAATCAGAAAGGTGTACGCCATCATCACGAAATAGTGCCACCTTGCTGTAAACTATGGCGGGGTGCGCAATCACCCAGCCACCCAACATGTGCACCTTCTGTGCCTTGGAACGTTCAAGCGAGCCAAGAGGAAGCCCTCCAGCTCATGCCTCAGCTTAAATGGTCACGGCCACACCCCCACCAGCCAGCGGATTGGCTGGCCGGTCACTGATGCGGCCGGGATCCCCCAGGCAATACGGGACTTCGTCCCCCACCCTTGGAGGAGAGTGGACCACACGGTCCACCGCAACTCCTCCCCACGGTGAAGTGGTACGGACTTGGCAGATATGCCTTTACATGTGAAGTGAATTGGATGTTGCCCCCACTCCTATCTCCTGACAACCTGTTTAATGAGCACTTACCCTGGTTTGCTTACAGAGAGGTGTATAACGTTGTGCCCAAGCAATTTTTCTCCAACACTTCCCATTGCATTTTCCTTATCACACACAGCCTAATTGGGGGAGGAATGGAAGGTATGTAGTGCAAGAATGCCAAATCAGCCTTAATTGTGCAACCAGTTAATCCCATCTGAAAATAGTGGCCTTCTGGAAGCATCTTTGGGAGTAGCCAAATGCTCTGTGTTTCAGAAAAAGTATCTGAAGAAACAGGGTCACGGGTATCTGTGTTCTTCTTATCTTTCCAGAAAATATTTGTTGGTCAGAGAACAACATATAAGATGTTCAGTGTAAATCCAGGAGAAAGGTATGTTGCAAAAGTTCGCTGCAGATCAGATCATGGAACGTGGAGCGACTGGAGCCCTGAAAGTTTTATTAAGCTCCGAAAAGGTGAGGACAACTGCTGGGGGTGACCTTTCGTTAATTAACCCCAGTCATATGAAAATGCTAGAAAGCCTAGTTGAGGAGTTTGTTATTCATATCCTGCTTTTCTATTTAGAATAAAAATAAAATCCCACATTACAAAAGAAAACACAGTTCAATGATAACAGCAACACAATGAAACAAGGATAGGGCTGACATGTGATGAAGCTGGTGCTAGATGTGTGCGTCTTACAAAACATTGCCTGGTGGTCTGCTTTGGGAAATCTGGGCAAGTTCAGCTGACAACTTGGTAAACATATTAGCTCTGTGAGTTCCAGACTGCTAGTGGAGGGGGAACCAAGCTGGTGTCTTCCAGAAGTTTTGGACTACAACTCCCATCATGCCTGACCAGTGGCCATGTTGACTAGGGATGGTGGGTGTTATGTACTGAAGTTCTCACCCATGGCCAGCAGGGGGATACTGTAGATAGTTATGCAAATAAGGGATTGAAAGTGACGTTCAGTGATTGGATAGTTTTAGAAAATTGTTACAGTTACATTGTACTGGAGCTCTATATAAGCAGGCTGACTGAATCCTTCAGTTCAGTTCTGTCCTGGCCTGTGAAGAGCTGTTTGAAGAATCGCTGTGTCGTCTGATATGTTCACCCACAACTTAACAGTGGGAATTGGCTTTTGCAACATCTGTATACATGTTGACTGCCCTTGAACTAAATGAAGTTGGCCGGATGCAAAAGAAGGCAAGGTTTCTGCACCTTTATTTGTGTAGAAAGGAGACTTTATGCAGGTACAGCTTGTCGTGTAAACTACGCCTGCTGAAACGCCCTGTTCTGAAATCTCACCACTGAGCTCACTGGGCGATTTTATGCTGATCGCGGCATTACAGACTGATCTACTGTCCAGGGTTGTTGTGGGAGTAAAATGGTAGAGATGCTACCTGCCCTGAGCTAATAATGTTTTGAAATGAACTCTTAACTGCGCAAAATTTAATCCCTTCTCATTTTCTCTCCTAGAGTTCAGACTGAAGGATATGCTTGTTTGGATCTTCGTGGCTTTTTTATCATTTGTCGTATGTTTGATCATGATCTGGACACTGGCTTTGAAAAAAATTAAGTAAGTTGCTACTTCTGACATTGGAAGGTGGTGTATTAAAAAAAGAAAACAAGCAAATTTGTTGCCACAGCATGGAGGTAAAGGGTTGGAAAGCCTTCTCCATACATTGTGGTCGCAGCTGTGATTCTTCTTCCATCTGCTCCACCAACTGCTATTTAAATTTTTAAAAAGCAGACAACTTAAATGCAAACATACATTTAATACATCATCCAGTTGGGGTTATGCATAGTGGAACTGTGTGTGAAGCTTGCTGCCAGTGCTCTATTCTGACAAATCACAAACACAAAAAACAAGTTTCTGCGTGTAGAATTCATCTTCACTCAAGAGACCACTCTTGGTTCTGCTGCCTGAGATCTTATGGACAAGTGAAATCAATTTATTGGAATATCCTGTGGGTCCCCTCTTTACAGCCATGGATATTTGTTTTTCCAGCAGGCAGGGTTTTCTGTATGCTCAAACCTATCAGAAGAAAATCAAACCAAGTACGAAACCAAATGATTCCCACCATTTCTTTATTCCAACCCCTTCCCTCTTTCTTGTTTTTCAGCATGGTGGCTTGCCTTCTACCACCAGTCCCAGGACCAAAGATAAAAGGCTTTGATGCCCAGCTACTAGAAGTAAGTGTTTGGGCACTTAGAGAAATTTTGCACTCTTTTTTGTCTTGCATTTTCTTAGAGGGGGTAAAAGAAAACGCCTCATTGGAAGCCTTTAACAACTTTAACCTGTTAACACTTCTGCTGATGCTAATCTGCTTGAATTCAGTTCAATAATATCCAAACGCAACACGATGACCAAGTACAACAATGCGATGTCAATATAAACTCTTTATATAATCTATACAGAACATTGAACAATATGAAATATGCACTCTCTGCAAAACCAAATGAACAGAAATCTTCTAAATCTCTGAAAGTCACAGAATATGACACTCTTGATGGATTCTCTTGAAAACATAGAACCAAATAAACACAAGTCTTATAGGTCTCTGAAAGTCTTTGTGAGCTCTGCAAGTCTCTGAAAGAAGCAATGTGTGAGATATCTGGAGTAAACAAGCCGTAAAGCTTTGTTTTATAACGTCCAACGCTGCCGAAGTGGTCCGGAAACAGACGTAGTGAACGGTGATTCCGGATATACCAACTGTTTCGTGGAATTCTTCTTCAGCATAGCAGAAGGATAAAGAAATGCTTCAAAAACTGCAATTGAATTATTGAAACAATGACCTGCATATACATGGTAACTCAAATTATTAGAAACTATATGCAAGAACTATAATATCAATTCAATATGAAATAAAACCAAAAGCACATACCCCATCTATACGGTGAATGGAATTGTATGAACAATTGCTATGGAGCAGTGGTCATAAAATTATGTAACCACTGCTACTGACTGCATGTTGCAAGAAACTTAAAAAGCCGACCCCAGGTGGTGCTCATAACAAGGTCATTTCAGAGATTTAGAAGATTTCTGTTTATTTGGTTTTGCAGAGAGTGCCTATTTCATATATTTCATATTGTTCAATGTTCTGTATAGATTATATAAAGAGTTTATATTGACATCACATTGTTGTACTTGGTCATCCTATTGCCTTTGGATATTACTGATATTTGCTTGCAACACAGGGGTTTAATTGAATTCAGATCAAAGCATGCATCTTGGTTGTTGTTGAGTGCTCTGTACCACATCTTTCTCCGTTGCGTTTTCAGACATAATCAGGCACATAATGCAAATATTATAGTTATTATATTATATTTCCCCCTGTATGTTTCTTCACATCAGGCAGGGAAAACGGAAGAATTGCTGAGTGCTCTTGGCTGCCAGGGATTTCCTCCAACACCGGGCTATGAGGACCTGCTGGTAGAATTTTTGGAGATAGATGACAGCGAAGACCAGCAGCTAATGCCAAGCACCGAAAAGAGCCACCCCAATAAAAATGTGAAGCTGGCGCACCAGGAAACAGACAGCGACTCGGGAAGAGGAAGCTGCGAAAGCCCTTCTCTGTTGACAGAGAAGCGTAAGGAAGCCCAAAACCCGCTCTTGGAATTGAAAACACCAGATACCTATGGGGTGCAAAACGCTCATAGGAACAGCATGCAGGAGTCACCAAAGGGGGGCGCTGAAGGTCAGCTCCCCTGGATTAACAGTGGTGAACCTAGGCCATCCACGTGGTGTGGAGGTCAGCTCCCTAGCTGTCAGACGTCTAAATGTTCCTACCATGACACAGTGGATGTATGTAAAAGAGCAAGCAGTGCCATGAATATAAACAGGAAGGGGAATGAGGAAGGAAAGTGTTGTTCGCAATATCCTGAACTCATTGAGACTCTTGGCGAAAGAAAACCAGCCAAATTGGAGAAAGCAGTGGATCTACTCTCAAATGCTCAGCACGGCCAAGCGGGGTTGTGGCTACTCCCACCAGAAAGGCCGCCATTCTCGTCTACAAAACCCGCAGATTACGTGGAAGTTCACAAAGTCAACCACGATGGAGCTCTGGCTGTACTACCAAAGCAGAAAGAAACTGTAGGCAAAAAGGAAAGGCCTTTTGTCCCTGGGGATACGAATGAATACACCAAGGTTTCAACCATTGTATCCAACCGTATTCTGGTGTTGTTCCCAGACCCCAAAGCGGAGGCTTTGCCTTCCTTTCAGGAGCCACTGAAAGAGCTCGCCCAGAGTTGTCAGCAGAGCCAAGCAGAATTAAATTTCAGCTACTGTCTCACAGGTCCAAGCACCTGCAAAGTACAGACTGGCGGGCTAGACTACATGGATCCAAATAATTTTATGTGCCCCTTTAACTGAAAAGTTAGCCATCCTTCTACAGGTAACAACACTACAAGTAAAATAAACAGTGTTGGCACAAAACTGCTCACATGTCTGGTTTAGCTCAGTTGTAGCTCATGCCTTCTTTCGCTTTATAGCCAATCACTTAAGAACATGTTGGTTGCAGATCAATTTTTCCCCCTACCTGTGATTTTTAGTTCTTTTTGTGAAGAGGGATTTACAGAAAAGTAAAAGTTTGTGGCATCGTTTTGAAAACGCAAGCATCCATTTCTGGTAATACATTCCAAAAAAACAAGGAGGGATTGGTGTGTTGATGTTACAAAAGCAACCCTGAGATCATCACCAAATGATGCTGGTTAAGAGACGCAGGCTGAGCTTATAAAATATTGTCCAAAAAATTATATTGGTAATCAGACTCTTGAACAACACTGGAAGTGTCCAACCTGTTTTTGGCAACTGTGTGTCACACAGTGCAAGTACAATATATGAGACGGTGTCTGCTGCAGTGTGTGGACTACAGTGTGAACAACCCATCATACCTAATTTGTGTACAGGTCCTCGAGTTTGAGCCATTGTGCGCATCTCAGGGACTGGCAGGACACTGATGAGTGTGCTTCGGGGGGAGTGAGGCTGGAGTCTGGCTCAGGAGAGAGGGCCAGTGATTTGTGGGGAACTGTACTGGACAGAAGGCAAGAGTTGGAGGCAGGGGAAGCTTCAGGTGGAGCACAGGATGGGTTGGAAGGAGAGGAGGAAGAGGCAGGTCAGGCAAGTGAGAGGCCAGGTGCTTCCCCACCACTGTCTCCCAGACCCAGGAGGGGACTGAAGAGGGATGAGCAGAGGATAGGCATAGTCTATGGCTGCATGCATGCAGCCTTTTGGGGAAAGTACATAAACTGGTGGAGGTGGAGTGGTCCCCTGTTGCTGCAACTTCTTAGAGCCAGCATGGTGTAGTGGTTAAGAGCGGTGGACTCGTAATCTGGTGAACCGGGTTCGCGTCTCCGCTCCTCCACATGCAGCTGCTGGGTGACCTTGGGCCAGTCACACTTCTTTGAAGTCTCTCAGCCCCACTCACCTCACAGAGTGTTTGTTGTGGGGGAGGAAGGGAAAGGAGAATGTTAGCCGCTTTGAGACTCCTTCGGGTAGTGATAAAGTGGGATATCAAATCCAAACTCCTCCTCCTCCTCCTCCTCCTCCTCCTCTTCTTCTTCTTCTTCTTCTTCTTCTTCATAGACCATGGACCTGGGAACAGCCGCCTAGACACTAAATTGGCGTGGGAGGTATTCAGAGCCATAGAAATGACTTTTATGTTTGACGACAAAGAGTTAACTATCGGCTGTGTGCACTGGGGAGTACCCTGAATGGAACAGGCAGGAGAAATGGGCAGGCCTCACTCTGTGCCATAGCTAAGCCCAGGAGCATTCCTGTCCAGACTGCCTCAGGCCCCTACAGTCTGTGCTGCTTGTGGCATCTGTGCTGAAGCTGGCTCCAGCTTTGAGGGAGTCCTCATCATGGAGGTTGCTGGTGGGCCTTTACAGATGTATGTTGGGGGCGGGGTCGAGGAGGCAGTGCTCCACCAATGAGTACCATTGTCATCACCCACAGAGCAACATAGCAATGCTGGGCCTGATCTATGCCATAGGCTGGACAGCTGAAAATGAGATACTTTGCTGTTGCCTGAGGAAAACTAGCCAAATACATCAAATTCAATGAAAAGTAAACACCCAAATGAAAAACTTAATGGATTGCATTATTATTCCATTTTTTTGGCACTAGCAAAAAATCCATCAATCAAAATTATTTCATGTTCTGCAATGTATTTTAAATAAGTTTTAAAGGCTAGTACAGTTTTTATAATATATTTTTCTTTGCCTTCCCCCCCTTTCTTTTAAAAACCCACTTTTCAGGATGTTAAAAATTGTGCGTGTGTGTGTGTGTGAGTGTGTGTGTGTGTGTGTGTGTGAGAGAGAGAGAGAGAGAGAGAGAGAGAGAGAGAGAGAGAGAGATCTAATATATTGAAGGCATTAGCCAGAGTTATCTTTTTTATATGTTTTTCTGCTTTTAGTGCAGCAATTGGGAATCTGTGGTTCTCTGGATATTGCCAAACTCTTGATTCCCATCAGACCCTACCAGCACGGCCAATGGTCAGGGATGACATGAGTTGGAGTCCAACAACTTCTGGAGGGCCACTGGCTTCCCACTCCTCTTTTACTGCGATGAATTATTTGCTGTGCGAGTTCCTCAAAGTTTAAAAGAAACTCCATTAGCACCAGTAGCATTACTTACAGGTATTCCAACATTTAGGGGAGAGGAGAAATCTGAATGAATCATAGCATTGTAGAAACATAGAATTGTAGAGTTGGAAGGGACCCTGAGGATCATGTTGTAGCCCAACCCCATGCAATGCAGGAATCTCAACTAAAGCATCCATAACAGGTGGCTCTGCTTAAAAACCTGCAAGGAAGGAGAGTCATCCACCTTCTGAGGGAGTCCGTTCCACTGTCGAACAGCTCTTACTGCCAGAAAGTTCTTCCTGATGTTTAGTTGGAATCTCCTTTCTTGTAACTTGAATTCATTGGTTTGGGTCCTATCCTCTGGAGCAGCACAAAACCAGCTTGCTCCATCTTCCGTGAGACAGACCTTGAGATATTTGAAGATGGCTGTCAAATCTCCTCTCTGTCTTTTCATGTACTACTGGCAAGCCAGGTATCTCCACCTTATATTTGTGCAGCAGGTTCTTCCTGCCTAAGTGTACCTTTGTCCACTTGTAATTTGTCAATTTGTAATTCATCCCAGTTTGGTGTCATCTGCAAATTTGATGAACATCCCCACAATACCTTCATCCAAGTATATTTTTAAGTAGACAATGTTGAGACTTGCAGTTCACTAAAGGTCCTGTTGAAATAGACAAATTTATTCAATATGGCACATAAAGGTTTAGCAAACAGGTATCTCCCAGCTCCTGCCCACCTAGCAGTTCAAAAGCACGTCAAGTGCAAGTAGATAAATAGGTACCACTCCGGCGGGGAGGTAAACAGCATTTCCATGCGCTGCTCTGGTTCTCCAGAAGCGGCTGTCATGCTGCTACATGACCCGGAAGCTGTCTGTGGACAAAAGCCGGCGAGATGAGCGCGCAACCCCAGAGTCGTCCGTGACTGGACCTAACGGTCAGGGGTACCTTTACCTCCCTTTGAACTATACATTTTATATGAATAAAATATCTACTTTAGTTCTGCACTATTGCTGACAGTTGCATTTGTGCTTTTTACATTTTTAATAAGGCAGGCAATTAATTTATATAACTAGCAGAAACCTATAAGAGGCCCTGCACAAATATTTCTATGTAATTTTCTGAATTAAAATACTGTAATAATCTTTGGAGTTAATGATATGCTATGGTTACTGGGGGCACACACACCTCCAAATTTTTGGAGTATGCTATTTGTGGTGCGATATGATGTTCAATGAATATTTTTGACACTTTATTCATATATCAAATCTGTACCCCCCAGCAGACTGGTACTGAAGTAGCAAATTCTGTCCTAACTTTGTTAACGTGCTTTTGTGTAACTTTGTTAAAGCTACACATGCCTCGTTTTGTTGTCGTTCATACATGTAATGACCATTGGTTAAAACTCCATCGGCAGCTTTTTCTATGGTGACTTCTAAACTATTCTGTAGAAACAGTTTGAGTTGATAGAGTTTAAGTCACTTCCTTTGGCTGCAACCCCTAAGCGCATTTATTGATAAGTGAGTCCCATGGAACTCAGAGGAGATGTATTTCTACCTAGTAAATGTGTTGTTTTTTTATTGAGTTGAAATAATGCGAATGTTGTGGAGGAAAACCAAAGCAACCTAAACCAGCTAAATAAATTTCTGCTGAAAAGCCATAAAGTCATGTTACAATCAAGACAGCTGTGAAAGCACAAGGATCCCCCCCCCCTTACAGGCAAATCTACCTCAGGTTTTCTTTTCCCACTACGAGAGAGAATGAGAAAGACGGTGATACACCAAATTGCCAATTAATGTATTTTAAAAGGAGCAAATTGAGCCCTTCGCAATCACTTTGATGTTTAAGGCGGATGATTTTTTAAAATCGTTTGTTGTGCATCCATGACAAGCTTGTGTACGTATGTAGCACTCTTCAGACATTATTTGTGCTTTCCCAACTTGCATATATTTACTAATGTAACTTGAAGCTTTGGAACTCTACATTTTCAAACCGGAATCCATTCTTTGTGTGCGATAATGTCTCGAATTGGGGGGCTGGCAACTGACATTGCTAATGGTGGTCAGTCCGGTGGTGTTGAGCTGTGTACAAATGAAACTAGTCTACGGCAGGGTCACCAGCCAGCCGGTATTTTATTGGTGCAAGATTGCATGAGAGGAGTTTCCATATTATTTCTTGCTTCATGTGACTCTTCACAACCTACCAGATTGCACCCATAACTCAAGCAGGTTTCTCACTGCCTCCACCACTCAGCCTCAGGCCTATCAAGGTCTTGCCAACCAAATTTTGCCAAGGCTCTGATTCCTTGACCCCATCCAAGGGGCAGGAGAACCCTACGGAAAATGTGTTTTTTTAAAAAAAAAAAAAAACATTGACACATTTGTTTGAAGTGCTTGGAGCATGATCCTATATGCAAAACAAATAAGAAAAGAAATGAAAGATTAATCTCCCCTTATGGGCATGCAAGGTTAGACTCTTGGTCACAGAAATAACAATAACAGTAATTTTATTATTTGCACCCTGCTCATCCGTCTGGGTTGCCAGAAAACAAAATGCTTGCTTCCTATTGTGCAAAGGGGGTGTTCTCTCTCTTTCCATGTTCTGATGCTGCTAAACTAACAGTTTTCAACATGTGAGACTAAAATCAGTCCATAATGTGAACAGAGTACCTGCATCACATTGAGAAGGTCTGTACAGCTTGGATGACCCACCAAATCAAAAACAGCTTAAATCACACAAATTGTGCATAGTGGGCTGCCAGGCAAATCTCTTGTTTTTTTGCATTCTGATGCTGTCAGCAAAACTAGGAGCTTTATTTGGGCTTGGTGGGTCACAGCTTGCAAAGACCAGGCTGGTACTGCTTAGTTGTGATCCAAGTGATCCAAAAGTCCCTTTCCCCCCAAATAATTGGAATTCTTACTCAGTTGCTGAAGGGTAGCAGCACAAGCTTTTTAGGCTCAAGGCTGTGTTTTCTGTTGTAGGAAAAATTGCATTTTTCCACCACTCAGGAAATTGCATTTTCCCATCCCTCGATATTTTGTTAACCTTGTGACTTTTAATTCAACTCTTAGTAGTAAATGGAAAGCCATGAGTGGGTCCTAACCTTACAGATTTCTGGACAGGCATTTTTATTATTGATACTTTGTTTTCTCCTCCCCCATCTTGGAGAAAAGCCTTTGAATCTGTTTTTATGCTTTCTCTATTGCTAAGACATGTCTAGTGATGTGCATCTGGGACCTGACCGCATGCCTTGCAGCCTTTTATTCTTGCTCACTTTCACATTTAAATTGCAGCTTTATTTTATTAAATGCTACTTCTAGATGAAGTGAGAAGTAAATACTGTATTACGGATGAATGCTAAAGATCTACATTTTCCTAGATTTTTTTTGTAGCTCACAAAGATCTGTGGATGTATTCTTAAGCTATAGTTTAAAAAGTCACATTTATAAATCCTTTTAAATGTACTGAATTACGCACACTCTTGCACACTTCTTCATTTAGAGAAGTCTGACCATCTCTGGTCAAACTTATACATCACTAGCCTGCTCAGTTTTACAATGGCTAGTCTAGTGGAGACATTTTAATTAAGCTAGTATTTGCTTTCTATTTCACAGATCTAGAAATATTCCAGATCACATATGTTAGTTTTCTTTTTGTGGATGACTTGAACCTCCTGTTTTATGGGCTAAAGAATAAACATAGGACAGTGGTATTTTTTAAAACCCTGCAATTAATATATTGTTTGCAGAACACTGGTACAAAACAAAATGCTCAGGAATCTTTTCTTGTTTGTTAAATGTGTTTGGAGGACAAATTGTTTAGCTGAATGTGAATGGGGGAAGTTTGCTTCAATTAAATTATTACAATAATGTCTACCACTGGTTTTGTTTTCATGATCAATATTGTTGCTGTGTCATGTACTTTTCTCTGATAAACTTGTCCATTGTTTCCACTGCTGTTCTCTTTCTGCTAGTTTTGATTTCTTCTCTGTTACTATCCAACAAAATGTATTAAACTTTTTCTTGAGCAAAAATGTGGAAGTGTTCTCCGCCCAATGTAAATTAAGGATTTTTAAGGGAAATGGCCAAGATACTTAGATCTTGTGGCTTGTGCCTAAACTTTGGTTCTGTTCTTAAAACACTGCAAATCCTTGGTTCAATATAAAGCTTAGATTTCTGGGTAAAATCTGGGATGATGAGAAAGCAGTTCTCTCTTTCTCGGTTAATTGCTAGCAGCCACAACATTTATTGCACCTGCTGGGACCAGTGTTTCAAGGCCAAAGGGTTGAAAGTAACTTCTGCCTTCAAAACAGACAGGGTTTTGGGTCAGACTTGAACCGGGATCTGGTGGAAGTGTTCAGCAGTCAAAAACTAGAGCTTCCTTACAGTACAACCTCCTAAGATTGTAAAGGGACACTATTTTCTATTTACTTCTTACTATTTATTCCAGGCTTCACCAACCTGGTTCTCTCTAGATGTTTGGAACCAAACTCCCATCAACTCCAGCCTATACAAAACTTGTAGTCTAAAACATAATCATTTTGGTGAAGGGTGATTTAGCCTACTCACACACAAGCACCCCCATCCTCTCCCAAATCAATCTACCATATTTTTCGCTCTATAGGACGCACCTTTTCCCCTCCAAAAATTAAGGGGAAATGTGTGTGCATCCTATGGAGCAAATGCAGGCTCCTTGGCTTCAGCGATAGCAACGCGAAGCCTCTGAAGCGCAGAGGGAGCGCTCCCTCCACGCTCCGGAGGCTTCGCGTTGCTTTCACTGAAGCCTGGAGAGCGAGAGGGGTCGGTACGCACCGACCCCTCTCACTCTCCAGGCTTCAGGGATAGCCGTCTGAAGCCCTGCGGAGCGCAGTGCGAGTTCCCGCTGCGCTCCACAGGCTTCAGGTTCCTTTTGCTGAAGCCAGGAGAGCAAGACTCTCCTGGCTTCAGCAGAGAGGGAGAGCTGTGCAGCGCCCCTTCAGCCAAGCGGGAGGCAAAATGGAAGGGGCTCCGTTTCTCCTGCCGCTTCGCTGAAGGGGCTCTGAGCAGAGAGGGGGAGAATTTTTTTTTCTTGTTCTCCCCCTCTAAAACAAGGTGCGTCCTATGGTCCGGTGCGTCCTATAGAGTGAAAAATACGGAAGACAACTATTACAGATCTGTTGAACCATTTCTTGAAGATTATGCATGGCCTGTTGGTCTTCCTCTAGAAGAGCCACCAGCGCCATGTGCCCTTGTATGGTCTGGAATCCAGACTAGGAGAAGGGTTCAGCCATGTCAGTGTTCTGGAATGGCCAAAGAATAAAGGAGGGGAGACACAGGAAAGGCAGAAGTTTTAAACGGAAGATGTAGGACAGGCATAGGCAAACTCGGCCCTCCAGATGTTTTGGGACTACAGCTCCCATCATCCCTGACCACTGGTGCTGTTAGCTAGGGATGATGGGAGTTGTAGTCCCAAAAACATCTGGAGGGCCGAGTTTGCCTATGCCTGATGTAGGAGATCCAAGGTCTTCATTCATGCTCTATATTCAAAAGCAGCATCTCTCCAGTTTCGTAACAGGTCATCTGGGCTTCCAGCAAAACACTCAACTAGGTAGCTTATATTTTGGATTCAGGCACATACTGGAAATTCAGGTCCATGCAATCAAACTGGTTGAAAGTCCTCAGTTGCTGCTGTAACACAAGTAATCAACTTTTAAAAAACCAACCTCAGGTATTTGTGGTTAGGGTGATGGGGAAATACATCGAAAAGTGTGGATTGAATTAATGATTCAGCAGGAAGAATGCTCCTCACAAACAAATCAGAACAAATGCTCAATAAAGAGCGGACATAGTCTAACCTCCGTGCAAGCTTTGTGCAACCCAATCTGGATCAATGCTCAATAAACAGGAAATCTGTAATGCATTGGCCTTCAGCCAGTGCATTGGGACCCAATACCAGGTCATGTCCTGATTTCAAGTGGGCTGCAGCTGCAACATTAACAAACATACAGATGAAGCATAAGTAAAGCCAAAGAGGAATCCCATTACCCCTAGGTCCTTTGCTCCCAGTCAACTCTTGGCTTACTCATTTCTGCCTTGCCTTCCAAACTGTTTCTCACACACACTTGGAATGAATGAGAGGGGAAGGATTTGCAGGTCAACCTTTAACAAGCAAGCCTTGGGGGTTAACACTCTGCACGTGCTCAGAGAAGTTTACGCCCTCAGTGCGAAGTTCCTCCTCAGTTAATCCTGGACTTCTCAAAACCAGGCTTCTGAGGGAAGGCAGGGCTCCGGGGGCAGCACCCACTTGACCGCGGCCTCAAGCCACCCCTTCCAGCGGGGGGCGGCGGCCGCTGCTCGGCTGCCATTGGTGGCGCGCGCGGACCTTAAAGTCCACCTCGCCCTCCGCGGCCTGCTGTTTCGGAGAGAGAGAGAGAGAGGATGGTTGCGGCTCGGCTCCAAGGGCCGCTCCTGGGCCAGAAGCCCCGTCTGGCCTGGCTTTGGGCGGGAAACAGGCCCGGCGCGGCGGGGGGAGGTAAGGGGCGGCGTCGGGGAGCGGGAAAGGCCGGAGGGGCTGTGGGGGTGGGTGGGAACGGCACCCTTGGCACAGCCGGAGAGCGGAGCTTTGCTCGCGCCTCAGCCCAGGAACTTTTCTCGTTCCTCGGGGGAAAGCGAGGGCGCGCCTCTGAGTGCGTGCAGAGCGCGCTCCCTCCGAGTAGCCATCCTTTGCCAGGCGGAGGTGAAGGGTTTACACCGCGGAAAGTGGCTTTGAAGATTCGCCCCACCATGCGAAGGCGCCCTTCTTTCCCTCTCAGACAAGCGCGCGGAGGTCGCTCTCCAGACCCGCCCTGGCGCGCGCTCTTTGGCGTCGTCTGGGAAGGGGATGAGCCACGGGAAGCGCCTCAGGCCGCCAGAGAGCGTGGCTTTTGTTACCGCGGACTCGAAACGCCGCACCTACAGACACACCTCTCCTCTCCCCTTCAATGCGTACCGGCCAAGGGAGCCTCCTGCCGGCAGGGCGATTTGCACCCACGCGGCCCCGCTAGCGAAGGTGGCTGCCGAAGCCGACAGGTAGAAGGAGGTTTGGAGCCGGCGGTACGGAGGACGCGCTTTTCCGCGCGCGTGCAGAGCTGGTTAATCTGCGGGACTCGCTGCCGCTGGAGGGACTGAGCGCCCGCTGCCTTAAATGCGGCTAAAGCCTAAGCGCGTTTACTGGGCAGTGAAAACGTAGCTGTATTGTGGAACCGCTTAGAGGGTGTTTTTTTTTGAAATATTAAGCGGTATATAAATGCTCGGTATATATTCAGTGAGACATGCCCCCAGGTTTTTTGGGGGGGGAGGGGGCAGATGCACAAGAAGACGGAACTCGCTTGCCTTTAACAGACTTGTAGAAGAAGCATTTTCAGCAGGTGCTGAAATTCCCTCTTCTTCACAACTTATTAAAAGGTGCAGAAGCCCTGTCTTCTTTTGCATCTGGCCTGCTTTACTCTCAAGTTAATGTGCATTGTAGAATCATGGAACTGTAGGTATGGATGGGACCACGAGGATACTCCAGTCCAACCCACTGCAACAGGGGAATGTTTTGCCCAACCTGGGGCTTAAACCCATGACTTTGAGATTAAGTTTCATGCTCTGCTGACTGAGCTATCCCAACTGAATTCAACATTACAGTTCATGGAGGATGCATATACAGTGGTACCTTGGGATGCGAACGGGATCCGTTCCAGAGCCCCGTTCGCATCCTGAATGGAACGTAAGACGCAACGGCGCGTCTGCGCGTGTGTGGGTCGCATTTCGATGCTTCTGCGCATGCGCGTGATGTCATTTTGAGCGTCTGCACATGCATGAGCGGCGAAACCCGGAAGTAACGCGCTCTGTTACTTCCAGGTTGCCGCAGAGCGCAACCCGAAAGCGCTCAACCTGAAGCACATTCAACCCGAGGTATGACTGTATATATACCTATCAACCAAAGCTAGTAGGTATGATGGCTGATTGAAACCTCCATGTTCAGAACCAGTATCCCCTTCAATACCAGATGTTGGGGGCAGGGCAACAGCAGGAGTGTGGTATTTGGACCTGTGTGATTTGGGGGGGCTTCAGAACTCCTGCTTCTCTGAAGCACTAGGAGGTCCAGCTCCAAGAGCCTTCTGGCGGTTCTTTCATTGCAAGAAGTGAGGTTACAGGGAACCAGGCAGAGAGCCTTCTCTATAGTGGCACCCACCCTGTGGAACGCCCTCCCACCAGATGTCAAGGCAATAAACAACTATCTGACTTTTAGAAGACATCTGAAGGCAGCCCTGTTTAGGGAGGTTTTTAATGTTTGATGCTTTACCATTTTTTAAAGTGCTGTAAGCCTCCCAGAGTGGCTGAGGATACCCAGCCAGATGGGCGGGTTGTAAATAATAATAATAATTATTATTATTAATAATAATACACCCCACAGTTTCACTTTCTTTTTTACATTTTGACTTTCCATGAAAACAACAGATCAGAATTAAATGGGAAAATAAAATGGGGCAGCATTTTGATAAGGAAGATGGCATGTGGATGATGCGCAGAACTTGCATGCCTGAACGGCACAAACTCTGAATTAAAGAATTCACATTGCCATCTAAAACCTTTCAGTCCAGAGCTTAAAATTACCTAACTGGTCCACTGCCCAAAGAGGTGGCATTTTTTATAATGTGCATATTTGTAAAATTTGCAGGAGCTGCTTCTCCACATATCTAATGTACATCTCATCCCCTGACAAGACTCCAAGCATACAAACTGCACCTGCTTTTCCAGCCCACCCTGGTCTGCTGCAAAAAGGGAAAGAAGCAATTTTAGGGCCACCTTAGAGGATTCATTCCAATTGAGGCCAAGAGCACTGTGTGCACAGGGTCATTCTGGTCCACATTGATTTGTGTTAGAACAGGCTTCCCCAGTGTGCTGGTCCTGTGGGTTTCCGTGAGGCGAGGTCCGAGTCCAGTCCGAGGTCAAGGGAGCAGTATTGAGACTGTCCATCAAAGCTGAAGCTGGGTCCAAGGCAGGGAGTCAGGTGAGGTCAGGAGATGGGGCAGACAGGAACTGGCTACCAACAATGTTGCTCCCACAACTTGGGACTGGGGCTGGCTGGCTTTTATCTGCCCCGAGGCATAGGGCGGCCCCAGTCCACAGGTGACTCACCTCTCCTGGCCTGGAGGCAAGCACTCCTCCTGCGGGAACTTAGTTCCCTCTGCCTCTCTGTCTTGAGCCTCTGCAGCTCAGGAGAGGCTGGAGGGTTACTGGACCCAGGGGCTGAGAGTGGAGCACCTGCAGGCAATGGGTCCTCCATCACCTCAGGAGCCAGAGCAGACTCAGCTGGTGCCTGCACCTGAGGATCCAGCACAGGTGAGGACCCTTCAGGCTCAGGCCCCAACCCCGGCTCAGCTGGTTCTGGAGGCGGGGAATCCTGTGCAGGCTGGGATTCCTCAGGTTCAGCCTCCGAGTCCAAATCCCAGGCCATCACACCCAGCCTTGTTCCCTCCAGATGTTTTTGGCCTGCCACATCCCATCCTCCTTGAGCATTGGACATGCTGGCAGGGGCTGATGGGAGAGGGAGTCTAATAACCTCTGTAGAAAGGGAAAGTCTGTGCTAGAAGAATGGTTTCTGATGCCAGCGTGGTACAGTGGGTGGGGTATTACACTTTGGACTTTGGTTCCATTCCTTGCTCAAATGTAACACTTGCCGTGACTTTAGGCCAGCCATTGCCAAGCCTGCTTCACAGTATCTGAGCAGGAAAAATGTTAAAGCTGCTTGTCACATGACACCGGAATAAAATTAAATTGCACTTCAGAGGGTTACACTGATATGTGTGGATAATCCTAACGATTTGCATTTTTAAATTAGAGGTATACAGGCAACAGAAGCTGCAAAACTCTTGCCGCCTGCAATCAAAAATGCCTCCTTGTGGCTTTTTACCTGAAAAATATGAGGTAAGTGTGTGAGTTGCTAGTCCTGTTTGTGGGTGGATAGGGTTTGGAGGGCTTTGCTGTGTTGCTAGTTCTCAGCAAGGTTCTGTGCACGATGCACAGGCAGAGAATGCTTAATGCAGGCTAAATGTACAATCTTATATGTGCCTGCTTAGAAACAAGTACATTGAATTCAAAGGGGCTTACATTCCCATATAGGTATACATAGGTGTGCAGCCAGTGATGTGAGTTTTCTGGGAAGTTTTGAACTGGCAAATTCAGTTTGCATTGGAAAATTGTCTTGATGCCTAGTAGCATGTTTATTTTGCTTGTATTTAGTAAACCAAGCAAAAAACTTTGAAACAGGCATCCATTTAGTGTTACTAATGAACATATGAAACAATTTTTTTTGAAGTGGTTGTATTGTATATGTGGCTCTATTTCCTCAGTGGCTCAGAGAGTGTTTGGGGCACTTTCTCCCTAGCCCAGATTAGCAGACAGATATTTCAAAGCTGTACTATGTTGATACAATCGGATTACTCAACTGATTATGATGGGGGTCAGTTCTCTACAATGGAAATAAATCTACAAATGCCTTTTTGTGCATCCTGCTTGCAGTCCTATCCCTATGAGCAGATGCTGAAGATCCGCAAGCAGAATGTGTCCCCTTCCTTGCTCACTTACTACAAGAAGCCACTGCTTATCCATCAGGGGCATATGCAGTGGGTGTTCGACTTGGAAGGACGTCGGTACCTTGATCTCTTTGCTGGAATTGCCACTGTTAGTGTTGGTCACTGCCACCCGTAAGTATGTGGTTAATCCCACTGTCTAATAATCTGCAAAATTCCACTAGCATGGTTACAGACCATGGCTAACAAGGGCTTATCCACACTTAACTTTTGCCCCACACTTTCTAAGCACAGGTAAGCACTTTCCCAGTCCATGTTTGAGCACTTCCCCCTCCCCTCCGCTTTCCCAATGGAAACCTGCTCTTGGATGCTGAATCGGAACAAACAGCAATTCAGGTTTTCCGCAGATGGACATGAGCATTAAAGAGTGGGCTTTCATGCGGGACATGGACCGGAAAAGCACAGATTTGTGCCTAGAAAGTGCAGAGGAAAATTAGTATGAATGAGCCCTGAGTGTCATCTGCAGGCAAGCTGGGAATTTGCTTGGGTGCCACAGTGAATCTGGGCAGGTAGAGATGTCACAACTGCTCTTGTTACCATTGGCTTACCTACTGTGATGTCACAGAGGTGTACTGAGTAATTCTTGTTTAGTGGTGCCATGTAAATGTTGCCTTTCGAAAGGCACCTTTGTTCACGCTAATCAGTTTGAAGCTCTTCCATGAAAACTGACAGGTGATCCTTGCTGCTTATCACCTGTTACAGCTCTTGGGTGTGTTATGCATTACACAGAATTGTCACAGGTGACACTTCTTGCATTTCATGGCCGTTTGGCCCCACTGTTGGTAGTTTTTCTCCTTTTACATGCGTGTGGATCAGGGGTCGGGGACGTTTGGCACTGCAGGTGTTAAAATCATAGAACTGTAGAGTTGGAAGGCACACCGAGAGTCATCTAGGTCAACCCCCTGCAATGCAGGAATCTCAACTAAAGCACCCATGACAGACACCCATTCAACCTTAAGAACCTCCAAGGGAGTCGGTTCCACTGTCAAACAGCTCTTACCAAACTATATAACTGTAACTCCCATCACTCCTACCAAGTATGGCCAATGGCCAGGAATGATGGGAATTGTCATCCAGCAACAGCTGGAGGACCAAAAGTTTGCAGTGCAATCCTACCTATATCTAGCCAGAAGCAAGCTTTGGCTGTAACTCCACCTTATCGAATTGAGATGGCAAAGCAATCTGGCAGGGTGCTGTATGTGCAGCTGTAACTTCCTGAGTGCTCCCAGCTTGTGTTGCTGATGGAGAACTTGGCAAGAGTTCCGTTGTTTTGGATGAGCTGAACAGGCTTCGCGACTCCATACTTTTGGAAATAGAACCTCACGGCAGTGGCACTGCTTTTGCAATCGATCGCAGTGGCGTAGCGTGGGGGGTGCAGGGGGGGCCGGCCGCACCGGGCGCAACATCTGGGGGTTAGGGTTAGGGGGCGCAAATCCACGGGTTAGGGGGCGCAAATCCACGGGTTAGGGGGCGCAAATTACTTGCCTTGCCCCGGGTGCTGACAACCCACGCTACGCCACTGATCGATCGTCACATTACTTCCTAGGATGACCTCTTTGTTGTGGCTCAGGGTGATGCTGGGTTTGGGTAAGCTGTGATCCACAAAGGTTTCGCAATGAGAAGAGTTGCTGGAAACAGAGGGCATCACCCCAGTTGTCACTCTAGACTTGCTTTTTATGGGCAGGTACTTCCTCAGGCTGCCCACAGCTGTGTCCCATTCAGCTGCACTTTCTTCACCCAGTTCCAGGTACAGCAGGTTTGCTGAGTCTCCCTGGGATGGTGCCCTCTGTTTCCAGTAACTCTTCTCATTGCGAGACCTTTGTGGATCACAGCTTACCCAAACCCAGTATCCCCCTGAGCCACAACGAAGAGGTCATCCTGACCAATGACGATCGATTGCAAAAGCAATGCCACTGCTGTGAGGTTCTATTTCCAAAAGTATGGAGTCGCGAAGCCTGTTCAGCTCATCCAAAACAATGGAACTCTTGCCAAGTTCTCCATCAGCAACGCAAGCTGGAAGTTACAGCTGCACATACAGTACCCTTCCAGATTGCTTTGCCATCTCAGAAGCAAGCTTTATGCATCTGATGAAGCAAACTCTTGTCCATGAAATATTTCAGCTCAATATGATGCTACTGTTTGTTGGTATTGCATTTTTTAAGTTTCTGTATTGCACAGTGTTTCCTGGGTTGTTTATAAAAGGGCATAACAGCAACAGTTTCAAAGACTAGATTCTGTAGTTATGCTACAACAGATGAGCTCTGTGACTTTGCAGCAACATGTTGCTTATGTATCTGTTTATTGGGCTAAACTGTAGCCAACTAATATTTTGGTGCAATGCCATATCCACTTTATTTCATTACTTACTTACTGTAATGTATCACTTTTCTCATCCCAAGTGACCTCAAAACAGTTTACGCATAAACATAAGCCTATGAAAAAAAATTACAGAGCACAGTAACAGTAATGTAACAATAACAGAAGCACGAAACATCAATTCAAAACAAGCTTAAGGCTCAGCAATATTCCAACCAGTCTCAGAAAGCTAGAGAAACTGAATTTAAGCATCTTTTGCCTAAAGTAGCTGCTAACATACCCAAGGAAGAAATGTCAATTAAAAAACAAACATAATATTATTAACTAACATATTAACAAATAATAACAATCACAATAAATTCAGAAAATAGTCTGTGCAACATATAGAAAGCAATACAGATTGCTAACCTAATTTAACAGCATGAAACTAAACTAAGTTTGCTATTAAAGGGGGTGGTGGTTTGGATCAAAACAAATTGGATCAAAGACTTAAATAATCACATTTTTTCCCAAACACTCCCAGAAAGGTAACAGCAGCTGCCCAGAAACAGCTTGGTCGCTTGTGGCACACAAGCAGCCTCTATGCGCATGCAGCAATCCAGGAATATGGAGAGAAATTGGCCTCATTGCTTCCAGCTCCCTTAAAGGTACGCTGAGTTGCACGGTGAGAAAATTCAGTTCGAAATGTGTGGGTTACAGTGATGCTGTGAGCTAGGAGGGTCAGTCAGGGATGCAATTCGATATCCCCCCCATGTAAATATATATATTTCAGAAGATATAGTGCAGGCATAGGCAAACTCGGCCCTCTGGGTGTTTTGGGACTACAATTCCCATCATCCCTGACCACTGGTCCTGCTAGCTAAGGATCATGGGAGTTGTAGGCCAAAAACATCTGGAGGGCCGAGTTTGCCTATGCCTGAAATAGTGGAATTATAACCCTTGGGTGGTATTTAACTAAATAATTGCAAGAACAGATGACTTCCAAATGCACAGGGGGTTTTCCTACCCCTCCTGCCCCTGCATGCACCACAGACAATTCCCAAATCTATTCCAGAGATTTGAGGGAAACGCCAGAACAGATTCAGGCAGCACACAGAGGGAGTGGCAGAGGAAAGTCCCATTGCGCAAGTAGAAGCCATTCTCCTTCTGGAATGAAGTACTTAAAGCTGCACTGAATACAATCCATGGTGTTTGCACTCTGCCAGATTGTTAACTGTGCATCAGAATAGATTTACACTTAACTTTGCTTCTCTTCTCCCTAAATCTGCATTCTGATGAATATCTTTGTTCTAGGTGATTTTCCTAACCAACAGTGGTTCGGAAGCCAATGACCTCGCCATGTTAATGGCAAGGATTTTTACACGCAACTTTGATATCATTGGATTGAGGTAGCTATCGCACCTTGTATATTACTTACTTGTTTTTATTTCATAAAATCCATGCACTGCTTGGTTGTAAGGAAACCTCAAAGTGATTTACACAAAGAATAAAACAATAAAATTATTGGTAAAAACAGTTAAAGGCAACAATTCAAAACATTAAAAAATTAAAATCAGCAATAAAATAAAAACAGATTAAAACACACATCAACATTCTAGATATCTGGGTATGTTGTGATCTGCTTTTATGTTCCATATAGGGATGAGCAGATTTCCCTTGTTCCATAACTAGGTTGGAGATATTTATGTCCAGATGTTCCTATCTGCCCTCTTCTGCTGCAATTTTATCTTTAATTCCCCTGAAACAAAGTACTGTTTGATCATGTATCTTCATCTACAGTGGTACCTCGGGTTACATAGGCTTCAGGTTACATAGACTCCGCTAACCCAGAAATAGTGCTTCAGGTTAAGAACTTTGCTTCAGGATAAGAACAGAAATCGTGCTCCGGCGGTGCGGCAGCAGCGGGAGGCCCCATTAGCTAAAGTGGTGCTTCTGGTTAAGAACAGTTTCAGGTTAAGTACGGACCTCCGGAACGAATTAAGTACTTAACCCAAGGTACCACTGTATTTTTTCTAGAGTGTGTTGTGTTACTGGCTGACAATTCCTTTTTAAAACAGATTACTGGTCAACAGCCCAGAATGGTCCTCTAAATGGGACTTAATGTTTAGGATTCTTCTAATTTACTGAAAATTCATGCTTTCTTCTGGCATGCCTTGGAATAGCGAGATTCATACAGAAGTGAAAGAGAGGGTCTTGCACCCATTCAAGATGCCAAAGGCTGCTGAACTAGCACAAACCCTGAACTGATCAGAGTCCCTCTAAGTTCAGCATGAAGCGTGGAGCAGGTGAAGTGATCTCTTACTTGGCCAAAACATGTTTTGAAACTCTTGAGTGTGAGCTCTTGAGTTGCATGGAACTCTTCCTGAACCACAGGTGTTCAAAGTAAGAAAATCAAGATAAAAAGATGTTAAATGCCCAGGTTGATGCTAATTAAAAACATAAGAAAGGCACTACTGGGTTAGGCCAGTGGTCCATCTTGTCCCGCATCCTGTTTTCACAGTGGCCAACTAAATGATTGTAAGCAAAACTTGAGTGCAAGAACATTCCCTCCTCTTGGTGTTTCTAGCAGCTGTATTTCAGAAACATACTGCCTCAAATGATGGAGGAAAAGCATATCCACCGTGGTTAAGGTAAAGGTAAAGGTACCCCTGCCCGTATGGGCCAGTCTTGACAGACTCTAGGGTTGTGCGCCCATCTCACTCAAGAGGCCGTGGGCCAGCGCTGTCCGGAGACACTTCCGGGTCACGTGGCCAGCGTGACATCGCTGCTCTGGCGAGCCAGAGCCGCACACAGAAACGCCGTTTACCTTCCCGCTAGTAAGCGGTCCCTATTTATCTACTTGCACCCGGGGGTGCTTTCGAACTGCTAGGTTGGCAGGCGCTGGGACCGAACAACAGGAGCGCACCCCGCTGCGGGGATTCGAACCGCCGACCTTTCGATCAGCAAGCCCTAGGCGCTGAGGCTTTTACCGACAGTGCCACCTGCGTCCCACTCCACCGTGGTTAGTAAACACTTATAGCCATTTCCTGTATGAATCTTCCTAATCCTCATTTCAAGTCATCCAGGTTGGTGGCCAGTGCTGCCTCTTGTGGAATCTCATTCCATAATTTATGTTCTGTGTACAGAAGTATATAATCTTCCAACATTCAGATTCATTGGATGTTCCCAAGTTCTAGTGTTAATGAGGGATGGAGAAAAAACTTTCCTTCATTCACTTTCTCTATAGATGATTCCAAGCGCAATAGGCAACATTTTGCAATGCAAATTTATGCTTGCTGGTGCTTGCTAGTTGCTAGTGCAAACTTAGCAATTTTGTGTATTTAACATCCATCAACTTCAGATCAGTTTGGTAAAGACAAACCACTGAGAAGCCAGAAGGGTTTTCTGTTGTTATCTCTTGAGTACTGGTTGCTGAAGACGGTTTCTGTGCAGTTCAGAAGCTTGCCTTTCTTTTAATTATTCTAGTTTCTTTCTGATTTGTAAAGACGGTCACAGGGAGATTAAGCAGAAGGGCTTGAAAGTGGCTGTGTTGGTTTTTTTCTACAGAGGAGGCTACCACGGGAGCAGCGCTTACACAATGGGCTTGTCATCTATTGGATGTTACAAACACGGAGTTGCCAATGGGCTTGGCTGCCAAAAGGTGAGGTTCTTGCTGCTTCCCTCCTCATTTGTTGCACAACAAACATCTTACTCTTCAAGTTGGTCCAGAGGCTGCCAATCTGCTACGGGCCAAGCTCAAAGAATTGGCACTGACATATAAGGCCACAAATAGCCCAGGACCAGGCTGTTTATCCTTTAGGCATCCAGTGGATTAATGCGGTCTGCAGAAGAGTTTCTCTGCCATAACTCTCTATGTTGTATTTTTATTTTAAGATATCTGCTCCTTTCTGTGTTGTTTTTCACTGTCTTTTAGCTGCTTTATTGTGTCTTGTACATTGCCTTGAGGTGTGTGTGTGTGTGTGGAAGGCAATAAATAATAATAAAATAATAAAAATAAATAGAATACTAGACACTTTAATACAGTGTTTTCACTCTGGTAACAGAGAAGAGAATTATACCTCGTCTCCCTTTTTTTAATCAGATCTACATTCTGTAGGTATAGTATAGCAATGTGCAGTCTTCTGAGTTGCTCCAAGTTTTACAAAATGCACATTGAGAAATTTGCTCAATTTTCAATAAAAGGCTGGGTTGGTTATAAATACAGGCATCTTTTGATCACCTTTTCATGAAGAGTGAGCTTTCTGCTGGTGGTGGCCAAAATGTTTTGTATCTATGAAATTAGGCTGTACCAGCATTGTGATGAGTGCATATCTCAGATCAAAATGTGAAAAATAGCACAAAATCCTGACATAGTCAGTTAATCCCATTGCAACACCTATATCTCTGTTGTGCTTTTCAGACAATGCTGCCTGACGTTTTTCGTGGTCCCTGGGGGGGAAGCCATTGTCGAGATTCTCCGGTGCAAACCATTCGAAAATGCACCTGTTCTGCAGGTTGTTTCAATGAGAGAGGCCTTGGTTTTCAGAGGTGAAAGAGAATGACACCATGGTGGTTCAGTGCAGTAAACTGGATATGCCTAAGGCAGATGGACATCTGCAACCCTCTCATGCACAGCCAGACCATTAGTTCTGACAGCAGTTTTGCAAGGCAAATATCCTTTTAACTGTGGGTGTAGATTGAACTTCGCACCTCCTGCATATAAAGTGTATCTCTCAGATATGATGGTAACGGTAAAGGGACCCCTGACCATTAGGTCCAGTCGCAGACGACTCTGGGGTTGCAGCGCTCATCTCGCTTTATTGGCCGAGGGAGCCGGTGTACAGCTTCCGGGTCATGTGGCTAGCATGACTAAGCCGCTTCTGGCGAACCAGAGCAGCACACGGAAACGCCGTTTACCTTCCTGCTGGAGCGGTACCTATTTATCTACTTGCACTTTGACTTGCTTTTGAACTGCTAGGTTGGCAGGAGCAGGGACCGAGCAATGGGAGCTCACCCCATTGCGGGAATTCGAACCGCCGACCTTCTGATCGGTAAGCCCTAGGCTCTGTGGTTTAACCCACAGCGCCACCTGCGTCCCAAGATATGATTGTACTGACAGTGAAATCCAAACCCAAGAGCCGCTGGGATGAGTGAGTTTGGAATGGGTGGGTCTTGGGCTGAAGCTGAGCCACAGCTACTGCAACACAACTCCCTCATCCCATCTTTGCTGGGGATATGCCAGTGTAACTCTCTATGCCAGCTCGGCCAGCACAAGTCCCCTCCAAAGGGGGCATTCTGGGGACAGGGCAAGTTGAAATTTACAGCATCAAGCTATCCATCATAATTCCTTTTAAGCTGCTGCTCTTTGCTAAGTGTTTCATGCTGAGAATTGGGCACTTTGGAGAGCTGCACCTCCCTGAGGATAAAGGGGTGCTGGTGGACTGGGATTAAGTGTGAAGAGTTGGCAAACGTGGATGGTGGCCAAACTCGCCCGATCCAATTCCAGTTGCGCTTTTAAAAGGTGCAAGTGGGACCCGTGAAATGGGACTTCCTTCCAGGTATGTGTGTACACAGTCTGAGTTTGCTACTGCAAATTATGGATAGGTCATATATCAAATGGCTAATTAGATTTGGAAACAAGCTGATTTATGTGCAGTATATTTCCTCTAGGAGTAAGAACAGCTCTAGCTTTTGCCCCACTTGTTTTAGCTGCAGTCCTGTGGGTAATCTCTATTCATCTCAATGGGATTTACTTCTGAGCAGGCAGGCATAGGACTCTGCTGCTAGAGCTGAAAATTGGAAACAGAAGGGAAAATGGACGACATATGTGTCTTTGTATTCAGATTACATTAATTCTGCCAGCCTCTAGAGTATGGGTAATTAGATGCGGGTGGTTGGACCAACATAGGTTATTTAGATGTTACCAAAATGCATGGCAGGGACGTGGGTGGCGCTGTGGACTAAACCACAGAGCCTAGGGCTTGCTGATCAGAAGGTTGGCGGTTTGAGTCCCCGCGACGGGGTGAGCTCCCGTTGTTCGGTCCCTGCTCCTGCCAACCTAGCAGTTCAAAAGCATGTCAAGTGCAAGTAGATAAATAGGTACTGCTCTGGCGGGAAGGTAAACAGTGTTTCTGTGTGCTGCTCTGGTTCACCAGAAGTGGCTGTCTGAGGACAAACGCTGGCTCCCTCGGCCTATAGAACTAGATGAGCGCCGCAACCCCAGAGTCGTCTGCGACTGGACCTAATGGTCAGGGGTACCTTTACCTTTTAAAATGCATGGTGGATAGTTTATTTTTATAAAAGCAGCATTAGAAGCCACCCTTGGCCTCTATTGCATGTGAATGTTTTGTTCTCCCTCCCCATCCTCTCGATACAGGCACTTGCCATGCAAAAGACCAGTATATTGAGCAGCTCAAAGACACTCTCACGACTTGTGTTCCAAAGGCCATAGCTGGATTTATTGCTGAGCCAATTCAAGTAAGTGATTCCCTTTGTAGTAATAGCATGCAAGGTCAGTGGATTGGTTTGCACATAAGCCATGGTTTGTTTAGCCCAAGGTGTTTTGTAATGGGCAAACCCAGCCCAGCAGAGTAACCATGTTTGTTTTCTGCCAGCAAACCCAAGATGGTTTGTAGTTGGCTGACAAACCAAGGCTTATTTTGTCTATGGTTTCTTATATCCAAACCTAACAGCCTTGCTTAATTTATGGTTACCAGGTTTTTTTCAATGAATCCGGGGATATTTCATTTCATTTCTGAAATGCACACATGCATATTGTATAAAGGTGCAAAGCCTTTCTTTCGCACCCTGTGAAACATAACTGCGCAGAGTTTTTAAAAAACTGGGCAACGGCTGCCCACCTGCAACTTCTGAGCCTCCCCCGATCAGTCAAAACAAAGGGGGAAGGGGGCAGGAGATCTGTACTGCCGGACATCCTCGGTTCCCTTTTGGCAGTGGCAGCGGCAGTCTCAGCAGCCCAGAGTCAGCCTGGTAGCACAGTTGGCTCTGGCATTGCTTCAGGAGCTGCTCACTGCCATGGCGCCCGCCATTTTTCCTCGCTGGAAGTTCTGGCAAGGAAAAATGGGCGCCATGGCAGCGAGCAGCAAGCAGCTCTTGAAGCCAGCCAGAGAGAACTGTGCTACCAGGCTGGCTCTGGGCTGCTGAGGCTGCCGCTGCCATGTTTCCCGGGGACAGATTTGCAAATCTGGGGACATTCTGGGGATGGAATTTGTCCGGGGAGAGATTTGCAAATCCGGGGACTGTCCCCGGAAACCGGGGACATCTGGTAACCCTAGCTTAACTATGGTTTGTTTGGACTGTCACCTTCCTGCAGGGTGTCAACGGAACAGTTCAGTACCCCAAGGGATTCCTGAAAGAGGCTTTTCAGCTAGTGCGTGAAAAAGGTGGTGTGTGCATCGCAGATGAAGTGAGTACTTTGAACTTAACTTCCCCTATCCAAAGATTTATACACATCTGTTTTTGAAAAGCATATTGTGAAGGACATAGGAGTTACCTAGAATTATACATATTCCTTTATTTCCATGGAAAATAACTTGGTGCATGAGAGAGTGAAGGATGTGTGATCGTGTGGGAACCTGGCCCTACCCATATGGGAGCAAAGTTCCTGACTCTTTTCCTCTGGAATAATGCAGCCTTTGGTCCCAAAAAGGTTGGATAAAACGGATTAGGCAGCTTTACAAAGCTGGGTATCTTCTCAGTGAGTAAAGTTTTTCTCCCTCTCATATAACACTAGAACCCGTGGATATCCAACAAAGCTGAATGTTGGAAAATTCAGGGCAGATAAAAAAAAGTCCTTCTTCATGCAGCACATAGTTAAACTATGGAACTCACTGCCACAGGATGCAATAATGGCAACCAGCTTGGGTAACTTTTAAAGAGAATTAGATGAATTTGTGGAGAGAGAGAAATATCAGTGGCTACTTAGCCATGATGGCTATGCTCAGCCGCCACAGTTGGAGGCAATAATGCTTCTGAATACCTGTCACTGGAAACAACAGGAGAGGAGAATGCCCTTGTGCCGAAATCCACATTGCAAGTTTCTCTGGTTGGCCACTGGCTTGATCCAGCAGCCTCTTTGACCATTTTGCGGCATGCACCCTGGTATACACAGTTTCATGTGAGCCTTGCATGCACATACGCAGTATATGTGACCCAGTTGCAGAGGGTTCCTACAAGCTGGTATCTGTGGCGAAATAACTGTGTGCTCATCACCTGTGGCAACGCACACACTGGGTGCACACAATTCCTCTACAGAAATGTTATCTGTGAAAGAAATCTGTATTGTGTGAACTACAAGCCCAAAACATACGAAGCAACTTTTTTTTTTAATAAAAGAATTCTTTGTTCTTTGAAGGTTCAGACGGGGTTTGGTCGAACAGGCAGCCATTTCTGGGGATTTGAAGGACACGATGTGGTTCCTGACATTGTCACCATGGCAAAGGGAATTGGCAACGGGTTTCCAATGGCAGCCGTTGTCAGTACAGCAGGTGCAAGTGACTTTCATACTTCAGATGTTAAAGTCTTGAATAATTGGGGTTTTAACAGGGCTCTCATGGCTGTTTGGTGAGAACGGACCTTTGCTTCTATGCTTTGTCTAGGACAGTGGTTCCCAATTCTCAACGCTTATGGACCACTTGCTGAGGGTCTTGGCGGACCACTTAACAATTTTCCCGCCTGTTGTAGGAATTGTAATGTGCTTTGCAATATGCCGGAGGATTTTTTAATTGTAATTTTATTGCTGCTTTTATTTTTTATGTTTCATTTTAATGTAAGAAATAAAAGAAGCAATAGAGATACGACCAAAAAATCAGCATCATTATTCAGTGCAGACATACCATTGGCAGGAATGAGACAGCAGTAAATCACACTGAGCAAGTTGAATTTAACTCTTTATTAGCAAAAACAGGATCTGCACCGGGGTGGGTGGGTAAGTCCTAATGAGCACAGCAACACATCACCGGTAGGTCTTGCCCCCATGAAGCAGTTGCAGAGACTGAAGGTCCCCACCTCCCCACAGCTGCCTAAGCCCCCTCCTCTCTGTGGTTTTCCCAAGCAATCTGAGACTGTGCCTGCTTGATGCTAACTTCTCCCTGCCCTTTTCATGCCTCTCCCGGTCCTGGGAGACCAGATGGGAGGGGAGCTTGTCACAGCAGGCGGGGGAGACATCCATACCTTTTCACCAGACTTATCTCTGCCTCTTGGTCTCCCGCCTCTGCTGCTTCCACTTCTGATTCTGGACTTCTCTCTGCCACAGACTCCCCCACCATACTAAGCCCTGCTGCCTCTTCAGCTTCTGACACCACCACCTCCCAGTCCTCTTCCTCGGGCCACTCATCATCATCCTACCACTAATCCCCGGGCTCTGTGCCTTCTTCCCTTGGGATCCCCAGCTGGTTCCTCCCACCATTCCTCTGCATCCAACCGGTCCATGACAACCACAGACCACCTGGATGAAGCTCAGTCCATGAACCACAGTTTGGGAACCCTTGCTCTAGAGCAGCGGTTCTCAACCTGTGGGTCCCCAGATGTTGTTGGACTACAACTCCCATCATCCTTGAGCTCTGTCCTTGCTGGCTAGGGGTGATGGGAGCTGTAGTCCAACAGCATCTGGGGACCCACAGGTTGAGAAAGGGTGCTATAGAGCACCAGCGGCTGCCTTTAATCATTTACTATAATGTTTCAGTTATGAATACTAGCATGCTTTGTTTTTCAGAGATTGCAGAAGCCTTGGCTCAAAGTCTACATTTCAACACATTTGGAGGAAATCCTGTGGCCTGTGCAGTTGGGTCTGCAGTTCTGGATGTAAGAAAATGACTGTGACTTGCATCTTTATCTATGGGGAACTGTAGCATATATGCCACTAGTCTTTCATCTTAACACTGCAGGACACCACCATCCTTAGGTTCTTCCAGACTGTCTCTGTGTTTTAGGTAAAAGGTAAAGGGACCCCTGACCATTAGGTCCAGTTGTGGCCGACTCTGGGGTTGCGGCGCTCATCTTGCTTTATTGGCTGAGGGAGCCGGCGTACAGCTTCCGGGTCATGTGGCCAGCATGCCTAAGCCGCTTCTGGCAAACCAGAGCAGCACACGGAAACACTGTTTACCTTCCCACCGGAGTGGTAGCTATTTATCTACTTGCACTTTGACGTGCTTTCGAACTGCTAGGTTGGCAGGAGCAGGGACCGAGCAATAGAGCTCACCCCATCACGGGGATTCGAACCTCCGACCTTCTGATCGGCAAGTCCTAGGCTCTGTGGTTTAACCCACAGCGCCACCCGCATCCCCTATGTTTTAGGGAGGGATTGAATCACATTCTGGCAAATTCAGGAAGCGCCGTTAATATCTTGTGCAACAAACTCACTTCCCAAGCAGATCAGATCTTTTGCAACAAGCGATGGGAAAATGCTCTGGAAACTGTGGGAGGACACTTGATTCAACAACGTCTAGGCTCCCTACCCTTGTCTCATTTTCCCCTGGTATATTCAAGACAGGATTATCCATATGTTCTGTGCAGCAGTTATTTACACTCATAGTAGTGGTGTATCAGATTAACTCCACATGCTGTTGCTTTCTTTAGAGTTAAAAAGGGCCTGGCCAACAGTATTTCAGAGTATTTGGTGATTTCCTGCATGGCTTTTGTGTTCTCAGGCAATAGCAGAAGACGGCTTGCAGAAAAACAGCGAGGAGGTGGGGACTCGCCTCCTGTTAAAGCTGGCTAAGCTGCGCGATGAGTTTGAAATAGTTGGAGATGTCCGTGGCAAAGGACTTATGATTGGAATAGAGATGGTCAAGAATAAGGTCAGGAAGACACTTTGCGGGCCTGGAATGGTCTCTATCATGTTATAAGCAGCCTCGACGTATAGATCTGTCTTAGCTCTTGGGCTGTCACCACTAAAGGCCTACTATGGAGGACACTAAAAATCACCCTCCAATTAATTGCATGGGCCTTCTCAGTGCCAGAGCTGCACTTTGTGGTTGGGAGACACTGATACGGGGGTTTGAAATTTGGCCACAGCTTTTATTGTTTGCACATTACAAATGATTAGTGAGTTGGAGATGTGGCAACTCATAGAATCATAAAGTGGGACGCTAAGGATCATCCAGTCCCAATGCAGGGATATTTATCTGTCCCATTCAGGGATCAAACCTGCAATCTTGGCATTATCAACATCACACTCTAGCCAACTGAGCTACCTAGTTGTGTCTCTTCTTGCCTTGGTTTTGCCCAAGGAATACCTGGCTCTCTATGCCTTGTTTCATGCTCTACGTTGAGTTTCCTATGATGTTGAAGCCTTGTGCCTCCCTGTGCAGACAGGCTAAGAGCTTGTCTCTTTTTTAGACGCTGCCCATTATCTACAGTCCCTCCACACTCCACAGCTGCTAGCTAGATTACAGTGATGCTCTCTATGTGGAGCTTCCCTCACACTTGATCCGGGAGCCGCAGGCAGTGCAGAATGCTGCAGCCCGATTGCTGACAGGAGCGGGGCCTTGTCAGGGTTAGGGCGCTGACAATTTAACGGCTTCTGTCATGAAAGATTTAAAATGAGGAATCAAATCAGGAAGACAGATCAGAACTTAGTTCTCTCTCAGCAACAGGAAACCTTTGCCTCCACCCAGATTTAAAACTTAAGTCCAGTGCCACCTAGTGGCTAAATGTAATAATGGCATAATCGATGCGAGTTCACTTCTGTTTGTGAGTTTCGGTTAAAAGAACCAGGAGAGGTGGAAGAAAACTAAGCTAACTTTTTCTCCACAGGAGACTCGTCAGCCGCTTCCAGTTGAAGAGATAAACCAAATCATGGAAGATTGCAAAGATATGGGATTGCTGATTGGGCGGGGAGGAATGTTTTTCCAGGTATTCTTATATATATATATATATATATATATATATATATATATATATATATATATATATATATATATGATATATATAAATCCGAGATATATAGATACATTCAGTTTATAAAGAGAGGCAGCTGTAGGAGCAATGCCTCTCTTAGGTGTTGGATAAAAGCAAATGCCACTGGAAATGCAAAGCTGAGTGACTTTCTTTCACAGGAAAACACAAACTCTGCACTGAGACATGAAATAATGAAACAGACACCAGTGTGCTTGACTCTACAAAAACACGGAGAGGGAAAAATCATTATTTATTTTTTTAGAAGGGACGAGAGTTGCTAAAGAACTGCATGCTTGCAGGTCAGAGTTAGTTAGTTTTTTAATCTGTGAACCCTAAATTCAGGAAAACTGTCTTATATCAGGGCAGACTCTATGTCCATCAAGCCCAGTATTGTCTGACTGGAAGCTGTTTTCCAGGGTCTCAGCCAAAGGCCTTTCCAAGAACCAGGTGCCTGATCTTTCTAACTGGAAAGCCCAGGGATTGAACCTGTTACTTCCTGCCTGAAAAGCAGGAGCGCATCGATCTGATTTTGCCAAGCAGAATTAAGGGCACCATTGCTGGTGATTCAGGATTTGCTCAATGGCTGCATTTCCTTGGGGGTGGTTTGGTGTTCAGAATAAACACCTAAGAGCTGCCTACTGCATCCAACCAAGGCCTTTGATTTCCATCAAAGCCATGCTCCCGGTAGCTCATAAGGAGGGCAGGCAGGCAGATTTAACCTGGAAGTGAGCCCCATTGAATTCAATAGGCTTTACTTCGGAATAGATAACGTGGCTCCTTGAGAATGTCACTATTGTGCAGCAATTAAGGTTTGTGGTTTAAAGCGTTCTCTGTTCCCCTAGTGCAAGAGATCCGCTTTTGGGAAAGGGTTGGGACTTTTTGCAGTCTGGAAGCAGTGGAGAAAGGCATTGGGAAGATACAGTGGTACCTCGGGTTAAGAACTTAGTTTGTTCTGGAGGTCCGTTCTTAACCTGAAACTGGTCTTAACCTGGGGTACCACTTTAGCTAATGGGGCCTCCTGCTGCCGCCGCACAATTTCTGTTCTCATCCTGAAGCAAAGTTCTTAACCCGAGGCACTATTTCTGGGTTAGTGGAGCCTGTAACCTGAAGCGTCTGTAACCTGAAGCATCTGTAACCCGAGGTACCACTGTATATGAACTCCCCATAGGTCAGATTGCCCTAGCAAGCCCACCCCTTCCCCCTCTTTGCCCAGAGTTCTCTAACAGCTTTGCTTAGCAAGAATTCCCCAGAGCTATGCACTGGTAAAGTTAGAAATATTAGGCAACTGCAAGCTACATTAATAACGTGATTAGCATTCATGGTGCTAGAGCATCAGTAGAGAGGGAATTGAAGCCCACGGTCTTAGTAAATAAAATGACCCCTGTGTGGGAATTAGCAGTAGGGGGCTAAGGAAAGCATTCACACCCCCTGCAATGCTAATTGACATGCATTATGTGTGTGTGTATAAGATGGCAGCTGGGGAGAGAAAGCTTTGAATTTCCTCTCCCCCCATACTGTGCTGCTGATAACTATCCCTGCAACCTGGCATTTTATTTTTCCAAACTGCAGTGGCACGGTTGCCAATCAAAGCATTAACTTAATGTGCAGTTAGGCCCTTGTGAGGTACTGTGTAGCAGCTGCCCAAAATAAATTGTTTAAAAGGCAACAGTTAGGTGGCATGTTTTTTTTCATGCAAAAGGGTTCAATTGCCAACTAGGGATGGGGAAAGATTGTTGCCTGAAACTCTGGGAAGCTTGTTGCCAGTCAGTGTAGGCAGCACTGGCCTAGATCTGACTTGGTTCAAAACAACATCCTAGGCTCCCTCTCTCTCCTGTGTTTCCTGATTTCAGCCATTTCGTTTATTACTGAATCCAGCTTTCTACCGTATTTTTAGCTCCAAAAGACGCACTAGACCATAAAGCGCACCTAGTTTTGGGAGGAGGAAAACAAGAAAAAATTATTCTGAATCCCAGAAGCCAGAACAGCAAGAAGGCTCTGGCTTTCGGGATACCGTGTGGCTGTTCTGGCTTCTGGGATAACCGCGCCAAGCCTCTTCAGGGCAGCAGGATGAAGGCTCCCCCTGCCCAAAGAGGCTGCGCAGGGCTAAGGCAGAAGCCAGGACAGGCACGTTGCTGAAGGGCCGCTGCACAGTTCTCCCTCTCTGAGAGGGAGAGCTGCGCAGTGCCCCTTCAGCTAAGCTGGAGAAGGAACAGGAGGAGACCCTTCTGTCCCTCCTCCGGCTTTGCATGACAGGCATGTCGCTGAAGGGGCGCTGCGCAGTTCAGTGAAGCTGGGTCTCCTTCTGTCCCTCCTCCAGCTTCCAGGACAGGCGCTTCCAGACAGTTCTCTCTCTCTGCGCAGCGCCTCTCCTTCACAGGAGAGGCGCTGTACGGAGAGCGAGAAGGTGCAGCTCCCCTTCAGCGAAGCTGGAGAAGGAACACAAGGAGTCCCTTCTGTTCCTCCTCCGGCTTCACAGGACAGGCGCTGCACAGAGAAGGAGAGCTGCGCAGTGCCCCTTCAGCGAAGTGGGAGGAGGAACAGAAGGGGCTCTGTTCCTCCTCTCGCTTCGCTGAAGGGGTGCTGCGCAGCTCTCCCTCTCTGCGCAGCGCCATTCGCTCCATAAGACGCACTCACATTTCCCCTTACTTTTTAGGAGGGAAAAAGTGTGTCTTATGGAGCGAAAAATACGGTATATAGTGGCTTCCTCCCCACCCCTTTTTGTAGCAACTCCGATTTCGTAACCACAGTGTGTATCCAGATATTTCTTTTTTATTGCCAATTTAATGTGAGCTGTTCCGGTTTCCCCCTCCTCATTTTGGCTTCTTCCTCTTCCCAAGACGTTTAGAATCAAACCTCCGCTGTGCATCACTAAGGAAGACGCAGACTTCGCCCTGGGAGTTTTCCATGCCGCTTTAACAAGACACAGGGAAAGAACAGCAAAGGCAAAATAAGTGCCCCATTCGCTGTCATGCTGAAGAACAAACATCCCTGAGACTGAACTGCCGCAGCTGGCAAATTGCAACCGGTTGACATGTTTATTGTAGCAGCCCATTTGCTGCCCCAACTTGTGCCATCTGAAGACTCGGTAGTTGCAGCAAGCCTCCTGAGCAACGAGATTTATGGTTTGTATAAATCATCAGATGACCCAGTTTTTGTGGTCTTTCGATTTCCTTAAACGTATGTCGAGCTGCTTTGGTTTTATTTGCGATTCTCCGTGCTTTATAGATATATTTGTATACATGCCTGTAGTATAGAAATGAAATAACAGTAATGCTGCTACCAGTCCCTAGAATGTGAGTGACAGCTGCCCTTCTTTAAGCAGCTGGGGGGGCACATCCAATGGGCACCTGTCCATTGGGGTTCCCATTCATTTTGTGGATTCAAGCAGTGCCTGTGTGGCTTCCCAGTCAGAAGCCAGGCAGCCAATGGTTTTAACACCCTTTAAAACAGCTGTCACCACTGTGGGGCCATCCAGATGTTTTGAACTCCCATCAGCTGGCAGGAGTTCCTAGTCTAAAACCTCTGGGGTGCACCAGGCTGGCAGAAGCCAATTTTAAACTGTAAATGGCATGGCTGGAACTCACCCCCATGCTGCAATAGCTAAATCAGGACCAGAATCCACTTTTCCACATGTCTTATTAATTTAGCCCAGTTCTGAATGATGTACAGTGGTACATTGGGTTAATTTGTTCCGGAGGTCCGTACTTAACCTGAAACTGTTCTTAACCTGAAGCACCACTTTAGCTAATGGGGCCTCCTGCCGCTGCCGTGCCACCACCACGCGATTTCTGTTCTCATCCTGAAGCAAAGTTCTTAACCCTAAGTACTATTTCTGGGTTAGCGGAGTCTGTAACCTGAAGCGTATGTAACCCGAGTTACCAGTGTATAAGGACGGGGGAGTCAAGGAACTGCTTAGAACAGCATGCACTAAAAATGGACTGCAGTGTACAGTAAAATAATTTATTGCTTCTTCCTGTACATGGCTTTCCTTACAAGTAAGGAAGATCCTCTTTGTATGAATGGTGTAGCTGTGCTTTTTTTTGGGGGGGGGAGGGAGAGGTGTTACAAAATGTTAGCGCAATTGAGGCATCGATTTTAAAGGAGGACTGGGGGTTTTTTGTGGGGGCAGAACACCCAACAACATGGAACAATTTAAACAATGCGCTAGCACAGTGTTACGGGGCTAGGTGTTTCTGACCCTGTTTAATTCATGGTGCAAATCCTGCGCCTCCTTGGGGTAAGCGAGGGGCCTTTGCCACGGTGGCCCTGTAAACCGGTCAGGAGTTCCTCTCGCACATCTCAGAAAGTCCTGTTATCTGTTCCGCCTCTTTTCCTTTTTGCTCCTGCTGCTGCTGCTGACGGCTCCGTTCATGGCCGGCGCTTGGACTGCTTTGGCGTGGCCCGTAGCTTTTAAATGTTCGAAGAGCTTATTCCGCGACTGGAACTCACAGCTGCAGGTAACACACTGGAGGGAAGCTTCGTGCTGGCAGTGGGGGAGAAGAAGATTTGTGAGCCTTCCTTGCCGGCAGACGGCACAAATGTTTAACTTCGCCTTACAGGGGCAGAGCCACAGCACATATTTAGAGCACGTGACTTCTCCCATGGCAGGCCTGCAATGCCTAGTATTCTTAAACTACAGTTGCCAGGGTTTTTTTTGGGCGGGGGGGAGAAGCCACGTACTTCAAATTTTCAGGGTGGCTCTGCCCCGAAGTTTTTCTAGTCCTGTTTTGTTTCCCTTCTTATAATATATACAATTTTTTAGTGAAACTTTTCAACATACAATAAAAACCAAACTAATCTAAAGAAAACAAGAGAAAAAGAAAATGCAGATCTTAAGCCAGGCATAAGCAAACTAAGGACTGGGGGCCGGATCCTGCCCAATCGCCTTCTAAATCCAGCCTGCGGACGGTCTGGGAATCAGTGTGTTTTACAGGAATAGAATGTGACTTTTTATTTGAAATGCATCTCTGGGTTATTTGTGGAGCATAGGAATTCATCATTCCCTGCCCCCCAAGGTCTGACGGACAGCAAACCGGCAATCTGCTGTAAAGGTTTGCTGACCCCTGCTCCAGATGTTTTGGGACTACAGTTCCCATCATCCCTGACCACTGGGCCTGTTGGCTATGGATGATGGGAGTTGTAGTCCCAAAACATCTGGCGGGCCGAGTTTGCCTATGCCTGTCTTAACCCTTATCTCACACAGAAGGGGTGGGCCCTCTGACCAGGGAGCTTCCCTTCCCTGCCTCTCACACAGCTTGGGGCTGACGGAGGTGGTAAAAAAAGATGCACATCTAAAGCACTTATACATACCATTGCTTGATGCTCTGAAGATCCTCTTGGAGCAGAGCTTTTCTTTGTGTCTTTCGTTTTCTTCCCTTTTGCTTTCATATTGCTAGAAGAAGAAAAAGAAGAGGCATTTTCTTCCCCTGCACGGCCATCTCTGAGCACCCTGGTCAGCCACAGCCAGATGGAAGTTAAATTAACAGGAACGGCACATGCAAGGATTCAAGGACTTTGAAACTAGCATTAAAAAAAAATAAATCCTTTGCAGAATGTTCTTAAAAATGATCCCGTTATACCAGGGGCTGGAGCACCAGCGACCCTCTAGCCCAGTGGCTCCCAAACCATTTTTTTGGCCCACCAACCCATTGCTTCCAAACTCATCGCCAGTGCCCCCCACCCTATAAAAAGAACTATTCATTTCATGGCTAACTAAGGAAGGTAACACCCCAATAAAATTAAAAATAAAACTAAATAGTTTCATTAACTGGATTTTGAGTGAATGTGCAATTAATCGTCACTATTTTTATTTTATAGTTTTATTAACTGAACAAAACTGATTACCTTAACGTCTGTGGAACGCTCTCCCCAGAGAGGCTCACCTGACACCATCATTAAACATTTTTCTTTAATGCCTTTGGCCATTAAATAATCTACGGCCTGTTAAAGCTGCTGTATGTGTGGGGGGGGAGGGAACTGTTATGATTATGTTGTCTATTATTATGCTCTGTATTTTGCTTTTATTTTTATGCCCAGCAACATGTATTCTTAATGTTGTACCTGGAATCTTTTGCTAAAGGGCAATATATAAATGGAATAAATAATAACAGCAGCACATGCTTTTTGAAGTCTGATAGTCATTTTACACCTTCCGTGCTCCTCCTACGCATGTCCAAAGTCTGTTTTGGGGGCCTAATTCGGCCCCTGTGGCAGTTTAGTTCCTGGGGGGAAATCCAAAAAGCTCAACAACTTTGGTCGGCCCTCACACATGTTCACTTTATCAAATTTGGTCCTCTTTGGAAAAAAACTTTGGAAACCCCTGCAAGGGGCTACACTGCCCACTTTGGGAACCAATGCCCTGGATGTCCTCAGGCTACACCCCCCACACCATTCCTGAATGCCAGCCATGCTGGTAGGAGCTGATGGGAAAAGGAGTCCCAAAAACACCCAGCTTCCCACGCACCTGTATGATTTAAATTGCACCACAAAGGATTCAAACCGCATTGCAGACTGCTGCGTTCAGCATCCCCACAACTTTAAACACTTACCTTTTCACCTCTACTTTGGGCTCTGTGGTGGGCTCTGCAGTTTCCCCAGCACTTGCATCTTCCAGGTTGTGGCTTTGGCTGACGTTTCCCGCTTCGTCAGTCTCGCTGCTCTGCTTGGTGCTACCGGCCTGGGTAGAAAACTCGGCTGGGGGCTCCCCTGGGCTTTTGTCGCTGGGAGGGTCTTCCTGCACCTGTTTGAATAAGAGAAGCATTCGTGACACCCAAGAGAAATGTGCAGACACACCAGAGAAATCCATGTTCTAAGATCTAGGCAGGATCTATATTGATCTGTAAAAACGTTATTAAATTTAGTGTTATGTAACTCTCAATGCAGTTTTCCATTGTCGAAGGCTGGCTGCTCTACAGCGCCCTCTGGTGTCACATTTTAATAATGTGCTTTTAACGTTATAAGCGACCAGTGTAGATCCGTCCCTGGAGCGTTGACAGGAAAACCTGTGGCCCCCCTAGATCAGGGGTGGGGGGTCCTTTTCAGACCAAGGGCCTCATTCCCTCCCGACCGTCTTGGAGCCACCTGCCAGAGGCAAAAGTGAGCAGAGCAATAAATGTGAAATGTTACCGTTGTACAAAAGGCAACTTTTCCCACCCACACTCATTCCTCTTTAGCCCAGGCAAGTAGGAGGCACAATCAGAGTCCAATGACACATTCCAGCTAGGCAAAAACACTCAAGGAGGGTGAAAAGCAGGACTGGTGTGGGGTGTGACTCAGGAAGGCATGCAGCCGGGGACCAGATTCAAGATTCCAGGGAGGCCACAGGCCTGAGGTTCTCCCACCTGTGTTCTAGATGCTGCTGGGGTATGGGGTGTGTTAGGGGAGGGGTAGTACCTGTGGGTTCCACCCTGCACTCAGCTCTCACCTGTAGCTCCCAGAGCAGTGGTTCTCAACCTGTGGGTCCCCAGATGTTGTTGGACTACAACTCCCATCATCCCTGAGCTCTGGCCTTGCTAGCTAGGGGTGATGGGAGTTGTAGTTCAACAACATCTGGGGACCCACAGGTTGAGAAAGGCTGTCCTAGAGGCTGTCAACATGCAACAGCGGCCACACTCTGGGAAACACTTTTGACTGGCCGGCGGCAAGTCTATCAGGGCACAATCTACTCAGGATTCAGGCCACCCACAAATGCAGGCTTGCCAGAAACACGAGGGTTCAGAACTGGTTCAGCAGTCAACTTCTCCTAGGGAAAGCCAAGGGACCCCTTAACAGAACTCCAATTCCCATCATTCTTTGCAGGAAGAAGGCACTGCTGCAAGGGTACTACCATATCTGCCCCAAGAGAATCACCCTTCCCTGAACCAACACTCCTCTCATCTGAGAAACCAGGAGCTGCAGTCAGAAGGGAAAGGAGAGGGTGGGTCACCCCCATGGCTATTTAAACACAGCAGGGAAGGAGCAGGGCAGAAGGGAGAGCCGCCAGGAGCAGCAGGGACCTTAAGAAACTGCACTCTGGAAACAGAGAAGGCCCAAGGCAAGCCATTCCTTTAACCTGGGAATGATGGAACTACAGTTCCCTTTTTTTCCTCCTTAAAAGAGGGCTCTGCTTCATTCTTGCCTGCCCTCTGGTGGACACTGGTGGGAGTGCAGCAACTTGAAGTCACCTGGCAGCCAAAGGGGTTTTTCTACAGCTCTGGCCCGTCCTCTCCCCCTCTTCAAATGTGGTCCTCACTGGCTTAAGGGCCCTCAAAAGATGACCCCCACAGGGAATTGGCAGCCCCCCACCCCCAGGCTTGGATGCGCTCAAGGCCCAGTTTTCATCATGGGTTAAGAGCCATAATGAGAGAAATGGTTGTAGCGTCGTGGGGATTAACCATGCACGCCACATAATTGAACACATAAACTGAAAAGACAATTTGCACTCAAGGCATCTGCAGTGGTGTAACTAAAGAGTGAATGCACCCATTGCTGGTGGAGATTATACAACACAAGACATGCAACAGGAATTCACACCAAAAAATGAAATAAAAAAAATCTTACCATCATTGGTTTTTGTTTCTTTCTCTGCTTCTTTGAGAGCCTGTAAAAACAAAGTATTAAGATGTCAGTACTGCTCATTTTGGGATGCGGGTGGCGCTGTGGGTTAAACCACAGAGCCTAGGACTTGCCGTTCAGAAGGTTTGAATCCCCGCAACGGAGTGAGCTCCTGTTGCTGGGTCCCTGCTCCTGCCAACCTAGCAGTTCGAAAGCACGTCAAAGTACAAGTAGATAAATAGGTACCACTCCAGCGGGAAGGTAAATGGCGTTTCCGTGCGCTGCTCTGGTTCTCCAGAAGCAGCTTAGTCATGCTGGCCACATGACCCTGAAGCTGTGCGCCGGCTCCCTCGGCCAATAAAGCGAGATGAGAGCCAAAACCCCAACTGGACCTAATGGTCAGGGGTCCCTTTACCTTTACTTTACTGCTCATTTTAATTTTTTTCTGATAAAGGAAGCACTATTTAAGATAATTATTGTCATTGTTATTATTAATTGAATTTGTATACCGCCCCATACCCGTAGATATCAGTGTGGTTCACTACAATAAAACCACAATAAAAAAACAAAATACATAATAAAAATGAGAACAAAAACAACCCATTAATCCTCCCTTCCACAACACATTTAAAAGGGCATCAGATGACAGACACCCAAAGGCCTAGTTAAAGAGGAACATTTTTGTCTGGGGCCTAAAGGTTACAAAAATCAGTACTGAGATGGCCACTGCTCTCAGACGCACAATCTAGACAGACACGACACACGAGGAAAAAGGACCTAGAGGGAGGAGGAAAAAGCAAGTGCTTAAGTAAGAGCCATTCACTTTTATGGTCATGAACATGGGACCACTATTCAAGCAGGAGACAATCTTGCTCCATGTTTTTTTGTGACCCCAAACACGCTCCCACCTGCCTAGCAGTGGCATTAAAGACATTGATTTTTACAATATCCCATTACCAAAGGAGCTTTTACAGTAACAGCTGAGGGACATAGGAAGCTGCCTTATATTGAGTCAGGCCACTGGCCCATCTAGTTCAGTGCTGCATCCACTGACTGGCAGCAGCTCTCCAGGATTTGGATAGGAAGTCTTTCCCTCCTTGGAGGTGCTTGGGATTGAACCTGGGAGATTTTGCATGCAAAGTAGATGCTCTACCACATCTTTCCCCATCTTGTAATAAATACTTTTGTTTGGGTAGCTCTTCTGTCTCCTCTTCCTCGTCAGCATTCAGTTCATTCTCATCAGCCGCAGCAACAGAAAATCCCTCCTCTTCCTCCTCCAGTTGTTGCCGCAACAAGGCTACCATCTCTCTGTGCTTCTTGGACTTTTCGTGGTTCTTCATGCTGCAAAGAATTGTCAGAGAGGAGTTATGAAGAGAACAGCTGGGCCTGAGCAGCCTGACAACTGCAGAAGTGGATTAAACACAGAGACACACTTGTCTGTGCAATCAATGCAACTTTCTTCCAAGAAAGTCTGACACGTGACAAGCAATATCAGGGGTCAGCAAACTTTTTCAGCAGGGGGCCGGTCCACTGTCCCTCAGACCTTGTGGGAAATGAACGAATTCCTATGCCCCACAAATAACCCAGAGATGCATTTTAAATCAAAGGACACATTCTACTCATGTAAAAACACGCTGATTCCCAGACTGTCCGCGGGCCGGATTTAGAAGGCAGTTGGACCACATCCAGCCCCCGGGCCTTAGTTTGTCTACTCATGGTCTATATATTCCCCCAGGAAAGCCAGTTTTCTTTTCAGGGGGTGTCAAGGGGGTTAGAAAAAGAGAGAAACTCACGCTTTATCGGTCTTGAAGGATTTATCACAAGCAGGGCAGTAGAGATCATCATAAAAGTCAGCCTCGTCAACCTCTTCACTCAATTTATCTGAAAGAGATAAGCAACAGTAGAAATGGCTCAAGTAAAGATACTTGGAACAGTATTTCTACGCTTGATTACTCAGGGCTAAGTCCTACCGAATGGCATTAATGGGGGTTACATTTCCAACTGAAACCTTACAAGTGAGTGATAGTCATGCCTAGTCAAAAGGAAATCCCATTTGGCCTGTAATCCTATGCACAATATTTATTTATTTATTTCCTTATAGCATTTAAATTCCAAGCTTTTTCTCCACAGAGCTCAAGGTGACAACCACAGTTCTCATTTAACCACCGCAACAACCCTACCAGGTAGATGATGCTGAGAGGCAGCGACTGGCCCAGTATCCCCCAGTAGTTTCATGGCCAAAGGGGGATTTGAACCCTGGTCTCCCAGGTGCTTGTCCGACACTCTAATCCAGGCACCCCCAAACTCGGCCCTCCGGATGTTTTGGGACTACAACTCCCATCATCCCTGACCACTGGTCCTGTTAGCTAGGGATGATGGGAGTTGTAGTCCCAAAACATCTGGAGGGCCAAGTTTGCCTACGCCTGCTCTAATCTCTCTTGGGAATAAATACCACTGGATTTCAGTTACGTTACAGCAACCCACTTGAGTATCTGTGCTGTCTTAAACTACAGCTGCTTCTTTGCTTAAAAGACCTGATGAACTGATTTGCTAATGTTAATATATTGCCGTTTTCACCGCACAAGAAGCCTGCAACTCATGCACATTTAATTCGTGCACATTTAATTTGTGCAAATTTGAAATTAAAAGGGGGCAGGAAAAAAATACTTTGGCAATCCCACCTGCCACTGAACCCAAAGTGCTTTGACTATACACAATTTTGGTTCCAGGCATAATCCCTGGAACATAATCCCAGGGTAACTTGCTGTCTTCCTGTATTTGTTGCAAACTGCAAGTTGACTCAAGAACCTCTGACTGCTTGGCAAGTTCCCTAGTCTGGAACCCAGCAGAAAACACTGGCAGATTTACCCAGCTCTGCCATTCGTGGCAAACTGCAATCTCTCCCTTACCATCTTTTGACTCCTGCTCCTCCTCCTTCTCTCCTTCATCAGAACCATCTCCAAACTCCTTTTCGTACTGGGCTTCCATCTGCTGCAGTTCTCGCTCCAGATCGGACATGACAATCCAGCTCTGCTCCTTATACTGCTCCACCAGCCTTTGAAAGGAGAAGGTTCGATTTGTGTGACATGCTTGGCTATCAAAATGGCCCCACCAGCAATGAACTCTCGAATCTCCCAAACAGATGAAGCAGGGGCAGACTCGGGAAATACGGTGCCTTGAGCAAGGACACAATTTGGTGCTTCCTTCCCCAACAAATATTTCTTCTTTTCACAATAATTCCTTTTGGGTATAGTTGATTCCACCCACCCACCCACCCCAGTAGGTAGCCATACCAATACAGGCACTGCCCTAAATCCAGTGCTGAGATGAAGGGACAGAACAATTTAAGAAGGATGTTGACAAGCTGGAAAGTGTGCAGAAGAGGGCAACCAAGATGATCAAGGCTCTGGAAACTACCGTATTTTTTCATGTATAACACGCCCCCGTGTATAAGATGCCCCCTATTTTTGAGGATTCCAAATTAAGAAAATGGGGGGGGGAATTGCCCGATGTATAAGATCACCCCCCTTTTCTTAACATAATTTTTAAAGGAAAAAAACCTAGTCTTATACACGGGAAAGTATGGTAAGTCTTATGAGGAGCGGTTAAAGGAGCTGGGCATGTTTAGCCTGGAAAAGAGGAAACTGGGAGGAGATAGGATAGCTATCTTCAAATATCTTAAAGACTGTCACATGGAAGAAGGAGCAAAAGTTTGCTTTCTCCTGCCCTGGAGGGTAGAACTCGAACCAATGGATTCAAGTTATAAGAAAGGAGTTTCCGACTAAACATCAGGAAGAACTTTCTGACCTTTAAGAGCTCTTCAACTCCCTTGGAAGGTTGTGGACTGTCCTTCCTTGGAGGTTTTTAAGCAGAGGGTGTATAGCCATCTGTCATGGGTGCTTGAGTTGAGATTCCTGCATCGCAGGGGGGTTGGACTAAACGACCCACAAGGTCCCTTACAACTCTACAGTTCTCTGATTTTATGAGTCCCTGAACCATTCAGAGAACAGGAGAGCACAGTGATAAGAGTCTCTGTCTTCAGGGCTGGTGTCCAGCATCAATGGACAGCTGCCCAGGTCCACACCACCACAGAGGCCCACTGCGCATGCTCAGAGGCTCTGCTCTCCTTGCTGCTGCTCCCCTTCACACTTCCTGCCTGACCCCACCTCTCACAGCGAGAACGCAAGCAGTGACAAGAGCAAGCAGACCAAGCTGATGCGGGGAAGAAGAGGAGGAGGAGTTTGGATTTAATATCCTGCTGTATCACTACCCGAAGGAGTCTCAAAGTGGCTAACATTCTCCTTTCCCTTCCGTCCCCACAACAAACACTCTGTGAGGTGAGTGAGGCTGAGAGACTTCAGAGAAGTGTGACTAGCCCAAGGTCACCCAGCAGCTGCATGTGGAGGAGCGGGGAAGCGAACCCGGTTCACCAGATTACGAGTCCACCGCTCTTAACCACTCCACCACGGGGAAGCTGTGGCGCTCCAATGTTTCTGGACTCCAGCTCCCATTGGCTTCAGCCAGCACGGCCAATGGCCAGGCATGATGGGAGTTGAGGTTCCACAACAATCTGGAGCCCCGCAGCTTCTCCACCCTTACGTCAAGTTCCCTTTCTGGGCAGTGGTGAGGATTAGGGGAAGCAAACAGGGCATGGATAGTGCATCTTGCCCAAGCCTACCCTGCAAAAAACATGGGAACCAGCACTGTGCCCTTCCCTATGTCTCCCCCTTCAAATAGACAACTGCATTTCAGGAAGGAAGCTTCCAGCCTCGCCTCTGCTTTGACGTGATAGTTTTCTACAGGCAGGGATGGATTGTTTTGTTATGCATTGTAAAGGGTGGTGTTCTTTTATGGACCCTCCCTGTTTGGCTGTCGCAATCTGCAAAGGATAGGATATATACCATGAAAATAAATACCGTATTTTTCGCTCTATAAGACGCACCAGACCACAAGACGCACCTAGTTTTTGGAGGAGGAAAACAAGAAAAAATATATTCTGAATCTCAGAAGCCAGAACAGCAAGAGGGATCACTGAGCAGTGAAAGCAGCAATCCCTCTTGCTGTTCTGGCTTCTGGGATAGCTGCGCAGCCGCATTCGCTCCATAAGACGCACACACATTTCCCCTTACTTTTTAGGAGGGAAAAAGTGAGTTTTATAGAGCAAAAAATACGGCAAAATAAATTGGCTAAGAGAAAGCTTCCCATACTTTGCTTGCTTCAGTTTCTGCTTCCGGCGCAGCTCCTCCGCCTTCTTCGCTTTCTCAGCGTTCTGCTCTTCCAGAAGCTTCCGGTGCGCCTGAACCCGCTTGTCCCTCTTCCGGATGAAGGCCACCAGCTCGCGGACCAGCTCGTTGCGCTCCCGCCTGGCTTTGTCGCGCGTCTTCTTGTTCTCCTTCTCCATCGCTCGCTTCTCCCAGCGGTTGGAGGCTTGCCTGGTGTCGTACTCTTCCTTCCAGGCAAAATTCTTCCGGGTGCAGAAACTCTGCCAGTATCCATAGAAGGGGTGGACGACCTACTTGGGAGGAGAGGGGAGCAAGAGCACAGAAGAAAGGATCAACAATTAACTACCTTTCAAAATGAGTCATTTAAAGGGACGATTTACAACCCCTTTTGGACAGGAAGGACTTGGCCACTGTAGACCACGGCCTAGCAACTGACAGGCTGGATTGCTGCAATGTGCTCTACATGGGGCTGCCCTTGAAGATCAACTCAGAAACTTCAAAACTGGCCCAAAATGCAGTGGCCAGATTAGTGACAGGGTACGCTCAGATTTCACCTAGGCTCTGTTTCCAAACAGCTGGCCTGGCTGTCAGTTGGTTTCCAGGCCGGGTTCAAGGTGCTCACATTAGAGTTTGAAGACCTACATGACGAAGGCCCTCAAAAGACATGGAAGACGACCTCCTTCCCTACAGACTCTCTCGGCTATCAGGATCAGAAGAGGGGGCCCTCTACTCCATGGAGGTGTCATGGTAGATCTTAATGTGTTCATATAGAAGGGCTCACCATAGGAGCCTAGATCACCAGTCTAGATTTCTGGAAAGAAGCAATTGCACTGGTGGAGAAGAGGAACGTCCACTATGTAATACCAGTATCAGATGGTAGTGGTGGTTGCTCGTGAGTAACCAGTCAGGACTCCGACCTGTCTTTTACAGGTTTTGTTTTGGTGCAAAACTACCGTATTTTTTGCTCTATAAGACTCACTTTTTCCCTCCTAAAAAGTAAGGAGAAATGTGTGTGCGTCTTATGGAGCAAATGCAGGCTGCGCAGCTGTCCCAGAAGCCAGAACAGCAAGAGGGATTGCTGCTTTCACTGTGCAGCGATCCCTCTTGCTGTTCTGGCTTCTGAGATTCAGAATATTTTTTTTCTTGTTTTCCTCCTCCAAAAACTAGGTGCGTCTTGTGGTCTGGTGCGTCTTATAGAGCGAAAAATACGGTATTTGCAGTGCAGAACCACAAGTCCATGTCTGCCTCAATCGCTAGCAGAATCTGGGAGTGGCCGTTTCCGGGTCCTCCCCCGACATAAGAGCTTCATCACCCCCAGCCTTTTCCTTCCTTCTTTGCGTTTTACACCTCTGCACAAGGTGGGCAACGGAAGAGGCGTGCTTCCCTCCTGGCCGGCTTGGCCAGGAGCGGTGCTGAGGCTCCCAGCAGCATCCTCTAGCCCTTTCCCCTCCTTTACCCGGGAGGTGTGGCTTTCCCCACCCTCAGACTGACAACGTGCGACGTTGGGGCTCCCAGCATCCTCCTCTAGTCCCCTCCCCTCTTCCCCACCGGAGGTGTGGCTTTCCCCATTGCAGGAAGAGGAACTGCTTCTCAGGATTTTCAGAGATCCCTGTATCCCAACTGCCCCTCTGCCTCCCTTCCCTGTTCCGATGGCAGTCTCCTGACAACCAGCATATGGGGACGAGTTAGCAGCAAACCAAACTACAGGTGCACCATGCAAAAAACTGTGTTACAAATCAATTAGTCCTCCACTGCAGGGTTTTGGGTGAGATGACACTTGAGGTCCCTTTCCCAACCCTACAGTTCTATGAGCCGATGAGTCTACAGTGCAATCCTATATATGTCTACTCGGAAGTAAGCGCCACTGAGTTCAGTGGGACTTACACCCAGGTAGGTGTGTACAGATCGTGAAGCTGAGCCTCCAATACTTTGGCCACCTCATGAGAAGAAAAGACTCCCTGGAAAAGACCCTGATGTCGGGAAAGATGGAGGGCACAAGGAGAAGGGGACGACAGAAGACAAGATGGTTGGACAGTGTTCTCGAAGCTACCAGCATGAGTTTGACCCAAGTGCGGGAGGCAGTGGAAGACAGGAGTGCCTGGCGTGCTCTCGTCCATGGGGTCACGAAGAGTCGGACACGACTAAACGACTAAACAACAACAACAACAAGGTGTGTACAGGACTGCAGCCTTGGCTTCTTACCGTGTCAAAGTCACTCTGGGAGTCTCCAAAACTTGGAAATTCTTCAGCATCTTCCTCCGGCATGGATTCCATTTCTTCCTTCGCAATCATTTCGAAGACGTGCCGATACACCGCGAAGAAGCCCTGAAAGAGATCGCAGAGAGAGAAGGCAGGGCTCAGTTACCTGCACAGGTGACTAAACGGAAGTGATGGTGTGTGGGAAGAACTGTTCAGGTTTCCCAGCTTCTGATACACAATTCAACTGTTGGGCTGGTTTGTAACCATCCCCCGTTAAGGTGCATTCAGATGTGAGGAATATCCTGTTAGTTTCCCAGATTAGTTTGTTTTCTAATGTTCCTGTCACACTGCAGGACGTGTTGCATTATGGAAATGTGACTTTTTAACCAACATATGGGCATGTCGTTCTATATTTTGCTCACAGCAGTGGGTACCAACATCACCCCCCGATTTCTGCACACGACACATGCTTCTGTTCCTCTAGGAAAGAGCTGGATGCTGGCATACCCCACCCCCAATTGAATCGCTTTGCTCCCACGATTTTCTGGATCAATGAGGCTGCAAATTAGTGATTTAGTTCTCTGGGTAACTATAACCTATGCATAAGGGAGGGAGGCGTCTCTGGACTTGGAGGAATGCCGTGGTTTGCAGAAGCACCCAAAAAATATTTTGTGGGTGGAATCTAAGAAGAGAAGGGGGAAGAAAGAACTCTGTGAGCTCAGCAGCCACAGACACCTGTTGGCTGATAAAACATAAGATCAAAAGCACATATTGTTATAGGAATGTATTAGATAAAACGTAAAAGAATTATACAATAATAAGAGTAGATTCATTTGTAAAAAAAAAAAGGGAGGGGGGATATACGGTGGGAAAGACGGGAAGTCCAATGTGTTGGTATGTATATGATTTTGGAAAAGTTTTTGTTTCTTTCTTTTTTTCCTTTAATTTTTTCTTTCTTTTCAGGTATATAAAATTTGTATATAATCTTTGTATAAATGTTGGAAAGTATATTATAATAAGCCTTGTAATGTAATATGACAATGTTTACCGATGCATTATAAGAATGTTAAAAAATAAATAATATGCAAAAAAAAAGATAAAATAAAAGGGATCTTGAGACGGGAAACAGAGTGTAATATCTTGAAAACAGCAAGGCTGGCTGGTATTGTGGACAGGAATCTACCACAGTGCAACAACATCCGTTACAGGTCTCACTGGACACTGCCTAACTTCTATGGTTCTCTTCGTGTTGAGTTACCTTCTCATCATCTCCATAGCCAGAGTAACAGGTAACGGTGAAATATTGGAAGATGTCCAGGCTGTCATCTTGGTATTCTCCATCGACGCCCCCTTTCAGCAAAGCTTCCCTGTGATTGTCGTACCTAAGAAGAAGAACAGAAAGCAAAGCCTGAAGCTTTTCAGTGCAGAATGAAAGAAAGTCACCATTCTCCTTTCAATCCCAGGGCATTGGCTTAGACTCTGTCATAGGCGGCTGAGTGGGGACTTGGACTGCGACCATCCAGGGAAGGAGATGGCAAAGGCTTACCAGGCTCTTTCTTGGGGATCGCTCAGGACGTCGTACGCAGCCTGGATCAGCTTGAACTGCTCGGCCGCTTCTTCAGCGTTTTCGAGGTTCTTGTCTGCAGAGACACAGCAGAGGGATTGAAGCAACACGGCCAGGTTGAAATCAGGGAAGAACGGGAAAACGCCAGTGACATGGCAGGAAGTAAATATATTAAACCAGCCGAAATAATTTGCAGCAAGATGAACAGCCTGGGTCCAAAAAATACAGGGTTTCATCCAATGTTAGTTTCCCTCAGAGTAAGCCCACTGAAATTAATAGGCACAACTTACAGAATCACAGAACTGTAGAGCTCGAAGGGACCACGAGGGTCATCCAGTCTGACCCCCTGCAATGCAGGAATCTTTTGTCTGATGTGGAACTTGAACCCACAATTTCTTATCTTATACAATATTTTTTACTTCCTCCTTTGGTGATTTTCCATTTTTATCACTTATTCTGCATTCTTAATTTCTCTATTACTCTTAATTATCATTAACTAATAATTCTCCTCATAGTCTTTTTTGCAATATTTCAAATAATTCTCCTTAACAAAACTTCTTGCAATCCTACTAGCGTAATCTGTTCATTACAATTACTTTTCAAATAATTTGTATATTTACTCCAGTCTTCTAAGAATCTCTGGTCCCGCAGGTTTCGAATCCTTCCTGTTAGTTTATCTAGCTCTGCATAGTCCATCAGTTTCATCCTCCATTCTTCTTTCGTCGGTTATTCTTCTTGTTTCCATTTTTGTGCCAATAATATTCTTGCTGCCGCCATTGCATATAAAAACAACTTACAATCCTGTCTATTTATATCATCTCCTACAATGCCAAGTAAAAATGCTTCTGGTTTCTTAATAAATGTATATTTCAACATCTTTTTCATCTCATTATATATCTTTTCCCAGACGTTTTTCACTTGCCACCATTCCATTTCAATGGATCTACTCTGAGGAGAGTCAGCATTGGCTACAATTCATGTAACTCAGGTATCTAAGGTTTGGGTAGAGAGACGAGTCTTCAGCATACAGAGAAAGTGATATAACCCAGGTGTCAAGGGCACCTCTGTGGGGGGGATTCCACAGCCTAGGGGAAGTCTTAAGGGAAGGAGGGGGGGATCTTAAGGGAAGGAGGGGGGTCTTTCAGGTTTTAGGGACGTATGTGAGCCCCTTGAACTGGGCCCAGAAACAAACGGAAAACCAGTGCAGCTGTTTTGAAATGGGCTGCGCAGCTGCTGCGTTTTGGATCCTTTTAGAAGTTTCAGAGCCATCTCCAAGTGCGGTGGTCAAGTATCTCTGGTCAAAAGGGGCCATAGCTGGCAAACCAGCCAGAACTGGAAATGCATTCCTAGATTCAGAAAACTGTAGAGTTTCGACCCCAAGGGTCATTTAGTCCAAGCCCCTGCAATGAAGGAATCTCAGCTAAAACATCCATGGCAGATGGCCACCCAACCTCTGCTTAAAAACCTCCAAGGAAGGAGAGTCGGAAGGGAGTTGAACAGCTCTTAGTGTCAGAAAGTTCTTCCTGATGTTTAGTCAGAATCTCCCTTCTTATAACTTGAATCCATTGGATTGAATCCTACCTTCCAGAGCAGGAGAAAACAAGCTTTCCCCATCTTCTATGTGACAGCCCTTTAGATATTTGAAGATGGCTATCATACCTGCTCTCAGTCTCCTCTTTTCCAGGCTATACATATCTAAGTCCTTCAACCGTTCCCTCCTATGTCTTGGATTCCAGACCCTTAATCAGGCATCCCCAAACTTGGCCCTCCAGTTTTGGGACTGCAACTCCCATCATCCCTAGCTAACAGGACCAGTGGTCAGAGGTGATGGGAATTGTAGTCTCAAAAATAGCTGGAGGGCCAAGTTTGGGGATGCCTGCCCTTAATCATTCCTAGCCGTCAAGGACAGTTATTAATCCTTATCGATCACCACGAGATGTGCTTTCAAGTAGGAAGGCTTAGGCTCAAGACATAAAAGATGCCACATGGAACATGCCTTAAAACATTGAAGAGCTCCCATATCCGTCAGGCAGTCTTCCAAAGCCACTGAGCATACAAGTCCTCATTGGGCTGTTTTGGGGTGTCCCCCCCACAACGTTGGTGGTTTTGTGCTTCTGCAATGTTTGGGGCTCCTGTTGCTGATGCCTCCCTGAACTCAATGGGATCTATTTCTGAGTAAACATGTATAGGATCGTGTTGTCAGAGGTTGCTCATAAAAAGCGCACTCCATAGCATTTGTGCTGCCAGCCACAGTTATTATGACCTCACTAAAACAATTAATAAACTATGCAGAGACACCCTTCCTGTGTTTGGATAATGCAAGAGTACAACATAACAAAGCAATATGGTTGGCATCCAGTGCCAGTCATTCTTAGAGTACATGCACTGAAATCAATGGCCTATTCTCAGTACAGTATAACTACCGTATTTTTCGCTCTATAACACGCACCCGACCATAATACGCACGTAGTTTTTAGAGGAGGAAAATCCGTAGGCATGCCACCCGTAGGCATTCCCTCCATAACACGCACAGACATTTCCCCTTACTTTTTAGGAGGAAAAAAGTGAGTGTTATGGTGCAAAAAATACGGTAATATATTAGTTGGCTATTCAATATATCTAATATAGTGGACAAAAACAGCTGAGAATTCTTTAACATTTTTAAAGGCTAACAAATTGGTTATGGTGCAGGTTTTTGCCATAATAAATTTGTTATTCTTTAACAGGAGTCTTTGCTCTTTTTCGCCACAACAGACTAACAAAGCTACAGTTCGGGAAATATATCGAACAATGGCTTATTTTACATCAAAGTACCGTTTACCTTTCTAAGCCCCTCTGCAGACAGTAAGAGGGTCAAAAAGCAGGATATTAAGCTAGCAAGAATTAACAACTAATCAGGTGTCGGATTAAGAATACAGCTTCATTCTAGGCTACCAAATTTAATTTAATATTAGTCACGATATAGAGGCACCAAGTCTGTAAAGGTAAAGGGACCCCTGACCATTAGGTTCAGTTGTGACCGACTCTGGGGTTGTGGCGCTCATCTCGCTTTACTGGCCAAGGGAGCCGGCGTACAGCTTCCGGGTCATGTGGCCAGCATGATTAAGCCGCTTCTGGCGAACCAGAGCAGCGCACGAAAACGTGGTTTACCTTCCCACCAGAGCGGTACCTATTTATCTACTTGCACTTTGACGTGCTTTCGAACTGCTAGGTGGGCAGGAGCTGGGACCGAGCAACGGGAGCTCACCCCATCGGGGGGGATTTGAACCGCCGACCTTCTGATCAGCAAGTCCTAGGCTCTGTGGTTTAACCTACAGAGCCACCCATGTCCCAAGTCTGTAGCCCTCGCTATTGTCACTGTTGATGTTGTTAAGCAGAGTATGCAATGATTTTGCACTGAAAAGTGGAAGACACTTTGATTTTCATTTTAACAGAACTGATAGGTGCAGCTATTAAACAAACTTACATAGAAGTCACCTATACTGCATCTCAGAGGTAAACTCTGTTTTTCCAATGAGGCTTACTCCCAGGTAGTTGTGCATAGGATCAAGACCTGACTAAAGGAAGTTGAGTCTCAGGTAATAGGACAGAAACGCTGCACACTGTTTCTCTCTCTCTCAAAGTTTCATTTCTTTCCAGATTTTTTTTTGTGGGGCGGGGTGTGGGGGAGACATCCCAGAGACCAGGTGGGTCCCACGAGGTCAGGCAGAAACTATCTCGACCCCTCCCCCGTCAGGCCTGGCTGTAATTGACGCCACTACAGGTGCCATACAACACCCAATTACCGCATTTGTAATAATTCGATCATTCAGTGTGGCAGCACCTGCCCTTTGGAACGCCTTGCCTAGTGATATCAGGCAGGCGCCCTCACCTTACTCTTAGAAATGCTTAGAAATGCTGGTGTGAATCCGATTTAGTATATTAACTTCTCTGTGTTTCAATGTATTGTAACGCGCCCCACCCCCGCTCCCATTTTATGGTTTTATTTTTTTGAAAACGGATCTAAAGCGGTATATATATATATATTATGACACAAGTAAATAATAAATACCTGGATGCCAACGTAACGCCAGCCTCCGGTAGGCTCGCTTGAGGTCTTCGTCGGAGGCGTCGCGCTTTACCCCCAGGACCTCGTAGTGGCACTTCATCCTGAGAGGCGCCTGCGGGACTCAGCGCCACTCGGCAGAAGGCGAAGCAGAGCGTTCTGGGAAGCCCTCCTGGGCCGGCACCCTCGTGCTGAGGGCACCGAGAGACACAGCCGGCGAGAGGAGAGGAGGGACCGGAAGGAGCGGAGGAGCCATACAGGAGGCCAAAGCCACTTCCCGCTGCCGGGTTGGGAGGCGGAGCTGACGACGGAGCGAAGCGGCAGATCGGGATCAGCTGGAGTCAGCGCCGGGGACGCTGCTTGGATGGAAGGGAATTTGGCGCAGCGCTGAGCGGAGAAGGCTTTGGTGGCGGGCAGAACTCTCGGCACGCGGAAGTTCCGAAGCGGCGGATACTTTGATGTTGATAGAACGCCGGAAACCCGGACGTTCCAGCGCTATGGCGGCGTCAGAACTCCCAAGACACGAAAGTTCCGGGGCAGCGGAGACTCCTTTGATATTAATAGAACGCCGGAAGCCTGAATGTTCCAGAGCTATGTAGGGGAGGCTGCCCGTAGGTGTGCGCGCTAAAGCTATAAACGCCACCGGGGTAGGTAGAGGGGGGAGAACTCTTGGGAACACCGTTGACGCTAAAAAGCGAGTGAGAACGATTGTTTCATGTTTATTTTCTCCAGTTTTTCCAAATAACTATCTCCTTGCGGCGGCTCAGGTCGATTTGTTCTTTAAAGACACTAAGAGGCCAATAAAAACACGCGATATTTTGTAGTTTTGCGAAATTGCGGCCCTTTTTTTTTTTTTGCAGTAAGATTCAAGCTGCCGCGTGCAGACGTTATTTTGCTCAGAAATCAGCAAGAGGTGAGGTCGCGCAAGCGGGGTGAGCTTATTTGCTCCCAGTAGTGAATATAGTAGACATAATGTAAGAAGTTCCATTTTTATAGCGAGAGACTGGAAGACAGCAGTGAGTCCCTTTTTTCCAGTGCACTAGAAATGTGCTGTTTAAAAAAACAACCCAGAGCCAAACCAGTGTGATGCCAAACAGCAGTGCAAGGTACTGGAGACTGCAGTTCCGGTCTTGCACCACCCACAAAGGTCCCTTCATGACCTTGGATCAGCTATTCTCTCTGAGCCCAGCCTATCCTGCAGGCTTGTGGAGAAGGTAGAACTGGGTGGCTGCAAGTGCAGCACACTCAGCTGTTCTTTAGAGGAACATTCTATGAACATGCATTGTTTGGTCCAGGCATAGGCAAACTTGGCCCTCCAGATGTTTTGGGACTACAGTTCCCATCATCCCTGACCACTGGTCCTCTTCACTAGGGATGATGGGAGTTGTAGTCTCAAAGCATCTGGAGGGCCAAATTTGCCTATGCCTGGTTTGGTCTCATCCACAACTTTCATTTAAAGCACCTTTATGCCATTGTCATGGTTCCCCCACCCAAAAAATCCTGAGAACTATAGTTCATGGGTGCTTAGTTTTTAGGAGACCCCTCAGAGCTACAGTCCCAAAAAACTGAGGGGTGGGACTTCTCACAGTGGCCAGTCAGATGCCCATGTGGCCTTCAAGCTGGACACGGGCGCAACAACACTCTGCCCACTTTCAGTTGCCAGCAACTGGTATTCAGAGACATGTTGTTGAACATGAATTTGTCTAATTCTCCTTTAAAGCCGTCCAAGCTGGTAGTTATCACTGCCCCCTGTGGAAGTGAGTTCCATAGCTTAACTATGTGCTGCATAAAGAACACCAGCAATGACTACCTTCTCGATAGGTTATGGGCACAGGATTCTGCACAACACTATTGCATATGGCACCAATGGAGAATGGCAGTGGGCTGACACACAAGCCGGCTGATGGAAGAGTGTAAGAGGAACTTCTAACTACCTTTGTGCTGTTGCCTTTTCCCAGAAGGACATTAAAAACCATCTAACAAAAAGAAGAGCAGGTCTTCAAGTTTTCTTAATGTACAATGTTCTCCTGACTTGGCTGCAGCTTTTTTTTCCAGAAAACCGGTCCAGGTGGATATTTGGTTTGACCCAGTCCGTGCGTTCCTGTTGAACGACCACAAGAGATACTGCTACCCTTCTCCACACATCATCTAACCTTGTTAAAGGGCACTATCAGAAATGTTACTTGGAAGATATTACAAAACTAGCCCATAATCAATGATGCAGACAGTTTATAAAGTTAATGTACACAAACCAGTTACAAAAAAGTAGTAAAAGCTGTTTAAATGGTTGTAGATAATTTAAAAAGTCCCCTTTTTAAATGTTTCAGACTCCAGTTCCACCAAGTTTTCTCTTCAGCTTCCTCGAGCGCTGATGTAGTTTGTTTTTCTTTTTCTTCTTCAGGCTCATTTTGGGCTCTGGCTTCACTAGCTGTATTTCCTCAGGCTTTTCCTCAGCTGGCGTTTCAAAAACAACTTCTGTGGGATCTTCAGGAATCAGCGGCTTCTCTTCCTTCTTCTTCAGTTTCTGCAGCTCTTTCAATTGTTGCTTCTCTCTGAATTTTGCAGCTGTGGCTAGTCTTATTGCCCGGCGATGCTGGAAGCAGAAGAATACAATTAGCATGGCTACACCAAAATACATGTGTTGGAGCTACAACAGGAGACCAAACCCACGAGGAAGCTGCCTGATGCCGTTAGACCACTGGCCCATGTAAGCTCAGAGCTCTGTACATTAACTGACAGCAGCTCTCCAATGTTTTGGAAAGGATTTCCCCCATGCCCTGCCCAGACGTGCCCACGATTTAATCTGGCACCTTCCATATGCAAAGCATGAACCACAGCCCCTCACTATATTAATTCTGCAACCAATATATTTTAATGGGTTAGCATTAGTGGTTGCTGAACAACTTAGAAACCACTGTCTGGACTTAGAATCATAGAATTGTAGAGTTGGAAGGGACCAGAAGGGTCAACTAGTTCAACCCCCTGCAATGCAGAAATATTTTGCCCAACGTGAGGCTTGAACCCACGACCCTGAGATTAATAGTCTCATGCTCTACCGACTGAGCCATCTGCAGGCCTAATGTTCTGCTGCATGAGGCAAAGAAGCAGGTAATGAAACACCAGTGCAGCATCACACAGTACTGCATTGTCTTAAGCCTTTTGCCCTGATGCAGTTTCACTGCCTCAACCCTTGCACCAACTTTTTTGTTTTGGAAGAGGGGGCATGGCAAGTGCAGTAAAGCCCACAGCAACAAAGTCAAAGCCGGCCTTTGTACTCCAGAGGCAACACAAGCCTGAGGCCAAAAGTCGTCATAGAATACTAACTAGTGGGGTGGTTATTTAAAGCCTTCTGCTGAGAACCCAGTGGATTAGACTGTTGTGGGTGGAGAGAGTTACTAACAACATTTTACTAAAGGATCACATTAATAGCGTTGTCACAGTAAGCAGAGGCATCAGCCAACTGAAGAGTGTTAAAAATAGTATTACCATATTTGGAGACTGGTAATGAGGATTTTCATACAGGGTTGGTCCTCCAAAACTGCCCTGGAAGATCTTGATAAGGTTTAAGACAAAGCGCGGCCCAATTTCTACCAGGGCTCCATCTTCTATTATCTGCAGAGTTGAAACATATGGTATTTCAGTGCAAAATAACCTTTTTTCTACCATACAGGTGCACAACTGCCACAGGCACCTAAAAGGCACCTTAAAATACCCAATATTGGTGCAAGATCCCCTCTGGCTGTGTTATAGAGCAGCTTAATGGCTTTTGTGTGCTCAGACACTCCAGTGGATCAAATCAGCCTGAGTTGACCCCAATAAGAAAAATGGGCTAGAATATGGAGATTGTTTGTGGGAAGTAAGAGCATCTTAGCTGCCACTAAAGCCACAGCTTGTACAACCATATCAATATAAGGGTTGCCTCTTTTTGTTTCAGAATGGAATTGTGTCCTTTTTGTAAACCTGTAAACTCTTGCTCTTCGTAGGAACAGTCTTGAGTGCAACCAACAGGCATGTAGGACTGAACAACAGGAGCCCATGGAAAATAAAAAGGGAGGCACGATGAGTGTAGCTTCCTTACCACGGAGCCTGTGGAATAATGAAGTTCGTACACAACCCCAAAACACTCTTTCGACTATTGACCAGATATCACTCGTGACTTAAGTGGGTGTTTCTTCATTCTACCACCTCAAGGACTTGCAGTTAAACTCTTGAATGATAAACTGATTCTCAGAATTTTAAGGGAAATAATAGGCCCTTGTGAAAGTGCTAAATGTGATCCATAATCAAGTGATCTAAAACCAATGTGCCTGCCACATGCACAGGTTCTGCACTGTGGAAGATTATCTGGGTCTAGGAGAATTTGGCATTTGAGTTTGGGCCACTACCCTTTATGTGTCAAGCTAAGTTACCAGCAAACCCATCTTAAAATGTCTTATATTAGGAGAGAGGTATATTCTAATCAGCTATGGTTCAATATGCAAACAAGTCTAATAAACCCTCAGATTTCCATGCTCCTTCCTCCTCTCTTCCAGTGTAACTATGAGATTAAAAACAAGATCAAAAGCTTCCAATGAGCCCTGGTTTAATGTTACATTCATACTCCAAACTATGCCTATCTTTACAATAGTTTATTGAAACGAGGCTGCTTCATATACCAAGGTTGGCTTGTTTCAGTACAAAGACTGTTAGGACTATCCACAGTCTTTTCAAGTTTGGACAAAATGACAAACTAGTTAGTCAAATATTTAGTGAAAGATTCCAACCTGTTTGCAGGCAGGAGCCTCACCTAGACTCATTTCTACAATGATCAACCATAGCTTATTACTTCTTCTCAACACAGGCTGCGTCACACAAGCCATAAGCAAACCTGGTTTTGCTCTGTTATATCACTTCATCGGCTTTACTAAGGAATATTTTTAAAAATATAAATGCTAATTTGTGCCAGGCAAAATGAGTTCAAGAAAATGTTCACATAGCATTTTTCAGTTTAAGACATTGCATATGGATCCCAGGCAGTGGGGTGGTCAGGGGTGTTTTGATTACATCATCCCACGGGCAAAGCATAGGTAAATTACCTGGTAATTTCGAAACCAAATCCTCTTGTCTGTTATGGAGAATGTGAAGACGTGATCTACAAAAGGCTGGCTTTTGGGATGATACAGAGGAGTACCAAAAATCTGGCAGGGTGAAAAACAACAACTTTTTAAAGCAATCCATATGATCAAAAGATTCAGCACAATTCTGGGTGAGCACTGCATAGCTCACTCTGTGTGGCGCTAACACAATTTGTTTACCTTACAATCAGGCTGTAAGGTGCTCTGCTGTGAAAGATTACATCTGTGTTGTATTATATGTACTGTATTTTCTGGCGTATAAGACTACTTTTTAACCCAGGAAAATCTTCTCAAAAGTTGGGGGTCGTCTTATATGCTGGCTACAGCAGCAGCTCCTGCAGCAACTCCCCACCAAAGGATAAAACGACAGCAAATTAAATCAGAGGACACCAAGCTCTCTAGATGAAGCAGAAATACGCTTGAAAATTGGCCCCAGAAGCCCCCGGCCACTGGGAAGTGGAGCGGATTTCCGAGCCGGACTGGAGACTGGTTTTTTAAATTTTTATTTGGTGTACATTGGAAGAGGGGTCTTATACGGCGCGTATATCCCAAACTCTATATTTTAACTGGAAAAGTTGGGGGTCGTCTTATACGCCGGAAAATACGGTAATTTGGTCATTCTTGGTTTTTGTCACAGCATGGCTAGAGCCTTTGCATCAACATGCTTATATCGCAATGCAGTGGCACTGAAAGGGCAAACGGTATCAATTAGAGCAGACATCTGAACCATGCTGGTGCAAATGGAAGTGAAACTTCTACCTAGCTTGGTCAACTGGACTATTGTTAAGTGCCAATCCTCCATTTTGGAACTGTACTTATGGACCAAGTCTTCCAAAGCGTAATATGAATGATTAGCATGCGGCTCAGCCTGAAGCACAAACATGAATACTGGAAGAACTGGAGGCATAGATTTATCCAACACGTTGAAAAATATATTTTCCGTGATCAGCTTAGTGCTGTTAACTTATAAACACTGCCATATACTGACCTGAATGAACAGCTCTTTCAGCACAGCATAATGTGGCTCCTGGTCGAAAGTCTGTGGGAAGAAAGTCAGTATTTTAGAAATCGGCCAAAAAAAATTGATTGTAAGATAACAGAAGGTAATATGGTATCCTAAGAGATTGATACTCGCCTTATCAAAAGACAGAATGGGCCGGGAGCCTCTCAAACAATTCCCAGTCATTTTCAGCTCGGCCAGCGTGTGAACTGCAGTGATATTAAGTAGAGCTATGTCAAGTCAAGATTTTATCGTTCAACAACAATAAAAACATTTTCAAGTGTTAAAACAGGAGCAGAACAGCAGTGATTGCAGTTTGTAATATTAACATCTTCCAGACATTAAGCTGGTCAGTCTTTAATGTTTTAACCATAGGTTACAACAGAAGACCAGATGTGTGTCTTTGTAGGGTCATTCAGGAAGGAGTAAAAACAAGCCAACAGCAACCAAAGACATTCAATCACATATTTGAACTTACTATTCTGTACTAGAAACTTTGCTGATGGTCCATGGGGGGCATTTGAAAGCCTGAAATAGACAAGAGGGAATAAAAGAAATCCACAATTGAAGTTATGCTTGAAACATTAGAGTGGTTGAGTATCAGTGATGTTAATGGGGTGTTACACACAAAATTCCTATCCAGCTAGAACAGCTTGAAAATCTTGCAAATAAGAACTCATCTGGTTAAGAGGGAACTGTCCCCAGGTGCCCTGATAAGCCTCTGCCAAGTTTCTCTGAGTTTTCCAGACTAGGAAACCAGAGATTCTTGTTCATATCCAAACTTTTGCCTGTCAGGTAAAGAACAGCACCTAACCTGTTGCATGGAACAGGGCAGAGGGCACTGCAAGTGATAGAAGGGGCTGGGTGTGTCTTGCCAATTTTCTACTGCTGGTACAAGTGGATTGTGTTATTATTTCCCCCTAATAATTTGTCATCCCCATCCCCCCAGTAGTTTACAGAACCTATAATTTACAGAATAGTAAATAGTTTCCAGAACCCCTTTCAAGAATGGTGGCCTGGAAACCCAAATGATGAGAATATTCCTACTTATCCACTTTGCACTTATCTACGGATGTCAGAAATTAGAACACAAAGGGGAAATATATTCTGATTTAAAGTTTTTCTCACCACACATAAAGATCCTGCTTCTTCTTTGCTTCAAAAAATATGCATTTATTGCAATTTTTCATTTCGCATACCTGCATGAAGCACAAAAAATAGTTCCGTAATCTGAAACATTGTAGTTTTTCCAGTGTAAATCAAAAGTTTCCTTTTCCTAAGTATAATTATAGCAATTTGGAAACTGAACACATGAGCAGGGACAATTGTGCCGGCTGCAAGTTGGAAGGCGCTTGCGGCAGGAAGCCTGTTTATAGGTGTGGAGACCTCCAGCACAATGCAAAACCCCATAAAATAAAGATTCTACAACACACAAGGAGCCTACACAATTAAAGGACACCTCACTGCAGACTCCCTCCAACTCATGGAGGGCAATGAGGATAAACCAATAGGGTCATTCCCACGCTCCCTGCTCCAATGTTCTGGCTCCAGAACAGGACCACTTTCTGCACAGTGCCATGAGAGTCAATCAAAGGAGATACAGTTCACTTGCACTGTTCTAAACATGAAATTATTTATTGTTACACCTTGAGAAAGCAGCCACTGAGGTACCAAGTTTGGGGTTAATAGCTGGATTCAAATCTCCAGAGCCAGGATATATAATGGTTAGTCTTAGGCAAAACAGGGGCATCATAACTTACCTCATTAATTACAAACAGCTTATCTTTCCTGTCCATTTTGGTGTCTGGAAAACAAACGAAATTAAACAATGTATGTGTAATGATCGCAAAAGCATCCTGGTAAGTAATTTCACCTACACTTCTTAGAACTCTTTGAAATTACTGATAAAAGTTGCTCTGGTCCAGCCGAGTTCAGCACATGTATCCCTACCTCAGGTACTAGATGTAAGCAAGCACTATGCAGGATTCCTCTTCCCAATCCAGCAGCTAAGGTTGTATGCATAGAGTACTAAATTGTACCTTAAAAAATAATAATGTGCCTATCAGCAGATGACCAATGTTGTTGTTGTTCTTTAGTCGTTTAGTCGTGTCCAACTCTTCGTGACCCCTGGACCAGAGCACGCCAGGCACTCCTGTCTTCCACTGCCTCCCGCAGTTTGGTCAGACTCATGTTTGACCAATACAATTCTGCTTTTGAAGGTGGCTTGATATATGCACTCCCAACAGCTGGATTGGGAAGCAAAGCAGCACACACCTACTTAGGCTGAAGAGGACCTGTATCAATATGCTGCTTATCACCCCTTTTACTGCAACAGAAAAATGTTAAGGTAAGAAACTTTACACAGATAAAAAACAGTAATGCTTAACTACAGTATAATTATTACATTCATTTTGCTTCACATACCAGTGTTTTTGATAAGCCGGTCATTGTTGTTACTTAGTTTTGGACAGTTCTACGTGAGTAGAAACAGTGAACTTGTTAAAACAAGACACATAAGACAGGTAAAATAAAATTAAAAATACCTGCTTTAGCATGGGGCATCATTGTTCTTAAGTCTTTCATGAGATGCCTTGTCCTAAAATTGATTCCTCTGGAAGAGAAAATGAGAACTCTCTCTTTGTTTTTCCATTTGCCCTGAAAGACAAAAGTATTCATGAGAAGGGAACAAACAACAACAGATAACCTCAATCATTAATTCTCTGGATAGTTTCGGGGATGTCACAGCCGCAGTTATTAGTATATAAAATGGGAGCAGTGAAGTTGATATTTTTGGGCAAAAGCAATTTTAACGCAGAAAACTCTTCTTCAGAAAACAGCCCATTCATTACATTCCCAATATGTTTCAAAAGTCTATATATTGTATGACTTGATATTCGCAGGATTGCACAGACTACTAAAAGCTGACCACCACAGCTGTTTTAACATTTCATAGAATTTATACACTTGACTGAAAAAACCAAAAATACCCCACTCATCGAGAAAAATTCACAAGCCTGTTTTAGAAACATGCAAAAGTTAAACGCTAAAACATTTCTAAGCATCTGGCTAAGCCTTGTCTGAACAGGAATGTTTTAAACAGGCGCCAGAGTGCGGTGAAGGCGCCTGCATGGATCTCAATATGCGGGGAGTTTCGAAGGGCGGGCACCACTGTACCGAACAACCGAGTCCTTGAAGAACCGGTGAACCGACCAAAGTGTGTGTGTGTGCAAGGAGATCTCGTGGGTAAACTAACGAAGGCAGCAGTCCAGAAATAAAGCCCCATGGAACTCAGTGGAGCTCACTGACGAGCAAACACGCTCAGGGCTGGGCTGGAAAAAGACCCCTGTTATCTAAGAAGCAGCGGGAGGGGGATGGATGGCGGCTAACAGATTGAGGTTGAATCCTGACAAGACAGAAGTACTGTTTTGGGGGGACAGGAGGCGGGTGGATGTGGAGGACCCCCTGGTCCTGAATGGGGTAACTGTGCCCCTAAAGGACCAGGTGCGCAGCCTGGGAGTTATTCTGGACTCACAGCTGTCCATGGAGGCGCAGGTTAATTCTGTGTCCAGGGCAGCTGTTTATCAGCTCCATCTGTACACAGGCTGAGACCCTATCTGCCCGCGGACTGCCTCGCCAGATGGTGCATGCTCTGGTTATCTCCCGCTTGGACTACTGCAATGCACTCTACATGGGGCTACCTTTGAAGGTGACCCGGAAACTACAACTAATCCAGAATGCTGCAGCTAGACTGGTGACTGGGGGCGGCCGCCGAGACCACATAACACCGGTCTTGAAAGACCTACATTGGCTCCCAGTACGTTTCCGAGCACAATTCAAAGTGTTGGTGCTGACCTTTAAAGCCCTAAACGGCCTCGGTCCAGTATATCTGAAGGAGCGTCTCCACCTCCATTGTTTGCCTGGACGCTGAGATCCAGCTCCGAGGGCCTTCTGGCGGTTCCCTCACTGGGAGAAGACAAGTTACAGGGAACCAGGCAGAGGGCCTTCTCGGTTGTGGCACCCACCCTGTGGAATGCCCTCCCATCAGATGTCAAAGAGAAAAATTACTACCAAATTTTTAGAAGACATCTGAAGGCAGGGCTGTTTAGGGAAGCTTTTAATGTTTAATAGGTTATTGTATTTTAGTGTTTTGTTGGAAGCCGCCCAGAGTGGCTGGGGAAACCCAGCCAGATGGGCGGGGTATAAATAATAAAAATAATAATTAGTATTATTATATGCTATGGGGCACCTTTGTTCCACGAGGAGCACAGCCGCACACACCCCGCGCGGCCAAGTCAAGGTTCTGCGGGGTCGGCAGCCCAGCGCCCCGCTTGTCCCCCTCGTACTCTCCTCACCTGCGAGACCGGGGCCGGGACGACGTGCTCATCCGGCCCCGGGGTGGCCTCAGCGGACGGGCCTTGGCCCTCGCCCTCTGTCCCCGGAGCTCTCTTGGCGCGTTTCCTCCTCGGCTCTGCCGGGGCTCCCTTGCCAGCTCCACGCTGCCTCTTGGTTGCAGCCATCTTCGCACGCTCAAAGCGCCGCCGGAAGTCGCACCAACCGGAAGTCGGCTTCCCCCTGGCCTCTCTAGGATTTTCCGAGAAGCGGAAGTAGGAGAACCTCCTCCGCTGGTAACACACGCACACATACTTCCGGGTTGAGAGTTATTTTTTATTTGTATCGTTTCGTGGAATTTATACACCGTTTGACTGTTAAAAAACACAAACCTCAAAGCGGCTTATAAGAAACAGAAGGAGCAGTAAAAACCGAGGGGAAATTCTCAGCCCTACTTTAAAAACGCACAGAAGTTAAAATAACTAAAAGAGGTTAAAATAACCTGTTTTCTAAGCATCTGGACCAGGCTTGTCTGAACAGGAATAATAGAATCAAACAACTGTAGAACTGGAAGGGATCCCGAGGGTCATCCAAGTCCAACCTCCTGCAATGCAGGATTAAACTCGCAGCTTTGCCGTTATCAGCACCAGGCTCTAACCAGCAAGTACAGTGGTAACTCGGGTTACAGACGCTTCAGGTTACAGACTCCGCTAACCCAGAAATAGTACCTCGGGTTAAGAACTTTGCTTCAGGATGAGAACAGAATCGCGCAGCGGCAGCAGGAGGCCCCATTAGCTAAAGTGGTATCTCATGTTAAGAACAGTGTCAGGTTAAGAACGGAACGAATTAAGTTCTTAACCCGAGGTACCACTGTACCGTGAAGGCAGCTGCTTGATACCAATAGGCACGAAACCAGACAAACTCCTTCCTTTTGCTGTTACAATCCTTTGTTTACAAAAGATTTAATGAGTCAGGAAGTATCATATCCCTATAATGAAGCGTGCTACTCCGAAGTTTCCAATCTCTATACTGCAACGGTGCAAAGGATGGAAGCTTCTCTCCATAGAGATATCAGTGTGCGGAGTGATCCCCCGACTTGTGCCCATGGCTGATGGCGAGTTCCGATTTCTTTTAGTGGGCGTTCACACCGATCGTCGCATCCAACTAATATTTCGCTTGCCAGCGATTGGTCGAGTTGAGAACGGAAGCTGTGGTCACGACGTGTCGTAAAGCAGTCGGATCTTACGTAGCTATAGCCGATTGGCCGGTCTCTTGAGGCGGGACAGGGAGGTTTAGGTATGTTTAGCGGCGCGGTTGTTGCTGTTGCTGTGCTGGACGTGCAAGTGCAGTCTGCACCTGTTGGGTTTCTGCCTGTCGCGTGGAGAAATTGCACCGGTTGGGTTTCTGCCTGTTGTGTTGCTCTTAAGTGCGTGTGACGTTGCGGGGAGGTAAGGAAGGGGATCTTTGTGCTTGCTGGGTCGGAGGATGGGGAAGACCCTGAGGATGTCTAAAGAGCATTAATGGTTTTGTAGCAGCTGAATATCGTTTTTTAAAAATAATTTTATTGGGAATTTCAACACCATAATTTTAACGAAAATACATCATCCACATTGTTCCCACCCATTTCCCCCCACCCCTCCCCCCCGTGAATATATGCTCACCCTCCCATTCCCCCCCCCGACTTCCCTCAGCTCCTATCTCTGGTTTCTCAGCCTATGTTTTTATCTGCATGTTATGAAATTGTAAAGATCCTCAGTTTATCTATCTATATATTCCCAATAAAGATTTTGTGAATGTTTATTCAAAAAGTAGCAGCTGAATATCTTATCACAGGTAGACAGACAACTTTAGTAAGATAGAGAGAGAATAACGTCAGGCAGAGTAGCATGATAAGATGTGGTTTAGTTCCTCTGCTTGTACTGCAGCCAGAGGCATAATAGGTCTGGATTTAAATATGTTACTTTTAGCTAAAATTGGATCTTGTCAAGCACAAATGTCAAACTAGGGGATTATTCAGTTGTGTTCTCTGGTGCAGCACAGAGAACCTACCCAAGTATATTAATGCAGTTGTTAATTAATGATATTTAACTTGCATTCATTAGAAGCTTTTTCAATTTACTCAAAATGTTATTTGGCCTTCTGCAGGTCTCCTTTGGGATTTGTTTCTGCCTTTGGAGGAGGAGGCATTGGGTAGGTGACAGATCCCAGCCATGCCCCTTTCAACTCAAGGGGAAACCCAAGGTGAAGAGCAGAATGTGCTGGTTGCAAGTCTTGACAATGTCAGAAACCTCTCCACCATCCTGAAAGCTGTTCATTTTAAAGATCACGCCACCTGCTTTGCAACTGCAAATGGACTCAAGATCACAGTGGAAAATGCCAAGTCTCTGCAAGCCAATGCTTTTATTCAGGTTAGATGGCAACAGTTTATTTCCTTTTATTGTCCTAATAGGCTTTAATTTAGCTGGAAGAAATAAATAAACATGTTAGATAACTTATGACACTTCAAAAGGAGAAAGAAGTATTATGAAAGACTAAAAGAATCTTGCTGTTATTTCTCAGAGACGTTTCTCTCTGTGTGAGAGAATATTTGAAAGCATGCCGTTGTCCCAGTCTGGCAATGTATGTCTTCTACAAGTTAGCATCTCCTGCTTGCTTCTTACTACTCTTATAATATAAAGCTCTATTCTCTTAAATTTTTGCCTTGCCACACTGAATTGAATTAAAAGGACACAGCATGTTGCCAGTTTGTCAAAGCTCAGTTCAATTCAGTGGTAGGGGTTGTATTTTGTAACAGTATCATCTTTTTGTCTTCAGTTTCCTGTCTTTCTAATTTACAGGCAGGGGTTTTCCAAGAATTTACGGTACAAGAAGAATCTGTGATGTTCAGAATCAATCTAGCTGTCCTTCTAGACTGCTTGACCATATTTGGGACAAGTTCTTTGTCAGGTATTGCCTGTGTGTGTGTGTGTGTTTTAATGGGTTATGTAGACAAGATGGACAGGTAATAAATTGAATAACTGTAATAAAGACACATTTCTTTCCTCATCGCAGGCACTCAGACAGCCCTCCGGATGTGCTATCGGGGTTATGGTTACCCTTTGACGCTTTTCCTGGAGGACGGTGGCGTGGTGACTGTATGCAAAATCAACACTCAGGAACCAGAAGAGATCCTCGATTTTGATTTCTGCAGCACAAATGTTGTGAATAAGATCATCCTGCAGTCAGAGGGACTCCGAGAGGCATTTTCCGAACTAGATATGTCCAGCGAAGTATTGCAGATTACCGTATCTCTAGAAAAGTCTAATTTGAGGTACTAGGAATAACTATCCTTGTTTGATAGTGAATGACTACATGTATTGTGACTGTGATTTTGAATGTACTACAAGTTTCTGGCATAAATATATCCCTCTTTAGGGCAGAGCCACAGCTCGGTAGTTAAGCACATATGCATTCACATTGCCTGGCATCTGAAAAGGATCTCGGAGTAGCAGGGTGGAGGAAGATTTCTTCCTGGGAATTTGAAAAGCAACAGTCCATTAGAATGGACAGTACTGACCAAATTGATTGACAGTTTCATGGTACAAGACACGTGTCTTATGTGAGATCTTGAGATTTGAATTTGACTTTAATTTGGGAAACCTTTGTTCTTGCCTGACATCTATCACAAACTTAACTGTGAGTTTGAAATGCATTTTTCTCGTTTTCTCTTTCAGACTTTCCACTTTTGGGAATGCTGGAAGCACACATCTAGACTATCCTAAAGATTCAGACTTAATTGAAGCCTTTCACTGTAACCAAAGCCAGACAAACAGGTGAGCTGGAGTAACCCATACAATAAACATTTGGTGTGACTGGTCCTGTTCTTACCACTCAAGTTCAAATACCAATCACATGATGGTTGGTTATTTGCATTAACTAAGCTGCATGTACTCTGCCAGAAAGGTTATACAGTGGTACCTCGGTTTACGAACTTAATCCTTCCTTATCTGTTATCTCTGCTAATGGAGAGAAGCTATTCGAGGTCGGAATATTAAAAGTATCCTTTGTTTTTCCATAAAAGAATTTGCTGATTTTGGTTTGCTTGGTGAGGGGCAAACATGCCATTTCCTCTAAGTCCTCAGATTCTCTGCAGCGTTTTCCAACTCCCCTCCTCGCATCAGCAGGGCTGTCTAATTGCTGAGTCATCTCTCCCTTTACCTCGCTCTTCTATCTTCCCTAGGTTTTTCAAAGAGTCGAGGGAGTATTTTCCTTGAAAGTATCCTATTCAAGGAGGAGTAGTGTGCCAGAGGTTATTGGCATAACACTAAATTATGCTCCGTCTGTGCCTCCAAACTTGTGGTGGAAACAGCCCATGAGTCTTCCTGTAAACTCTTCGCAATGTGATAAGCTAGTCAATTCAGCTTTAAACTTCCAAGAAGAGTCAGGAATACAAAGCGTGGGATAGAATGCGGTGAGGAGCTTAAATTTATCTGAGCTCAGTGTTCATTAAAATAGTCTTTAAAAGGAGTAAGAGAAAATAAAAAGATAAAATCAACGAGCTCACATTAGTAGAGTGCTGGTCGCCATCATACCGGAAGCCGGAAGCCCGAACTTAATCCGTTCCAGAAGTCCGTTCTTAAACTGAGGTGTGCTTTCCCTAATGAGGCCTCCCACCGTTGGTGCCTTTCCATTCAGATTCCGTTCTTAAACTGAGGTAAAGTTCGCAAACTGGGACACTATTTCCGGTTTTGCAGAGTTCGTAAACCGAATCATTCATAAACAGGACTGTTCTTAAACCAAGATACCACTGTACTGTAGCTTGAAGACAGATCACTCGTTGGAAAACATCTCAAGTCAATATAGATAATTGACAGTGCCCTCGGACCATGCTGATTGTACTCAGTCATTAGGGATTTAACCTCAACTCAGGGAACTAGGTCAGCAAATCTGTTGATGGTGTAGTGTGAGGGGCAAATACACTTTATTGATTATAATAGAATTGATCTTAGATATACAGATAAACGAAAAATTATATACTAATATGCACACAAAAGAAGGAAATGCATAAACACTGCATTTGAGTGAAATTATTTCCAAATTGCTCATTATTTTCAACAAATAAATTCTCTAGTTCCTTTGCCTTGCTCACTATTATAATAATAGTCACCTGTAACCACACGGGCCAATTCTCATAACCTTATTATCACATCATCCAGGAAGTGAGTGAATTCTACCCTGCTCCCCAATTATAACAAGTAACCGCACAATGCTGCTTTTAGCAGGCATATTCCCGGTTCTATATCCACCAATAAAAATGCATCTTTAACAGATCTGGATAGGATTATCAATAGATCTACACAGACTATGTTTCCTCTGGGACAGTTTGTCTTATCATCATTATTTTGATAAAGAGGGTTTTTTTATGTGCTCTTAAATATTTTAGAGATCTTACTCAAAAGGTGTTGCCTTTGTTGATTTAACGTTAAATTCTCAAACTTCAAGCATTTTTAAACATTGCTGTTTCTGTAAGTTCATCTTTGTCAATAAGTTTGTATCTGATAATTGGCAGCAACCTATTTGCAAATATTTTGTATTATTACTTCATCTTGTCTTCCTCCTACTTCTTTACAGATATAAGATTGCATTACTCAAGCCATCAACTAAAGCACTAGTTTTATCCTGCAAGGTGTCTATTCGAACAGATAACAGAGGCTTCCTCTCACTGCAATACATGATCAGGAACGAAGATGGACAGATCTGCTTCGTAGAGTTTTACTGTTGCCCTGATGAGGACATAACTGAAGCAGAGATTTAGCTGTGAAGTACAAACTGTTATTTTGTTCCCCCTTTATGAAAAGCCATATTGGATGCTCAGCTGTAAAACAATGAATGAAAGCTTGGACAACCAGTTGTGAGATTTACTTACCTCTGTTTTAGAGGCAAAATCTATTGCAATGGACTATTTGGCCTCTTGGCATGTTTGGAAAGAGTCATTGTGTATGGTGAAGCTTTTTTGGCAAGAAATATAGAATGACCATTCTGATGTCTTTCATTGGAAACAGTACTTATCACAGAGGAATGCAACTTTTCCTAATCGTTACCCTAAGTATATTTTATGTGCCCTGTGGAAGTTGGGCAGGGGATCAGAAGCTGGCAATTTCTGGGAGGTGTACAGCTGCTTCCCCCAACCTCTGGCCTTTCAGATCTTGCTGGATTACAGCTCCCATTATCCCTGACCATTGACCATGCTGGCTGGGGCTTACATTGGATGGGACCTAGAAACAAGGAGGCATGCTTGACAATATTTATGCCAATAGGCAATATTTCTGGATCTAGTACGGGACTATACATTTGGGCCTTGATTTCCCTCCTATTCACATGTTACACATTAATTCATTGGGTTCCTGGTCACAACCTTACTTGATGTCGGGGAAACAGTGTCCCCAGAAATCTGCAAAACTGTCCTTCATATATCCCCCCTGTATTCCTTCACGGTTGTGGGCAGGAAGAAGGAACATCAAAAAATGCAGATATAGGACTATGCTTGGAGGACCTGGATCATTTTCTTGTGCTAGGGCTCTCTGAATGCCCATTCCATCTAAAAGCAGCACCAGGGCAAAGCATCTTTCCATGTACAGTTAATATTCACAATTGGGCTACAGGCTATGACATAATTACCTAATAACCTGAGTGTTGCAGCCTTGCTTTTCTCACGGTGCATTAGGGATATATTTCCTTGTTTCCAGTGACTAGGTCTTGCCGTTTGTCTAGAGATCAGGGATTGAGCAGCATAGCAGTGTCTCTCTCTTCTGTTTCATGTTGTTGGTCCCTTCATGTACAGCAGGAACCCTGCAGAAAAGCAGGAGAAGTTTTTCCTTCTCCCAACAGTTTTTCATACCTAATGTAAAAATCATTTTTAGTTAAGGGAAAAAAACTTTCATTTGGCAAGACACAATTGCTGTCTTGCAAATTCTGAGCTGTCCAGGCTAAGCTGAAGAAAATAAAAATATTTCTTCAAAGGACAATTGTGCTACTAAACATGTGCTGTTAAGCTCTCATTTATTTACTTTATATTTATTGTTATGGTTGTAAGTTGTTTTTAATTGTTTTTAATAATAGGATTCACATATGTTTATAATATAAAGGCTGCTCTTGGAGCATATTTAAACAGAGGCGTGGACAAATCCACCCTCTGTGGCACGTGTGGTTCTGCTCTCTGATGAGTGGCCAGCCATCTTCTCAACTTTGAAGAGGCAAAGGTAGGCAGAGATCTCCTGGCAGTCACACTCTGAAACCCAGATTTGAAGCCTAGACATTCTGTTATTTGTATTTTTCCTGCTCCCCCCATAGTGCATCCTAACTCCTGATGAAACTTACATCTTCAGCATGTCCAGGAGCTCTCGTATCTTTTTTGATTTCCTGTGACGGGAGCCATAGATAGCAACCTGGATCTGTTCACACTACATGGATGTAAAGTGGAAGAGGCCATTATTTCCTTTTCGTTATTCAGTTCATCCCAGTGTGTACAGCGGACAGCATTGTTTCCTAGTGTAGGTTAAAGTAAAACAATCTGGAAAATGCACCTGCTCTGACCTAAGTGTGGTTAAGAGGCTATCTTACTAACACAGTTGGTCTTCCTGTAGCTTCCTCTTTCAGACAAGGTGTGGTGGTGCCTCATGGGCTGAGTTCATCATTAGAACCTAGGTGCAGGCTTGGGCCCTGGAATTTTACAACATGAATGGGAAACCTAGGGTGTTCCAGCTGTTGCTGAACTGTAACTCCCACCATCTTTGACAATTGGCTGTGCTGGCTGGGTCTGATGGGAGTTGGAGCCCAACTATATCTGGAGGGTCACAGGTTCCCCATACCTGCTTTACAACAGATTCCCCCCCAAAAAAAAAATATATTCATAGCTCTTTAGCAGCTGTTCAGTAACTGGGCAATGTATCAGTTCCTTTGGATTCCATTGCCCAGCCCAGAATCTGTGGTGATCAGGGTAGTGATGGAATCTCTCAGAAATCAGTTGGTTCCTATGTAAGGGTTTATGGATAGCCTTCCCCAACTTGGGGCTTCCAAATGTCATTGGACTCTAAAAATCTAAGCCAGAACTGGCCAGTGGTCATGGGTGATAGGAGTTGTAGTCCAACAACAGCTAGAAAGTACCCAGTTCTGGGAGGCTTACTTAGGAGATCATTTTAATTGTTTGGGCCCTATCCCTTGAAAATATAGTATTTACCTTCTATAGGGAATTTTCACCCTTTTTATAGAAAAGAGCTGCCTTCATTTAAACCTGCAGCGTGATTGCACAAAAACATGGTAACTGATTACCTTACTGAGCAGCTGAAAGGCCTCCCTTATCTTCATCTCTGCTAGGCAGATGCAGCCCATAATATACAATCTTTCAATTGCTTGTTCATTAAAATCACTGCAGGGATCAGACTGAGATATAAATGACTCTTTGAGTAAGTCATAGGCCTGCTGAATAAGAAAAAGAATCCATTGCAATGTCTTAATTGCTATATAACAAGAATATATCAATTATCTCTGGGGGGTGCCGTGTTGTGTTAGGGGTGTGTACACACACACACAGTGTTAAGGAGAAACTGCTTCCATTCCCTTAATGAAATAACACCCATTTCTGAACCAACTTAATGATCTGGAAATTCAGCACTGTTGATTTACTGCTGGATCTCAGCAATAGAAATTCAGCAAGGTTGCAGTCCTATACCCAATTACCACCATTGAACTCAATGTGACTGAGTAAACAAGTATAGGATTGCAGTGTTGGTTCTATTTTCTTATGAGGCAAGCTTTGGTTTTATTATAAGATGGACTGATCTATAAAGACACGAGGACCTTATACTGTCATAGTGCTGAATGACTTAAAATCAGATTTATACATGAGACCAAGCTGTCATGGCAATAGGAAACAACTAGGTAACTTTGGCCAGTATTTTCTGCCTTACATTCTCCTCTGGGTTGTTTCTGTCTATCGCTCTCTCGCGCTCTCTCTCTCTCTCACCCCCCCCCCCGAAAAGAGAGAGATGTCTGTGGGATGTATCTTGCCACCCCGTAGACATCCAAAATAAGTTTATCAGCCAAAAAGGCAGCAGCGCAACATTTCAATTCACTTCAGGCATCAAAAAATCCCATGCTGTCCCTGCTTGGCACCAGGAAAGTAGCAGGCAGGGATGAGGATAGGGTGGCTGTGGACAGGACTCTATTGGAAAGGCTGTCTAGTTTAAACATTAAGAAGGGAGAGCAGGAGGGGCCTTTGCAGATACCTAGATGCGTAAGCAAGTCCCCTGTTCACAGTCTTCTCCATTATGGTGAAAAGTAGTGTTCTTCTTCTAATTGATTTATAGCAGTTATTTCTAAATTTGCACCTATAAATTACCATCTTTTTGTAAAGCGCTTTGAGGCTTTTTACAACCAAGTGGTGTATAAATTTTATGAAATAAATAAACATGCTATTTTTATGTAAACCAATGTCCTCTTTTATTGTTGGTGTGTTTCCTCTTTTCTAGCAATGCGTAAGTGGCCACCCTAGAGACACAGGTGGAGCTAGCTGCTCCGGCACCCGGAGTGGCGCACATGCTGTGCACCCAGGGGTGGGGCTAGCTGCCTGCAGGGGCGGGGCAAGCATCCCAGGGGGCGGGGCAGCAGTGTCACCCCCTTCAAGGATGACACCCGGGGCGGACTGCACCCCCCAACACCCCCTTCCTCCGCCTGTGCCTAGAGAGAGAAATGGTGTCACTCCGGAGATCGCTGGACTTCAACTCCCATCAGCCCCCGCTAGAACAGCTGATAGCACCAGGGATGATGGGAATTTCAGGCTGAACGATATCTGGAGGGGCACAGGTTTCCCATCCCTGGTCTAGGCAATCCACACTCCCCTGCAAGCTGGTAATGGTATCAGCTGAACACACCCACCCTTATGTGCTCTTTTTCAGCTGAAAGGTTTACACCTGTGTCCCACTGGAACTGCTGTTACCTTTCTTTTCCCTACTCGCCCAAGCCATTTACTGAAGTCTTCTAGGGCACTGATTGTCCGAGAATGGTTCGTCCCCAGTGCTGACTTGTAGGCCTCAAGACTCTCACGGAAGTACATTTCAGCAGCCTCTAGAAAAACGAGCAGTATAATATGTTTTAATGTGTGACATTTTAATGTATTTTTAATCTTTGTTGGAAGCCACCCAGAGTGGCTGGGGAAACCCAGCCAGATGGGCGGGGTACAAATAATAAATGATGATGATGATGATGATGTTACGGACAAAAGTCCAGTGCTGGGGTGATGAGTCAATAATCACACCAGGGAGGTAAAAGAGGATTTATTCAGACTGCAGTAAGAAGGTACAGGAGAATCAAGTTCCAAATCCTGCATGTCTTTTCACAGCGTGCTCCAACATTTTATACAGTTTAATTACATGAATTAATACAATGATTCTATTGGCAATCAGTATTTAGTGTAAGCAGTCCCTGTGGCAATCTACTACTTTTTTTGGTCTCTCATCTTGCAAAGCCAGCAGTTACAGCTTCTTAGTAAACAGGTTAAGGGATGACGGGACTTCTTGTCAGTCTTAGCTTAGTTTGTTGGTCAGTACACTTTGGGGAAACTGGGAGAGGTACAAAGGGCAAGATCTAAATTTGTACAAGATGGGGTGTCAGGATGTTAGCAGCTTTTTGCCAGTTTCCCACCTATTCATTGTAGTGTTATTTTGAGGTGGAAAAGTTGCAGAGAAGGCTAACGTTATGCCTGTCTTGATTTGAGCTAATGCCTATTAGAGACAAAATGGAGTCTCTCTGGTTCTTAGTACATGTTCCCATCAAGTGAAATGCACCTTTTTAATGAATAAGTGTATGATTTGTTCCATCTCGGTTCATTCATCCTGAAGGACTAACCATTTAAGAACCAGCTCAGGGAGCTGTTTTAAGCTATTATAAGAACTTGTGGGCTATATGTTGGGTTATTTCTTATCTCCTAAGCAGCAGCAAACTAAATTCTAGCTACATCCTTTCAGCATGAGCCGTAAAACAGCTTATAAGCATAAGAGGAGTTCCAACTCTCAGTGGTAGAGAATATGCTTTGTGGGTTGAAGGAGCTGGATTAAATTCTTGTCAACGCTAGTTAAATTAATCCAAATAGGAGATTTGGGAAAGAGGGGGGGCAGGAAGGTCTAACGTCCAGGGTCCCACTCAGTAGAGTGAAGAAGAGCTGGTTTAGGACACGGGTGAAGTAAGTGAAGAAAAATGCATTCTCAGTTGAGGCTGAAAAATCATTGTCCAGAGTCCAAACCATCTGTGCTCTTGCTAGAAAAGTCAGCTGTGGACTGGGTGATGAATTGGTCTCTAGTACAAGGCAGCTCTTGATGGCAGTGGGGTTGGAAAAGGAGCATCATAGATAAGAACATAAGATCAACCCTGCTTTCAACAACAACAACCTCTGGGAAGCCCACAAACAAGGGCCTGAAAGCAATAACCACCTGTCATTACTTGTTACAAATCCTGTTTTATGAATTGCTAGAAGGCACGTTCTGAAGCAGAATTCTTGGCATCTCACTGATCTACAGTTCCCAGGATTCCTTGGCAACGTGGAAGTTGAAATGGCATAAAGTGATATGCAACATGCATTGCAAAAGAAAGAACTTACATATCCATCCCAGTGCCTTACCTGCATGCTTTTCTTCTCCAGTTGCAGCATAAGCCTTCCCCAGTAACCATGCTGTTGAGGCAACTTCGGCACTGGGTTTCTTGTACAGAGCTAGTGACATGGAGTGGGCCTGCCAGGAAGAGATGGTCACGGTGTGTTCACATCATAGCAGCTGTGCTATCTGGAGCTCTGGACGAACGAGTTCATTAGTGCCCTGAAATACCTGGCAGCCAAATCCTCTAAGAGCCTATAGTCCTACTCACAACCCTAAACTGAGGGTCCCGGATCTAGCCCATGCTCTGTATCTCTCCCAATAGCATAGCTAGGGATGGAGAGCACGAACTCCTCCTGTGAATGCAGCCCCACATAAGAGGCAAACTGTTTACTGCAAACCAACAAAAAACCCTGGAAAACCACTCCTGCGTTGCTCAGTATGCAAAGTTGTCTAATTATGACTCTAGTACTCTAGAGGCAGTGTGGTGTAGTGGTTAGAATGTTTGGCTAGAATCTGGAAGACCAGGATTCAAATCTCCACTAAGCCATGAATAGGGCTGCCATACATTCCGATTTTCCTGGACACAGCCGGGCAACAGGCTTGAAAATAGTGTCCAGGCAGATTTTCTCTGAATCAGCAAAATATCCAGGAAATCCTGTACATATGGCAAACAGGGTGGTTTGTTTGTTTTTAACAATTTTGTCCAGATTTTCACTTTTGTGAGTACGGCAACCCTAGCCATGAAGCTCAGTTGGGGTTGTCACTGTATTTCAATCTGACCTTCCCAGAAAGATTTTTGAGAGGATAATATGGAGTGAGGGAGAATCATGTATGGCTTAGAGGAGAGGTGGGATATAAATATAATAATAAATAAAAATAAAGAGAGTATGGCACTGGTAGCCATGCCATCAAATCCAGCGTTGTCAGCAGCTTATCCCCTCCCACAAAGCAAACCTTTTCTAGCGCTTGGAAATGTAAGGACCAGCACATGCGCGAAAATGAAAGCATCACTGTAGCATTTCCGTGTACAACATTTGTTCAGGCATTCATTCAGTATTCGTTCATTTAACCTTCAGCCATGCAAGCACTAAGTTGCTGTTTACTGTAAGCGATAAAGCCAAGAATAAATAAAATAGAGAATTATTGCCACATTGCAATCACAGAATTACTCCGTTTGAAAGCAGACAGTGTTTCCAACGGCCGACCATGACAGCTAAAGTGGTCCCATGATCTCAAGGCAGTCTTCCACAACCTGGTGCCTTCCAGGTGATTTGGACTCCAACTCCCATCAGCCCCAGCAAGCATGGCCAATAGTCAAGGATGGTGGGAATTGCAGTCCAAAACACCCGGAGGGCACCAGGTTGCAGAGAACTGCCATAAGGTAATTGCAGGGTATCTGCAGGGTAAGAGATTGGAAGTGTTTGGATGCTGAGCCCCATTTGGGTAACCTGCATCCATAAGAAGAGCTTGCTGGATGAGGCCAATGGGTCATTTAGTCCAGCATCCTGTTCTCACAGTGGCCAACAAGGTGCTTGTGGGAAACCCTCAAGCAGAACTTGAGCCCAGATGCTGTCAATAACAGAGGGGATTATTATAAATATATGAATATGATGGTGCAATAGTAGTTTTTACAGCACAACCCTTTACTTGTCTTCTCAAATTAATGTACACCTTATACAGTGGTACCTCGGGTTAAGAACTTAATTCCTTTTGGAGGTCCGTTCTTAACCTGAAACTGTTCTTAACCTGACACACCACTTTAGCCAATGGGGCCTCCCACTGCCGCCAGAGCACGATTTCTGTTCTCATCCTGAAGCAAAGTTCTTAACCCGAGGTACTATTTCTGGGTTAGCGGAGTCTGTAACCTGAAGCGTATGTAACCTGAAGCATCTGTAACCCGAGGTACCACTGTATTTTGTAAACCACTGAGAGGTTTTGAGGATTAAGCAATACATAAATCTTATTAAATAAAAAAATAAAAATAAAGGTAAGCCTTTGCTTACTCCCAGCAAATTGGGTATAAGATTGAGGTTTAATACACATGTCACCTAGTAGCTCTATAAAGTCAAAACCACAAACTCAGTTTACATGCTGGACTGTTATGAGGTTCCTTGCCTGTAACAAATACCCCATGGATTTTTCATGGTTTCCCTTTGCTTGCTCAGTTTGGGCTATCTTCTGATAGAGGTTTATCAGTTCTGGAGACATCTCTCCTTTGGCTGAAATTACAGCATCAATTGCCTTCTCAAAATGCCTGGCTGCCAACTCTAACTTGTTTTGCTGCAAACTTGCCCTAGAAGGTAGAACAGAGTAATTAGATCTAAAAGTCCATATTTTTTAAAAAGTGAAAATATAAAATATTTGTTTGTTTAGTGTTCTTGTATACTGCTTTTCATAAAAAAGCAATTTTAAAAAGGAATATCAGTAAGAGGTACAAAAATAACAAAAACAATTTAAAAACAACTGTATAATAGATGTAAAAATATCTGACTTTCTTTGTACTTGAGGGTATGAATAAAATTCTGCTCTCAGAATACAACTTTCTACTCTCGGAAAGCAGTTTTCTAGTGGCAAATTCTATCACTGAAAAGCACCAATAGGTAGCAGCAATAATAGTGCTGACCACCAGATGACAGTGTACAACTTGCACATGCATGCGTGTTACCATCTAAAAGAGGTACCACTGCTCTCCCCAAACACTTGCTGCTAAAAGATCAGGTTGGTGCCTTCATGGGTAGACATGTGGGGGCAAAGTCTGGATTTTGGCCTGGGCACAAGACCTGGATTCTTGACTGCAGGAAGCCGCATATAAGACTGCAAAGCCCTTTAGATGGCAGGAACTTCCCCATCTAGGGAGTGAAGAGGAGTCCCAGCACACATGCACATTCATTAGCAGTGCAATGCCAAACACATGCCCTCTGAGTTCAAGAGAACTTGCTACCCTGTAACTAAGTATAGGATTGCAGCCTAGATATGTGATTTAAGTCGTTCAGTAAATAGCTGTACCCTTATCAGGCCACTGGTCTTTTGTTTACCTGCCCAGCGCTGCAAGAAGCTCTCTCTCAGATACTTTAAGTTCAGGAGCCTGGGTCCCTCTCCAATCCGTCCCTCTCAGTTCTTCCATAATCCTTTCAGCTTTCTGCAGATTGCAGTAGGATTCTTTGCCAGTAGAAAAGTCAAGGAAAAGCAATGAGGCTACTCAAGATTTGTTCTTTTTAATCCATTAAAATCAACACAAACAAAAAGCTGCAATATTGCCTGGAACAGGAGCAGAGAACCTTTTTGGCTCTGCAGGGCAGATTCTTATCAGATCCTAGGCATGTGGGCCAAATATGACAGGTGGGTGAGGCTCCCTGGAGTCTGGAGTATCATCAGTTACCTTACCTGGAGTTGGGCATTTTTTTTATATTTTTTTTTCAAAATCCTTTATTAGGCATATCACACCTCACATTAACAAACAAACATCATATACAGACTGTATAAAATACGGGCTCAGCGAACACAATTTATCCCAGTCCTATTCTTAACTCCAAAAAATAAATCAATGTACATAAATAATATAATACAACACAGCAACATCACCTACCATTAAAACCACTAAGTCTCTTTATGATGGCCCATTCTTTCTTCATGGACAGCACTTAAAAATTCAGCCGCTATTAAAGTAATTTTATCATCGCTGTCCGCCAGCAGGTCCTGAACAGTTGGTTGTGTAAAAAACTGTCCATTAAATTTTAGGGCCTCAAATAATTGTCTTCTGGCATAGCTGCCAAAATCACAGGAAAAGAATATATGTTCTAGAGTATCGGGTTCCTGTTTTCTGCATTTACAGAGACGCTCTGATTCTGGGATAGCTAAGTATCTTCCTCTCACTACCGCCGAGGGAAACATGTTAAATCTGGCCAACATAAACAGCCTACACGATTCATGTTTCTTCAGATTTGTCATGTATCCCTTTTGGAAATCTCTACACAAAGGGAGATTTAGGTGGATAGGAGAGCAGGTGCTGTGCTTTGCAACCTCAAGCATGGCGAGAACACTTTTTTCTGTGAGGGTCTTCCTGATAATTTCCCATATATCTTTGGGATCAGAGATTTCAAAATCAGTTAAAGTGAGCCCTATCGAATCCAGTTTTCTCCTACAAATCACTGATAGATTGTAGATTGCCCTATCACTTAAAAGATCGTAAAGTATAGTATTAGGGGATAGGGCTCTATAATGGAGGAAGATCCAATATTTCAAGGTCCTCAGCCATGCCCTTACTGATAAAGGCAGTATTCCCAGCTCACAACATATTGTTTCATATTTTACAGAGTTTGCAAGTCCTAATAATGACCTCAAAAGGGATGCGTGAAATTTATCCAACCTCTTGAGGTCACCTGAAATCCACACTGGTGTGCCGTATAGAAGTTGGGCACAGAGTTTCATGTCAATCACTTGCAATACAGCTGGAATAAATCTGTTTCCTACTGGAGAAAAAAAATAGGATTTAATATGGTGGGCTGTCACTTTGGCCTTAGCTATTGCAGCACATATATGTGTATTCCAATTCATATTATTTTTGAATGTGATTCCCAGATAATTGAAGTGCTTAACTTCCTGTATTAGATGTCCATTAATTATACAGCCTTTTGGGTTCCCTCTCTTTCTGAATTGCATAATCTTTGTCTTATCATAATTAATTTTGAGATTATTGAGAGAGCAGTAGTTTGAGAAACTCTTAAATAATTTTTTTAAACCCAAAACAGAGAGTGAAATAATTACAGCATCATCTGCATAAAGTAATAAAAAGAGTGGGCTATTGTTTAAATAAGGAGTATGAGTGGTTGCATTTTGAAGAAATAATGGTAGGTCAGATAGAAATAAATTAAATAGGGTAGGGGCCAAGATACAGCCTTGCCTAACTCCTCGATTATTCAGAATAGGACCTGCAAGTCTACCATCTTTTGATACTTTAACATATATTTGGTTATTAGAATGTAAACTTTGAATCAGTGTAAGTAGATATGGGTCGATACCAAGGTGTTCTAGTTTAGTCCATAGTTTATTGCGGTCGACCGAATCAAAGGCACTTTTTAAATCCACAAATGCCACAAAGAGTTTTCGTTTATTTCTCATGACATATTTATCCACAAGATGACTTAACACTAGACACTGGTCAAGAGTTGACGAGCCTGCCTTAAAACCAGCCTGCTCTTTACCAGGTAGACCTTTTGTCAGCATCCATTCTTCCAATTTAATAAGCAGAGATTTGGCATAGATTTTACTTATGCATGGTAACAAACTTATAGGCCTGTAGTTCTCTTGGCAATTCCTATCACCTTTTTTAAAGATTGGTACCACTATTGAGTTGTTCCACGACTTAGGTACAAGAGCTGAGTGATAGATAGAATTAAAAAGCGGTACAAGTTTATTGGCCCACCATTCTACATCTAATCTCAACAGGTCTATTGGAATGCCATCCATACCAGGTGATTTCCCTTGCTTAAACGAAAAGATTATCCTTTTCATCTCCTCAACAGTAATTTGAAATTGTGTGGTTTTTGCCAGAGAAAATTTAAAATTTTCCTTTTTACAAACTTGGTGATCATAAAAAACGGCAGTAAAATGTGAAATCCAAGCCTCATCGCTTATATTAGGGAAATCAATGATATCTTTTATTGAGAGAAGTGACCAAAAAGTTTTGGTATCTTTAATTTCTAATGCAGTAACAATTTTAGACCATTTGGCTAGTGCGAACTCAGATTTTTTTTCCAGGAGCATGTTCTTAAAAGCTTTTTTCATTTCAAAATAAGTCTTCCAGAGACCTTGATAGTTGGTAATATAGGCTTCTTTTAGACAAGTTCTAAGTTCTTTCTTATAGTTAATGCAATCTTTATCAAACCAGTTATACTTATTTGAAGGTTTGTTGCTGAACTGAGGGTCTAAAAAAGAAGAAAATAAATCCTGGATAGTCTTATAATAACAATCATTATCCTCCAGGGGCATCAAATTTTGGTTAGCCACAGGTTCAAGAATAACTGGGTTATTTTCAAATACTGCTAATAGATCCTCCCTATTTTTATCACTTATATAAACTCTTTTGGCATAGATAGTCTTATCAATACTAATAAGAGGACTAATATCATTATTTCTAGGATTCATGTACATCTCTAAAACTATTGGGAAGTGGTCACTTTCTGAGCGAGGTACAACTGTAAAAGAGGCAACTTCATTTAACATTTCAACGGAAACTAGAGAATAGTCGATTACGCTCCTACCCCTTTTGGAGCTGAAGGTAAAATTTCCTGGAATATCCGGCCACATTGAGCCATTCAAAAATGAGAGGTTAAATTCTAAAACCAATTGTAAAAGTTTTCCTCCCGCTTTATTAATAATGATGTCCTTTGAATTCCTCCCTATTCTCAATGGAAGAGGGGCGTCTTCAGCTAGATTTGAGACATAGTGTTTATAGAGAGCTGTATTATCTGATCCAATTCGAGCATTGGTGTCTCCCATTACAATCAAGGGGATATTTGGGGATTTACTACGTATTAAATACAACTCTTCAGAGACTATATTCCAACCATAATCTGGTTTAATTTCTAACTCTAAGGGAGGAAAATATATATTTAAAAGAAGAATTTCCCTGTAAACAATGGAAAATGATAATAGTTGTGCATACTGTCCAATATTTCTGATATAATTAATTTTAAGGTTAGAGGACTGTTTGATACCACAGATCAAACCAGCTTTAGGGCGACCTTTTGTTGACATTTTAGTAGCAGGTAAATTATAAGTAATAAAATTAGGAATATTTAAAGGTTTAAGAGACCAGGTTTCCTGCAGAAGTATTATATCATAAGACTCAAGAAAGTTTATAAAATCAGAATCAGCTAATTTACATGAGAGTCCAGCTACATTCCAGGACATAATAGAAAGAGTTTGGAGAGATCTTTGATTTAAGGGTGCTAGTGAGGTATGCGTGGTGCATTCCGGATGTCACACCAAGTTCCTCTGATTCTTACTATTAGCCCTTTCATCGGGTTCAGATAGTTCAGATGCTAATTCGATGATGTTTAAAGATGTATTCAGTATGCTCACATTTGAGGAGGGTGGAATGCTAAGATTGCAACCTGGCGCACCCATGCTGGGGACTTTATTTGGGGAGCCCAATTCAGTCTCATTTAATTCTCTCATTTTATCCCATGCTAATGTAGTGACCAGGTTTGCCTCTGAGATGGGTTGCATGCGAGCTGGGTTATAGGAGGGGCGTTTCGATTCCAAGATCTGAGAGGATGGATTCATCTCCGCAACAACCAATTGGCGTGGGGTGACGGAGGGTTTCCCGACCCATAAATCCAGCTCGTGACGATAGAAGCATGAAGCCTGATCTGGGACATAATCAGATATGTTTTGGTTGTGTGGTCCCAGTTGGTCCTTCGTCAGCTTTGTCAGACAAGAACGAAGGTTATTCAGTCTATCGAGTATTTTGTTCTGAGTTTCTTGGGGGAGAGCGCAGTAGGAGTTAATTAAGTTATTTTCAAAACTATCAAACCCGTTACCTTGGCTCGCCTCATATAAAGTCCCAGGAGAGTCTGGTCTTAGAAGATCATTAGTAAGTAACTCTGGATGGTGATTAGGCGAGTCCTCATTGGCTTTTATATCAATTAAAGTGTGGTATTCAGCCTTTTGATGAGGTGCTGCAGTCGAGGATTCAGGACTGGGGAATAGTGGGATAGGAGAGGCCTCATTTTTAAAGTATCTTGATATTTTTACACCACTTGTCTTTAGGTGTTCTCTGTGTTTATATATCAGTTTTGCCAATCTCCGATCATGGAATGTAACCACCGCCCTTGCAAGCAAGCCATCAAAATATAGATATTCCACTTTGTCCAACTCCGAGGGATTACTCAAAGTACCTGGCATGTATGCCTTAAGGAAGTTCAGTAAATGGACTTTGCGATCCTCTTGTGATATAAATCCTGGAGGCTTAGGATAGCTTGAAAAAACAAGCTTGTTTTGAAGCAACACCAGCTTCCAGTTCTTATTTGTTGGAATGCTCTCCTTATTGGATTTGGAGTTGTCTATGGTTAAAACGTAGGACCATGGGTCTTGGGGCAATAAATCTTGCTTAGGGCTTGGTGGTGGAGCATGCGCTGAAGGTTTTAGACAATCCAGAGCTTTATCAGTACAGACGTTTGGGGGCAAATCTTGTTTAACTGACTTCTTGGCTAAAGACTTCACCAGGTTCCCTCTAGTCCCAGAGGCTGTTGTGCTCTCAAGTAGGTTAAAAAGCTTTTTAAAAACCATTTTTTTATAATGCACTGACTTAAAATGTTTTATGTTTTTACTTTTTTTAACATTCTTTACAACTATGGGTCTTCTTTTACAAGCATTAGCTCTGCAGGCTTTCTTACCCTTCCTTAATGGGCCACTCCTACAGAGGGTGGAGGCGAGGCCATGGTTACTTTCTGAATCTGCAGGCATTCCGACGGGTTTTCTCCAGAAAGTTTTACAGGAGTCAGCCATGATGGTAAGAATTTTTGTGCAAATGTCCAGGTAGGACTTTATGGATTCAATGTCCTCAGTAAGGAGCACCAGCCATTTGATGATTGAGAGACCCTCTTCATTTGTCTCATGGGAATGAGGATAAGAGTCTTTCGAAGGTTTATTGTTTCCCGAGGCCAATTCCGAAATTTGTTTTAACATTAGTTCCTCCATTTTTTGATCTAACGATGGTTCGGGGGGAACTTGGGATTTGGCTTTCAGTTTTGGGGATGCCTCATCGGCTGTATCGAGGATATTTTGTGTTGCTTCCAATATATTCAGGCTTTTATCACTGCTTTTAGTACACTCCTTTCTTTGCATAACCAGTCCTTCACTATGGCTGTAAGAGAGATTGGTAGGAGAGAGTAGAATTTCTCTTCCCTTCTTGTTCTTGTTCTCACTCATTTCAGTCGTTTCCTCATTTGTTCCACATTTTGCTTTGTTCATGTAGAAGCGAGTGATTTTTGTTTGCGCATTCTTTAGAGTGGTTCTTTTAAAGGTGGGTCTTACAGCCTTCAGAGAAAAGCCTGAGGTTTTGCAACCACTTCTGGTCATCACCATTGTTTCTTTAAAGTTGTAAATTATTTCTTTATTGTTGTAATAAACACGCTACAATGCTCAGCTGCATTAAAAGTTCACAGCAGGTTTCCTTCAGCTATTAGCCTTCCTTATCACTTAAAACAATGATAAAACACTCAGTGTATCTTCTTAAAAAGTTACTTTTTTAAAAAAGTTAGTAGGGGGAAAGAAACAATGGCCGCTAGGGCAACTCACTTTCCTTTTTCCGCTCTGCATATAGCTTTGCGTCTGTGCTGATTTCGGCTGTCAGCTGAACTCCACGAAATTTTTCTCTCCGGGTTCTCCTTGTTGCTCCGAGACTTCACTTTATGCTCCAAATTTCTTTAACTTGAGAGCAAGGTGCTTTCTCTGCGAGCTTGGGGCATCGCTATTCGGAGGTAGAAAGTGGCTTCCCTCGACCCACTGCTCCGCCCCGCCGTTCTCCAGTCAAACAATAAAACAATAAAACAATAAAACAATAAACTAAAAACAAAGCGAGGAGGTAATAAAACAGCTAGTAAAACGTTAAAACTGAGAGTTTAAAACCAGGAAGTGGTTAAAAACTACTTAAAAACTACTTAAAAGCTTAGTTAAAAGCAGAGGAGTCTGACTAGCCTGCTGTCTCCGTCGCCATCTTGGAACCTCCCAAAATCTCATTTTTCTGCTTGGGTAGTGATGAACCATGGGACAAGGCAGTTGCTGATCTCTAATGGCAGCCCTATTCAAGAAATCCAGAGACTAAGCTAGCTCTACACATTGCAGGGCCCTGAACGGCTACGTGTTCATCACAAATGCCAGTTGGGTTGACTTCATGGATGCTGGCAATGAACTCTGGGTGATGTGCTTCTTGTGAGCACCCAGAGAGCTGGCACCAGACACTGTGGTGCCTGAAGTAGAAAAACTAAGTGTCACCCATTCCTAATAACTGACATGAGGCCCAAGCCCCATTCAAATACATGGCAGCTGCACAGGAGCAACAATGTGCTCTTGCACAGCTCTGGTTGGTTTCAATGGTGCTTGGTCAGAAGAATGTCTGCCACATTCATTCCCCGCTTGCTGGCCACATAGCTAGTAAAGATAAAGGGTAAAGGGACCCCTGACCTTTAGGTCCAGTCGTGATGGACTCTGCGGTTGCGGCACTCATCTCGCTTTATTGGCATTTGTCCACAGACAGCTTCCGGATCGTGTGGCCAGCATGACTAAGCCGCTTCTGGCAAACCAGAGCAGCGCACAGAAACACCGTCTACCTTCCCACCGGAGCGGTACCTATTTATCTACTTGCACTTTGACATGCTTTCAAACTGCTAGGTTGGCAGGAGCAGGGACCGAGCAATGGGAGCTCACCCTGTCACGGGGATTCGAACTGCCGACCTTCTGATCAGCAAGTCCTAGGCTCTGTGGTTTAACCCACAGCGCCACCCATGTCCCTAAATCAGGTCTCCCATCATAAAGCCTTACTTGCTAGTTGCACTGATCCAGTCTCAGCCTCTACATATGCTGCACCCTCTTGACTCCAGCAAGGAATGGGTGTATGAAAACCTGCACCCATGTTGGACTGTGGTGACAGTGTATGAACACAAAGCTCGGAGGGGATTTTAAAAAAGAGATTACTATTTATTTGGTAAACTTAATATGCCTCATTTGTATCTCTCCCTTCTTATAAGGCGCTCATAGCAGCGTTTTAGTCTCACAGCAACCTTGCAAGGTAGACCGAGAGGCTGACTTTTCTATGCACTTCTGGTGAGCTTCATAGCTGAACAGAGTTGCTTTGATATTTTGCCTCTGAATCCCCCTGTTCTGATCACTGCATTGCAAGGATATTTTTTCTGCATCAAATAAGATGCACCCAAAGTATAGTAGATTGTCACAAGCGTGCTCAGAAACTCTCCTTTTTCGTCTGAAGATGCTGGAGGGGCGCCTCCACCTGCAAATATGGTGCATTTGGCTGCATTTGAATGGTGCAAAGCCTGAATGGGAAGACCTGGGGGAAATAATAAGATGACTTTAACCACATAGAATGACATGTTCACTACATACAAACACTTCAAGCAAAAATGTTCTCATAAACCAGGGACAGAGAACCTAGATGTTGTGTAGTTCCATTCAGGTTTGTGGGAGTTATAGTTTGATGATGTCTGAATGGCCACAGCTGCCCTATCCCCACCGCAAACAATTAATGAACTTGAGAAAAGAAACTGGTTGCTAAAAGCTTTTGTGCCATTGTGTATGCAGCTGCAACTGAAAATTTATATATGGGAAGAAAGGAAAATATGCCAATGCAAGCCCTAAATTGAGAATGATGAATAAATGCACATTTCCAACTCTGTCTTCACCAAGAAATGATCAATGATATCAACTATCAGTCATAAAAATTGAAGAAAAGAACAGCAGCTGCAAAATGAGTGCTCCATGATGACTAAAACTGTGATCCCATCTCCCCTTGGAGGCAGATCATCTCATTGTCCTATGAATACACATACAGTGGTACCTCGGGTTAAGTACTTAATTCGTTCCAGAGGTCTGTACTTAACCTGAAACTGTTCTTAACCTGAAACACCACTTTAGCTAATGGGGCCTCCTGCTGCTGCTGCGCCGCCGGAGCACGATTTCTGTTCTCATCCTGAAGCAAAGTTCTTAACCTGAAGCAATATTTCTGGGTTAGCGGAGTCTGTAACCTGAAGCGTATGTAACTGAAGCGTATGTAACCCGAGGTACCACTGTATCAGCTCCTTCAAAACCTCTCTTTTTTTGTAAACTGCTTTGAGGTTACTATTACAATCCAGCGGTGTACAAATTTTATGAAATGAATGAATGGATGGATAAAGCAAAGGGGTAGATGAGGAGGGTGACAGACAGAAGGGCTGGATCCTCTAGCTGCAAATTGGCACTTTGTTGTGAAAGTGGCAAAGCGTCTTGTGGCACCTTAAAGACTGCCTGATTTATTATGAAAAGTTGTTATCCGTTGCTCATGACCCTGAAACGTATGGGCATCCATTGAAGATGAATGTTAAAAGGTTCGTGACCGTCAGAAGAAAGAACTTCTTCACACAGAGTGTAGCTGAACTATAGAAGGTGCTGCTGCCAACCTGAATGGCTTCAAAAGAGGATTAGGCAAATTCATTGAGGATAAGGCTATCCAAAGCTACTAGTCTCAATGGCTGTGTTCCATCTCCACTGTCAGAAGGGGTAGAATAATGAAGAAGAAGAAGAGTTTGGATTTGATATCCCGCTTTATCACTACCCTAAGGAGTCTCAAAGCGGCTAACATTCTCCTTTCCCTTCCTCCCCCACAACAAACACTGTGTGAGGTGAGTGAGGCTGAGAGACTTCACAGAAGTGTGACTAGCCCAAGGTCACCCAGCAGCTGCATGTGGAGGAGCAGAGACACGAACCCGGTTCCCCAGATTACGAGACTACCGCTCTTAACCACTACACCACCACCAGTTGCTGGAAACCACAGGAGGGGAGAGTGCTTTTGCACTTAGGTTATTCCCATGGGTATCTGCATGGCCACTAGACTAGATGTCCCATGGGCCTGATCCAGAAGACTCTTCTGCTCTTACTGTGCCACAAGAAGTCTGTTAGTCTCTTGACATGTTAAAGACTCCTTGTTGCTTTTGCAGCAGCAGATCAACACAGCCATCCTTCTGTAGTTTGTGATGAAATAATTAAGTGACCAGCAGTTGGAATCATATCCTTAGTGTTTTCCCTTTTTTTGGAAAATTATTTTCATTTGATTTTACAAATTCATTCACACTCAAAATCACAAATAATAAAAATTACACAAGATACTCCCAAATCTCTAGACTTCCCTTCTCCCCACCACGGGTTCTTTAGTTAACCTTTTCAACTGCATACTATAAATCCTCCTAATTTTCCAGTCCTCCACTGTATCCAAAAAATACGTCTGTATCCTGTTTCGGAATCAGTGTAATGTATGCCTCTTTCCAAGATTCTGGCAATTTCCCCGTGTTTAGTATTCCGTTCATTGCATCCTTAAGTGGTTGTGCCAGAAAATCTTGTATATCCTTACTGTTTTCCTTACCCAAACTGACATGCGTATCTTATCATTATTACATACTAGCTTTTTTACCTTGAAGGGTAAGGTAACCATGAGCAAGATTAGCGAGTGCCTCTGCCAACTTCCAGTGCCCATTTCCATAGACAATTCTCGCCAGAGCTGTACATTGAACCAGTTCCCTGCAGGCTTTATGTGCCTGGAGAAAACACACACACAAAATTTGCTGTAAAAAAGGTAGAAATTTTCCAATATGCCTGATTCTTGCTTCTGCATCTCAGGGCCGTTCCCTGGCATCTCCAGTTAAATAAATAAAATATAATAATCATCATCATCATCATCATCATCATCATCAGGTAGCTGGTGAGGTAAAATAACTGTGCCAGAGGCCATAAAGCAGGGAGGATGAAACCTTTTTCAACTTGAGGTCCACTTTTTCTTCTAGGCACATGTTCCAGTGGCCACATGGCGCTGTAGGCAAGGCCAGAGGCAAAAGTGGGCAGAGCAAAGAATATTAGTATTTTACAAGTGCTACAACATGCCCACACTGCATCTATAAGTACGTGATCGTTTAGTACAGCAGCACCGACACTTTGGAACTCCCTGCCTATTGATATCCGGCAGGCACCTTCTTTTCAGCGCCTGCTGAAGACGTTCTTATTTAGACAATCCCACCCACTCATTTAGAAAGCTTGTATGAGTTTTAACTTGCTGTAGTCTGTTCTACTGCGGTTTTAACTTTCTGTATGCTTTAAAATAAAAATTGTGAATAAAAAAATACTGGTAGTTATAATTTGATCACTTTATATTTTTTGTAAAAGATAAAGCAATCAGGTTTTTTCCTGGTATATAAATTTTATGAAATAAATAACTATTACATTTGTACTGTAATAGTTATGCACACTCACACTTCCTTCTCTACCCTCCATCCAGGCAATCAAGGAGCTTTATCAGAGTTCAAGGACATTCTGTAGCCATGCACTCACTCAAGGTGGGTGAAAGGAGGACTCGTGAGGGCCATGGCCTGAGGAGAAGGGGTGTGTCTGGGAAGCGTCCTGGAGGCCACATATAGGGGCCTAAGGGCCACATTCAGTCCTCCCTGCCCTAGAAAGCCACTGCTGCTTGGAGTAGCCTAGGGCTGGGGAACGCATGACTGCCACCCCCCTCCCCCAAACGCTGCTGGATTACAACTTCCATCAGCCCCTGCCAGCATGGCCAATAGCCAGGGAGATGATGGGAGTTGTAGTCCAGCAGCATCTGGCGGAGAGGGAACCCCTGGAGCAGGAAGCACTGGGCTAGATGAACAAATATACAGACCTAGAAAAGGCAGCTTCTCTGACTTTGTGTTTCCCTTCTTTACAGATGCCAGATAACCCTTGGCAGGGTTATTATATATTTTACATGGCTGTTTATTTGTATATATTTAAATTTTTTATATATGGATGTTTTATGATGGCCTATATTTGTAACGCCGAATAAAGTTTTGGCAAAGTAAGCTAATATATATATATAGATACAGACAGTGCTTTTTTCTGGGGGGACGGGACGTGGGGAACGCATACCCCTAAACATTTTGTGAATCTAAGTTTGGCCTCATTAAGGGGCAGTATTTCAATATAAGCAGGTAAATTAGAGTACCCCTAAACATTTTTTCTTAGAAAAAAAGCACTGGATACAGATATAACGTTATAGCATCAAGCACACACAGAGTTAAATCTCTGGAGCACCTGAAGCCTGCTTTCGTGTCCATATATTGCAGGTTTATCCTACCCTTCCTTCTAAGCAGCTCAGGTCAGCATACAGGATTCGCCCCTCTCTTTCTTTTATCCCCCCAACAAGCCGGTGAGGTCGGTTAGACTGAGAGATTGTGGCTAGCTTCAGGTCACCCAATCCGCCACCATTAATCCTATATACACCCATTAATTTCCAATAGTATTCAGGCATGAAAGGAAATAAAAGGATAAGATTACCTCTTTTTCTTCTGCAAACCTTTCTGCCCTTTCTTGCGCTTGCATTAACTTGGTTGCTGGTGTAGCCAGAAGCTCGGACCACATTTCGTTTTCTTCACGGTCGCTGCTCATTTCATCTGAGCACAGCTTTTCCTTTGAGTTTTAAAAGGTTATAAAGCAGGTGTCAGCAGCTGGCAGCCTTGGGATCAAACCTGGCCCTCTTGGGGGGTGGAGCACTGCCTTGGACCCATGGCTGGCACTCAAGGATGGCTGTGATCATGAGGCTTGTCTCTTAGGGAGAGCTTATCATGCTGTAGATACCCACATGTTATAAAGGGCCCTACAGAAAACAGAACTAGCTGCTGACCCGGGGTGTAAAGCCAGCATCAGCAATAATAATAACAACAATTCCCTTCCTTGGTTACCAATAAAGCACAGAACTAGGAATTTAGGCAAGCAGTAAAAATTTGCTATATTTGGCAATTTTTCACTTGGTGATTGAGAGGTGTGTTCTAATCTGTTGTTGGCATCTGTCTGTTTTGAGAGACAATGGAGTACATTTCCAAGGGGGAAGTCAAACCACTGGAGAATCACAGTGCCTGCTGTGGCTGCAGAGACTGGTAACTCATAATTGCTGCATCCCATGTTGTTTTTGCTGCATTAGCAGCACTGAAATTACTTCCCTGGACGCCAGCTTGGGCAGTGTGTATGGAGGACTTGGGCTGCCCAGATGACAAAACCCCTCCCTAATCATAGCTGTCAACTTTCAGATTTGAAAATAAGGGATCAGCAGCAGCAAAAATAAGGGATCAGCAGTCTCACCTGTCCCGGGGACAGTCTACGGGATATCTAACAATCCAGGATAGCAGCAGGAAATGGCGCTGGAATAAGGGAATTTTCTGCAAAAAAAGAGGGAAGGTTGACAGCTATGTCCCTAATATGTATTATTATTACTATTACTATTATTTTGCAGTTAGCAATGGCACGATGGAAATTGCTGGAGCTGTTCACAGCCTGCCGTGTGAAACTGACTCCACAGTTTGCATTGCGCGCAAGGGCGATGACTTGTGAATGAGGGAGTTGTGTAGCTTTGAGGTAAAGCTGCTTTTAACAAACAGGCAGGCTGTGGCGCGACGTTGTGTACACTGTTATTTCTCTCTCTCCAAACCTCCAATTCTCCCTTCTCAGCTTTGCTTTTCCCCCTCACCTTCCTCCCCCCTAAAATACGCCCAACTAAATACATCACAGGTCTAAAGGGTTTTTGTGATACCCTCAGAGCTGACAAGTGAAACAAAATAAATCTAAAATGGTTCATGGCAGCAAAGGTATCAGCTAGCCGAGAGCCGTTGCCTACCTCAGAACAAGGCAGTGGATCTGGAACTCAGTGGGAAGGAACTTTCCCACCCTGCACTTGATTTTGCCTCGCAGGTTTACATTAACCACACATAGAAATATAGCATTAGGAATCAGGTTCTTTTGGGTGGAGACCTTAGTTCCTTTTCTGTAAGGGATTGTTTTGTCTGTGTGTGAAAGCAGTGTCTCTCCCCAAGCTGTCACTAGGGCGACAGTGTGTTGCCCCAGTTGTCCTGGTGACTGAAAAACAACCTTTGGCCTTTAGATGGAGCCATTTTTCTTTTTTTCACCAGGATGGAAAGCTCAGTAACAACTGAGGGGTTTTAGGAGGCTGATAATTAAAATGCTGCAGGCCCACTCTCCACATTTAAATCCTCAAAGGCTGAGAGTCAGATTGTGCGCCTGCTCTGGGCTGCATTCAGACAGCACCTTGTCCTGTTATCCTCATGTTTCCTTACCTGATCTTTTCTCTGTGTTGTGGGATCTCTCACAGGACATAAAAGGCTCTTCTGGAAACCTGGTGGGACTTAGTGGAAATTTAGCATGAATTTGAGTGTTGTTTCCAGAAAGCAAATGTGTTTGCAATCCTATTAGCTCGGAAAGTTTTGTGTTCGAGTGTTGCATTGTAATTTCATGGTGACAACCATTGGGGCACACAGTTCTTTTCCACAATTTAAAATTCTAAATGGCCACAGCTCTGTAATGTAACAGGCACTGCAGTGTAAAAGAAAGCTTTAGAAATCAAGGCAGAAGTGCCAACGTTATTACCAGGAAAACTTAACAACAAACCCCACATCTCAATGCAGCAGCTCTAGTGAGCCTTGTGGGTGAGCTGAAGTCCCGGCCCAGATTCTACAGTCCCAACACTTTACCACATTCACACCTGAACGTTTGGGTCAGTATAATACCACTTTTTAAAAAGCCATGGCTTTCCCCAATTAATCTTGTGGACTGTAATTCGTTAAGGGTGCTGAGAGTTGTGAGGAGACCCTTATTCTCCTCACAGGCCTACAATTCCCAGAGTTCCCAAGGAAGGGGAAACCACCTGGGAATGTCCTATTCTGTTTTACAGCTCAAAAGTGTGTGTGTTTGTGTATGTATGTATACACCCCCCCATCTAATCTCTGTGTGTATACACATCCACACTAAACAGGAAAGCTAGTGTGTAAAGTGTGTAGTTGGTGGGCAGGCTCCTTGCTTGGCATCAAGCAGACCTCTGTGCCTATGTGCAGGACCTGTACTCACAGGTGCCGCCATTTTAATTATATTGCTGTGCCCCAGATGTGCTTATGACAAGGTCTAATGGCGCCAGCAATACAGGCCCGTGAGACTGTATTTTCGCTCAGTGTTGCCACTGGGCTGCCATCTAAGTCCCTTATGGCCTCCCAGAGGTGATGAGCAGCACAGAATGGCATCTAAACTCACTGAGGCTGCCATCTTAGTTATCCAAGTTCTTTGCTCTACATGGCAAACTTGTGGCAATAGTATTAATTAAATAATATAGAGCATGCATCCGCCACAAAAGCCAACATCCACGATGTGAGAGAAGATACCAGAGACACCAACAAGCTTACATCTAAGCTTGATTTCAGATTCAACCCCTGAATCACCACAGCATAGCCATTTTATCCAACTCCATTTCCCATTTTAATTATGCTCCCCCGTTTCAGGAGAGGGGCCAGTATGGTGCTGGTGATTTAAGTGTGCCCTATAGGGGCTCGACTCCACTCTACACACCATTGCAGCACCCAACTTCCTGCCCTAATCCTCCCTGTAGCCCAGCTGAGCTGTGGGAGTTGTGATTGTCAGTGGTGGGCCCTAGCATTCACCCCAGGTACATTGCACACTTACACCAGGACTGCTTCAGAAGGCTGGGTGTGCAAAGAGAACCCAAGGAATGGCCTCTTCAAAGCAACAGCTTTGAAAAGGCCAGTTCCAGGCTAGCAATCCTTTGGAAAGAAATTTAAAAACAAAACTGCTGATTATCACGTCGTCGTTCTACAAATCCATGGAGCAACTGCACTTGGAATAGTGTGCCTAGTTCTGGTCGCCTCACATCAAATAGGATATCGTTGAGCTAGAAAAAGGTTCAGAAACGGGCAACCAAAATTGTCAAGGGAGTGGAGAAAGGTTACAAGATTTGAGGCTTATTGTTTGGAGAAAAGTTAAGAGGAGACCTGACAGAGGTCAATAAAATAATGCATGGCATGAAGAAAGTAGAAAGGAAGTTTTTCTCCCTCTCACATGGCCTTTCAGTGAAGATGGTGGATTTAAGACAGGCAAAAGAAAGTGCTTCCTCATACAGCACACAAACTATGCAATTTGCTCCCACTAGAGGCAAAAATGGCCACCAACTTGGGTGGCTTTCAAAGAGGATTCGACAAAATTCATGGAAGATAAGGCCATGTTCTCTCCCCACTGTCAGAGGGAGTGTGCTTCTAAACACCCATTGCTGGAAGCTGCAGAAGGGGCAAGAGGTGGTGTGTTCAGGTTGCAGGCTTCCCATGAGCATCTAGCTTACCACTGTGATAACAAGATGATTGCCCCGATCCATCATATTCTTCTTATGTTCTTTAAATATTTGAGTTTCTCCCCTTGGGTTCACTACAATGTCCCAATCGCCGATATATTTTGGAAAGTGGTCTGTCTGTTTGCTGTGCATTCAGACACCTCTTAACGGTTTCTGACATCAAAGAGCAGTTTTTCATCTATGGTTGGATATAATTGGACACCTGTTTGAGTTCAGATGGCGGACCGAATCTTTCAAACTGCAGTTTCTTTGGTTTTTTTGGTTTCTTAGAATTCCCGAAGAAAACTTATTACAAGGCTGCTAGTACAAGTGTATTAGACAAAAATAAGAGGCAGATTTTAAAAAAAGAAAAAAAAGAAACTGTTTATTTGCGGAATGAAACGTTTGTAAAATTACATACAAAGGACAATCACTAAGCTATAGTGTACAATTTCCAATGTTCCACAATGATAATCATAATAAATACACATAACAAAACAAGGTAAAAGCTAAGGTTTTTGTCAGGCAACCTACAAAACGGTTCCTCAAGTTTTATACTTGGCAGCATTTCTTGGCATATTTTAGACCTGTTATTTTTATTTTTATTTTTGTAAGTACTGCAGCAAAACTTTCACATTTCTTTGGAACGTTTAAAAAAAAGGTATCTAACTATGAAAAATTGTCCAAATTAATAGGTATTAGTTAAACCAAGGAGACTCAAATAATAATAATATTAATAATATAAAGACCTAGAAGATCCTATGCTCTTAATCCATTTAAATTTGGCTGCTGTATAAAATGGTAGGCTACTATTTAATGCAGCCTTGAGTCCCTAGGTGCTGGAAGACTACAACCCTCATTATCCACAGCTAATATGGCAAGGATCGTGGATGATGGGAATTGTAGTCCAACCACACCTGTAGCCCCAGGGAAGGCTAATTTAGCACATGATAAATGTGGTAGTCCCTCAGGCACTGAGTAAATTGCCTACCTATAGACTTCACTTATTGTAGAGCTCTGCGAATTTCTGCAGCAGATGATAGAAGTAAAACCATGCTGTAAGTTGAAGACACATGACAATCAAAATGGTTATTCCCTTTAGGTACAATGTAAGTTGCTTAGGCTTCTGGGTCTCTCTGACACACAAAACCGCTGTTGCAGCACACGTATGGTATTCCCAATTCTTCTTAAAGGCTTTAAAGAAGGCCCCCCTGATTCTTATAGGAGTGCTCTTGCAAACTGATTTAAAACCTGAAAAACTGCTATCGCACCTGGCTATTTATGTGCAGGTCTCCAACAACAACAAAATCCCCCAGAAAGCTGCAATTCTCATGGTAGGCTGGGAGATGCCAAAGCAGTCATGCTGGTTTAAGCCTGGTTTTGAAAGCAGTTTACAACATAAATCTGGTGTGAAAATGGGCTGGTGAAATAGGATAATCACACAGTATACTTATAAAAAAAAATCAAAAATCAAGAGACACACTCTATTGCTGGACCCATTCTATCCATACCTGAGTGTATATCACATACAGAATTATAAGTGTTATCTTTTTCTGCTAAAGGATTTGTAGGCATGAAAGCAATTTGCAGGAGCACTCCTATGTCATACAGATGTTACTGCTCTTGAAAAACGCAAGGCTTCTCTGTGCTTCTTGGCGTTACAACATTTGGCAAGAAAGCTACTAATTCCTCTTTTGTACGGTATTTGGGCAGTTCTGCTTCAACAGAGCCTTTTCCCAGGGGACTGGGATACCTCTGCTTCATTTTACAACAGCTGGGCGAAGGGGGAGAGAGACGGAGAAAAAGGCCACCGCCTAAATCGTTTGGTATTAAAGGCTACTGCAGAAAAACAGAAAGAAGTAGTAGTGTTAAATAGGCAAATGGCTTTAATTACAAAAAGACATTTCTAAATTTGAGGGCCAGTAAAAATATATTGTAGAGGAGATCTGTTACAAAAGTGAGGTTAGGAACTGTGAGACAACAGCGCTCACTGTAAACATCATGAGTTCATTCAGATCCCTTTGTAGTTTGGAACGCTGCGTTTTCTTCCTCCTGAGCTCCATAGCCAATAGCACTGCAAGGATTTGCATAGATAGCTTGACCTACTGTTTGATAAAGAAACTGGGGTTTTAGCAGAATTAGCCGTGTTCAAAATTCATTAACCTGCAAGTTTATGCTTTACGTTATCGAGTTAGTACACATCACTGGTCTTGTAGTATGTACAGGCTGTGGGCCCTGTCTTATCAAGGAGGCTCCCCCTGCCACACCTTTCAATTAACAAGGCCAAAGGAATTTCAAAATCCGAGTTGCATCTACTGTTATTCTGGACGTTGGAGGGTCTTAAAACCTATGAACTGGTTTGTTTTCCCCTCTTTAGATAACCAAGAACTGAAAAATCCATCGCTTCCCCCACCTCAAGAAGATGCACTTATTCATATCCAAAATGCAACACTGCAAGCCGAGACTTCCAACGGCTTGCACCAAAGGAAGCACTGAGCCACTTTCTAATACTGTAGGTCAGACTTTGACCACCCCTGATTTAAAGTAATGGCAATTTACGGAGAGTTGTACGTTTCTGTTCCAATACACAAAAATAGCACTCTGGGAACTTTAGGTTGGGGGCAAGGGGAAGACATGACAACACATTAGCTCATAATACATAAAAATAAAGAAATAAGAGTGGCAGAGACATGTGACAGCTCCCTCGTGGGGATGGGGGGGGGAAGCCAATCAAATCTCATTTTAAGGCGAGTCTCAATCTCTAGAGCAGCACCATTAGGGATCGGCAAAAATCGTTTCACTTTTCTTTTGCGATTGACTCTTGCACATTGTTAAGATCTGTTTGAGCACTTTCTGGACGTCCTCATCCATTTGGCCCTAGAAAGAAACAGAGGATAAAAATATATTAGCAGCCTGTTCAAATATATTAGTGGCCTGTGAGCCAGTGTGGTGTAGTGGTTAAGGGCGGTAGTCTCGTAATCTGGGGAACCGGGTTCGCGTCTCCGCTCCTCCACATGCAGCTGCTGGGTGACCTTGGGCTAGTCACACTTCTTTGAAGTCTCTCAGCCCCACTCACCTCACAGAGTGTTTGTTGTGGGGGAGAAGGGGAAGGAGAATGTTAGCCGCTTTCAGACTCCTGAAGGGGAGTGAAAGGCGGGATATCAAATCCAAACTCTTCTTCTTCAAAACATCTGGGTTGGGGGAGCAGGCTGGGAAAGGATGACTTTAAGAGGTGCTCGTGACATGTGACATGTTACAAGACATCCTCCCTCACACCGGAGGGAATGCCTTTAAGAGGTTGCACTGGCTGTAGTGTATGCACACACTACTTATTTGCTTTAGTAATATACAGATATAATCTACTGAGTTCTTTAAGCAGGCGAGGGTAATTCCTGAGGAAGGCTCTCTTACCTGCACAGCATACAGCAGATGTGTCCTGTAAACAGAGACTATCTCCTGGTGTTGCTTCTTTGTTTCCTGTAAACAAAGGTAGAGAGTGAACACGCAGGTACTCTTATCACACACTGCATTGTTAAAGGAGTGGGGGGTTAGTTTTAGGGCAAAGGGGTGCTGGTTGCTGTAATCCAGAACACAGCATTGATTCACAGCTGTTCAAGTGGTGGCAAACTTTTGCGTCCAAACCGGTGGGATAAAATACACTTTGTGTGGTGATAGCTCTATGGTCCCTTCTCTATTGCAAATGGTACAGCTGTTTCCCCTTCTGAAGCTTCCCTTAGGCTTGGTGTTTTAGAATACAAATCCCATAAACAGTAACAAGCAGGGATGTGCTGCTAGGAGTTGTAGTTCAATGCATCTGGAGGGTACCAGGTTTTCAAAGGCTGCCACAGCTATGCTCTGCTCCTACAAAGGGTTCCAAACTTACCTAAGCAATGGTGCTAGAAGTTTCTAAGGGAAAGTGGAAGGTGAAGCAGCTCCATCCATCCCATTCCACTCCTCTGTTGCAAAACATCCCCATCTAAGGGATATCACACTACTACAACATAATACAGGGCTTTGGCCCTGTATACCTGAAGGAGCGTCTGCACCCCTCATTGTTCAGCCCAGACACTGAGGTCCAGCTTCTGGCACCTGCCCTGTGGCACACCCCCCATCAGATGTCAAGGAAATAAACAACTATCTGACTTTTAGAAGACATCAGAAGGCAGCCCAGTTTTTAATGTTTGCTGTTTTACTGTGGTTTTATAATTGTTGGAAGCCGCCCAGAGTGCCTGGGGCAACCCAGTCAGATAGGCAGTGCGCACGCACGCGCACACACACACACACACACACACACACACACACACACGTTTGACCACTCTATATATCTATTTACTATAATTTTCCCCCACTTTCCTCCAAGGAGCTCAAGGTGGAGTACAAGGTCAGCTCTCTTTTTATCTTCATAAGTAGACCGAGCATTTCTGGCCCATCCTCACTAAGCGAACTTCATGGCTGCCTTATCTGAACCTGGGTCTCCCAAGTCTTAGTCCAGCACTCTTAACCACGACACCACATTGCCTCTCTAGAGCAAACTCTACATATGGACCCCATGCACTCCTGGTGTGATTTCCTTGCCTCTAATCCACCAAGTTGGGTATCAAGGCAGGAACCCAGCACAAGAGAAGGAAACTGCAGTAGCAGCAGCAACAGCAACTCAATACTTCTGTTGCAGGTTGTTTCAATTAGATTGGGGGCCAGTGTGGGGCGGAGGCTTAATGTCCTAGATATTGTTCGGTGTTTCTCAAACTGGGGTACCCAGCTGTTGTCGGACTACAACTCCCATCATCCCTGCCCACTGGTCCTGCTAACTAGGGATGGTGGGAATTGTAGTCCAACAACAGCTGGGGACCCAAGCTTGAGAAACACTGTTGTGCGGTGGTTACGAGTGTTGGACTAGGGCTTGTGAGACCATGGTTCAAATCCCCACTCAGCTATGAAGCTCACTGGGGGGACCTTGGGTCAATCACGGCTTCTCAGCCTGACCTACCTCACAGGGATGTTGTGTGGATTAAATGAGGAGTCAGGGCGCAGTGGGGGACCACGTGTGCCACCTTGAGCTCCTTGGAGAAAAGGGTGGGATATAAATGCAATGAACAAAAAGCTTCGAATATTCCCTGAAATGCTGCTTGCTCAGAGAACACATAAAACCTTATGGAATCTGGCACTCGTGCCATGAAAGACCACCACATTCTACTGCAGATATAGTAACCAGGGTCTACTATGCACTCACACTCAATTTACATTGCTATAATGGGCCTACATTCTCAGAAATGCACTCCAAAAATTCTACATGCAAGTTCCTCGCAAGTGATTATTTTTTTGGGGGGTGGGGATACGAGGGTGAAACCTCTACATCACTTTGAACGACTAAACTTCCCCATCTCCTGTCAAACCTTGGCAGGTGCAGAGAGCTACTTAATTGCACAATTACATAATCTATAAACTTACAGTCAGCTGGTTCTGTAGCTGCTTGACTTGTTGTTGCAACAGCTCCAGCTGTTGGCTTTGTCTCTTGGGTGTGCCAGTTGAGTAGGAAAGTTGGGACAGGCTGTTCAGTGCTTCCTTCAATTTACTAACTTCCTTTGTCATGTCCATTATCTGGTACGGGAGGAAAGAACAGGGGACAGCATGCTAAAGGATGGAAGAAAACACAACTTCCCAAAAGCATTTGGCTGAGAGATCTTACTTAATGTCAACCATAGGTTTGTTTGTTGCTTCAACCCTGGTAAGTGATTTCAAACATGCAGTGAAACTGCCAGAAAGCATGTTTAAGGAGACACTGGTGAGACCAACTCATGCTTGGAGTAAGGTAAAGGTAAAGGGACCCCTGACCATTAGGTCTAGTCGTGACTGACTCTGGGGTTGTGGTGCTCATCTCGCTTTATTGGCCGAGGGAGCTGGCGTACAGCTTCCGGGTCATGTGGCCAGCATGACTAAGCCGCTTCTGGCAAACCAGAGCAGCGCACGGAAACGCCGTTTACCTTCCCGCTGGAGTGGTACCTATTTATCTACTTGCACTTTGACGTGCTTTCCAACTGCTAGGTTGGCAGGAGCAGGGACCGAGCAACAGGAGCTCACCCCGTCGCAGGGATTCGAACCGCCGACCTTCTGATCGGCAAGTCCTAGGCTCTGTGGTTTAACCCACAGTGCCACCCGCATCCCTATATGCTTGGAGTAGACCCCTTGAAATCAAGGAAATTAAGCCCACTGACTTCAATGAGTGTACTCCACACTGAATATTTTGCCTTTTACTCAGGTTCATGGGCTTCAGTCTTTTAGCCTCAGTTTGCCTTCTGTGAATAGGGTGCTTTGTGACCAACTACACAGCACCACAGGTATGAGTGGGCATATCTCTGCATGGCAACTGTTTTTGATATATGACGCTTTCTTATTGTTCCAAATGTGCTCACCCCACAAAGACTGAGGATCTACCAACCTTCCTATCTTTATCCTCTTCTAGTTTCGAGGAATTCTCAGAGGCCTTTTTCAGTTCAAGCAGCTCTTCTTGAGCTTGATGGTACTGATGAAGCAGTCTTTTGACTTCCTGTTCCTTGGCTTCCAGGAGAGTCCGGAGGCTCTCTTTCTCCCCTTTCACTTGTGAGATTTCCTTCCTCAAATGAGCAAGATCTGCAGACAGGTTTTCCCTCTCTTTTGTCAAGTCCTTCACTTTGGACAGCATGGAGTTGACTTCTCCCTCTGAAGTAGATCGCAGCTCTTCATACAATGCCCTGGGCACCATAGCTTCGCACACAGCTGCTTCTTCTTCCAAGAGCTCCCTCTGCAGTCGCTGAACCTCGCTTTCCTTGTGCAGAATCTGCATTTTGAGCTCGCCGATTTCTTCTTCCATTTCCTTCAGCGAAGCCCTGAGAGCAGTGACCACCTGGAGATGCTCCGTTATGGAGACAGAGTTCTTCTTCTGTGAATCAACCAGGTTCTGGAGCTGGGTTGCTTCGCTCAACACTTTTGCATACTGGGCCTTCATTTCCAACAGGGCGCCCTCAGCTTGCTCTCTCTGCAAGACGGTGACCTCCATCAGCTTCTCATGTTCCTCCAGAGGGATGCATCCTGAATCGGCATCCTCGGCAACACCTCTTTTCTTGCAATCTTCGAGTTCCGCCTGGGCTTCTTTGTACAGCTGAGAGAGCTTGCTGACCTGCCTGTTCAACTCGGTGATCATTTGGTTCTTTGCATCTCTCACCTCCTCAGCTTCCTCACCATGCCCAGACTCCATCTGGCATCTGAGCTTCTCTTGGAGCTTCCTGATCTCCTCCTGTCCCTCCTTGTACCTCTCAATCAGAAGCGCCTTCTCCTGGTTGATGTTCTCAATAACCAAGCAATAGGAGCTCCTCATCTCCTCGCATTCTTCTGCTGACATTGTGCCGGCCGCATCCCTCTCTCTCTCCGCCAGCTTCTCCTCCAGCTCTCTCACTTTCGCTCGGAGCCTCTCGCCCTCTTCTTGCGCCTTCTGCAGTTCTTTCTTCAGTGCCTCGACTTCCTCGCACGTGGCTCTGAGCTCCTGCAGGTCCGCCTCTTTGCTTTCGGAAGCCACCAGGCCTAGCTTCATCTGCCTCTGGACGTGCAGGACTTCCTTCATCGCTTCTTCATACTTGCTTTGGGTTTCTCTCAGTTTCTGGTTGAGGTCGGAGCCATTTTCGGAAATGTCAGAGCTGTTCAGCAAGCAAAGGGTATCCAGTGTTCCGGACTGAAGCTGCGTCTCCAAATGCCGTCTCTTCGCTTCTGAGCTGTCCAGCCTCTTTTGCACCTCCTTTAAGTTGTCTTGCAGCTGTCTGATTTTCACTTCGTTACTGCTCGCCTCTTCCTGAGCTTGTGCTAAGCTCAGCGAAGAGCAGCTGATCTCCTGAGCCGCTGCTGCCGAGCTCTCACTTAGCCTGTCCGTTGAGTGATCAAACTCCGCACAGGTGGAACGAGAAGAATCCAGTGTTGCATCCAGGTCTTCTGTCTTGAGTGTGCGTGCCTGTAGAGACAGCAGGTGGCAGTATTTAAACAACTACTTTTTTTTTGTAAACTCTTATTGTTTTTTCTCATAATAACTTATCCTTTTTGCAGAGATTCGAGAAATAGAGAGGGCTGCAACAGGAACAAATTAACAGAAGGAACAAAACAAGATTGCATGCATGCACCGATTTCCAGGAGAGCACTTGCATCTTTCAAAGATCGCAGATTTGATTCCAATGTCATATAATGAATTCCAAACCCTCCTCCCTCATCTCTCAAGCAAAGCCCTCTTTGGGTATTCTTTTCTCCATGCAATTAATATGAACACTGTACGGAGAGAAAGCAGGGCTGTCAGGCATGCATTTTATGCTGTGAACTGCCCTGAGATCTACGGATGAAGGGCGGCATACATATTTAATAAATATAAATAATTGGGGCATGTCTACATGGAGGAGATCTGCATGAGCTGGAGCCTTCTGCAAACATGCCCCCAATGTGTTATTGTTCAGTGCCATGGATGCTGCTAATACATACCTGTAATTTTTCCTGCAGTTTCTTATTATGCAAGGTCAAAGATGCAATTTTTGCTTGTAACAGTAAAAGCAAGTCTTGCTGGTCTGTTTCTGAACTTACATCCAATAAACTATCAGCACCTTTAAAAAGCGAAACGGAAGGGGGGGGGGAAGAGGGAATACAATAAAATTTATCATTCTAGGCTTTCAGTAAACACATGGTTAAGCAAATCAGGAAATGGAAGGGAAGGGGGGGGCAAAAAAAGAAAGCAAAGGAATGTGTCTACTTGCTAGTCTCTTTTTTTTGTGAACTAGCCTGCAAATTTTCAAGTTAAGTATTGGACTAGGGATGGAGAACCTTTTCCCATTCTCTTGTGGTATTCTGTTATGGGTTACATGCTGGCTGTGGGTAGGGCTCCCCCTTCTCCCTCCCTGCCCAACGGTTGCTACTGAAAAGGATCTCTTGCAGAGAATGAGCTACAGGCTCACAGCTGTGTCATTCTAGGTATTCTATGGTGAAAATCCCATGGACAATGGAAGTTAGCCTGGTAAATCAGTTTCAGACCAGAACAGCCAATAATACCTCCAGAGATGTGCACCTGATTGTGGAGGCACTTGTCTATGGAAACTTACGACTCTTGTGCCAAAGGACACACTGATTGATTGATTGATTGATCAAACAAACAAACAAACAAACACAAACATCTTTGACACTGAGAAGGTCACCTGTGTCAAGCAACTTATGAATTTTCAAGTAGATGTTATTTATCCACCTGCTTGGGAAAACATTGGGGCATGAAATTGCTGGGTAGGGGTCGGCGGTTGGCACTGGATGGAGTTGCTTGGCTGCTGTTTTGTTTATGCTGGGGATGATCTTAAATGGAGGTTTTTAACGTTGTTAGCTGCCTGGAGCCTTTGGTAAAGGCAAGCATAAATATTTTAAATAAATGGCGTTTCTACCCCCTCCTTCTTCCAAGGAACTCAGGATGTTTGATCCTGACACCAACCCTGTAAGCTTGGTTAGAATATGAGCGTGTGCATGAATGGCTGGGTCCAATGCCCCTAATAGTTAAGCAGGAGTTCCAAGTGGGACCCCCCCCCAGTCCAAAACAAAATGCTACTTTTGTACATACTACACTACACGTAGATTTTTAGAAAGATGGCGGAGCCTCCTACCATGGAAATTTCAAGGCAAGGTGGGTCAAGATGTTGCCAAGCATGCTTGAAAAACAACGGGGCAGTGAATTTTACAATCCTAGCATAACAGACCATGATGCCAAATGGCAACTTTCTATGAGAGAAGGCACCTTTTTTTGGTTGGTAGGTTGTCTGGTGTGGGTGAGTACGGAAGGAGAAAGTGATAGGCCAGCCAAAACATCTGTCTTACACCATACCTGCAGTACTATCGCTCATCCCATCCTTGCCATCAGAGTGAATGGCACTGATATCTTCCTGCTGAAATGCAAAATACATAAACATTTGTTTAAAAAGAGGGCTAACAACATGGCACTCCTCATCAAAAAGCACAAAATACTTGCACATCAAAATCCTGCCACTCTGTGAAGTAACGGCCAATGCATTTTTGTCAGGAACTGTCACTCAACTGAAGCTTTCCCAGCTTTTGGGATAGTTAAAAGGCAGGTGTTTTGATTAAAAGCAAGCAAATACAATTGCCTATCAAATGTGAACTTAATGGGCTGTATTCAACTGAATTCAACTGTGAACCCACCGTTGGCCCTAAGTTAGCCATGTGTATTAGTTTCAATAGGTATCCTGAACCCAAGATGCTCAGGGCATTGAAACTAGCTTGGTAGGTCATGGGCAGCCAGTGCGTATGTTTCAGCAGAGGTATCCCATGCTATTGGCTGTCTGCCTCCATCAACAGTCTAGTGGTGACATTCTGCACCAGCTGGAGTTTCCAGACCAGGCCCAAGGGCAGCCCCACATAGAACGCATTGCAGTAGTGCAGTCTGGAGGTTACCAATGTTTGGACTACAGCGGCCAGGTTAATCCCAATCCAGAAATGGAAGTAAAAGGTACTCTTCATCCCTAGCTGACAAAAGGCATAAACAACTGGTATGTTCTTTGGTTTCAAGAAAACCACTGGCGGCCTAACAACACAGGATGCCAAACGGGTCACTTGGGAGCAACACAATTGTCTTTTCTTAAACAACAGTACTTTTAGGGGAGAGGATTATTCTTTTATTTTTGTCAGGACCATACCATGGGGGGAAAGAGGGACACCCCCCCCCCTGCTGATGTGCTGCAGCCCTAATCTTGACTGCCTCCCCAAAGCTGCTATATTATAATAATGATAAATAATAATAATAAAAATAATTTAAAAAAACAACTTTTATTTGTATCCCACCCTCCCCGGCCAAGACTGGGCTCAGGGCGGCTAACATCAAATATATAACATTGGTGTAAAATCAAACAATAATTAAATTACCTCCTAAAAACAAGTCAGGATCGAATTAAAATCTAATTAGATGGCTTTCCGCAGGATTAGGGTTGGGAACAGTAAATGTTCATCAGGCCCAACTGTTTACGCTGTTCTTATATGGGCCTGTGAGAATGCTGGGAGGCCTCTTTCATACTAGTTCTTATACAAAAAGAGAAGGGGTGTCAGGCTGAGCCCTGACCAAAGGCCTGGCGAAACAACTCCATCTTACAGGCCCTGCGGAAAGATGTCAAAGACATCAAAAAAGCAAGACACAACTCCCAACAATACATTTCACATCGCAACCCCCTGGGTTTTACCTATTTCCAGCTACACTTCCCTTTGGAGAGCTTTAGGTCACAGTTGTGAAGCTTTGCCCTCCTTCCTTGGGGTGATGAAATCTTTTTGTCCCCTTAAGCAACTCACTACAAACACAAAGGGTTTACATTTAGCCAGAAGCAAGAGTTGAAAAATGGAGTATACCTTGGATCCGTGCTCAGCAAATGAAGACTGGCCTTTCCCAGACACTGGGGTTGAAGTTGTTGAATGTGGAGAGGACAGGTCGCTAAGCTGCAAAAGATGAATGCATTTCAGAGACACAAACTGCCTCTTGCTAGCAGAAGTCATGGCTCTCTGTTAATTCATTACAAGCAAGACAACACAGAAGTTGTCTTTAGCCAGCGGCAGCCATGCAGTCAGACAATCGCCCAAGCAACGGCTCAGTTTAATATTAAACTTCTTGTTAAGATGCTACGAGCTCCTCATGTGCAAAGCTGGTTTGCATCCGTCCAGGGGGAATCTTAAAGCTGATTGTTAAAAAGCAAGACTGTCACAGAGTTTAATGCGTGTAGCACCTTTATAAGCCCCACCGCTCTAAACTTAGGATCTGGTCATATTCCCAACGGCCCTCCTGCAAAGCGTAACCAAGATGGGTTTTCATACAACAGACCGTCCTATTTCTATCCTTATGAGAATTCGCCCATGATACATGAGACGCGCATTTTTAAAAAAGGATTTGCACAAAGCAAATTTAACCAGCTCTATTCCCGACAGGACATTCCTCACCCGCCCAGCCCCGTCTAGACATTGCAAATGTGTTCAAGTTGGACTTAAGCTCTTTTACCTGGATAGGACTGACAGGAGGTGGTGGTGGGGCTTTGCGTTTTTTTGGAGTTCCACTTCTTTCAGAACTTAATCTACAGACTTGGTCATGCTGGAAGTGTCACAGGCCAGAAAAGGGAGGTCTGTTAGTTTGGTTAGTAAGGTCTGCGTTAAAAAAAAGTTCTTTTTTTTCTCCTTTGAAGGTACAAGAGATTTTTATTTTTTTAAAGCACATTCATGCCTCAACTCATTCAAAAGTACTTCCTCTATATGCAGGGATATTGCACATGCTCGACCCTGAGCTCACCATGCCCCATTTTGCAACATGCTTCATTACATTAGATGGAGTGAATAAAGCTAACCCTTTCCCATGGAGCAGTGATCTCAAAATGCACTGCTTTTCACAGCCTCAAGCAATTTGTAAACATTTCTCCTAAACGCCTTTCTTTTCCCTCAGGGAGAGAGAGTTTTCCTTTTCCTTTTTGTTTACTTCTATTCCAGGGTCACTCGTGTTCATAAATTTCTCAGAGCAGAGGCAAGGAATCTGTCACCCTCCAAATGTGGGACTACAACTCCCATCAGCCCCAGCAGGCATGGCCCAAAGGTCAGGGATGATGGGAGTCGCTGTCCCTGGTTTAGGGGCCTTTTAGACCTGCCCCCAAAGTAATTTTTTTTGCAACAAGTAAACACCCTGTGAATGTCAAAATAATCTACACACCCACTTTCCTTCTCTGCTTCTTGATTTGCCTGTATGTCACCCAGATAATCACCCAGATCATCTGTAACTGCTGAAATCCATAAAAGGGGGATTTACACTTGGGTCCAACTGGCTGCTCAGATGAACACCCCCTTTCCCCGCCCTTATTATGGAAGCTGTACATGACCACTGAAGCAACTCCGCCATTTTCTTCAAGCTTACTCTTGCCAAGCAATTCCTTAAAACCAGTAAGACTCGGTCAGCTATTTCAGGGCATCAGGAGGCCGCACTGAGCTTGTTTGGATAAAACAGTAAAATATGGTTTGGCATTACATGTGCTGGCTTGGGGTTCGTGGGATTCCCTCTGGCACAGTCATGAAATCAGAAACTTTTACTTCCAATTTCAGTTAGCCACAGTGACTCATTAGAGCCAAACCAGAAGCTACAGTTAATCTTAACTATGGCTTACAGAAGAGTTAGGGCAAGGCTAGAGTTGCTGGACTCCAACTCCCACCAGCCACAGCCAGCATGGCCATAGATCAGGGATGGTGGGAGTTGTAAGCCATCTGGAGAGCTATGGGTTCCTTATCCCTGTTTTGGGGAAATCAGCTAGCCCTGTGCAAATGATGGGCTGAAGTTGACTTGTTTCCCTACACTATAATTAAAGTTAACAACAGATTGTCCTATTTCAGATGTAACCAGTAATTGAGGTTAATTTTTTAAAAATTGGAATCGAAGGCTTTTGAACTGCTCCCCATGGCTGTGTCAGAAGAAGAGAGAGGAATTGCTCATAAGCTCAAGGACTGTTCATGTAATGCAAAACCACAGTTTAACATTATGTCCAAATGAAACCAGTGTGAGCCTGTTTCTTTTGAAAGCGAGTCAGTTTCCCATTAGACCCTAGTCTACCATTGGACCTGCTGCTCTGACGCAAGACTGTGTGTTAATAGCAGCCATAGAGTGGTTGGTGAGCAAATAGCCCATGGTGTTGGGGGGGAAGAGGCTGTAATGCTTCACTGTGCCATTCCCCCCCCCCCGCCCCAAACAAAATTGCTCCATGGTGGAAAACATACAGGTACCATATGCATGTCTGCTTATTTACCCTTCTGGGCAAAGCAACTTTGGATTGGAGGGGGATATTCAGGAAAATGGTGCACAGAAAAGCATTGGAGATTCCCATCACAACATGTCGTAACAGAGCAAGTTTTGCCCTGTCCTTACAAAGGATATTTGGGTTGGAGATGAGAGGAGACAGCCATCTCACCAATACCATACAGATATCAATGAAAGGGAACTATCTATGAGTTTACTAAAACTGCATATGCTTCTGGAATCACTTAACAAACCAAATCACTTCCATTATTACTTTCTAAGCCTTTACTTCTTTTTTCAGAGCTTGAGGCTAATTGTTATTATGGTAATAAAGCATTTCTGATTCTTTTTTCCTTTTTACCTGCTTTGGCTTTGTTGGTGACTTGACATCTGTAGATGAAAAAACAAAACATTGCCTTTTAATCGAAAACCTGATATATCTTCTTTCTGCTTAAGAAATTTCCATTCGGATCCTAAACTCTCAGCTATTTAGGAAGCAGGCCCCTTTCTTCACATGGATTCAGATGCAAATAAGAATACTTGAGATCATGGGCTGGGAACAGAGCATTTACTAAGGACTAATCAGCTGAAGCCAATGCATCTTTGAAGCCTAGCCTTCTTTCCCGCGACAGGTTGAGCTCCCGCTGCTCGGTCCCTGCTCCTGCCAACCGAGCAGTTCGAAAGCACGTCAAAGTGCAAGTAGATAAATAGGTACTGCTCCGGCGGGAAGGTAAACGGCATTTCCGTGCGCTGCTCTGGTTCGCCAGAAGCGGCTTAGTCATGCTGGCCACATGACCCGGAAGCTGTACGCCGGGTCCCTCGGCCAATAAAGCAAGATGAGCGCCGCAGCCCCAGAGTTGTCCATGACTGGACCTAACGGTCAGGGGTCCCTTTACCTTTAATCAGCCGAAGCCAATGCACCTTTGAAGCCTAGCCTTCTTTCTACAATGTAATAATCTTTTTCGTGCACAGAGAGACACGAGGGCACTTTCAACCAAGCACCCACTTTGGACAGACCCAAGATAGCACATTCCTCTGACAGTCCAAAGACCAGGCTGTGTGCCAAGCTCAGTGCTCAAAGCAGCTCTACCAAGGGTGGTAAAACAGAGACTAAGAGAATGGACAGAGTAGCTCAGCTGGTAAAGCATGAGACTCTTAATCTCAGAGTCGTGGGTTTGAGCCCCATGGTGGGCAAAAGATTCCTGCACTGCAGGGGGTTGGACTAAATGACTCTTGTGGTCCCTTCCAACTCTACAATTCTTTGAGTCAGCATCCTGTCTTCTGGCATAGACAGCCCAGAAAGTTTGAGTAAGAACCTCATGCCTCCCCAGGTAACCCCTACAGCAGGGGTGGGGAATATGTTCCTGCCCCCAAACATGTTGATGGACTCCATCTCCCATCATCCTCAGCCAGCATGGCCTATAATCAGGGATCACATAGTCCAATATCATCGGGGGGTGGCACAGGTTCCCCATCCTTATCATAGGGAATCCTACCACGTAATTTAAGAAGTGTAGACATACCAGCATCTTGAACAATTTTCAACTGAAGGAGATTCTGAATCCCTGTATTTTCAGAGACTGCAGCATAATGCAGGGCATTGTGTCCAAGGGCATCCACCAGGTTTATGTCTGCACCTTTTCGGACGAGGACTTCTGCAATGCTGAGGTTTCCTGCTTCGCACACCAGCATCAGAGCCGTCCTAGAGCAAGTTGGCAAACAGAGAATATAAGGAAGAGCCACAGGCATGAGATTAGCAAAGCAATAACACCCCCTGAAGATACTGATGTTATAAATATGAAATTGGGAACTGCTAAATATGTAATAGGATGAAATCCAGATTGGAGGGTGTCGAGGAAGTCTTTTAGCAATGTAAATACACCAGGGAATAAGAAGGGGGGGGGATTCTTTTATTTTGTGTGTTTTTATTGTTGTTAAGGGACACAGATGGCGCTGTGACACAGAGCCTAGGACTTGCCGATCAGAAGGTTGGCGGTTCGAATCCCCGCGACGGGGTGAGCTCCCGTTGCTCGGTCCCTGCTTCTGCCCACCTAGCAGTTCGAAAGCACATCAAAGTGCAAGTAGATAAATAGGTACCGCTCCGGCGGGAAGGTAAACAGCGTTTCCGTGCACTGCTCTGGTTTGCCAGAAGCGGCTTAGTCATGCTGGCCACATGACCCGGAAGCTGTACGCCGGCTCCCTCGGCCAATAAAGCGAGATGAGCGCCGCAACCCCAGAGTCGGCCATGACTGGACCTAATGGTCAGGGGTCCTTTTTATGTTGTGTCAAATGTAATGTTTTTCTTTTGTGTTTTTGTCTATGTGTTATAGGAGAAAACTAATAAATTTTGAGGGAGGAAAAATTATTTCCCCCTCAAAATAACAACAACAACAACACCCCCTGAAGGTTGTGAGTTTGTGGCTCATTTGTTATCCTACAGGAGACGAGTGCCTACAGGTTCAAGCAGCAGAAGAAGATTGGGCAGTCAGCTGAGTCCAGGAAGTGGAAAAAGCTGACAGGCATTCCTCTGATAAGATGACACTTTGCTACTCCTGCAGAAAGTAATGGTCATTGTGTCATCAACAAAATTTGTCCTGACTTGAATTTACAGCATATCTATAACTTGATCTACTGTAAGAGATCACTGCAAGACAGGGGAGGCACCTGAGAGTGAACCAATAAAGCTTTCCCTAAGAGGTTGAGCCATTTATGCATGCTGCAAAGGGCTGGATGAGGTCAAGTCCCATCTAGCCCAGCATCCAGCAAACGGATGCCTAAGAGAAGCCTGTAAACAGGACCTGAGTGCAATGGCACTCTGCCCAGTTTTGGCTCCCAGCAGCTGGTATTCAGAAGCATACTTTCTCCAACAGTAGAGATATGACATAGCCAGCCACTACTGATTGCCTTACTCAAAATGAATTTGTAGGACAGATGTATCTGGCGGACAAGATCCTCTGTTGACCATATAACCACACAGAATTCTGCTTGACCCAAATTTTGCCAGAAGAGCTTTTTTTTTAGCAGCAGCCTGTGTCAACCCAGTCTAGAATTTTGTATCTCATTGTAACCTGCCTCTGGATGGAGAAGAGGCATAATGAGTGCTTGCAAGCAGGGGAAAACATCAAAAAGGATACAGCTTTGACAACTTTATTAGGCTGTGCCTCGAGATGTCAAACGCTGCAAAACAGCTTCTCTGAAAGTCACTGAGAAATCGGGTGACTTTAGAAGAACAAGAAAAACATGTCATCTCTTGCATGGCTTTTTGTTAGCTTTCAAGCTAATAAATATAAGCAAGAAGTTCAGTGACAGCTTAATTGGACCTAAACCACAACGTAAGATATTTAGCAGTGAAGAATCTAAAATCTGATCTCGGATTAGAAGGAGATCCTTAGACCTGATTAACGTTGAAAAAGTTTGTGAGTACTAAGTAAGTTTATTTGTACCTTCCATTTTTGTCTCTGGAATTGATGTCTGCGCCATGCTCCAGAAGGTATTTGGTTACTTCAGTGTGGCCATTTTGTACAGCCAGTAACAAAGGTATATTCCCATCCTAGTTTAAAAAATAAATAAAAAAGAGATTAAACACTATCAGTTATTCAGTAGATTTTAAAAAGACTTCAGAGAATGTAACTCTTATGTGAAAACAGGTGTGCAACCTCCTTTAACAGGTGCTCAAAATCTTGCTGTCTAAGGGACAATAGACAACAGCTAGCCATGCAGCAATGCACATAAAACCCCACTGCATTACCTTTGCTGAGTTCTGAGCTCCCTTTACTCATAGGCTCAACACAGCGCCTATAAGCTCTTTGCTGCTCTCAGGATCAGAGTACAGTGGTACCTCGGTTTACGAACTTAATCTGTTCCGGAAGTCCGTTCTTAAACCCAGCAGCGACCTTTCCCTGCTGCCGGTGCCCTTCCACCGTTCAGATTCCGTTCTTAGACCGAGGTAAAGTTCTCAGTCTAAGTAGAGGTAGAAACCTGTTTACAATTATAAAAGAATATTTAAAAATAAAAGTAGGTAAATAGGGGGAATTTGAAATGCTAAAGAAATTATGTAAGGATGTAAGGAAGTCAATTGGGAGAAGGGGGAGTGTCAAAGACTCGAGAGAGTCAAAATATATGTGATGACAAGTGAAAATGTTAATTGTTTGGTTTTTAAAATGAAATTCAATAAATATTATAATATAAAATATAATATATTATAATATAAAGTTCTCAAACCGGGACACTATTTCCAGTTTTGTGGAGTTTGTAAACCGAATCGTTCTTAAACCAAACTGTTCTTAAACCGAGGTACCACTGTATATGATTCTAAGCACTTAACAAACCAAAACTCTAATGTTGCTGAGTAAGGGATGGCCAGGAACCAAAATACCAAAGAAAAGCTAAGATGAGACTTTGGTAAGTGTTAATCTTTGTGCATAATGGGATGTGTGTGGAGGAAATGGGAGAAGCCAGCTACATATGGCTCCCTCCCCACTGAACTGTTTCCACTCAAGCTGGTCAATATAAGAACAAGTGCCTGAGGTTACTCGCTTTCCTCACAGGAAGACTGTCACATGGAAGACGGAGCAAGCTTGTTTTTCTCCTGCTCCGGAGGGTAGGGCTCAAACCAATGGCTTCAAGCTACAAGGAAGGAGATCCAACGAAACATCGGGAAGAACTTTCTGGCAGTAAGAGTTGTTTGACAGTGGAATGGTCTTCTTCGGGAAGCTGTGGACTCTCCTTCCTTGGAGGTTTTTAAGCAGAGGCTGGCTGGCCATCTGTCATGGTTGCTTTAGCTGAGATTCCTGTATTGCAGGGGTTGAACTAGATTACCTTTGGGGTCCCTTCTAACTCTACGATTCAATGATTCCAAGCCTTTCCTACAGTGTAATAAACATTAGGCATGCACACCTGCCATACTTTGAGTGCTGGTGCAGAATCAGAGAGCAATATGAAAGGCTCGTTCATACCTTATATGGGAGATAAATTTGCTACTTATTCACTGCACGTTTCTGGTTAGCACTGTCATGTCTGAATAGAAAATGATATACGTGGGGACATGTGGAGGGGGTTGCAACCGAGCAAAATGCTCTGGCTCATGTAAATTGCTGATCGGGCCTCCCACTCAGACATCACGCGTGCTAACTGGAAGAAATACAGTGAACGAAGAGGAAACTCATTTGCTGCAGACAAGAGGGAATCTGCCCTACTTAGAAGATTTAAAAACGAGGTTTCAGAAACTGAAGTACACTGCATAGTTTTTAAGGTTTTTGTTTTTTTAACCCACTAAGTTATCCATGAGATAATGATTACATACCACATCTTTGACATTAATTGGACACTTGTGTTCACACAGGAGCTGAGCTACTTGAAGGCAGCCACAAGCAGCTAAAAGAAGAAGAAAATGAGAGTTGCAAAATTAGAGCAAGAGCCAACACAATAAGGAGTCCCATAGCACCTTAAATACTCTATTGTGGCATAAGCTATCACGGACTATGCTGTAATAAGTTGTTTTAGCTCTTCAAGTAACTGTGAGATTAGTTGTTCAAAACTCCTGCAGGGTCCATACCACTGGAGAGATTTTTCCAGCCTTGCTGAAATCACGCGAAACCACATTTCTGCCACCCCTATATAACCAGCGGCCCTCCAGCTTAAGTTTGACTGCAGCTGCTTTAGACTACAACATCCAGCAGCTCTGCCAATGGTCAGGGAAGATGGGGGTTGTAGTCCTGCAACATCTGCAGGGCACCAGCTTGGAGAAGGCTGATATAGTTCTTCATCCTGTCTCCAACAATGACCAACTAGAATTTCCTGAAAAGCAGTGTATGAGAGGGAGAAAGAAAGAAAGAAAGAAAGAACCAACCATCTACTCTTAATTCTTATGCACTTTAAGTAAGACTGCCCTTGAAGAAGGTCTGACTAGTGAGAATGCAGCTGCAAGAGTATTTCTAGCTGATGTCATACAAGACCAGCTTTGCATCTGTACTGGCTACCTATGTATTAACTGGGCTCAATTCAAAGTATTAAGATTAACCTAAAAAGATCTGAAGGGTTTGGGGCTTAGATACTGGGCAAGATTTAGCAAAGTTGCTGCATGTGTAGAATGAGGTCTGCTTGTGCAATGGGGTGTTTCCTCCTCTCCCCCCACTGCACTTCCTAAATCTGCTTGGGGGAAGGGGAACAAGTAGGGTGAGTACAGGGTGGGGAGAAGTCCCATTGCATGAGTGGGGCAGGGGAGGCTGCTTACAATCTCACTGATGACCATAGCTCATCACAGAGAGGCCTGGAGCTCATTGCACAGGGACCCTAGTTGTGGAACTCCCATTGTGAAGTCATGGATTGCGTAGGGCGGACCTAACAAGGTCAAGGTGGGGTATGGGAATATGAAAGAGAGAGGGAAGTAGAAATATTACCTGCATAGTGTAAAGCTGTCTTCCCAGAGCTATCAGTGCTCTCTGGTGGACATTTAGACTGTAGGATGGCAAAAATGAGTCTTTTAGAAAGCCATGGAGCAAAAAGCATTTTGAAGTTCATTGCTATTTGGGGGGGAAATACTTTTGTGGAATACGAAGAAAATTTAGAGAGCTACCTAGAGCCTTCTTTAAAGACTGGAGAAAAAGTAAAATGAAGGTTCATGGACCCAGGTTTCATTTGGGGTTGTATCCAACAACGATGTCCTGCTCACACAAACGTTTCTTCTTCCCTGCCTCCTCCTCCTCCCGCATATGATTGTGAGAGCTGGGGAATACCCAGAACTGATTTGTGGGTTTTGGAGGAGGAGGAGGAAAGTCTTTGCACGATCACAACAACTGTCTTGGAGACACCCCTTGGTGGGTGATCAAGGCCTCATGATAGCCAAGGTCTAGGGCAGTTTGTCCTTGACTGGTTAAAACCAAAGTACATGCAAAGAAAAACAACAAAGGGATATGAGCAATTATATGAAAGGTATTCCACCTGATTTTGCAATGAAATCAAATGGCCTTCCTTAAACATAATGGTTTGTTAAATTAATCCATATGGATCCCTAAAACAGGTAAGGGAAAAAGTCATTGGAACTATTCCTACAGGTAGATTACTAGAGGAATTTTGAGTAGACACACAGATACACCACTCAATTATTCATTTAACAGGCGCTACCAAATCCAGCCGTGGACAAATTGGACAAGAAGTATTTTTAGTTGGCAGATTTTAGCACCTCCCACAACAAACATGGGTTTTATTTGGGCAACTGCAGCTCTTACATTTGCCAAAGCAATTCTCTCGGATGTTACAGATTAAGTGTATATCATATTTGACCACTAATGACCCTATCATTACAGCAAGAACCATACTCCAGAACTGGTGTCACAACACCACATCACTAGCTTTCATTATGTTGAAGTGCAGGGGAAAGTGGCTGGAAGGAACATGGCTTGGTGGCAAGAACATCCACCTTGCGTGCAGAAGATCCCAGGTTCAATCCCAGGCATCTTCCAGGTAGGACTGGGAATTTTCCTTTCCCAAAACCCTGGATAGCTGTTGCCAGTCCATATAGACAATTCTGAACTAGATGGGCAAAAGTTCTCAGTATACGCCTGTTTATTTGGGCAACACAGGTTAAGAATCCTCTCATACTCCTGGGCACAAAGAAGTCCTTAAATATCAACTGTTCTGTACTCTTATGTGCTATTAAGGTGATTGCTTTAAAAGAGAACTTGGAAGCATGCTAGTGTTTATCAGAACTTCAGAAGTGGCAGTGAAGAGAAACAGAAAATATACTTCACCTGAAGGAGCCTCTTGACACAATCAGGGTGGTTGTTCTTGGCCGCAAGGTGCAATGCACTGTGCCCTGCACAAATGGGAAATGATTTCAAATACTCCAAGAATTGTGAAGCATGCTATTATACATGAAGTGATCCTCTGGACTTGGAACACCATGAAACAGGTTCACTGCGAGAGGATGTCCCTCTCCAGACTTGAAGAACCTGCTTTGTTCCCTGTTAAACGTATTGATGCAATACAGAGTGGTCCACAATGGGTATATACTGGTACTCCCCCCCACCCCAAGTTAAGTGCAAATCCAGGTAAAGTTGCGGCAAATATACTTGCCAAAATAATTTTGTATTTGGCTTAAGTCAAGGATGGAGAACTGGATCCAGCCAGTGGAGTGGATTCTTACCTCTCCACCCCACCCCACGCAGGCAACTGACAGTCAAGTCCTTGTCAGTCACCTGACACTGCGGGTCTTGTTCCTGCAAACGTTTCCAAGCACAATTCAAAGTCTTGGTGCTGACCTTTAAAGCCCTGAATGGCCTTTGGCCCTGTATACCTGAAGGAGCGCCTGTACCTGCAAATCCCCTTTAGGTGCAGCTATGTCTTTGCCCACCACACCACCTGACATCACATATGGCCCATTTCCCAACCATTGGCTTAAGTCCTTGCCTGTAAACTCTATACATATTGACATTAAGATGCTCTTCAGGGGTTCCATAGCTGCCTGGATCAAAAAGCCAGTTAGGCTTAGTCTACAGATGCGGACGAAATGCTACACTGGGTTTTCAATACATGTGGAGTATTGAACAAACTAAAAGTGCCCGATTTCACAAGGTGTGCGCTGCACAACTGTGAATCCAGCACAAAAAAACAGAGAAGGGGGGGACACAATACAGAAGCAGGTGGCTCTCTTTGCAGGAACTATCATTTCAGACGCAGCGTCCAACATTTCAAATTAAACTGAAGAGGTTGGAGAGACCACAAGGGTTGGGGACACTGCAGACAGCCCTGGGCAAGATGATTCAGGATAAGACATCTGCACATGCCCATTTGTAAGCAGAGCATGAAATAAAGCCTATTTACATGTGTCATGAAAGCTCAAAAACAGCAACAAAAACAAAGGGGAGCAAAGGGGTGGGGACCCCCCCCCGAATTTGAGTACCTGTCCCATCTTGTGCTGTTACATCCACACCGTGAGTCATCATAATCCTGAGGCATTCTGCCTGCCCTTTGGAGGCAGCCAGGTGGAAGCTGAAAGAGAGAGAGAAAGAGATTGCAACTCATCTGGTTCAATTCCATTATCTCCAGCTCAGTTGGCATTACTCCACTGTAAGCAAAAAGGAACTGGTAGGTTAAATTTCCTGTAGATCGCAGTTAATATGTGCCTTCAGGAGAAATTAATGTCTTTGGAATTTTCTACATTTCTACCCCACCTTTCCTGCTAAGAACTCAAGGCAGCATGCTCACCACTGCTCTGTAAGGTAGGCTGGGCTGAGGGATAGTATGACAGACCCAAGATCACTCAGTGAGCTTCAGAAAAGAGACAGGATTTGACCTTGGCTTCCTCAGAGAGCTACATTGAAAGAACATTCAACACACATTTACTGCATTTATATTACATTTCGATGACTTCCGGGTTAGCGCCATCGCCTAATGGCGGATTCCCTCCGAGCTCCGGAGGGAATCGGCTTAGTAGGGGTCGGGTCCTGCCGCGGCAGCGACGCGGGGACCCTCAGAAACCACAGGCGCTGAAGCCTGTGGACCTGGTGACTCGGCGGGCACCATTTGCGCCCCCCCGACCCGCGAAGGAGCCTTTTTAAAGGCTCCGGAACGGGGGACGGAGAGCGGTGCGGTGCTGAGAGTCGACTGCTTCCCCTACTGAGTGAAGCCGCATGCCATGGACGGAGAGCACTGACTTCTTTCTCTGAACATTTGGACTAAAAGTAACAACCCGTGAGTAATACGGAAATTGGACTTAAAAAGGGGGAAAAAAATTTTGGGAATTAGGCACGACCGGGTAAGGCGCAAAGAGGAAGTCCGCCTACCCGCCTTATAAGCATCTTAAAGCAAGGATTTTATAACTAAGGTTGAGAGAACACCTTTCTCTTTTGTGGATAAAAGCAATTAACTCCACGTTTTGGCAATATAAGTGATTGTACAAGAGGATAAGAGCTAATATTGAGAGCGGAATTGTCACCCCTCCCCCAGGACCCGGGAGCGATCGGTGAGAGAGCCTGCTGAAGAGATATAGAAGACTTTGACAGCTGTCAAACTAGCTGTCAAAGTTGGGGGAAAAGGAGAATTTTGTTTCTGTTGTCTTTGCTGGTTATATTTGCTACAATTTGGTAATAAATTGTTAAAAATAAAGAAGAAAAGGCTAATTTGACTTTTGGGTTGGAACTGGAAGATACTAAGAAACCAGAACCCCTCTAGAGGGGGTTCAGGACATTACAAAAATGGCTGTAAGTGGAAAAACACTGGCTGAACTGGAGAGGACTTTTTTTCTCTTGGGAAAGTTACAAGAACAAAGTGATGTTTTGGCTACAAATGTTACAATATTGAATGAAACAGTAAATAAAACTACTGAGCCTGGAAGGGACTTGACTCAAGTCTTTGCAGCTGAACAAAAAGGTTTTGCAGCTGAACTAAAAATCTCTGCAGCCGAACAAGAAAAGAAATCTGAGAAATTTGAGAATGTGAGGAAAGAGATACATGATGATTTGAAGGAAAAGGAAGGAGGAGCTATAATGCCACAGATGATTAAGGAGAGCCAGAGGCCGGTTAAGATGGATACAAAGGAAAATAAGATCAGGATGATGAAAATTTGGTTTGAATTGAAGAATGGAGAATGGAGAGATCTCCTCATGTGGAGATCTGAAGACCTATGGATTACAAACCTGGCTAAAGTGGAAACTGGAGCTTTTGGGACATTTGGACTTAAGAGAAGCAAGAAACAAGATTTCGGCTCCACTTTTAAATATGGAGGTCTGGCTGGAAGAAACATGGACCTTATTGGGACAGAGCTTCTTCGAGATTTGGTGTCCAATACAAAGGACTACCAAAAAAACCGGCAGAGAGGAATTGAGAGAGAATTAAGAGCCTCGGACGTGAGGTCGCCAGGCTGACAGCAGATAGACTGATGGACATTTGTTGGAGTTCGAAACTGGGAAAGGGGGGGTGGGGCTTTGGGAATCCAAAGGGTGTACAATTATACTTTGTTTCCTTTTATTTTGTTTTGCTACTAATATAAAAATGGGGAATTCGTGGAAGGGAATTGGGGTCGACCTTAGAAAAAGATTTTTAAGAATAAGTACTGATGTATAAAGACTGAGGTTTATAAGTTAAAATTGGTTAACTAAAATGAATTAAATATAATAAGGTAAAATTTGGGGATAAGAACTTGCTGAGCTAAAAATTGGAACTGGAATACAAGAAGGGGAGGTGTGGGGAAGTCAAGGAAATTTGTTATTGATAGTAAGGAATGTGAATTTTATGTGTTTTTAATTTTTTTTGTTTTTTCTCTATTTTTTTTTTGAAAATTTCAATAAATATCCATTTATATTACATTTCCCCCCCAAGTAGTTCAAGGTGGTGTGCACGGCTCTCTCCCTCCTCATTTGATCCTTACAACAAACCTGTGAGATAGGTTAGGCTAAGAGACAGAGACTTGCCCAAAGTCACCCAGTGAGTTTCATGACCAAGCGGCGATTTGAACGCTGATATCCTAGGTCCTAAGGATTGCCACCTTAAGTTCAGTGTCCTGGTGGACTGAACTGTTCTCCATCTAAGAAGTTGTTTGTGGTGGTGGTGGTGGTGGTGGTGGTTGTTCCTCCTCCTCCTCCTCCTCCTCCTCCTCCTCCTCCTCCTCCTCCTTCTTCTTCTTCTTCTTCTTCTTCTTCTTCTTCTTCTTCTTCCATTACTCGTAGCTGAGTAAAATTGTCTTCCATGAACATGGTATTAACAGTGAGTCCGTAAGTGACTGTGGAGGTCAATTCTGGATCCTCACGTCCTTCCACAGTGGAGACATAGGTTTCAGGACAGGAGCTGATCACGGTGAGGGTTTGCCAAACATGCCTTCCTCTTAGGACATTTGTCCCTTTCGTCCTGAGTTCGAGCATCTTTATTAACAGTACCATTTATCTTTATTAACAGTACCATTTACATCCCCCCACCCCAATTTTAGCTGGCTTTGCCACTGCAGCAGATAATGACCAAATCAAGTATTTTAAAATAAACTAAGTCTTTAAAAAGGCAAATCGTTCAAGAAGGTCCGTTAGAGCCCATTGAGAGAACACATTTTTGGACGACAAATCTATTTACAAATAACTAAGAACTAAAACTTGCTTACCAAGGCACCAATGAATTGAACTTTATAAACAGTTTGTTCCCAGGAAATGTTCTCTAAACTATGTATACATGGTTGGATTGGGAAGAGGCAATGTTCTAGCCAACAGTTTGGCTCATAACTTAGTTAGGAGATAGCATGATGTAAACATTCAAATAAAACTAAATCCATAACACTCAAATAAGTTTACAAAAATAAAGAGATACTCGGGTAGAAACGTGCGAACCACACTTCTGGTGTGTATACATTTTAACAGTATTTGCAATAATTAAAACACTTGGAGGAACTAGTTGGCTAAAATGTTGGTGACATTGATGACATTAAACTTTGTGGCCATTAAACTTTGTGGCCTTTGCTTGCATAAGAAATCTGTGCCACAATACACTTTACTTGTAACGGTTTGATTTTTGTCTTAGAGACAAACAGAAAAAGTCTTCACTGAGAGCTGCATATAAGCACCCAGTCTCTTCTAGGTGGTGTCAAATAAAATGACTTTCTGGGAGAACACATGCTCTCCATCCAGAAGGCAAGACTGGACAGCACAGTTATCCTGCAACACTACCTACCTATTTCAATAAATAAAAGCAATTAAAACTGAATACATAAAAAGCAGGACCCCCCCCCTTTTGGAATGCGGGAACAACAAAGGATTTGTGCCTTTGACAATATGGGATCATTCAAGAACACAGTATATGCAACTCAAAGCACAAGGAAAGTGCCTGTTCTATTCTGGGAACACATTTAGATATATTTATTTGCAGTGGCGTTGTCTGCAGTACATTCTGAACTCTTTGCACATTGTCTAGAGGCTTGTTTTGAGTGAAAATATCCCTCTCCAATGCAAACTATTTGCACCCCCTTTTTCCTGGGGTGTTTGTCCAGTCTCTTTCAAAACAGCATGGCTCCCTTGCCAACAACCCCTTGGTGATTTATGGCTTCCCGGTGGACTAAATGCCTTTGCCCAAACAAACAAAATTGTTGAAATAAGGATGAAATTATATTAGGGCCTCTCTGGTAGCGGCGACAAACGTAAAGAAACCAGAGGCTCCAAACATGGATTTCTTTAGGCTGCCTATCATTGCTTTTAACCACAACTAGGCATCTATCAAGAGATACTCCCTTCCTCAGCTGCTGTGGAGGAGAGGCTGTGATTTCTATGCCCATGGGATTTCGAGTTGAGGAAAAGAACACAATCCTTCCACTTCCTTCCTTGTTCCAAACTCAAGGACTCCTTTCGTTCCTCCAGCTCCCACTTCAACAAAACCAAACACATTCCAGCTGCAAAGTGAAGGAGCCTTGCCTCAGCCACTTTCAGCAGATGTGATTAAATTTGAAGCCATCTCTTAGGACCAGTTTGCGCATGGATGCTCACTGTTCACTGACCACAGCAATAAACCTTGGCTCGCAGATGCGCTATGAGTCATCGTGGCTTCCCCACCAGAGAAAGAACTTCAGTTTGGACTCAATACCTTTTCACAGGACACCGTTCGCATGGTAGCGTGAGGGCCTTCAAGTGATGAGCATGCGTGGATGTAGAAGTACTCAGAAGCTTGAGGGGGAATTATGTATCTGGCCGCAACACAAGACTTTTGCAGCGCAGGTGATCCTTATGGAAATGGGCACATAAGGAGACAGGAAGAAAACCTTTTATACTTTTACGATACGATAATCTACGATAATCTTTATTGTCATTGTCCCATACAGAACAACAAAATTGGAAAATCTGCATAAGACATTCAAAACCCAACAAGCCTGCTATCCCAACCTGGTTAGCCCCCTAAAAACTCTGATACCCCATTTTTAAATACAATATACTCCCATACAGACTCCTTACAATGCGTTTTAAAACCAAAATCACATTTGGGTAGAAACTGGCAGCTAGTCCTAGTCTTTATAACCCTGTACCTTCTTCCAGAAGGCAGAAACTGAAAGAAATCATTTCCAGGGTGCGCACTATCCTGCGCTATCTCTGCAGCTTTCTTATGACACCTGGAAGCATAGATTTGAACCAAGGTGGGAAGAGTGCACCCAATTATTCTCTCCGCAGTCTTTACAACCCTGGACAGCATTGTTTTTCCCCTGATTGTGCAGGGTGACTGGCAGACAAGATGCAAGTAAGGAATCTTGGGAAGGGGGCAGAGATAAGCATAGAGATAAGGATACACCCCTTGCTAATAAAAGCAGTAATAGCAATGGCTACAAATTCGTGGAGGATAAGGGCTGCTGATGGCTACTAATCCAAGTGGCTGTGTTCTATCTTCCACTGTCAGGCAGCACACTGTTGAATACCAGTTGATGGGAACCAGAGGAAAGGAGAATGCTCTGAGGAGCACATAGTGTAGGAAGTATCCTTCCAGTGCACCATGATGGGAAGACTCATTGCTAACAAACAATGGAGGAATGGTTATTAAAACGACTATAGACTTAGCTGAGATGGCAAAACTTACATGTTCAATCAAGTCACTGTCAACATTTACTAGATTGGAAACCTCCCAGACTTTTTGTGTTGAAAAGAAAAAGAAATGGTATTTGGGTTTGAAGGTTGATGATAACGTTGGTTATCTACAGAAAGTGGTCGTCCTGGGTGTTTTACTGGAGTGGATGAGTTGAATAATGCTGACTGACAAAGAATCAAAAGTTCTTTAGTTTCTTAACTTTTTTCCCTTTCTCTCTCTTTAATCTTTCTTCTATCTCTCTCTATTTCTCTTTCTTCCTCCCTTCTTTTTTTGATGGATCTATGTTTTTATTTTATCTAGATTAATGTTTCAGTTTGAACAAAAAAAGATACTTTCTTCTGAAAATCTAATAAAATTTATCCCCCCCCCCCAAAAGAGAGAAAGTGGCCTTAAAGTGAGTCAGATCAATGGTCCATTTTGTTTAGTGTTGTCTATGTTGCCCAGGAAAGATAGAAATTGGGCTTCAACCTCAAATCTTTGTTTCTGATCCTCTTTTGCTTCTCTGCACCATAGTTAAGACTAACCACAGTAGCAGGTTTAGAAGTAACAAGGCACCATTTGTATAAAATTGAATCAGAATCTTCCAGTTTCCTTCCCACGGCCATGCTTCCATTTGTTCATGTAAAGCTAAACGGTAGTTTAGCATTACATTTGAACCAAGTCAGTTTGTGGAACTAAGTACAGTATTGATGGAGACCATTCTTCTTTGCTAAGAACTCATCTGGCTAAAGTGCAACCTTTTTTTTAACGTAACATTGGGGAAGTAACACCTTATGCCCATGCAGCTGAACAAATTTTCACACCATTTTAAGAGTTTCTCATTCCCGGCTCCATTTAGCCTCCTGAATTCTGCTGTGAAGCTGACGGAAAAATAGGCCTAATGAATTTTTAAATGTTTAAAAACGCCAAGAGCCCAAACACTCCTTGCGTAGCTTGCTCCTAGCCAAAGCCTCTCTCAAGAAGCTAGAATGAAACATCAGAACCAACATGCAGTGGTTTTGTTACTTTGATCTACAAAGAGAACTGAAATAAACCACTTAAGCTAATCTTGGAAGTTTTTTTACTCAACTACCTCCGCAAGAACTGGATGCATGTGCTGACACACCACATCAAATAGAAACAGGCACCATTAATAAAAAAGAGAAATTATGCCCCCCCACTCCAGTCACCTAAGAGGCTCCAGATAGGGTTAAAGGGTGTAACTTATTTTTCTATACTTTGTTTAAAAAACACAGGGGGCAGATTTTAGATTATGTAGCAGACATTAAGCAGAGTTAGAACTTCATTATCTTATTTTTAAAAAAACAACAACAAAAACAACCACCCCAAAACAGACATTAAAATCAAATGTGGTCTAGCACGTGTTTGTGTGTCAACCCTTCCCCCAACCATTGCAGTCCAGAAACAAACACACACACACACACACACACACACAGCAATGGGTAAAATGGTTCCTTTGGAGCCAATGGGAGGTTTTGTTCCTCTTGCTCTTTGCAGTGTTGGGGGGGGGGGTATTTTAAAGATAGTGACGGGGAGGGGAGGGTGAAAGCTCCCCTCCATTCAAACTGTGATCCCTATCCAGACTGCTCCCCAAATACACTTCAATGCCTGGTTTTAGCAATTGTGGCAAGCCACACATTTTGCTTGGCCCTTAAACAATTCCTTGAGTCCCACTCCCTCTACAGAACCCCCTGAGAGGAATGAACGAGTGAGGCAAAGGATGCAAGTATTCTTTTGCACCTGCAGTCCCCAAACTGAGCTAGAATAATCTCCCCAAAATTTCTCACAGCCAGCGGAGGAGGATTTAGGAACGTTTCAGGCATTAATCTGTCCACAGGGGTGGAGAAGTATTTAAGATTCCTAGAAGCCAGTACAGTATCCCCTTTAAAGGTCCCCATCCTTTTTATAGCCCTGAAATTAACTCTATGGCAAGCACAGGACCTTCAAGCTGATTTCTGGTAGACAATCCTGCAAGGTCGGCAGATTGCAGTGTTTGGTTTCAGTAGCTGGGCCTCACCCTAGATGGGAATGGAGCATCCAGCTTCTTCATTTGCAGCCCCCAGTTAAAGAGAAAGAAAGAGAGATTCCTTCTTCCCATTCTGTTGCTTCCCTTGCCCTGACCTCAGGTAGATTTGGGACATTGGTTCTCCCTGTCATGACAATGGAATAGGTTCAGCACTCACCCTCAATCGTTTCCAACTTGGATCTGGACCTGTACTTCCCAAAACCTCCAGAAGATGGAGTTGGTGAATGGGTAGGAAAATAGCTTAAAAACTAGGCTGGCAAGTAAATTTTGAGGGCTATGGTTTGACTTGAGCAAGGGCTTAAAATGGCCTGCCACACTGGCTCTTCCCACCTTCTCCCTTGGGAGCCAAGACTTGGGCAGAGGGCTCTTTACGCCTCTCCATGGCGAATCGAACAGCAACCAAAGTTTTGGCAGGAGGGCTGGTGGTATGACATATTCTGCTAATGCTTGAATGTGGTACAGCCCGGCATTGCTCCTGCAATGCAATCGTCCTGGTGTCATTGCTGCAGAAACTCAGATAAATAAGCAAGGCGCTAAATGGCTCCTTATACCAAACTTACAGTGGCCAAAATGAAATATCTAGTTGCCATTTGGGGGGCAAGATGGCTCTAAAGTCTTATTTTTCAAATGATGGGCTGACCAATAGCAAGTGGCCAATGGCTACTTTTTAAAATTGCTAATTAAAAAAAATTTTTTTGAATATTTTAATGTCTGTAAACTGCCGTGTCTGTCTACAAATTCTGTTAGGAGAAGTAAAGTATTTTAACATATTTTCACAGATTGTCAGGAATATCTAACCATATCTTCCTCCCCAATCCTTGGTTTATTAAAGAGGCATGATTTAACTACTTTTTTATTTCCCACTATTCTGGAGATGAAGAACAAAAAGGGGATGAAGTAAAAAACCAATTGACTTTGTGCTTAAGGAAACAATCATACAGTCAAGGTTTTTTTCCTTTTTTTAACAAAACACATATGCATTATGACGAAATTAGGGCATGAACTACTTTCTGGACCTGTCTTGCCTTAGGTAAAGAAACCTGACCTTCTCTTTAACAATTTTAACTAGCAAGAGATCAGCTTGTTGAGTGATTTTCTTTAAACCAAGAACATGCTTTATCAGAAAGGGCAACTCTGTTGTCACGCTCATTCCAACTTAAAAGCTGTTCATCAAATGATCCGAGCTTGTAAAATAAAAAAATAGGAGGAGTAGAATAATGCTACAGGACGAAACAAAAACCCACACCCTTTTAGGGAGTTTCAGAGTTTTAATCAGATTAAGTTATAAATACAATTGTCAGTCAAAACAGCAATTATAACATTTCTTGAATTTAGTTTGAAATCTTTGGCAGAGACCCACAAAGGCTGGGCATAAAACACCTTTTTAGAGACTATCTGTTCCTCGATGCCTTGTAGGGGTGTATGCAACAAAGTCATCTAGTTTGTGCAAACAACTACTGCTTCAACTCCATCTCCCTCCACCCATCACACACTCTAAATCTGTCCTGGGACCCCCTCCAACCCTGTAAAGCAAATTTGAGGGAGATGCAGGGGCATGCAAAGATGACTGACAGGCCAAAGACACCCAGTAAGTTTCATGACAGAGTTTCATTAATAGGTAGCAGCCTGCTTAAATTTTAGCTCTCTTTTGCAGCGTTGTAACTAGAAATGATTCTGCAGTTGAACGCAAGAGGCACCTGTTAAAGCTTCTTCGGTTTTCCTATTTACCAGTGCAAGGAATTTAAGAGTGCGAGAGGAGCCTGTGAGATCAGGCCAATGGTTCATGTGGTCAAGGATCTTGGTCTCACTGTGGCCAACCAGATGCTGATAGCAGGACCTGATAGTGCTTTCCCTACTTGAGATTCCCATCAACTGGCATACGGCAATTTACTCACTAGTAGTGAAGGTTCCTTATTGTTTCTTCATATTTTTTGGTTCAGCAACATCCATCTACGCTGCACTCAGACCAGAGAGCACCAGAATATAATAGCAAGCCCAACATTACTCAGAAACCTCAACCAAGTTGAACTTTTTTTCAAATAGCTAATCTAGGCAGCATTACAGAATAGTTATTTACACAACCATTTGAAGCAGGTAGTTTATATCCAAGTTCAGAATAAAAGCCACAAGTTTTGTATTATTTATTCATACTGTTAGTTATTCAATTTATATCATACCCTTTTCCTGAAACAGCAAACAGATCAAATAGTTTTATTATTTTGCAAAAAAACAGTTAAAGACATTCTCGGAACCAACAATTTCAGGGTGGCCAGGAATAGTATCTTTTGGCCATCAGAACCCTGGGTAAACAAAATGTTTTAAAATTCTTCCTGAAAGTCCACTGAGGGAGACTGACGCCTCTCACCAGGGAGGGCGTTCCCACTGAGAAGGCACTGTCGTCACGAGTCACACCAACTAGGCCAGGGTTGAAGTTGGTTAACCTTGAAAAATTGTAAGGAGGGTCCCTTGCTATAGAAGATCAGACTATATATATACACACTTCGCCACATGCTGCACACCCCTGGGGCACATCTCTACACACTCCAGCTTGACACAGCACAACTGGAGCAGGAGTAAATGAGCATAAGCAGGAAAGCAGATGCAGCGACAATGAGTGAGATGTCAGTGGGATTATATGGGACTGGCAGAAATGACCGGCAGAATCCGAGACCAGGGAAAAGAGACGGTGGAAGAAGATTGGAAGAAATTTAAGGACTATCTTAAGAAACATTGTAAAATTATTGAATGTTAGAACGATGTTGATTTTGAAATTAAGGGGTTTTTAGCTGTAATGATTATGTAATTAAGAAAAGAAAGGTCAAAAACTATATAGAAATTAGGGGAAGGATTTGCTGAATTGAACTAATTAGAGATTGGAATACAGAGAGGGGAGGTATGAGGAGGTCGGGAAAGTAAGTTTTATGAATATAGGGGATTGAAATTATATTTGTTGTTGTATGTGTTTTGTATGTATTTTTGTTGTTTCTGTTTGTTCTTTTGTTTTTTCTATTTTATATAAATCTTTAAAACTTTAATAAATATCTTATAAAAAAAAGAGAGATGTCAGTGGGAAGCTTTGCCTAACAAATTCCTATTCTTGAAGGTTAAAAATCCCCCCAGGACTGGGTCTGAATGCTAATAAACCTGTTCGATTAGTGACAAAGTCTGTCTCCCTCTCGCCCCTCAAAAGCAGCTTCTCAGTCACTGAAAGGCTCCAGAGATTAGCAACACAACCAAGAACCTAAGAAGAGCTCTGTTGGATCAGGCCAAAGGAACATCTAATCCAGCATCGTGTTCGCAAGGTGGCCAGCCAAAGGATTATGGTAAGCTGGGAAGAAGCAGCTTCCCCTCTTGCATTCCACAACAACTGGTATTTGGAGCCACATTGGCTCCTATGCTGGAGGGTAATACAGAGTCATCACTTACTGCAGCATCTTTGGAGAAAGCAGTGATGCAGAATCCATGCAAACACAGCAACAGAAATGAGGGGAGGGGGTCAAGGGCAGAAGGAAGGGGTTAAACCCTGTGCTTCCCAAACAACTGTGGCCCAGATTAAAATGGGGGGGGGGAGTGGGGAATGACTGCTATTATTCATTATTTAAAATGCAGCAGCCAGTGGCATATTCAGCAGCTCTCTGGACAGGAGTTTATACAAGACCTTCCTGGAAGTGTTGTGGCATCACAGGATTATGGCTCTTCTGCCAAACTATCCAAACATCCAAGCTGCTCCAAGAGCCTTTTTGGCTGATGAGCAGGGTAAAAAGGTAAAGTGACCCCTAACCATTAGGTCCAGCTGTGACCGACTCTGGGGTTGCAGCACTCATCTCGCTCTATAGGCCAAGGGAACTGGCGTTTGTCCACATACAGCTTCCGGGTCATGTGGCCAGCATGACTAAGCCACTTCTGGCGAACCAGAGCAGCGCACGGAAACGCCATCTACCTTCCTGCCGGAGTGGTACCTATTTATCCACTTGCACTTTGACATGCTTTTGAACTGCTAGGTTGGCAGGAGCAGGGACCGAGCAACAGGAGCTCACCCCATCACGGGGATTTGAACTGCCAACCTTCTGATCGGTAAGTCCTAGGCTCTGTGGTTTAACCCACAGCGCCACCTGCATCCCTGATGAGCAAGGTACAAATGCTCTAAATATCTTGCTCCCTCTTATTCCTGTGTCCGACTGCACCCACACAATTTTAAGTCTGTAAACCAAAGTTTTACCCACCTCCTAAAAATTACCTTAGCTAACACCTTCCCAGGTAGTTTCAACTATGTCATCAATCACTGAGAGCAACTTCTGCCAGTATCATGAATTCACTGCAATTATCATGCTTTTCCAAGGTGTATCTTGTCCTACCCTCAGCTGAACCACCACACCTCCCCTCCCGGTGGCAGGAGAAGGATCTGATGCGCAAAAAGACAAATCTCCTCAGGCATGTTTCTGTGCTTCTTTGAAAAAAACCAAGGAAGTAAGTCACAACAAATGTTTAAATACTTTTGTGAAAAGCCACTGAAGTCTTTCTAGTCTATGCACAGAGATCAGCTACATCATTTAGTTGCTGCTTGCTTGGCATTCGTGAAAATTGCTTAGCATTTGTGAAAACCCCAAACTTGGAATCAGGACTCCAGTTTCTCTAAGGCCAGTGAAAACGACATGTGCTGCATAAAAAAACTATAGGTAACAGAATGACACGGGAAGGGCATGTTCCACATAATCACATCAATCATACCTTTATTATTGATTTAAAGGAATTTCCGTTACTACACCTTTATCCAAAATGGTGCATATAAACATTTTTAAATCGTATAATCCACAAAACAACATTAAAAGCAACATAAATCATTAAGCAAAAAAGATAACCCAACTGAATGGAAGGAAAAAAACCACTCAACCACCCGTTTCAACTAAAATAAAGACTTTTTAAACTTGGTGCCAGGAGGAATACAGCATAGATGCCTGGCATATCTCTTTTGGGAGAGCATCTCAGAGTCGGGGAGAGAGGGCTGCCACACAGCACACCCTCCCTTTTGTATAAGTATAACGTATTTCCTCCATGAACCAGAGCAGGAAAGGATTCAGCCTACAGGAATGGCAACATCTGTGTGGAATCTGACGACGAAAAAGCAGAAACACTTCCACACTAGCAGCTAAAATATGTGAGCAAATGTAGTGTAGTAGTTAGAGTGCTGGACTAGGATCTGGAAGACCAGGGTTTAAATCCCCACTCAGGCATGGAAGCCACTGGATGACTCTCTCACACTGTTATTGTGAGGATAAAACAGGAGAAAGACATTGAGCTGCTTGGAGGAAAGCAGAGGGAAAAAATAAAATATGTGAACAGGGCCAGAGAGCTTGCCAGTCTGTTTTATTAGTAGTTCTTATCTCAGATGATCCAAGCAAGCTCAGAACTTAGTACATATGTGGTGTTTCCCCCTCCTAAACGAGGAATCTTCTTATATGAAAAGGAAATAAACAATAATCACAAGCAATAGCAGTTCCTACTTCTCTCAATATTCCACCTATTCTACCAGGTTTCGACTACGATGGTAACAAGCCAAATAGAGCAAAGTTAGCATGAGTGCAGTGCAAAGGATAAACTCCTGTTTTAGCATCAGGGAAGGCTCTTGGAAACGGGGGCAATGTTGATATGTTTCAGTCGCCAGTTCCATTACAATAAAAATACCAAAAAAACCCATCCCACTGGGAGAATTAGTTGCATAACAGACTTTGTCACTGTATTTTGGTCTTTGTGTCACCTCCAGACTAATTATGTAAACACACACACCAGGAAGCGAGTCGGTTAAGGGATCGATAAATCATTCATCCATGGCTACATCGTAAAATGAGGCTGCACAGATCTAAGGCTGGGAATATCAGCTAAGGCATCTCTAAGGGCAACTATGCAGCAGAAATGAACTTTGCTCTCAGACCTCTTTTATAGCTCCGTGAGACAGATCATTATCAGGGGCCCCTACCTGTCAATCACCTGATATCAGAATGATGGCGGGTGCAAGGTGCTTTGAAGTCCCACAGCCAGGTCCTCAAAGCACCTTAAAAGGCGATCCTAAACCAAGTTTCTTCCTTTTGTTTTAGCAGGAGATTCTGATGCAAACCCAGGTAACCACTGTTTCCTGGTTAAAAACTGATCATGTAATGCATCATTTGCCAGCTGAGGAAGTCTGAACATGCTCTCTTGGGATTTATTAAGGCTGAAGAATCTAATCTCAGTAAAGAAGTATGTGCATGCAGCCAAAATACACAGGACACTTAAATTTCATGTGCTTGGGTGATTTTGGGAACCCAACCGACTGTATCCAATATTAGTCCTGCTCACAGTCAAATGAATAGATGCAGATAACTTAGGTCCACTGATTTCAATAGGTCTTCTCTGAGTAAAACTTAGTTGGCTAAAGCCCACTCAAATTCTTTTTTTTTTCCTTTTCAAAAGGGATACAGATCCTTTTAATGCCATATTTAAGATGCAACGGAAGAGGATTCCATTCAGGTCACTTGCAGACAACACCATCGTTACGTTTCTTCATACAGCGTGGTGTAGTGGTTAGAGCGGTGGTTTCGTAATCTGGTGAACCAGGTTCGCGTCTCTGCTCCTCCACATGCAGCTGCTGGGTGACCTTGGGCTAGTCACACTTCTCTGAAGTCTCTCAGCCCCACTCACCTCACAGAGTGTTTGTTGTGGGGGAGGAAGGGAAAGGAGACTATTAGCTGCTTTGAGACTCCTTAAGGGGAGTGAAAGGTGGGGTATCAAGTCCAAACTCTTCATGCAAACAGAAAACGCTCCTGAACAGAACTAGCAGAGCAAGCAAGAAGCCAAGCGTGTGGCTCCATAAACAAAGCCTGGAGGGCTGTGCTTTTCAGCTTCATTGTGTGCAAGAAGCTGCCCAGGAGTCACTCACTCTCCCTATGAATGGCTCTTCCTCTCTCCCAATCTGCCCACATTTTAAAAGCCTTTTGTTTTTTCAAGGGACGTGAACCATTAAGCTATTTCTCAACTGTCCAGAAAATTGATTCTCTCTGTGACTGTAAAAGATTAATGCCAAAAATCTTGTGCTTCTATTTAAAGAAAATGAAAAAGGCATGGCAAACTCTGCATGAGACGTCAGAACTCGTACTGGAACAGGAAACATATACAAATACCTTTGAGGTTTCTGGTGTGGGACCCATGGCCCTCCAGATCCTCTTTGACTACAAGTGAGATCGTCCCTAACCACTGGCCATACTGGCTGAGGTTGATGGAGTCCAAACACACACACACACACACACACACACGCGCACACACACAGAAGACCACAGGTTCCATGTCCCTGTCTTGTGTAGTAATATTTTTTAGAAAGGTGCCTATCCTTTACTGAATTATTCCACACAAATATATTACAGGGTTTCCTACACATGACAATAGCATGTCTAAACCATGCCTGTCCCAATTCACGTGTAAAAAATGATGGCAATCACGGTGTGATTTTTGCACAAAATTGAGAATTTGTCAAGAAACACTGAACTCTCTCCTGTCCACAATTCCTTCTCCCTAGCTATTTCTCTCCAAACTTGAGGACACTTGGCAATACTGGAGCACAGGCAGACAAAAATTGTCTTGATAGGACACACTATGGAAGAAAGCAGAAGACAGACACCTTGGTGTACATCATTTGCAGAGCCCTCACTTTACAAGTTATTAGGACAGACCTGCATTTAATTTAAAAACAATTATGTGATGGATTGTTTGGCCCATAGAAAAACAGGAGTGCTCTTTCTGAACCAATCTCCTAATCAGTGTTAGCCATTTGGGGGCATGAGTCCCTTAACAACAACTCCTCCAAAAATTTCTCCTCCTTTCTTCGGTTTGATTAAACCGGTGCATTACAAGTGCATCAGCACCAAGGTTCATGCCAAGTAGAACTGCCTTCCTAAGCAGGACTTTGCACTACAGATTTGTATAATGGTATTATGATACGCAACTTTTTTATTTTCAGCTCCGTCCCGAACAATCCCTAGCATGGCATTTGCCTTTTTCACAGCTGGCACACACTGGGTCAACATCTTCGTTGAGCTATCTATGATGGAACACTTTAAGGCACCAGCCGCATTGTGCTTAAAAGGCAATCTTGATGAAACCTGGGAAAACCCAGGGTTTGGGAAGTAGAAGGCAGCACAAATCTGATGCAGCAGCAGGAATAGACAAGTGATTTTCAGCATGTTCCAAAGGGCCTTGAATGGGTGTAAATGTCACTGAGTTGAGATTAACATCAACACAAGGGCCATTGGATTGTCCTGTTTGTAGAACATTTAGCAACAGCTGGAGAAACTGCCACTGCACTGATACAGCATGTAAGCAAAGCACACTTCGAATCAATTTGACTAATCTTTTAACATGGGGTGTCTGCTGGGAAAATTAACAAAAACCTTGGACACTCATAGTAAACACGCTGCATGGCTGGTTTCTACAGGAAATGCACCGTACCTTGATTTAAAACAGTGGTGCCTGACACAAGACATGATTATTCCAGCAATAAAATAAAATAAAAGTGTATGCATTAGGCATAGCAGTGCTAGAATCTGGATGAGCCACTGGCGTGAAGCACTAACTCACAATATTACAAGTTCCCAGCAAACGGGAATTTTATTTATTTTTGGGGTACAGAATAAAAAATGGTTGCCGTCTTAGCTAAGCTACTTACGCAGTCTTGCCCTCACTGTTGTGTTTGGTGGCGTTGGCTCCCTTTTTACCCAGCAGCGATGCCACTTTCTCTGCGTCGCCATGCTCCACAGCCTGCAGCAGTCGGTCATCATTCTTATTCCACTCATTGGTCTGGAGAAGGAAGGAGAGAGAGAGAGAGAGGAAAGAAACAGCTCACTAGAAAGAAACACTAGGTAGCGCCTTTGTTTCCCTTAAAACCAGTGCATTAGCTTGCGAAGGAAAACACACCCTTTCTCCACAAAGAGGGCTATGAACAATCTATAATGGACCATTCTAGGTGCAAGCACTTCACACAAGACCTTGCACAAACTAGAGCCACTGCACACACCCACTTTGCTTGGATTGCAATCATTTGTCCTCTGCATAGTAGTGTGGCTCCGCCCTCTTGCAACGGGTGCTCCCCTTTGTCAAATTTTTATTTCCGTCTCCACAGGAACATAGGAAGTTGCCTTACAAAGAGGTGGACCATTGTGCTAGCTAACTCAGTATTGTCTACACTGATTGGCAGAAACCTGCTAGGGCTTTAGGCAGGGGACATTCCCTGAGACTGAACCTGAGGTGCAAAACAGATGCTCTACCACTGAACTGAAGCCCTTTCCCATCCTCAGTTTACACCAGTGGTGTCCAAACTTTTTTCAAAGAGGGCCAAGATCTGATGAAGTGAAGGGCCGTGAGGGCTGACCAAAGGGCCGACCAAAGTCGTTAACCTTTTTTTAGGATTGAAGTTGTTGAGTTTTTTTAGGATTTTACCCCAGGAAATTAACTGTCACAGGGGCTGGATTGAACCAACCGGCGGGCCGGATTACGCCCCCAAAACGGACTTTGGACATGCCTGGTTTACATGGAACTCAAGGCGGCATATATGGAGCTCCCAGATATTTGTCATCTCAAGCCTTGACCAAACCCAGACCTCCTTAGCTTCGCCCAAGGATAATGCATTATGTTCCCTCTCACCATGTGCCCTGGGCCTTAAGGAGCTAAACACCTCCCTACACTTCAGACCATTTTAGGCACCTGAAAATGGTTTCTTGCCCATAGAAGCTTATAATGCCATTATAATGCCATAGAAGCTTATAATGCCATGATGTTAGCTTCTGAAGGTAGCACAGGACTATGAGTAATGTGATCAAGCCTTGTAGATGGTGCATTGGTGCGATCTCTCGTATTGTGGTACACTAGTGCACTACTGCAACTCAAAAAGCAATGCCTGCATTCTGCCTTGTGCAGCAGAGTCCTTAAGAAATTGGCTGCCAAGGACTGTTAGGAAGGAGACTTCACATGTTCTCTCACCCATAATAAGCTGCTCCTCACTGAAAAACAAGGTGTGGGGATGCATTTGCTTGGAAGTACAGTTCGAAAGCATGTCAAAGTGCAAGTAGATAAATAGGTACTGCTCTGGCGGGAAGGTAAACAGCGTTTCTGTGCGCTGCTCTGGTTCGCCAGAAGCAGCTTAGTCATGCTGGCCACATGACCCGGAAGCTGTCTGCGGACAAACGTCGGCTCCCTCGGCCAATAAAGCGAGATGAGCGCCGCAACCCCACTGGACCTAATGGTCAGGGGTCCTTTTACCTTTCCCTTATCTTCCCCATCAAAAACATTCAGAAAGCCCCACTGAAACCTCGGACACAGCAATGTGCTCTGAAACCTAGTACATTTAAGCTGCAGATAGTAGGTAAAGCAACTCTTTCACATGCATAGAATTCACAAATATTTACAGTAATATTCCCTCCATCGCCAAGGAAGACAATGCTGTTTGACAGCTTGGGCTAACACAACGGAGGAAGGGAGTTGCCTCCGGTACTAATGAACTGCGGACACTGCTGCAGCTGCAAGCCAAGCTTGCATCACAGCTTCACAATCCAAGCCAAGAACTTAAAATGAAAAATAAACTTGGAACAAGCTACCATAACCCAGCTGCTGAAATTCAGCTTGGATTTTTGCTCCATTTGCTAGTCCCCATGCAAGTGGGGAGTTCTCTGCTGGCATTCACACTAACCCTATTTGGGCATTCCCTCACACGCACAGCTGTCGTCATGCAAGGGGAGAGCACATAGGAGTCCACACTGTCAGCTTCATCACTGTCCACATGCTGAGAAAGTGAACTTTCTACCCATGAAGGCTCCCCCCACTATTCTGAACCCTGGATGACCAGGGTTCTAAACCATGGGAGGATGTTCCCAACAAGTAGAAGCTGCAGAAATTTGTTTTCCTAAAACATGGAAAGCAGTGAAGCCAGTGACAAAGAACCTGGCAGATATGCAGAGGCAATGGGCTTGTGTTCCAAAGGAAGGAGAAAGCTGTGTGTGTGTGTGTGTGTGTGTGTGTGTGTGTGTGTGTGTGTGTGGCTTTTCGACAACAACAACAACAACTCTCCCCAAACCCTCTTTTTATAGCCCTTACACACCAATGCTTTGTTCAGCAAGGGAACACCAGTTCACAAAACAACAGATGAATTCTGCTCTGAAAGCAAAGCTGCATCCTAAGCAACCTTGAATTTCAACATGGAAGCGGTTAAATAAAGCAGCAATTCACGGTGAAGACATAAAGGGGGGCAGTTGCTGTGACTGCTTAAAAGCATCTGCACTGGATTAAGTCCACGAAAGCTTATGTCATAATAAATGTCTTTAAGGTGTCACAAGAAACCGTTGTTCTTACTTAAAAGCAGTTTTAAGTAAAAAGGTGATTGCAGGCATGTTTATTACAATTGTATCCCACCCTTTCTCCAAGGAACTCACGGCAGATTAGGAGGCGTTATTCCATTTCATAATAAATCCTACCCAAACCCCTGTGAAAAGCGTTAGGTTGAGAAAATGCAAGCAGATGAAGAACAAAGCTGAACAGATCTGAATCAAGGTTTCCCTTCGCAGAGTTCAGCACTCTATCCATTACTGGATTCTCAACCAACTTTGGCTAGTAAAATCCAAAGGACCTCTAACTTCATGCCCAACAGGAGCCTTAAATCCATTTGCCAAGACCCCCAACTTGTGCAGAGCAAGAGAAAGGGGGTCACCCTCTTACTCAGAAACATTCTCATAGCTAGAGTCCCCACAGCCTAGTGCAAGTCAGAGAGAACTGTCTGTCTTTGTGACAGTCTTTTAGACTCTCATCTATCTGGTTTTGACCTCCTCAATTCTTGGCACAAAGCAATCAGCTTCAGAGAGAACTCAAGCTTGCAAGTGCTTGCATTTACATGTTCACATTCTGGCACACCACGGCTAACATTACAGCTCTTTCATTTGGCCTTTCCTACAACAGTTGCACATTTAAGCATGTATTTATGCAGAGTAGTCTGTAATTACAGCTTAACAGCACTATTTTTCTTCCACCTGTATGGGAAGCCGAGAACCACTTGCATTCAATGGTCATTTTACTTTAGACCATATATAGCAAAACAACAAAAACAAAGCAACGAAACATGACAAGGTCTAAAGCAGCATGGCCACCTTAATGGTCAAAAACTCTTGGTCATTTACGCTTGTCCTGTGCCTAGAAAGAATAGCTCCAAGCAGCTTGACCTTTCCCCCAGAAAACCTGCTCTTCAACACTAATTCAGAACAAATGTCAATCGGTAGAAAACCCAATTGCTGTTTGTTCTAACTCAGCGCTAAACCATGGACTTTCCCAGTGGGGCAAACGGAAGTGTGGTTGAGCCCTTTTTGTTAGCTACCAATGGAAACTGCCTATATAATGGCCTTAGCTCCTTGGAATAGCTGGCTATGGTCAAATATATTGTCAATTAATAGATTACCATTTGATGGTCAAATGATTGGCATCCTAGCCGTAATGCTCTCACTTCCAGAGGTGCAGCCCCCAGAAAAACGAGATATATGAATTTTACAGTTTACGTTAAACTAAAGGCTACACACCAAAGGATCTTGAGTAGGGAACAACAAACAGAATGCTGTCACCCCATTACAGAAAAGCAGGTCTTGCCACTTTGCACCCCAGCCATATGACAACCATTTACCACTGGACTTCACTCCCTTCAATATTACGGTAATTGACTTCTGGAGCAGAAGGAATGCAGTAGCAATGATACACAAACAGCACTCAAATGCAGTTGCAAAATTCTTTAACACCAGCAAGGGTGTGATTTAAAAAAACAATAAGATCCAAGAACCTTAAAAAGTGACCTCAGTATGAAAACTTTATATTTCCAGGATTACATTTTTGTTGCAAAAGAACTCAAGACTACTAGTCCATCTAGTTCAATATTCTCTGCATCAGCTTTCCCTAACCTGCTTCCCAACAGGTGTTTTGATTACACTCTTGACCATTGGCCATGCTGGCTGGGATGGATGGGAGCTGTAGTTCAAAACAGTTGGGTACCAGTTGGGAGAGGCTGATCTACACTGGCTGAGGATGGCTCCCCAAGGCTACAGATGAGCACCCTTCCCAGTTTTATCTGGAGATACTAGGGACTGTACCTGGGCCCTTCTGCATGCAGAGCATGTGCTCTACCACTGAGCAATAGTTGTATGTGCATACATACCAAACTGAAAAGATGGCTTACAGTGCATACCACTAATTTTTCAACCCAAGCTTTTGAGGCAAAATTGAGAAGGAGCAAGTAACAGTAGAGGCCACATAGGGTATGAGGGCCTCCCACTAAACAAAGAAATATCCTTAAATTACCATATATGATAATTTTGTTGTATGTGACAGATATAAAAATAACTTTGGTTTGTTTTTACGTTTTTCTCTGCCAGAAACGTGCCAAGTATAAAGCTCGATTGCCTCTCCTAATTCAAGGAGACACACAGTGGGAATTTCCTGGAGACCAAGACATGCACTGACAATGTCATCAGTGAAAAGCTTCCTACCACTTTTGCCATGCATGTTAATTAGGAGGGGGATCCTAAATGTATTTTGCGCAATGGCCCAGAAGTATGGCCACCACTGGCAACAAATTCTGTAATTGCTCTCACGTAAAACTGGTTAAAGGGAGGAGGAAGACGTTACTATGAAATCACCAAACCATCTCAATGGATTTTAGTTTTTTTTAAGGCATGTGATGTAGTGGCTAGCATGCTGGACTTTAAGCAGGGGCCAAATTCCTGACTAGGTCAATTGCAGGAACATAAGGGCCCTGCTGTATCAGAACAAGGGCCTATCGAGTCCAGGATTTTGCTCCCACCACAATTAGTCAACCAGGTGCCTACGGAAAACTAAAAGCAAGGCATGAATGCAATAGCACTCTCCCACTCATGTTCCTCCGCAACTGGCATTCTGAGGCATACTGCTTCTGATTGCTGGAGGTAATATATAACCATCGTTACTAGCAGTCACTGATAGCCTTATCCTCCATGCATTTGTCTAATCCCATTTTAGAGCTGTCCAAGTCAGCAACTAGCACTACATCTTTGGGTAGCGAATTCCACAGTTTAACTAGGTGCTGTGTGAAGACAAGCTTCCTTCTGCCTGTCTTGAAACTCTCACCCCTTCTGCTTAATTGGATGGCCCCGGGTTCTAGCCTTAGGAGGGAGGGAGAGAAAAGCTTCCTATGCTACCTTCTTCACACCTTATATAATTTTGGACACATCAATCTCCTCCCCACCCTCCACTCATCCTTTTCTAAGAAGCCTCAAATGTTGCAGCCTTTCCTTACAAGAGAGAGATGCTCTAGCCCAGGGTTCAGCAAACTTTTTCAGCAGGGGGCCGGACCACTGTCCCTCAGACCTTGTGGGGGGCCAGACTATATTTTGAAGAAAAAAATGAACGAATTCCTATGCCCCACAAATAACCCAGAGATGCATTTTAAATAAAAGGACACATTCTACTCATGTAAAAACACACTGATTCCCGGACCATCCATGGGTTGGATTTAGAAGGCAATTGGGCCAGATCTGGCCCCCGGGCCTTAGGTTGCCTATCCATGCTCTAGTCTCCTGGTCATTTCGGCTGCCCTTTTCTAGTGCCACAATATCCTTTTTGGAGGTGCAATGACCAGACCAAGTGTGACACTCGCCCCCAAATATTTGTGTAAGTGCATTGCGTTATTGGCAGTTTTATTTGCAATGCCTTTTCTAATGACATCCAACAAGGATTTCGCCTTTTCCAGAGCAGTTGCACACTACATCACACACAAAACTGCTTTCTCAGGGTAGCTGTAAAAGATAAATAAAAGCAGTGGTGAAGAGCATGCATGCCACTCTGAATTCCTTAGAGAAGGGTCAGGATTAAAAAAAAGTGTTCATAATCTTACATCCACATCCTCCCCACATTAAAGAACCTCCCTATATTCTATTAGGTACATTCCACCCACCTTAAATTTATGTCCTGTCCTTCTTCCACTATGGAACCCAAGGTGGTATATATAACCTTCCCAACCTCATCCAGACACTGACCAGACCCACACCTGCTTAGCTTCAGCAAGGTGGTGGCCTCATGTACCTTCATTCCGCACCCTGGGACCAGAGCATGGAGTGCTCACTGTAGCAGTATTACAGGGACTAGCAATAAATATTTCCTCGAAACAGGTTCTGCTGAGCTGCAATTTGAAATATCCCGATGATGGTTTCAACAGAGAAGAGAAAACGCCCCTTCTCCAGAAGATTGATTGAAACCAATGCTTTGAAAATAATGATTGCCGACTGGTTATGGAATAGTCTTGATACAAATCGATCTAACCTGGTCTCGGGGAAGTGAGCAGGACTTGGTAACACTATCACATCAATTAGCACTTCCAAAGCATTTGAGATTTGCAGGTAGCAAAACAGCACTAACAATTAATTAGCTAATGGCAGTGTAAAGGAGAAATGACTGCTGGGAGGAGTGCAGAGAGAAGAAAAGCCATGGTGCATCTGCACCAGCAAAACTGGACACCTTCATCTGCCCCAGCTGCAACAAAACAAGTCTCTCCCTTGTGGGTCTCTACAGTCACAGCAGGCGCTGTAGCTCTTCAATGGTTAGACTTCACCCTTGAAAGCACAATCTTCCATTGTCTCCCAAGACAGATGCCAACCAAACCATAAAAACCAATGTAGGAAGCAATATATGATTCCTCCCAGCTGCTCAGCCTGTTCAGTACTAAATCATGAAATGGACTTGCATGGCTGCATGTCTTAAAAAGCCACCAACAGACTTGGTAGTCTCCAACACAGATTGGAAGAAGGTGAATCGCAGCCTACTAGCCAATTTCTGGTGGACCACCTGGTGTAAAGGATGGCAAACTGGTACTTCGTTTCCAGACTACTACTCCCATTATCCCCAATCTTTGGCCACGTTGGCTGGAGCTGATGGGAATTGGAGTCCATCAACATCTGGAAGGCCACAGATGCCTCATCCCTAAATTCTTGCAAATAATGCACGACAGTGATCTGATCTGATCCAGACAGGCACTTATATTTCCAAACTCAAGATCACTTAGGAAAATGATCTATACCTTTGCTGTTCTAAGGTTAAAAGCATGAACTCTTGCTTTGTAAATTTAAAACACACATCAGTGAAACACGATTATTTTAGTTTATGAAATAGACTTCTCAAGGCCCGAGTCAATCCAGACCTGCTGTAAGATTTGACTTAAGCTGAACACTGCAAATGTTGTACAGTGGTACATTGGTTTAAGAACAGCTTAGTTTATGAACAACTTAGATTAAGAATGCTGTAAACCCAGAAGTAGGTATTTTGGTTTGCGAACTTTGCCTTGGAAGAAGAACATGCTGAGTGTGTTCCATTTGTAAATTGAGCCCCCCGCTGCTTTGGGAAAGCACGCTTTGGTTTAAGAACGGACTTCCGAAACGGATTAAGTTCATAAACCAAGGTACCACTGTACTCTGTTCTATCCTAAGAGGCAAAGATTAGAAGGAATGTGCATACAAAGGAAAACTTCCTCAAAATATGAGTTATGGAAATGAGACTGTCCCAAAACAAACTTTTTTTGGCAGAAAAGCAGCATGTACTCCAAGTTCTACTCAAGTTGCTGTTTAGGCTTTTTTTTGTTTTGTTAGTTAAACAATTTTAAAAGCTTAAATTGCATGCTTAAAAGGGTGCCATAGACATTAACTTTTGCTGCATGGAAAAGTTCAAGACCTCTTATAAATAATTAACTGTTGTCAACAAAATGGAGTGTGGGGAGAATGGGGAGAGATAATCTCTTCCAGTTGTAGAAAAGCCTATATATAGATTTGAAACGCACACATACAGATCATTATTCATATCTCAGCCTTTAGTGCTTGCTCTGGAAAGGATCTTTTCCCATCTTAAGCCTCAGCTAAAACACTGAAATAAAGCTACAGGGCTAATGACTGTGTGCTAAATAAGCAAATGTTCAGCCACCTAACCAACCAGGGCAACTGAGGCAGATTCTTGATAGAATAATGAAAAATCTCAGCTTGTATAGAATAAGATGGCTCTCCAAGGTTCATCATTACAGATAGGGTCATCAACTCTTTCGAAGGAGAAAGGAAGAACAGGGATTTGCCTAGAAAGGACTCAAAATATCTGGGTGTGGCAATTTGATGTCCCACTTATTGAAGCTGCTCTTCCAAATGACCTGTGACCAGCTAGGGTTATGCATTATGGTTACCCAAGAGCACAGAAGTCAGTATGTGCTGCAACATTCAGAACTCTATGCTTCCATTAAAAAAACAACAAAAACAAAGCAATTTTCTAGCCCTCAAGGCACCATTCTCCCAAAGCTCTCGGTTTCTGCTCACTCTCAAAACCACCATCATTTCCTTAAACTGCCCATAGAGATAGTAAGAAACTCTCCATACAAGAATACACACACACACAAGTGAATTGTGTCCTAAGGCATTTGCGAAGCAGATCCTCCTCAGAGCACAGTTCAAAATTATCAATATTTTGCTTGTGAACCATTAAGCCTGTAACAATTGTGGCTTTAAAATTCCGAGCATTCACAAGGGCTAGAACCATTCTCCCTTTAAAAGAAACTTCTCCATTGGCAATTAAAAACTGTAAGAAATCCTTTATTTTGTTGTTGTTTTTTTAAAAAGAAATGTCCTGACAACCCTAATCCTCTCCCATCACATCCCCCGCCCCACAACAACACCCCAACGTGTGCAGAATTAAGAACCACAGCGGAAAGAGCAATGCTAAGACAAAGTGGGCCCATGTTCTCAGGCCAAGAGCGGAAACCGAAGTCTAAATCATTGGCAGCATGCAGCTAGCGTGTTGGCAAGATGACAGGCTGCCTCTCATTGTTCAACAAACCTGCAAGTCAGCAATAAAATGACCGGTGATTTATTGCCTGTACTTCTCAAGAGGGGACAAGAGCAATTACCGTCACCACATGCAGCCCATCTATCTCAATACATCAGAAGGTAATTAAGAAAAAAAAAGTGTGTGTGTGTGTGTGTGTGTGTAAAATGTTCACAAAGAAGGAAACACTCTGTATATCTTAACACTTGCATACGTATGTGTGGGTGTGTCTAAAAGATTTTGTAGAGACCAATTGACAGTTGCTCATTTCAAGAGTTCTCTTTTCTCTGAAAGTACCTCCTGCGACACCATCAGTGTTTTGAAACAGGGGAACAGAATCTGTGCATCTTTAGGTGTTGTTGGACATCCACTTCTATCAGCTCCAGACAGCACTGGCCAATCATTATGGGAGTTCAGCAGCATGTGGGAGCAACGCCTGCCCTATAGGCTTGGAATAGGAGTACAGCTGCTTAATTCAGTAAATGCTGCTTAAATGCTGGCACATGTACAAACCGAGAAGCTGTATAGGAAACACTGGAAGTGTGCCATGTGTATGCAAAGAGGTTCTCTAGTAGCAGTTTTAAGAACTTTTAAAATCCATCACTTAGCTGATAGATCTCAAAACTCTCTGGAGGGAATTCGCTGCATGCAAAGACAGGCTCCGGCGGATTAAGCGGACCAGTAGTGGGTCCAACGGTCAAGTAGGCGGTTCCGTACACGCTGTAGAAGGAAGTGAGGTGCAGGTGGGGCTCATCAACCTGGGAAAGTAACCCTTGCAGGAGAAGGAAACCTCAGCTGCCTTGCAGGGTATATTTGCAAGTAGAAAAGTCTAAGGAGTGGAGTCCCTAAGACGGTTGGATGGTGTCTTGTATGCCTCCTTCCTGCAACTCCTGCAGCCAAGCTGGTGCAAAACATATTGCTCTGCTTTCTTTTGGACCACATCAGTGAGGCCAAGAGGGGGATCACATCATCTGGGCAGCCCAGGACTTCCATACACACTGCTCAGGCTTCCACCCTGGGGAGGTGTGACTTCACCCCCAGAGATGCACTCCGTTGTCTCTCAAGACAGATGGATGCCAATAATTAGAATGCTCCCATAATACTGATAAGGCTTACACTGCATTTTGCTACCTGCCCAGGTTCTGTTTTGTCCCAAATGATGATCAGGTATCTCCTGAGCGCCTGGCAAAATCCCATCCTCCTTGCTGAGAAAAAGTTTTGATTCTCGCAGACGACTATCTCTGAAATGGCCACTCAAAGGAAGAATGAAACACAGTGCTGTGCAACTGCTGTACTGTGAGGCATTGGTGTTTTGGCTCAATGAAGGCTGGGGATTCAGTCCTCCAACTCCACCAGGCAAGATCTTTAAAACCACAAATATTTTTTTTTTTAAAATAGATTTTTATTAGTTTTCCATACATTCAATTCATTTATCCAAATTTTACCAAATTTTAACAGAATTCATATTTTGGACTTCCTTCAACTTCCCTGACAATCATCCATTTTTACCCTTAAATACGCATTTCTTTAATTGCATTGCCATTTGTCTTCCCTCCTTTTTCTATTTACTTTCAGCAATACCTCTTTAAAAGTTTTACAGTGCTTCTTGAAACCCCACTAGCGTTGTTTGCACCTCACATACATTTTTCAGATAATCAGCAAATTTTCCCCAATCTTCGATGAACTTTTGGTTTCGAACATATCTTATTTTCCCAGTCAATTTATCCAGTTCCGCATAGTCCGTCAGTTTCATTCTCCATTCTTGGATCGTCGGTATTTCCTCTTGTTTCCATTTCTGGGCCAAAAGAATTCTTGCTGCCGTAACTGCATACTGGAAGAGTTTAAAGTCTTTTCTTCTTATATCTTTTCCTGTAATTCCTAAAAGAAAGGCTTCTGGTTTCTTAGCAAAGGTGTATTTTAACATCTTTTTCAGTTCATTGTAAATTGCTTCCCAGAAGCTTTTAACTTTCTTACATTCCCACCACATATGGTAGAATGTTCCCTCTTTTTCTTTACATTTCCAACATTTATTACATGTTTTGTACATTTTTGCCAATTTTACCGGGGTAATATACCATCTGTAAAACATTTTCATCACATTCTCCTTCAACCCCATGCATGCAGTAAACTTTAAGCTTTCCTTCCATAGTTTTTCCCATTCTTCAAATTGGATATTGTATCCAAAGTCTTTGGCCCACTGTACCATTACTGATTTAACCTCTTCATCTTTCATATTCTATTCTAACAAAATCTTATACATTTTAGACAGAGTTTTATACTCATTAGCTATAATCTCAGTCTGGAACTTTGAGTCTTTTTCTGCATATCCACTTTCTTTTATATCTTTTTTAAACATTTCATTTACCTGAAAGTAATGCAACCAATCATATACATAATCTTTAACATCTTCGTATGGTTTTAGTTTCCATTTTCCTCCTTCTTTAGTTAATAATTCTCCATATGTAGCCCATTTCCCACGCATATTAATTTTCTTAACACTCATAACCTCTAACGGAGATAACCAGTGAGGGACTCTTGGTTCTAGGAGGTTTTTGTACCTGTCCCATACCTCTATTAAAGAACTCCTGAAGATGTGGTTCCCAAATCCTTTATGGACTTTCTTCTTGTCCGCCCATAAATATGCGTGCCACCCAAATCTGTTATCAAAACCTTCTAAATCTAGTAACTCCGTGTTTTCTAATTTAATCCACTCTTTTAACCAGCAAAGACATGCTGCTTCATAGTATAGTTTCATATCTGGCAGGGCGAAGCCTCCCCTTTCCTTAGCATCTGTTAATAATTTGTATTTTATTCTTGGCTTCTTGCCCTGCCAGATATACCTTGAAATCACTCTTTGCCAATCTTTAAAAATCCCTACCCCCTTAATAACAGGGATAGTTTGAAATAAAAATAACATCTTTGGGAGCACGTTCATCTTTATCGTAGATATTCTGCCCCAAAAGGACAGTTTCATTCTACCCCACACCTCCAGGTCCTTCTTAATTCCTTTCCATATCTGGACATAATTATTCTGGAACAGGTCAATATTCCTGGGAGTCAACCAAATTCCTAAATATTTTACTTTCTTTACCACCTCTATCTCTGTCTGTTGTTGCAATGTTTCTATCTTTTTGTTCTCCATATTTTTCACCATTATTTTCGTTTTTTTCTTATTCAATCTAAAACCGGCCACTTTCCCAAATTGTTTGATCTCCTCCAATACTTTTTTAACACTCTCCCCTGGTTCCTCCATCGTTATAACCAGATCATCGGCAAAGGCTTTACTTTATATTCATTCCGGCCTACTGATATCCCTTTAATTAATTTATTTTGTCTAATCGAATTTAGCAAAACCTCCAGGACCATTATAAATAACAATGGCGAGAGCGGACAGCCCTGCCTTGTTCCTTTAGATATTTTTATATCTTCTGTAACCACATTATTGACTATCAATTTGGCTTTCTGTTCTGTATATATTGCCTTGATTCCATTAAAGAAGTCGTTCCCCACTTCCATATGTTCTAAATTCTTCAACATAAAGTCCCATACAATGTTATCGAAAGCTTTTTCCGCGTCCACAAACATCAGTATTGCTTGTTTCTGATTGCTGGCAGTCAAATATTCCAAAATATTAATTATATTCCTTACATTATCTTTCATTTGTCTGCCTGGCAAAAAACCTGCTTGGTCTTTGTGGATAATATTTTTCAAAATCTTTTTTAGTCTCTTTGCCAAAATTCCTGCAAATATTTTGTAATCTGTGTTCAATAAAGAAATAGGCCTGTAGTTTTTAACTTGAGTCAAATCAGAGTCTTGTTTCGGAATCAAAGTGATGTATGCTTCTTTCCAAGTTTCTGGAATTTCTCTTGCTTTTAAAATATTATTCATAACTTCTTTCAATGGAGATAACAAGACATTCCTCATTTCTTTGTAATATCCTGAAGTAAATCCATCTGGTCCCGGGGCTTTACCTCTCTTCAAATCTTTAATCACTTCCTTAATCTCATCCATTTCTATTGGGGAATTCAGCTGGTCTCTTTGTTCTGTCGGGATCTTCTGCACCTTTTTATCTTTTAAAAATTTTTCTATTTTCTTCAAGTTATTTCTCTCTTTATTTTTATAAAGTTGTCTATAGAAATCCAAAAATCCTTTTCTGATTTCTTTCGGATTGAGAATCTCTTCGCCATTCACAATAATCTTGTTAATCGTACTCTGTTCTTTTCTCTTATTAATCTGCCATGCGAGTAGTTTCCCTGATTTGTTAGCGAACTCAAAGTTTTTCTGTCGTAGTCTCTTTATATTCCATTCCACTTCTTGGTTTATCATCATTGCAAATTGGGTTTGTAGAGTCTTTATTTCTTGTTTAATTTTCGCATTGTTTGGTTTTTTAATTAGTTTTTGCTCATTGTCCATAATCTGCTTTAGAATTTCCTTTTTCCCTTTTTCTCTATGTTTGTTCTTCAGTGAGTTCTGTTGTATAAAGAATCCTCTCATCACTGCTTTACTCGCATCCCAAACGATATTCATTTTTGTGCCTTTGTCGGTGTTGTCTATAAAATATTCCAGTAACTTCTTTTGTGCCATTTCTATAATCTTCTGGTCATCCAACAAATAGTCATTGATTCTCCATCTGAAAGATCTTTCTTCAAAGCCTTTTATTTCTAGTTTTATTGCGTTGTGATCTGAAATTACTTTAGGTTGTATTTCTACTTGCTGGATTCTTGGAGTCAGTTCATTTGAGACCCATATTTGATCAATTCTTGACATGGACTGATTCGGCTCTGAATAATAAGTGAATTGCTTCTCCAATGGGTGTCTAAGTCTCCAAATATCAACCAAATTACAATTCTTAGTCATTGAGAAGAAAGTCTTTGGTAATTTCCCTTCTCTATTTAATCCTTCTCTTCGTCTGTCCATTTCCAATGAGACCACCCCGTTCATGTCTCCCATTATTATGATTTTCTGATCCATATGCTCAAATAGTTTTTCTTCCAAAGCTTTATAAAAATCAGTCTTATTTCCATTAGGTGCATAGATCCCGACAATTATTAGATTTTCGCCCTGCCATTTGATCTGAACTGCTATGATTCTTCCTTCTTCGTCTTTAAAAATTTGTTTAGCGTCGATTTTGTTTTTAATATATAACACAACTCCCCTTTTTTTCTCCTTATTCGAAGATACAAATTCATTCCCTAATCTTTTGTTAATCAAAATTTTCCTGTGCCTCTTTGCCACATGTGTTTCTTGTAAACAGATAATATCCAAATTTTTCTTTCTTAAAAATTGTTCAATTTTATTCCGTTTTTTTTTTCTCATTCATCCCATTTATATTCCAGCTCCATATTTTTAAGGCCATGTTGGGGTCGAATTAAATAAATTTAATTTAAATTGGTTATAACCTGTCTTCTTTTTCCCCTTCTTCTTCTTCCTCTTCTTCTGATCTCTTTCCTTGGTCTTCTTCCTCTTCTGCCGATTCTGACTCATCTTTGGGTCCTGCTCCTCCTCCTGCTCCTTTTTCTTCTTCTTCTTCCACTTGTAGTTCCTTATATCTTCTCGTGAATTTCCCTATTTCTTCTGGGCTTGTCAATCTGCGCTTCTTAGTTTTATAGAAAAAAGAAATTCCTTCTGGAAATTCCCATCTGAAATCGATCTTGTTTCTCTTCAGAATCTGTACTAGTGGCTTGTAGGGATCTCTTCGTTTCAACAACCTTACTGGTATGTCTTTAAAGATGATTATGTAACTTCCGTCAATGTATAATCGCTTCTCTCTGTTTTTTTGTAATACCAGGTTTCTCATCTCTCGATCTTTAAACGTAATTAGACAATCTCCTGGAAATTTCTTTGCCTTTGTTGTTCTTACCCTCATCCTGAATGCATTTTGTACTGTTTTTCCCATTTCCTCTACTGGCATCTCCAACCATTGCGCAATTTCTGTTATCAATCTTTCTTTAATATTTTCATTCTGTGTTTCTGGTACTGATCTCAGCCTTAGATTAACTTCCCGCTGTCTCAATTCATTCATCGCAATTGCATCCTTAATTTCTTCCTGGGATTTATTTATTTCCGTCATCTCTACTTTCATCTTTTCCTCCTCCCGCTTCACATCCCTCATCTCTGCTTTTGTCTTTTTCAACCCCTCTTCTACTGATTGCGTTCTTTTAGACACCTCTTTTATTTGTCCTTTCAATTCATTAACTGTCTCATCGATTTTTTTGTCCATTTTCCCCACTTTATTATCTACCTGTTCCATTTTGTTATCTACTTGTTCCAGTTTTGATTCCAAATTCTTTTGGCTTTGTTTAATATCTGCAAACATTTTCAGTATTTCTGATCTAAAATCCGATTCCTGCTTAGATGCTCTCCTGTCTGGTGGTACCCCCCCCTTCCGCCCCTTTCTTTTGTGACATTTCCCCAAACCTTTAACTGATTACTATTCGAAAAATTAACAAATTAACAAATTTGTATACTCAGGGAAATAATACAAGTATCGATTCTAAATCATTTGGCAGTGTGAGTAATTTTAAAAACCAATAGGAAACCAAAACAGATACGAAAGCAGGTATTTAGTCTCTCAATAGTTTGAGGGGGTTAGAACTCCCACTGTTACCAACGTCAATAGCAGCCGTCTTCTTGCCCCCAACTGGGCTAATCCTTAATTGAGATCTTCCTTTTGTCCTTATATTTATATTCCCAGATTTAGATCCAATAAAGCTCACTTAAGTTTTTAATCCACAGGGGACATCCCAGCCGGGATGAGTTCAAATAAAGTTGCAATCCAACGGAGGAGAAAAAATAACAAATAAAAATCAGCAAATAGAAGTGACTGGATGATGGGCTTAGTCCCAGATCAAATTATATTTCCTTTAAACATCCCAGAAATAGTAATACCTCAATGGTGGATAGCCGCTATTGCAGTCCATAAAAAAGAGCCAAGAGAAAAAAGAGTCCACGCAGAGAGAAACAAAGAGCAGGAAGGAGCCAAGGTCACTTTAGAAAAATTTTCCACTGTCCTACGAAGACACTCAGAAAAACAAATTGTAATAACTCAGTCCAACCACTAGGGACTTTGCATCCGCATTTAAAAAACAAAGGGTAGAGAAAAAAAATAAGGAGTTGATAAATCCAAATATCCGAATTCCGCCTATACTTTAATGTCCAAATTTGTATCCAATTCGAAAAAGGATAAAAGATTAGTAAATCAAAGAACAGGGGGGGGGGGGAGATGCCCGGTCGTTGCAGCTTCTATCTTTAAAAGTGAAAGTGGTGCAGCAGGAAACTTCGCTCTTTAATTGTCCTCCGTACCATCAAAGATCATTAAACACTCCCTCCTTTACGTTCTGTTCCCCTATTAATCCAATTACTTCTTTCAGTTCTTCCAAATTCCAAATAGTTACTTTTTACGTCTTTATTTTATTCTAAAAGTAACAGGGGAAACGGAAACAATAGCCGCTGGTGGCAACTTACTTTCGTTTTCCAGCACCGCAAAGATTGCTGCGTCAAAAGTGATTCCAGATGACAGCTGAACTCGGAGAAAAAATCTTATAAATCCGGAGCCTTCCTCATTCTCACCTCTTAGAGTTACGGCATTAAATGGAGTCCAGATTTCTTAGTTTTGAGAGCGGAGCGCTGTTCTTCCCAAGCTCGGGGCTTCGCTATTCGGATGTAGCAATGGCTTCCCGATAGCCCGCTGTCCCGTTCCGCCGTACTCTTCACCCTTTTAGGGGTTACCTGACGGCCGGACGGGCAGTTTTTAGGGCACTGCCGAGAACCTGACGCCCTGGACACCCTCCAGAGGCTTTCTGGGGAGCTACTGCGCCCTGTAGCCCCCCTTTTCCATCCGAAATAGCTGGGATTTCTCGGAGCGAGAAATCCCTCGCTTGTAGCAAGATCGCGCGCCACCGGAAGTCCTAAAACCACAAATATTTGCTCCTTAGCATTCTTGATTCTCCAGGCCTTTCTCAACACTTACCTTAAGTGGTTCACAGACCACATGTTATGTACTGAGTTGAATAGGATCCAAACTGCAGCAGTCTGATTGGTCCTAGAACAATAGGATCCAAAAGGCAGCAGTCTGATTGGTCCTAGAACAATAGGATTCAGAATGCAGCAGTCTGATTGGTCCTAGAACAATGCAGCAGTATGATTGGTTGGCAGGAACTACCCAATCATGCTCCAGATAGAAGTGAATCCACAACCTGATTGGCTTACAGTAGAATTCTGGAATTAGCCAATCATGTGCAGCCCATTGTGTAAATAATGTATATAAAGCAGATACTTTGAGGGGACTTTCATTCATTCCTCCTCACCACTATGAGCTGAATAAAGAGCATGAAATCACTTCGCGACTCTGAGTATATCACCACACAACTAAACATAGCAGAAGAAGCCAAAGGTCACTTTGAAATTAGATCATGAATATGACTGGCTAAAACCTTGTTTTGATACTCTTTGGTTAAAAACAGACCACCTCCATATCAACTTCCATAAATGAGAAATATGGAGTGCAGACATATGAAAACCTTCAGGGCACTTTCAATTAGGCAGTCCCTTCACTTGACCCATTTGCACAAGCAACCCAACACAATTTTTCAGGCCAATAATAATTTGTTACTAGTTCTGAGCATAGAGTTGCTCCACATGAGAGAACTTTTACCAAATACTATCTACATTTTGCAAGTTATTCTTCACATTGAGGTGTAAAATTACATGCAGGTCCTGCTAGCCAAATGCTCATGAGAAAATTCACTTATCCAAACATGAGAAATTAGTACTCAAATTTCGCTATACACTCCACAGATTCAGATATCTAAACAGCTGAAAGTGCATGTAATAACAAATCAGCAGCCTGTAAAAAGCCTAACTTTTTGTGTTTTGTTGGTCTGTGGCAGCTGTTTTGCCAGAAACCTTGGGTGGGAGGGTGGGAAATCAGACAAGAGAGCATTTTCCTCCTTTCCTTGTTTGCCTTTTGCAAGGTTTCAGAGAGTTTTCCTGAGGGGTCCCCCCCCCCAATTTTGGGGTCAAAATTCAGTGGATGGGAATGCATTAGAAATCTCCCCAGAGGAATCAATGGAAATCGTAGACTTATTATGTGAACGCTCACCTAACAAATGATTTCCTGAGGATGCATTGTGTTCGGATAGCAAGACCTCCGTGTACATAGATCTGACAATTCACAGGATCAGGTAGCAGTAGATGTGGAAGACCTCTGCCTGAAAGGCTGGAGAGTGACTGTCTAAGCTTGCATTTTCCAATTTACATTGATTTTTCTTTGTGTGTGTCCCCCCCTTCTCTTTGTTGTTCTCTGCAAATGTTTGAAAACCAATAAATCCCCAAGGCAAACAGCCAGGTTACACTTTTTCTTATTTGGTTGCATGCATTTTCAAAGTAGCAGAAGTCTGGAAAAGCCCTTAAAAAGAAACTCCTGAATTTCACGGTTTTAAAAGTAGCCCTAAAATTATAATTTGACTTTTTGCAGCAGAAAACAATGGGCCCCTGTGTGCAGCTAAGCCAAGTATGAGCAATTCTCTGGAATCTGGGTGTATTTTTCCCCCACCTCTTCATTCAGCAACAAGAAAAAACCTATTCCCAGAAGCCACGTATTGTACCTCTTAGCTGACTAGTTACCATCCAGTCTTCTAGGACAATTTACTTATAAAAGGAAATGCCTTTTGCATTCCTAAAGACACAAACACAGAAGTGAACACAATATGATGGACGTCTGAGATGTAGACAATGAGATAGGTGATTCACAAGCTAATTAGCAATGCAAGTACTTGCTTTTAAAAAAAGAATTATGAAGATGATAAGTGTCGGAGATAGTAGCTTTGCACCTATCCATTCAGCCAAACACAAATTATCTGGACTAATTCATCCTCTTTAGGTAGACTAAAAGTTTGAAGATACCACGAAATCTCGTCCTCCACGACTCAAACCAAAGCAGATTCCTCACAACCAGTAATGAAGGGCAGAACATTTTTCACATAAAATTTTCTGTTTCATAAGCTCATAAACAACAATGAATGGATTCCAACTGAAAACACAATTATTGTTCGGCAGCCTTGACAGTTAGGTTTTTAGTTTTGTTTACAATATACAAATAAAATAGACATGCTAAACTGGACCTAGGGCATCAGAAAATATGTCAATGCAAATCTTCCTAAAGATTCCTGTCCAGTCTGCACTGCAATTGCTGCACTCCTGCATTATAAGGGGGGGGGGAGGAGGAACCCCACGTGTAATATGTAGCTCTGCCATCAAAACACCAGTAGGAAGACCATTACATGAGGAACTCCAACCTGAGAAGCTTCTTTTCTCTCAAACATCCTACACCCACAGCCTTCAACCTTTTAAGACCCAAAGCCCACCTTTTGCCCCAATCTCTAATGGGAAAGCCACTTTTAATTACAAATGTCTGTACCTTGCTCCTCTCCTTCTGACATGCATTGTTCTTCCCTTCCTAATCTCTCTCTCTCTCTCTCTCTCTCTCTCTCTCTCTCTCTCTCTCTCTCCCCTCTACCTATTTTGCTTCCTCTTACAAAAATAAAATGGGGGTGCCGCCACTGGCAAGATGAACCCTACCTTGATGGGGTGAAGAACCTTCTGATGAAGAACAGCTTTTAAAGAGAAGTTGTGAAGAACAAGGAACAAAAAGTGTTCAGGAAGTGCAGCTGTTAGTACCTCTCTTCAAACCCAACATCCCAATCCCATTCAGGACTTCTCTTCTGCCTTTTCCTTCCTGGGTTAGCACAAGAGGTGACAGCTCACCACTGTGAGAAAGTAGCAACTGCTCTGAACAAAGCAAAGGTGGGTTCCATCACATCTCCAAAAGATGAAGCAACAGAGCCAACTACTGCAAGAGTTTACTACTGCAATTTAGAAATTGGTTATCATGTTCCCTGATACAGCATCCAACAGGGATAGCTCAGTTGGTAGAGCATGAGACTCTTAATCTCAGGGTTGTGGGTTTGAGGCCCACGTTGGACAAAAGATTCTTGCAATGGATTAGATGACTTGTGGTCCCTTTCCAATTCTGTGATTCCATGATCTGTGTTCCTCTTCAGGGGCAGCCACTCATTTATCTACCCAGTTAAGACTAGTGTACTGGTATACTGTATTTCATTCTCCAGGGAATGTTTTCTCCATCCTTCAAGGATTTTCTTTCAGGGTGCCCATGCCACAAGTCTTTGGGGGCCACTAACCCACCTCTCTCCCTCTCTACCACCTCTGCCGTCTACCATCTTGCTCCCCAACCTAATGCTGGGGGAAACCCAGATTGCTTGTTGCATTAAATTAGCCACTGAGCCATATGCAAACGCCAAGCTTCAGGTCCCCCATCCCTGCTCTAGCAAAGTTGCTACCAAATAAATTAATTAATGTAAAAAATAAAAATAGCTGCTCTCTTCAAAGTGTGATCAATATTCAATACTGCAAAATAATGCTTTCCTTTGTCTGTTTTATTATTGAGTACATGCTGAGTGGCTTCCCCGAAGAACGCAGATGTTCCAAAAGCACCAGGAAATCCAATAACCTATTTGAAAATAAACCCTCTTGCACCTATTGACTTTTCTCCACTGGTTAGCCCCCCACCCCAACACCAATGGCAATAAATTTCACTGATTATACAACAGAACCATCTGTGCTTTAGTGCAACATAAGCAAATGTATGCAAACTTACAAAGCTGCCTGGACTACTGGACCCCTTAAGCCTAGCAATGTCTACCCTCAAGTGGCAATGGCTATCCAAGGATTCAAGCAAAGGAGGCCATCTCCGGGCCTGAAAAATCATTAGGCGTGTCTAGGAGTTAGAATATGGCATGAAAAGTGCAACACCATCCATTTGTACCCTGCTGTTCCTTTCAACAAAAGAAGCCAAAGGTTGCTTTGCAAGACAACACCAAAAGGCAAACAATATGAAACACTGAACAATATTATTTGATGCTGCTGCAATGAACCGAAAGCTTTTCAATTCAATATTTAATAAAATAATAGTTCCATTTAGCGATTGTTGTTGGCACCTGCCTGTCTCAAGAGACAACGGAAGTCACCACACCAGGGATCAAACCTGGGCAGTGTGTATGGAGGTCCTGGGCTGCGCCCAGACAAGAGCACCTTCTTGGACTTGCTGATGTGGTTCAAAGGAAAGCAGAGCAATGCATTTGGCACTAGCTTGGCTAAAGGAGTTGTTGGATGTGGGAGTACAAGGCACCATCCATTGGCTACCCTCAGCTGGTTTAGCAGGCAAGTTGAAGCCATTCCCAGGGTATGGCTACTGTCACATGCTGACAGCTGCTGGAAGCTACAGGTGAAAACTGAGTGTAGGGTAGGGGAGCAAAGGTGGACAAACTATCCCAGAAGGAGCATGACACGTCCCTCAGCAGACGTACTACCCCTCCACTAACACGCCCCACACCTTTGTTATAATCTATACAAAATTCATAAACATGTTCCGCCACTGAGCCAGTGTTCAAAATGAGTCAGCCACATTTTGCACCTGGCTATTGAGCACTTGAGAATATTGAGTTATATTTTAATCTGTGCAATCAGAATGGATTTCAGGAACCAAAATGCTTTTCCTGTGCGGCCTGAGCAGGAGCAGTCACCATTAAGAGGTTGGAACCGGCCAATATATCTGTGGACTGTCCCTGGATCAAGTGACTTTTCTTCTTTTAAGTTCTCAAAGCTTTTAACCTAGCTCAAGGTTGTCATCTGAACTAGCCAGATGTTTAACTGAGAATCAATCACAGTCAATCCACCATTTGAAAAATAAGACTTGAGAGCTGTCTTGTCCCCTAAATGGCAACTAGACATTCTGTTTGGTGACTGCAACCTTGGTTTAAGGAGCTATTTGGGCGCCTAGTTTATATATGAGAATTTCTAACATTGCACTGAGCTATGGGCTCTCCCCAAGATACAGACCTGCAAACTGATCCCTGCCCTGAGAATTTTACAATCTAAAATGTGGCAGTGGAGGAAACAAAAAGTGAGCAGAGGGAAGAGACAAGGCAAAGGTAACAATGGATGGGTTTCAAGCACACACATACTTTGGGCTTGTTTTCCACTGGGGAAAATGCAATTTGGGCATTAGGTTCACTCTTGCCAAAGTTGCCAATGACAACATTGTCACAATTTACAGCAATCATGTGCCCAGGTTGCTTTCTTCCCAGGCTAAGCTTCTTATTATCCGAGTCCTTCTTGCTGCACCGAGCAAGTGAGTGAGTTACTGTTTTGAACAGTTTCCAGGAACAGATGGGCGAAGGGAGTGACTAATTTAGGGCTTCCCACTCGAAAAATTACTTAGTAAAGTGCACTTCTCAGAAAGAAATGAGGAGTTTATATTAGGAAAAACATACCACACTGAAATAACTGATTCTGAAGCAGCTTTCGGCAGCCTGCCATTGCCTTAAATCAGAAGTCTCTCCCCCACCCACCCACCTCCCAACTTCATACTTAGGAAGAGGCACAAAACCCACAGGTTTTCCCCATAATAATGCTATTATTTTATCCAGTATTTGCTTTAAGCAGGTTACATGTTCTGACCGATACAAATGGATAGTATCTACTGTGCTCTAAGAGTTAGTTTTCCTCTGTTATGTTTCATAATCTTTAGAAGATCCATGTGTAATCCTCCCAAAACCAGGAGATGGAGCCGATGACTAACCATATGGCAGAGGTCCATTAAAATGCTGCACTGTAATCATAAAATATGCAATGTAGTCAGTGGCCTCAAGAGACAAGAAAGGCGTCAGATATATGTGACATGGACAAGTATTCCTGGAAACCAGCTGCCTAGCTATTTTTAAAAAGGTATTGCACAAATAGGCATGCTGCATTTTAAAGACGTCCTAAATCCAAAACAAACATTTTGAAGACTGATCTTGGAATATAGAAGAAAGGAAGGAAAAGAATTCTGCATGAAGCACAAGTACCACAAATTAATTAATCAGTGTCTCATTCCACATCTGCCCATTTTGTTGCCTTTCTACAGCACTCTGCCCATATTAGGGAGAGTCGCTCTCTCCAAAGCATCACACTTTTAACGCAAACTGGATGCATCATCTCCCTTGCTGGTAACACCAATTTTGAGTGTTAAAATGCAGAGAGCAAGCCTTTGAGTCTTACAAAAGAACTCTCTCATAGGTGCAAATATTCAGACACACACACACAGCCCAGGAAACATTGTGGGAGGATTCTGTGTGACTCAGAGGCACTTCAAACCCCCCCCCCCCCGCATTTGATTAATATACTCTCAGGCAGGTAATGCTGGGTCCTACTCAGCCTAATGTGCACACATATGTACCCCGACACCTTTCAAAGTGTAAGTGCATGAGTGTTCTCTGCTAATCCTTCCTTACAGCTTTCTTCTGAACTGGTAGCCCACCGCCAGTGGCATAGAGTGGCTTGCTAGTGCCCGGGGCAAGGCAAGTATCCTCGGCATCACCAGCCAATAGGCAGGAACAAATGGGCAATAGCTCCATGATCTACCCAAGTGGCAGCTGCGGCCCCATGAACATTTAGCATGGTGGAAAGTGGGATAGGCTGTTGCCCAAATCTGCCTCTGTCCACCCATGCAAACACTGGGTGAATTTTCTATGTGATGGGAAGGTTGCACTTTTATTATTACTATTTTATTTTATTTTAAAATTTTGCACCCCAACCCTCCCTGTGGCACTGCCCCTGCTACACCACTGCACTGCTAAAATGCCTAGATAGGTGGGGAAGGGTCAACTTGCATTGAGAGCCAGTGTGGTGTAGTGGTTAAGAGCGGTAGACTCGTAATCTGGTGTACCGGGTTCACGTCTCCGCTCCTCCACATGCAGCTGCTGGGTGACCTTGGGCTATTCACACTTCTTTGAAGTCTCTCAGCCCCACTCACTTCACAGAGTGTTTGTTGTGGGGGAGGAAGGGAAAGGAGATTGTTATCCGCTTTGAGACTCCTTCAGGTAGTGATAAAGTGGGATATCAAATCCAAACTCCTCCTCCTCCTCCTCCTCTTCTTCCCATGCTCGGCCATGTGGAGACCTCTCTGCCTCTCATGACTGCCGAGTGATGTGACGACGTCTCTGCCCCCACCCCAGCAACATGTCTACTTTTTTCTTTTTGCTGCAGCTTTCCAAATTGGTGGGGTCTTGTGGGGAGGGGCATGGGGGGTCAAAATTAGGCACAAAGGCAGGTGCATGGTCACACCATTTTGACAGGCCTGGTAAGGTCAGATGCTGCAAAGCACCCTCTTCCTATAAGTTAGTAAGGCACTGGCATGAAAAAGGATAGCGCTGAAAGGCAAGCTGTAGGGAACCCTCTCATAGAATCCTAGAACTGTAGAGTTGGAAGGGGCCACAAGGGTCATCAAGTCCCACCCCCCTGCAGTGCAGGAATCTTTTGACCCACGTGGGGCTCAAACCCAAGAACCTGAGGGACAGGCTTCCACCCCACAAGATCAAAGTGCTCAAAAGCAGCATGGAAGGGAGCAGACACCCCTTTGAACAAAAAATGTGTTGGATGATGAGCACTAAACATTAGCACCATGTAGAGGTGAGGCAGGTACTTTGGAGCGACAATGCAAGCCACATTCATAAGCCACAATACAAGGTGTGTCATTCTTGTGACTTCACTGCTTTCTAAAAATTAGCAAGACAATATTATTTGACTGTATTCACAACGCAACCCTTGTCTCTATCTCCGTACCTAATAATCATCTGTCTCTCCCTGGTTCACCCCAGCTTGATACTCCATACAGAAATAAAATAAAGTGTTGGGAAGGGAAGGAGGCTATTATCAGAACTGCAGCCGACAATAATAAAACTTGCAAATGAATTCCAGGGATGCAAGCTTTCTGCTCCAACCCCACCTTTGATCATTTTTCTTGGTATTATTTTGTTTAAAGTATAGTGACTTCAAGGTCAGGGATGGAATGTCTCAGCAGACCAAGATACCCCCCAGATGTTTCATGTCCCCATTGTTAAGTGTTCGGTTTGCACTCGGCTCATTCTCCTAAGCAGAGACTGTCCTGTTTGGACCTCATATATAGGCACTACCAAAAGCCAAAAGTCTGGAGGGGTATCAGTGTTGCGAGGGACCAAACATGGGTATATGAAACCACAGTGCAGCTGGTGGTACACTTGTGTGACAACAGCTGATCCTGCATTTGTTAAGTGTACTTGGGGCAGTGTCTAAGCAAGGAGAGGCCTACCGCCAAAGTCCTGTTGATGGCACAAATGTATATCCTTCCTCCCCTCTATCTGAGCCTTGTGACTCTTGCCAGGCACCCTTTCTCTCCTCTGAACACCCGCCCTCACCCTCCTCAAATGTTTTTGCCTGGATGAAATGCGTCCCTGAACTCTGATAAGGGGACTTCCTTACCTGGCTAGAGGACAGAGGTAGTTAGGCGAGTGCCTACTGTAAATAAGTGACATTTATGTTCATTGTTCTGCCCGCTTTTGCTTCTGGCCCTATCCACCAGGAAGGTGGTCCCTGGAAGGTGGCCAAATATGAGAATGTGGCCCTCAGATCGAAAAAAGTTATCCACCTGTTTTACCTTTTGAAGCAGGTTCCTTGCCTTCCAGCTATCCAGCGGGAGATTGATATGAGATCCCACACATCCTAACACTGCATTCTGGCCTCCATAGCAAATTGGTAGGTTTGAGGAACCATTACAGGTAATGCAGAGGTCAGCTGGAGGGCAGGCCCAGATAATTCTGCCTTCATTGCCAGAAGTTAAACGCAGACTGAACAAGAGTACAATTAATGCGGCCCCAAGACTCGTGATTGCTAGTAACAAATAAAATATGAAAGAGACTTAAACACAAACAGGAGGAAATGTCTCACAGATATGTGGAAATCTGCCACTGCCAGAAGCATCATACACCTGAAACCTTTTTTTAAAAAAAGAAAAGAAAAACAAAAAAAAGGAAGGATTGAATAAAAGCATCTAAAGGACAATGTTTATTCGTGAAAATCGTATGGCTATTACTTAGTGTTTCAGGTCATGAGCTACTGGAGGTTTGAAACAAATAAGAGTGTTTCCTCTAGGAAAAATGTACTGAAAAATATTCATTTTCCAATCCAATCTGACTTCAGCCAATAATGCATTGGCTCTACTTTGGAGGTTGAGCAACCTTGCAAAATGTACCCTAAATAAGTAGTGCACTACTGCTGTCAATATGAAAAGCGAAGCCACCTCTTCTTGCCCACTTCTGTCTATGAACAGCAGCAACTGACCCTAAGAATCCAGCTGCTCACATGCATACTGAGTGAACAGCAGCAAGTTTCTACTAGCACTTGCTCAACTTTGCACCAAAGGCCAATATAAGTGTTGCGTCATTACAGGTACCAGCATATACCATAGCACCTACTACCTAAAAGCACTATTATAAGAAACCAAACAGGTTTTCCCACTGAAAGGGATAAAGCATTGTGACATATCATTAGCAGAGCAGATCCGATGGTTGCCATTTAGTTGCAAAATCACCCCCAGGATGTTCACGGAGGACAGCAAAGTTGCTAATAGGGTGGAAGCTAAGACATTGTGACATGTGCACTGCGAAACCGCTACAAGTTCAGTCCCAAGTACTTTGATTTGCCTACAGTATATGCCAGTTATCTGCTGAACTAAGGAAGTGACAGTATGTAACTCTTCCAGAGGATCTCTATGCTACAGACTGAAACTGACTTAACAGTAACCTCCTCCCTGGTCAACCCTAAAACACACCTAGTTTTGTGAGGGATGATGTGAAGATTCTGCACAGGTGGATCAGCTGAGGCTTGAGATGAAAAAGAAGGCAGTACCTATGAGCCAAACTCTCTTCCTGAGCAGGTACCACCCTTGATCTCACAGGGCTTTGCTTCCAAGTCCGGGCCTGAAGCCCAATAGACTGTTGTTGTTGTTGTTTAATCGTTTAGCCGTGTCTGACTCTTCGTGACCCCATGGACCAGAGCACGCCAGGCATTCCTGTCTTCCACTGCCTTCCGCAGTTTGGTCAAACTCATGCTGGTAGCTTCAAGAACACTATCCAACCATCTCGTCCTCTGTCATCCCCTTCTCCTTGGGCCCTCAATCTTCCCCAACATCAGGGTCTTTTCCAGGGAGTCTTCTCTTCTCATGAGGTGGCCAAAGGACTGGAGCCTCAGCTTCAGGATCTGTCCTTCCAGTGAGCAGCACTCAGGGCTGATTTCCTTCAGAAAGAATAGGTTTGATCTTCTTGCAGTCCATGGGACTCTCAAGAGTCTCCTCCAGCACCATAATTCAAAAGCATCAATTCTTCGGTGATCAGCCTTCTTTATGGTCCAGCTCTCACTTCCATACATCACTACTGGGAAAACCATAGCTTTAACTATATGGACCTTTGTTGACAAGGTGATGTCTGAGCCTTCTACAATTAAGCAGTGATATTTGCTGCAACACCCCAGTGTGCAAAGGGAAAACGCTGAGACATGCGCCAGGGTGCCACCCTTAATTTTGTCTCCCTGGCATGTGCCGATTTGCCAGACTGTTGTAAGTTGCGCCATCTCCTGTGTTCACCATAGCAAGCTAAATGAAAACATGGTTTTTGTCAAATCCGTTAATTGGCCCTTAGGGAACCAGGGAGCCAAGAGTTTGGAACAGGAAGAGCACAGGTGAAGGATTCAATTAATTTGCAGTAAATCAGGAGATCTGTATTTATAACTGAGATTTAAATGCAAGTTCTGCCATGCTAGAAAACCATCCTTTAGGTCTTTATTTCAGGGCCTTTGCCTTTTCTTGTCCTGCTCACACAACAAGCAAGTCTGAGAATCAGCAAACGGAGTTGCACTATTCCACTATTTGGAACCAGAACCCATAAATTGGCAGAAGACTTTAAATCAAGCCATCTTGTAAACAGCAGACAACTGAAATGTACAAGTCACAGGCATTTTCTGGAAACAAAATAGCTCATTAACAGCTTCTCTGGCTTTCCTTTTATATTCCAGGGTCCTTTTTAAAGTGAATATGTATATAACGCATGCCTTTGAAGAGGGCTTTCCCAAACAGTCAATGTCAAAACAGGAAGATGCAAGTGGAAGATGGATGACAGCCAGTCTCACGGAGCTTTTATCAACCCTCAGCATACATCCTGACATTATATAAAATGACATTACTGGAAGCACTGAAGATACAGCCAGTTCCACTGGTAGCTACTACAGCTTATGGCTAAGTGCACCGAACGCAATAGGGAATTGTGTTTCAGACGAAATATATTATGGGGTTTAAACATGCTTGCAAATAACAGCTGCGTTGAGAAGACTTTCAAGAACATCAATGACAATCTCAGCCCCATATACCAGTAAAGACTTATGAGCAGCTCATGTACCCACCAGACCATTAAAAATTCTTCCTGCATTTACAAAGAATCTATTTCCCCCCATTCCCCACCCCAAAAAATAATCTGAAAGGTGTCACACTGAGTTTTCTTTTACGCTTTCTTTCAACAAACAAGAGTAAGCATGAGAAGTTATTAGTTCAGTGGGAATTTTGTTGTGTAATAACTGTTGCTAGCTCTGCACCGCTGTGCATAGATGGGGCTATGAAAATCTGCATAAATCACATCAGAGCAGCCATGATCTCTCCTTCCCAGAGAGAGGAATGGGAAGAAATGAGATAATTTAAAAGAAGGATGGGGAACCTCCAGGTGTGATTGGATTCCCAACTTCCATCAGCTCAAGCCAGTGTGGCCAAAGGCCAGGAATAATGGGAATGTAGTTCGGCAACATCTGGAGGGCCACAGGTTCCTAGCCTCTGTTTAGAACATGTGTCGGCCTTCATGCTAATTTTCAGCCCAATCCTATACAATGGTACCTCGGGTTAAGAACTTAATTCATTCTGGAGGTCTGTTTTTAACCTGAAACTGTTCTTAACCTGAAGTACCACTTTAGCTAATGGGGCCTCCCACTGCCGCTGCGCCACCGCTGTGTGATTTCCGTTCTCATTCTGAAGCAAAGTTCTTAACCTGAGGTACTATTTCTGGGTTAGCGGAGTCTGTAACCTGAAGCGTCTGAAACCCGAGGTACCACTGTATAAGAATTAGAGGAAACCCGCAGAGACTCATAGGCAGTGTTTGAAACTCAGATATATAGATCATTCAGCTGATTAGAGCATGGTGCTGATAACGCCATGGTTGTAGGTTTGATCCTCATATGGGACAGTTGCATATTTCTGCACAGACGTTTCTCAGGGTCCCTTCCAACTCTACAATTCTATGAGTCGGTGATATAAGACAACTGCCAAATGGCATCTTAAACCTAGGTGACGGTCTTTACAATGGAATGTCTAGGAGGCTTTTTCTGCAGCGAAGTTGTTGATGATTTCATTTCTATACAGCTCTATATTTAAAAGAAAAATCTCAAAGTGGTTCACAACACTTTAAAACATCAAATAGAACAAATTCAAGCTTCAAGGAAAGTATTTCAGATCCTTCTCAAAGTAACTTTTTACTCTCCCCATATTTACCTACTTACCGTATTTTTCGCTCGATAACACGCACCAGACCATAACACGCACGTAGTTTTTAGAGGAGGAAAACAAGAAAAAAAATATTCTAAACGAAATAGTGGATATATGATTTTTGTGGTTCATGCTGTGGCCACAGACATGTGATCTGACAGTGTGTTTGGAGTAGCCCAATGCAAAAATCCTGAGGATCCATGTGGATCCATGCTTTGTAACCACGGAGGAGGGAAGGAAGGGGAACCATGGATCCTCTGCTCACGACTGCAGCAGATCCCCCCCCCGCCACCCGCAGACATTCACTCCATAACACGCACAGACATTTCCCCTTACTTTCTAGGAGGAAAAAAGTGAGTGTTATGGTGCTGCCCCACAGCAGAAGTACTCTAGGGAACCACTTTGGTGGTGTAGTGGTTAAAGTGTCGGACTAAAACCTTCAGTCATGAAGCTCACTGGGTAGCCTTCTCACAGCCTCTTAACCTACCTCAGAGGGTCATTGTAGGGATTAACTAAGGAAGGGGGGGTGAACCATGTACTCTTTGGAGAGAGAAAGGGTGGGATATAAATGCAATAAGCAAGCTCCTCTGTTTGGCTGCTTAAGAAAGCTGGAGGGTCCAGCCAGATGGAGATATTAGTTGCCAGCCTGGCATCAAAGATCTTCGCGTAGTCACAATTGGACCCAAGCCAGTCTCAATATGTGCCTGGCAACTGGGGAATTTCTAACACTGCTCCCAGTTAAGGGCCTTTTCACACAGCTGCTGAATGTACAGCAGACACTGTATAAATGCCATAGGAGCTGTGATAGGCAGCTGGTTGTGTGAATCCACCACCAGGTGCAGACCTCAATCTGGTACCCTCCAGTTACGCTGGATTTCATCAGCGCCAGCTAGCATGGCCCAAGTTCAGGGAGGATGGGAGCCATAGTCTAAAACATCAGGAAGGCACCACGCTGGGGGAAACTGCTCTTTGGCAACTTTCAATGTAAATGTTCCCAGACCGACTTGCACAATAAAAGCAGCCAATCTATACGAACCTTTAAAAAGGTTGGCATGCCACTGCAAATGCTTGAAAAGGGTGTTTTGAGGTGGCATGCCAAAAGCCAAGCCCCATTTCTGGCAACGTATGTATACAACTGCCTCACTCCAAGATTCAACATGCACATACTTCTCCAAGTAAATGCCTACCACATGCCCAGAGAGTCATGTGAAAAAGCTCCAAGCGTCCTTTGGCTTAGGTCAAAAGGAAAGAAAAAGAAGGGGAACCAGCTTTCAATTTAAAGCAAATCTACTTTTATGCAGAACAGCCAATATTTGCAGGAGAAGGACTCACGTTATGCTCTGGGACAAAGAGGGGGTGGGAAAAAAGATGAAAGATGAAAATTCAATTTATTTGCCTCCCAGAGCCACTGCCTTTGCGGACGTGAGGACGGGAGAATTTATACACACACTAGGGAGTATCCTCAGACTCAGAATCATTTGCTAGATGCTATTTTAAATGCTCTTGGGGACAAGAAGCATAAATCCCCATCAGTGTTCATAAATCCTCTCATTCCCTAGTTGGGAATCAATAAGCCAAAAGTCACTGGGTCAAGAGGAACCAAATGCTTCTGTACATAAGAGGTTACATATGTCCTTAATTCCATGTGCATAAACAACTCACTTGTTGAGATAAGGGACCAGGGGCCAGCATCCTAGCATTGCTTTTTGGTTACAGAATGACCTTCACTTGCAGATCGTTCATTGCCTTCCACAGGCGACAATGGAGCCTGGCTAGTCACACGATTCTCTGGATTGCAGCCAAGGTTTTATGCCTTAAATACAAAGGATTCGTTTCTCTGGTTTCCAGTATCACAGAACGGCCAAAAGTAGCCTTCGTTAACAGTAGGGCTCACCCTCTCCTGCATGTGGGCCAGTGAAGAGTTCCTTATTAGAAACATACCCAAATGTTTCTGGCATGTTTGTAATGGAATCCGTGCCATTGGTTTCCACTTCCTGCCAGGAGCAAATTCCTGCATAGAAGGAATTCAAGAAGAGAGCTGGCCACAATACCTATTAAGTGGTACGTTGCCTTAGCCAGCACCACACACACACACCAGATGCACAAGAGGTCATTCTGAGTTGCACCAGGCATCTGGGAAGACCAGAGAGAGACATTCTGAGACAGAGATGCTGCCTGAAACTTCCCGGCGTGAGCTGAATGAGTATCCCCACCCCCCTCAAATGCAATGAAATCTGAAGTAGTCATAGAACAACGTATTATGCAAAGGCCAGAATCCAGCGAATTGGGGGAGGGCCTGCAGTTCAGTGTCGGAGCCTCAGCTTTGAATGCAGAAGGTTCTAATTTCAAATCTCAGCATCCCAAGAGAGAACCCACTGGGAGAAATCTTGGAGAGCTGCTTCCAGTCAGTGTAGACAATACTGAGCTAAATAGACCTATGGTCTGATGTAGCTTAGGAAGCTGCCTTATACTGCTGGTTTAGACTAGTTGAAAGCTTTATGCTGTGGGTGAGTGACATTCCTCAAAGAATAGCGCATTGGGCTGGCAGCGGAGGGTCAGCCAAATGTACAGGGCATTTGCTGCCTTCCACTGCCCTGTGCCTCTGTGCCACCCCATCTCTCTGTCCATGTGTGGCAATACTCAGAAGATGGCAATAAATTAGTAAGGAGCTTCATGTTGCCCCCAGGCGACATGTCCCCTACCACTGGTTTATGCTCACCCAGTGGAGTTTAAGTTTCTTCCTTTAAGCAGCAACAACTTGTCCCATTTTGTGCTTGGGAAATGGCTTTTGGCACCTGTACACACACACACACAGCCAGTTTTAAAAGCAGTTTGCCATCCAACACATTGGGCTGTTTGAGAGAAAAACCCAGTTATAATGTGAAGCTTTTTGGGCTCACAGAATAAGCTCCACAATTCTTTGGATCCTGGCCATCATTTCTTTGCCAAATCCTTCCACAAAATTCAGAGTAGGTGTAGCAATTATTCAAATGTCCTTAGATCACCTATACTTTGCCACCTCCCTGAAGTCCTTCCCCCCAGATCTATCTTGGCAACTTAGCTTTCCTTTAATTATTCTGGTGTCTCCCTTCCCCTCCCAGCTTTCTTTCAGTTAACAACATTAAAACATTTCAGGGCCTGATGTCATAAAGTAGGCATCTGACCTTGACTGCAGACTCCCAAGAGTTTTGCATGCTATTGAAACTCAAGACAGCTAACGTAGATTATCATTGTAGGTGTTGGGTTACAGGCTGGAGCCCCTTCGCTTCTCAAATATTTACGGCTGTGCAAATGAAACTTACTTTAGTGAACACTGGTGCTCAACATTATGAAGGCTTGGCCAGTGAACTCTGGAAACCAGACCAGCATAAAATGGATCCAGCACACCCAGACACATCATCACTTTACCTACTAGACACAAATCTCTTCTGCGTTGCTCCAAAGTAAACAATCCTAACTATTTCAACTATCACAAAGTAACCTGCAGCTCTGAGGGCACTTCACGCTATATCCTAGGTCGATCTTTAAACTAGGGTCGTTGCTGAGCCAACGCCTTTCAGCTCCAGCCAGCATGGCCAGTGACCATGGGTTGGTGAAGGTTGACAGTCCAGCAACATGCAAGTGCCACAGTTGCCCCATCATTACTTTAAAAATTTTGGATATGTGTGTTGCCTGTCCATTTGATTTTTCAAGCTTGGATTGAAAATGGTCAGGTTTTATCCCAGGCGACTAAGGTTTATTTTATAGGGTTTGGGGTCCTGCCATTCAGGATTTGAACAGGGTTGGTCATATTTTAATAGGATTGTTTAACTGTGTATTTTAAATTATTCTCTATTTTAACAATGTTGCACAATCTATTTCATCCATCTAGGCATCAAGCCAGTGGTGGCTGGTGTCCATTGGGTCTGGTAGGGCCGGCCAGTGGTAGGCAGAGCCAAAGCCAGCCAAGCAGAGCTAACACATTCTAATTTTGTTCCCTTCCCTGAGTTACCAAAGAAGGATGCTGCCAGGCAGTGCCATCCCCTGCACAGGTTGTAAATTAAGATGGCAGGCAAATGGGGTCTGGCTGAGGTCAGGTTGACTTTTTGTGGAGCAGTACCCCATTTGTTGGGGACGCAGGTGGCGCTGTGGGTTAAACCACAGAGCCTAGGACTTGCCGATCAGAAGGTCGGTGGTTGGAATCCCTGCAATGGGGTGAGCTCCCATTGTTCGGTCCCTGCTCCTGCCAACCTAGCAGTTCGAAAGCACTTCAGAGTGCAAGTAGATAAATAGGTACTGCTCCAGTGGGAAGGTAAACGGCGTTTCTGTGCGCTGCTCTGGTTTGCCAGAAGCAGCTTAGTCATGCTGGCCACATGACCCGGAAGCTGTACGCCGGCTCCCTCGGCCAATAAAGCGAGATGAGCGCCGCAACCCCAGAGTCAGTCACGACTGGACCTAATGGTTAGGGGTCCCTTTACCCATTTGTCTCAACTGACCAGCCTCCACTGTATTACAAAGTATATAAATTTGTCCTTAGATCAGCCTGGGACCTGGTGGCAATATCAGGAAAGCAGGAGGAGAATGTTTCAGGCTGCCAGGACATGCGGTATCTGACCTTAAGGTGGCCATTCTTCAAAAGAACTTCAAAGGGAAACTCCAGCAGAAAAAGGACCAAATTACAATTTATCAAGCAATTCAGTTCTAAGGGATTTTTTTCCCCCAGTCACACTGTGTGCGCTAATTAACTAGCAAATGAAAGGATGTTTGTGTTATCGCTGAAGCTGCCTTGTCAATTGGTCACTGTAACTATTTTGCTTTCAGGCTAATTTCCACACACACGCCAACATTCAATTTTGGTCTGCTCTCATCTCACTACTTTACATTCTCCCAGCACATCTGAATACTGTATATGCTTGCCAATGTAGGCTTATACATCATGGCATCTGATGAAGTGGACTGTGGTCCATGAAAGCTTTTGGTGCAATAAATATGTTGGGTGCTTAATATGCCACAAGTCTCTTGTTATCTTCGCTTTAACCCAGTTTATGGAAATTATTGTTCTCTTGTCAGCAGAACCCTCTTCAAGTATGGAATAAGAGTGCACAGCTTTGCCTCCAGAAACTGAAAGGCAGTAAGAAGCCACTGAACTGGCAAGGTATGGTAGGAGTGAGTAAGAGCCAGACCTCCTGAGTCACTTGGTCAATAGAGCAGGACCTTCTGCTTGTTATGTTTCAGGCCACAAAGTCCTATTCCAAGTCCCCACACAGCTCCAGCAACTAAGCTCAAGGCCATGAGTGGGAAGCTCTGTCCTTCAGGTACAACTTTACAACTGACCACTCACCGCTCCAGCCTGGCCTTGACAGGTATTAAACCTGTTGCTATGTCAAAATATTTTAGCTGGAAGGTAACCACTGGGTTGCTTTTGGAATGCAAACCACATACATTCATTTTGGAGAGGATTAGGACACTACAGTGTAATCTACGTATCCTACTGCTATGTAAGTTACTGCAGCTTTGTTTGAAGCTTCCCTGGAACATCACCAGTAACTATAGAGATGTTGATCACCCAGGCTTATGACCTCAGCCCCTTGCTATAGTGTGAGATAAGGTGTGACTCATGCTGTCAAGAGAGGAAACTTTACATCTTCCATCCCCTATTGCAGGGGTCAGCAACCTTTTTCAGCCATGGGCCGGTCCACCATCCCTCAGACCATGTGGTGGGCCGGACTTTTTTTTGGGGGGGGGTGAACGAATTCCTATGCCCCACAAATACCCCAGAAATGCATTTTAAATAAAAGCACAAATTCTACTCATGTAAAAACCACGCTGATTCTTGGACCGTCCGTGGACCGGATTGAGAAGGCGATTGGGCCGCAAGTTGCCTACCCTTGACCTGTTGCGACCTTTACATTTTCTGCCAGGATATCGTCACCGGTGAGGATATCAGCACCGTGGCCAATCTACCAAGCACCCTTATTCTTCTCAGACAGCTGCATTAGTTTAGGGTAGAATAGAACATCAAGGTACATTCCTGGCAAGGCTAAAGTAATGTGACTAAGGGCACACTCTTTGGGAACACAGTCATTACCAAGAGACTCTGGGGTTGTCGAAAGCTGTGCGATGAAAGAATCCTTGCATATGTGACCCAAGAAACCGTAACAGATGTTGACTTTGATTAGTGTTATTTGATTGTGCAGAGAACACTATAGCGACACCTAGGAACAAGTATAAGCATTGCAACACATGTTAACACAATGACCCAGAAAAAAATGCTACTATGCCTAGCTCTTTGTATTTTTCTTTATAAACTCTAATGTATTTTTTTTAAAAAAATACATACAGGCCCAGCTGCAGAGAAGAATGAAATTAATTGTGGGCCTGTTTTTAAAATACAGTGACCACCATAACACAACCACTTGTACAGACCATGTAGGTCCACCCTAAGACAGGCTTCCTCAAACTCGGTCCTCCAGAAGTTTTTGGCCTACAACTCCCATGATCCCTAGCTAGCAGGACCAGTGGTCAGGGATGATGGGAATTGTAGTCTCAAAAACATCTGGAGGGCCGAGGTTGAGGAAGACTGCCCTAAGAGCAAAAGGAAAGCTCATATTTTGTGCAATTCAAAAACCTACTAACTCAAACACAACAGGGCTCTTAATAAGAACTACTAAGATAATGTTTGTAAAGCACTTTGATTTTTTAAAATAAGCACTGCATAAATGTATTATTAATAACAAAAAAAAAGTTTTTAATGTACAGCAGTTAAGATGGAGGATAAGCAAAGGACATGCCCCCATGGTATATTCCAGATCTACAAAGGAACTTGAAGTAAGAATCCCCTGAGAAATGAAGCACCGTATTTTTTGTTCTATAAGATGCACCAGACCACAAGACACACCTAGTTTTTGGAGGAGGAAAACAAGAAAAAAAAATATTCTGAATCTCAGAAGCCAGAACAGCAAGAGGGATCGCTGCGCAGTGAAAGCAGCAATCTCTCTTGCTGTTCTGGCTTCTGGGATAGCTGCGCAGCCCGCATTTGCTCCATAAGACGCACACACATTTCCCCTTACTTTTTAGGAGGGAAAAAGTGAGTCTTATAGAGCAGAAAATACGGTACTCTCCCTTGTCCCCACCAAACAACAACTGAGGGTGAGAAGAACATTTTGCAGGTTACACAACCCATGTGCTGGGCCAACAACTGGCGACACTAGACCAAGTTAACACAACAAAATCCAGACGCTGGAGACCCAGACAGACAAAACACTTAAACAGGAAAAGTTTATTTCCCGGCCTTAATGCCAGAGCCACCCTTAATCCTCATTTGAGCTCCGAAAGAGATGTCCAGGTTTTAGAAACTCCAGTTTTACAAAACTCACTTTCCCACTGCCCTTTGAAGCTCTGTTTCACTTGAGGAGAGCTCAGCTTTGCCTTCAAACATCTCTTTTCCACAGGGAGATGTTTACTTTCTGTGATATTTGGAAACCTCACGCAAGACCCCTGATATCCAACCATTTATTAACAAATCCCGACACTTTGCACAAAAATATTTTAATTTAAAGAACCCTCTCGGTAAATCAGAACCTGCAACACACGATTCCCATAAATTGTAGCCTCTCAGATTTGGCATGGAAATCTGTAAGCAGCTTTTCAAATTCCCAGGGTTTAGGGTTAGTATTGCTTTGTGATGGAAGAATCAGTGCCCATAAGGAGATTATTCTTGAGAAGGGAGACCAGTTGCTGTTGTTAAAAGGCAGAGAGAAATGAAAAGGGAATGTTAAACATGAGGTCCTGCTGCATAAATATTACTTTGGGAAATCACAATGCTCTCCTCATTTTTATAAATAAAGATTAATTCTAAATCCTGATTAAATACTTTGTTTAGTTAATGGCATGTTCTTCTCATAAATCATGGACATATGCCCAAAGCAAGACTTCCTACTTCAGAGCATTGACCTGCTCACCCAAATACTTTGAAAATCCAATCAAAAATCTTCCTTAAATTGCAGTTACCAGGGGTGATTTAGTTACAGGTAGGTAGCCGTGTTGGTCTGCCGTAGTTGAAACAAAATAAAAAAAATCCTTCCAGTAGCACCTTGTTGTTGTTTAGTCATTTAGTTGTGTCCGACTCTTCGTGACCCATGGACCAGAGCACGCCAGGCACTTCTGTCTTCCACTGCCTCCCGCAGTTTGGTCAAACTCATGCTGGTAGCTTCGAGAACACTGTCCAACCATCTCGTCCTCTGTCGTCCCCTTCTCCTTGTGCCCTCCATCTTTCCCAGCATCAGGGTCTCTTCCAGGGAGTCTTCTCTTCTCGTGAGGTGGCCAAAGTATTGGCGCCTCAGCTTCAGGATCTGTCCTTCCAGTGAGCACTCAGGGCTGATTTCCTTCAGAATGGAGTGGTTTGATCTTCTTGCAGTCCATGGGACTCTCAAGAGTCTCCTCCAACACCACAATTCAAAAACATCATTTCTTCGGCAGTCAGCCTTCTTTATGGTCCAGCTCTCACTTCCATACATCACTACCTTAGAGACCAACTCAGTTTGTTATTGGTATGAGCTTTCGTGTGCATGCACACTTCTTCAGATACACTGAAACAGAAGTCACCAGACCCTTATAAATAGTGAGAGGGTGAGGAGGGGTATTACTCAGAAGGGTGGTGGGAATGAGTGATTGGCTGATAGGTGTGGTAAACCTGTTGACGACTGTTAACGACTGCAATTGGTCTTACAGGAAAAAGCAAGGGGTGATTGTTAGAGGGAGAGCAGGGAGGCAAACTGTGGGTCTTTGGCCCTTGATCTCCTGTCCTTCCCTCCTCTTTCAAAAATGTTAGGGTATTTTTTAAAGTTTGTGCTGGTGAGGCACCAGCCACGCACTTCCTAATTTGCTCCGAAATCTAAATTTGCATCTATTTGTTTAAATTGGCATATGAAAAATTTGCCTTCGCTGTATTCCTTTCCATGAGTGCCTGCTTAAAACATTTTTGTTTAGATAACCCTATCCAGATGTTTAAATCTCTTTTCAGTTTACTGCTGATTTTAATCACTTTTAAATGTTTTTAATTACTTGTTTTTAACTGTATTTATTGATAATTTTAATATTTATTTTAAACCACTTAAGAGGTTTCGTTACAATCAAGTGTAAGTAAAAATAAAATACAGTACAAAAATCATGGGCTAGTAGCATGAGTACGCTGAGTACACCACACATGGCTTGGGGAACTGCAGTTTATTTCTCAAGAATTGCAATTCCCAGAACCCCTAACAAACTACAATTCCCAGGATTCTTTGAGGGTGGGGAAAGTGCTTTAAATATATAGCATGTCTTAAGAAACTTTCTAACTTCTAGGGGCGTTGTGAAGCCCACACCCAGGAACAGATCCAAAAATGGCATCAAAACAACTTGCTTCTGTGCCACCCAAACTACATTAAATGCAGCTAGCACTAGTTGTACACACTGGCTGGCTGTTGTTATATAATCTATGCAATGAACCTTTGTCCTAGATATGCATGCCAAAGGGCATACATTCCTTTCTTTATTTTCATTGAAAAGAGGCGGGCAGCGGAGATGACAATCTGGGAGGGATAACTCTGCTAAAATTATTGGGTTGTGTGCAACTGCCCCCCTCAAACCTGCCACTGCTTTTTCCAATCAATCTGGACAGTATCCAAAAGCAAGAATTTGGACCTTTAGATGTTGTTTTGCCTCCTTCCCTAGGCTGAACATTGATTTAAATTGTTTGCAAAATGCAGTTCACACCTCCTATTTGCATAAGCCTAGAAAGAGGGAAGCAAAGCATTTCGTTTGACTTATTTCCCAACTAAGAGAGCAGATCTGCTTTGGTTTGGGGGGTGGGGAGGGGAATTAATAGGAGCTTTGATTTTCCCCGAGAGACGAGGTCACAGACTAGGCCATTTCCTGTCTGCAGCCAGGCTTGCTCGCTTCTGCAGACATGTGTCTTATGACAAAAAGGCCCGATTCATTTCAAAGATAGGGTCGCCGCAATCATAGCATAGACAGACCACATTCTTTCCATTCTTGCTTTCTGCTTGATCATTACAGATTATTAAAAAGAACATATCTGAGAAAGATAGATAACATTTCAGCGGTTTTGGGGTTACCCACATCTGAAATCCCTTGCAAGCTGAAAAGAGAGGCTAATTTGGGAAGTTTGGCTGAGCTGTGATCACATAAGGATGAAAAGAGAGGTTGTGTTAATAGAATCATAGGGTTGGAAGAGATCCTAAGGATCATCTAGTCCAGTGTTTCCCAAACTTGGGTCTCTAGCTGTTTCTGGAATACAGTTCCCATCAACCCTGACCACTGGTTCATGTGGGCTGCTCTTACTTAGATCAGAACCAAGGCACATTCCCTGTTATGGGTCAACCAGGTACCTATGGGAAGCCTATAAGCAGAAGATGAGAGCAGAAAAACTCTCCACACTTGTGATTCCCAGCCAATGGTATTCAGAGCCATACTGCCTCCATCAGTGAAGGTAGAACTTAACCATTATTACTAGTAGCCATTGAAAGCCTTGTCCTCCATGAATTTGTCCAATCCTCCTAGAAATCCATCACTTGCTTCTTGTGGGAGCAAATGTACTGTGTGATGAAGTACCGTATTTTTCGCTCTATAAGACGCACCAGACCACAAGACACACCTAGTTTTTGGAGGAGGAAAACAAGAAAAAAAATATTCTGAATCTCAGAAGCCAGAACAGCAAGAGGGATCGCTGCGCAGTGAAAGCAGCAATCCCTCTTGCTGTTCTGGCTTCTGGGTTAGCTGTGCAGCCTGCATTCGCTCCATAAGACGCACACCCATTTCCCCTTACTTTTTAGGAGGGAAAAAGTGAGTCTTAAAGAGCAAAAAATACGGTACTTTCTTTTGCCTGCCCTAAACCTTTTCAGCTCTGCAAAGCAAAAACCCAAATACTGCACTGTAATATGCAACTTATGCAAACAATGTGCAGTTACACAGTTTTTTAACAGTTCATTCCTGGGCTAGTAATGTTATCAGCTAAATCTGACTTTTGATTTTGCATGGAATAGCTTTAGAGCTGCACGCAAGAAGCACGTGCAGATCAAAGCCAGAGCAAGGCAACACAAAACGGGGCAGATAGCTAACAAGCACTTTAAACTCCATTTCCTTAGATTAAACCCAGTTGGAACACTGTGCTGCCTTTGCAAGGGAGAAAAGCACAGGGGAAGAGATCTCATTCAATACGGGAACCCTGAGCAACTAGTTTCAACTTTTTGCAAGAAGTGTAGGGACCCACCCACACGACAAGCCTCTCCAGAGCTAAATCTGGACGTTTACTATAAAAGTCATTAAGTAATATTTGAAAGATAGGAGCATTCAACTGTTCTATTTTAAGGCAGCTCTCCCTGAAGTTACTATTCTAAAAGGAATTATTCTGAGACCATGTCAAAGGGAAGAGGCAATTTAACATTTCAAGGATAACTATGAATTATGGCAAGGTCAAGTAGCATGATTCACTGTTAAGAGTGAAACACACAAGAGAGACTCAATATTTAACTATTCTAAGTTTCCATGCATGGAAATTCCCTGGTATGCAGAGGAAAAATACATAACAGCTGAACAATTGCATTCCTGTGTTACCAGAAAGGAGATGGGGTGTGGAATTGAGAAATGTCAAATTTTCAACAGCAACATTAAGTCGTAAGTTCTCCTTCCAAATGACAGGAAAAACTATCTCAAGGTAACTCGGGTTCTGGGCATTCTGCACAGTGTTTGAAGCCTGCATAATCTAAACTGAGGATAAACTTTGGGGTTCTAATCTTTTAAATAAAATTATAGTCTTCAAGTTTCAAATAACGCCCTTCCCCAAAATAATTATCAATTTGGATACTGCTATATATTACTGTGCAGAGCCTACAAGTTGAGCGAGGTTGAATAGGGAGTGGACTGCCCTCCTTAAGCAACACAATGGAAAGTGGGCTATGTAGGTTACCCCCTAAAAGCCCATCTGTAAATACACTTAACAGGCTACATCTGCACACATGTCCACCATTAAAACTATGGCAACAAGTAAACACAGCTCTAAACCATCATCAGCCGGCTGCTTTGAGCCTCACTGAAATTCAGTGCTTAGCAGCCATAAATTGCCAGAAAGCTTTAATTGAAGGCGTTAGCCAAGCTAAATATTGCTAGAAACAAAAGCTATAATGACCTCTTGACAATTGTAGCATGCTAGCTATGCTTTCACCAAAGCAGGCTAAAATAAGAGCCACTCCAGTTAAAATAAAAAGTTATTGATTGTTGTTGTTTTTAACAGCACCAACAATGGTTTTGTTCTAATCTAGCAGATGTATATAATCACGCCTTATTAGTTAAAAATTGAAGCTTTATATAGAAATCTGATTTTCTGCATTTACACACCAACCTATTTTTATTTTCTGCCAATAACTTGATGAATTACCACAACGAAGTTGCCTTTTCCAAGGCCAGAGCAAGCTTGGCACAGGATTCACTCCTACAGGAATTTGAATGTGAAGCCCTGTCCAACACCTATTGTAGCATAGCAGCAGGGTGCAATGCTATCCTTTTCTTCCGTTTGTCATCCTTGGCTAACAGGGAGAAACACAAAAGAGACAGGCCTAGCAGAAAACACACAGTGATAAGCTGTTTGCACCAGTACTAAAAGTAGGACAGGAAAACCAGCTGGTTAGCAAAATGTCAACAGCCTAAAGGCGATATAGACAAGAATTGGGGCAGAGGGGGGCAACAGTAGATGCCCATTACAGCTAGCATTAGAACAACGGTTCAAAGGGGCAACCCACTTATATTGATGTCACTTGCAAAATGCCTCTCATTATAATGGACAGGATGACTGCATAGATGGCACTAGTTATCCATTAGCATTCTCTCACAGAGAATAACCTCCTGAGAAGCCCATGGCTCCCCAAAACAGGCTGGAGGACATGGTCTTCACACCAAGGAAAACTGCTTACAGCCGGCCCCATCTCCAAGACTTACTGTGGTTTTAATGGGAGGGAGAGGATATAGTAATCACAATTTATCTCTCCAGGCGCCCACATGTGTGTGTTAAGCAGAGTTTCAAAATCCCATGCTTGGCAGCAAAACCAGGCTGTTAAACCTTGGTTTGAGCAAGTCCAGCTATGAAGTAAACTGACTCTCTCTCCCACCCCGCTTAACAAAAACCAAGCAATAACCTAGGAATTAAGTTAAAAAATATAATTTCCTTACTTTGAATCTTGCATTGGTTTGCAGCAATAGCGGCAGTAAAAACTATGCAGGCAAAATACTTTTATTTACAGTACAGCCTACAGCTGGAGCAAACGGGGGGCATATTTGCATCTAACGCTGTTCAAAGGAAGAGACAAGAACAGCAAGTACTATATGCTCTTTCCTGCAGGAGAGGAGGGGAAATGATGTAACACAGAGCCCACTCTACCAACTGCTTTTCTATGGTCTGCCTATTTGCAATACAGCTCTGTAGCATTTGCCCCTTTTCATGCTAGCTAGCAAGAACATGCACATGTTAGGTTTAACTGTTAATCTTCCACAGTTATATCTTCCAGGGATAAGCAATGGAAGGGCAAGGGTACAGATCTAGAAGACATCTTACAACCTTCCATTCCTACCATGGAACAGTAGAAGCAACCTGGTGCCAAATCACACCTCTGCGTCTATCTAGCTCAGTACTGTTAGCATGGTGGGTGCCTGCTCCCCAGGGAACCTTCTGCATGCAGGGCATGTGCCCTACTACTGGAACCTTCTGCATGCAGGGCATGTGCCCTACTACTGAGCTATGGCCCTTCCACATGCAAGAATGGGAAGCCAGTGGTGCTCCTAATGTTATTCGGACTCCGACTTCCATCAGCCCCCGCCAGCACAGTTAATGGTCAGGAGAAATGGGTGTTGTAACACCAGCAATGTCTTGAGGGCCACAGTAAAGTAAGGGACAGGCAACATTTTAGACCTGCAGGTAGTGTTCAGCCCGTCAACATCTCCCTAAACGACGGGCTTGTAGAAACAAAGAAACCATGAGTAGATGCATGTTTCTGTAAAAATGCCAGACTCAACAGCAGTCCTATTCTTTTAAGCAAATCAAAAGTTGCAGGCTTCGTAGTTTCAGTGCATTGTTAACATACCAAGTTGCCTCAAAAAAACCAGCAAAGGCTAAATATGACTCAGAATGAAAACCAGACATTTTTCTCAAGAGACCTACAAAACTTGGGGGGGGGGGGGGAGTCATATAAGAGCACCAAAAAGCAAAACAAAACAAAACCCTGGCACTTTCAGGGATTCAATACGTTTCTTTAGCATTTGAAACTCCCAAACGGCCAAGAGAGCTCAGTCTCTGTCTTGCATGGACTGCTGACAATCGCACAATCACAAGTAGTGGTAGGTGATACTTTGAAGAAAGCAGTCTGTCCAAAATAGGAACACAGAACTGTGTACAGTATTCCTCATAAGAAGACCTCTGGCTATTAATGTAATTATAGCTCATTTCTGCAGCTTACATCAATGTACATGCCAATTCACCATGCAAAATAAGAAACCATGAAGTTGTTACAGAAAGTGCCATACTTAACGTGTGAAAAAAGGGGTGCTGGTACTGTGTACCCCCAGAAAAGAAGCACTGTGTATAAGCATCTTATGTTCTAAATTGCAAAGCTGTCTCCCTGCTGTGTTAAAAGGTAAAGGGACCCCTGACCATTAGGTCCAGTCGTGACCGACTCTGGGGTTGCGGCGCTCATCTCGCTTTACTGGCTGAGGGAGCCGGCGTACAGCTTCCAGGTGGTCATGCATGTCATGTGGCCAGCATGACTAAGCCACTTCTGGCGAACCAGAGCAATGCACAGAAACGCAGTTTACCTTCCCGCCGGAAGACAACTATGCAATTTAGAAGAAAAGACACTTAAAAGGGAAAAAATTGTGTGTTGCTAAAGACACAGCCCATCCTCGGGAGGGCCAATCTGAGAATCGTATGCTGTACTTTTTAACTACTCTGCATGATCAAGTTTTAAAATAGCCGTGCCTTAACCTGACTTGAATCCACTGATTAGTGAATTGTTTTCAATCCCATTTTGCCTTCACTGACAATAGAGTTTCTAGAGGCTTTGTTTCAGGACAGACACAGCCAGCCTCCTCCAGTCTCTTCTGTTCTCTATTCTAGGAGTACAAATTTAGCTTGACTCCATGGAATGAGGGTCCTGAAGGCCAGGAGCTATTTTAATAAATCAAGCCCAACCTCCTGTAAACAAAAACAATGGAATTTATCCTGGTTGGATTAAAAGGAAGTCTTTTATAAGAGGTGTCGATAAGATCAGAGCAAGCTGTCCTTCAGACTCCTACTTACAAGTTAAGCCTGGAGAGAGCGAAAGCATTTGTTTCGCCTACATGACAAAGAATGTTTTTCTTCCTTCTACTACCCATCAGTTAAAAGTGGTCATTTAAAAAATTACTTTGCAGAAACAGAGCTTCCATCTGTTAAGCAGCGTGTGCCATTTTATTAGCTAATTCTCTTGGAGCCGAGTGTAATGGGTTTTTTTTTAACACAACAAGTTTCCCTCCATGTGGATGACAGTGACCATGCCAGGGGTGCCCAGTGCAGTGCCAATGTCATTGGACTCCAACTCTCAACAACCCAGCATGGTCAATGATCAGAGATGGTGGGTGTTTTAGTACAACAGCTGCAGGGCACCATGTTCGCTACCCCTGCCATAGATTGAACCAAGACTAGGGTTGCCACATTTTGGCAGGACATTTTAGCGATGCTTCCGACTACAGTATTCCAGATATTCTAAGTATTTCAGTATTCTGTATACAGTATTCCAGTATTCTAAGCAATATTGCCTCCATCAAAGAACACCCATCCCTCTGCATGTTACTAGAACAGGGCTGACATTTTTCATTCATCGCCCACAGTGGTAATTGTTAAAGCGGTGATGAGTAAGCAAGGCCCTCTCAAGGCACTTTTGCCATTTTCAGATTCCGAATCGGTGTTTCTCCTGCAAAAGAATACAGTGGTGAACTGGAGTTGTAGAACTCGCCATTGGAAAGCAACGTGAAAAGGATCAGAAACAAGGAGGCAGGTTCACTGTATTTTTCAGCTCAATATTTTGAAATTCAGCAAGGGGGCAGAGGCTTCTTCGCCCTCCCTACCCAACCTCAACTGGATTGAGCTTGCTTGATTTATTTATTTATTTACTGAAGCAATGGCACCTGAATCCCTACTTGTGATGCAGCCGTGTGTACCAACAGCCACACGGATTCAGACTGCCAGAGCAGACAGAAAATATGTGGCTCACTCAAGGATTGTGTGAATTGGGCCTTGCTTGCTTTTCTTAAGGGTTTTATAAGCATAACTAGTGGGACCTGCAACAAAATGTCGCAATGTGCAGTGCTCCTGTTCCAGTCAGCCAAACATGCCCCCCTCCACAATATTCCATTCACCCTCCTGCCCCCTTTTCCATTCCCCACCCATTGTCAGTCAGTGCAAAGATTCTTCACTGAGCTGCTCTGCAAACCTTGCTGTTCCCCTCTGCCAATACTTCACAGGCATGAGGCTTGGCCAACATTTATTATTTATTGCATTTGTATCTCACCTCTCCTCCAAGGTGTTCAAGGCAGTATACATGGTTCTTTCTTCCTCCTTTTACCTCACGACAACCCTGAGGGGTTGGTGAGAGAGTGTGATCGGTCCAAGCTGAGCAGGGATCTTCTGAAGGCAAGAGAACCTTGGGCTCTAAGATGCTTGAGAGCCGTAGTGGAAGGTAGAAGCTCCCACAATAACGTGCAAGTAAAATTAGCTGCCACTGTTGTTTACACCCAATGAACTGCTCCATATCAAACAAGCAGTCTGCTGCTTCATTAAAAAGGCAGTGTGAGCAGCTGGTACCTAGAGTGTGAAACTACTGATGAGGACTGAACATATGCCTGCATCTTGCCAAATCAGCAATGCACTCAGCAATACATATCTGTATTATGCTAGCACACCTCTGTAGCTGCTACCAGGTGAGCGGCAAGTTATACTGCAAGACAGCAGGCCCATGTACAGAGACCGCTCACTCACTCTCTCTTCTACCCTCAAAGGACCACTAGGCTATCTGAGAAGACATACTGCATGTGTCCCAGGTTCAACACTGAGCTGAAGGCATGCATGCCTGAAGAGAGACATTCAGACAGGTGCCAGCAAGTCAAACTATATTTGTGGATCTGACCATCTTCCTCCAGAACGGCCATTGGACCTACAAAGGCAGAATTGAGCAATGCACAAACTCCGTCTGACATAGTAGCATTACGGACTTTCTGCAAAAAGCTGCCTGATACTGAGTCAGACCACTGGTCCATCTAGCTCAGAACCACCCTGTGGTCTTCGGATAAAGGACAGTTCACAATTTTAAGAAATAATAACAGAGTGCTTATGCCTATTAAGCCACAAACACATTTCAGCCCTTGTGATCGCCGCAAAGACGTAGCAGCACCCCAGCCGTTGAGTCTGTAAATCCATTTCCCAGAAGTAGCTTAGGAGGGTTTGAATTAACAAGCTTATTACAAAACCCAACATGAGGCTTTATAGCAACTGAATCATGGCAATCGTTCCACAGCTGCTCTGAAGCAGCGGAGTTAGCTGAAGGTAGCCGAAGATATTTGCTATAGGCATCGTTCTAAGTGTAGGGATAAATTTTAAAACATAAAAAAAAATCAATGATAGCTAATTACCCATCATTATAAAGCTCTGAAGTGTGAGCTTTTTCTATTAAAAAAAAAAGCAGGGTTAGATTGGCTCCAAGTACATGTAATACACACACATGTAAGGGTTTCGACTTGCTGTTGAGACCTGTTTAATTAGATAGCACTCCAGTAAATCAAAAAGCTCTTTGAATGAAGCCTACATCATACTACTTTTCTCTTTTCTGGAATGACGTCAAACCAGTTAAGTAAAGGATAGGCTTAATCTTAAAATTTTGCTGAGCAGGTAAAAACCACTGAGAAATACTAGAGTGAGCAGAATAATGCCAGGGAAAATCAGCTTCAATCTTCTTATCCATTTGAAAAAAAAGAAAAGAAAAGCCACAAATCCTCCCATCATGTCACTTCTATCCCATCCTTTACACATAGAACACATTTTGTCCCTTCCTTAATTCCTTCCCAGGTTATATTCCCTGAAAGGATGAAACACACATATAGCAACCAAACACCATTGCACAGAAACTATCCTAGCAGGGTGCAATTAATCCCCAAAATGGTTTATGCAATACTGGCTTAACATCGTTTAGACATCATTTCATCCAAAGGAGAATGTGGCAAAAGCAAGCTTCATATAGATTCACCCATCAACAAGCAATAATTGTCTGCAAGAGGTCCCTGTCAAGTGTACATCTGAAAAAGACTTGCGTGTGAAATGGCCTTTCCCTAGTCTCAACCTGAGATTCTCTAAGCATTAAAGTCAAGAATTGGAGGCAAAAGCTGAACCAACCAAAGATTATTATTTTTTACATTTCTACACACACAGATATTAATACGTTGCTGCTACTGTTATTATAAACTATCCTAAAATATGACTGAATGCCAATACAGAAACATTTATTCAAAACCTGCAGTGTGTGTATTTATTTCTGTGGTGTCATCAGTGTGCATGGGTGCATGACAGAGTCCAAGTATGTATTTTTAATGTTTCATTTGTTGTTTATGACTGCTTTTGTTATGTATTTCCTCCATATTTTCCATGTGGCAAGCTGCCTTGAGCATCATCAGAACTGCAGAAAGGCAGCATACAAATAACATTATGTACATATTATGTTAAAGTGACTCAGTAAACACCACGCAAGAAACAATTCTGAGTCCTACGGTTCTCTCCTGCTACATTTCACAAGCATTACCATTTCCGCCCTCGTAGTTCATTAACTTAACGGCTTTATCAAGGTGGGACTGAAGGAATGCTTCCACAATACAGACAAACTAATATGAGTCAGCCACAGTGAGCTGCCGAATACTTACATCGCTCTTCCTAAACTTTGCTTTCAAGCTCTTCATGCTTATTCCATTCAAAGTTCTAAACCTTTTGCGTTTTCAACACCTAAAAAAAAGGAGAGAGGAAGATAAGTTCCATTATACGTTCCTTATACATGCAGCAGGCACCAGCAACACCCTCTTTAAACTGCGGCATATGGATAGGTTCTGAACAAATGATGCTGTCTCATAAATATTTGTGAAATTCCCCTATTAAGCAGCACCGGTGGGCATAGTAAGTATAGCAGAGCACCAATGACACTTTTGCAATCCGTTCTCCAGGCACTTGCAGCCCTGATCCTTAGATTGCAAGGAAAGCACTTCTGAAAACTTAAAGGAAGAGAGGTTTCCCAAACTGTGAACCATCAGTGCTTAATAAGCTTCAGTCACGTAGTCTGCTATGTGTCTGTGGATTTGTGGTTGAAGTTGGGATATGCGTATCCATTGCACTGAATAGTCATATCAATTCTGAATTGTATTTTTGTTACTTCTTTTAGTACTTATTACAATTTGAATTCTGTGGAATTTCAATTGCTACAACAGGCAGAAAAATAACTAAGTATACCTGAAGGAGCGTCTCTACCCCATTGTTCTGCCCAGACACTGAGGTCCAGCACCGAGGGCCTTCTCATGATTCCCTCACTGCAAGAAGCTAAGCTACAGGGAGCCAGGCAGAGGGCCTTCTCGGTAGTGGCGCTTGCCCTGTGGAACACCCTCCCATCAGATGGCAAAGAGATAAACAACTACCTGACATTTAGAAGACATCTGAAGGCAGCTCTGTTCAGGGAAGTTTTTAACATGTGACATTTTAATGTATTTTTAATCTTTGTTGGAAGCCGCCCAGAGTGGCGGGGGAGACCCAGCCAGATGGGCAGGGTACAAATAAATAATAATAATAATAATAATAATAATAATAATAATAATAATTATTATTATTATTATTATTATTATTATTATTATTATTATTATTATGTGGTCCACTAAGATCCTCAACAAGTTCCAAGAGGTCCATGGAAGAGGGGGAATGTTTGGGAACCACTAGCTTGGAAGCCCAATCCCTCCAAAGCAAGAATCCCACTGGGAGGGCAGTGGGAGTCACAGCAATGTTGTGCAGTACTGTGACACTACGCAAGATTATCTTGCCATTCACTGACGCCATACGAGTGGTCAGAAACAGCAACCTCCAATGCTTGCACTACTTGCCAAGTTCAGTTGCGGACTGAATTTTATACAACGGATACCAAGGAACAGTGGCGTAGCGTGGGTTGTCAGCACCCGGGGCAAGGCAAGTAATTTGCGCCCCCTAACCCGTGGATTTGCGCCCCCTAACCCTAACCCCCAGATGTTGCGCCCGGTGCGGCCGGCCCCCCCTGCACCCCCCACGCTACGCCACTGCTTGTACCTGTTTTGGGCATAACCTCTGAGGATCATCTTGTCCAACCCCCTGCAATGCAGGAATCTCAGCTAAAGCATCCATGACAGATGGCCATCCAAACTCAGTGTAGAAACCTCAAAGGAAGGAGAGTCCATCCTCTGCTAAGGAGGACCATTCTACTGTTGAACTGCTCTGTCAGAAAGTTCTTTCTGATGTTTAGTCAGAATCTTTTTTCTTGTAACATGAATCCATTGGTTTAGGACCAGTTGTAGCTTGCAGCTTACACAGTGAAACCCTAGCCCTGTCTACATAGAAAGTAGAGTGAATTCAGTGGGGCTATCTCCTACATAAGGGGGGTTAGGATGGCAGGCTTTCTGTACAAAGCCAAAAATCCTATCCTTTGCTCCACACACTGTTCCCTCTGGCCTCGCCCTCCACTAGGATGCGGTCCGTGAAATGTTGCAGAAGATGGAATGCAGCGCCCAGCTGAAAAAAGATTCCCACATGGATCTCCGTGACTTTTAGCATGTAAGTGAACTCCTCTCCAGTAAATCTGTGGTGAATCCCATTTTCGGTTTGCATTAGTGAAATCCAGCATAAAAGGACTGCAGTGAAGGGAATAAATGCAGAACAGGATATACCGTAGCTTCACCTTATCCTTTGACTCCTCTCCTCTCTCTCTCCCTGGAGAAATGAAGCAGTGACCCGACAAGGAGTAGCGAAGGATGGGCGTGTTTTGTCCCTGATCTGGATGAGATCAAGGCACCGGCAATGGGAAGGAGGCGGGGGAGAAGCAGGAGCAGGCCAGCCGGGGCTGCTCCAGACCCCCCCCCATCTGTCCCATCGCCGCTGGAGGGGTCATGGAGGCACTGAGCCCGGGAGGCGGGTAGCCAGCCAGGGCGCACCTACCCAACCTCGCCGCGCGCCCAGGCGCGCTGCTCTCTCCAGCTTCCTCCCGGCCGGGCCAGCGGCTCCACCTCTTCCTTTGCCTCTTTGAGGCGCTTAATTCCCAGCAAGCGATTAGCAGGCTCGGATCGGATCCTGCGGCAGGCGGCGCCTCCACCTCCTCCTCCTCCCGGCTTTGCTGCTGCTGCTGCACGGCTCTTTTCCCTCCACCAACGGCGCGCTGCGCCTTGGAGAGGTTCCCGCTTCCTCGAGGGGGGCCGGCCAAACGGAGACGACGACCCCCCACTCCAACCAAGCCTCGATTGCTTGTCCCTTCCCTCTGGACTCGCGCCCCCCCAGATGTTGCGCCCGGTGCGGCCGGCACCCCTGGCACCCCCCACGCTACGCCACTGCCAAGGAACCACTGTGAACTTAGATGCGGGGAAGGGGTGAGAATGGAAAAAAGTCATGAGTTGTTGCCCATTAAAATAAAAAGAATTACTGCCTAATAAGGGGACAAACAGCCACCACTGATCGACTGGAGAGCTGAGGCCAACCTAAGCTCTTTGGTGTGCATGACACAGGTGTTCACACCTACAGTTAAAATGTGACTCTTGCCAGGGCTGCAAACCAGTGATGGCTGTGGCGAAAGCAACAGGTGTGTATTTTTGTACAGTGGGATACATTCAAGCCATTCAAAATTCAGAGGTTTATACACATACATCTCTCTCTATCCAGGAAAGCAAGAGGCATTATTGCTGAACAGGACACATTCCAGCCAGGCAACAGTGTAGGGAACAGGGTGGAGCAGGGCCTCCAGCCCCCAGCCCTGATCCAAAACATGTAGCATAAGAAACACCTGTTCAGGTCTTCAGAAACTAAGGGATGCCAAAGTCTGCTGAGTCATCCTTAAGTAGCTACACTGCCGGAAAGAGAGCGTCATTGCAGAGTCAGAAATACACACACACACACACACACACACACCACAGAAGTTGCATTTAAGTGTAAACCTCCATGCCAAAAGAATAAAGGAGTGCATTGTGCAACCTTGCAAATGCCTTTGCTGAGAGGTTATTCCTGTCCCTCCATCAAAAATAAAACGCCACATTAAGTTAAACACACCAGTACCAGTCAAGTGCCACTTGGCAAAGAAACCCCTTATTCATGAACAGCAAAGCTAACAAGGATAATTCAGTGAAACTAAAAACCCAGTAAACTTCTTGTGCTGCTGCTTCTTTAAAGGAGCCTCTAAAAGGAGAAAGGAACTTAAAAATATGAAAGCTGGGAGTGGGGGTGGGGTGGGGGTAAAAGACTGTAGACTGGATGCATGCTGAATTCTCAGGAATGGTTTACACATGCATGTACTGTACATAACTGGATTTCCTTTACACTTGGGATGTCCTGTTGCTGAATATGCAAAGTGACAAGATCAAGAGGGAGAAACTGTGAGCCCGTTTCTGGTGTTCATGTTAAGTGTTCAGCATGCAAAGGGGGCTTGCTAGGACAAGTGCTAGCTTTGGACCCCCCCCCAAGCCATTTCTACCACACTCCAACCCACGCAGGGAAAGCAGGGCAACCACCTGATGCAGAAAGCTCTGGAGAGAGTTTTGGAGCTACTGGCAGGAAGTCAATGTGGTTCAGTGGCTAGAACCAGGGAGATCTGGATACAAAACGGGGTTGGTCCCCACAACCTTCACAGACTTTCTCCTTGGGGCAACTGAAAAATAAAATAAAATAAAGCAGCCCTGAAATGTTTCAAGAGTGTCTTGATGCTTTGGGGAGGAAAACATGCTGCTTTGAAGACTAATGTGGCTTGACCAAATTGTGAATTTGTAAATAGGGAGCAAATGTTGCTCTCCAGGACTGTCTATCCACCACTACCCCAAGACTCCCCCAAGTCCACACCCCTCACTGGCTCTCCCTCTGTGCCCTCCTTGAGTACATGCCCAAAAAGCGTGCTGCAATAATGCCTCCTGCTTGCTTGCCTGCATGGAAGGAGGACAGAGATATGTCAGTGATGTTGGTACCTCTGCCTTTTCCCTAACTGGAATGTAACCAAGTGTACAAAAGGAAAGAGTTACATCCTTTCCGCACCTACATTTGCCCCTGGCCACATCCATCAGTGGCATGCAGCCCCCAAAACGTTATCCAGGAGGGAAAGCAGCCTTCAGGCTGAAAAACATTCCCCACCCCTGTTGTGGATGGATACATAGTAATAGTAATAGTAATTTATTATTTGTACCCCGCCCATCTGGCTGGGCCTCCCGAGCCACTCTGGGCGGCTTCCAGCAAATATTAAAAATACATTAAAATGTCACACATTAAAGTCTTCCCTGAACAGGGCTGCCTTCAGATGTCCTCTAAATGTCAGGTAATTGTTTATCTCTTTGACATCTGATGGGAGGGCGTTCCACAGGGCAGGCGCCACTACCGAGAAGGCCCTCTGCCTGGTTCCCTATAGCTTAGCTTCTCGCAGTGAGGGAAACCGCCAGAAGGCCCTTGGCGCTGGACCTCAGTGTCTGGGCAGAACGATGGGGGTGGAGACGCTCCTTCAGGTATACTGGGCCGAGGCAGTTTAGGGCTTTAAAGGACAGCACCATCACTTTGAATTGTGCTCGGAAACGTACTGCAAGAGTCACCTATATTGCTGTGGTAAAGCTAAGCGGGATCTGGTATGGTTTCAAATTGGATGGGGGACTGCACACTGAGATTTCTGCACTGCAGGGAATTGGAAGTAGATGACCCTTGGAGTCCCTCCCAACTCTACAGTTTTATGATTCGTAAGTCTCTAGTACTTTTCCCTCTTGAAAGAAAAACTGAATCTGCACTGGCTGCCTTTGAATCCTACTGCTCTGGCATTACCAAGAAACCGAACCCAGCGTGCGACCCCAAGAGCTACCTTGCTTTTCATAGCTCAAGATGACTAGGAACAGGGTTAGCCCTTCCTCCTGTGGTCTTCCCCAAGGGCATCAATTTGCTGCCTCCCATATAAATGAATGGTTTCCATTCATTCCTAAGGGTGGAAAGTAGCCCCACAAAAAGCCCTTACACTGCATGTGATCTGCTAGTCATAAACTGCGGATTTTGCTAGTCAAATAGAAGAGGGTTGGATTCCCAAGCTCAAGAATACAGATATGACCTGGACATTTGCCTGTTATCCTCCTAATGCAGAGACAAAAAAAACATTCAAGGTTAGAATGAGTGCTTCATTATTCCCATGATCTTCCAGCTCCAGAAGACAGACAATAATGGACAGCTCTCTGTGTATGCATTAGTGAGATATGCTCCTAAAGAATTCAATTCTGCCAGTATTAAGAGAGAGAGATCAGATCAGTGTATTAAGCCTTGCAGAACCAGGGCAAATCCACATTTGCCAAAGAAAATGAAATAATCCTGAATGTTCAAAGAACTACAAAACACAGGAATAGCTACAGCAATTAATCAAGAGGTACTTCTGCAGGCTGAAAAGAAGGTCAACACCAACATCATTACACTTTGGTCAATTTAATAAAGCACATGCAACTTCAGAGGAAAGAAGTAAATGCAGTATTATGTACAGAAATCCATTGACCCTCTCACAACAAAATCAAAACAACAGTTTTGTTGTTTGCTTCAGTTTTTAAAAATGCACCAAAACCGCACTAACTTCTCCTACCAAAGGCAACTAAAACACAATGCGCTTTAAAAAAAAGAAAGAAAAAAGCATGGAATACACTTCCCTCTAGGAAAAAGCATAAACTCCATTCTGCAGTGGAACAGATTTGTATGCAAAACTAACAAGCACATGACTGTCATGCTTTTTCTTCAAAGAAAAGTCCAGTAGACAAGAAATGTACAAGGGTTTGAATCAACCCTTAGCGCAGAGCTTTCCAAACTTTTCATGTTGGTGACACACATTTTAGACATGCATCATTTCGTGACACAGTAATTTAGTTCTACATCATTTCACAACACAGTAATTCAGTTTTACTAGCAAACCAGAGGTTAAACTAACTGCTTTCCAATCCTGGAAGGAGTGTGCCGAACATTCACGCAACACACCTACACACTGCAGCCAACACTAACGTGTCATGAGACACAGTTAGGAAAGCTCTGCCTTAGCAGATCAATGTCCTAAGATGGTTGTTAACAGAAGCCTCCACAAAGAAGCAACCCTAAAATGAACTATAGTGAAGCCTCATTAAGCCAGGTAGATACTGGGGGTATAGGATGGGGTGAAGTGGAGCAATGTTTAAAAGATACACCTAACCAAATGCCCAGAAACAAATGTAGTGTGTCCACAGAGGTTACAGCACACAGCAGTTGCTCCTATTCTGTTTAGGAAAGCACTTTCACAAATTTCCATATGTATCTCCAACTGGGTGGGAATGAATACTGCATGTACAACTGTACCCTCTCGTGTGGCAGGTGTGACACAAGCACATCATCACTGCAGAGAAGGAGAAGGTGTGCCTCTTCCTTCTTCCCTGCCAAACAGTCGATGGGATTGACTGTAATCATTTTAGAAGTGTTCTGTGGTGACAGCTTCAGGTGGCCTGGGCACACTCCTTTGTACAATGGGTGGGAGACAACTAATACTCAGTTGGCAAACTGCTTGCGCAACAGAACATTACCTCCCCTCTCCTCAGGCACCCCATGCCCTCACCAAATCTGCTCCAGAGGGTTGGGGGCCCAGAACAGATTTAAGGGACATGAATGGGGGGGGGGGCGTTTTACTGCACAAGCAGAAATCCTTGCACTGATGGGACACGGTATGTAGCGCCACACCGGAGACAAGCCACTGTGTATAACAGGGCTCATACTGTATTCTATCTAGAGAGATTAATTTGCTCACATTTCTTATTAATTCAAACTAGCATAAAACAGAGGATCTTCACAACTGGCTCCCATAGGTGGATTACAATTCCCATCAGCTCCAGACAGCAGGTCCAATGGTTAGAGGTGACACTGTTAGTTCCTTCAGGGAAGATCCACACAACCATTTTGAAAAGGTGCTGCCAGAAACATGATGCAAGCCCTTTGCAGGCACTGCACGACCCATCTCAAGGGTCTTCTTCTAGTTCCCTTCACAAGCAGGTTTATCATGCTGGCTGGTTTATGAAAACCACCTTTTGGAAGTACTATAATAATACATTTGAAATTCCAATTCTAGACAATGCATTCAACAATGAGTGCTTATTTGCTTCCTTAACTTAGTGGAGCGGGTGGCAGACCACCTGCATCAATTTTCTGTGTCACCAATGGGGGGGGGGACTTTTTCCAAAGAGAGAGTCAACTCACTCAGTTAACACAAGGAAAAGCCAACTATCCCCCCTTGCAAAAGGTCAGAGTAAGAATTCTTCCAGAGGTCTGCCTTCCCCTCCAGCACAGCTTCTCCTTTAGCTTCATAAAACGTTAACTCTTTTTCTGAGCCACTAACCCAGTTTTTATCTTCAGATATAAGTTCTGCTGACAGTCTGGGCTGCTCCATCAATTAGCCACAGGCTCACTCTTGCACTGCTTGAGATTACTCTACTGACAGCCTGAATATCCAGCCTTGTCCAATCCATCACACAGCCACCCTCCAGTCAAACTAAAGAAGAAACATTCGACCAAAACCTATAAAGTATACTTTATAGTCAGCCATTGCTCATTTTCACCTTAAGACTGCACAATACCTAAGGGAGGAAGGTAGACCTTGCTGCTTTTTCTCAGCCATTTGCTATCCACTTTGTACTATTAAATGATTATCTACTTTATTTGGGTTTGTTATTTCAGATAATGTTCAAAATCCCCCAGGCGCCAGGAGTGTTTTGCCACTGGCGTGGGTCCAATTCTGACCACATGGAGATCTCTAGATGCCTGGCTGGTGGTTGACTTTGCCATCTGGCTGGCCCCTCCACCTTTCTTGAACAGGTAAGCAGAATTGCATTTATATCCCATCCTTTGGTCCCCCCCCCTCACTTAATCCCCACAACGACCCTGTGAGGTAGGTTAAGAGGCTGTGACTGGCCCAAGGTCACTCAGTGAGCTTCATGACTGAGTGGGGATTCGAACCCTGATCTCCCAGGTCCTAGTCCAACACTCTAACCACCACACCAGCTCCCTAGAGCACTTCTGCTATGGGACAGCTCTATAAATTAAGTAGGTAGATAAATATGGGGGAACAATATGTCACTTCGAGAAGGATCTGAAATAGTTTTCTTTGAAGCTTGAATGTTTCATTTGATGTTTTAATGGGTTGCAAACTACTATGAGATTTTTTTAAAGTATAAAGTTGTATAGAAATGAAATTATTATAAATAATAATAACTGTCCAGACTCCTTGGAAACCTCTGAAATAGGCTCTCCTGCCTGCTAAGCTCATTAGAGCTAGTCCTGTCTTCTGGGGCAGTAGAAAGCAAGACTACTTTTTTTTCTTTTTAAGTATCCTTCAGTCCAGGGATGGGGAACCTGTGGTCCTACAGATGTTGCTAGACGAACTCCATCCTTCCTGGCCATCTGCTATGCCAGCCAGGTCTGATGGGAGTTGGGAATTCATGCCTTTCTCTATCCCTCTTGAAGACCACAATTCTCACCCAAGTACACAGCTTGGACACAGGCACTTAAGATCCATCACTGAGTATTGCAACCCAGCTTGCCAAGGTGAAGACAGGCTGAAAATTAGCAATAAATAGGAGGCATTTCTGCAAACCTAACTGAAGCAGGAGTCAAGGGGCCACATCTAGCCCACAGGCCCCCAATGTATAGGCTCAAGCTGAGCAAATCAAATTATCTGTATCATTCAAATGCCACAGCCCCCGCCTCACACAGCTTTCATGGAGCCAATTAGCTATCATAATGAACCACAGGTTTCACCTTGACTACTGAATCACAAGTATGCCTGAAGGATGATGTACCAGAACCAAATTAACATTTCCAAGGCAGGGGATACAGCTATTTTAACTCTCTCTAGTGCATGAAACCCCTGCGTCTCTTTCCTGGCAACTGATAGCTTTGTCAGAGATTGGGAGCAGTCCCAGAAAGGAGGATTCACTACTTAGCAAGCTGCATCCTTACTATCCATCTTTTTACATTATTCTAAAAGAGGGCTGAGGAAGTTCAGGTCCAGAGGTCAAATGCAGCCCTCTCCCCAGGTCACCACGCTCACTGGCCCCACTGGCACTCCAGGTGTTTTTGCAGAGTTAAAATTTTTTCTTGAATTCTGCTAACACCTCTTGTTTGTTTGGATGGAGCAAAGAGAGAGGTGTATGCCTGGTCCACTGTCCTGAGTGACAGTGACAGTGAAAAGATGAGTGACAGTGACAGTGAAAAGATGTCCCCACCCCACAAGTACGTCAGCAAATCAGTACACTGCATTTAGCAACAGTTTGTACTAGTACTCCATTGAAGTTTGCTTTTTAAAACATATCCATTTAGAAAAGTGTTTCAATAATAAGCAGTGGCCTGAGCACCAATATGGCAAGTGGAAAGGAAATATGGGTGAAGTGCAACAGTTTCTCCCTACCAGAAATAAACTTTACACACACACACACCAGAAGTTACAAGGACCTATTTTGTCTGGCATTCCAAGATCAATGGTAGCTATTAGAAGCCTTGCTCCATTCACAATATTCTTGCAAATGTACTACTCCCTTTTAGCCTCACTGTCATTTTAAACTGCTACATTTGCCAACCATGAAGTACAATATCTGGCTCAGCACCAAAGTGCAAGGTGAAAGGATGGTTGAAAGCCATCCAATCAAGCGTCCTTGTTCCATTGTATTCCACCGATCATCAAGAATCTGGCTGTCTGTGCAAAATCTTATATGCTTCTAACAGCCAGAAGGCAGCAAGGGCTTTCTCCTGCACCTTCTGATGGATGCATTTACATGGTGCTGCCATACTTATAGGGAATACAGCTATGAAAGCACGCTCATTTTAAAGTAATGGAAGGAGATAGATGTATGCATATCCCAAGTTTTTATTTAACAAACAATACAAAATTTACAGCTAAACTCGGATCATGAAGTTCTCAGATACCACAGTAACCTTTGGATTCAACATCTATAGGATAAGTTCAACATGGAATTACTTAATGGGCCTTTTTACACATTACATGCTTAGGTGTACACTTGGAAAAATATAATGTGGAAAAGTGATAAAAAGGTTTCTGAAAATATCTGTGTTATAATGTCTGAATGCAATTGGCCTCACCCTACTTGGCATACGATCAGAAGCAAATCCAGGTTACTTAACACATAATGTGTAAAAAGTGACTCCTCCCCTCCAATGATAACAGCCCACAATGCAATGGTTAATTTGAGTTACAACCTGCAACAAATCCCCCAAACCTTCACTGGTGACACTCAAATCTTGATCAAGTGATGCTGCCTTTGAAATAAATCTATTCTAATGCACAGGAACGCGGGTGGCGCTGTGGGTTAAACTACAGAGCCTAGGACCTGCCGATCAGAAGGTCAGCGGTTCGAATCCCCATGACGGGGTGAGCTCCCATTGCTCGGTCCCTGCTCCTGCCAACCTAGCAGTTAGAAAGCACGTCAAAGTGCAAGTAGATAAATAGGTACCGCTGCAGCGGGAAGGTAAACGGCGTTTCCATGCACTGCTCTGGTTCTCCAGAAGCGGCTTAGTCATGCTGGCCACATGACCTGGAAGCTGTACGCCAGCTCTCTCGGCCAATAAAGTGAAATGAGTGCTGCAACCCCAGAGTCAGTCATGACTGGACCTAACGGTCAGGGGTCCCTTTACCTTTAATGCACAGGAAGGGCCATAACTCAGTGGCAGAGCATCTGTTTTGCGTGCAAAAGGTCACAGGTTGAATCCTTGGCTTCTCTAGGTAAAGTTGGGAATGTCTCTTCCGAAATCTTTGAGAGCCACTACCAGTATTTGGCTAATTAGATCAGTACTCCAACAACTTCAAATGTAACCTGTTGCAGGAAGGGGAACCTGTGGCCCTCCATATATTGGTGGATTCCAACTCTCATCAGCCCTAACCAGCTTGACCAAAGGCAAAGGATGGTGGAGCTGGTGTCCACCATATAGCTCAGTCAGTAGAGCATGAGAACCTTAATCTCAAGTTCATGGGTTTAAGTTCATGCACCTTGGGCAGTGCAGGGGGACTAGACTAGATGAGCCTCTTGGCCCCTTCCAACTCTACAATTCTATGATTCTCAACATCTGAAAGATTGCAGGCTAGCCACGATTAACTAGGGAAAAGCCACCCTGCAATCAAAAGTTGCAGGTGTTGCCAGTTTATAAATACAACCCTGAAAGATAAAAAACTACTTTTGTACTTCTTTATCCAAGAATGGCATTTTTTAACATTTCCCACCAGGCAAGTAAAGCTGGAAATAGATTCTCACACCTTACTGGCACAGCCCACAGCACGTTGTGAGCTAGAGTACAAGGGTAGATTTTCATCGATGTTAATGGTTCCCTTCATTTCATATGTAGAACCTTTTTATTATCCAGTAAATTATGCTCAGAACTCATCAGTGTGGAACTGGTACACATGGGTAAAATCTCCCTTTTAAAAAAAACCACCACAAACAAGCTCACCACATTAGAAATTTAAGCATAAGTACCTTGAAAAAGATAAATCCCCTTAGGAGGTGTGAAAAATCCACCAGCTTACCCTGAGCATATCCCTCCAATGGGATCTTTTCTTCCACTCTCAAAAAAAAAAAAATTAAATAAAATCCTGCTTCGAGGATACCTTGGCAGCAGGAGGGAAACCCAAAGATTTTGATTTCTTTAGCCTTTTCAGCTTACCCAGTGATTATGACTCACATGTAAGCTGTGGAGCTGTCAACTTTCCAAAGCCCTGGTGGGTCTAGACCACAGCAATGAGCACTTATGGGATGGAGGGGGAAAGGAGCGAAGAGGTCTTCCCCCTAAAGGTTGCGCTGAGGCGGTCTTTGGAAGGAAAACGCACTGGAGGGGACAGCTTTGTGTTGTCTGCTTGTGGGGGAAAGACAGAAAAAGAAAGAAAGAAAGAAAGAAAGAAAGAAAGAAAGAAAGAAAAGCTCTCTTTTCCTTCTTGGGACAGAAGGTGTCATTTCCCATCTTTTCCCCCGGAGGAACTCCCCCCCCCCTTTTCTCAAAGGAAAAAAAAAGGCCTCCCATCTACCATACAACAGAAACCAAAAGCTGATTTGAATCGCAAGGAGAGAAAAAAAGAGAGAGATGGAGCACCTATAAAGCAACCCCCGCCCTTCCAGCAATCACTTCGTGGGCGTGTAATCGGCTTCTCTATCCTCCACAAGCCCGTTTAAACTTCAGGGACCCCAAACTGCAAGGAAACGAGCTGAGGGGAGCCCCCCGCGCTGAGGGGAGCCCCCCGTATTTCCCATTCCCGGACCCTTCTCCAGAGGCACCACTTATCCTCTCTGTTACTTTCTCTCATTCCCTTGAAGCAGACCCAAGGGGAACCCCCCCTCCCCGTTGAAACGCACCCCGAAACACGCTCCCCCCCCCGCTCGCTTTCCACCCCAAACCTTTCCTGAAGGGAGGGCGAGACAATGCTCCCATTCATAGCGCCCCCGTCTCCCTCCTCCTCCTCGGTGCCCCCCAGCCGAGCTGCCGCGACCGGGCTCCGCGCAACAAAAGGAGAAAAGGCGCAAGGAGGGGAGGCGAGAGGGGGGAGACACCGAGGCAACCTCGAAGGGGGGGGGAGAAAGAGGGGTTCGCCTGGGAAGGGCGGCTTCCCAAAGGAGCAGAGACGTGCGGGGAGGAGCAGGAGAAAAGTTCGAGCCGGGCGCGCACGCTGCACTCACCCCATGGAGGCTCCCCTCTGCCCGGCTGGCTGGCTGGCTGGCTGGCTGGCGGGCGCGCGCACCGGCTGGGAGAGCAGAACCGGCCCAAGAAACAAAAGTTGCCTTTTTGCCCCCACCTCGAGAAACAACGGAGAGCGGCTCCGCGACGTTGCAAGCGCCACGACGGGGCGGGCGGAGGAGGAGGGATTACATCACCACGCGCCCACGTGAACGCTGCAAATGAAGGCGCCGCCGCCGCCGCTTATGTTGTTGCTGCTGCCGCTGCCCAGCCTCGAGGGATCGACTCGCGGCGCCGGCTCTGGGGCAAGAACCCAACATTCTGGAGGTGGGTCACGTGGGAAGGGTTCTTCTCCCCGCCTCTCCCCCCCCCCCTCAGCCAATAACCGCGCGTTCAGCTTGCGCGGCTCCCGGCCTCGCGTGGTTGCTCTCTAGCGCCGCTGGAGGCGGAGGCTCGCGGGGCTTTACCTCCGAGTAGACTCGCCGAGCAGGATTGGGGCTCTATGGGTGTTAAATCGCCGCAGGGTTTTTCACCTTCCGTTGCGGTGCCCTCCAGAACTATTTACTCCAGAGTAAAAAAAAGGAAAACGAAAATATGTGTTGAAAATAAATATGAGTAAATAAATATTAAATCCGCGGGAAGCTATAAGATTATAGTTGCATAGTTGCTTGGGAGTAAGATCCGCCTGAGTAAACAGGGACAGGAGTTTGGTTGCACAGGGATAATCCCATGCACAATTACCTGGCAGGAGTCTCCACTTACTGGGACTGGCTTCCAAGCAAACATTCTTAGGATCACTTGGCAATATAAGCCCCTTATTTGGTAGTAATTCCCATTTAAATCAACAGGGCTTACTTCTGAGTACACATGCTTAGGATCAGGCTCAGGGAAGCTTGCGATGCCATTGAGGTGATGTGTTTTGTTTTATTTGGAATAACAGACAAGCGGTATGTTCCATAGTTGACAAGAGGTTTGAGGTTTGTTTGCTTTGTACTTGTAAGGTTGTGATCCTGTGCACACTTAAGTCACACCCTCACAGTACACTTAAATCACATAGCTTCCCCCCAAAGATTCCTGGGAGCTGTAGTTCACCCTCACAGAGCTACAATTCCCAGTGCCCTTGACAAACTTCAGTTGCCAGGATTCTCTGGGAGGAAGTCATGTTCTGTAAATATATGGCTGCAATCCTACACACATTTATATGCAATTCCAATGGAATCAATATGACTTCTAATTAGAGCACTGCGAAACACCCCCACACAACTACCCTTCATCATTATAGATTCCAGAGCACAGAATTGGACTATAAGGCAGCAGCAATATTCACACTTTTGTGGGATGTGGAACATCAAAGTGCAACTTGCTTCCACCTAAGCGGAATATTTTTCCTTTTTGTAAACCAGGTTGAAAGAGGATTTAACTGTGATCTTCTCTCAACCGCACTGGCTGCTTAGAGGCTTCCAGGCAAGGGAACCTTTGTTACATCCCAGATGGTCAGGTTCCAACATGCTCTTCTCCCAAGCGGTGAGAAAATCGAGGAACGCAGAGCTTACCTAGTTTGGGTTTTGTTTGGAAGGCGGTCCCTGGGATCTAACTGGCATTCTGGAATAGTTGCATTTATTTATAAATATATACAGACAACCAAATCCACTGCCCCACATCATATCCCATGAAAAGGCAACCCACCTCCCAACAGCAGTTGTCTTACAGAGTTTCGCCCCGCCCTGCCCGTCAATTCCTGCATTAGGCCCCCCATCAACTGTGTGCACTACAAAGACCTACTGCTGGCTATAACTTCCTACAAGTCTCTTCTGCAGGAACTGCAAATACCAAGTTATGTTCCACAGAGAAGCAACTGACAGATGTACTATGATATTCCTATAGACTTACTGCATGCTCCTCCTCACTTTAGAGCTCCTCACAGCTCTGACAAATCCTTTATTTTTAGCATTTCGTTATGGAAACCTTGGACTCATCGACTGCTTATTCCGCAAGCCCTCAAGTGTCTCCCACGGGACGTGCCTAGATATCTTCCCAATCTGCCATTTGTATAGTGTGCTTGCCGAGAATTTTCGATGGTCTAATCAGTGAGAACTTCCTCCAGACACCCATGTGGTGATCAGAGTAACCACAATCACTGTACTACAGTGACCACAGTCCAGTATCAGGGGAAGTGCACTTACTTACACAATCACTCTGTATATTACACAGCAACCTTTTGCTCAAGCCCACAAGAAGCTAAACACAAAAGCCTACAATCCTCTCTTCCTAGAAACTGTTATCCTTTGTCATACTCTCTCTGAGCACTGAGGTTCTATATAGACCATATTTCTCCTAGAAACATGTCCCCCCAGTCTGCTGTTAAAAGAAATGGAAAGACACAGGAGATTCAATTATGGATCTCCAAAGTCCTGTATAGTTTAGCCTTCGTTTCTCCTGTTCATTAGGATGCAGTGTTTTCACTTCCTCACCTTCTATAAACAGGTGTGTTACATTCATATTAAACATCTGAGAACCACCCACCCTCTATTTTTTCAGCGCTGCTGCAAGCAGGCTCTGTGCTGTAGGCTGCAATTTTGCACGAGGACAGAAATGCACACAATTTGGTTACTGGGTGCAGAATCCAGTGACAGAACTTGGCTTTTTAAAAGAACAACCAACACACAAAAACAATTTATTTCTCCCAGTTTGGGCAGCAAAGACAGTGCACGGGAAATAGCTTGTAAAATTCCTTGGGAGATGTTCAAAGCCAGAGGCGCCCCAGCAGCATTTTTTCAGGGGTTGGAGTTCAGCGCCATCCATGAACCTCTTTCCCTGTCCCCAAAGCAGACATGAGCTGCAATCCTATGCATACCTCTTTAGGAGGAATCTCCACTGAAATTAATGGAACATACTTCTTGAGTAACCATGCTGCAAATTATCCAAAATAGTCAAATGTATCAAAACAATTAATTTGCATAAGTTCCACCAGTTGCAGAATTTGAGTCACCTTGGTGCAGAATCCTAGGGTTATTTTTAGCTCACACAGTCCTGACTGCAACCATGTAGCAAACAAAATGCTACTCAAAATACAAAAGGGAAACCACTGATTGATATTGAAGGATTATGCTAATTTCTCTTTTTCCCATATAGGTAAAGGTAAAGGGACCCCTGACCATTAGGTCCAGTCTTGACCGACTCTGGTGTTGCGGCGCTCATCTCACTTTATTGGCCAAGGGAGCCGGCGTACAGCTTCCGGGTCATGTGGCCAGAGAACCAGAGCAGCACATACTGTAGTCCTAAATTTATATATTGTGCTGTTGGAATGGTTCAGAACGTTCAGTTGCTCAGTTGCTCAGTTTACAGTTTGTAGTCTGATTTCTGTGAAGTAAGGAAAAGTTGCTAGTTTGGATTGGATTGAAATCACAAATATTATTTACAGGGTAGACCAATGACTGTAAAGGCATCCCACAATTTAGCTAAGGGACAGTGAGCTGCCCAGAGGCAAAGTGCCTGAAGGGTGCAGGTTAGGTAATGGAAAGAAATGGGTCAAAAATAAAGAAATGTGAAGGAAAGATTGGTGGGAAAGGAAGCTGAGGTACAGCGCAGAGGAAACTCTGGCACGAAAGGAGAGAGTGGACTCTCAACATGGGCGTAGCCAGGACTTTTGTTGGGGGGGCAGGAATTTTGTTGGGGGAGCAGAAAACCGACGTGATTGGTCAGTTAGTTAAGTATGTCTATTATTTTACTTGATCTGGGGGGGGGCAGCTGCCCCCCTGCCCCAGTCTGGCTATGCCCATGACTCTCAAGGAAGTTCTCAGTGCTTAAGTTCAGTGGGAGGATGAGGGGTTTCCTCCTGAGGAGACTGGTTTGAAAACAAAATGGAGTCTGAAGGAAGTGGGACAAAGTAGGAGGTTCAAGTAAAGCAGGAAACCAAGGAGATAAAGTAAAGGGAAGGCACATAGCTGAATAAGTGAGAAGTCAAGGAGAAAACAGCTCCTGGGGCAAAGCTTTGCAGAAGGCCCATCAAAAGGAGCTGCTTTTTATGAGAGGAAGGAAATGAGCAGGCAATGGAGGAAGCTCAGGAGGTAGTGGTCAGAAAGCTGCTCCATCTAGATTTGAGATCCTGACGGGGATTTTGCCTGTTGTGGTTCCTGCTGTCACTGCAAAACTGTGACATACAATCCAGAGGAAGGAGAAAAGGTCGAGAAGCAGTGGGTGGCGGTAGGACTAAGTTTCACATCTGCACAATTCTTTGGCTGTAGGCTCTGAGTAATACTGTGTAACTCCACCAGGTCCTAAGAAGTATGAGATTTCTAATAGCCCATACAAAATTGAGAAACGCTCTGAAACTCCTTTGTTGCAGAGCACTTGAGGGAAGCACTCATGCCTGTATCATGTGAGTAATGATGTTAATGCCAGGAACAACACAAAAATCATTTGCGATAAGTGCACAGCAACAATGGAACCAAGGTGGGGGTGCGGGTAAACCATCAGGCCTGTAAGTAAACTTTCTCTTGCAGGTTTCTTGAAGAAGAACAATGGGTAAGGATTAGCAAGACAAGCCATTCATCTTTGGTTTAAAATAATAATTCCTGAACGACCAGTCCAGCAAGAGAGTTTAGGATTAAACAACGAAGTAGAGAAGTTGTGCAAGATCCTGCCCTCTTTTGCAAACATGTTCTAGAACGAGCTGCGATTTGTTTCTTGCTATCTGGCCAAAAAAGGAAAACCGGGAGTTAGAAACGACAAAGAAAGGAATAAAGGAATAACAAATAAGCCTAGTTCTGCAATCAGAATAAGAACCAGGTCAGTCCTGGTTGGCAAAACACCTACAAAAAGTAAAAAGGAATTGTTAAGGGGAGGGGGGGTAAGTTTATTTTATTTTTGAAAATCACAGGAGAGCATGGGATGGGATTCTCGGTGAATCCTTTTAGAGACAGATGAAAACCAAGGGTTCTTCCACATTGCCTTTATGGTTGTCCAGTTCTGCCTTCAGGTTTTAAGCAAGATGCTTTCCGTGGGACCCACTTCTTTTTATCACGGTGGTCTCCACTGGCAGTTCCCATTCACTTGCCTTCCCTTTGTGGGCTCAACTCACACAGCTGACCAGAGGAAGAGGGCAAGGCTTGTGAAGAATGCTGCCCTATTGCCTCACCCTTGTTCCTCCTACCAACTGCATGCCCAGTGTCAGGTGTGCATGCAGGAGCCAGGCCCTGTGACCAATAGGGCTTCGCAGGACTGGGGCCTTCCTAAGTTTCTTCAGGAGAGGAAAGGCACGGCCGCACAAGTGAGACCGCTTGGTAACTCACTGCACCTGGTGGCAAGGGCTATAAGGTCAGCATTTCCCTTCGGCTCTTTGCCACAGCAACTCGTTTCCTGCCTTGCTGCGTTTGGCTTCTTGCTTCCTGACCCTCGGACCCCTGGCTTCTGGGCTCTCATTCCTGCTCCCACCCCGCCATCTTGCCCCCAGTCCCGACTTCCTCAGCTGGGACTTCGACCGCCCGTAAACCAGATCGTGACACCCAGAGAGGGCAGGTGAATTAAGCAGTGTCAGTACAGCTGAGGGGCAAGATGGAGCAACAAGGCCTGGAGTCTCGGGGGGTCAACAGGGGTCTCTTTCAGAGGTGTGGGCCTTGGCATGATGATGCCTGCATCTGGCACCAGACTTGTGGATGCGTCACATAAAATGAGAGCCACCAATTCCGCTGGGTCAGGGAGGGCTTTGCTTGCCTGCTCATGCCTCCTTACCTCTGTAAGCTGGTTATACATTTGCAAGAAGCAACGTTTTCATAGCTGGATTACATTTTATGGCATCTGACCTGAGACCTCTTCTCATTCTACTACTTCAAGCACTTTTACAGCTTTGTCCTAATCGCTTGTGCTCAGGAGAACATCTTTCGGATTTCAATGTGATGAGAGGGTAGTATGCCACATGATTAGCTTTTCCACACCAACTGATGGATTCAAGTTACAAGAAAGGAGATTCCTACTAAACATCAGGGGGGACTTTCTGACAGTAAGAGCTGTCCAACGGTGGGACGGGTCTCCCTCAGGAGGTTGTGGACTCTCCTTCCTTGGAGGTTTTTAAGCAGAGGTTGGATGGCCATCTGTCATGGATGTTTTGGTTGAGATTCCTGCATTGCAGGTGGTTGGACTAGATTTACCCTTGGGTATCCCTTCAAATTCTACGATTTTTTTATTCTGTGGTTTCAAGGCAAGAAGAACCTCTAACCTTCAAGGTAATAGAAGGACATGCTTTACAAATCTGTGCACACTTTGCTGGAACTGAAAGTGCTAGCCCATCCAATGTCCAGAGGCACTGAAAGCATTTTGTAATGAACGGGAATGCTCTTAGACATAGACATAGAATTGTAGAATTGGAAGGGACCCCAAGGCTCTTCTAGAATTTTTCACTCAACGTGGGGTTTGAAACAACGACCCTGAGATTAAGAGTCTCATGCTCTATTGACTGAGCTATCCTTCAGTTTTCTAAAGGAGTCTGCTGGGCTGAGTGTGGAATCAGTGAAAGTTGGAGATTGCTTTAGAGGAGGAAAAACGGGACTGAAAACAAGAACAATCACTCCCGCCCAGTAGCTCGCTGTTCCCATATTTATCAAAGGACAACCATCTTCACACAACACAAATCTACTCAGTGAGACCCTCCTAGTGAAGCCAAGATACCAAACGACCCTTTGTGTGAGGCTTTAAAGATGAACGCAATTTCCCAGGAAAGGACTTGCATGAATCTCTGCCAGTCGCAGGGAATCCTCCCTCTTCTCCATAGCAACCGGGCTCCCTTAGAAACTGGCATGCCATTTCTGGCTGCAAATTATTACCCTTGGTGGAGGGAACAGCATCCGTGTGGGGATAAGATGCTGCAATTTTTTAATTCCACAGGGAGCTCCTGGCTGAGATCAATTGGATCCGGGAACCTTGCCACAGAGTGTTGGCTCTCTGAGTGGCTACCTACGGCCTGCACATTCATCTTCTCTCAGGCGTTCGGCTTATTAAACAATCTGTTTAAGCTGTGGGGCCAGGTTTATTGTTTTTGCTGTTATTATTTATTAAATGTGTATACCGTCTTTCATCTGAAGATCCCTGGGCGGTTCAGAACTACATTATGTATTTTTGTGCTTTAATATTATAAACCGCCCTGTGATCCTCAGGTAAAGGGCAGTATAAGGCAAAGGGACCCCTGACCATTAGGTCCAGTCGTGACCGACTCTGGGGTTGCAGCGCTCATCTCGCTTTACTGGCCGAGGGAGCCGGCGTACAGCTTCCGGGTCATGGGGCCAGCATGACTAAGCCGCTTCTGGCGAACCAGAGAAGCACACGGAAACGCCGTTTACCTTCCCACCAGAGCGGTACCTATTTATCTACTTGCACTTTGACGTGCTTTTGAACTGCTAGGTTGGCAGGAGAAAGGGCAGTGTAGAAAATAACTAACTAACTAACATAGGGCTGCCAGGACTTGGTCCAGAGGTAATGCTTTGTCTCTGTAACTCTAATACACCAAGGAGCTGGGCAGCCTCTGTCCCTGACATCTTGTTATCCCATTGGTCCTTTCACCCAAGCTCCTCCTTCACCTGTTGAAGAAAGACAGACATTACCTTTGCCCTGTGACAGGGCAGGCAAAAGTACCAGGAGAGCCACTGGATGGGAGGGGAAGCAGCTGCCCGCATTCTCAATGCCTTCAGACCAGGGATGGAGGAGAATTTCAATTCAGTTCACATTTAAAGGCAAAGCTACCAAGTCTGCTGTTTCCAGAATAGTATGCACACTTCAACACAACTGTCCTTTGGAATTCACACCACTATGAATTTTGCAGGCAAATTCTCCAGCCAAGTAAGGTGTACAAAAATTGCATATACTTTGGTAAATTGTGTGAGTCTCTTCCTTGTTTTAGCTGCAGCAGACTAGCATGGCTACGCCTCTAAAAGATATTACAAAAATATCCTATGGATGCACCCTACGCATGTTTACTTGGGAATTAAACTGAAATTAGTAATTCTTACTTCTAGTAAGTATGAATAGGGTGGGCAAGAGTAAATATGCATAAGATTGGTTGGTAAGTCCATACAAACTTAATAATAATAATAATAATAATAATAATAGAAACATTCTGTCTAGTAACCCTGGGCCTTCCAATTATTTGAGGAAGAAGAAATGCAAAACAGTATGATGGGCATCAAGATTTGCCCTGGTATAGCCTTCTCCACATGGTCTAATTTAAAAGGCATTTCTGGCACACATACATGAACACACACACATGCAATATACCAGATGCTCAGTGGCTCCTATAAATCTGAGCACACAGTGCCTCTCAGTTCATGGCACACCAATTGCATGAAATAGCGGCTGTGTACAGACTCAGATTCTTTTGCACACTGCTGCAAACCAACATTTGTGTGAGTGTGTTTGCAAATCTATACAAAGTGACCACTTCACATGACCACCCATGAGGCGGGGAATTAATAACCCCAATTTAGTCCTGTACATTCATTTCAATGGGTCTACTCTGAGTAAAATTGCATTGAATACCAGCCTAATCTTTCTTTCCCCACTTCCTTAGATTCCAAGAGTGGATGTATTTGCATTGCTGTACGATTGACAATTATTTTCTTTTAATAGTCATGCCAGAAAGGCTGGGCAGGGTGTGGGGGATTCTTAACCTTTGGCTAACATCCAAATAGCATCAGTTTACGATCTGATGTATCTTTTCTCTGAGGACTACATTTAGCCCTCGCAGGGAGATGGGGTCGGTAATCCAATACCCTTCTCCGCTCTCATCCTAATGCTTATTCCAAAGCATGTTTCATTCTTAAATTATCTTCAAAGCATACAGAGCCGTAGGGAAATAAAAGGAGAATATCGTGTGCTCTCCAAGAAACACATTAAACCTAAATCTCCACTAGACCTATCATAAGAATTAAGCATCAGAGCAAACCCCCTCAAGATAGCTTAAGGAGTTACATACAAAATTCCAGGTTCTGCTTGGGAGGAAAAAGTCACATTGGTAGATGATCTCACAACAATTCTAGCACAGTAGAATTGTGTTGCACAGTATCACATAACATAGATGAATATGAGGGTTACTTAGGAAGCTGTCTTCCATCAAGTAAAACCATTGGTCCATCCAGTTCATTACTGACAACACTGACTGACGGCAGCTCTCCAGGATTTCAGACCTAGAGTCCCTTGTGCCCTCGGCAAGAAGCTGTATCAGCAACCCACCCATCCTACTCCACTCTGCTGAAAATTTCACTTTACCACAGGGCGAGAAGGATGGGCAGCTTCTCCCATGTTTGATCTTGCTGCAATAGCAGTGGTGTCACACATATATGCGCCATACATTCCATAGTCTGATAGGTGCTTTTTGTGCCCCTGCCCAGGGCCAATTTCGCCAGCCCCTAGGGTCTTTCCCAGTCCTACGTGAAGATGCTAGTGAAGATTGACCATTTGTCTACAAAGCATTTGTGCCGCCACTGAGCTATGAACCTTCCCTGTCTGAGCTTCTGGATACAGATGGGACTGCATATTCCCATTGGGGCTGACAGATGGTACATCAAAGTCACTCCAGATGATCTACTTTTGGGTGCCTGGTAGGGTGGTAAAGAGCATTATATGGGGTGCAAAAATTTCATCCATGCTACATAGGACCTTAGCATAGTGCTGGATGAGCAGGAAGTATTTTGGAGGGGCACCCACTACCCCTTGGAGCAATCCTTGTGTTGTGCAATGGCCATGTGCTGGATCTTGGCACATACAATGGAACTTTGGTTCCCGAACAGCTTAGATGCTGAACAAATCCGCTCCTGAACACCGCAAACCCATAAATAATTGCTTCGGTTTGCAAATGTTTTTTGGAAGTCGAACATCCGGCATGACTTCTGAGGCTTCTGAGTGGCTGCAGGAGCTTCCTGAAGCTGTGCCTTGGTTTTTGAACCATTTTGGGAGTCAAATGGACTCCCGGAACGGATTAAGTTTGGAAACCAAGGTTTCACTGTATGTGGTCAAGTGGCTGGAGGCAGAGAAGTGGTTGGAGGGCACCAGCTGGGGAACCTCCAAGGGATTAAGGCTCAGTACCAGGGGAATGGTGGTGGGACGACCGTGAGTGGTCAGGGGGAGAAGAGGGAGCAGACCTGGAGGAGGAGGTGTCAGAAGCTCAAGAGGGAACAGGGTTTAGTGAGCAGGAAGAAGCTGTGGCAGAGAGCAGTCCAGACTCAAAGGCAGGAGAGGAGGGGAGCAGGAGACAGAAATGAGGCAGGCTGCTGAAGAATCTAGGGAGCCCCATCTGCTGCTTCCCTCCCCTCTGGTCTCCTAGAACATGCTGAGAAATGAAAAGAGTGGAGCAACAAGAAACAAGACGTTGGAGCCTTGGGCTGCTGGGGAAGGAACTGGGGAGGAGCCATTACTTCTGGTGCCAATGTTACCATCTGTATTTATGTTTGTTTAATTGACTGAAATTATCTGTCCCTCTCCCAAATCCATGTTGAAAGGCCTATGGTCTTTAAATTATTCTGATGTTTCTCATACCAGCATCTTCCATTTAAAAGAATAAACATACCCCACCCCCAAAGATACCACCAACAACAGAAGCAGCTTATCCAAAATGTTGCTAAGAGGAAAAAGTTGTTCTCATTTCCACTGAAGACCACACAGCTTGCTTTCATTATAGGCTAGAGAGAGGTATAAAGAGGTGGGCAAATGGAACTCCGAGCCTCATTCTTTTTCCATTTTCTGGGAGGATTATGTATATCGCATGTCCTGAAGCATTACAGGAAAATATCAAAGGGCTAGAAAGTGGGATGCTATCCAAGATGGAGCCTTTGCATTTAAAATAGGACCTGGGGGACATCTGCACTTATATCTGAGGACAGATATAAACCTTATGTAATCCTTCTCCATCCATGAGGCTCTGCATAAGTCATTTTGCAAAGAGGCATGTAATTGCAACCAGTTACGCCAAAAGGACAGGAAAGGCTTTTCTCCTGTGTGCAGAGCAGTGGTGTAGGGGCAAATTCAGAGGTGCAGGCTCCCTTCATGAGAGTCACATTCACTCCCCCTTCTCAGATTATAATTAGCGGCCTGCTTTCTCTCCCCGCTCTACCTTCTCAGTCAGCAAAAACAGTGCGTTTCCTAAGCTCCTGAGCAGTCGCTATCCACTGCTGGCAGGGGGCTGGATTCCATTTTGCAAGTTACCATTTGTGGAAGCCTGCCTCAACATAAGTTTTTTATTAATTTGCCATAAAAGCAGGGACGGCAGCTCCGTACAGAGAAAGGAACATTTCTCGTGCTGCTATCTCTCGGATTCCACAGATCAGCTCTAATCGATAATGTCTTTTATTACTCTAGGATGGGTTCCATAAAAACGGGATTAGACGAGGAATTCTCAGCATTGCAACTGATCGCACTGGACAATCCCTTAAAAAAAAATGACGCCTAGTGCCTAAAATGCCTTGTCTGAAGGCAGCCCTCCATGCCATCAAGGCTATAAATCTAACAGCTAAGGAACCCATTTGAATGCCAGGTACTGTATACACATTTAATTAAGCTCGATTACACTAACAATTCACTTCACTGATCAGGCTGTATCCTGGAGCATATACCAGAGGAAACCCTTGCACTAAACTTTTCATTGTGATCCAAATTGAATATTTCTGCAAAAGTCTGTGTGATTCTTTTTTTGGGGGGGGGGTGTTCAGTATTTTGTGGTGCTTGAGAATCAGATGACATGCATTCGACAACTGCTTTTATCATGTAAAATCTTTCTCTTCCCCATTCCTTTGTCTTTCATATCTTTTTTTGTCTCTTTCCACCACCAGCTTTTGAGTCTGTACTTCATTGCCCACATTCCCCCCGTAGCTATTTCCAGAGCCACCCCACACTGCTTATCTCTTTAGTTAGGCAGAAGGCATTAATCAATTAATCGGTGTGATTAATTAGGTAACAACAGATTAAAATGGCTTCCCTTTGTCTCCCTTTGGCAATTCCTTTGGTGCCAACCAATGTTTTTTCTTTTGCTCTCTTTTTCCCCTACATGCAGAGCAGTGCTTTTTGGGTGCTTCCAGATAACCTGCTTATTGAGCGTTCAGCCTGATTTGTTGGTGGGGAGGTTAGATGATGTTGTGTCAAAACAAGCACACTTTCCAATGCATTTCCCCACTCACTTTCCTTACCGGAAAAAGCCTGATCTTTGGGGAAGGTGGGTTTGCTGTGCAAGATCTCCCAATCAACTTTAATTGAACAGCCTGCTTTTGCAACTGAGTACCACTCAAAAAAGGGGGGGCGTGGGTGGCCCTGTGGGTTAAACCACAGGGCCTAGGACTTGTCGATCAGAAGGTCGGCGGTTCGAATCCCCGCGACGGGGTGAGCTCCCGTTGCTTGGTCCCTGCTCCTGCCAACCTAGTAGTTCGAAAGCATGTCAAAGTGCAAGTAGATAAATAGGTACCGCTCCAGCGGGAAGGTAAACGGTGTTTCCGTGCGCTGCTCTGGTTCGCCAGAAGCGGCTTAGTCATGCTGGCCACATGACCCGGAGGCTGTACACCGGCTCCCTCGACCAGTAAAGCGAGATGAGCGCCGCAACCCCAGAGTCGGTCACAACTGGATCTAATGGTCAGGGGTCCCTTTACCTTTACCACTCAAAAATAGTGACAATCTGGAAATGCCCTTAGTGTCTGGAATGATAACATGGAAAGCTAATATGCATCATTGCACATAATTTTGTAAGTTGCCAAACTAGACAACGTAGCAGAGATCTGTGATTGGGTCTCCTGCCTCTTTACATGTTGGTCAGTGTCAGCTGTAGAACAAAAATGAGGGGTGGGGGGGCATCCTAACTCAGTCCCCTTTTATCTTGCCAGTAAAAACCTCCACCATCCTGAAGCAACTGGTTTCCCCAATAGGGAAACTGAACATATTCAGGATGTGTGCACATTATGTTTTCCCCAGTGGGGCGGAGAGGAAGGAACCTTTTGCTCCCCCTCAATAAAAATAAACAAAAATACATGGTTAACGGAGGTTCTGCCCCCCCCCCAAAAGCCCTGCCTACACCCATGATCAGGAAGGTGATCAGGAAAATTACAGGAGACAGGGGTAAGCATTCCTCCCCCAGAGTCATGTTCCTGGCCTGAATTATAACCCCTGCTCTTGCTATTGGTCAACACTTAAAGAAACAGGGACTCTGGGTACCAATCTCTGTTGGATTGCCTACTTTGGCCCTAGAATGAAATACAACTAGCCAAAGCATAAAAGAAAACATTGCACTTTTTGTTGGGCTTCCAGGACAGGGCTCTATATCCCTGGCACTATATCCATACCCCCACTTCCTGCACACAAATATCCCTGGCCACAGGATTGTTCAGTGTTCATTAGGGACATGGTTTCCTCCACTGAACACCCACAAGCAGTTCATTGCTAAGCCACCAGTTGGGCCTAAGCTGAGGACTCACACCTCCCCAAGTAACCTACCAACCCCTCAAGTTCCTTCCCAGCACCTTTTCACCACTGGGCTTTGGCTCAACCAGAGCTCTAGCCCCACCAATGAACTTCTAACAACCACATCTCCCCAACACCTTCCCTTCCTCCTCAGCTGTAAGGAACTCATCAATATTCAACTGTAAACAGCTGCCTCTCCTCTCAGCTGTTCCATATCCAACTCGTCTCCCACCCATTCTCCACCAGAAAGCCCTGCTGACCGGGGTCCTGCTCCTGCAGCCACACAGGAAGGAAGCCCAGGGGACAGTGAGGTAGTTCCTCCCACTTTTCCATGCATAACGTAGTGCACAGGGCGTTTTGTTATATTACGTTTACGGTTAAACAGTTTGCTGCCCTGACCATTTATCTCTAGGCAAACCTGACCTTTTTGTTAGGCACTGGAATTCATTAATAGCCCCTTCCCCCTAGAAAGCAACAACCCTTTAAAAAAAGAATCCTTATCCAAGCAGTCATGCAGAATCATACATGGTGATTAGCTTGTGGGCTGCAAATGATTTATTAGATCTAATAAGGCGAGCCACATGTAGATGCTTGTAGGGCAAAAGGGAGGTTGGATTGCATAGATCTTACACAAGCAATGAGACTCAGGCCAGCATTGCAACGCTGGTGAATTATGGCATTATCAGATTGGAATTGTGTTGTGTAATACAAAAAATGCAAAATGGGTTTCTCATAGATTTAAAAGGCATTATTAACGCATCTCTAGAAGCTATCTTAAAAGCTCCTGCTGTATTGATGGTTCAAAATCCTTTCTTTGCCTCTGTGTGTATGTGTGTGTAGTAAAAATAGTACTGACAAGTTTTTAGAAAGCTTTCTTTGAGTTTCTGGAATAGCAGTTTTAAAATCTCTCTCTTCACTTGGTAAAAAAGAAACCCCAGTTCCCCGAGGAGTTAAAGTGAACAATCGATCAGGAAAATCCTATCCCAACTGCATCAGTCATCATCTATAGGCAAAATATTAGACCTGTAAGAGGATAATGTCCCACTTGGGTCTCTCCTAGTAGGGACTGGTCCATTAGGGCAAATGGGGTGCTGCCCCATTAACCTCAGTCTGCCTTCAACCAGCCGCCAGTTGCCCACCTGCCTGCCAACCAATCCAGGGGGTAGCATTGCCTGTCATTCTCCTCCTCAATCTCAGTGTTACCTGTATAGGCGTCAACAGGGAGGAGGATGGGGACAAAAATAGAATTAGCTGGCTCCACCTGTGATTGGCTGTGGCTCTACCTACTATTTGACCTTTGCCCTACCAGTCTCATGACTGTCCTAAATGTGCTTGGAGCCATTACTTACCCCTAGGAAATCCATTCACAATTCCAGTGTATTAAAAGCCTATATTTCACTTTAAGGTTAACAGATGGGAAAGCGCCAGGGGTAGAGAGACAGCAGCAAAGTGGGAAAGGATCAGCACCTCTTACGTGTCCCCCCTTGGTCTTAAAAGCCACCCACCCCCTGCTTTATGCATGATTGGGGGAGTCTAGATTTCAATGCCACAATCTAGTTTGGACCTGGAGTTTCTGTTCCAACATTTTATGAGTACCCAGGCACCTTCTTCCTTCTTCATATTGGACCTAGCTGTGATGACTTTCACATTGTATCACTAACTTTGGGAGTGTTTGTCTTGGCTTCTAAAGCAGCTAGTTCTTCATTTCCTGGCAGGGCCTTGATTGTCCCAAACTTACTTCTTTGAACCAAGCAGTATAGTGCACTGGATAGAACTGGATTTGGAGCTGAGAGCTTCACACGCAAGGTGCCCCTCTCTCTGCGGCTCAACGTGTGATTTCTGACAAGTCTTTCTCAACTTAATTATTTCATCTCTAAAATGGGAACAATATTGGGGTGGGTGGGTTTATATACAGCTTAATTGCCAAGGTGGCTTCTAAGTGGTTCACAAGTATGAAACTAAATTCTCTCTCTCAACATGTTATTTAAATACACAATAAAACAATGTCAATTTAAAAAAATAAATAAACATCAAGTAAAATGGACAGCAAGACAAGTCCATTAACACATAAGTAAAACAGTCAAAACAGCAATTAAAACAGGAGATTCAAGTCAGGAGATCAGGTGAATCCTTGTGCACCTACTACACACAATCTTTTGAACATTATTGTGAAACCTGGCTTTTATTATTCCTATTTTACATACAGTGGTACCTTGGTTCTCAAACGCCTTGGTACTTAAACACCTTGGTTCCCAAATGCAAAAAAAACCGGAAGTAAGTGTTCTGGTTTTCAAATGTTTTTCGGAAGCCAAACATCTGATGCGGTTGTCGGCTATTATTTCCAGGGTGCCTGCACCAATCAGAAGCTGCACCTTGGTTTTCGAACATTTCAGAAGTCAAACGGATTTCCAGAACAGATTAAGTTTGGTGCTTTTGTTTTTGCTATTTATTTTGCTTTTTTTGTTCTGGAGGCTTTTTTGGTTAATTTGTTTTTGTGACTGTGTGGAACCCAGTTCAGCTACTGATTGATTGATTTATTGTGTGAATGCGGAAATGGATAAAAGTCCCTCATCCAAAGAATGACTATCATCAGTGCAGGTAAGAAAAAAGTAATAATTTTAATTTTTATCATCTGCAATACTCTCTTATTTATTTTATAGTAAAGTACATTAAAGATTGCTTTCATTTTATGGATTAATGGTCTCGTTAGATAGTAAAATTCATGTTAAGTTGCTGTTTTAGGGGTTGTTTTTAAAAGTCTGTAATGGATTAATCTGTTTTGCATTACTTTCTATGGGAAAGCACACCTTGGTTTTCGAACGCTTTGGTTTTGGAACGGATTAAGTTTGAGAACCAAAGTACCACTGTATAGGGTAACTGAGGCCAAAGGCACTTTGCCCTAATAGGGTAGGTGACTAATGTAACTTTTTTGGCACATCACTTACTTTGCTTCAGATAGATTTCTATTCTACTTGGGGCCTCAAAAACCCAGATGTTTTCCTCTGTTAGTGCACTAGTCCAAACGAGCCACAATAATGTGAAATCCTGATAAGGGAGGTGGGGAGGCTCGGCTGATGCTGTTGTGAAAATAGCCTTGCTGCAAGGGAAAGCTGTATGTGCTTTAAAAAAAATAATTCCAGGATGTTCTAACATTAAAGAGAAGAAACTTCTTACAAAAGGCAGCACACATGACTTCCCAGGTATCCTGTAGCATAACTCAAGGGGAGTTAATGTAAGATAGTATGTGTCAGCCCAGAGTTGCACTGCCAGATCCTCTGCAATGTTGTTGTTTTTTAGCATGCAATATGAGAGCTGTCGCGGGTGGCGCTGTGGGTTAAACCACAGAGCCTAGGACTTGCCAATCAGAAGGTTGGCGGTTCGAATCACCGTGACGGGATGAGCTCCCGTTGCTCGGTCCCTGCTCCTGCCAACCTAGCAGTTTGAAAGCACGTTATGTGCAAGTAGATAAATAGGGACCGCTTCAGCGGGAAGGTAAACGGCGTTTCCGTGTGCTGCTCTGGTTCGCCAGAAGCAGCTTAGTGATGCTGGCCACATGAGCCAGAAGCTGTCTGCGGACAAACGCCGGCTCCCTCGGCCTATAGAGCGAGATGAGCGCGCAACCCCAGAGTCGGTCACGACTGGACCTAATGGTCAGGGTTCCCTTTATGAGAGCTGTATCTTGGGGTCCCCTGAATTGTTTGAAAGGATTCTGGTGCACCCTTTAGAACGCACAGTATTGTACATCAGCAAGGAGAGAGGAGTTCCTCTATACAATCACAAGAAGTGTCCTGTGTGCCTAGATTGCATCCTGCCTCCATTTCCCTTGGCCACCTTGAACCAGAGGGCGAGCTGCTGCCCTTACAAAAACAAATCACACCTCCAGCAATTGCTTGGAATGCTTGTGCGGTCAAGTTGGCCTTGCGCACATCCTGTTAACTGACCCACAAAGCTCCCTGGAATGTTTCCAAGTTTCTTAAGGGAACAGACATATTGTGGGTAATGTTATCAGATTGAATTTGTCCCAAATGAAACAGAAATGAAAAGCAAGGGACGCTGCCGGCATCTCCACTGAGTTGTGAGAGCAGGGCAGGGGAGGGAGAGATTTCAGCAACCAGCAGTGTCAGCCTAATTGTGTTTAGGTGATTCTCTGGCCACACTGAAAGTCCTGACCTGCTGGTGAAACAGGAAGCCTGCATTCCATAAGGTCCAGAGAAACAACCGAAAGGTTTGTGCGCCAGGCCAAACATCTAATCTGATGTATTCTGAGTCCCAGAGCACAGTATTTAAAGGCAATTATGAGATATGTCCAAAAATGAGCCCAAATAATTATTAGATGTGCAAGAGCTGCAAGAACATGGACATACCCCGCAACTGTTCTGGTTTAAGCGGGACATCCCAGATTGCAGAAGCCAATTCTGGCTTCTGGAAGGTCCTGTTTAAGACTGGCACCCTGGTGTGAGTCAGTGTGCCTTTGCTTTGGCGATTGTCAAAGGTTCGTGCCAAAGTGCCTCTGGGAGGCTGTGCTGACCACCACGGGAGGCTGCGGCAGAGGCAGGAGAAGATGCAAGGGGAAAGCAAGTGAGCAAGCGAGCAAGTGACAGGGATGGTGGGATGGTGCTGGGATTTCTCCTTCTGAAATGTTGCAGGCTATGGATTGAAAGTGGCATTTAAGCACCTCTTTACCTGGCCCAATGCTACTGCCAGTGCTGCACAGCTTGTCATCTACAGAGGTGAACATGAATCCCCCCACTGGTCCAGGTAGGTCATTGCAAGCGTTGTCGCTTTACTCCTAACAAGCACAACAAAAGCAGAGCAACCTCCCTCACCACAGCGTATTTGTGGTATAAAAGGTGACCGGATTTCAGCAGCAATTTACAGAATAGGTGCTGGTGGGAAATGTCTGCCCTTGAACTTTAACAGGGGCAAGCAGCATTGAAAGCTGAATCACGTGTAACCTCCCTATGCAATTGTGAGCATATATCGCTATAAATGCACAATAAGGATGGAGCGACAGCACTGAAGTAGACATCTGCAATACAGAGGGAAGACCCATCCAGTCTAAAAGGCAAAAAAGGTTCTGTTGCTTCAAGACCTGGGACTTTTGCAGGCGTTCAGCTTTAAGGTAGCCAGCTGGCTCCACCACAAGAGAGGAAATGGGAAGAGTGTCTGCAAGAAACTTGCAGAGAAGCAGACTGCGTAGTTTTACACTGGTATGCAGTGGTCAGAACGTCTGTCAAATCCATTTGATTTGGAAAACACAAACAGCAAAGACATTCCAAGGGACCTGCAGGAAGCAATGGGTTCATCAGCATATCATTAAATGTGAGTTCACACACAGCCAGGGCACCATTCTTTGCAGACAGTTCATGGCAGACACTATCGCTGTCACCAAAGTACAATCAAACTGGGATTTCATTGGAGATTTTCAGCCCCTTTGAAAATGGGTTACTATCCTGAAAAAGCTGGCAGACTTATCCAAGGCATTCTTTTTCATTGGAAAGTGGTTGAGCTTTCTCTGATGCCATGCTGAGAGGGATTCTGTATTCTCATGATGCTTTCCTCCCTGCAATATTTTAAAGTTTTCATGCTGCAAATAAGTCTTGCGGAATCACGTGATAATCTTTCTGCCAAGACTACAAGCTGCATGATGCAGTGTGACTGCGACAGGTACAATGCACACGCAGCCATGACTTGAAGTAAAGGTAAAGGGACCCCTGACCATTAGGTCCAGTTGTGACCGACTCTGGGGTTGCGGCGCTCATCTCACTTTATTGGCCGAGGGAGCCGGCATACAGCTTCCGGGTCATGTGGCCAGCATGACTAAGCTGCTTCTGGCAAACCAGAGCAGCACACGGAAACGCCGTTTACCTTCCCGCCAGAGTGGTACCTATTTATCTGCTTGCACTTTGACGTACTTTCGAACTGCTAGGTGGGCAGGAGCTGGGACCGAACAACGGGAGCTCACCCGCTTGCGGGGATTCGAACTGCCGACCTTCTGATCGGCAAGTCCTAGGCTCTGTGGTTTAACCCACAGCGCCACCCGCGTCCCTCATGACTTGAAGTAATAAGTCATTAATATTGACAGATTGGCAGCACAAGTGGCAATGGTTGCCATTTCCCCATGAAAATCTGCATAGGAAAAAAATGATTTGAAATAGATTCCTCTGCACACAGATGTCACACATCCCTGGTGGGCAGAGGGAGGGCAAGAATCTCTCCCTCAAGCCCCTTCTCTCTCCCCTGCTCCCTGCATCTCTTATCTTATCTTCATCAATCTCCCTCTCTCTGTCAATATATAGACAGTGGAACTTCCCAAGGGAAGGACAGCACTAGAATTTGCTGATGCAGGATATACTGTGGCTGACAGATGTGGAGGAATCCCTGAAGCATCAATCAGCATTGCCCAGAAACCACAGTCCAAAGCTGGAGGATGCTTGTATAAGGAACATCACTCTGGAGCAGAGTAGCAATTAACTCTCAAGCCAATAGTGCAGCAGCCACACATTATCTCTCCCTAGAGATTAGAGATGGCTTCTCACTTCACAGTATACATTCACATGGTCTAGGCCAAAGCCAGCCATCATTCCAGGCTAGAGAACGAGCATGTGTTTCTAAAGAAAACAAACAAGAAAGGGTGGTAACCTCCGCAATTATTGCACAATTCCCTCTGGTCAGAGGCTCGGCTAAACATTTACATTTTAGCCATAGGAAGAACCGCACTTGATTTCCTTGTGGATAAAATACACATCCTAATTACACACTTCCTTGGGAGAAGGAGCCATCCAAATCATCTGAACGTGCTTCCTGGCTGGGAAGCCTTATATGGGAAGCTGCCTGATCCTGGCTCAGACCATTAATCTATTTAGCTCAGTAGTGTCTACACAGATTGGCAGTGGCTCTCCAGGGTTTTGGGCAGGCATCTCCCAGCCCTCCCTGGAGATGCCAGGGACTGAACCTGGAACTTGATGCATGCAAAGCAGATCCTCAGCAGGTACCCCTGCTGGTATGCTCTGGCTGGGTGCAGGAGTTCTATTCAAATCATATGGGGGGGGGGCTAGTTCTTTTGTTGACTCTAGTGGGAGTTTTCCAACTAATGCCACACTTTTTGCAGGAGTGAGAAACATACCTTCATCAGAAGTGGGACTTGCCCTCAATAAAGCATTGGGTTTTGACTAAGGTCTGCTTCCCTGCCCGTCACCCTTCCCTTATGCTGGTTTGGGTTTTGCTAGCATACACGTTATATCTGCAGCACCCTCCTGCCAGCCGAGGAGTATTGCTGAATCAGTTTTTCCTGCAAGTCTTGCATTGTACTCCACCATGGGGAGTTGGAACAATCCTATCCTCAAGTCTGTATCTGTCAGGGGCTGGCTGGCCGATGAGGAGTGGTGGGAGGTTTCAGCTGGAGAACCCCCTAGGGAAACCTCAGAAGACGAAGGTTCAGAACCGGGGGTGGGGGGGTGGGACACAGGTCAGAGGATGAAGGGAGGTGGGACAGAATGGTAGCATGCTGAACAAGCAACAGGCTTGAGTGAGAGAGAGGAAGAAGGGGCAGAAAGCACTGCAGACCTAGGACAGCGGAGGAGGAGGTGGTGTCTGAGCCTGAACAGATGCACAGGAGCCTGCCAGTCCTACTGTATTCAGCCTCCTTCCTTATCTCCAAGGACATGGAGAGATTTGTATGTAGCAGAGCAAAGAGTACAGAGAGCACAGAGAGCCCCTCCCCAATGGTTCGGGAGGAAACGTAGGGGGGAGTGGGAGGCACAGTTCTGGCAACTGCTTTCCTGGGGCCAGTCTTGCCATAGGTTTATCTGCTTGAATTCTGTTTCCTTGAATAAAGAATAAAGATACTGCTTGTATCTGAGTCTTCTTACTTACTTATTCAAACCTTTATTAGGCATTATACAAATAAAACGATAAAAGAGAAAGAAACATATAAAAGCCTTGAGATATAAACAGAAAGGCAGCAGTTGGCTACATACATATATATATATATACATATAAAATCAGTGGTTTTCCTTGTTAACCTGCTCCTTGGAGGACTGCTACCAAAAACTCGGCTACCCCCGCCGTTACCCTTTGGTCAACGTCGGATAGGCAGAATCCCACACATTCACCTTGTTGGGGCTCCAGACCACCCAGAAGAGGGGACAGCACGCGTTGACGGAGCGTACTGTACAATGGGCACTGAAAGAGAATGTGCTCTACCGTGTCCGGGACATTCATAGAACATCTGCAGAATCTCTTATTTCTAGGGATGTTTTGATATCTTCCCCTGACAAATGCTGAGGGAAAAACATTCAAACGGGCCAGCATAAAAGCCCTACGTTGGGCTGGAATTATTAATTTGGTGACGTAATTGGCTCTGCTATCTAAGATATTTAAATCATAGAATATGGGCGAACAAATTTTGTTTACAGCTGCCATAATATTTTGCCTCTCGACATCCTTTAGTCTAGTTAGGATATTATGGAAAATGTATTGCTCATTAGAATTGTACAGGGGCTCCAGCTCGATGCCTAAAGATTCAATCTTTTTTTCGAGGTACTGATACCATCTTGATTTGTAGGAGTCTTTGAGCAAATCAGCGAGCAGACTTGATGGAGGGCAGCGAAAATGGCAGCGTAACCAGTATTTTATTGAGGTGGACCAGGCCCAATATTCCATTGTGTGTATGCCTATTTCTGCACACATTGTTTCATATTTGATCACAGCTGGGAGTCCAAGAATACGTCTCAGAAAGCTGGAGTGAATCTTTTTTAGATCACTATTATATGCTTGGACCCATAGCGGGATTCCATAGAGTATCTGGGATTGCACTTTTGTTTGGAATATCTGATTGGCCGCAGGAATAAATTGATTGCCTTTCTGATAATAAAAACGGGCAACAGTTGATGAGGTGCACTTTGCCTGTTTTATGGCATTTGTGCAATGATTTGCCCACCCTAAATTGCTCTGGAATAAGATTCCCAGATACCTATAGATTTTCACTTGTTGAATTTCCTGCCCTCTTATTTTCCATTTCTCTAATTTCCAACCATTCGAGAAGACCAAAATTTTTGTCTTCTCGTAATTTATAGAGAGCTTGTTACATTCGCAGTAAAGGATCAGAGAAGATATAAGGCGTTTCAGACCCAAGCTCGTTAATGATAGTAGAACAGCATCGTCTGCGTATAATAATAGAGAAACTGGTTTCTGATTAAGTTTAGGGGCATGTGATTCTATTTTTTGAAGGTGATCTGGCAAATCTGATAAAAATAAATTAAATAGGAAGGGGGCAAGAATACACCCTTGTTTTACCCCTTTCGAGTTTGGGATGTCTGATGAAAGGTGACCTTTGGTGTTAAGTTTGACTTGACAGATATTGGAAGAGTATAAATTTTTTATTAGGATCAATAAGCGCTGATCAATTTTTAATTCTGCGAGTTTCCTCCACAGCTTTGGGCGGTCAATTGAGTCAAATGCACCACGAAAATCTACAAAAGCAGCATATATCTTAGATTGCCTTTGAGATCTGTATTTTTCAACCAAATGCATAAGTATAAGGCAATGGTCTAATGTAGAGCAACCTTTGGAGAAACCTATTTGTTCTTTCCCTGGTAAATTTAGATTTTTCATCCAGGTAAGGAGTTTAGATAAAAGGTGCTTAGCGTAGATTTTCCCTATCACTGATAATAGGCTTATCGGTCTATAATTCCTTGGTTCTTTTGGGTCGCCATTTTTAAAGATTGGGATAATTATTGATCTTAACCATATCTCAGGTATGATCCCATATTTATCTATGAGAGTAAACAATTGAGCTAAGGGTTCTGCCCACCAATCTATATAGGTCTTAAATAATTCTATTGGTAGACCGTCTGGCCCAGGAGATTTCCCCGATTTGAAATTTTTAACTATCTCTCTAATTTCCTCTTCTTCTACCCTTGGCCACTCCTGGAGTTTATTGATTTTATTTTTAGTGGTTTCATTTCCTTTAAGTTCACTGTGTAGATTGTTAAATACCGATGTAAAATATTGGGACCATTTGGATTCTGCAATTGGTGGTAGAGTTAGTTGATTTTCGGGTTTCAATCCTCCGTACACTAGGTTCCAGAACGCTTTGTTATTTTTACTCTGAATTGAGTCGAGTAATTGTAGCCATTTTTGGGTTGCATATTTCTGTTTCTTTTCGGCCAGAATGTAATGATATTTTCTTTTTTCATCAAGATAAGAGGGCTCTAGTTTAGTGCGATTATTTTTAAATGTTTGGCGCAGTTTTCTTTTTAGCTGGAAACATTCATCGTCAAACCAAGGGCTAGCGCTATGTTTAAGTACCCAAACTTTAGGTGGAGTACTAAGTTCTACGAACATTTGGAAGATCTCATTATAAATTTTCGGAATATCGCTGTAGGAATTAGTGGTCTTTAAGTTGGATAATACTTGTTTTCTCAGGTTGGCTGTAAGTTTTTGCCCCACTACTGCACTCATTTCCTGGGACCATTTTAATTGGGTCATTTGTTTGTATTGAGAGGGTTCTATAATATTGTGCTTAGTTATCTTGGTTTCATCCTTTAAGTTAATAGACAACAATAATGGCTGATGGTCGCTTTCAGTACGCGTTCCAATTTTGAGGTCCATGATCGAATTTATAATATTATAAGGGACAAGAATATAGTCGATGACACTGCATCCTCGGGGGGAGAAGTATGTAAACTCCCCGCTTCTATCGCCTTTTGTTGAACCGTTCACAATCTGCAAATTAAAGTTGTTACATAATTCAAGTAGGCGTAAGCCTTCGTTGTTTACAACCCTATCTCTGGAGAATCGTCCTATTTTCAAGGCATGTGCGATATCATTATCAGTATTCCAATTTAGTTTGCTACATAGTTGTTCATTGTTGGTTCCCACTCTGGCATTAAAATCACCTGCTATTATCAATGAGGCATTTGGGTATTTATCGGTCAAATTTTCTATATAAAAGGTTAGTTGTGACCAATTTTCACTGTTGCTGTTGTTTTTGGATGGGGGGATATAGACATTTACAAGTAGCAAAGTATCGTCTTTTTGGGTTAAAAGTAGGGCTTGTGCAAGTGGCAAGCATTTTTCTAACTGCTTGATTTCAAACCCTAAGTTGTCTTTGATCATACAACAGAACCCTGCTTTCGGCCGGCCCTTCGTGTTTATTTTCAATGCTGAACCAGCCCTGACAATATCCCATGTAACGACAGGATAGAAACTTATGTTCATACATCCCTGTTTCTTTCTTCTAGGGCTTGTTCTGAATGAACTATACTTTGGGTTTCATTCAGGTGTGACATCGGATGTAAGGACTGCAGAAAAGTGACGGCCTTACTGGTCAATCGTTGAACCCAAACTCTGCTTTAGCCCTTGTGAAACTGAATGCTGATCTAGACGCTCCCCTTATACATAAGGGCTTAACTGCCATGCTGTTTACTGCTGCCTGTTTAGAGATTGCCTCTCATTGGAAAGACTCCAAAGATCCATCTCTGATGGGATGGGAAGGGAAAATTTGGGATCTGGCTCTTCCTGAGCATTTGATGCAACACAGAAAGGGTGTCAGAGGCCAAACTAAACACGATCATTTTGACAAGGTATGGTTCCCATATATCAGCTATGTAAACAGAAGTGATGTTAATGTCAGACCTCCAGCCACTCATGCTTACTTATGGTGAGGTTTTGTCACGGATAGTTGAAGTCTTGGCAAAGTATTCAATGACTTAGTTATTTGACAGTCTCCCAGCTCCACTTTTTTTCTTGTATGCGACCAATGTATACATGTAACACCCTACAGGTTTTGTTGGTGTTTATTAATGTCATTTTAATATAAAACCAATAAAATGGTAAATAAAGCAGCCTCAAATTTCTGATACCATTTTTGTGATACAGCGTGGGAAGCCAGGACTCAAGTATCAAGTCCATGGTGAGATCTATGAGCAACAGTGCAATGCATTGTTGCCCCCTCCAATCATCACTTACTAAACACATTTTGGAAAGTCTTCGTTGTGTGGATGCTGCCAGATTGTCAGTATTTTGCATGTGGGATTCAAGTGCATACCAGAAGTTTAGGCTTGCACAATTAAAGTGGACCAAAGGACTCTGTCATCCCAGCACGACAAATCCGCTCCCCCCCCCAAATGACTTTTAGTGGTTCAGAAATGCACTACAAATCGTGGGATGAACAAATGATTGCAGAGGGTTTACCAGGCTTCTCTTTAATCAAATCTCTGGAAGATCTAGAGGAATGCTTGTTGCCCTATAACCATCCCATAAACAGAGCACACGCTCAGTAAAGACTGGACAGAGTATTAATAACCTTGTAAGCTTTGTGCAAGAAAATCAGGATGAATGATGCATGGGTCAAGAGGCCATCCAAAGGAGCGCAGGGATACTGTCTTTCAGGGAATCTAACAGCTCGTGCAAAGGGGAGAGTTGGTCCAAACGTGACCTTTTGGTAATTTTATAGCACATATCAGGACTTTTGCCAATCAATCCAGTCAATCCTACTTCTAGTTTTTGGAACTAATGTAGCCAACATTTCAAATTACCGCAAGAATATATTCACTTTGATCTGCGAGGTTGCATAGCAGAGAAGGAAGCACTAAAGAGAAACATTATGCAAACAAAAGCCAATGTCTTGGTCCTATGTGAGGAACAAGAGACTTGCAATGTCTGAAATCAATAAAGTCCTAAATCGAGCTAATCAAGTAATTGTTTCAGAGAAGGGAACTGGTGGATTGGTTTGGATAGTTTAAAGCAGTTCGTTTCCCTTGTGGTAAATCACAACATAGTGAAAAGGATCATGTAGCAAATTACTGCACTGGAAACAGAGGTTACAGTAATTAATGCATACCATTGTAACTCTTGATTAAAGAGGTCCTTTTACAACAAGCTGTGTCTGCACAACTTGTCTGGCTCATACCAAGGACAGCAATATAATAAAAAAACAAAACAAAACAGTATTTCTGTTAATGCTAACATGCAGAAATGTGTTTCCAAAAAGGTTTCCTTTGCCAAGCAGGGAAGGGGGGTGGGATGTATTTCACTGAACAGAAATTATTCTCTCCCAGTTCCAGCCAACAAGATTTTGGATCACTTCCAGATGGAATCTGGACTTTGAAGCAACAATATCCCTGTTGAGAGCACATTGTATATCATAAGGTATTTAGCCAAAAGGGCATGGAAATGTAATTCATAGCCTCAAGTGCACTCAAGTTCAAAGAAGGTGGTTTTGTGGGTTCTTCTCCCCCCCCCATTTGTTTTCCCTTAATGTAACCAACACGTTTTCAAGAATGAGATATAATAACAGCATGAATACAAGCACTGATTGAGGTCCTAGATTTTAGGAGATACAGTAGTGCCTCGCAAGACAAAAAGAATCCGTTCCGCGAGTCTCTTCGTCTTGCGGTTTTTTCGTCTTGCGAAGCGAGCCCATTAGCAGCTTAGCGGATTAGCGCTATTAGCGGCTTAGCGGGCTTAGCGGATCAGCTGATAAGCGGCTTAGCGGCTTAGCGGATCAGCTGTTAAGCGGCTTAGCGGATCAGCTGATAAGCGGCTTAGCGGCTTGGGAAAAAGGGGGAGAGGAAAAAACCCCCACAGGAACTTGCAAGACATTTTCGTCTTGCGAAGCAAGCCCATAGGAAATTCGTTTTGCGAAGCACCTCCAAAACGGAAAACCCTTTCGTCTAGCGGGTTTTCCGTCTTGCGAGGCATTCGTCTTGCGGGGCACCACTGTATAGCGTAGGAGCCTCTAAGAAACAGCAACATCTGTGACCCTGTTCATACTCTAGACAAAATGGGCACCATCAACATGTGGTGGAGCAGGAAGATCACACCTGTTCATTCTGATCCTAACCCTGCCTTGCCTCCGTGCATTGGAAACAACGTACAAACAACGCATGTGTATGTAGTGCTCAAAATATTTTAGTTCATGTATTGTTTCAGAAAGTGCGGATTTGATAGGTTCAGCTATAAATACAAATCAAATTGAATGTCTCCTCCATCCCTAGGCTAGATGGGCAAATAATATTATAATAATATAATATAATATAATATAATATAATATAATATAATAATAATATAATAATATAATATAATGCATATATAATATAATATAACTTCCTACATGTTTCCAGTGATGCCAACCGAAAGTACAGGTTTTAATGTTTAAAGCCCTCCAGAAGGATCACCTCCTTCTATGTATATTTTCCCAGACCTCATAGTCATAATTGGAGGCCCCTGTTTGAACGTCCATGACTAGATTCAGAGGGTGGCTGCTTGCAAGAGAATCTAGTCTGTGGTCTGTTCTGCAGAACACCCTCCCAAGAGAAGCTCCCCTTTTCAGTGCTAGGTGAAGGGTATTTAAGAACTTTTTAGAGGCTTTTAAGGCGTTGACAGTTCTGAATTTTTGCAAGTTTTAACTCTGCTTGTTGTGCTGTGAGTAGTACTGGTTAATTTTAAGCTCTTCTGCCATTTGGTTTTATGCCGCATTTGTATTTTTGTCATTTTGGGTTCCTTATGTCAATTTCTGAAGAGAGAACTTTGATTATGGGGTGGTTTGGAAATATTGGAAATAAATATGTAAAAGGCCTTTAATCCCAGCCAATGTACTCAACAATTGTTTTCATGTGAAAGGAGGTACAGAGAGGAACCGAGAGGAGCCAGTCCAGTGATGGCCATTAGCCAACAGCAGCAGGATTTGACACATGTATTTCCGGCTGCAAAAGGAACCACAAGAGCAAACTGGTGCTCCGCACGAATATTCCCAGGCTGAAAACTTCCCTTCAGGATCTGGAGCTGCCTGTGCAAAAGGGAAAAGGGAAGCCTCTGGTTTCCCATCTGTGCCCTGGACAGATGATCAAAGGCTGGCACTGGTGTTGACAATCTGGTGATAAGGCTTTGGATGAAGCTTTCCACTGTGGGGGAACAAACAGAAATGCCAGCCCCCTCCTGTGGTATTTTGCTGTGCCAGTGCAGAACTCCCATAAGGGAAGGGAAAGCCTTAGGAGGAGAAGGGTGTGTGTGTTGGGGCTTGGTGCAACTCCTGCAGCCAAGCTCTTTGTTCGCCACAGTGCTGCCACCGCATCGTGTGGTGTTTGCAACCACTCAAGTAGTGCTCTAGAAGTTGCTGGACTCCAATTCCCATCACCCCTGACCGCTGGCCATGCTGTCTGGGGCTGAAGGGACCCGGAGTCCAAGAATACCTGGAGTGCTGCAGGTTTCCCTATTTTTCGACTAAAGATTCAGGTAGGAGTTGTGTAAAGCAAAGGCCTTCTTATGAAGCAAGCAAAAGAGAGAGAAAGGAAGAACTCCAGATGCTAAACATGTAGTTTATTATAAACCCAGTGTCTTTTCGCAGCAGTATTCAAGAGTTATGCAGTATTCCTTCAGCATGAGAACTGTTGCTAAAAACATGCTCCTGAAGAAAGAATTTTCCAAAATTCATTGGGCTTATAATAAACAGCACCTGGAGTTCTTTCTCTTCCATGGGGCCATACCAGTTTTGTGGCTATTTTTCTACCCTTAGTAAACAAGCCTTCTCCAAACTCCTCACTCTCTGTCTCCCTCCTGTCTTGGTGCTGTCTGCATGTCCAAGGACTCAGCTAGACTAGTAAAGAAAAAGTGAATTATATGCGTTGTATATGCCATATAGTAAGGGACGCGGGTGGCGATGTGGGTTAAACCACAGAGCCTAGGACTCGCCAATCAGAAGATCAGCAGTTTGAATCCCCGCGATGGGGTGAGCTCCCGTTGCTCGGTCCCTGCTCCTGCCAACCTAGCAGTTCGAAAGCACGTCAAAGTGCAAGTAGATAAATAGGTACCACTCCGGCGGGAAGGTAAATGGCGTTTCCGTGCACTGTTCTGGTTCGCCAGAAGCGGCTTAGTCATGCTGGCCACAGTACCCAGACGCTGTGCGCCGGCTCCCTTGGCCAATAAAGCGAGATGAGCGCCGCAACCCCAGAGTCAGTCACGACTGGACCTAATGGTCAGGGGTCCCTTTACCTTTATATGCCATATAACATTGTGCCACCAGATGGCGATGTGGAGTCCTGTTTTTCTCTACCTGTTTTCCCTGTTTAAAATTACAATGCTTTAAACTGAAATGCTTCTTTGGTGTGTCTAGATCCAGCCCAAGTCACTAAGGTTTTTCCCCTGCCTGCTACTTCCACAACTGTCCTGTCACCAGGGAAAGAACTGCCCACCTGCGTTGTTGTACCTATTATATTAATTTGTGGGTAGCTTTCCACACGAGTCTCGAGCCAATTCAAAACAACTAAAAATAGCTTTAAAAACAATACCAAACCCACCCACTCCAGCAAGTAAGATATACAGAATAAATACTTAAGCTGGAAAAGCTGGTAGGATTAAAAAAAATGTCTCAAATTGTTTCCAGAAAGGACAAATCTCAACAGGGATGCTGTTCTCCAGAATGGGGGTGGCAGCAGAACTGCTGACAGAAACCCTATACTAAGAAGTAAAGAACTGTCTGGGGAATCTGTGCCCTCCTCCGATGTTATTGGACTAAGCCCACCAGCCCTAGGCCAGTGGTTGAGGTATCACCTGAGTTGTGCTCTAGCCACACATGGAGGACCACAGTTTCCCCATCCTTTAGAACCTCCTCGTGACTTCCTGACACTGAGGGACTCCACAAAAGGCCATCCTTCACAGGGACTGGCCCACTATGTAGGTGGCACACGCTTCTCCTTTCCACCTGAGAATGCAGGTGAGTTGAGCAGGGTAGGGTGGTGTTCACAAAGGGGATACAGCTCTGGGGGGCTCTCATGAATAAGCCAAGCCTCATAATACAGGCCTTGACAGGCAGCAAGCGAGCTTGTCAGCTCCTTTGTCTCGCTCTGCAAATGGTCACTGCTTTGTTCTTTCACCCCTCTGCACTGATGCAGGATGGACGCTGGGGACAGGCCAAACGTCTTCCTCTGAGCTACTTCTAGGATGCAATTTTGCCATTTCAGATCTCGCCTTAATCTTGTTTGCACTCCTCTTAGATACCATTCCACTGGATTATCTCCATGGTGATTCTTTAACCATCTGGTGTTCCTTTTGTCATTTGCCGTGGATTATTTTAGGGTTTGAAGAAGCATTTCTAAATGAGAAGTGTGAGGGTGTGTGTGCTTAAAATAGACCCCACTCTCAGATTGTCTCTTACATTTCTCTACTCTTCTTTCCTCTTACTCTAGGAGAAACAATGTCAAAACAAATTAAAAATGCCACAAATAAAAAGATAGCCGGCATTTTGAGCAAACCATTTGCTTTCCTTTCCAGTTCCATTTTTCCCCTAGCACACCCTCCAGAGGCTTTTCATAATTAAGCAAGTCTCATGTTGCCATCTTTTAAACTCACCCTGCTCCTCTGCCTTTCAAAGCAGTCTGACACACAGGAATTGAAGTGATGCCAGGGCTTTTTTCCAGCTGGAACTCAATTCTGGCACCTCTCGGTTGGGCACCATTGCCATGATAAGAGAACAAGAGAGGTATTTGTGGTGAGTTCCGGCACCTCGGTTTCTAGAAAACCAGCACTGAGCAACCCTTTTCTTGGCATGAAGACATGATGCATTTCTGCTGTTAAATCTGTCAGGCTTCTGTTAAAAGGCACAGGAGCATGCCCAGTAAAAAAGGTGGTAAGACTGCTTATCAAAGACTGCCAATAATGTGTACTCTATCCCACATATAGGGACGCGGGTGGCGCTGTGGGTTAAACCACAGAGCCTAGGACTTGCCAATCAGAAGGTCGACGGTTCGAATCCCCGCGACGGGGTGAGCTTCCGTTGCTCGGTCCCTGCTCCTGCCAACCTGGCAGTTCGAAAGCACGCTAAAGTGCAAGTAGATAAATAGGTACCACTCCAGTGGGAAGGTAAACGGCGTGTCCGTGCGCTGCTCTGGTTTGCCAGAAGCGGCTTAGTCATGCTGGCCACATGACCTGGAAGCTGTACGCCGGCTCCCTCGGCCAATAAAGCGAGATGAGCGCCGCAACCCCAGAGTCGGTCACGACTAGAACAAATGGTCAGGGGTCCCTTTACCTTTACCTATCCCACATATTCCTTTTGTCCAAGGCATAAGTTTCACTCATCCTTCTCTCTAGGGGTGAACTAGCACTGTCATCCATATGAAAGCCAAGAATTTTGTGGCTCAGCTCCATCCTGCCTGCCTCTATAACGTTTTATTTTCCCACATGCAAGCACCTCCTGGTATAGAAAAAATATATGAAATGCCTCCCTCTGGCTTCCTATTTGGATTCTGGCAGCAACTGAGGCTGGGCAGGGCACCATAATTCAAAACCTCAGTCTCCCCTGCCCCACACCTTCCCCCATACCAGTACTCTCCTGGAAAAGACAGCAGGGCTGGATCTAGACACATCAAAGAAGCGTTTCAGTCTAAAGTGTTGCAAATTTAAACAAGGAAAACAGGTAGAGAAAAATGGGAGTCCACGTCACCATCTATTGGCACAATGTTATATCGCACATACAACACATACAAATCATAGCTGTCAACGTTTTCCTTTTTTTAAGGGAAATTCCTTTATTCCGAATAGGATTCCTCGCAAGAAAGGGGAAAAGTTGACAGCTATGATACAAATTGCTTTTTCTTTACCAGTCTAGCTGAGTCCCAGTTTACATCCAAGTATTAATGGCTACTTTAGAAAGTATTTTCATTGATTTCAATGGAGATTACTCCAAACAAACAGACCTCAATGTTAATTACTAGAGCAGACAACAGATTGAGCACATATTTCCCCTGTGGTTAGGGATGGGGAAGAAATTTGATTAAGTTCATACTTAAAGGTGAATGTTCTAAATTCACAGTTTCTGAAACAATGCACAAACTGCATTTGAAATTTGCACTTCTCTGAATTTTGCAATGTGGTTTTCCAGCAGAATAATGTGTACAAAAACACACAGACTGAGGCAAAAGGTGCATATATCAGTGAATATAACACAAACATGCATTATATTAAGGAAATGTGTTTTGGCAAAGGGTGTATATTAGGCAACACTGCATACAAAATGGTGGCAGACGAAGGTGATTGACTACATGGGATTAGCAGAGATGACGAGCAGAATCCGTGACCAAGGGAAAGAGACGGCGGAGGAAGATTGGAAGAAATTTAAACTTTATCTTAAAAATTCTTGTAAAATCAGTGAGTGTTAAAATGTTTTGGGAAAAGCATAGCAGATTTGCAGCGATAAAGGATTGGATATGAGGAAAGAAAAGGGTTAAAGAAAGGAACTAATAAGTAACTAAGACCAGGGGTTGCTGGAAAAATTTAAAATAAGAATGCAGAAAAGGGAGGCATGGGGAAGTCGTTGAAATTGGGTTTATGAAAAAATTTTATGAAATTATACATGTTTATGTGTTTGTATGTCAGTGTTTGTTGTTTGTATGTCTTATATTATATGTTAAAAAACTAATAAAAATTTTATAAAAAAAAAACACTGCATACAAAATGAGCTTTTTAAGAGAAACACTAATTTCGAAAGCTAATTTTTTTGGGTTTGGGGGTGGGACCACAAATTGCTGCAGAAATGTAGAGAACCAAAAAAAGAGAAACAGAAAAAACTGAAATTTATCCATCCATCCATCCCCACCTCTGGTGGTCCCATTTATATTTGGTAAGGGCAATATCCAAGCAAATTAAAACATATTTAAGGATGCAGTCCCATGCACACCTATGAGACAGTTCTCTCAAATTCAGAGGGATCTACACCTGAGCACATATGCATGGGATCAGGCTACAGGTTCAGCTGATTTCAGGGGAAGAAAGGTAAGCACATATTTTATTTTCTCATTGAAATCCATTGGGTCAACATCCATGAAGCCATGAGTGTTAAAGTGGTATAGCGTTTTTAAGTGTGTGGTGTGGATGTGACCTCTATGCTGAGTAGAGCCAGAACGAAATGCATTTGGGTAAGGATGTTTTTCTTTTGAAAAACTAGTGCATCTTTTGCTAAAATGTAAAAGCACCCAGAGAACATAGAGTTGCTATCACCACCTTGTCTTGCCCTCCCCCTCCCTCCTCCTTTTGCCACATCTGCCAGTATAAAAACTTATGACAATCCAGGAGATGGGATTTTGCCTCTCCAAGAGTATGACTATACTTACTGCCCTGATGCAAAACCAAGAACTCAGCTTCTTAGGTCCATGTGTCAGAGGTAAAGGACTGCTGACAGAAGATGTAAACCCACCATCCCATTCCAAGTACAGTGGTACCTCAGGTTACATACGCTTCAGGTTACAGACTCCGCTAACCCAGAAATAGTGTTTCAGGTTAAGAACTTTGCTTCAGGATGAGAACAGAAATCGTGCTCCGGCGGCGCGGCAGCAGCAGGAGGCCCCATTAGCTAAAGTGGTGCTTCAGGTTAAGAACAGTTTCAGGTTAAGAACGGACCTGCGGAACGAATTAAGTACTTAACCTGAGGTACCACTGTACTGGCACTGCATCTGGGGACAGGGCTTTAAAAAGTGGAGTAAATTTTGGAAAACTACACTGAAGTGATTATAGCAATCATGAACAATAGAGAATGCAAGCTCTAGTGGTGATTACAGCTACATCACATTGCAATTTATACTGTGCATTTACTGAGCAATTATCCATGATTCTAATCCAAGAGACAATTACATGTCCCAGCATGAAGTCTGGTTAGAAATGTATCTAATACAGTGGTACCTCGGGTTACAAACACCTCGGGTTAGTAACACTTCGGGCTACAGACTCCGCAACCCAGAAATAGTACCTCGGGTTAAGAACTTTACCTCAGGATGAGAACAGAAATTGCATGGTGGCAGCGGGAGGCCCCATTAACTAAAGTGGCACCTCAGGTTAAGAACGGTTTCAGGTTAAAAACTGACCTCCGGAATGAATTAAGTTCGTAACCCGAGGTACCACTGTATAAGTGGACGCCAGTTATTTGCTTTCAGGCAGATTTACTGCTGATATTTAGACATGACTGCCCTCTAGTGGAACTTGCTTTCTTTCTCAAGCCATAAAAATCTGCTCTTTGTTTCCTTAACTTGCATCAGGTACACCACTGTGGTAACTGTGAGAAGAGGATACTGAATTAGTTGGACCTTTGGCCTTATCCAGCTGGACTCTTCTGGTGAAAAGGACTGAGAGCCCTGAAGATTAAAGAAGTCCTTGGAGCAGGACGCTAGAGGGATGTTGGTCTGCCTGAAAAAGGTACAATGAGGAGCGAGTGATTTATCTCTTTTCCTCCATACATAAAGAATCATAGAACTGTAGAGCTGGAAGAGACCCTGAGAATAATCTAGTCCAACCCCCTGCAATGCGGGGATATGCAGCTGTCCCATATGAGGATTGGACCTGTGACCTTGTCCTGTCTTCTTAATATCCTCTCCCATCAAACCTAGCAACAATTCTTCAGGCTTTTTTGGAAAAGTATATTTAAACATCTTTTTAAGAAGACAGACCAAAGAGTATATTTGTATGCGACGACAGCAGCTAGAGTTTTGATAGCCCCAAAGTGGAAAACACAGGAGATACCGACTGTAAAGGAGTGGCAGACAAAATTGGTCGAGTACGCAGAAATGGCAAAACTGACACACAGAATTCGCAGTCAGGAGGAGACGAAGTACCAAAAAGAATGGAGTAAATTTATGGTTTACCGTATTTTTCGCCCTATAGGACGCACTTTTTCCCCTCCAAAAATGAAGGGGAAATGTGTGTGCGTCCTATGGGGCGAATGCAGGCTTTCGCTGAAGCCTGGAGAGAGAGAGGGGCTTCAGGAGAGCCCCAGCACCAGCCCCACAAGCTCGGGGGACAGCGGGGAGGCGGAACGCCGCCATCCCACTGTCTCCCAATGTGGTTTGGAAGCTGACGGCGGGGAGACGCGTGCTTCTCCCCGCCGCCAGCCCCGCAAGCTTGGGGGACAGCGGGGAGGTGCAGCGCGCCTCCCCGCTGTCCCCGGACCTGGTCTGAAGGCTGGCGGCGGGGAGAAGAGCGCTTCTCCCCGCTGCCGGCCCCACAAGCGCCTGGGGGGGAAATAAATGTTTTTTTCTTTATTCCCCCCCCCAAAAAAACTAGGTGCGTCCTATGGGCCGGTGCGCCCTATGGGGCGAAAAATACGGTATATAAGTGAGAACTGTAGAAATTTGAAGACGTTAGCAGGACTGAAGTAAATCTTATGTCATGGTGTAATCTTTAACTAATGAAACTGTGAATTAAAGATTGGAATAAGAAAACTTGCGGAAGGTAAGGAGGGAAGTCAACGGCTCCGCGGAGCATAAAGTAGGATACATGTAATAAGACTTGATGTTTTTGTTTGTTGGTGTTGGTGTATTTAAAATGAAAACTCAGTAAAAAGCATATAAAAAAAAAGAACCTGTGACCTTGGCGTTATCAGCACCTTGCTCCAACCAACTGAGCTATTTAGTATTAGACAGTTAACTGGATTAACTGTTTGGTGACACCCTCCCACCTCCTCCCATGTAGGTTTGTGTCTGTCGAAAATATATTGTATACACTAGTTGGATTCCATTTTTAGATTTGCTGAAAGGAAATGTTTTGGAGAGGCACTGAGACTTTCTTAGAAACTTCTGACTGATGCGCCTGGTATACAAGGGGGTTGTACAATATCTGCACCAAGAGCAATACGCAGGATCTGTGTCATAGGTAGGGAGTATTATTTCCATTGACAGGAGTATTGCAAAATGTGAGGAGTGCATGTAAAAAGGAGGAGATCGTTTTAATTAAACAAGCAATATGTATTTTACTAATTTGGAATTCTTCAAAAGCATCGGTAGGTTATTTGTATGGACACACAAGCTATTTTAATAAGACAAGGAAAGCAGATGCTAAAGATGAAAAAGACTTTAGATCCACAACAGCAAGAAACATTGAAATCAAAGAGGTCAGCACACATGGAGTGCAATGAAGCTGTCCAAAGAAGGACGGAAACACACATCTCTTTTCAGCACAGAATCCCCCAGAGAACAACCACCAAGTCAAGCTTGCGCTGCCAGGTCTGCACCACAGCGCACCCTCCTGGCATAACTGCGAGTCAGTATGCACTGAACATCAAATGAGCCTGAAACCTGCCCTGACTCTCTCTTCCTTTGTCTGTCTCTCTGCTGTTGACTAGAAAAACCTCAGGGGAAAGTGCACACACAGATCCCCTGCTTCCATAAATAATGCACTCACATTTGCCATTTGTTTAGTCGTTTAGTCGTGTCCGACTTTGTGACCCCATGGACCAGAGCACGCCAGGCACTCCTGTCTTCCACTGCCTTCCGCAGTTTGGTCAAACTCATGCTGGTAGCTGCAAAAACACTGTCCAACCATCTCGTCCTCTGTTGTCCCCTTCTCCTTGTGCCCTCCATCTTTCCCAACATCAGGGTCTTTTCCAGGGAGTCTTCTCTTCTCATGAGGTGGCCAAAGTATTGGAGCCTCAGCTTCAGGATCTGTCCTTCCAGGGCTGATTTCCTTCAGAATGGAGAGGTTTGATCTTCTTGCAGTCCATGGGACTCTCAAGAGTCTCCTCCAGCACCATAATTCAAAAGCATCAATTCTTTAGCGATCAGCCTTCTTTATGGTCCAGCTCTCACTTCCATACATCACTACTGGGGAAACCATAGCTTTCACTATACGGACCTTTATTGGCAAGGTGATGTCTTTGCTTTTTAAGATGTCACTGCCTTGCCATGGCAAAGGGGCTTGAATAACTCAGAGAAGCTATGAGCTATGCTGTGCAGGGCCACCCAAGATGGACAGGTCATAGTGGAGAGCTTTGACCAAACGTGATCCACCTGGAGCAGGAACCGGCAAGCCACTGCAGTATCCCTGCCAAGAAAACTCCATGGACAAAGGCAACAGGCACATTTCCCATACATTTGAGGAATTTGCAGGGGTCCCATGCCAGATTAATTGTAGATAGGGTGAAAAAGTGAGTGGTTGACATCCCCATCATCATTTTTTAACCTGCCCTGAAGGACACTTTTGATTGCATGGGCTAGGCTACTATCAGGTCAGATGCACCTCTGAAAAGTAATAAACAAATCTGAGCACACTATTTGGACAGTTTGGAGAGCCAGTGCTGTTTAGGGGTTAAAGCAATGGACTAGGACCCAGGAATTCAGGGTGAGACTCATTGGGTGACTTAAAGCCAGTCGCAATACCTTAGCATAGCCTAATTTGTTGTTGTTTAGTCGTTTAGTCGTGTCCGCCTTTTCGTGACCCCATGGACCAGAGCACGCCAGGCATTCCTGTCTTCCACTGCCTCCCGCAGTTGGTCAAACTCATGCTGGTAGCTTCGAGAACACTGTCCAACCATCTTGTCCTCTGTCGTCCCCTTCTCCTTGTGCCCTCCATCTTTCCCAACATCAGGGTCTTTTCCAGGGAGTCTTCTCTTCTCATGAGGTGGCCAAAGTATTGGAGCCTCAGCTTCAGGATCTGTCCTTCCAGTGAGCACTCAGGGCTGATTTCCTTCAGAATGGATAGGTTTGTTCTTCTTGCAGTCCATGGGACCCTCAAGAGTCTCCTCCAGCACCATAATTCAAAAGCATCAATTCTTCTTTATGGTCCAGCTCTCACTTCCTAATAGAATCATAGAATTGAGTTAGAAGGGACCATGAGGGACATCTAATCCAACCCCCTGCAATGCAGAAATCTTTTGCCCAATGTGGGGCTTGTAGTAGCCCTGTGTTTGTATGTGTGCACACGTAAAACAAACCACACTATCCATTTAAAAATCACAATATTTTTTGGCTTCTTCCAGTATCTGGGCACTGCCAGCTCTCCCTGCCACTTGATCAATAATGCCAGGGCCCTGGCTCCTCTTCCTTGGAAAAGGCTGCATTTAGTGGGACACTGCAAAGTCTGCCCTTTTTTTTTGTATCCCACTGTAATGTGCACCACGCAAAACTGTTGCTGAACTACATGACTAGAAAGGAATGCACACAAGTCCGGATTTCTTCAACCTAACACTTGAATTGCCCTCATGGCCGTGACCTGGCAAGAATCCTATTTTAAATCAGTTCTTTTCCCAGGAAACAATTTAAACAGACTCGCTCAGCAAACAGATGGCAACTGAAAAAGCTGACACAAGGTGGACATTCCACAGCTGCTGCCTGTTTGAGACTTGTGACAAATAATTTTCAGGCAGAAGCAATGTTTTAATGAGAAAAGGGACAAATTCTGCAGGCATATGGTCAAATTCTAGGAGTTGCTGAACTGTTGAAGCGGTGCACCGAGGCCTGGATTAACCATTAAGCAAAACAAGCACGCGCTTAGGGCATCAAGGCAAGGGAGCACCACAGAAATTTTCCATTGCCAGATTTTTAATATTAATGGTCACAAATTGCTCTGCTGAGTGTTCGTTTTCCTGGCTGAGGTATATTAAAAATCCCAACAGAACAACTGTGCAACAAGGCAGGCTGGGTGCTTTATCTCTTCTAAGTATAGAAGCTGGTCTATTACATAAGGTTAGTTTTGAGGATCTGATATAAGACTTTGCCATTAGAAAAAGTAGGAGACAAAAATTCAAATAATACAGTGGAAGTATACAAAAATAAACATTACTTTCCATCTTACAGTAGGTTTTGTTTCATTTCAAAAAAAATATTTTATGGTTTACGATTGTTTATATTTTGAATCAGATATATATGGGGGCACCAAAGCCTTTTAAGTGCTTAGGGCCTCTAAAGGTCTTAATCCAGCCCTGGGTGCACACAATGCAATGCTGTAGGTGTGGTTTGAAGGAGACAAGTCTATCCCTTTGCTCAGTGCTTAGATGCTTTCCCAGCCCTTTGATGATGGTGCCTGCATGGATGTTTCTCCCACGGTCCTTACTAAACTAACTTCTGACACCAGCACCATTGCTTAGCTGTAGTGGGGGTGGAAAGGATAAGGGCAGTCTTTTTCTTTCTGGTAGGAGTTTCCTGGGAAAATATTTCAGGCGTAGGAAGATGCCAGTCACCTATAACTCAAGAAGGGAGCCTAATTGGCTAAATCTTTGAAGTTCCAACATCAGCAAAGAACAGTTAGGGAAGAAGGGTGTGTGTGTGTGTGTGTGTGTGTGTGTGTGTGTGTGTGTGTGTTTAGTATGTGGTATTTTTTCGTCAAGTTAGTAATATGGGCAAGAATTATTATAGAAAAGTTGCTGGGAGCAGCCCACAAAATATCAGTCCACCAATATTAGTAAATCACCGTGACACTCTCTTTTAAGCCAAAGTTGAAGGCCTGATTCATTTACACAAGCGCTTGGGAGTCCCTTCCCCGTTGCTTGGTGCCACAACACTCCAACAATGCATATGGAGGAACTTTGAGAGTGAGATAAGTGACCTAGCATCTTTCCATGCAAGCAACAAACTTAAACCATAATTTAAAATAAACTGTGGTTCAAGAAGAGTTTGGATTTGATATCCCACTTTATCACTACCTGAAGGAGTCTCAAAGCAGCTAACGCTCTCCTTTCCTTTCCTCCCCCACAACAAACACTCTGTGAGGTGAGTGAGGCTGAGAGACTTCAGAGAAGTGTGACTGGCCCAAGGTCACCCAGCAGCTGCATGTGGAGGAGCGGGGAAGCGAACCAGGTTCACCAGATTACAAGTTTACCACTCTTAACCACTACACCACACTGGCTGAACCTTCCCTGCTCCTTTCCATGCCATATATGGGAGGAAACAACACAGAGTTTGGGTCATTGTGATGTGTGAACATATCGTTGTGGCTTAGTTATCTCCAAATAAACCACCAGTGGAAGCCAAAGTTTGTTTTTGGCTTACCTCTTGAGTTTTGCATGTCATGATGAGCTAGATTCCAGCTTGTTTCCTTCCCTGGATGACACAGTTAGGAGCATTAATCATCATTGATTATGAACTACGGTTTAACATTGTGTGTTGCCTACAAGAGAAACCACTGAAGGATTGGCGTATCTTCTTAATATTTTTTTATTTGCAAATATACATGTGAAACATATTGGAAGCAAGCAGACTTCTAAAGAAGGCAGCATAACCAATGGTCCTGCAACAGATTCCTAATGAACAACAGTATCTTGCATCCACACCACCATTACTAACACCAGGGGGGGGGGACACGTCCAGCTGTCTGACTCCTTGTTCAAAATCAGACTGCAACTGCTTTCTGTTCTACCACACATATAGGCAGAAACTGGTCTCAGAGCCCAACCTGCAGGTAGACTGCCCATTCAGGAAATGTCTCCTAATAAATCAACCAATCATCCTTGACCAAGCAGCCAGCTTAGCAAAATATGGCCAACTTTTTCTTGATCGGCAGTTCTGTTGAGCTATATCTGATGCAATAGAAAAAGTTAATTTACCAGCATGCAGCCTTGTTTGCTTTGGCTTTTTGAGGCATTTCAGGCAACTTTCTGAGAAGGAGCTCTGGTGTTACTCATTGGATTTTGTCCCATAATCTGTGGCTTGGATAGTTTCAGGAAGGAACTGAGGAAATTTGCTGTTTGGGAAACCAGGTGTCTGCCCAACAGCCTCCTATTAACCAGGAATCTCCAAGGCTCTGTATTTTGGAAATGTCATGATTATAGATTGCAGGACTGCTGGATTTGAACAGGTTTGCTATCCATCTGGCTTTCTTTCCAGGTCCTGCCCCCATTTCCTTCACAGCAGTTTGACACATTAAATAAGCAGACAAAGATTTTCCTGGTATGAAGCTAGAACGACAGAGAATATTTCACTTGATCAATTGGTGCATATCAGACTGATGCAAAAGGCAAAGGACCAGAACTACTTAAAAGCTGCAACCTGACAAGGCACTCTGAGAATTTTTATTGTATAAAACAGCTGATAAATGTAATCAGCAGCAGAAGCAGCAACCTTAGGTTTGAAAATCTGTTGACCTCTGGTGACAGGAGTGGTGAGAGAGAAAACTAAAGCACTGACACCTATTGATCAAACTACGGTATATTAGATTTGCACACACACATAAAAACCTGAAAAGTCATTGTTTCTCTACTAAAGAGGTAGAAACTAATAAATTTGCTGGTCTTGGGTTCAGATTGCTGTAAACATCTGGTACAATTTGATCAGGAGGTTTAAAATTTTATAGTTCCCTTTCCCACAATCACATTACTGTACTAAAGATCAGAAACAACAGAGGGTTATCAGAACACATGTTTATGGGAAGGCTAACCACATTTTGCAGATGGTACAGATAAATGTTCAGGAAGTATAAAATTAATAATAATAATTATAATATTGCTGAGCTGTGTGAAAGTCTAAACAGCCTAGGCAATGCTTTTATGCTCCCTTCTCCAGGTTCGCATAATTACCGTTAATTTGTTATCGATAATGCATTTCTTGATTAAAAAACATTGTTTTTTAAAGAAAAAGCCAAGAATGGCTCACCTCATTATATGGATAGGGAATTTCACTGGAAGGAAGTCAATTTTAAATCTCCCCCAGGGCAGAAGTCAGAATTACCCACAGAAATAAATGGGGCCATCTAACCAACATCTATCCAATCTGGAAGTTTCATCCAAACTTTTCTATCTTTGTGGCTAAAATAATGTCTGTCTTTCTGTGTGTCCTAGAATTCCCTTTCTTCTGCAGCTTATTTCTTATAGAGGCAATAGTTTAAGAGTCACAATCCCATATGTTTTAAAGAAAGACAGAACTCAAAATTAAAATGTCACTCTACTGCCCGATAGCTTCCTTTCTGTTAGTCAATTTGTTTGGGTTTTTCTCTTAATCGCTTGGGAGACCCAAGGGGTTGGTTTTGGTTGGTCATCCCATCGGCTGGGTCAAGGTTGGGACCTGGTAATTTAGGGTGGGTAGGGAATTAGGATTTGGCAGATTTTGGTGCAGGAGAGAGAAGACAGCTGGCTTCAGGTTGAAGCTGTACAGAACAATGTATCTTCTGGTGAACCACCCCATATACTGGTGGACTGTGACATGCTCACCTGGCAATAGCACCGGACAGTAGCAGTGCTTCAAGAAGTACTGGGTGCCCGTGAGCTGCCGTTTTAACTTCCCAAAGTACCCCATATAAATAAAATAAACTTCTAGAGGAAACACAACCCTGAATGAGTGCCGGAAACCCCTGGAATTTCGCTACTGCTCGGCAGAGATTGGGGTGGCATGTAACAATAATTAGGGTGCGAGGAAGATCACAGCCTTTGCGTCAAAATCATGCTTATTTCAGATTCTGCTCAAGCAAGAAAACCATGAAACCATACCTTCTTTGATTTTGTCTTCCCCTTCCCCGTTTATGTGTGCTATGAATGGGCATTACTCATCTGGAAACATTTTGCACTTTAATGCCACAGGAAACTCCAGAACAGCATTTGGAAAGCTGTTAAATTGCTATCACCAGCTGAAAACAGCAGTGCTGTCCCTGTGTTTGCTGAATAAAATTGTTAAGTGCCAAGGGGATTCATGTTTTCTCTGACTCATCCATATGTCTATGAACTCCTGGGGTTTAACCATTGGCTACCAAGAACATCCAGTTCCTCCTAAGAAATGGGGGGAGAAGAATAATGAGATGGTCAAAGCTCCTAAAATCTGAATTTCTTTGTAACTAGTTCTTCAAACTGCTATTTACAGAGAATTGCAACTTAAGAACTTAACATAGAGTCCTGCTGTATCAAACCAAGACATCTCTCTTGCCTAACATCCTGTTTCCCACAATGTTCAACCAGATGCCTCCAAGAAGCATAGCTGTCAACCGTCCCTTATTTGGTGGGAAAGTCCCTTATCCCAGCCCTGTGTCCTGCTGCTGTCCCTTATTGATGATGTTCCTTAAATTTCCCAGGTTTCAAAGGAAGCAGCTCCTCTCCCTCCCTCCCTGCCGGCCAGGGAGGCTCCAACTGTGGTGCTTGGCTGCGTTGCTCGCCCAATAAGGAGTCTAAGAACAACTAGGGGGGTGGAGCTTGCATGCCTTGTGCCGATCAAATTGGCCGTGTTGCCTGGGGACTCGCCTTTGCTCAGCGCTTCCCAGTGGAGAGGTGACGGTGGTTTTCCTTGCTGCATCCCCTTTGCCGGGTTGCTGCGCTGTGGGAACCACCTCTTGAGGCTTTGTTTGGCTGCTGGCTGGGCCTTCTGCCTTTGGCACGGAGGGGCTCAGAAGTTGAACATACCTATGCTCTGAAAATCCCTTATTTTGGCTGCTGATGCCTTATTTTCAAGGCTGCTGGTCCCTTGTTTTCAAATCTGTAAGTTGACAGCTATGCCAAGAAGCCCAGAAGAAGGCAATAGCTCTCTCCTGCTGTTGCTTCCCCATGGCAGCCATATCCTCCATGAATTTGTCTAATTACCTTTTAAAGCCATTTAAGTTGGTGGCCTTCACGTCCCGTGGTAGTGAATTCTCTACAGTAATTTTGACTGCTGTGTGAAGGACTTCCTTTTGTCTGTCCTGAATCTCCCACAACTCAGCTTCGAACGGATCTGAATGGCTGCAGACATTTTACAAAAACAGCAATTCCCTTTAAACCGCTTCCCCCCCTGGCCTTTTTCATTGCAAATTATCTCCCCAAAATCAATTTCTCTTGCAACTTCATGCACGATAGGCAAACCAGCCAAATAGGTAGCTTTCACTTCTTTTAGTTGCCTTTGATGAATTTCATTTTCCCTTAGCTGTCCAACATGACTCTAAGATCCCTATGCTGGTCAGTTGCCACCAGTTCAGATTACATCATATAAAGCACTACTTTTAAAAGAAAAATAGCTTATTGAAAATGCCTATTGATATTGTGACTATATGCAAATTCATTTCATTAACCAAGAAAACACAAGACAGGATAGTTACAGAGGAACAGCAGCAGCTTTTCAATAAGCTTTTCAAAGTAAACTTGTTTTTTGCAGGCAATCAAATGCTTTTACATTAATTTTCTCAGTTATTGTATCAGTGTGTTAGGGGCATGCTAACAGCTCCATCCTATGCATGTTTATTCAATGGTAGGTTCTTTGCCATATGGCAGGCATGTCCAACAGGTGAGGGGGGAGACTCCATCAGGCAAGACTCCTTCCACCTGCCTTGCCCCACCCTCTAGTCTCTGCTTCTCAATTTGTATTGTATTATTTTATGTACTGTGGTTTGCCGTTGTTTTATTGATCATAGTTTAGAAATTATTTATTGTAACTGTTGCGTGGATTTCTGTTTAACTTTTATATGTTGATATTATTATTTTATACTATTCTAATAATTGTTGAATGTTACTTTTTTGATGTAGGTTTCCTATTTTAAAGTTTTGTTTTATTATCATCACATTTTTGTATTGCATTAGATTGTTTTAAGATGTACATTTTTTGTTTCTTCAGCTTGCAAACCGCCTTGAGTACTGTAAGACAGAAAGACGGTATACAGATTAAAAATGATGATGATGATGATCTCCTGGTAGATCTCTGGCCCCTCAGTGATCTCTCCCCCCCAAAAAAAGCTCAACAACTTTTTGCCTTTCCCAAAAGACCTCAACAACTGTGGCTGCTTTTAAAAAAAGTGGCAATGGGTAGATCAATGCCAGTTTATTATACTGTGAGTAGATCGCAGTCTATTGGGAGCTGGACGTCCCTGCCATATGGCGTTACACAAGATATTTCTAAAAAGCTGAGCCACTGTGTATTCCCTTCTGTCTCTCACCAGCACTGTATATATGACATTTGACTTTGGACATGGTTTTCTTGGTCATCCAGCTCCAGAGAAGATCAAGGCAGATGACACCTCTAATCTATAGGCATGTTGTTCTCCAATGAAAACCCTCTATTTCGTAAAATGACTTGAAGCTGGAAATATTTTCTGGAGGGTCTCTTGTATTTTTAGTATCCTGGATGTTTATTTGTGGGTAACATTAAAATGAGATTGCGAAGTGCTCCAAAAGCATCTCTCTAAATTGAATAAATGGACAAAATGTGGTTCAATGTAAGTACAGATTACAATCACGGGGTAATTTTATAGGGACATGATCATTTATAAGCCTGAAACATGCTTCTTAAGTTCATGTTCATCTATCTTTTCTTGGCAGGAAAATTGAATTTGGTTTGGCAACAGCCTCTAGAAAAACTTCAGAAATTAGAGGCGGGGGGAGATGTTTAAGCGGAAAGCTCAAGCTTTGCTCTGGGAACTGGGACTTAATATGAGCCTGAATTCAACTGTCTGTTTCCAGTCTCCAGTTTTCCAGCCTCCATCCACAACTAGCACACAAGCAAACATTTGACTGCTCTAAAGTGAGTAAGTGTAGTAAGATTCAACCAGCAAGTCAAAATCATGGGCAAACATCTCCCCTTGGGCTTTTGTTTCCTAATTGCCAGTACATTAATATATTTTTTTCCAGAATGAACAGATAGTGTTTTGTGCATGTGTGTGTGTTTCTGGGAAACGGCTGGAGGACTCTATCCAAAGTCCAGAAGACCTTTTAAATTCTGAATTCCCAGCTTTTCCATGTCTAATCAAGGAGCTTAAAACATTTGCCACATGTTCTTCATTTCCATCTCATTTCATCACACTAAAGTGAAAACATGCCAAAAACGGAGCAGCATTTGTCAGTGCCCCCAAATAGGAACCACAGCTGCCCATTAAATACAGTGGCCATTTCCAGCATACAAATCAATTTTCCCTGCAGTGGGGGGATGCGGTGAATAATGACTGGGTTGTTTAAGGAAGCATGACCGATTTGGGATGAAGGTTCCTGCCACTCTGACATTTTCATAGTATAATTTATTGCACACAGCATATAAAGCTGTGGTAACCAAGTCTTCTTGCCAGGCTTGGGGAATAGCCTGAAAGACCACATCACGGCAACGGCAGACCTTTCCCTTGTTAAAAGGCACTTGAACTCCTTGCTATGTTGAATAGTATGGCATCCAAGGATTTCCTCAATTGGAGTCTCCTGGCTTTGCTTCTGTTGCTTCGCTTTTGCCTGTGCCAAGATGAAGACACGGAGGTGAGCAGAAGATATAATAACCCAGTGGCCAAAGTCTTGCAAAGTCACCACCAGACTGGTCAAAAAGGTTCCAGCAGCAGGGAATTGTTCAGACAGCGGAGTCGACTTGTTGAGTGGACGGTTGAGAATGATGATGGTAATAGCCCTTCTCCTGACCAAAATGCCTTGAAACCAGAGGTAGATGATGTAGCACAGACTACCTCAAACAGAGTCCAGGTACTCTGAATTAATATTCTACGACGTTTAGAAAGTTAATGAATGGGATTTTGTTTTGCTATATGAGACAACCAGCACTACTTTTTAAAGAAGTGGTTTATTGAAAATGCAGACTGAAACTGTGACTATTTGTGCAAATTTGTTTAAGCAAGCAAGCGTAAGACAGGATAGTTACAGAGGATTTCCAGCAGTTTTTCATTCAGAGTAAACTTTGTCTTTTGCATGCAATCAAATGCCTTTACATTAATTTTCTCATTCACTGTATCAGGGTATTTTGAACATGCTAACAGTCCTATCCTATGCATGATTATTCAGAGGTAGGTCCTACTGAATTCAATGGAGCTTACTCCCCAGCCTAGTGTGACTGCAGCCTAAGGCTGCAATCCAGCCAAAGTTAAGTGCTTCTAATTCCCATTTAAATGAATAAGGCTTGCATAACTTTGGCTATATCAAACTACAGTTTTATTGAAAATCCAGGGTATAAAAGTTCCTATTCATTCAATATGCAAATTCTGTACAATGTGCAAACATTTGAATTCTTTATCAACCAGGTCAGACAAATGAAATATTGTATAATTTTGGGGGGTAAATATATTCTTCAGGAGTTTGCAATGCATTTTATATAATTAAGGCTGCAATCCTATACACACTTAATAGTGAGTAAGCCCTGTTGAAAATGGAGCTTGATCCTGAGCAGCGCTTTATAGGATTGCTGTGTAAGAGTGGTGAAGAAAAACCAAAAGGCTGATGTACCGGTGATTTTTAACACAGAGAAAATTGTTCAGTTAGTATGAGATGATTTAACATGTTCTTGACTCCATCCTCAACTCAGTTAGCCTTGCATTAGAGATATATTTTGTATGTTTCACTATTATTAATTGCTATTATGATTCATCTGACTTTCAGTTAAGATGACCAATGCAACTAAAATTGGCTTTAAAATATGATCTCTAGTTCAAGTGAGCAGTAGGTTAGACAGTTCAACACTGTGCACATATAAATACACTTTATTTATATAAATACATACTGGTTATTTTCTTTTAAGTGTTATTTATTTAATTACCGAGAAACTTGCCTAATTATCAATGGGGGGGGGGGAGAATCCTCAAAGTGGTGAACAGTAAGACATACATATTGTTTTTAAAATTATAACAATGAAGCCTGCGCAGTGACACAATAATCAGAAACATTTATTTCATCCAGCAGGAGAAATTAAAACAGGGATAAGGTTCCTGCAGCCTTCTGGACCATACTGGACCTCAGCTCCTATCACCCCTAACAATTGAACATAGTCACTGGGGCTGATGGGAGTTGGAGCCCAACAGCATCAACCCCTATCCCTGGATTAAAGTATACCACCATAGACATCTTAGCAGTTTTATATTTTTTAAGGAAAAATTAACAGCACATATTTAAGGATTAACCTCATGAATTTAGTTCATCTCAGACCTCCATAAATGCAGAACCACTACTTGTACTCAAAACATTCTGTTAACTGTTGAAGCCAGTCCAGCCTCTAATGGAAGTGATATCTGCAACAAAGTCTGAGGCAAGGAGGTCTGAACGCTTTTGCCACGTTTGGAATAGTACTTGCAAGAGCTATAACATCAGTTTGTATGGACTGTGAAGTCAACCAAGAGGGTAAAAATCTGGATGCTTCACAACCGGATTTAACCGAAGCAAAAGAGTTTTCTAAAGTAAAACTGACTTTAGCTCCATTGATGTCAATGGTACTGAAATGTCTTCAATCCAAATACTTTGACTTAATTGGATTGTGGATTGAGATATGTTTTGGGAAAACCTCTATGGGAGAAGAGCCACATGTGATCGAATATTAAGAGGAAGGAAATATTCAGAGGAAGGGCAGGGAAAGGGTTAACCACCCCATGCACTTCTCTGCAAAAAGGACTTTTGGGCTGCACTTGCATGTGTTATGTACTATGGCCCTAATATAGATGGTAAGAAAGACATGGCAGCAAATATTCTAATTCTTCCAGATTCTGCTCTTGGCTCCTAAGGCTAATTTAGAAGGCAAGAAGCTAATGACTGGTTGTTTTCATGCCTCCTGACATTTTTGTATCTGTACTGATTAGTGGAACTGCCTGCACAAATATTAATGACCAACTGAAGGATTTTCAGATAGCAAATACAGACAAGTAATTAACAAAGGAAGCTGTTGTTCAACACATGGAGATTAGTTCAGATAAGTGCAACAAGGCAAGCAGATTAGAAAACACACACGCCTTGCATCAGTTTTGAATGTGCTTTTCTCAGCAAAAGCTGGGAACCAATCCTTTCCCAACAGCTGTTCCCATGTATTTTGCTAAAAAAAGAAAAGAAAAGGCAATTTAAATGTACTTTCACCCTTCAGTTCTGGTTACCATGCATAGCGCTTGACTATCTCTACCCAAGTGCAAACTGTCAATTTAAAATCCAAGCTTAAGTTCAAATTTCATGGCTGCTCCATCTGGTGCAACGGTGTCCGCATCTGCTCTGATTGAACACAGAAAAATTGTTCAAGGAATGCATGCTCATGAAATTTATATTGGCTTCCAGCAGATCCCAGTTATTGCCTGTATTTCCTACACACAAATACACACCTCCCTTGAGCATTTAGCAGTGTCTCTATCATAGAAGTGTAGAGTTGGAAGGGACTGCAAGAGTCATCTAGCCGAAACCCTCTACAACACAATGCTCTTTTGCACAATGCGAATGTACACACATACACACACACAATGATCAGGCAGCAAATAGTAAGCATGGATGCAAGAAGGTCAGTTTCAAAGCAGTATCAATCAGTCCATTAAGCTGCTTCCACTGACTAGAAACTTATTTGTAAATGTTCCCAACCAACTCCATCTCTTTGGGCCATTTCTTGAAGTACTCTCTCTAGCACTTCTGCTGCACATATATTTTTGCTGAGATGTGGATTTCCACTGTAGATTATTGACAAAGAACCTGACAGGCCAATCACTGATGGCCTGAAAGGAAACAGCTTACAACAGAAGAACCAAGAAAGGCAGGCCTATCTATCTGGCACACACAAAATAGCATGGCTGTAGATGTGGGAGATTAGTACCTTGTTGTATGTGTGCATCTATGTGCAGCAGTGGATATATTCTATAAAATGTTTTTGTTCCTGAATTTTGTATTAGCAGACTATACACAGTGGACCTCAAAGCCCACCAGAATGTGGCTGCCGGGGGGATTTTGGATTTCGGGGTTATCAAGGCCCACCAGGGCCCCCTGGGCCTGCTGGAATGCCAGGTAAAGGAACTTAGAGTTTAAGTTGCATAAACATTAGTGCTTCAGGTTGTTGGAGGGCTGGTAAGATAACAGCAGGCATACTGTGCTGCACTATGCTCCTACCAAACTCCTAGACTCCTATGGAGCTGGAATGTCTGGTGCAGTGATAGACCTTGCCTTGTTCTTTTCCTTATCCACCTCCCAGCTCATTCCTGCAGTCCTTATGCCAGATGCATGCTTGGGAAAGTGGGTCGGGAGTTTTTGTTTGCATTGTCTTGCTAACAACCATGCAGCTCTGGCCCTAAAAGCTCAGTTTATGCAACAGCGAGTGTTTGCACAACATGCAAGTAGCAACCAGACTGTTCTTCTGTCCCTCCCCCCCCCCCCCCGCCCACACCACAAGCCATTGGCAGCAGCAGTAGGTCTGACATCCTGTCCATATAGTGCAGCAGACTTTCTTTAGCTCTTTGTTGGTACTTTAGCAATAAGAATTTCCAGTAATAAAAGTATGACATAGTTGCATAAAAGTGCTTCTATAAGCAGCTTTGGATGGCAAAAAAAGAAGTAGTACAAATTGCGTGGTTCCTTTGGTATAAACCAACAGTGATGAATAGAGCTTATTATATGAACCAGCCACCAACTTTTCATTCCATAAAAGTGTGGTATATGATTTCGGTCATAAGCACAGAAATGTCCAATGATGACTGAAGTGGCATGGGATTTGGCAACCTAATAAAGGATGGTGTAATTTTTTAGATTATACAATACATTAACTTAAAAAGCAGTACCTACAATCCCTTCAATTTGGTATCTCAACATAGAAAATGATGTGCATCTTCATGTAATTAATCATGAACTTCAAAGAACATGCAACTAAAAAGGATAAGGGTTGTATCCAGTGGTGTCCCTTGCATTAGTTGAAGGTTCTTTGATCGCGGAGAGGTCCTCATCAGTGGAAGGAAGTGATTTTCACTTAGAATCATAGAATCATAGAGTTGGAAGAGACCACAAGGGCCATCGAGTCCAACCCCCTGCCAAGCAGGAAACACCATCAGAGCACTCCTGACATATGGTTGTCAAGCCTCTGCTTAAAGATCTCCAAAGAAGGAGACTCCACCACACTCCTTGGCAGCAAATTCCACTGTCGAACAGCTCTTACTGTCAGGAAGTTCTTCCTAATGTTTAGGTGGAATCTTCTTTCCTGCAGTTTGGATCCATTGCTCTGTGTCCGCTTCTCTGGAGCAGCAGAAAACAACCTTTCTCCCTCCTCTATGTGACATCCTTTTATATATTTGAACATGGCTATCATATCACCCCTTAACCTCCTCTTCTCCAGGCTAAACATGCCCAGCTCCCTTAGCCGTTCCTCATAAGGCATCGTTTCCAGGCCTTTGACCATTTTGGTTGCCCTCCTCTGGACACGTTCCAGTTTGTCAGTGTCCTTCTTGAACTGTGGCGCCCAGAACTGGACACAGTACTCCAGGTGAGGTCTGACCAGAGCAGAATACAGTGGCACTATTACTTCCCTTTATCTAGATGCTATACTCCTATTGATGCAGCCCAGAATTGCATTGGCTTTTTTAGCTGCCGCGTCACACTGTTGGCGCATGTCAAGTTTGTGGTCAACCAAGACTCCTAGATCCTTTTCATATGTACTGCTCTCAAGCCAGGTGTCACCCATCTTGTATTTGTGCTTCTCATTTTTTTTGCCCAAGTGCAATACTTTACATTTCTCCCTGTTAAAATTCATCTTGTTTGTTTTGGCCCAGTTCTCCAATCTGTCAAGGTCGTTTTGAAGTGTGATCCTGTCCTCTGGGGTGTTAGCCACCCCTCCCTGTTTGGTGTCATCTGCAAATTTGATCAGGATGCCCTTGAGTCCAGTATCCAAGTCGTTGATAAAGATGTTGAATAAGACCGGGCCCAAGACAGAACCCTGTGGCACCCCACTAGTCACTCTTCTCCAGGATGAAGAGGAACCATTGATGAGCACCCTTTGGGTTCGGTCAGTCAGCCAGTTACAAATCCACTGAGTGGTAGCATAGTCAAGACCGCATTTTACTAGCTTCTTTACAAGAATATCATGGGGCACCTTGTCAAATGCCTTGCTGAAATCAAGGTAGGCTACATCCACTGCGTTCCCTTCATCTACCAGGCTTGTAATTCTGTCAAAAAACGAGATCAGGTTAGTCTGACATGACTTATTTTTCAGAAATCCATGCTGACTATTGGTGATCACAGCATTCCTTTCTAGGTGCTCACAGACTGTTTGTTTAATGATCTGCTCCAGAATCTTCCCTGGTATTGATGTCAGACTGACTGGGCGGTAATTATTTGGGTCCTTTCTTTTCCCATTTTTGAAAATAGGGACATTTGCCCTCCTCCAGTCTGCTGGGACTTCGCCTGTTCTCCAGGAATTCTCAAAGATGACTGCCAGTGGTTCTGAGATCACATCTGCCAGATCTTTTAATATTCTTGGATGCAGTTCATCTGGCCCTGGAGACTTGAATACATTTAAACTAGCCAAGTATTCTTATACTATCTCCTTAGTTATTCTGTGCTGTGTTTCCTCTGCTGAATCATTTGCTCCAAATTCTTCAGGTCGGGCATTGTTTTCTTTATCGGAGAAGACTGAGGCAAAGAAGGCATTGAGGAGTTCAGCCCTTTCTGTGTCCCCTGTTTGCATTTCACCATCTTCTCCTCTGAGTGACCCCACTGTTTCTTTGTTCTTCCTTTTGCTACGAACATACCCATAAAAGCCTTTTTTGTTGCTTTTACCCTCTCTAGCAAGCCTGAGTTCATTCTGTGCTTATTCCTTCTCTCCGTGTGCTCCCACCTCCAGACGAACTTTGGAAGAACATCATGGAAGGTGGTGATGGGACTATAGCAGGAATGGGAAATTCCTGCTCCCTTCCTGTTAAGCTGATAGACGAATCTTCCAACAGCACAAGGGATACCATTTGCTACGACCCATTATTTTCAGTTCCACATACAAGTTCTAAACATTTTCCATGTTATTTAATTTAGAGACTGTCAAATTGGTTCAAGTTGTCTCAGTAATTGATCCTTACTGTAGCCCAGGGGTGAGGAACCTTTGGCTTGTGGTCCAAATTTGGTCCTCCGGGCCTCTTCAATTGACTCACAAAGCCATTTCTCTCAAAACCACGACCTCCTGCCCCACACCTGATGCTATATGTGATATCAAGTATGGGGTAGGTTGAGCCGCAGCAGATCCCTTCAGAAAGCAGGATTAAACTCCAGGAGCATCACTTGCACATCAGATGATGTTTGGAGTTAAATCATGGTTGGCTGCTGTTTTCCCCACCCCTGCAGGACAACTTTGAGAGATATGGCCCTCTAGGTCAAAAGGATTCCCCATTCTTCCTCTAGCCATTGTTACAGTATTTTCAGAAGCAATTGATTGATTAAATTTATCCCAGCAATTGTATCCCACATATGGGACTGATGCTGAAAATTGGAACTGTCTGAATCTCAGCAGTGTTATTTTTTTTAGTCTCTCTCATGCAGACTTCTGTGGAACCATCAGGTCTCTGGGACAAGTCCAGAAAGGCCCCTGCTCCATGTTATCTCTCTCACTATACCCAGGCTTAGGCCTATTGTGCCAATGGTGGTCAATGATGTCATCACCCCACAGTATGCTAGGCCTTGAGGCTTACTAACGTATGAGATATAATCATGAAGATATGGCTTGTTTCGAGGGAATTCACCCATTGCCAAACAAGGAGAGCTTCCATCATTGCTGTTTTATATTTGGTCAAGAAAATGTTTACTTTCTTGTAATATCATGAGTGAAGGGATTAGGAACCTGAGGCCTCAGGTGTTGTTGGAATGGATGGCTTAAGTGGGTGTTGCTCTCATGCTTCATTCTGGTTTCTGTTGCTGCTCTACATTTCCTCCCACACAGACCCTAATAAAACACGCTCTTCCAGCCATGAGTTTCTTCTCAGTGCCCAACCTGCTTTTCTACTTCTTAGAAATCAGAAATAGAAAACTGAACTCATGAACAAGTGACTTGAGGTGGATTACTGTTAAATCATTTGTTCTAGACAAAAAAGTAGAAAATGAAATTGGGAGGGGTGGCCCTTTTAACCAAGAAACTATAAACCACACACACACACACACAAAATCCCTTTGTTCGTTTTAAGGAAACCATGGAAACAATGGAAATAATGGTGCACCTGGCACTGAAGGAGCAAAAGGTGACAAAGGAGACAAGGGAGACATTGGACTGAGAGGAGAGCGGGGCCACCATGGACCGAAGGGAGAAAAGGGTTACCCTGGCATCCCTCCAGAACTTCAGGTAAACTTCCTTAGAAACATCAATGGGGTTGCATCCAGAGTGGTCATTTGCCAAAACTCCAATATAGTTGGTGTATGCCTAATTTTTGAGAGGAGGCTAGTCCACAGGGTTGGGTGCCACCACCTAAACAATACGTGTGAATGCACACAAACTGGATCCATACCATTCTGTCCAGTGGCAATCTTTTCTGGAGAATGGAAAAAGTCTCCCCAAATAGTATCCTTTCACCAATACTGACAGTCCACACTTCACTGATCATATATTTACTTAATGATGACATATGATCTCCTCCTTTCTGAGAGAAATGATGACAACAAACCTAGAAGTTTCCTAAGTAGTCAGAACCAGCAAACTCTTGTTAACACTTTGGAACAAGCCAGTAAGTCATCGTTTGAAGTTGGTTTAATATTCTGGTTTGTTTTGAATCTGTTAACCAGTTTCTTGATTCTGATAAGACAGGAAACTATAAGCAGCTGGGGAATCCTGGTTTTTTTCCTGGCTTGCATGAACAATGCATGTAAATGGCCATAAGGTTTGTTCATTTCTTATCTTATTAAGCCAAAACATAACAGTCTGAAAGCACATAGTAGGAACAAAAAAGGAATTCAGTTTTTAGTAATTCAGAATGGACGGTACTAGAGAAATCTATGTGATGAAAATGGGAAATATTGCTCTTTGAGGTCCTTTTTTTTTACTTTCTACACTGCAAAAAGATTTTACAGAATTTACTGAGCCCTCCTCTGTCATTCCAATAGCCAACTTAAATAATGCAGATAAATTAAATAGAATCAGTTGTATTTTGCTTAACTAATTTGTAAAAGTTAAAATTTTAGACATTTTAGCATATTTTTCTAGTCCCTCCATAATTAATGTTAAGGTTTTATTTTAATGGTTTATGCCAAAATGCTGTTATGTAGACAAAAGCCACATTTTGTGAGGATGCTCTGCACTAAAAACATTTTTTTAAAAGTCTGCACCCCCCCCCCCAAAAAAGCTGAATGCTGCAACTTTATAAAACAAACAAACCATCCTTATTAGGTAGACTTGCACAATTTATTATGTGCTGAAGCCCCACTTCCAGGGCAGGCTAGTCTTCTACAATATTGACTTAGAAGTCCTACATATGCTCAAGTAAGTTTATCTAGAACTGTAGCCTTCATTAGGCACCCAAGATGCCCCCAGGCACTGCCTCTGTAATTCCTAGTCCTTAAAAATGAGAAAGTCACTTTTATGCTCAACAGATGTATTCTGCGATTTTTCAGTTCTTGCACAAAACTGAAGACAACTCAGGTCTTCATTTCTTCCTGCTTCCTCATAACTGCTCAGTGGCTGAGATGGCACTTGATGCAGAAATTCGCCCCCAGGGACCCAGTCACTACAGTGCTTTTTGTGTTAAAGTGAAATTTCAAACCAAGCTGTTTACCCTGCAGTCACGTGTCTACATGTCTCATTTTCTGCACATGAATAGTTCTGTTCTTACATAAACCAATGAGACTTTTATCACTAGTTTGCTGAGAGCTGGCCTAGGTCCTAAATGTACATTTAGGAAATTAAAGCAAATATGTCCCAAACCAAAGTGGGGAAGAAGCCCATAAGGAACGGATTGAGCCAACCATGCCTTCCAATTTGTCTTTGTCCTACTTGGTAACTACTGCTTAAACATAAGCTGTATTTGTATAGGTTGCATTTATGGCTTCAATGGCAACCCATTTCAGTAACCAGAACAGTGGAATAATCTTCAGCAGTGTTGAAACCAACGTTGGAAATTTTTTTGACGTGATGACTGGTCGATTTGGAGCACCCGTGAATGGTAAGTATAAAGAATAGAAGATTCTATAGAAATATCAGCCAGACTTCTTAATACAGTGGTACCTCAGGTTAAGTACTTAATTCGTTCTGGGGGTCCGTACTTAACCTGAAACTGTTCTTAACCTGAAGCACCACTTTAGCTAATGGGGCCTCCTGCTGCTGCCGCACCGCTGGAGCACAATTTCTGTTCTCATCCTGAAGCAAATTTCTTATCCTGAAGCACTATTTCTGGGTTAGTGGAGTCTGTAACCTGAAGCGTATGTAACCTGAAGCATATGTAACCCGAGGTACCACTGTACTGGCTTGATTACGGCCAGAATTGTACATACCATGGAAATTGATCTTACTGAACTAAGAGGGTCTTCTGAGTAATTATGCATACAATTGGAATTGGCATAGGGTGTTATTTTCTGAGGAAAGAAGTAGAGTAAATGCAATTTACATCTCTAACAATATATTATGGATCACTGATTCACCCAATATTCCATTTTTATTTTGATTGAAGTCATTGTGGCTTCACAGAATTCAGATCATTAGGCAAGGATACAGGTTTCAGAGAGGGACTGGTATGCAAGGAATCAAAACCAGTTTCTTAATAGTTAGTACCCATGTTTTCTTGGAAGTGGACATATGCAGAAACATTTTGTATGTTACATTCTTTGCCAGGGGAGTAACTTGTGTAAGAATTGTCCCATCTGAAAACAATTTAATCAGTTATATGATCGTTTTTCAGGAGTGTATTTCTTCACCTTCAACATGATGAAGCATGAGGATGTGGAGGAAGTATATGTTTATTTAATGCACAATGGCAATACAGTTTTCAGCTTATACAGGTGAGTTGACTGGCATTTCTGGACTTCGTACACTTCCAAATTTTTGTCCAGTGGGATAGCACGTACTTGGCTTTCAAAGTCCCACATTCAGTCAGGTTGCAGGTGATGTACAAGACCTTGGTAGGAGAGCTGAGGCCACAAAGAACAGCCAGCCATGGGCTAAATTGACAATATAACCTGGTGTATGGCTGCCTATTTTTGAAAATGGCAGGTTTGCCCTTAAATCAAGCATCCCCAAACTTGGCCCTCCAGATGTTTTGGGACTACAACTCCCATCATCCCTAGCTAACAGGACCAGTGGTCAGGGACGATGGGAACTGTAGTCCCAAAACATCTGGAGGACCGAGTTTAGGGATGCTTGCCTTAAATCAAATATTCTGTTTGAATAAGATTGCAGCTGGAACTTTACATTACTAGGCAATTAATGCTCCTAAACGCCTAACCTGCTGCTTCAGTACTGCAAAGCAACACTAGGAAAGGGGGATTACAGATGAGCAGTGGGACTCAGTGGGATACCGGGTCCTGAACACCCCCATTAATTTTTTTAATTTTTCTCCAACCTTTCGTAAGTTCCTAGGGCATGTTACAAATGAAACAAAAGGCTTGATTAAAATAACAGAATCAGTAAAATCAATAAACTAGACTCCTATTTTCACAGTGGGGGATTGGTTCAAAATAATAATGTGCAGATAGAAAGTTGACCTGTTGTCTTCTCTTTATTCTTAGCTATGAATCAAAAGGTAAAACTGACTCATCAAGCAATAGCGCAGTGCTTAAACTTGCTAAGGGAGATGAAGTTTGGCTGCGGATGGGCAATGGAGCACTCCATGGGGATCATCAACGCTTTTCCACTTTTGCAGGGTTTCTTCTTTTTGAAACCAAATAGACTTAACATTTTAAGACAAATTTTGCTCTTTGCTTTCTCTATCCTTTGGAACAACATGGTAACGTACTTCGGGGCCCTTTCTGAAACCAGTATGCTGGGGTCTAAATCTATGAAGCGGTATGAGAAAGGTTAGGCATGCTTCCTTATGAGTTTGTTGTTGTTGTTGCCACTGAAATCTGAAATCCTATTCCAGATAGCTGAATGCTGTGATGATTACAGCCTTTGGCCCCAATCAATGTGGCTTCACACTTGTATGGATTTGTTCAGCATACAGGCCTGTGGGTCTACTTTCTTCTTTCAAATTGATTCAGAAGTCATTGGGAACTTCATGTGTGCTCCTGAGCTCCTTCATTCATAACAAAAAATCAGAAGCACACCTAGTCTGCGCACAGCACCACATCCAGTATGGAAATACAGATATGGAAGTGCATATACATAGCTGTTCCATTATAACAACATGACCTCTGAATTGTTAAAATTAGTTGCCAACTGGTGCATCCACTTTAGGAAGAATAATAGTTCTGAATTTTTGCCTTCTTTGTCCTTATAAATGCTCAAATCTTGATTTGTATGCTTTGGGTGATCTACAAGTAAATTAAATTGAATTGTCTATAAAGTAATTTACTCATCCTGTATGAATGGTTAGGTATGTTGGCTAAATTCAAGTACTTTTACTTAATGGAGTTTGTAGAATGAGGAATATACTATTTTTTACTATGTAGGCTTGTTTAGTTTGCACGAATGAAAATCTTCATGTTTTAAAGTATATCAGCAATTTTTCTGCATGCTTTAAAAAACAGAATCAATTTGTCATTAGTTCTTATTAAAGTATTTTGACCCTAGCTCAGTAGAATGAAACAAGTTTGAATTTTTTGTCATGAATGTGTTTATTTGCTTATTTTGTAAACTGATCACTTACTAATTAAAGACCACTTTGGACAAATCTCTTGCATGCAACATTAAAATTATTTTCTCTCATAAGGTGGGATATAGATTTTAGGAGCTTAAGGCGACATACTTTGTTCTCCCCCAACTCATATTATCATCAGGGCAGCTTTTTGAGGTAGGTTAGGCTGAGAGATGGTGATTGAACCAAGGTCACCCAGTGGATTTCATGGCTGAGTGGGGACTTGAACCCTGGTCTTTCCCAGTCCAACACTCTAACCTGTATACCACACTGCTTCCTCAGTACACTGAAAATCGAGAAGGCCGAATGAATAACCCATATTGAATTTTTCAGAACTCTTTAGGAGTGGTTGTAAGATAGGAAAAACCAGGATTGTATTCAGAAAGATATACTCCAGCTGAGCTCTGGGGAAGAACTGAAGCACAAAAAATACATTGTCAGTGCAACATAACCTTAAAAGAAAAGTTAATACAGTTTGTTCCATGTTACTATTACCTATATTTCTACAAGCAGGTTCTTAAGAAGTGTCATGCTGTGTACAATGGCATGATGTGAATATATACTGGCCATTCTCATACAGGTGTATCTTTTGTTGTAGTAGTGTGAGCTTCTATAGAAACCAGGTTTTTTTGTTTATTTCACATGAAATGCTCCCAAGACAAAGCCGGTAATTTTGCTTAAGCTGCCTTGCAGAATGTAGTCCCTGTTATCACAGCTTGTTTTTCAAAATAATTTGAACAACATTTTGAATGTCAAGGAAGATGGGGAAAAGGGAAAAAATCTAACACAATTACGCCTGCTTCAAAGAAATTATATACTTATCTGCCATCTGGAGGAGAGCACCTCCAAATAAAATAGCAATCTAATGAAGAACCAGAAATGCCAATGCTCTGGTCTTTTCCTTTGATTATTCATTGTCTAGAAACATAAAAGGCAGCTTTGCCACTGTAAACATTCTTCAGCAAACATACTGTACTATAAAGCTGCCAATACTTCAAAATATCATGGAACAATTGATTGGGCCCAATGGGCCATTGGATGAAGAGATCTAGTACATCATCTGTTAGGCGGGGAGGCTGAGCAGCCTCAACAAAGCCCCATTGCCTCTCTGACTCACAAGGACAGCTGCTTTGGGCTTTGACTTGCAAGCCACTAGGGTGCTCCCCATTTACACACATTTCACTGAGGTCTGGAATGTACCCACACCCCCCAGTAAACGGGGAGTTGCCTGTAATAGCATTTCCAAGGAACACCACTCCATCCAGTCCAGTCCAGTGCATGCTTCCGAGGAAGCAAGTCCCACGGAGCTCAATGAAGCTTACCTTATTCCCTAGTAAGCTTTATTTAGGATTGCACCCTCACAGCTTGGCCCTGTGTGCGCTGGGTGGGGGACATGGGACAGGGCCTTCTCAGTGGCTGCTCCCAGATTCTGGAGAAGCTCCCTCCCTAGAGAAGCTAGACTGGCTCCTTCCTTACTGTCCTTCCTCTGGCAGGGGAAGACTTCCTTGTTCCAACAGGCTTCGGGGAACTGGCTTTTACTGGAAGGGCTGCCGCCATGCAGTTTTTATTGCAATTCTTGATATGGTCTTAACAGATGTTATGTACCATATACAGCGGTACCTTGGGTTAAGTACCTAATTTGCTCCGGAGGTCCGTTCTTAACCTGAAACTGTTCTTAATCTGAAGCACCACTTTAGCTAATGGGGCCTCCTGCTGCTGCCGGAGCACGATTTCTGTTCTCATCCTGAAGCAAAGTTCTTAACCCGAGGTACTATTTCTGGGTTAGCAGAGTCTGTAACCTAAAGCGTATGTAACCTGAGGTACCACTGTATAGCTTTACTTCTATCCATGCTTAATCGGTTTTAATGATGTTTTCCCACCTTGTTTTTAGCTGTTTTTGTTTTTCTATGAAAGCCACCTTGATTGAGGAAAAAAGGTGGGGATATATAAATAAATATGTAGCAATAATAAGGCCTCGCTTTACTCCATGGGGCTTTCCTCTTAAGGGTACATCCAGGGCCGCAGCTTGGCAATGCCTTTCAGTCACGCTCACTTCTTTAGTGCCATGGACTGGGCCCTACTAAAAGCACGTTTACTCTGACAGGAATCCCCACTGGGCTGAACGGTGGGGCCTGGCAAGGCCGAACAGGATCGTATCCTCGGCTTGCTGCAGGCACCGGCCTGATTAACCTTCGGAACCGCAGCCGGGAGCTCAGCCCTCCTGTGGGCGAGAAGGAGGAGGCGCCAAATGCGACTCGGCTGGGGCCTGAGCTGAGGGAGAGGCTGCCTGCCTCCTTTTCTCTCGGCCATGGCGCTGCGCGGAGTGAGGGTGCTGGAAATGGCGGGCCTGGCGCCGGCGCCTCTCTGTGGCCTCATCCTGGCCGACTTCGGGGCGGAGGTGGTGCGGGTGGACCGCTCTCCCCGCGCGGCCGTGTCGTCGGACGTGCAAGGCCGCGGCAAGCGCTCCGTGGCGCTCGACCTGAAGCAGCCCCGGGGCGCCGAGACGCTGAGGCGGCTCTGCCAGAAGGCGGATGTGCTCATCGAGCCCTTCAGACCAGGTGCCGAACCGCTTGGGGGGCGCGAAGGGCCAGCGGGGAAATGTGGGGGGGGGGGTGTTGGTGTCTCCCCTCGCAGTAGGGCGAAGGCTGTGGGGCGGGAGGCAGTTGCCGCTTCGTAGTAGGACGTGAAGTGTTGGTAGCGAGGTGGGGATGAGGCAGCCTCAAGAGGGTGCACCCCAAAAACTGGGTGGGCGCGGGTTGGACTCCATCTCCCAGCCGCCCCAGCTAAGCCTGGCCGACGCTCAAGGATTGTGGGAGTTGTAGTCCAGCGACCTTCTGGCGGGGCCGCAGTTACTCTTGCTTGTCGTAGGGGAGAAAAGTGCAAGCGGAGGTATTTTTGTCCTGACAGCTATTCGCAAATAGTTGTTGCCTTTTGCCTCTTCCCGCCCCCCTCACACACATCCCCGCCTTCAGTTTGTGTGGCGACGCTTCTCTGCCTTCCCACGGCAAAATTTCATACGCACCCCCTAAATGTAGGTGTTTATCGATATGGCTTGTAGATAAAAAAACAACAACAAGCAGACAGAATAAATAGCTGTGTAAAGTGCGAGGTGGGCATTTTTGTACTTGTTTGCAGTTCAATACGTGGAAGGTAGTTTTTTAAAAAAATAAACCCATGAAAAAAGAATGCGCTTTTTAAGAAAAGTAGTAGCTCAAGTTAATTTTATTAACTGCGCCCACAGTTTGGATTTGAGATTCAGCTGCAGGATGTGTGTGGTTTTGCTCACAGGAGCAGTGTAATACTTAGCACAGACACATTTGAACAATCACAAGCAACTACTTTCACAAATGGAAAATGTCATGGTGCATTTTCCTCCCTCCCACCCCCCATTCACAGAGGTGAATCTTCTGTGTTTGTGATTCAGGTGTTAATTAAATACTGCATTTTTATCTGCACTGACACGGGTTGCTCACTGGAGTAGAGCAGAGCTGGCTCACCCATAAAGCAAGTTGAGGTGACTACCTCAGGTGGCAGGATCCAAGGGGCAGTGGATCCCAATGTAGATCTTTATCCCCCACTTGTTCCTGATGTAGACTCACCTCTTCTACCCTGGTGGGGAGGAGGCACCATTCCCAAAAATTCCCATTTTCCCAAAAATTTGAAAACACAAACTAGCCATACAGAATGTTCCATTAAAGAGAGATCAGAAAATGGAACAGGCTACTCAAAAATTATCATGTAACAAATTCTGCCTTCATATTCAATATGTGTATACCTTCACACTCTGTATAATACTATTTATACATTCACATATGTTGATCTGCTTATTTTTTTAAGTAGAGTTGACTTATTTTATCTTCTTGTTCAGGTGTCATGGAAAAACTTGGTCTTGGCCCAGATATCGTCCTCCAGGACAATCCCAAACTCATCTATGCTAGGCTGACGGGATTTGGACAGTTGGGAAAATATGCCAAGTTGGCAGGTCATGATATCAACTACTTGGCTGTGTCAGGTACATTGTGTGACTTAATTTCTTTTTTTAAAAAAGCAGCAACCTTATATTAAATAATAATTAGCTTGAAAGAGATTTGTGGTTAATATAAAGGTAAAGGTAAAGGTACCCCTGCCCGTACGGGCCACTCTTGACAGACTCTAGGGTTGTGCACCCATCTCACTCAAGAGGCCGGGGGCCAGTGCTGTCCGGAGACACTTCCGGGTCACGTGGCCAGCGTGACATCGCTGCTCTGGCGAGCCAGAGCCACACACGGAAACGCCGTTTACCTTCCCGCTGGTAAGCGGTCCCTATTTATCTACTTGCACCCGGGGGTGCTTTCGAACTGCTAGGTTGGCAGGCGCTGGGACCGAGCAGCGGGAGCGCACCCCGCCGCGGGGATTCGAACCGCCGACCTTTCGATCGGCAAGCCCTAGGCGCTGAGGCTTTTACCCACAGCGCCACCCGCGTTAATATAGTTAGCATTAATTAGGAGGCTGTAGGGTACAAATTTTGTTGCTCGGTCCCTGCTCCTGCCAACCTAGCAGTTCAAAGCACGTCGAAGTGCAAGTAGATAAATAGGCGTTTCTGTGCGCTGCTCTGGTTCGCCAGAAGCGGCTTAGTCATGCTGGCCACATGACCCGGAAACTGTACGCCGGCTCCTTCGGCCAATAAAGCGAGATGAGTGCCGCAACCCCAGAGTCAGTCACGACTGGACCTAATGGTCAGGGGTCCCTTTACCCTTTACCTAGGGTACAAATGGGTGGTTGGGGTACAAATAAAATTATTATTATGCAGACGTGCCTGGTTGTGATTCATTAATGTTCATTTTTTTGCATTTGGTCAATCATTTATTTTTATTTGAATAGTAAACCAAGGCTACAGTTCAACATCAGCCTTTAGGGTGTTTTACTTTTGTTTTGCTGGGAAGAGCATACCTATAGACTATGCTGCAGAGTCCAACTGTTTTGAGATTCACAGTAATTTCTGTGCAAGTTTACTTGTGATACTTTTATAATGTGATACTTGTGATACTTAGATATTTCTTTGAAATAATAAGTGGTATATAAATTACCTAAATTAATAAATTAATGAAATGGTTGTTAACTCTTCCTGACCTGAAGATGGTTTGGGCTCCAATCCACACTTACCTGGGAATATATTCTATTGAACACAGGGGGACTTATTCCCAAGTAAACTTTCATTGGATTGCACTGCTGAACAGCAATGGTATATTTCAGTAGATTATGTGAAATATAGTAATAATGCTATCATGGAAATAATATTATTTACTGAAAAAATACTTGAAACTTATTGATTAGAAAGCAAACCATAATTATTTATCAATCAGAGAAAACGTTTCTATATTAGGAATTCCTCAGTGGGTCTTTCAATGCAAGGGACTTAGTTATAATCCCCACCTCTTTTCACTGAAAGGCTTATACAGGTGTTTGTTGCTAAAAACCATCTTGAAGACCTGGCAAGCATTTCCCCCAGATGTCTCTTTGCAAAGCCTCCACCCCAGTACAATGCATTCAACAGCTTAAGAACATAATTGGAGATTGTTAGAAAATTGATGACTATACATATCTGTGTTTAGAAGACATTCATATGGCTTTCATAACTGGGGAAACTGATTTCATTATTATTTTGTGTATATCTATTATTGTATATAGGTGTTTTGTCAAAACTTGGCAGAAAAGATGAAAATCCTTATGCTCCTATCAATCTTCTGGCTGATTTTGCTGGTGGCGGTGTTATGTGTGCAATGGGCATCATTATGGCACTCTATGAACGTACAAAATCCGGCAAAGGGCAAGTCATTGATGCAAGTATGGTAAGTTAAAGAAAAGAAAACAAGTTACAGACTGTTAAAGATAGGGCATGTGGAACTGTATGTACTTTAAGACCAACACATCAGTCCACAAAACCCTTTTTTGATCCAGTTCTTATTGCTCTGTTGTGTGTATGACTTGCACCCCCTTTGAACACAGCCGTCAGATTCTCTGGGTGAGATAAGCAGAGCCAGATCAGCTGGATATGGGGATTTCCTTTGTTAAATCTAGCTAATTTCTTGGTTATCTCTTCTCTTGATTTATCGTTGCATCAAATTATTTTAGCATCAGATTACCGTAATTCATATTTATTCAACAGCTGGGTCTCTGCTCATGCTTTCATTACAGGTACTTATGTAGGTAACATAACTACAATAGTGTGCTGTGGATAGAAGCTAGCAGTTCTAATTCCATCTGAAATGGTCTTTCTGGCACTTGCTCAACATTAATCTTTGTTTGCTAATTTCTCAATGGGGCAAAGGGCATGGAAGCTTCCACAACTGTAGAAATAGTGAATAATCCCGGGTGCTGATGTTTGTATCTTCTTTAACACATTGTCATATTGCATATATTTTGGCAGCTACAAACATTTCTGTATCTAAGCAAGCTGCCCTGCATTAGATATGTGATCCTGAGGAGTTTGGATTTTATGTTATTTGTATTGTTGATCTTTCTTTTCTTTTGGTTTATTGCTGTATGCAGCTTTACCCAGAACAGCAGCCTTAAAATGTTTTACATTAAATAATAAATAAACACATCATATTATATAGCTGTGGCTGGATATATGGGGCTCAGCCCTATAATTCACGCAGATGTTTTCAAGGTAGAGGAGGAAAAGAAGTAATGAGAGGAATGGCAGGCATCTTCATCCATGAACAGAGTTGGTCAATAATTATCCAAAACAGATTTTTAAAATTGGAACTACAGTGGACCCTCCGGATACAAACTTAATTCGTTCCCGGGGGTCCGTCTGCACCCCAGAAATTACGTAAATAGAGGCGTGCTTATGTCCACACGCGTGGCGCGATTGAGCGCTTCTGCCCTTGTGCGCATGATGAAACCCGGAAGTATACACTTCTGGGTTTGCCGTGGCCATAAGCTGAAGATTCCGTATCCAGAGGGATATATAAGTAGACGTATGACTGTACAATAATTTAATTTCAAATATGTTACATATTAAAAAGAAACAAGTACATTGTAATGTAGTTGTGTGGGTGGGGAGGGGGGAATTGAAACTATGAAGTTATTAATGAATTTCAGAATCAGAAATGTGTTTGTGAGCAACTCTGGACTGGTTGGAATGTGGGATCTGCATAAGATGATCATCAGGCATCCTTGACAAGATTATATAACCTCTAGCAGTTCACCTCCCACATGCTTACGACATTCTTATTGCCTAAGGAAGGCAGGAAAGCGAAAGGAAAGTCCAATGCTGTAAAGAAAAATATTGCATAGGAACCTGGAATGTAAGAACCATGAACCTGGGTAAGTTGGAGGTGGTCAAAAATGAGATGGCAAGAATAAATATTGACATCCTGGGCATCAGTGAACTAAAATGGACGGGAATGGGCGAATTCAGTTCGGATGACCATCACATCTACTACTGTGGGCAAGAAACCCGTAAAAGAAATGGAGTGGCCCTCATAGTCAACAAAAGAGTGACGAAAGCTGTACTGGGATGCAATCTCAAAAATGATAGAATGATCTCGATACGAATCCAAGGCAGACCTTTTAACATCACGGTAATCCAAGTTTATGCACCAACCACTGGTGCTGAAGAAACTGAAATAGACCAATTCTATGAAGACTTACAAGACCTTATAGAAGTGACACCAAAGAAGGATGTTCTTCTCATTATAGGGGATTGGAATGCTAAAGTAGGGAATCAAGAGATAAAAGGAACAACTGGCAAGTTTGGCCTTGGAGATCAAAACGAAGCAGGGCAAAGGCTAATAGAGTTCTGTCAAGAGAAAAAGCTGGTCATCACAAACACGCTTTTCCAACAACACAAGAGACGACTCTACACATGGACATCACCAGATGGGCAGTATCGAAATCAGATTGATTATATTCTCTGCAGCCAAAGATGGAGAAGCTCTATACAGTCAGCAAAAACAAGACCTGGAGCTGACTGTGGCTCAGATCATCAGCTTCTTATAGCAAAATTCAAGCTTAAACTGAAGAAAGTAGGAAAAACCACTGGGCCGGTAAGATACAATCTAAGTCAAATCCCTTATGAATACACAGTGGAAGTGACGAACAGGTTTAAGGATTTAGATTTGGTGGACAGAGTGCCTGAAGAACTATGGATGGAGGCTCGTAACATTGTACAGGAGGCAGCAACGAAAACCATCCCAATGAAAAGGAAATGCAAGAAAGCAAAGTGGCTGTCCAACGAGGCCTTACAAATAGCGGAGGAGAGAAGGCAAGCAAAATGCGAGGGAGATAGTGAAAGATACAGGAAATTGAATGCAGATTTCCAAAGAATAGCAAGGAGAGACAAGAAGGCCTTCTTAAACGAGCAATGCAAACAAATAGAGGAAAACAACAGAATAGGAAGAACCAGAGATCTGTTCAAGAAAATTGGAGATATGAAAGGAACATTTCGTACAAAGATTACCATAATAAAGGACAAAAGTGGTAAGGACCTAACAGAAGCAGAAGACATCAAGAAGAGGTGGCAAGAATACACAGAGGAATTATACCAGAAAGATATGGATGTCTCGTACACCCCAGGTAGTGTGGTTGCTGACCTTGAGCCAGACATCCTGGAAAGTGAAGTCAAATGGGCCTTAGAAAGCACTGCAAATAACAAGGCCAGTGGAAGTGATGGTATTCCAGCTGAACTATTTAAAATGTTAAAAGATGATGCTGTTAAGGTGCTACACTCAATATGCCAGCAAATTTGGAAAACTCAGCAGTGGCCAGAAGATTGGAGAAGATCAGTCTACATCCCAATCCCAAAGAAGGGCAGTGCCAAAGAATGCTCCAACTACCGCACAATTGCACTCATTTCACACGCTAGCAAGGTTATGCTTAAAATTCTACAAGGAAGGCTCAAGCAGTATGTGGATCGAGAACTCCCAGAAGTGCAAGCTGGATTTAGAAGAGGCAGAGGAACCAGAGACCAAATTGCAAACATGCGCTGGATTATGGAGAAAGCTAGAGAGTTCCAGAAAGACATCTACTTCTGCTTCATTGACTATGCAAAAGCCTTTGACTGTGTCGACCACAGCAAACTATGGCAAGTTCTTAAAGAAATGGGAGTGCCTGATCACCTCATCTGTCTCCTGAGAAATCTCTATGTGGGACAAGAAGCTACAGTTAGAACTGGATATGGAACAACTGATTGGTTCAAAATTGGGAAAGGCGTACGACAAGGCTGTATTTTGTCTCCCTGCTTATTTAATTTATACGCAGAATACATCATGCGAAAGGCTGAGCTGGATGAATCCCAAGCTGGAATTAAGATTGCTGGAAGAAATATCAACAACCTCAGATATGCAGATGACACAACCTTGATGGCAGAAAGTGAGGAGGAATTAAAGAACCTTTTAATGAGGGTGAAAGAGGAGAGCGCAAAATATGGTCTGAGGCTCAACATCAAAAAAACGAAGATCATGGCCACTGGTCCCATCACCTCCTGGCAAATAGAAGGGGAAGAAATGGAGGCAGTGAGAGATTTTACTTTCTTGGGCTCCATGATCACTGCAGATGGTGACAGCAGCCACGAAATTAAAAGACGCCTGCTTCTTGGGAGAAGGGCAATGACAGGCCTAGACAGCATCTTGAGAAGTAGAGACGTCACCTTGCCAACAAAGGTCCGTATAGTTAAAGCCATGGTTTTCCCAGTAGTGATGTATGGAAGTGAGAGCTGGACCATAAAGAAGGCTGATCGCCGAAGAATTGATGCTTTTGAATTATGGTGCTGGAGAAGACTCTTGAGAGTCCCATGGACTGCAAGAAGATCAAACGCATCCATTCTTAAGGAAATCAGCCCTGAGTGCTCACTGGAAGGACAGATCGTGAAGCTGAGGCTCCAGTACTTTGGCCACCTCATGAGAAGAGAAGACTCCCTGGAGAAGACACTGATGCTGGGAAAGATGGAGGGCACAAGGAGAAGGGGGCGACAGAGGATGAGATGGCTGGATAGTGTTCTCGAAGCCACAAACATGAGTCTGACCAAACTGCGGGAGGTAGTGGAGGACAGAGGTGCCTGGCGTGCTCTGGTCCATGGGGTCACGAAGAGTCGGACACGACTAAACGACTAAACAACAACAACAAGGAAGGCTGTTGAACATACAATGAGCAGGAGGGGGGAGAGGGGAAAGGAAGAGCAGATGATCCTGTTTTGCAACTTTGCTATTTCAAAAAATCCCTACTCACACCATCTTGTATTTCTGTGCTACATCACTATGTTTTTTTGGGTAGAAATAGAGGTATATTTTTAGCTATCAGGGTTCCACTTGCTTCATCCACATGGTGAGAGTAAGTCACAGAATCATAGAATTGGGAGGGGTTCTTAGGGTCATCTAATCCAACCCCCTCCAATGAAAGAATATCAGCTAAAGCATCCGTGATAGATCCATCCAAAAATTCAAGTGAAGGAGAGTCCACCACCTTCTAAGGAAGTTTGTTCTACTGTTGAACAGCTCTTACGACCAGAAAGTTCTTCCTGATGTTTAATCAGAATCTTCTTTCTATTAACTTGAATCCATTGGTTTGGGTCCTACCCTCCAGACTGCAGAGCTTTCCAAACTGTGTGCCGGGACACTTTAGTGTGTCGGCTGCAGTGTGTAGGTGTGTCACGTAAACATTCCCTGTGCTCCTCCCGACGCTGGAAAGGGGTTAGTTTAACCTCCGGTTTGCTAGTAAAACTGAATTACTGTGTCACAAAATGCTGTATGTCTAAAAAGCGTGTTACCAACATGAAAAGTTTGGAAAGCTCTGTTCCGGAGCAATAGAAAACAAGCTTGTTTCATCTTCCATGTGATAGCCCTTTAGATTTTTGAAGTTGCCTATCATATCTCCTCTCAGTCTCCTCTTTAAACATACCCCATTCCTCATAAGTTGGAACACATTGTGATCCTTTAATAGATGTCCTGTTTGACTGACAACTGAGTCTGAATCTTATTGGCTGTCCAGCCTGAACCCACACTAGGGAAGTTTGGGTAGTGATGATAAAGCTTCTGGTTCCAGATGATGCTGTAGATTGTAGACCATCCAAGGCATTCTAAGAACTGGGAGAATGAAACAGGTAGCACAGAATATTCACAGGCATTCTGCTCTGAAGGAAATAAGACATCACTTCATGTCTGTAACATAAACTTGGGCTGATTTTATTTTTTTTTATTTCTAAATATCAAAACTGGACCAAACCAGCTGAAAGATAAAAACAATAAATGTACTGCTAGCATTGCAAAACAATATAATGTTAAAACGAGCAAATTGTTAAACAATAAAAAAACCAATCAAAGCTAATCTGGAAAAAACCCTCAAGTAATGCCTTAAATCAGGGCTATGGAACCTTTTTGGGTTAGTGGATCATTATCCAATCCAATAGTGGATCATTAAACGAAATCTGATAGATGAATGGGACTACCCTCATGTCGAAGTTCCTTGTGCAGTGCTTCCCAAGCACCAGACAGCTGGTTGTTGGCCGTCTGGGAACTGTAGTACAAGGGGCTGTCCCAGCCCTGTGCTCAGCAAAGCTCCAAGAGCAAGACTCTGCTTTCAGAAATGTTTCATTTAAAATGTAAAATTGGAAAGTTAATAAAAATAGGGCATGGGGGGGGGAGACTCTGCTTTCTGCAGTTATAAACTACAGGGTTGGAAAACCTGTGGCTCTGCCGGTGTTGCTGGACTCAAATTCCCACCACCCCTAGCCAGCATGGCTAACAGTCAGGAATGATGGGAGTTGTAGGCCAACCACACCCAGAGGACCACAGGTTCCTCACCCCATCCCTGCATTGAAGCATTTGCCAAGGCCCAAGGATTTAGTGACATCCAAAGTAGGAAACATAGTTTTGGACTATCTAGCGAGACTAGAATTAATATTACCAAACAGTGGGCAGCAATTTAAAAACTAATAAGAGGTGTTTTGGTTTTCTGTCAGCTTAGAGTGTTATTACCTCAGTCAGAATACCTAGCAGAAAAATATTTTCACTCTTACTAATATTTTTTCCACAAAACATTAAAATATTTTTTTAAAAAAACGTTTGTCTTTAAGGTAGAAGGCACAGCATACCTGAGCTCTTTTCTGTGGAAATCACAGAGCATTGGCCTTTGGAACAGATCTCGTGGGGAGAACCTCCTGGACAGTGGTGCCCCTTTTTATGAAACCTATAAGACTAAAGATGGGAAATTCATGGCTGTTGGTGCTCTTGAACCACAATTCTATAAGCAGTTCATCAGTGGTAAGTTAATCTACAAGAGGTGTGTTTTTAAAGGAGGAAGGGAGGAAGTTTTGGGGTACCATCTGTTTTGAGCAAATATTCAAAAATTAGTAGTACTGTAGCATTTAAAGATGCAAAGTAATTTGAAGATTTATCTCCATTGTCTGTACAACAAATATTCCCATTTTACAGATGGAAGAACCAAGCATTATAGCCAATGAAGTAGCTCTGTTAGCACAAGGATTTCTGTCTGTGCATCATATCTTTGCCTCCATCTCCTCTCCCTGTGTGCCTCCACACCCTCCCCAAATCTGCTCCGGAGTGTTGGAGGGAAATCCAGCGCAGATTTTGGGGTGGGTGAGGTGATAGAAGAGGGAGGGCAAGTTCCATTGTGCAGCCAGAAGTCCTTGTTCTAATGGAACTACTTGGGGCTTGAAAGACTTAAGATTTTCCAAAGGCCACCTAGTGAATTTATTGCAGCACTGTTAGTTCAGCTTCAAGCCCTAGAATGTTTTTTTTGAATCTGTTGAACTACTTTGGTTAAGTTTCTATTTTTTCAGGTGAGAGCTTTATCTAGCTTTATTTCATCAGTGATTAACCTATTTGTTGCATCAGCTCAGCAAGTGTTCAACCGTCTTGCAAAACCAGATTTGCTGACAGAGCAAAGTGACAAGTCATTTGCTACACTGTGCGCACAGAGAATATTTGCTAATGGGTACAACCCTTACAGTGAAGTTCTCAATTGGTTTCTATCTTCATAAAGGTCTAAGCTTTTTTTGTGAGTTTACAAGGATTGGCAGCTGAGCAGAGAATATGGACTGGGAGAAGCCCAATATGCCGCACTGAAATGAGTTCATCAGCATGCACACACCTTTGGAAGGAAACAGTACCAGATTTCTACTAGAGTAGGCAGTCATACTGACTCAGTTTGAGGATTTATATTACAGATATTAATATCCAGCGCACCATACCACACAGATGAAAAATGCTCTTAAAAGGAAACAATGTAGATCTAATGCGAGTTCCATCTGTCACAAATTGGCATTGATTCTTACTAAAATACACATTTAGATCTGGGGCTAGCATTACTCCAGGATGTTTGCTTTCATAACAAAAACTGATAGTTTACATCAGTATTCCAGCTTCTGGTGCCCCATTTCCTCTCTCTCCCAAGTCTAATGCTAAATTGGAATGCTTGGTCATCCCATCTCATTTGTCTTGTCCCTTTGACACTCAACTTCCATTCATCATTCCTTTTATCATGGAACTGTTTTGTATTTTTAGTCTTGAATGAGGCTGCTGTTCCTTTTAGTAACTGGGTATATTACTCAGTATAGTAGGCATAGGACAAACTTTTCTAATAATTGTTTTAATCTGAAGCCAAGAGACTTGGCATAACACAATATTTTCCTTTGTAATATTTTTGGATTGCACAGAAGTGTTGAAATCTTTAAAAAAAAATATGAAGTTGCTATTGTCTACAAGTTGAAGGCAAGGGTGGGAAGAGACATGATCACTAATATTTGATTTACTTACTTAAAATGTTATGTCTCACCTTTCCATTGAAAAAAGATTTCCAATGTGGTATCAAATCAGTATAAAAGCATAGTAACATAACAATGCAATCATGGCGCCAGCAACAATAAAACAATAGCTGCTGAAGATTACATAGTCAATAGCTGCATAATGGAATAATTGAATAATCGTATTTATATAGCTGCATGTAGGGCATGTTATCCTATTCAAAGCTAATAAAATGAATTAAGAACATTAAAGCTCTCAACTTTAATATCCACATATAAAAAACTAGTGCCTTGGGTTTCAGTAATTTCCTGGGCTATAATATATATCCATGGATATCATTTCCTGTTAATGGCTTGTTTTCTGTTCAGTAAAGCAGTAAAATTGATTGGTATGGAAATGTACCCTGAAGTTTTATTGTAGAGTAGGTTCCTTTTCCTTCCAGAGACTCCATACTTGCTGTAGGAGGACAGCTGTGCAAAACCTATAGCATACCCTTCTATTAACCATATGGATTGTTGCCTGAAAAATGAGAACCAATAGGGCATGTTTGAAATTTGCACAGAGGCAAAAGCCAAAGTTTGAAGCCCAATAAGTGCCTGTTTTCTCTAACCCTCTTCTCTTGCTGCTATAGTTCTTTCTCTTTCATATATATCTTTTAGCTATTGATGTTGTGTTCTCATTTCTGTAAGGGAAAATTCAGAATAGAATCCTAATGAATTCTCATCTTGGGGATATTTTAAAAAAATACTGCTGCTGATTTGATACAGCTACTGTAAAACATTTCCTGTACTCTTCCAACTAGTTATGTTTGAGATAAAGAACTCCTAGGTGAAATCTACACACATAAAAACCGCTGTGAAAATGCTTTTTAAATTTTTTTTGAAAAATACATTGAATTTTGCATAGCTCGCTGTCGCCATCTAATGTCACATTTGTATATTGCACTTTACAACACATTTTAAATGTTTTATTTGCAGCCGTATAACTGAGTCCCTAAATTGATTTGTTAACACGTTCCAAGGGTTGAATTGGAGTACGAAGGTTAAAAGAAAGTCAGCAAACACTGCCAAGTTAGGGTCTCTTGCTTTGCCTTTTATCCTTGGATATAGTAGTTTCTGTAGAATAGAGTAAGTTGCTTTCTGCTGAGTCAAATCAATGGCCCATCTAGCTTAGCCTATTCTGTCTTGCCTGTTCTTTCTGGTAGCAGCTCTCTACGGTCTCTAGGACGGGTCTTTCCAGCCTTTTCCTATGTGATCCTTTTTACTGGAGTTGCTGAGTAATGAACCTAGGACCTTCTGTGTGCAGAGCAGCAGCTACATCTCTAAATAAGTGATCACACAGACAGTATCAGAATTCTTGTGGCATAAGCATTCATTGGCCAGAGTCAGATTTATCTACTGTATTATCTTGAAGCTAATAACATTGAATTTGGCCTACAAGCATTCATGACACAATTAATGAATTCATTTCTAAGATGCCACAAGGCTCTCTGTTTTTGCTGCTGTAGACTCGCACGGTTACACTTTTGAAATAGCAGAGCTCATTTCTGGTGGATAGCATCTGCAGTTTCCCAGAGGAACACAGTGATATGTGGATGAACCAAGATGTTCAGGTAGACTGCGTGGCTGAAACAACCTAGTGTTCCTTCTCTGGTTTGAGACGCACTATCAAGATAATGGTTGCTTAAGTAAGTTTGTGCATTGGCACAACCCTGGGATAGCGTGTTTAACTGTAAACATGAGGTGTGTAGCTATAACCTGTTTTAGACATATCCTGTAGCCATCTCTTTAACCTTTGGGCTTTATACTGTTCCTGGTTGTTAGTAATAAATACAACTTTTGGCAAATCTCTGGGAATTAAATTGACCCATTTTATTTTATTTTTATCTCTTCAGGTCTGGGGCTAGATGATTCTAATCTCCCTGGTCAGATGAGTTTCTCTGACTGGCCTGCAATGAAGAACATGTTTGCAGATTTATTTTCAAAGAAGACCCAAGCAGAATGGTGTGAAATCTTCGATGACGTGGATGCTTGTGTGACACCAGTCTTGGCTTTTGATGCTGCTGCCTCACATCCGCACAACAAAGAACGTGGTACTTTTCTTAAAAATGACCAGGAGGAGATAAGTCCTCGACCGGCTCCACTTCTTTCTCGGACCCCAGCTACTCCTTCTTCCAAAAGGGATCCGTTTATAGGAGAGCACACTGAAGATATCCTCCTGGACTATGGCTTTTCCAAGGAAGAAATTTCACAGCTCCATTCTCTTAAAGTAATTGAATTCAATAAGCCAAAATCCAACTTATAGTAACTTCACAAATCAAAAGAGTCCCACACGCTGGCGGGTTATATTTTTATCCCAATTTGTGCAGTATTCTTAGCAGGGAGACGTGTTGCAAATTATCCTTTTCATTTTCTTTTCAAGAGGATGCTTTGAACGATAGTGAAATTCACAGTATCGTGCAGCTAGCTAGGCTTGGAAGAAGCTCGTTTCCTCCCTTCCTGCCAATGCCCCTTGAGAGCCATACATTTAAGCTGTGAGAAATGAAGCACTAGCCAGAAAAGATGTACACTGATCCATGTGGATCTTCATGCAGTGCTGGCACTGAGAATCACACTATTGCAAATAAAGGATCTGCTTGTCCCAGTGTCCTGCGAATTGGTGGTGGTGGGGGGTATGTTGGTCTGTGTATTGATTGCATGAAGAATTATTAATGCCAAGTCGAGGCAGATTTTCCAGCTGTGTAAAGAATAAATAGACTTCTTTTTTTGGGGGGGGACAGAACTGTGCTTCCTTAAAAATTACACCCTGAAAGTATTTTCAGAAATGCCTTAAAGATTTTTACTCACAATGCAAGGATTAAAAATCTCCATTGCTTTCTTCAGTAAGCTTATTCCAGAAAGCAGGTACTGTTATTTTCAGAACGATGTGCCTGTGGAGTAGAGGAAAAAGAGGACATTATTCTCCCCGTACAAGAGAGCCTTGGGTGTTTAAGGGATGTGGGCATTCATCAGTTTTTACCTCCTCAAGATTTTATGCTTACAAAGAATGACAAATGGAGCACACAAAAAGTAGCTTCCTTTATGTTAGCATTTGCTATAAGAATATGATTGAATTGTAATGTGGTTAAGTAATTTTATTATTTTAATTAATGATGCAAGTGAAGGATTGGAGTTATGCTAATCTGGTTTTACCTCTTTGATTTTGCGTTTGCAGTTTGCTGAGTCATTTTGTTGTGGTTGAATGTCAAAACAAGCATATCAAAATTAATTGAATGTTCTGTAAGTTAACTATCAGGATGTTGCAATCCTTTAGTCTCTTTTTAATATACTGTAATTATCTAAAGACAAGTGTTTTTCATAACATGTGCAAATGCCTTTTCTTACAAATAAAAATGTAAAATTAATCCCCAGCAAGGAAACTGGATTTTATTATTATTTCAGAATATGAGATGCTTGCATTTAAAGCTTGACCATTATTTCAGAAGAATTCCAGGGGTGATATCCCAGGTAAGTCATACTTGGAGTTACTTAAGTCATTTGGCTTCAGTTGGTCCACACTGACTAATATTAGATATCTCCCATAGAAAACGAGGGCGTGGGGAGTGCCTTGAAAAACTCTTTGATACTGTTTGCTGATACTGTGGTAGGTGCTGGTTCATTATGGCGGAGGCTTATGATGCCTTTTAATGATTGTTTATACAGTGGTACCTCGCAAGACGAATGCCTCGGAAGACGAAAAACTCGCAAGACGAAAGAGTTTTTCGGTTTTTGAGTTGCTTCGCAAGAAGATTTTCCCTATGGGCTTGCTTCGCAAGACGAAAACGTTTTGCGAGTTTGTTTCCTTTTTTCTTAAAGCCGCTTGAAGAGGTGCAGTTGCGACGGACCGTGCTTCGCAAGACGAAAAACCGCGCAAGACGAAAAGACTTGCGGGACGAATTAATTTCGTCTTGCGAGGCACCACTGTATAAAAATCTATGGACTTAGATGGAATGCAGCAAGCAAAGTTAAAGGGACCCCTGATCATGAGGTCCAGTTGTGGCTGACTCGGGGGTTGCAGCGCTCATCTCACTTTATTGGCCGAGGGCGCTGGCGTACAGCTTCTGGGTCATGTGGCCAGCATGACTAAGCTGCTTCTGGCGAACCAGAGCAGCGCACGGAAACACCGTTTACCTTCCCACCAGAGCGGTACCTATTTATCTACTTGCACTTTGACGTGCTTTCGAACTGCTAGATGGGCAGGAGCAGGGACCGAGCAACGGGAGCTCACCCCGTTGCGGGGATTCGAACCGCCGACCTGATTGGCAAGTCCTAGGCTCAGTGGTTTAACCCACAGCGCCACCCGCGTCCCTGCAAGCAAAGGTAGTGGACCCCAAACCTTAACACCTACTTGCAAACTGCTTTTCACACCGCCTTTCTGGCAATTACCAAAAAGTCACACGCTCTCCTGTCACCTTCAATGACTATTACATTACTCAGTAGTGTAGCACATTGGAAGTCTGTTTCTCTACCCATTTACTGTGGAGTAAGCCTGATTTCATAATTCTGAGCAGTTGTGCGTAGGACTGCAGTTTTGCCCTGCGGAGTGCCTACCATTACTCTGCAAAGCGAGCCACTCTTCTACTTTATACTTCCAAGTTGCATGATGGTGGCTTGGTTAAAGCCCACAATAAGTGCTTGGTAGAGATGGGATCTGATCTCGGGTATCCCATATCCAAGACATCCTTGTCTTGATCTTTGGTTTGCCCATCTTATTTAAGTGGTGAGTCAGCCCTCTAGCCAGAGTTCATATTACTTCTGTGCTTTGTTTAGCAGTTGGCTTATTCTTATTCTTTGGTAAATGCTAAAACAGTAGTAATTAATGAACTTTTTAGAGTCTCCTCAGCACAAAAGTGGATTCGCAAAGCTGGATAAGATAATTTGGAAAGAAATACAATTCCTTTGCATTCATTGGCCAGAATGCTAAGTGACACAGGGTTAGAATGCTGCCTGTACATTTTACTTTTATTTTCTTGTGCGAAAGACATAGACTCTCACTGCTTTACACGAGATCTGGAGGGGAGGGGGAGAGAGCTGGGACATTCCTTGGGAACACAGGCCCTAGGAAGCATGAAAGCCAAACTTCAAAGCACACAGGATTAAATACCACAAGGAAGGATTGCCAGCCTCCTGCCATTTCTTCCTCCAGACTATCTTAAAAGCAGTTCTGCTCTGCAAACAACTTGTTGCCTGAAATGAAACCATGGAAAGGATACTCTTCCTTGCAACATGCAAAAAAAGTGGCTGATGCACCAGTGTCTTCCGACTATTAACTTTTGCCTTCCGACTAACTTTGGCTTCAGGCATGTGAGCATAGTATACACACATGATCCACATTCCCCCCCTTCTCTGAGATAATCCTCCAGTCATAGCTGAGAACTCTCCAGCGAGCCAGGCGCTCTAATTGTGCTAATCTTCCGCCGCAGACACACACAAGACGCACACTCCCCCCTCCACTCCCCCCTTGTGCAACTTGTGATTCCAGAGAGCCCTGAAAAGTATGTGCGTGCCCCTCCTCCAGCTCCTTTTCCTACCGGCTGACCTGAGATCCATGCCTGGCAGAGCACGCTCCCAGAAAGCAGCCCGATGACTCTAACCAGGCAGGATTTCGGTGGGACGCTTCCGCGCCCCTGTGAGTTGGGCATTGCCAGCATGGAATGCAGCAGCAGCAAAGAGGAAACCATGCTGCAGTCCTTGGCAGCTGGAGAGCCCTTCAGGCCCGTGGAGCCCCCGAAGAAGGCAACGGGGAGGTTGGTGATGCACAGCATGGCCATGTTTGGCCGAGAGTTCTGCTACGCCGTGGAGGCTGCCTTCGTCACACCTGTGCTGCTCAGCGTGGGGCTCCCCAAAAGCCTTTATAGCCTCGTCTGGCTCATAAGCCCCATCCTTGGTTTTGTGCTGCAGCCCGTGGTTGGCTCAGCCAGTGACCACTGCAATTCAGCCTGGGGCAAGCGGAGACCTTACATCCTGGTCCTGGGCATTATGATGCTGGTAGGGATGGCTCTGTACCTCAATGGAGACACAGTTGTCTCAGGTGAGTAACTGAAGACTTCGTTGAGCCGTGCAAAATGCACCTTTGTGAATCCGAAGATGTGGGTGGATGGGTGGAACGGTGGATTCCCCCCACCCCCAATTGAAAATGCAAGCTTTCTCAACAAGTTTGAAGCATGCATATTTGGTTATGTGTCTGTGAAGGACTAGCTAGCACCCTGAAAATTAACTAATGTGTGAAATAAAAGACCTCTTGCACTACAGGGCTGAAGCTTGTGTTTGAAGGAGGCTTGGATGCAAATGCTGTCTGTATTCTGCATGCATGTTTGATACGACTGTTGCTGCCAGAGTCGCCTCTTTCCAGTCACAGACAGGTTCCAGGAGTAAAGAAAATAGGCAAAGAGCTAATTTCATTTTGAGACTAATCATTTTAATCATTGTTTATTTCATGAAAAAGTTGAACTATGCTGTGATTCCATGATGCAGAGGCTAATACTGGCAGAAAGTTACAACAACAACAACAACTATAATAATAATAATAATGGACAGTGTCTGTGAAGCACTTCAAAGTCCCAATTAATAAAACACAAATGCTCTTATTGATTGTTCAAGTACTTCACATACACCAGCATGGTGTAGTAGTTATAGTGTTAGACTAGGACCTGGGAGACCAGGGTTCAAACCCCAATGCAGCTATGAAGTTCATTGGATGACCTTAGGCCAGTCAATCTTGGCCTAGGCTACCTCACAGGGTTCTTGTGAAGATAACATTGGAAGGAAGAGAAATGTGTAGGCCACCTTGAACTCCTTAGGGGAAAGGTGGGATAAAAATGCAATAAATAAACATCAGTAATCCCTACAACATCTTTTAGGATCCCTAAATTTAAGGTGCTTACAGCAAAGGCACTTAACAACAGGTAACTGGTTTTATTAGAATCATAGAGCAGGAAGGGATCTCAAAGGTCATCCAGTCCAACCCTTGCCAATACATCCCTGATGTGGTGGCTGGATGACCACCTCTTTTGAGCTAGTCTGCTCCATTCTCAGGAAGCTCTTCCTAATGTTTAGTCAGAAACCCCTTTCTTGTAATTTGAGTCCATTAACTGTGGTCTTCCCTTCTGAAGGAACAAAAAGCAAATTTGCTCCACCATCTGTGTGGCATCCCCTCAGATATATAAAGCTTGCTTTCATATTGTCTCTTAATTAATCTCTTCTCCATGCCCAGCTCCATCAACCTATCTTCATAGGACTTGGTCTCTAGAACCCTCCCCATCTTTGTCCCCTTCCTCTATGGAGACACTCTAGTTACTCGATAGCCTTCTCAAACTGCAGTGCCCATGTAAATAAAACAAGCAGCTGTGGGTGCTTATTTTACCGCAATTAAGGACCAATTCACGACACATTCTTTAGAGGCTTTCGAAATGAGGAACTTCCTGCAATAACCTTGTGAGGTTCAGCAGTCAAGATGAATGGGCTGTTATAACAGGCTTTGAAACTTCTTTGAAAGTGCTCTGATAGATTAGAAATCCCATAGATTTTTGACGCTGTTAACCCTTCATCCCTAGCCACTGACTCAGTAGTCAACCTGCAGAAACAACAGGGAATTCAAGAATGGAGGTGTTGCAATACAATTTCCAAAGTGCTTGGGTCTTGCATTTAAATTGCCTTTGTCCCATTGCAATCAATTGAGTTAAATGGATTTTTACCAAGAGCATTAATACCAACTAAAGTGGTTCAAAGCCAGCTATTCCCTTCCAGTGTGCGATAAGAGTCTGTTGTGGAAAATAAAATATAATCAGGTACCTAATGAAGCCTTTGGTGTGTCCTGGCTCAACACATAAATCAAACTGTGAGATTTCGGCTGCCAACTTGCCACCCCGAGATTGCGACTTCTGCATTACCCAACGAAGCAGAAGACTTAATGGCTTCCACTGCTCCAGACAGCTTCCCTTTGTCCTTTTGTTATTTCCCTTTCTCATCCAGGTGTATCACAGAGAAAGTGGAGCGAGGGAGTGGTGGGTGAACGGACCAGACCAGAGGGGTAGAATACGTTTGGGAAAGAAAAGCTGCAATGGTTGAGTCCCCAGCTTTGTTGGCCATAAGAACAGTGATATAGTTGCCCTAACTGGAACCCAGCATCCCCATTCATGCAACCGAATACTGGAGATATTGCAGTGGTTTCAGGGGCAAGCTATGGAGTAGGACTGATGCACATCATTCATGAGCTGGTACATATAATGAATTGGAATGATTTAGGATGACAAATTGGGGGGGAGCGTTGAGGAGGGTCGTTTTACAGGGAACCAGGCAAAGGGCCTTCTCGGTAGTGGTACCCGCCCTGTGGAACACTTTCCCAACAGATGTCAAAGACAAAAACAACTACCAGACTTTTAGTAGACATCTGAAGGCAGCCCTGTTTAGGGAAGCTTTTAATGTTTAATAGACTATTGTATTTTAATATTCTGTTGGAAGCTGCCCAGAGTGGCTGGGGAAACCCAGCCAGATGGGCGGGGTATAAGTAACAAATTATTATTATAATATTATTATTATTATTTTGGGCAGAGGGGGAGTGAAAACTCCTGGGGGGCAGAGGCAGAAACACAGATGCCAAAGAAGCAGCCTACACTCCAACATTTCTCAGATGAAAATGTCCCTATTTTCATCTAAGGAATGTTGGAGGGTACGCAACTGGTACTCAGAGGCATACTGCCTTTGACAGTGCCGTGTAAGAGGAGTGAAATCTCCCCTCCTGCACCTTACCTTCTCCCAGTCAGTTGCTCCAGCCATACATCTCTGTTCCTAGATCCCTTCTGAAAGAGACGGGCACAGCCAGCTGCAAGGAGGTGAGGTAAGAGTGGGTGGGGGTCCATTTTGGAATCTGCTGACACATCTAATGCACAAAAATAAAAAAGGTGACAATTGCTGCAATCTTAGAACAATCACAGATTGAGAAGCCCCCAGCATTCCTTTTAGAGATTTCCTGTGCAAGCGATGGCTCTTGTGAGCGAAGAAAGCAACAGAAAATTGCAGCCACATTGGCTCTCAGTACTCCATGGTGTCTAGGAAACGGCTGTAAAGTGAACCAATTTCTTCTTTTGCAGCTGTGGTTGCAGACAGAGGCACCCAGAGGACTTGGGCTATAGTTATCACCATGCTGGGAGTGGTGCTCTTTGATTTTGCTGCTGACTTCATTGATGGTCCCATCAAGGCCTATTTATTTGACGTCTGCTCTCACCAGGACAAGGAGAAAGGGCTTCATTATCATGCCCTCCTGACAGGTAAAACCCACAGCATCTGAACGGTTCTCTTTCCCCTCCCTTTAATCATACGGCGCGATGAGGGAGAGAGAAAGGTGGCAGCTGCCTGGAGTTCCTTCCTGTCTTCCCATGCTTAAGCTTCTTGAACAAGTTGGTCATCTGATGCAGTGCTTCAGTAACAAGCATTGTTTAACAGGTCATCTTGTGACCGCTGTAGCTGCTACAGAGAGGATCTGGAGGAACAGCTTCTTTTGAAAGAAGTAACATCCTACAATTAAAATTGAAGCCAAACGAGCAAGAATTTCCTCCTGCTTTTGGCATGTATTGGGTTGTTATACTGTTCTGTTTTTGCGTATTTGTACAGTGGTACCTCGGGTTAAGGGACGTGGGTGGCAATGTGGGTAAAACCTCAGCGCCTAGGACTTGCCGATCGCATGGTCGGCGGTTTGAATCCCTGCGGCGGGGTGCGCTCCAGTTGCTCGGTCCCAGTGCCTGCCAACCTAGCAGTTCAAAAGCACCCCCGGGTGCAAGTAGATAAATAGGGACCGCTTACTAGCGGGAAGGTAAACGGCATTTCCGTGTGCTGCGCTGGCTCACCAGAGCAGCTTCCTCACGCTGGCCATGTGACCCGGACGTGTCTGCGGACAGCGCTGGCTCCCGGCCTCTAGAGTGAGATGAGCACACAACCCTAGAGTCTGTCAAGACTGGCCCGTACGGGCAGGGGTACCTTTACCTTTACCTCGGGTTAAGTACTTAATTCGGTCCGGAGGTCCGTTCTTAACCTGAAACTGTTCTTAACCTGAAGCACCACTTTAGCTAATGGGCCCTCGTGCTACTGCTGTGCCGCCGGAGCACGATTTCTATTCTCATCCTGAAGCAAAGTTCTTAACCTGAAGCATTATTTCTGGGTTAGCGGAGTCTGTAACCTGAAGCGTATGTAACCTGAAGCGTATGTAACCCAAGGTACCACTGTATTTTCCACAATGGGAACTGAAACCCAGCAAAGGGCCAGAGAAGATACAACAGCACAAGCTTTTTAGATCTGAATTGTAAACTCCTAGCCACATTGACCATTGAAAGTGAGTCCCAATGGGCTTAGTAAAACTTACAGCTCAGGAAACTAGATGTGGACTCTGCTGCATATTTAAATACCGTTTAGAAGAGTGCAGTTGTCCCATCCTCTCCCCACTCACCCCCAGTGTCTGGTGGGAAATAAATTTGCCTGTCATGCCTTTTGATAGTGCTCCCACCACATGCAATGCAGAGTTTATTTTGCATTTACATGTTACAAATCTGCTTATTATGCCATGCAAATCCTCAAGACAAACAAAAGAGATGCCAAGAAGTTTGGGACTGTGTGCACATTGTACATTTAAAGCACAGAATACCCGCCCAAGAATCCTGGCAACTGTAGCTGCAATTCCCAGCACTCTTAACAAGCTACAGTTCCCAGAACTCTATAGGGAAAGTTATGTGCTTAAATAATGTACGGTGCTGGGTATTTGGCTTCTTTGGTTTAGTATCTTCAGCCCTTCAAAGAAGAATAAATATGATTATATTAGGGAACCTGTGGTCCTCAAGATGTTGGACCCATAATAAATATGAATGTTCTCTTTTTAACTGATCAGTATTTATTGATGTTTTGTTGGTGCTTCTATGGATACTGTTGTTGATTTTATTATTATATGTTGGACACCATCTTGATACTTTTTTTAAATAACAGTGTGGATTTTAAATAGATAAATAGTTCTGGGCTTAAAGATTCCTGCATTGCAGGGGCTGGACTAGATCACTATTGTGGTCCCTTTCCAGCTACAAGTCTGTGTTTCTATATTTCTATCCTACTTGACTAGGGATGGGGGGGATTTGATTTTGCTTGCATATTAATGTGAAAACTACCTAATTTGTACTAATTCTCCAAACAAACACATGGGAATTTGCTTGCAAAGTGTGTATGTTAGTCCAAACTGCATACAAAAATGTGTTTGTTGGGAGAACTTTGCACTGAAATGCGGGTAAATTTTCATGAGGAGTTAACAAATAACAGTTTGCAAATTGCTGCGGAAATGTGGAGATCTGAATTTAAGATGGGAAATACAAGAAACTGAGTGGAACCAAAATAGACAAATTCATCCATCCTAGTCCTTGACCATTGTCCCTACTGGCTGGAGACGATGGGCGTCTAAACTCAACAGCATCTGGAACATAGCTGTCAACTTTCAGATTTGAAAATAAGGGATCAGCAGCCTCACCTGTCCCAGGGACAGTCTATAGGATATCTAACAATCCGGGATAGCAGCGGGAAGCTGCAGGAAACGGTGCTGGAGTAAGGGAATTTCCCGCAAAAAAAGGGAAGGTTGACAGCTATGATCTGGAAGATCACAGGCTCCCCACCAAAGCGTATGGGCTCCTTCTAACCCACAGAGGAAGAACCTGTGGTCCTTTAGATGTTGGGCTGTAACTCCCATCACCTCCATCATTGTTCTGTTCCCTCTAATATATAGCCTTGCTCTGAGCTAGGAGGTTCTCCCCACAAAGCCCAGTCCTTATTGACTCATTATGGCTGCTGCTCTCCTCACCTGTCATCCCATCTCACTCTTCTGCTTCTTACCACTTGGATTCTCCATGGCCTGGCCTGGCTGCATGCTCTTTACTCCTTTCTCTCCGGGGTCAACAGTATTTTCATGATTTGGGGGTGGGGTGGGGAAGGTCATGAAAGAAAAGGCATTATTTCCCCCCAGCTTGGAATATTTTCCCAGAAACTTTCTCCCCACCATAAATGAGAATTTTTATTTCCTCAAATCCAGCGTCTCTTACGAGGTCACATCCAGAGTGACGCTGGATGGTCGTGAGAGATGGAAGGAAGTTCCATGTGATTCAAATGGCTGCCGACCACACCGCCACTAAACAAAGAGAAGGTTGTGTTGCCTTGCAGTCTGAGTGACGTCAGCCCCTAGCAGTTACTTAAATTGCGGGTTATATACATAGATTTGGCCTTTATATTATTGCATATCCTGCTAACCATAGTATTTGTGGGTGCATTTTAGAAGCACTTGCAAATGCAAGGCAAACTTTACGCTGACAATTTCCCATGAAGCAAGCTGTTACTAGAATCTGTAGTGTCACAACGTTAACGTAGCAAGGGTCCTTTTACAGTCCTAGGGCCACATTCCTTACTGGGTAGCCTCCCAGGGGCAGGGCAATGAGTGTATATTTTACTTTTGTACATCAGACTACGTTCTACACTCACTCGCATGCTGTCAGCAATAAATCACAATGTGTCCGTGAAGTTAACTCTTAATTCAAGGAAGCAGGTTGACTCAGGGAGTCAGGCCTAGTGAGCACAGCAACTCATCCCAGTAGATCTTGCGCCTATGAGGCAGTTGTAAGGACTGAAGGTCCCTGCTTCCCCAAGGTTCACTACATTTCCTTCTCCCCCAGGTTCTTCGCAAGCAGAGAGTTATTCACCTTGTCTGCCTTTGCTCCTCTCTCTCTGTACCTTTTCTGGTTCTGGGAGCTGGACACGCCTGCCTTCTTCAGCAACCAGCCTCATCTCTGCCTCTTGGCCCTCTTCCTCTCCAGCCTCTGCTTCTGGACTGCTCTCTGCCACAGCCTCTTCCTGCTCACTATACCTTGTTACCTATTCAGCTTCCAACACCACTTCCTCCCAGTCAGCTCCCTCTTCTTCCTCTGACCACTCATCTTTGTCCCACCGCTATCAACAACCATCAACAAATAGCTCCCCTCCCACAAACACTTTTAAAAGGCCATACATTGTTTATTCAGCAAAGGCCTGGTTATAGAAAAATGCTTTTGCCTGGCACCTAAAGATTTATAGTGAAGGTGCCAGGTGAGGCTCTCTGGGAAAAGCACCCCACAATTGGGAAGCCACCACAGAAAAGGCCCGTTCTCATGTTGCCACTCTCTGGACCTCTCTTGGAAAGGGCACACAAATAACCTGACATGTTGATGTTAAATACGATTCTACTGTCTTTATTTTTCTGTTGTTTTTTTTAGGTCTGGGAGGGGCCCTTGGCTACCTTACAGGTGCCATCGATTGGGGGCATACCGTCTTGGGAAAATATTTGGGATCAGAATTCCAGGTGATGTTCTTTTATGCTGCTCTTGTGTTCCTGATCTGCCTTACTGTACACTTGTGCAGTATTCCCGAAACTTCTCTCACTGACAAGGTAGAATCCGAAGCCCTGCTGAAAACAGCTGAGCCCTATCCATATGGTTCCATAGGAAAAGTCAAGAATGGTTATTTTAACAGCGGATATAATGAAATACGGGTTTTATCTCGGCAAGGGAAGCCCACCCTCAAAGAAGACATTCAGGTAATTGTGCCTTTTTTAGATCGCCATCTCTGCCTTTAATTCTAATATATTTGACATGGTAACCCTGGACCCTCATGTGAAGTGGAAAGTGATGTAATGAATTTGGAGGATCAGGTTATCCAAAATAAAAATGGAGGCCAGAACATGGGGCTGGATTCTGACTAAGTAAGTTGTGCCTAGTTCCCATTGAAATCAAAAGAACTTCAGTTAAGTTATGACTAACTTGCCCTATCTGTTTCAATGGGACCAAAGTTCAACTAACTTAGTCTGGTTCCAACACATAATATCTATGAATGGCCTATTTCCTATACTTTGGGCATGATCTTAAAAAGTTAGTTATGACGGAGGCTACAATCTTATACAGTACTCACTGATCTGGGAATAAGCCCCATTGAACTCAGTGGGACTTCTGAGTACGCAAGCCCAGGAATGCATTGTAGGCTCTGTTAAAGGCAATGAAATTGAACAGGTGGTCCAGACAAACATCACATTACTTTTAGTGGAACTTAACTGCAACACACTTTCACTAGACTGTTCCCCTTGGATATAATCATTAAATTACCCCAGATTACACCGAGATACTAAGTATCTTGTATGGTGTTTCCTCCCTTCTGACTTGGTGCAGAAATAAGAAATATTGGGCAGGATTCACCTGATCAGCCCTTTTGGTGGAAGAACTCTCACTTGTGCAATTGGGTTCCTACTCCCTCTGCACCTCCCAAAATTGGCGTGAAGGTCAGGAGGACTCCCAGAACAGCATGCAAGGAGAAGCTGGAATGCTTGCACTGATGGAATGATTACAAGAGTGCAATATTGAATTCCAAACATTGATCTCTGTGTGACTGTTATCTGACAGGCTCTTCAGGAAATAAGACCTATTGTGTCACAGAAATTAATATTTTGTGGTCCCCTGTGAATGAAACCCACAGTCTGCGGGCACCTCTTCTAATAGCTTTACATTTAGCTTTACATTTTTAAAGATAAGTCGTTGGCTGCAATCCCAGAGAGCAATATGTGTGCCCAGCTATCTGAGTTCACTGATCTTGATTAACTTTGCTCGGATTCCATGTCTTGCATTTAGCCAAGAAGGATCTTGGATCTTGGCAACGCATCACTATGTTCAGTTGTCCCTCAGCCAGCTCCTCAAGTTAATGCGTTTAGTGAAAAGGAGTCAGTCGGTCAGTACATGCTGCATTCATCACAGATGTCAACAGCTTTTGCATGGTTCTTGGTCTAACAACACAGGATTCTGAATTGCATTAAGCATCTGGTGCATTCTACTGAAACACTTTAAAAAAAACCCCCCAGCTCTGTAGCCAGAGTTTGGGGAAAATGAAACGTTAACATGTACCTTGTTTCCTAAAGATATATGAAGAGTCTGATAAGCAGATAATTTTGCATCTAGATCTGAAAATGGCCATGAATCACCCATGTAAAAACTGACATAACTTTGGCTAGAATCTTCCGAAGTGTTTATTTTCAAGTGAAGTTGATCTGCATGAATATTTGGTAGCAAGTTGATATATTTTGAAGCCAGTGGGGCTTACATTCTGCTCCTTTGATCACAGCTGTGTTGTGCCAACCTTGTGCCAACAAGGAAGGTTTTTTCTTAGGATTGTGCCAATCTTGTTCCGGGATCTGTAGATGTGTTTTACATCACTGGCAATATATACCATGGCGGGCCACTGCTAATCAGAATTCAAAGTATTAGGCTAGATTGATCAATGGTCTGACACTGTTGCTCTTGCGTCTGCTAATCAGTTTCACATCCAAACAAAAACGCATTCAAGGAAATTATGTGAAATGGATTTTTTGGGGGGGAGGCATTTGTTTATTTCAAGCTTGTTTACCCTGCTGTTTAGATGAAAATGCTTCCAGAGTGATTCAGGGCTCCTCCAGACAATCTATTTATCCAAGCCTTCATCTTGATTTGTATGTACAAAGTTTATGCATTGGTTAGACTATGCCCAGACTTCCTTGAACATTTGTTCTCATTTGTTTACGGGGCAGTTATACGACAATGAGCAGTCAACATGATATCCTTGTGGGGTGTTTGCATGTCTTCCTGTTAATCATTTGTTCAGCCCTCACGTTTCAGTGCATTTCCCTATCACTTTCCTAACTGCAAAAAGTTGTTAAAAAACAGATTTGCTGGATGAGGACAGGTAGGCGTATAAGGAGCAATAGCATTGCAAGCAACCAGTGTGAACAAAGTAGCCCAAAATTGAATAAGGAAGACTTGATATCCAAATGCACACCAGCTGGATCTGATAATTCAGATAGAAGTGAGGCTTGAGTTGTTGGTTTAGCTAAAACCTCGGCTATCTGATATTTCTAGAGAAAGTGCATTCCTTGTTTCTTTAGCTTTTTAGCTGTCAGCCAGAGTCAATTCCTGTGGGGTGAGATGTTTTGTTTCACCTTGCCAACCATTCAAAACAGTCTTCTGAAAGTTGCTTTCATGTGCTGGTTTATTTTTATGCAAGGCATCCACTCCCACAAACTTCTGTATCATCCATCAGTATCTGGAGAGACAGTGGTGTTCCTTTTTCTTAATAATTCATCTAATAAATTTATATTCCAGTAGCATCTACCTTGAGGCAGGTAGGGCTCCCAGGTGGTCTCCTATCCAGGCATAAGACCTGACCTAGACCTCCTTAGCTTCGGCTGCACCATCTACCCACAGACCATGCCCTAAGAATAGTCCTCTTTTAAGAATATGGCCCATCGGCCCATCTAACCCAGTATCCTTTTCACGCAGTCGCTTACCAGATGCTTAGGGGTAGCCTGTAAGCTGGACATGAGCACAACAGCACTCTGCCCCCCTGTGATTCCCACCATACAGTATTCAGAGACATACTGCTTCTGACACAGGCAGTTAGAACATAGCCTAGATCTTCATGAATTTGTCTAATCCTCTCTTAAAGTCATCCAAGCTGGTGGCCATCACTGTCTCCTGTGGGAGCTATTTCCATGGTTTAACTAGGTGCTGCATGAAGCTCTGTGTTTTATCTGTACTGAATCTTCCAACATTTAGCTTCATTGGTGTTATGTACTGAAGTTCTCACCCTGGGCCAGCAGGGGGATACTGTAGATAGTTATGCAAATGAAGGATCGAAAGTGACGTTCAGTGATTGGATAGTTTTAGAAAGTTGCTCCAGTAACGTTGTACTGGAGCTCTATATAAGCAGGCTGACTGAGCCCTTCAGCTCAGCTTGGTTCTGGCCTCTGAATAAACAAGAGCTGTTTGAAGAATCGCTGTGTCATCTGATATGTTCACCCACAACTTAACAATTGGGTGTGCACAAGTTCTAGTGTTATGAGAGAGGAAGAGAAGAGGGGCAAGAGAGCTGAGAAACTGAAGAGTGGAGAGACGGGGGGGGGGAATCCTCCAGTCTGTTGGGAGCCTTTTCAATGAAACGTTGGAACATCCTTCCTTTCAGGTTCAGAAGCAGATGACCATTAAGTCCCTCCTCAAAGCACTCCTAAGCATGCCTTCCCACTACCGCTGCTTGTGCGTGAGCCATCTGATGGGATGGACAGCTTTCCTTTCCAACATGCTCTTCTTCACCGATTTCATGGGGCAGGTATGGAAAAGTAACCATCTTTCCTCTGGGCAAATTCAATTTTTAGGATTTAACTTTCATTCACTTGCTTATGCAGCATGATGGCAGATTTCCACAGTTGTCAACATCAAGAACAGGCAAATTAGATTTCCAAGAACAAAAAATGGATGCCTCCAAGCATTCTTCATAGAACTGGGTCCATTGGGTAGCTGGATTTTTCATCTTTTATTTTTTAAAAAAGGTTTCTGCTGTTTAATCTACTTCAGTCTCCAAAAATGAAAAATGGCAGTCATAAAAACACAAAGGTTTCCATTTGTGTTCTAAATGTTTGATTCCCCTTCACCTCACTCTTGAATTCTGTAGAACCGACAATCATACCATACATTTTAGAATTAGAAACTAGAGAAGAAGGTGGGAATGAAGATATTGGAGATATACCTCAGAGGTCCAGACTATGGGACGCCCGGAAAAAATTAATAATTAATAATTTGGACTGTAATTTGGTTGTTTTTTATTTTAGTTTATTGTTTTTAATTGGATTATAATTGGATTATGATTTGATGGATATGTTAATTAGCTGTTTTCTATTGGAAAATTAATAAAAATGATTTAAAAATAAATAAATTAGAAACTAGCAGTTAATTCTTTTGTTTACCACATTAATGTATGTGGCATTTGCAACAGAAATAAACCTGACATTTCAGGCTCTCTGTTTGATGCTATTCAGACTTGTATGTGGGTTTTTCAAGTCTGATCCTTCCCACTTGCTATTGGAGGTTGTCACTGCACTGGCGCTACTATGGACAGGATAACCACTGAGACCATCTTGGCTGTGAGTCCTGGAAGACCTGCTCCCTGCCTTGCAGGCCTTTTCCCACCTGGGTTATTGCTGTTAATTTTCCGTATGTTTATTTTGGATCTTATGATTTATGTGGAAATTGTTCAATTTCTTTTTTTGATGTCTTGTTGATTGTTTATGACTGCTTTTGCTATGTCTGTAGTGGTGTAATTTTGTACATGCTGTAAGCTGCCTTGAGCATGGTTTTAATTTTGGAAAGCCAAACATAGTCTGCCCCACAAGCGAGGATTGGAAACCATGTTCAAGCTGAAGTTTACAATCCTGGTTTTCAGGCAAGAGAGTAAGCAGTGAGTTGTATCCCACATTAAAGGTAAAGGGACCCCTGACCATTAGGTCCAGTTGTGACCGACTCTGGGGTTGCGCGCTCATCTCGCTCTATAGGCCGAGGGAGCCAGCGTTTGTCCGCAGACAGCTTCCAGGTCATGTGGCCAGCATGACTAAGCCGCTTCTGGCGAACCAGAGCAGCCCACGAAACGCCATTTACCTTCCCACTGGAGTGGTACCTATTTATCTACTTGCACTTTGACGTGCTTTCGAACTGCTAGGTTGGCAGGAGCTGGGACCGAGCAACGGAAGCTCACCCCGTTGCAGGGATTCGAACCGCCGCCCTTCTGATCGGCAAGTCCTAGGCTCTGTGTTTTAACCCACGACGCCACCCGCGTCCCACATTAGTCCTACTCAAAATCAACCCATTGAAATGACTGGGCATGTCTAACATAGATCCATTAATTTCAATAGGTCTGCTATGAGTATCGGTATATCTTAGTTGGATACAGCCCTATGCCTTAGCAGGAACTGGGACCACGTGTTTTTTTTGTGAGGGGAGAAAGATGGGAAAGGAAATTCATGAGCCCCAGGTTAGCTATTGTAATGCCAAGCCATGGTTTGGTGTGAAAAGACACAGAGTAGCATTGTGCTGCTGGAAAGCCTGTCTGAAACAGAAGCCAGACCGCAATACTATCAATTCTTGGCCCTGCGCTATTGGCAGAAAATTGGCTGACAATACATATCACCATGACCATCATAATTAAAGTCACCAACATCAAATAAACACAGATGAAGTCCTGTGCACGTTTGCTTGGAAGCCAGTATTTTGTGTCCTGATTTATTTAGAGGCATGATTACCAGCACAGCTTGTTCTTATTCTTTTCTATTTTGGCACACTGCAGATTGTATTCAATGGTGATCCTTATGCACCTCATAACTCCACAGCGTACCTAACCTACGAAAGGGGAGTAGAGATCGGGTGCTGGGGGATGTGTATCAACGCCATCTCTTCCTCGCTTTATTCCTGTGAGTACTACCAACAAATGGATCACTTGCGATCTGACCAAAATATAAAGTGCATTCATACAGGCAGGGCATTTTGCCTACATTCGCTATGTGACCATACAACAACTTTGTAAGGTTGATCGATATTATTTATGCCCACATTACAGAAGCAAAGTTGAGGCTGTGAGAAAGGTGGTTTGTGCCAAGGCTTCCTGATGATGCCATGACAGAGGCACGGTTCAGAAACAGGGCTTTATGGTAGAGCTCATGCTCTACAACCATGTCAGCTAATAATATACTGACAATATTTTTATAACACTATACAGTGGTACCTCGGGTTAAGTACTTAATTCATTCTGGAGGTCCGTTCTTAATCTGAAACTGTTCTTAACCTGAAGCACCACTTTAGCTAATGGGGCCTCCCGCTGCCGCCACACGATTTCTGTTCTCATCCTGAAGCAAAGTTCTTAACCCGAGGTACTATTTCTGGGTTAACGGAGTCTGTAACCTGAAGCGTATGTAACCTGAAGCATATGCAACCCGAGGTACCACTGTACTGTTTCAAAATTCATAAACAGAAGACATATAATATGTGCATGGAGTCACAAATTAATAAGAATCAAATATATTTTCCATGAACAGGAATGGTAGGAGTGGTAAGTCTCTGAAATGGAGGCAGAATGCCTTTCCACAGTCAATATCCTACAAATGTGAGATGATGAGAAACATCACAATAGGGTGCTCCAAGCACAGCAGCAGACAGCAAATAAATGTTCCATGAACAGGAATAGTAGGAGTATAAGGTATAAGGTAGTTTCAAGCTTCCTTCATTGATATGCGTGGTAAGAACCAAAGAGCAGTCTGGAGGTGGTAAATAAAGTTTTTAGCTGCTGAAACCAAACAGATTTCTTCTGCAAGCTCCTTGGAGGAAGCAAGGTACAGTTAGTAAGATTCTGTCAACAGCTTCACTTTGAAGGAAGGTAATATTATTTTCAAAGATATTGCAGACGTTTCATACTCCAGTTTGATCTACATTAAACAATACATAAATCTTGCTAAATAAAATAATGTTCAGCAATGATTCCAATGGTTTCCTTTTAGACAGAAATCCCCCAACCTTTCCCAATCTTTTTCTTCCAACAGATTTGCAGAAAGCGCTTCTGCCTTACATTGGATTAAAGGGACTTTACTTCATTGGATACCTGCTTTTTGGGCTAGGCACTGGCTTCATTGGGCTCTTTCCCAAGGTGTATTCGACTTTGGCCCTCTGTTCCCTCTTCGGCGTAATGTCCAGCACATTATACACAGTGCCATTCAACCTCATTGCTGATTATCACAAGGAGGAGGAGGAGGTAAGTTAGAAGGGATGGTTGTTGTCAGATCCTTTCCTATAGCATCCTTGTTACGACGCCCGTGCCTTTCCCTCCCCACTCCTTTTCTGGATGTTATGCAAGAAGTGAGTGCAGATGTCTACAGCCAGGTTGCCTCTCTTTATTGCTCACCTTAAAAGTCAGCTGACGGGACCTGAGCCCTGCTTCTCTAGACTTTCTGCTTAAAATCTCAGGGGAAAATAAATAGTGCTAAAAACCAGTGGAGCAGGCCTTAGTAAAAGGTAAAGGGATCCCTGATCATTAGGTCCAGTCGTGACCGACTCTGGGGTTGCGGCACTCATCTCGCTTTATTGGCCGAGGGAGCCGGTGTACAGCTTCCGGGTGATGTGGCCAGCATGACTAAGGCACTTCTGGCGAACCAGAGCAGCGCACGGAAACGCCGTTTACCTTCCCGCTGGAGCGGTACCTATTTATCTACTTGCACTTTGACGTGCTTTCGAACTGCTAGGTTGGCAGGAGCAGGGACCGAGCAACGGGAGCTCACCCCGTCATGGGGATTCGAACCGCCGCCCTTCTGATCGGCAAGTCCTAGGTTCTGTGGTTTAACCCACAGCACCACCCGCGTAAGGATTAAATCTGCACACACTGATTTAGACCAGTGTTTTGCACACAGTATTCTTTGCTCACAATATTTTGTTGCAAAGTCATCCACAGAATGGGATGAAAATAATCCCACCAAGAATTACATTTTATTGGCTATGACGGCCTGGATCAGCAGATGTTCTGAAGGCAAGGCAGGATGTTCAAGGAGCAGAGCTTCATTATAGAAGTCAAGGCTGAACACATCTCAGCCTCTTGAGTTAGCTTCATGATCAGAAGAAGCTGCGGAGGCTGAACTTTTTCAAGGATGTTAGATTTTTGTGATTTAGAAGACTTGAGAGGTCATCAAGTGGAAAGCACTGCAAGCCCGATGTTTCATACTTTAGTTGTGGGAAATTGCAGTCAAACTAACATGCTAGTTAGTGCATGAATGGGTTAAGACCAGAGAGGATGGTTCCTAAACTCAGCCAGGTCACCCACCCACCCGCCAAACCTCCATGAGGGAGAAAGTGAAACTTCTTTGATTTCATTTCCTCACTCTTTCTGTACCATGTAATGGACCAGAATGCATTACGTTCTGTATATTGCACTTGTGTTCTCTTTGCTACTGCATGGAACAATGCATGAACCAGACTTTTGGACTTAGTAAGTAAAATTTTTTAAACTTACTTAACCGTATGTGGTCTGCTCATTGCAAGAAGGGTAGAGAGGGGGGCAAGCACTGTAAGCAAACTAAACAGGATATGAAAAGGGTCTAACAACCTGTATTTCATGTTATAATGCTGCTTAACTCTGAGAGTGTTTTTAACTCTACCAGGGTCTCTCTCCCGCTGGAGAGGGCACCCAGCCGATTTTTTTTGTTTTGTTAATTACCTACACGGGGCTCATAGCTACTTTCCTCCCACATACTAGGGAAATTCATTTTTCATAGAAAAAGTCTTGGTAACCTTAGCTTGTCACGATACATTTGCAGACATTTGATAACTAACTTCTTTGCTGAACTTTACGCCCTTCTGTTAACATAAGGCAACACAGTGGTCAGAAAACTGGGGAGATCTGGATTCACATTTCCACTGAGCGATGAAATTCACTTGTTGATCCTGGACCAGTCGCCATCTCTCAAGCTAATCAACTTCACAGGGTTGTTGTGGGATAAAATGAAGGGGGGGGGGAGAGACTGTATATGTCTAATTTTATTCCCAGAAATTAAAACACTCTCTCTCTCTCTCTCTCTCTCTCTCTCTCTCTCTCTCTCACACACACACACACACACACACATGTTCCTTTATTTCCCTAGAGAAAAGGCAGGATATAACTGTAAAAAATATTTTTAAAAATATGTATTTGATATGATGGCACTAGAAAGGTAGTTCAATTGCATGCTCTCTTAATAAAAGAGTTTTTATCTCCAACTTTCTAAGGGTAATTATGGTTCAGCAAATAAGATAGTGTATCATTCATGACAAGCCCAGACCATCACAAACCCATTTTATTTAATTATTTATGAAAAATGCACTTCACATTGACCTTGCAATGCTTTTAATTTATCATTCAGAAAGCACCCTTGTTCCCTGTTAAGTGTGAATTGGATGACTCTTCAGTCAAGTGCCCTGGATTTCAATGTAAGCTAGTAGGGAAACATCATACTTCAAAGGAGTTTTCAATTTACTCCCCCAAAGCCTGGAGGACACATCATTTAACAGAACCTTATGAACTGTCCATGGAACACAAGGCAGAGTTTAACAGCCATGCAGTCTAGCAAGTGGGGGGAAGTTTTAGCAAGAACTTCAAGAGAAATCTCCTTTCAAAACCAATGAAGCCAATTGCCAATTTCTGTAAAGGAAGTTGATTCCGGGAAAGGCTATGTACATTCTACCAGCTTGAGTAGAGTTTCAGAGTATGTGCAGAGTTCCCTATTCTGTGCGGTTCCAGCAGCCCGGAGGCTGTTTCACAAAACTGGGAGGAAGGACACCAGAGCTTTAAATCATGCCACTTATCGTGGGCACAAGAACAAAGTCTTGCCTTGCTTGCTCATCAAGACTGTGTAGTATTTGAACAGCTGAGATTCATGCAGTGAAATGATCAGTGCAGGATTGTATGGTCGGTTGTGCCTTGTTTGATGGAGTTCCTTTATCTGCTTGCTTTCAGGGCCAGATGGGAGGACAAGCCGGAGAGCACAAACGAGGAAAAGGTGTGGACTGCGCTGCCCTCACTTGCATGGTCCAGCTGGCGCAGATCATTGTTGGGGTGGGCCTGGGCTTCCTGGTCAGCGCTGCTGGGAGCGTGGTGGTAGTGGTGATCTCTGCCTCTGCAATCGCTTTACTGGGCTGCTGCTTTGTAGCGTTCTTTGTTCGTTATGTGGAAGAGAACAATAAATAGTCGAAGCTTGGGAGAAGCTGCTGTCTGACAAAGGGAGAAACACGGTGGTTCTCTGGTTGCTGTACCCACACTAGTTATTTCTGTAGCAAGTCTTTGCTTTGTGTGTTTTCTGGGAACGTTTGAGGCCACTAGTTCTCCCACACTGTTTAGGCAGGTCTACACGGTGGACTTAAACTGGTTTAAAGGGCATCCCTTCTCAGTGAATCACATGTGCTGTATTTCTGTGATGAGGATAGACCTCAAACTAATTCCCTCCATGCATAGTCTTCTTCTTTTTAAGCAAACAAGAAGCCTAGAGGTCAGCTAGTGTGTTTTTCACTTTTCAAAACCAGAGTGCAATCCAGGCTCTTTTAGGCAGCGTCCAAAAGGAGGCTTAATATTTCAAATGGGTTGTTCAGATTTCACAAACAGGGAGAAATGTGGACTAGCAGAGGGGCGTCCCAACCTGTGGTCCGTGTCATGTCTGTGGATTTGTGGTTGAACATGTGAGTTGACACATCCATCGTGTTAAATATCCATAAGGGGTTTTTAATCGAATTTTACTTGCTTCTTATTTCTTATATCGCATTTTCTTGTAATACAATTTGAGTTCTATGGAATTGTAAAAGACAATAGATAAGAAATAAAGGAAGCAACAACGATACAATTAAAAATCACACAGCATCTAGCACAGCACATTGCTGTTGCTACAACAGACAGAAAAATAATTAAATGGTTCGCTAAGATCTCCAGCCATTTTAAAGTGGTTTATGGGGGGGTTTGGGAACCACTGGGCTAGCATTTTGATGCCAACAATGCCATGTGGACCCTGGAAAATGGTTGCGCTGATTCCACACTTGGGATGTGGGTTACTGCTCTAGGGTGTGACGGCAAAGGGCTAAAACAGTTCTGATGCTAGAGATCTCTGAATGGATCTTCTAATTTATTTATTTATTTATTTATTTTGTATTTTATAAAGCTGAAGCCCTTGTTTTCACTTGAGCAGCAATGGAGAGAAAGGGTTTTGTCATTCTTTCCATGCACCACACCCCAGCTATCGCTATTTGCCCTCCTAGGAAAAAATATAGGCATAATGGATGATAACATATCAGAAAGAGTTAAACACCTTCTCCCTTAGCACAACTGCTCTGATAAAAAGTAGAATATCTGCTTTATTTTTAATGTATTTATTTTTAAAACTTCAGTCTTGAGCTACCCATATTATTTCTGTCTTTGCCTTAAAAAGTGTAACCCTGGAAGTCTCCAGTCCAAGTCAAGCTTTGAAATCACCTCAGTGAAAGGGAAGTGTGCAAAAATCTTGTGAATGTTGAGGTTTTCTAGCCATTTTAAAGATTTCAGCAGACCAAGTGAAAAATATCAGAAAAAAATTGTCATGAGGGCTTTCCTTGGGGTGGAGGGAGATGTAAATGGGGCACATTTACCTCTGTGGTATAAATAAGGTATTACATTTGGACATTTGCTGAAGGCATTCAGTCAGATTAGACATTTACTGGTGAATGTCTCACATTTACCAATACATATAAACAGTCTCTTGGTGATGTCTTGGAAGATGCCTATATTGGTGAAATTTTTGACACATACCATAACACACACACAAAGTGACAGGGCTTCCATCAAGATAGGACTTACTGGACTTTTGGCCTGAAAACTGTTTTGGCTGTTAGGACTCAGCCTCTCAAGAGATTGCAGAAATAACGTAGAATGTTTCTGACCATGTGCAGAGAGCATACCTTCATCATTAGGTCAGTACAGTTGCCTCATACACCCTTAAGATTAGGGCAGGGTTTCCAGACAAACTTGGTAGCTCTCTGGATACAAATGAACCTCTGTCAGGATGTATTAAACCACAGATAGTATAAGAACAGATCCAAGGCACGGAGTCTGAATCCTGACTCCCTAGTGGGAACTGAATTGGTTTCAGTTGCTTTCCTGCACATTCAGAATTACTCCCTAATGCTAGAAACTTCACACTCCTTTCAACATCTTTGAAAAAAAGTTTCTCTTTAGAAATGCTCTTGACAGTCTATCCCAAAACACACAGGCTTCCCTTCTGAAAAAACATGACCTAAAATGTAAAAATGCCTACTACTAAATTAAATGCCAATCCTCCCACCAAAATCAATCTACTGCGACAGGATTTTTATTTCATTTTATTTTTGTCCATACATACAAACTCGCCCCCACCCCCGCCACCCTTCAGCTTTTGAAAAATGATAGGCATTCAGCAACTGCACTCAAGTGACAATTATTTTAAGCCTTCCAGGAACGGTATAATTCAGCTCCCATTTCAGCACCTACTGAAGCGATTTGTGGAAAAGCAGACATGAAAAAAGGGCTGGTGATTATATCTAACAGCAAAGTGTGCTTGGTCCAGTCAACCTATATCTAGATTCTGGCTGTTCATATTTTAGACCAGGGTTTTCCTAAACTTAGGTATCCAGATGTTTTTGGACTACAACTCCCATCAACCCTAAATAGCAAGCAAAGTGGTCAGGGATAAGGAGAACTGTAGTCCAAAAACACTGCTTTAGACCAAGAATGGCTTTGCCATGGCCCTCCAGATGTTATCTCTGACCACTGGCCATGCTGGCTGGGGTTGATGACATCTGGAGTCCAATCACATCTGGAGGGCCACAGGTTTCCCCCACCCCCAGTTTAGATTATCTGTCACTCAAGCAACAACTACTAATACTAATACTAATAATTTATTTATACCCCGCCCATCTGTCTGGTTTCCCCAGCCACTCTGGGTGGCTTCCAACTGAATATTAAAAACAATACAGCATCAAACATTAAAAACTTCCCTAAACAGGGCCACCTTCAGTTGTTTAAAATAGTTGTTTATTGCCTTGACATCTGCTGGGAGGGCGTTCCACAGGGCAGGCGCCACTACCGAGAAGGCCCTCTGCCTGGTTCCCTGTAACCTCACTTCTTCCAGAGAGGGAACCGCCAGAAGACCCTCGGCGCTGGACCTCAGTGTCTGGGCTGGATGATGAGGGTGGAGACGCTCCTTCAGGTATACAGGACTGAGGCTGTTTAGGGCTTTAAAGATCAGCACCAACACATTGAATTGTGCTCGGAAACATACTGGGAGCCAATGAAGATCTTTCAGGACTGGTGTTATATGGTCTCAGTGGCCACTCCTAGTCACCAGTCTAGCTGCCGCATTCTGGATTAATTGCACTTTCCGAGTCACCTTCAAAGGTAGCCCCACATAGAGTGCATTGCAGTAGTCCAAGCAGGAGATAACTAGAGTATGCACCACTCTGGCAAGGCAGTCTGCGGACAGGTAGGGTCTCAGCCTGCATACCAGATGGAGCTGGTAAACAGCTGCCCTGGCCACAGAATTAACCTGTGCCTCCATGGACAGCTGTGAGTCCAAAATTACTCCCAGGCTGCACACCTGGTCCTTCAGGGGCACAGTTACCCCATTCAGGATCAGGGAATCCTGTCCCCCAAGAACAGTACTTCTGTCTTGTCAAGATTCAACCTCAATCCATTAGCTGCCACCCATCCTCCAACCACCTCCAGACACTCACACAGGACCTTCACCACCTTCACTGGTTCTGATTTGAAAGAAAGGTAGAGCTAGGCATCATCCGCATATTGATGAACACCCAACCCAAACCCCCTGATGATCTCTCCCAGCGGCTGTATGTAGATGTTAAAAAGCATGGGGGAGAAGATGGAACCCTGAGGCACCCCACATATTATACTATATAATATATATCTTCCAGTACAGAGAAGTATCTTCCTTTGCCTGCCACCAGCTAAACCACTCTGAGGGGTGTGAGCAGGAAGCTGCCTTATCTCAAGCCAGACCATCTTGTTCCGAACTGTCTTCACTGGCTGGAAGCAGCTCTTCAGGGTCCCAGGCAAGAGTCTGTCTCAGCCCTACCTGGAGATGCTGGGGACTGAACCTGGGACCACCTGTGTGCAAAGCAGATGCTCTACCACTGAGCTACAGCCTTTTCCCAACCTAGTGGACCTAGGAGTGGCAGAAGAAGAGACTTCTGGAGGTAGCAAGTCAAGAGAAGGGGCAACTGTGAGGACAGAGGATGTCAGAATGCCAAGGGGACTTGAAGGAAGTGGATGATGGGGGAAAGAGAGCAGGGGCAGAAAAGAGGAGCTGCGGAAAAGAGCACAGGAAGCAGGAAGGTGGTAGGGTTAAAGGTAAAGGTAAAGGGACCCCTGACCATTAGGTCCAGTCGTGGCCGACTCTGGGGTTGCGGCGCTCATCTCGCTTTATTGGCCGAGGGAGCCAGCGTACAGCTTCTGGGTCATGTGTCCAGCATGACTAAGCCGCTTCTGGCAAACCAGAGCAGCACACAGAAACGCTGTTTACCTTCCCGCCGGAGCAGTGCCTATTTATCTACTTGCACTTTGACGTGCTTTCGAACTGCTAGGTTGGCAGGAGCAGGGACCAAGCAACGGGAGCTCACCCCGTTGCGGGTATTCGAACCGCCAACCTTCTGATTGGCAAGTCCTAGGCTCTGTGGTTTAACCCACAGCGCCACCCGCATCCCTGTGGTAGGGTTAGGAAAGGAGATATAGGAGTTTGAATGTGGTGGGAAATGAAGAATGATAGCATTTTGTCATGACTTTGAATGGGAGTGCCATCAGGGCAGGACTTTGGGGCAGATGTGCAAGGGTCCTTGAGTAGGAGCCCCCCTAAACAGAACATCTGTCACCACATTTTGAAGCAAATGAAAACATATACATTACCCTCCAGAAGACTACTTAGTCTGGAGCCCGCCCACCCACTTCCAAATGAGATAATTAAGCCCAGAATCTAACTTTGACAATAACTGGTCGATGTCAGCTGAGTCAGTGGGTGAGCAATAGACACATCCATAGCAATTCAACTCTGTTGCTAGGTGAATATTCCCCTCCAAATTACATAGCATGTATTTAGTGCTTGGAATTGTTTCATGCACTTCCTATACATTGTGATCCTTGCTACAACCCTGTAAAAAGGTAAAGGGACCCCTGACCATTAGGTCCAGCTGTGGCCGACTGTGGGGTTGCAGCGCTCATCTCGCTTTATTGGCCGAGGGAGCCAGCGTTTGTCATCAGACAGCTTCCGGGTCATGTGGCCAGCATGGCTAAGCCGCTTCTGGTGAACCAGAGCAGCGCACGGAAATGCCGTTTACCTTCCCGCCAGAGCGGTACCTATTTATCTACTTGTACTTTGACGTGCTTTCGAACTGCTAGGTTGGCAGGAGCAGGGACCGAGCAACGGGAGCTACAACCCTGTAAGTTGGGACATATTGGGGGGAATCAAATTGCTAAGGCAATTATTCCACAGTGCAAGCGTTTCTGCTTGGGCAACAGAATCTTCTCCCCTTCTCTTTCCCCTGGCCAACATGCCCCCCAAAATCTATTCAAGGGGCTGCCTCAGATTTGAGAAGGATGCATGCAGGCAAAGGAGAACTGAGCTGGGATAGTTCACTTGGTAGAGCATGAGACTCTTACTCTCAGGGTTGTGGGTTTGAGCCCCACGTTGGGCAAAAGATTCCTGCATTGTAGGGGGCTGGACTAGATGACTCTTCCAATTCTAAGACTCTATGAGAGAGAGGAAAGTCCCATTGCACAAGTGGAAATCCTTGCACCAATGGGACTCGTTAGTGGAATACTACCCATTCATACTGCATGCAATGTGGGAGAAGGAAGGAAAATGGCTTACTTATGGCCATCTAATGCATCTATGGAAGAGGCTAGGTTACCAGAGCCATAACTCAGTGGTACAGCACATACTTTGGATGCAAAGGGTTCCCATTTCAATCCCTGGGCATTTCAAGGTAGGGCTTCAAAAGCATCCCATCTGAAACCCCGAAGAGCTGTTGCCAGGAAGTGGAGGGAATCCTGTGCTAGATGGACTTGGTTACAAGACACGATCCTGCATTCCTTTCAAGAGGTTTGCTTTGGTCTGCAGCCCAAAGTACCCACTGTTGCCTGGGGCCGCAATGGTGCAAAAGCGTAGTTACAAAGCACGGATCCACATGGATCCTCAGGATTTTTGCACTGGGCTACCCCAAACTCACCGTCAAATCACATGTCTGTGGCCACAGCATGAACCACAAAAATCATACATCCACTGTTTCATTCAGGATTTTTTTTCTTGTTTTCCTCCTCTAAAAACTAGGTGCGTCTTATGGTCAGGTGCATCTTATGGAGCAAAAAATACAGTGACAATGCTTGCATCGTATTTGCCAATGGGGTAGAAGTGTTCTTTGCAGTTATGACACTTGAAGGTAGGTGACTGAAAGAGCCGTAGACTCTTCTCTTTGTGCTAATGTGATGGTAGCATAGATCCAGCATGAATGCAGTGGACAGCAGAGGAGAGAAATTCGCCTGACACACACATAATACCTCTGTTGCTGGGGAGCAAAAGGAGAACCAACCATTCACCTCTTCCCATTTTCTATTTTTTTCTTGTTTAAGAAACTCGATGTGTACTCTTGAAAACAAAGAGGCATGCCCAGCTTTGCAACTAAGCAGAGTTAATGAAATGTTAGGTGTTTGCAATAGGAGAATGCTTGCCAGGTTCGTGTGTTTGGTTTTTGAAATTCAAATGGACAACACAAGCATCTGAGAAGTGCCCTAATTCTAGAACAGTCAGTTATGTGCACAAAGGCACACACATCAACACAAGAGAGATACTTGAAGTTTAAGTGTCTTTCCGCTGAGCAGAGGGATTGATTCTTTCCAGGCAATGCTTGGCTGCAGACAAGGCTTTACGAAGTAATAAGACTGCTCCATGTAATATGCATATGGTGGTTTAATAATCTACAGATAACAAGGTTCATACTTTTGATACAGATTTTTTTTAATACAAAACATTTTGCCTTGAAACATCCTTTTTTTCCAGACCCAGAACATCACCCCAGGTTTTTAGTTCACATTAATTTCCAGGAATCGCATGCTCCACATTGCAACAAGCAGTCTTTGGTGCAATCCCAGCCCTTGTGTGTGAACATGGTGTTGCTACAGTAGCAAAATTGGAGAGAATTATCTCTCTGCATGGGGGTAAATGGTGGCAAAGAATGTAAGAGCTGAGGTTTTGAAAACAGGGAGTCAGGAGAAGGAGGAAATCTGGTCACCTGTGGTTCAAGTGTGAAGTCCAAGACTTTTAGGTAGTGAATGAGTCTTGGGTAGAAATTTTGCCACCAGGTATACTGGATAGAGAATCTTTCCAGAAGCTGGTCAAGAAAAGGGCAATTACTTCAAATGTTAAATATTTCCATGAAGGGCAGATCAACCAACATGATTAGTCATTACAGCCAAATAGAACTTCCATGTGCAGTGGCAGTGTACCACCAAATATCAAACACTGGTAGCAAACAGCAGGAAAGGGGTTTTGCCTCTTATGGGACATGTTCCTTGCCACTGTTGGAACCAGGATGCTGCCCTCAAAGGAGCTTTTTCCTGTTCTGGAATCCAGACTTGGCAGGAAAAGCCTGTTGTATGTCAGCTCCTGGATCTTTTACAACCTTCCTCACAAAATGAATTTGCACCACCATCTGGTCTCAACCACCCACCTTGGCAGCACAGCTTTAATTTTTTATCATGCTCTTTTGAAATCCCAGATATCCTCTGCTAGTTCGCAAACTGAATCATCTCTCAGAAAAAAGGGTATGTTTGTGCTATATTTCCAGGAGGAGCCATTTCCAGGAGAACAGCCATATTAGTCTGATGCAGCAAAAAAACCAGAACAAAAACACACCAGAAAAGAAACTTGTGGCACCTTGAACACAACTGCACTGGTTAAGCATATGAATGGACTAAGGTTCATTCATCAGATGCGTCCAAAACTACAGCCCAGCTTCCTCTTGTTCCCTCTCCCTTTGAATCAAAGCTTCACACCAGGATTAGAGCAAGATATGCCACAGACCTGTTATCTCTTTCCCTCTCTCACCTTCAACCGTCCCCTTAAGAAGAACACAGATCCCAATATGGGCACTCAGAACATGGAACATACTTCGAACATCAGTTCCACACCCCTGGAGAAGTCCCTGAGAAACCTTGCTTTATCTCCACAGCAACTGAACCCTCTGAGGGCCCTTCCTCTATAGACAAGTCTCTCACCCCCAACAAGATGTAATAGCCAGCCAAATCCCCCTCCCATAAGGTGCAGGAACTCCACCTTCCTGATTCCTGTAAAACCAGAAAGTCCCCAGGAATGGATTTACATACCTTGCTTCCCCTGGACCAGTCCAGAAACTCACTACCTTAAGACAACTCCTTCTGCTGTCATGGGGAAGCACTACTACAGAGCCAGCTCTTCCATTAGGCAGAGTGAAGCAGCTGCCCCAAGTGTGGTTGCTGGAGGGCAGAAGAGTGCACCCCTTAAGCTAGCTAGTCTACTGCCCTCTATTGTGGTGAAGACCACTATCCTATCATCACCGGCGTTGAAGTAAATTTCAACTGCCAATCTGGCCACATTCAGTATATAGAACTAGGGGTTGGGATGAAGGATATTGTCCTTTGCACCCTGCAGCAAACTGTATTGGGCTGGCCCTGATTTCCTAAATGCCATACACACACACCTTTATTTGGGAAAAGGGTGGGAGAGCATCTGCCTTGCATATAGAAAGTCCCTGGTTCGGTCTCCAGGCAGGGCAGGGAATGTCGTCGGCAGCCCTGGATAAATGCTGCCCATCAGACAATACTGAGACAGATGGACCACTGGTCTGACTCAGTTCCCTATGGTCCCATTCCCTGAATTATGGAACAGCCCTACACACATTTCCTATGGGATATGAGTGGCGCTGTGGTCTAAACCACAGAACCTCTTGGGGTTGCAGATCAGAAGGTTGGCGGTCGAATCCGCATGACGGGGTGAGTTACTGTTGCTCGGTCCCAGCTCCTGCCAACCTTGCAGTTCAAAAGCACGCCAGTGCAAGTAGATAAATAGGTACCGCTGCAGCAGGAAGGTAAACGGTGTTTCCGTGCCCTCTGGTTTCCATCACAGTGTTCCATTGCACCAGAAGCAGTTTAGTTCTGCTGGCCACATGACCCGGAAAGCTGTCTGTGGACAAATGCTGGTTCCCTCGGCCTGAAAGCGAGATGAGCACTGCAACCCCATAGTCACCTTTGACTGGACTGAACCATACCTTTTTTACGCATTCCCCCCCCCCTTTGGGAATGGAACAATCCAAGGAGCGCATTGCTTGGCTCCCCCACTCCACCAAGATGGGGTGCGCTCCAAAACAGACCCTGACTTGTTGACCCTGGAGATTGGAAACATCACGGTCTCACTCAACCCCTTAAGCTTATAAATGCAGTTCAGCCGAGGTGGTGGTGGGCAAGAAGTCAGAGCGGCTACTGTAGACCACCACCCCGGGGGGATATGAGATGATGTCAGGCAAGCTGACTGCTGCAGGAGCAGCTGGAGCAGCAGAAACAGCCCTGGGGTCAATGGGCATCAAGGTGTGCAAGGCTTGCTCCTCCTGCTCGGGCTTGGTGGTGGCAGTGAAGGGGCGCATGGCAGTGAGCGAAGGCGAAGTGATCCTCCACAGCAACTTCTTGAGGGCCTTGCGGAACTCCCTGCGCATCAGGCAGTAGAAGATGGGGTTGAGGCAGCTGTTGGAGTAGGCCAGGCAGATGGTGACGGGGAACAGGTAGGTCTGGGAGAAGAAGTAGGCATTGCTGAAGGGCAGCACGTTGAGCTTGATGAAAATGCCCCAGATGGTGAGCGCCTGGTTGGGAAGCCAGCAAAGGAAGAAGGAGAGCACCACAATGGTCACCGATTTCGTCACCTTGGACCGGCGCTTGGTGCTGGGACCGCAGGAACTGGCACCCATGTGCCTGTCGCTGATGAAGCGCACCAGCAACAAGTAGCAAAGGGTGATGATGCCCAGAGGCAAGAGGAAGCCCAGCAGCACCTTCTGGGCATGGTACAGCCCCAGCCAGAAGGGGGTATTGTTGCCTTGGCTGTCCGGGAACTTGACCAGGCAGAACTCCTCCTCTGTGTAGATGGTGGAGGTGGTGGAGTAGATGCCAGTGGGCAGGGAAGCCAGGATGGCCACCAGCCAGATGAGGACGCACAGCCACTTGGCCGAAGTGCATCCCCCACAAAGTCCGCCAGGCCTTTTGCTCTTCAGGGCGGAGGCCACTGAGTGGTAACGGGCCACGCTCATGGCTGTGAGGAAGAAGACGCTGGCGTACATGCTCACTGTGGTCACGTAGGAGAGGATCTTGCACATGGCATTGCCAAAGAGCCAGGTGAAGTCCAAAGCATTCTCCACCGCCCAGAAGGGCAGGGTCAGCACAAACTGGAAGTCAGTGGCGGCCAGGCAGGTCACAAAGAGGTTGATGGAGGACTTGTTCCAGCCTTGCTTGCTTTTCATTAGGTAGAGCACGAGGAGGTTCCCCACTAGCCCCAGGGCACACACCACGGAGTAGATGGTGGAGATGAAGACCCTCAGGACAAGCGAGCCGCTGCCTTGCGGCCCATCGGCTCGCTCCAGGTGGACGAGGCTCCTCCAGAGCTCCTGCAGGGACGCGTTGCTCCGGTTGCTCGACAGCCTCTCCTCGAGGAAGCTGGAGAAGAAGGAGCCCAGCGAGTCTCCGGGCTCCACGTCCTTCATGCTGGCGGCCAGGGAGCAGTAGCTGTAGTCACACGGGGCTTCCATCATCCCATGGCAGACGGGAGCTTCGGCCCGTCTCTGCCCCACCGACCGAGCTGGAAGGCAACGAGGGCGGCTCCAAAAAAGTCCCGGGCGAGGATCCTGCAGAGAACTTTTCACAAGGAGGAAGGGGCGCTGCCGGCCGGGTCTCCCTTCTGCTAAACTCACATGGACGCGGTGGCAGGAGGGATCGCGTTGCCAAACGACCAGCACCGATCCAAAGGCGGTTGCAAAAGGAGCTTTTCAGGTCCAAAGGCGGCGGGCAGACAGACCCCCCCAAAAATGCATTCGCTGGGAAGTGACCCAGCCGCTGCTCTGACTTTCTTGGGTGATCTCCAGAAAGCAACCCCTCTTGCCGGCTGCACAGAAGGAGCTAGGATAGGAATCGGCTTTCGGATTGGGCACGGCGTCTCGCTGGTCTTTGGAAGCGGAGCCTCTCCGGATCCTTCTGATCTGGCCGCAACTGCCGCCCGAGTGCTGCCTTCCGCTCCGGTGCAGTCATTCATATACAGCGCTGCCTTTCTGCCCCCGCTGCTTGCGCTTCAGAGTGCGCGCGCAGCTACGCGCCCGGGGAGCTCTCCAAGGTGCCGAAAAGGTAGCGCCAGTTGCGCCCGCTTCTGTCCCGCTTCTTGCCCCGCTGCAGCCAAATCAAGTGGCACTGCTGAAATATCCGACTGACAGAACTTCACCAATGGTTTTATTTTTGACGCCGGCATGCCAACAGTGTGCTTTTCTTCCTTCCTTCCTTTCCACTGATTTTCTGTATGAAAACCATCACCATCATAGGCAACGCACAGATCCTTGCGTTCAAACACAGGCAGTGATTGTATTTTAATCTGTAAAATTAATATAGAAACCTCCACGGGTTCTTGTTTTCAACAGAGTGCGTGTCCCTGCTTTGAGAAAATCTTTTCCATACTTGTGGGGTGGGGCCCGTTTCCCCATGCTTCAAATGGGAAGGGGGGGGAGCGAGAGAAACAATCAACTTATCCCATGTTTGCCTATTGCAGACACGTGTCTTCCAATATCGCTTTTTTTATTATGTCTCCTATTTTGCAACCTCATGTGCATGCAGTATGATTTACCCCGGATTTTAACATGGAGTGACAAAGGACTCTGCAAAATTAAAGAGAAACGGGGAAAACGGGGGTTCTCATCTAGGCATGTGCAGAACTCCTCCTCTACCAGGGCCACTAGGTAATCACAAGCAGCCCTCGGGACACTTTGATCAGGCAGCAGGTATGATCGCTTGAAGCGTGGTACATTTTACTTACCTTCAGTATTTTAAAAAATATGTTTAAAAACTGGTCAGAGCCCTTAAGTGTATTACCTTTTAAAGTTTTAAGATAACAAAAAAATCCACCCCACCCAATAGCCCACCCCCTCAAAGACAATATAAAAGTAATAGGTTGGATCCAGACTACGGCTGCAATCCTAAACCCTTTTACCAGGGAGTAAGCCCGTTGAATTCAGTAGGACTTCTCGGTAGACATGGTTAGGATTGCACTGTTAGCTGTGCTTGGAGTAGACCACTGAAACCAGCGTGGCCTGAGTTAATTCCATGGATTTCAAAGAGTCTGCTCTAAGGATGGCTAACTATGGCTCCAGACAAAAAAATTTTTTTCTTCCAGTAGCACCTTAAAGACCAACTAAGTTAGTTCTTGGTATGAGGTTTCGTGTGCACGCACACTTCTTCAGATGCATGCACACGAAAGCTCATACCAAGAACTAACTTAGTTGGTCTTTAAGGAGCTACTGGAAGAAAAAAAAATTTTTGTTTTGACTATGGCAGACCAACACGGCTACCTATCTGTAACTATGGCTCCAGAATCCACCCTATACAACATACAACCAGCCAAATCCAAAACCAGCCAGAATAGGTGTGCCTTGCAACCTTTTCTGAAGGCAGTTCTATATAGAGGATCCCATGCAGGTTCCATGGAGTCCCTTGCTGAAACAGTGGTCCCAGATCTTCCTCAGAGTAGGTCTCATGTCTTCCGCAGAGGCTGTGCTCTCTCCCCTGTCTCCAGGATTAAAGCAGATGTCTACAGGGGATAGCTCAGTTGGTTAGAGCATGGTGCTGATAATGCCAAGGTTGCAGGTTCAATCCCCGTATGGGACAGATGCATATTTCTGCATTGCAGGGGGTTGGACTAGATGACCCTTGTGGTCTCTTCGAGCTCTACAATTATATGATTCTATAATTCTCTTTGGTGGCACAGCAGCTCTGGATTGCCCTTCCAAGTGTGGGACCAACATTATTATAGTTTAAGTGAAGTCATGCCTGTTTTATCAGGCTTTCAGGCCCACTGCACAATGATTAGGGTTTGGATGATCAGATTGTTTTTATCAGTGCTGCTGTTTATTAACCTTTGTCAATTGATATTTGTACTGCACTTGTTTTATCAGGCTTTTAAGCCTTATATAACCCTCCGTGGACACTAATGGTGGTGAAGGAGGTAAGACATGGTTTGAACAATATAAAATTGAATATAGAAATATAAAATTGAATATATAAATATATGAAAGCCAGTAACTGGGACCAGAAGCCGACTGGCCATTGGTATGGATGATGGAGCACAGAAGACAATATTCACATCTCCTAATATGTCTAAGGAGCTGGGCAAACACTTTTTGCCCTTGCTGCCGAGGGCTATGGCACTGCGTTTTGCTCACTGACAAGCTGTCTCCGTCCTGCCCCATTTCCTGTGAGCAATAAAAACTCAGAAATGTTCTTCTCCCTACTCATTGATGATGGCAGTGGTGATGATCAAGCATCTAAGCAACTACATTCAGTCCTGGCTAATGACACTATTCAAGCACAGGGAGATTAATAAAATGGTAATAATCATAACTATTATCAGCGGAACAATGTGATGGTGATTGATAGTGCTTTAACGATTATAGACCTCAAGAGCAGCAGGCTGGGCATTCTGGCATGCTTAAGGACTGTTAGGAGGGATCGCTGAAGTTAAAAGCATCAACCCAATAGTCTCTTTTCTACAGCAGTCAGATCTTCAAAAGGGAACTCTGGCTGTTGTTTCAACATGACCCACTAGAGGTCGCAGGAGTAAAGGGAAGCAAATCCACCACATTCTTCCTTCCCATAGCACCAGAGACTGATAGGAAGGTTACAGTTTTGCCACTGCTGCTGAGTTGGAAAGCTGCGATATACACAATTCATTGCTAGTACACTTGAAAGTACAACGAAGGTTGTGAACAGCGAGTGCTTGGCATCAAGTCTTTATTCAACTTTCCCAAAGAGTCTTCCAGCTGGTCATAGATTTCTTTGCACAATAAAAATAAACGGTCCATTGGCTATATGTATTTCATTTATTAATTTTATATACCGCCCTTCATCCGAAGATTGCAGTGTGGCTTACAATATAAAAACACAAAAATATATGCTGTAATAAAAAACAAAAACACAGTTTAAATAGTGGGGTAGGAGAGCTGGGGGGGGATTCACATCTGGCAACCAATGAGCGAGCCCCTTTGGTTTCAGATAGTAGATGGGTAAAGGTAAAGGTAAAGGGACCCCTGACCATTAGGTCCAGTCATGGCCGACTCTGGGGTTGCGGCGCTCATCTCGCTTTATTGGCCGAGGGAGCTGGTGTACAGCTTCCGGGTCATGTGGCCAGCATGACTTAGCAGCTTCTGGCGAACCAGAGCAGCGCACGGAAACGCCGTTTACCTTCCCGCCGGAGTGGTACCTATTTATCTACTTGCACTTTGATGTGCTTTCGAACTGCTAGGTTGGCAGGAGCAGGGACCGAGCAACGGGAGCTCACCCCATCGTGGGGATTCGAACTGCTGACCTTCAGATCGGCAAGTCCTAGGCTCTGTGGTTTCACCCACAGTGCCACCCGCGTCCCTAGTAGATGGATACATGAGTCTAAAAAGCCCAGGACACAAATTTTCATAACCCTCTAATGGCGATGGTGGCTCATTTACCAGAAGTAATGTATTTGGTGTTAACTCTAGAATGGTTACTCGATTCTGACCAAACTAAGCCACCTAGAGCACAATATACACCTGGAAATTCCATTTAAGTCTGGCCACTTTAGCAAAACCAGTCAGTTCTCCTTGCAAGGCTGCAGCTGTGTCCAGAGGACATCATAATATTGTGGGCCATTAATATTTGGGTTCAGCCAAGGGTGAATAGCTAAGGATATCAATCGCTATGAGCCACAATAGCTATGTTCTACCTCCACCGTCTGAGACAGTGTTGCTGGGAATTACAGGTGAGCAGGGTGCTAGCGACGTGGGTGGCACTTTGGGTTAAAACCTAGGACTTGCCGATCAGAAGGTTGGCGGTTCGAATCCCCACGACAGGGTGAGCTCCCGTTGCTCAGTCCCAGCTCCTGTCAACCTAGCAGTTCGAAAGCACACCAGTGCAAGTAGATAAATAGGTACCACTCCAGCGGGAAGGTAAACGGCGTTTCCGTGCGCTGCTCTGGTTCACCAGAAGCGGCTTAGTCATGCCAGCCACATGACCCGGAAGCTGTACGCTGGTTCCCTCGGCCAATAAAGCGAGTCGGCCACAACTGGACCTAATGGTCAGGGGTCTCTTTACCTTTACCTTAGGGTGCTATTGCACTCATGTCCAACTTCCAGGCATCCCTCAGGCATCTGCTTGGCCACTGTGAGAGCAGGATGCTAGACTAGATGGACCACTGGCCTCATCCAGAAGGCTGGTCTTAGGTTCAAGTGGTAATATAAACAGAAAAGGGAATAAGACCTGTCCTGTCCCACGCCAAATCGGGATTTGTTCCAAATTGAGACTGTTAACTCTAATCTTGCTTTTGAAGCTGAATGCTTTACTAAAATAAATAAATTTGGGGCCAGATTTCATTTTTGTCAATACTCTGATTAAGATTGCCCCCACTCTAGGCAATCAAAGGCTTTGAATACATCTAGAACTAATGATTGCCAGAGGACAGCCTGATCTTTTGCTAAAATCAATATTTAATAATTTGCATATTGGATTAGCTATATTTCTGCAGTGGACAAAGCAGGCCTGTTCTAGATCAATTAGCCTGCCCAGAAACTTAGGATTCATATTTGAATGAATGGATTTAATTGCTTGGAAAGTGAATCAGATTTACAGTCCTGTTTCAAACCTCACACTAGCTGTGAACAGATGTGCTCTACCTGGTGTACTTTGTTGGTCTTCCATCTGCTAGTATTATCACACAGCTGAATACTTTCCAAGCTTTGCAAACAGAGCACCCTCTCCTGTATGAGTTGGAGGAGAGAGGTGCAATCTTTACAACTGAAACAGTATCATTAGCGTAGAGAGTTAATATGCATCATGGGGGTTGGTGGTGGTAGCAATGTTAATGATTCTTGAGTAATAACTGACGTAATTATCAAGTCTATAGTGCACTGAATAAGCAAGAGGAGGTGATTACAGCTTAGCATGACAGTCTGAGGACTCTCCAGCCACTTGCAATAAAATTAAAGCATTATTACGACTGAGAATTGTGCCTTCATAACAGGGAACTTGAGTGCTTGTAGCTTCTTGTCCTGTTTCCTCCTTAGTATACTTCTTTTCAAAGGCTTTCTCTGTTAAAATGGAAAAGAAAACATTTATTATCACATTACACAATGAAGTAGACCAGCCAGAAAAGTTATTACAGGCTAGCAAAAAGAAAATTAAAAAAAAAGCCTTTTAAAAGTTGGTTGGTAAAAGAGGGGTGGATTTTCCCATCCATCTACAAATATGCATTGTTTCCATACTGCCAATGGATGAAAGGTCTTGCTTTCTTTCGCAGCCAGAACAGAAATACAGTGGGCGAGGCTGGTGGATGAGGGATGGATCTTTCATTTTTCCATCATTCACCCATCAATAGTCCGCTTGGTTCCAACACTAGCATTTCTCCCTGCAGATATGGAAGCCAGACAGGCTGGTGGAGGAGGGACAGAGCAACTGGCCTCAAGGGAATTCCATTTACTCACTTGCACGCAAGGAGATGGTGGCAACCAGGCTAGTGGTTAAATGCAAGGCTGGGTTTGCAACAGACCAAAGGATTGTAATTTGCTTAGCCTCACTTGAGTGTTTGTTGTGGGCGCTGCTTTGCTGAGCATTCCTGAAGATAAAATTTCCTTTTGCCTTCCATGAATGTGAGTGCTATAATTTCATTAATTACAAAGAAGCTATCTTGGGCGTATTTAATTAGATAATTCCCCAAATGCTCTTTCTTTTCTTTTCTTGCTTTTCACAAGTGAATAATTTTTTGAAAATCACCATCATGTTGCTAAACGTATGCACAAATGGTTTGAGAGCACTCGTCACAGAAGTAGCTCATTTCATTTTCCCCAACATACAGTAAAGATATAAAGCTATTTTGAAAATAGTGAAAGCCGAATGGATTCATCTAGCTGCTGGACGTAAACTTAATCGAATGGTTCTTGCTTTTTGAGCGCTGTTTTACAGTTAACAAATCTTGTACTACAAGGATCAGAGGGTAAATCATGAGGGCACCATGAGAAGTTAGCCAGGAACCTTCTAATCATCACTTTGCTTATTATAGTGAGCAGTGCTGTTTTTCTAGGAAAAAATGGTCCTGGAACTCACCAGCTGAAAAAAGGCCTGATAGTGAGCCACAAAGTGACCGGCAGAATACGAGATCAAGGAGAAGAGCAGGTGGAGGAGGATTGGAAGAAGTTTAAAACCTACTTACAAAAACACTGTAAAATCTTTGAATGCTGATGACATTGAAATGAAATGAAGGGGTTCTAGTAAATAAGGGAAACAAGAGTATGAAAGAAGGGATAGACATTGGATGAAAATCGGGAAAGTATAATACGTGAGGGAAATTACTTAAGGATAAAACTAATAAGAATGAATTTGCTGATCAATTTTTAAAGTGGAATACAAGAAAGGGAGGTGGGTGGAAGTCAGGAAAATAAGGCAATGAATGATAAGAATCTGAAAAGAGGTTTTTCTCTTTTTTCTTTTCTTTTTTTGTGCTAAATGTTTTAATAACTTTTTCCTTTTTTTCTGGCTTGTTATATCTTTTTTATTTTTTCTCTATTTGTTGTGTTTTAATTGTTGGTATTTGTTGGTGTTTTAATATGTATTGTTTTTCTTCTGTATGGTTTTTTTTTTGTAAAACTTAATAAAACATTATTTTATTTTATTTTTAAAAAGATAGTGAGCCACAAAGTTGCAGAACGGCCAGAAATAGAGCAGGGTTCAGTGTGATTTCCACCCCCTCCCAGCAGTTTATTGGTTCCCCCAGACTCAGGCCTAGATGTTTGTGCTTTCAGTTTCCAGCATATTGCCCTGAGAGTGGCTCCTGATATCGCCTGTATCCAGCACTTCTGGATGAATTCTTTGATTATAACCAGGGATGGGGAAACGAAGCTGCCCCCTGATGTGGTGTTGGAGCCTAGCACCCACCACCCTGATTTTTGGGCATGCTAGCTGGGGCTGATGGGAGTTGGAGTCCAACAATGTCTGGAAGACCAAAGATTCCTCACCCCTAGTTTCTTTCTTTCTTTCTTTCTTTCTTTCTTTCTTTCTTTCTTTCTTTCTTTCTTTCCTATACCGCTATACAGTGGTACCTCAGGTTAAGTACTTAATTCGTTCGGGGGGTCCGTTCTTGACCTGAAACTGTTCTTAACCTGAAGCACCACTTTAGCTAATGGGGCCTCCTGCTGCCGCCACGCCGCTGTTGCACGATTTTGTTCTCATCCTGAAGCAAAGTTCTTAACCTGAAGCACTATTACCTGTTAGTGGAGTCTGTAACCTGAAGCGTATGTAACCTGAAGCGTATGTAACCCAAGGTACCACTGTATATTTTTAAGAAAAATCTCAAAGCAGTTTACAGCATATTAAATCAATAAAACATAAATAAAACAATCCGAAGAAAGTCAAATATAGAGTATACAGACAAAGCAACATTACAGAAAACTAAAATATTATCTTAAAGATTTCAAAATAAAACATTGCAAAGTTTAAGTCCTAATAAGTGGGTGGTGTTGTCTCAAATCGTTCTTCCTATGTGATGGTTGGCCCCTACTGGTCATGATTCCTGGACAACTTGTCCCAGCCCTATCCAAGCGAAATCTCAAGTCCTAAAACTGACTGCGCTCCAGTGAAACCTAGAAAGGACCAAAGGAGACTTGATGTCCTGTATCTTGGAGGAAATTTCATCAGACATTGCTTGAGTTTCGAGGGTGAGAAAAGCTGAACCTGCTGCATTCCCCCCATCCAATTATACAATGAAAGATTTAACAACCCCATTGTATCTCATTTTCACATGATCTGACCACTTAGTTTTAGGCAGTAGGCTAGTCCAAAAGGCAGGGGAAGCTCAAAACTCTATAAACTAGGGAATAGGAAATGGGAAGAAATACAAGCAAATAAGCAAATGGGGAGTCTGGGAGTAACTTCAGAGTTATTCAAATGGTTGAAGGCTCATGAAGCCACTGCCTTGCTGAAGCTGAGCAGCTCTAGGTCTGGTCAATGCCTGGATGGGTGGCTGCCTGGGCACACACTGCCTATGGCCGCAAAGAGAGAAATCATATATAAAGAGCAAAATGAATATAACTAGCAGCCTCGCACCCCATGTTTCTCAGGAATTTTTAACCCCCACCCACCAATAAAACCCAGTGCAATTTTGAAATCGATGGTTAAAATCAGTGCTGTTTCTAAGGAGCTTCTGCACCTTTAATAGTTGTGTACTACAGGGGAATTAAAGATGCAATAATTAAAGATGCAGGAACCCCCTGTCCTCTTTGGCACATGACTCAAAAAATATCAATTATGACTTAATCAAATATAACCTCTTGTCTTTAACAATTCTTTAAAATAATACATGTCAGAAATGGAAGGTTTGAGGTTCTGATATATTTTATTTACCAAGGTAAGCCCAATACAGGTAAGGACGTGCATGTGTATACTCTTTTTTAAATGTTTCATTCTCAGAGAAAGAAATCAATTATATGGAAAGCACAATGATTCAGAACTCCCCCTCCCCCAAACTATTTATGTAGACAACATCTGCTTCAGCTACTATGATAATAACCATAATAAAAAGCTTTCTTCATTAAAAGGAAGCTTAGAAAAGAAATGAGAAACAGCAGGAATCCTTCAGGGTGAACAGAATGAAAAACTATCATTTTCCATACACATTTGTCAGAAACATTTTGAAAAATTAATTGGGGTGAGTGGAGTGGAGGAGGAGAGAGAAAATGGAATTTGATTCCCTGGGACATCTTATTCAAGTCAATAGACCACAACATTCAGCAAATGCAAAATAGGGAGAATTTGAGAGCTGTTTCGGAGCATAATGATGAAATATATTGTTTCCAGTTTTCAAGGCTGCTATCCTAAGCATGCTAACCGGGGAGTACGGGTAACTGAACACAGTGGGATTTACTTCTGAGTAAACATGTGTAGGTACAAACCTCAAAACAATTGTGTGAAATAGAAATTTACTCTGAGTGCTCACTGGAAGGACAGATCCTGAAGCTGAGTCTGCAATACTTTGGCCACCTCATGAGAAGAGAAGACTCCCTGGAAAAGACCCTGATGGAAAGATGAAAGATGGAGGGTACAAGGAGAAGGGGACGACAGGGGACGAGATGGTCGGACAGTGCTCTTGAAGATACAAACATGAGTTTGACCAAACTGCGGGAGGCACTGAAAGACAGGAGTGCCTGGCGTGCTCTGGTCCATGGGGTCACAAAGAGTCGGACACAACTAAACAACAACACAAAACCATTAAGCCCCATCTCCTTTTCAACTGGCCAACCTATTCAGAGTGGGGCTGTCATTCACAGAATTTCACTTGCACCAGCAGTGATCCTGCATCAGCAATGCATTGCTGGGCTAGGTATTGTGACGTAGCAATTGTCACAGCTTTGTTAGGGTTGCGGTTAGGCATTGTTTGACCTTGTGTGGGGGAGGGGAGGTGTGGCCATCACCTGCCCCTCCATGCTTAAGGGTATTCCCTTAAAGGAACCCGGGGGTGTTGATCTTGTCCGAAGCCCGGTCGGGGGCTAGGGACTTGACACGACCCTGACAGGAACACCAGGGGGAGCTCAAGTTGGTATGCATCAACAGGGCTCCCCCTACCGGTGGTTTACCCTTACCGGACTTCCCGCACAGTGGGCAGGAGTCAGATATAGTTGGGTCCAATCAATGCCTAAGCCAATACCGCTCACATTCTGTATTTCAATAAAGTTGTGGCCAAATTTGCCCAATAACATAAACCTAATATCCGTGTCATGGAAGTGAGAGCTGGACCATAAAGAAGGCTGATTGCCAAAATATTGATGCTTTTGAATTATGGTGCTGGAGGAGACTCTTGAGAGTCCCATGGACTGCAAGAAGATCAAACCTATCCATTCTTAAGGAAATCAGCCCTGAGTGCTCACTGGAAGGACAGATCCTGAAGCTGAGGCTCCAGTACTTTGGCCACCTCATGAGAAGAGAAGTCTCCCTGGAAAAGACCCTGATGTTGGGAAAGACTGAGGGCACAAGGAGAAGTGGACGAGATGGTTGGACAGTGTTCTTGAAGCTACCAGCATGAGTTTGACCAAACTGCAGGAGGCAGTGGAAGACAGGAGTGCCTGGTGTGCTCTGGTCCATAGGGTCACAAAGAGTCGGACACGACTAAACGACTAAACAACAATATCCGTGTCCTTGTGTGAGTTATTTCCCAACGAGGGGTGGCTGTGGGGTCTCAACATGCAAATGTAGGTTTGCAACTCTTCCTTGTCCCTTTGCATTTCTGGCTACACCTAGAGATGAGACATCTTTGAGTTCTCCAACCCAGTTTTTTCCTCATCTCCTGTATGGAATACCTGAAGTCCTGCTTATTACATCAGGCAGGAGAAGGAGGCAGATGACCCCTGAGACCAAGGAAGAGATGAGTGGAAGAAGCAATAACTCCCTAGTGTACAGGTATTCCGCTGCCTTGGCCAGGTTAGTTCTATTTTGCGGGGGAAAGAGGTGCCAGTATTCACCAGAAACACCTCCCTTGTTATCTTATAATGGCACAATGCCCAGAAATTCCTCTGTAGCTTGTATTTCTCCTTTCGCAACCCAAACAATCAAAATCCTACCACGGATTAATTTGTGGGCTTTTGGGGAGTCCCCCCCCCCACAAAACCCACTGGGGCTGTGCCCACACTCCCATTAACTGCATCCAGTGTGTTCCTACTGCAAGTTTGTGAAGCCGTGTGCACCCACCACTAGGCACAACCTACATCTATCCTGTAGGGTTGTGTGGTGTTGTTGTTGTTTTGTTTCAGAGAAATACTGCATATTTGAGAAATACTGCATTTTGATGTGTTCCTCTCCCAATCCAGCTTCGATCTGATTTTAAAATGTAAATCGTATGTATTATTATTTATTAAATTTATATACCACTCTTAGTCCCAAGATCTCTGGACAGTTCACAGAGTAATTGTAGACATCCACGCCTGCTCTCTGCCTGTGACCAGACAGTGGGTGACATGGAAGCACATCTAACCGTGCTCATGTGTACAATGATGTGCATGTGTGAATTGAAACCAGGGTGGAAGGTGGGGTGACCCTGATGCATTTCAAGCCCATAATGTGCACACAGCCTGGTTTAGACCAGACCTTTTGCATAACAAAGGAGATAGTGACCACCTTTGCCAGGGCCATTGCCTCAACATTTATCTGGTTCTGTTAACCAGCTTCTTCAGCCTTACAGTAATATACAAGTGGTACCTTGGTTCTCGAATTTGGTTCTCCATTTGACTCCCGAAACCGTTCGAAAACCAAGGCGCGGCTTCCGATTGGTTGCAGGAGCTTCCTGCACTCAATCGGAAGCCGCGGCAGACGTTCAGCTTCTGAAAAATGTTCGGAAACTGGAACACTTACTTCTGGGTTTGCAGCATTCGGGAACTGATTTGTTCGACAACTAAGCCTTTCGAGAACCAAGGTACCACTGTATTTTTAAGATCATTGGTGCTGGATTATTTCTTTTCCATTTGCCCACCATGGAAAAAAAGTCAATTGTTTTAGCAGGACTCAAAATACTGAATCCTGGCATCTGCAAGGGGGAGTCATAATGTACCTTAAAAGGCTGCAGAGCCTCAAATGCATCTCAAATTCTTATTGTGAAGCCTCTTTCCACACTATTAAAGCAACAGAAGGAGAAGTCATATGGGAAACAGATTTTGCTGAAATGTCTGGGTTACTGCAAGCAGATTCAGGAAAAATCTGCCCAGCAGGGATCTGTAGCAGAGGGTGGAGGGAAGGAAGATTAGTGAAGTCATCGTGGAATCTACTAAGTTTGGCTTAAGGAGTTCAAGGCTGCTGTAGATTAGTTAACAACAGCAGTGTAATTATGCAACTTTAGATTCTGGGGTTAATGATCTTACAGAGACCCCTCTCCTTAGATGGTAACGTGAATTTCTTCACTTGCTTAAGAATGCGATAACATCTGGAGCATTGCTCTATCTGAACGCCTCACATACCATCAATCAAACCCATCTCCAAAAAAGGATACCTTTTTGACATGATTTGGTCTCCCCCCCCCCCCATTTATTGAGGAAGAACAGGATGTTTTAATGCCATCATAACCAGAGAGGTGTCTGTGGAGGGGATATATTGACTGAAAATGTCTAGTAAACCCAGATTGGTAGCTGGGTTCCTAATTGAGGGTATTTGGCGAGCCAACATGACAGTGATGAGGGATTCAGGACTAGAGTGATCATTCTGTGATATTGTGGCAGTGGACAAAGCTGTTTTGCGACTTTTGAATGAATGAAAGAATGAATGATGATGGAATAAGCCGCCATGCTGCATTGGGGGGGGGGGGGCGAGGGCAGGGATAGTCCAAAAGAGAGGGGGTATGAGAAAATCCAGATTGCAGGGGGAAGTGTGGGAAGGCAGTGCTTTAGAGGCGAATGTCATATGGACAATGGAGAATTAATGGAGTTGCAGGAAACTTACTATCCCCGTTAAGTAACAGTATGGATGAGCCCTTGATAGCTGGAGATCCTTTTGGAAGTGGGTCTCTCTCCCTCTCTCTCTCTCTCTCTCTCTCTCTCTCTCTCTCTCTCTCCACCTCCCCAGACTGAAAGTGAGCTGTGTGCATGCGGAAGAGGGAGAAAGAGGCTGCAAAGGATACTGGCAGCCTTGGAACTGGGATGGAAACAGAAAGAGACCTGACTTGCTTTCTGGAAGAATTCAAAAATATAGCTTGGGTGTTCCTGCCCCCCCTGCCCCACCCTCCCCAATCTGATGGAGAACAAGATCCATTGGAGTGTAAATGCTATGAACCTTCCAGTCTGCACAGATGCACAACCTTGGCATTGATGTCGCAGTTTGCTTCAGCACAACCCTCCTACAGCCGGTACAGGGTATCATCTGTTAGATGCATGCCCACTTGCAGATTCCCTAAGAAGATTGGATTTGTTCAGGTTCCAGCCAGCTTGGAACAGAAGTCGTGCAATTTTGTTCACCATTTCCTTCCCCGAGACTTCTCCCTGGTTCCGGCGAGAAAGATCAGATAGCAGGTGGTGAGAGAGATTTTCTCATGAGTGGGGAAGGGCAAAGGTGTCGTATTCCTTTGCTTCCCTTTTAGCTTCATGGCACACATTCCAAACCAGGATGTCAAGGTATTAGGAGCCGGAACTGCTCCATTCCTTTGTCTTTGACTCGCCCCCAGCCCTGCCATCTTTTCCACGTCCACCTCCTCAGCTGGCACCACAAATGCTCTGGAGGCTCACAGGTCCTGGTCAGGCTATTCTTGTAAATCTTTTATTATTGCTGTCACAAATTCATATATATCTGTGTGTCTAGGGATTCCCGTGGGGTGCGGGTGGCGCTGTGGGTTAAACCAGAGCCTAGGACTTGCCGATCAGAAGGTTGGCGGTTCAAATCCCCGTGACGGGGTGAGCTCCTGTTGCTCGGTCCCTGCTCCTGCCAACCTGGCAGTTCAAAAGCAAGTCAAAGTACAAGTAGATAAATAGGTACCACTCCAGCGGGAAGATAAATGGCGTTTCCGTGCGCTGCTCTGGTTCGCCAGAAGCGGCTTAGTCATGCTGGCCACATGACCCGGAAGCTGTACGCCGGGATGAGCGCTGCAACCCCAGAGTCGGCCACGACTAGACCTAATGGTCAGGGGTCCCTTTACCCTTTACCTTTAGGGATTCCCACAAGTACTGTATGTAGAAACCTCCACATTTATTTTTTTGGTGGCTCCTTTTTATTAATCAATTTCAAAATAACAAATTATCAAACCGTATAATCACATACATTATTTCCCGCCTTTTTTCCTACCCCGCCTTCCATCCCTCCCTCTCCCCTCCCACCAGGGACTTCCCTCAGCTCCTCTCTCTGATTTCTCTGCACATACTATTCTCTGCATGTTATAAAGTTATACGCATCCTTACCTTATCTATCTATCATGTTATCAACCAATAAATTTGTGTATATTTATTCAAACCCTGCCAAGGAGTCCAGTTCATTTTGTTGTCTTTTTAGATAAATTGTGAAAAGCTCCCATTCTTCCTTAAAGTCACAGTTGTCCTTGTCCCGCAATTTGTATTTCAATTTAGCCTGCTCTGCATAGCTCCTCAATTTTTCTTGCCACTGTTCTTTCATTGGGATTTCTTCATTCTTCCATCCTTGTGCTATCAAGATTCTTGCCGCTGTTGTAGCATACATAAATAAATTCTTTGTTTTTCTTGGCAGGTCTTGTCCTACAATCCCTAACAAAACTGGTTCTGGTTTTTTTTACAAATGTCATTTTAAACATTTTTTTCAATTCATTGTATATCATTTCCCTTTTTTTTAACTTCTCTACATTCCCACCACATATGATAAAAAGTCCCTTCTTTTTCTTTACATTTCCAACATATGTTTGACCCGGTTTTATACATTTTTGCTATCTGTACTGGTGTAATACAGTACACCAGTATACACCATTTTCATATCATTTTCTTTCAAAAGAGAGCAATCTGTAAATTTCAATTTTACTTTGGGTGGCTCCATTTTGCTTCCCAATGGACAGGCACTCACTCACTCAGGTTCACTATTAGAGGGAATGCATAACCTCTCATTGCTCGCTTCGTGCACGTGAAATACACAATGAAAAAACCCGCTCCTTGGCATGTGGCTCCTGCAGAGGATTTTGTTTTACACCCCCTCTTTCAGCCAGCTGGAGCCAGAGCTGTAGCTTGGCACATGCTAGGCAAAAGCTTCTATAGCTCCTGATTAGGATTTTGAGATTATTCCTTAGAAGGCATGAATATCCCTCAGCAATGTTCAAGCTGGTTAAATTCTGCACTTCTCTCAATCTTGCCACTTTGTTACTTGCCCCAAACCTCTTCTATTTAGAGAATGAGGCTGCACTGCTATGCCTGCTTATCTGGGAGCAGGGGTGCCAACCTGAATAAAATATTTTGGGAGGGGAGCAGGTAAGTTCCACCATGCATAATCGATCACAAGACACAACACACACACACACACACACCATTTGAATGGCAGTGCCCATCAACTTCGGGGAGGGGAACAGCCCCCTCAAATATTTTATTGGGGGCAAAGGGACCGTGGACCCTAGGAATTGGCTCCATGCAGGATTACTGAAATATACTTGGAGTCAAGAGTGGATTTCATGCTCTTTATTCAGCTCATAGTGGTGAGGAGGAATGGAAGTTCCCCCACAATATCTGCTTTATATACATTATTTACACAATGGGCCACACGTGATTGGCTAATTCCGGGATTCTCCTGTAGGCCAATCAGGGTGTGGATTCACTTCCACCTGGAGCTGGATTGGGTGGCTCCTGCGGACCAATCATACTGCTGCATTCTGAATCCTATTGTTCTAGGACCAATCAGACTGCTGCATTTTGGATCCTATTCAACTCAGTACATAACAATTACCCAGCAGGAAAGCTAAACCTGCACTTTGGCTCCCGACAAAGCAAGGTTCACCCCCTAAAAAGTGAGGGGTGTTTTTTTGTAAAAATGTGACATTTGAAATCATAGAAATTGTAGAATTGTAGAATTGGAAGGGACCCTGAGCCCAACCCCCTGCAATGCAGGAATATGCAGCTACCCCATTCAGGGATCAAACCTGCAACCTTGGCATGATCAGCACCATGCTCTAACCAACTGAACTTTGTCTGCACTCTAGAGAGCTGCCGCCTGCCAGTTTACACCAGCCTTCACCATCCTGGTGACCTCTAGATTCTTTGGACTACAACTCCCAACAGCCCCAGGCAGCAACTCAGATGGGAGTTGTACTCCAAAACATTTGGAGGGCAGGAGGCTGACGAAGGCAGAGAGGCAATAGTGAGCTAGGTAGAGCAATGGCTTGATTTGGTATAAGGAATCATCTTATGCTAGCTTCCATGGGACCAACCACATTCAAAGGGGCTGCAAGCTTGCCGCTTACACAGATCTCTTTATCAGGCAGCAGGAGCATTGGGAGCACGAAAAGAGGGCACATTTCTCCATGTGTCCACTTTAGCTTTCAGTCCTGTAAACTAAAAGCAGGCTGGGCTGCTAATTAGATTTCCCTGGAACTGATGGTTTCTGCTGTTTCTCAGCTTAGATAAAATGGAGCGTGTCCAAGAATCCCAGGGGAATTCTCTGGCAGTGCCCTGAAGGTCTCAAAGGCTAAATGAGATATTGAGCAGGGCCTTCTCACTGCTTGACAAAAAAAAGAAGAAGACTTGTCCAAAATAATGCTCATCCCTGACTGAAAACTTGTTTCATGTCACCCTTGGGCAGCTTCATTCCCTTGCCATATGGCCACACCATCTGTGAAGCCCATTAAGGTACAATGACCCTAACACAGAAGGCTGCCTTAAACCCTTTTGTCCATCTAGTTTAGTATTGTTTACACTGACTGGCAGCTGCTCTCCAGGGGTTTCAGACCTTGTGTGTTCTACCTAGGGACCTCGGATATCTGGGCCTTGAAGGTGAGTTGGAAGGATATAACTGTAAGTCACTGTAACACGTCGATCCGAAGCATTTTAATAAGAGCCTATGGTCTGAAGCTCAACATCAAAAAAACAAAAAAACCCCCGAAGATCATGGCCACTGGTCCCATCACCTCCCGGCAAATAGAAGGGGAAGAAATGGAGGCAGTGATAGATTTTACTTTCTTGGGCTCCATGATCGCTGCAGATGGTGACAGCAGCCACGAAATTAAATGACGCCTGCTTCTTGGGAGAAAAAGCAATGACAAACCGTTTAAAAAGTAGAGACATCACCTTACCAACAAAGGTCCATATAGTTAAAGCCATGGTTTTCCCAGTAGTGATGTATGGAAGTGAGAGCTGGACCATAAAGAAGGCTGATTGCCGAAGAATTGATGCTTTTGAATTATGGTGCTGGAGGAGACTCTTGAGAGTCCCATGGACTGCAAGAAGATCAAACCTATCCATTCTGAAGGAAATCAGCCCTGAGTGCTCACTGGAAGGACAGATCCTGAAGCTGAGGCTCCAATACTTTGGCCACCTCATGAGAAGAGAAAACTCCCTGGAAAAGACCCTGGTGTTGGGAAAGATGGAGGGCACAAGGAGAAGGGGATGACAGAGGACGAGATGGTTGGATAGTGTTGTCGAAGCTACCAGCATGAGTTTGACCAAACTGCGGGAGGCAGTGGAAGACAGGAGTGCCTGGCGTGCTCTGGTCCATGGGGTCACGAAGAGTCGGACACGACTAAACGACTAAACAACAACAACAACAGGCTACCTCTCAGACTTCTTGTGATGATAAAACAACAGAGAAATGGACAAATGTGTTGCCTCACTGGAGGAAACTCAACAGGTGGAGTTCCTATTTTGTTTTTTTAATTATATTGTACCTCACCTTTCCATTTACCATGAAACTCTCTGGGTACCTCCCCCACACCCATCACTGCACGGGGGGGGGAGAGAGAGGCACCTCTTGACTTTCCTCCCAGCATGCAGATCTTCCAACAGGTAGGAATTAAACCAGTGCAGCTTTCCCTATATCACCAAATCTCTGTGCTGCAAAAAGTGGTGCCTGTTGCAGAACAGGCAGAAATCCAACTAGTGATAGAGCCTCGGAACTTTCTTTTTTACAGCTGTATGACAGGCCAACATCCAGCAGGTGCAGCTTTTCCTGCTTCCTGCAGTCAATCAGAAGCCGTGCTTTGGTTTTTGAACATTTTGGAAGTCGAATGGACTTCCAGAATGGATTCCGTTTGACTTCCAAGGTACGACTGTATGTGTTTTCTCCCTTCCCCCTCTCTTTCCTCCCCACCCTCTTGCTTCCCTTTTTCATCTCCAGCACTGCATCCACCCCCTTTCATCCACCCCTTTCCTAATTTTCAATATTTATGGGATTTAGTTCCAGGGTGAGCTACATTGCTGCCTTCTGTGGAACAAGCTCTAAAGACATGCTTTTCTTCAGAGTGGCGTTTAGACATTAAAATATGAGCTGTTGGGTTAGGACAGTTGGGCCATGTGTCCAACGATTGGGCCGTGTGCCCAATGCTGGTTTTAAAATGTCCTAGCCTATGTCTGAGTTCAATGGGGTTCATTTTCATGTTGTGCTCCATTGATTGTAGTTGGTGTAGTTGCCTAATGGAAGGGTGGCTTAAAAGGTTCCCTCCAAATGATGCAAATTGTAATTCACACCAGCTCCCATCAGCATGAACAAAAGGTGGAGCTTTTTTGCTTCAGTGCTGAAGGTAACTGGCAAGAGAGTGTGATGGATGTGCCTCCTGTCTGGTATACAGAGGATCAAGAGCGGAAGAATTAATGGTATCACAGGGTTGGTAGGAAACCACAAGGAGAGAAGTAGAAAGCAGCAGTTCGGAAGCATCTAGCCAAGAGCTGCTTCATCGTCAGTTTCCACTTTTAAAGTAGTCTCCAGCAGCTTGCTAATGAGAGTAGGTCAATAACATGAGGTAAAATGGTCTTCTTAGCCCTTGAGAAATTCCCCTTTCTCAACCCCAACATCTTGCTTTTAATACCGTTTGTTAGAGTGTTTCGCTTAAGCCATTAAATAGTTATTAGAGAAATTGGGGACTGATAATAAGCTTCTGGCAAGATGTTCTTGGAAAGATGTTCTTATTGTCTGCAGTTCCTTTTACTTCTCCTGAGTGTTGGGATGTTCCAGGTGCAGTTTTGGGTAGGATCTGGTCTCTTGGAATGGTAGATTGGGGTGCTTTTGGTAATAAACATGTTCCAGATCATTCAAAACCTTCATTGTCTCCCATGCCCTTTCACCCTGCCCTCTTCAAACTATCCATTCACCATGAAAATATATATGAAGATTGAAGTGTTATGTCAGCTTTTGGGAAGGCGGTGTTCATAGAAATTAATTTAATAACAAAAAAACCCTGATACCAGTCCCCTTGCTAACATTACTGGGGATATGAACAACACATTGGATAAAGGATTGGCTCAATGTTTATTTTTAGGAGCCAGGATGGTTAATGTAAGAAAGGGCAAATATTCAGAGGGGTTAAATAAGAATTCATCGTACAGTCAAATCTGGTCCATTGCTATTGCTGAAAATTTAAATGAAAATTCATGGTTTAGTAAAAGGCAAACAAAGAAGGATTTGTTTTCAATCATGTGGCAAATATATATAAATATATAATATAAATGATGTCCTCTATTACATCTCATGGCAGCAGACCTTGTCCCTGGGATGAGGGCCACAAGGCATGTTCTGGAAGCAGCATTCTTTAATACCAGCTGTGGTTCTTTCATTGTGAGAAAACTGCACTCTGCGCATGCTCAAAGGCATTTTCTCTTATGTAGAATCACTGTGTTCCACTGAGTCTTGGCATTGTCTAAATCCTGGCTAAAATTAAACCCTGGTTGTAGTTGCTTGGGTACACAGCCGGACATCAGAATAGTGGATCACTTTGCTCAGTTCTGAATTGTTCTGGAACCAGAACATGCCGTTATCATATAAATGGTATTTTTCACTTGGGCACTGAAACCCGCACCTCCCTCGCTCATGCTCTTTGTGCAAATGCCTTTCTATTTTCCAGCCCACGTTATAACATTCTGGGCAATGCAGAAAGCGCCTGATGGCTGAAATCCTGTGCCCACTTTCCCAGGAGTAAGATTTGCGCAACTCCGTGGCACTTCCTTCTGGGTACATATGCTTAGTGTTTTGTGGGGAAGAGGAACCTGCCTGTCTTATTCTCCTCGGATTCCTCCAAACCCAAGTAACTCAGGAGCCAGCAGATAGATACACAAGCAGAGAAGGTTTTCTTATGCCCCCCGGTTCCACAACATGCTCATCTCTGTGCAAAAGCGGGATTCCCTAGAAACCGCTTCCTCGCTCAACCACCACCCTCCTTCCCCCTCTCTCCAGAAACCAGACACCAAGACTCCTAAGCACTCCCCTTTTCAGGAAAAGCCTCTCTGCCTTTTCTCTCCGAGATAATTTTCTTTTCTCTCCCCGCTCTCTTTGTGCATTAATTTCCACAGCCCTTGGCCATGCAACTTGACCGCTTTCTTTCAACTAGGCATTGAAAGAGGCGCTCAGTTTCCTGCAAATAAAACATGCCATGTATTCAGAGAAACTGGCTCGCAAACGTTTCCTTCTGGGTTCACTTCCTTAATATCCAGGCGTTGTGCTATGGTAGGAATCCTCCACCGGGCAGATTTGTCTTTCCAGACAAGAGGCAAGGTCAGTCGATTCTCTTGTTTTTAATTAAAGCGGCTCTTGCGTTTAGCATTTGACAACGTGGCATCTCTCTCCACATTCCTAATCTTGTTGTAGAAAAGAAGGGCTTCGCCTGTAAGCAAACCTTTTGTACGAATAAGCTTTAGCCACTTCAGCATTTGCAGATCTTCATGACTTTACGAATTATTATTTTTTTTAAAAGAAAACTTTAATGCCTTTTTTGTAAACCGTTCTCAGCTCAAGCTGAGCATCTTCCCAGGCACACACTGAACATGCTGTGAGCGGCTGTTCGCAGCCCCACAAAGAACAAGGCTAGCAAACTAAAATCAGCGACGAGCAACGGCAAAGTTTCTTGCAAACAGACAGCTTGCAACGCTTCACCCCTGCCCGAGCAGTTACAAAACGGGAGGCAGGCGACTGTGGATTATTTGTCCTGAGATGGACTGCTGCCTCCCTCCAGCAGTAACTGAGGGTGGCTGGTTTTGAAAACTCCTGTAATGAACCGGCTATTGCTGCCCTTTTAATGTCCACAGTTCAAAGAATTGTAGAATTGGAATGGGACCCCTTGGGTTATCTTGTCTAACCTCCTGCAATGCAGGACTTTTCTGTTCAAGGTGGGGCTCTCAAACAAATATCAAGTATCTTAATTCTGCCTGTACCATCACTCCCCTTCCTATTACTCAAAAGAAAGACAGAAATGTAATGTCATTTGGTAGCTACAGGGGCATTTGGTGAGGTTACAGGGAACCAGGCAGAGGGCCTTCTCGGTAGTGGTGCCTGCCTTGTGGAACCCCATCCCATCAGATGTGAAGGAAATAAGTAGCTATTTTATCTTTAAAAGACATCTGCTTAGGGATGTCCCTAAGGCAGCCCTGTTTAGGGAAGTTTTTAATATTCAGTGCTGTATTGTTTTTAACACTCGATTGGAAGCCGCCGAGAGTGGCTGGGGAAACTCAGCCAGATGGGCGAGGTATAAATAATACAAAATTATTATTATTATTATTATTATTATTATTATTATTATTATTATTATTATTGTTGCTGCATAAGAAGACAGCATGTGACTGGGAAGGGTGGATTCATATGGAAGGACCCTGTCATTTAGGGCCACCCTGCAAGGGGAAAAAAATTACCTGAGTTATTGTGCATCAAACAAATTTGCATTGTCTTCTGCTTTTTGTTCTTAATCCATTTTCTTTTGCTGGAATATGTGGAGCTATGCTGACATTGGACTTTATTTTTGACATTTTCACAGGCACTGCTTATCCAGGCATGTCCAAAGTCTGTTTTGGGGGCCTAATCCGGCCCCCGCCGGTCGGTTTAATTAATTTTTAAAAAGCTCAATAACTCCAATCAACAACTTCGGTCGGCCCTCACACATGTTCACTTCATCAAATCTGGCCCTCTTTGAAAAAAGGTTGGGCACCCCTGGATGCAGTTCCAAGCTGTCAGGGACTGGGCAGAGGAGGAATGGTGGGAAAGAAGACAGTTCAGAATTACAACATGGGTTTGAGGGAGGTCACAGCTCAGAGGAAGATGAGGGGGAAACCTGGGAAATAATGGGAGAGGAGGAAGAAGATGCACCAGAGAGGTGACAGCTGACAGACACAGCGTCTTTAGAAAGCATTCCAGCCCCCCCCCTCTCCCAGAACCCGGTGAGCATTGAAAGTAAGAGAGCAAAGAGCTTAGAGGCAGAGGGCACTTCTCAGCACTTGTGGTGATGACGCATGAAGAGAGAGAGGGAGAGGGTGGAAACTCACTTGGGCCAATGCCATTATTCTAAGAGGCTGCATTTCCAAGCCTCTCTCTGTGCATATTGAATAAAAAGCAGCTGCTAAGGACTTTTCCTTGTCTTATTCGTTCCTGGCAACATGCCGGGGGGTGGGCGGGAATTGGATCCTCTGCTGCCTGACACAAACCACAGGGGCTAGAAACTTGATTTTTAAAAAGGAAGCAAGCTGAGATCCTCTCAAGTTGCTGAACTCTGCAAGTTCTCCAATTCGTAGATAATTTTCCACCGGTGCAAAATTGTGAAAAGTCACACAACATACCATGCGCAACTTAAAGCCAAAGCTGATGTGATGGGAGTGGTCTATTCCAGGAATGTGGAAAGTGCAGCCCACCAGATATTGTTGCATCCTAGCTCCCATCAGCCCCACCAGCATAGCCAGCAGTTAAGAATGGAGGGAGCTGCAGTCCAGTGGCCTCTGGATGACCACAGGTTCCCTATCTCTGCTATTTTCCTCATTCTCTCATGAAACTAGAAGTCCTTCCTCGCTTAGCACATAGTTAAACTATGGAACTCACTGCCACCAACTTGGATGGCTTTAAAAGAGGGCTGGGCAAAGGTGAGAAGCTAATTTTTCTGCTCCTTTTCTCCCCTAGATAATTTTATCAAAACGTTGCAAGACTACCAAGTGGTAAGCCCAGCCAAAGTCGATGCGGCCGGGCAGTTTCTGTCTTACAATTTGCACCACCATGCATCCACAGTCAGAAGGAAAAGAGACACCAGGATAAAGGACAGTCAAGTGTATTATAAGATTAAGCACAAAGACAAGGACCTGTTCTTTAACTTAACCCTCCGTCAAGGATTACTGTCCAATAATTATATTCTGGAAAGGCGATCTGGCAACTATTCCCGTGCAAAGATGGTTCAGCGTTTGGACACTTCGTGCCACCTGACTGGGACAGTCATGCAGCCAGATTTCAGGACTGGGAAGGCAGCAATCAGCACTTGCAATGAACTAGTAAGTGACAATTACCATGAAATATTTATTGATATTGGTAATTTCAGGTATTCACAAACCAAAAGCTTCTGGTCCAAATTCAAGAGTTATGCTTCAGAGTGTGGAAGGCAAGATCAACGTTCAGATCTTTTTGCGGGTTAATTGTTTTAATTCATGGCTAAGAATATGGATTAAGGACCTCTGTGGCTTGAGCTGCCCATAAACTGATATGAATAATTTACCCTGAAGGGAGTTCACAACTCACCTTACATGCCATGATAGAAGCTGTGCAAGGCTTGAGCAATTCCATAGTAAATGATGTTTGCATAACAGTTGCATGGTATGTGATAAACAATTACATATTTGATGGTGAGAATTAAGAAGATAAGGAACCTTGGGGTCCAATTCCATCCATAAGTCCATTTCCCCAAACCATGCCCACCTGTGAACCAGGTGACATCATGCTGATGGATAAGTGATGTCAGCTGACAGGCAGAGGGTTCAGTTCTGCATTGGCTGTGCCTGCCAGTTCTCCACAGGTAACAGCCACATACAGACAGGAGGATTTACCCCAAGCTGTTAAGAATCCTGCAGAGAGTTCAGTCCTGCTCAGTGTTGCTTCACTGTCTCCCCACCACACCTGTGGGCCAACTTTGACGTAGGACTGGGATTGTACCCATCACCTGTCATCAGATGATTGACAGGTGGTTAGTCCTTCCAGCCTATCAAAGTTGGTCCGCTAGGTTGCGGGGAGATAAAGAAGTAGAAGAGTTTGGATTTGATATCCCGCTTTATCACTACCTGAAGGAGTCTCAAAGAGGCTAATAATCTCCTTTCCCTTCCTCCCTCACAATGAACACTCTGTGAGGTGAGTGAGGCTGAGAGACTTCAGAGAAGTGTGACTAGCCCAAGGTCACTCAGCAGCTGCATGTGGAGGAGCAGAGACGCAAACCCAGTTCACCAGATTACGAGTCTACCGCCCTTAACCACTACACCACACTGGCTCTCCTAAAGATCTCTAAAGGTCTGGCCCACCAGACCAGAAGGTTTCTCCTGCTCCTGGCCTATGGGAAATCCACATGTAGGACACGAATAGCTCCCTCGGATTGGCCAAGCAGAATCCCTAGAACCTAGGAAGTATTGGATTTTTGGCCAGGCCCCCTAATCACAAAAAGAAAGAGAAGGCGTTAGCAGGCTTGCTGTAGTCTGCAGAATACATGCCCTGACTGTGTCCTCAATCCTCCCAGCTCCCTTACAACTGCAGATCCAGCTAGGCCAATGTAAACATGTGTGGGACAGCCCCCTGCTCCCACCCCATCAGCGCGGAATGAAAATTCCTTCCTTGGAAACATTACAGGCCTGCAAAATGTCCTTTGACTGTTCAGAAACAACGTAGATTGCATGCAGCAGGCCTGGTATAGATACAAATGAAAGGCTTTCATTTCAGCACATGAAAGAATAATGAAAACTATATGGAGAATTTAAAATACAATTTCCTTACATGTGCTGTGCAAATGTGACTATAGGAATATTTACACAGTCAGGGGGGGGGGGCAGAGATTTAAGCCTTAGTGCTTGCCCTTGCTAGTTATATGTTGGTCCCATGCCGCGTTGTATTTTGTATTTCTAAAGGACTGCAAACCGCCTACAGAACTCAGGCGGGTGGGGTGGCGTAGGCATATAATGAATATGTCTGTAACTTGTGTACCCAAGAATTCAATTCAGAGAGAGGATGTGAGAGCTCATCAAATGCATGGTTCTAGTAAATGAACAACTGCTGTTTTGTTTGTTTGATTTCTTTGGTAAATAGCGTTTCAATATTTTTTCAAAAACAAAATGTTTTTCTACTTAGCAAAACAATGTACATCAAAGTGCTACAGTAATTGTGTCTTGGAAAAATAGCCCGTGTGAGGCTGTTTTCAAGGTAATACTTGCCTTCTGTGCCAGACAATTGCAGACAACAACCCACTTACAATAAGATTTTTAATGTTAACGAGTGTGTATGTGTGTGTTATCTGTGCAATTAGACCTGCAGCCTTACACACTTAAGGGGGAGGAAACCACTGAACACAATCAGGGCCGGATTTAGGTTTGATGAGGCCCTAAGCTACTGAAGTTAATGGGGCCCTTTATATGTCCAGCTGTCCTTTGTCAACAACAAATTGTCGCTGCTTTTTGTGTTGAATATTTGCTATATGGTAATTTATGGACCTGATAGGTATCTAAAGCCATTTGCACATAACAAAATATGTATTTTATCAAAGTAATTGTTGAACTGAAATACAGTTAAGAAGTATATTAATAGTGAAATGCAATTAAGAAGAAGTATATTAATAGTGAAATAGTTATTAAGTTCTAACTTAAAATGATTTTTTATTCATAACAAACTTAATAATGCAAACACACTGGCATTTGGCAATAACAAAAGTTCCTTTACAAACACAATTTACAAATACTCATATTGAGCAAACCAGTGATATTTTAGGGGGCAGGCTAGCAGGTGGGGCCCATTACTTACACCATAGGAGCCTACACAACACAAAACACTGTTGCTGTATGTAGGTTTTATTTTTATTTTTTTATCTTATATTCTGGAAATGTACATCCAGGTTTTTTCCCCTTTAATTTTTTGGGTGAGCCCCAAGAGAGTGGGGCCCTAAGCTATACTTTATTTAGCTTAGACATAAATCCGGCACTGACATGATGCATCTTATTTCTGCATCAAAATACTGAATGTTACCTCCAGCTCTTCTAAAGGCAGTTTGTTGTGAAACCTGATACTGTTGGCGGAGATGTTTCCTTCTAAAGGCTAATCGCTCTCCATTTTCACAGATGGATAAACACGGGAAAAGTGATTCATTCTCTGTGGCAAAGGTCACATTCTCCGCCTCTCGGAATATTGCGCCTTTCAGTCGCTGACAGAAATGTAGCTTAGTAGAATACAAAGACAATCACGAAAATAAGGAAAGCATAAGCACCACTGAATACAAAAATAATATCATTTCATGTCCCCCCACCCTTATGGAGGAAGCAAGCTGCCCTGGGCTCCTTTGAGAGGGAGGATGGGATATAAATTTAATAAACAGGCAAGCCATCAGACAAATAAAGCTTATGGCAGCCTTTGCAACTTCAGTTTCATTTGGAAGAGAGAACAGGGAAATCTTAGTGGAATATTGTTACCAATCTGTCATTATAAAACAAGTGAGACCTGCAGCAAAATTTTGCAATGTGTAGTGTTGCTTTTCAGGGTTTATAGCACTCACTAACTTGCCAACAAAGGTCCGTATAGTTAAAGCTGTGGTTTTCCCAGTAGTGATGTATGGAAGTGAGAGCTGGACCATAAAGAAGGCTGATCGCCGAAGAATTGATGCTTTTGAATTATGGTGCTGGAGGAGACTCCTGAGAGTCCCATGGACTGCAAGAAGATCAAACCTCTCCATTCTTAAGGAAATCAGCCCTGAGTGCTCACTGGAAGGACAGATCGTGAAGCTAAGGCTCCAATGCTTTGGCCACCTCATGAGAAGAGAAGACTCCCTGGAAAAGACCCTGATGCTGGGAAAGATGGAGGGCACAAGGAGAAGGGGACGACAGAGGACGAGATGGTTGGACAGTGTTCTCGAAGCTACTAGCATGAGTTTGACCAAACTGCGGGAGGCAGTGGAAGACAGGAGTGCCTGGCGTGCTCTGGTCCATGGGGTCACGAAGAGTCAGACATGACTAAACGACTAAACAACAACAACAAGCACTCACTAACATGCTGACTCATGTTCATGAGGATTGAAAAATAATAATAATAATCATGAATTGCTGTGGAAATGTGGAGAACTGCATTTAACATTGGGAAAAAAGAGAGAGAAGCACAGACAACTGAAATTGATAGATTTGTCCATTTCTGGTTCAGCAGGTTGCACATAGCTCCTTACCCCATTTATCTGAACAACAATCCTTCAAGGCCTTTATGCTGAGGAAACATGACTGACCCGAGGTCAGTCCTTTATGACTGAGCAAAAATTTGAACTGCGATCTTTCCATTCTAAATGCACACTGGCTTTTCTCAAGTAGACCCCTGATTCCATTGTCTATATGAGAATTGCAATTCCTATGATTCTATTAATGGTCCATGTCATTCCTTCACATGGGTACAGGATCTATCCACTGTGGGAATAAATGAATGGATGAAATAACAGTAAGAAGAGACTGGCGGCTAAGTGGAGAAAATGAGCAAAGTCATGGTGCACTAGGCTGCCCAAATGCTCCCGTATCAATGAATTGAATGAGTAACATAATCCAAAGGATAGCCATGAATAACTGACTTGTATGTTGTCCATTTTGCTGTCGGCATAGAGAAGGAACTCTCCTTTCATTAGCCGTACAGTGGAAACATTATCATCAAGGATCAGTTTACAAATTCAGTAAGAAAATGCTTGGCATAGCAAGCTGTTCAGTTGCTGCCAAAAGCATGGAATGACAGAAACCTTCAACACTTGCCAGGACAAGCACAATATAGAGAAGTCCCCTTCTTGCTTCTCCCCCCACCCAGCCTAAATATGATCTATTTGTCATTGTAGCCCATTCCTGATTCTGAAGTTCTTTGTACCTCATGCTATAGAAATGCAGACTTCCTGCCAGCAATTCCCTTTCTCACAACTCTGTTGCCAGATGTATACCTGCCAACATTCAAAATCTATACATCTCAAACTTTTCTCCCTGTACTCTACAAATTCCTCCCCTGGCTTGTCCAACAGTTTTGGTAGTCCACATGTCTCAACCCATGCTGGACCTAAAGCCAGAGGAATTCTAATATTTTCACTCCTATGTACAAAATAAAAACAAACTGACAGTGTTATATATACAGTGGTACCTCGCGTTAAGAACTTAATTTGTTCTGGAGGTCCGTTCTTAACCTGAAACTGTTCTTAACCTGAGGTACCACTTTAGCTAATGGGGCCTCCCGCCGCCGCTGCACCGCCGCTGCCAATGACAAAGCATTGCCTGAAGTGTGATCTAGTCAATTTATGGAACATTAATTGTATAATGGTAGAAATGGTTTTATTGCTTATAGAGTTTTTATGAGTGGTTTATATTGTTTTTAGAGTTTGTATCTTATCACATTCTCCCCTTATTGTGCACTGGTTTGATAGCTTCTTTATTCAGCTCCAGTGTGGAGGTTGCAGCCTGACTAAATATCAGCAATGTGCTACTGGTATCAAGTAACATCTCAGATATTGGGATAAGAGAGCAGTGATTGATCTGCATTTTTGAAAACATAGAGCCTGGTTGTTACTCAGAACTGTCCCATGCTGCAAGCTAAACACACAGGTTCCTGGTTAGGCAGAGAGAAGAAGAAAAGATAAACGTGGCACTAGGATGGGTGACTCTGACAGTTTTAGTTTCTCACTTTTCCAGTCTTTCGTTCAGTTTCCCACATTTCCACATCAGTTTTTGATCATCATCATCATTTAAAAACTCCCTTTGGACTGTAAGAAAGGAGAGTGAGAGAGGCTTTGAAGTTACCCACCAACAGTTAGTGGCTGAACAGAAGTCTGAGCAAGTAGATACATAGTTCCTCTGACCACAGTTGCCCCCACTATGATGTGTTGTATTTCTGTTTAAATTCTAGTAACTATTTATAAACCTTGCAATATATTTAAAGGTAAAGGTAAAGGACCCCTGGATGAATAAGTCCAGTCAAAGATGACTATGGAGTTGTGGTGCTCATCTTGCTTTCAGGCCGAGGCAACTGGCGTTTGTCCACAGACAGCTTTCCAGGTCATGTGGCCAGCATGACTAAACCGCTTATGGCACAACAGAACACCATGGCAGAAACCAGAGCACACAGAAACACCATTTACCTTCCCACCACAGTGGTACCTATCTATCTACTTGCACTGGTGTGCTTTCAAACTGCTAGGTTGGGAAAATGTGATTTATGGACTTTAAGAATTCCAGGCAGACAATATGGATTAGTGGTCAGGGGGAAATTAAACCGGGGACGGGGGGGGGAGAACTAGAATCCAAAGGCTTGTCAACTATTTTTTGAATTGGCTTTTTTTCATTTACTATACTTTTTATTTCTTGTTTCTTATTTCTTTATTGTGTGAGGTGTCTTTATCACTAAAAAAAAGGGGAAATTGTGGAATGGAAAGGGGGTGGGCCCTGGGGAGAGAACTCTTGTCTTTTATTAAGGGTACTGGTGAGGACTGAATAATTTTAAATTTAAATTTGAATAATGGTTTAAACAAATTAAGTTTTAATTAGAACTGAGAACTTGTGGAGCCAACAATATGATAGGGGAATATGGTAGGGGTGGGGGAAGGAGGGAGTCCCGGAAAGAGGGTGTTTGAAAAGAAGGCTTTGAATGTATTCTATTCTTTTTCTTTCTGTATCTCTGAAAATCTTAATAAATATTATTTAAAAAAAAAAACAAACTGCTAGGTTGGCAGGAGCTGGGACAGAGCAACAGGAGCTCACCCTGTCGCAGGGATTTGAACCACCGACCTTCTGATCAGCAAGCCCAAGAGACTCAGTGGTTTAGACCACAGTGTGGATAAGTGTATGCAACAATCAGTATATTTTTTTGCCCTCATTTTTTTTAGCTTCTTGAAGGTAGTGTGGGGAACAAATGAACCACCAAGCATTCCTTAACAAAAAGGATTCCTTCTGGAGTGTTTTCAATTATGGGGAGAGAGAATGAGCTGGAAGGTTAGCTTGTGATGCAGTAACCCGGTGCAAAAGTAACGTGATAGTCATTTGCATGCAGTTTCCATCTCAGCACGGGATAAACAGCACAGTTTTCAGTACAGCCCCCTCCCACTTTTTTGATTTATTGAGAAATCTTTGTGTCAATCTGTTGCTCTCTAAGCCTTTCCTGCCTTCATAGAGAGGAAGTCTCTAATCATCCTGTCACATTTATACACCCGCCTTCCTCTCAGCAATGACAGGTGTGCTGAGCTTCTCACTGATGGAAGGGAAGACTATGACAACAGTAAATGCTGACAGTTTCTATGACTCTCACATAGCTCTAAGGCAGGCGTCCAGGGTCTCATTCTGAATCTGAAACAATCCTCCCCAACGCCAATAAAGAATTCCTGGTTATCTTCATGTACACGGCCTCCTTGCCAACTATCTTGGTTAATTCATAGGTCGCTGTGTGTCCTCAATTGCTCTGAGGACAAAATTTTATGGTCTCACAGGTAGCATATGAAATAATCAAATCCTGAGCATGTTTCTGTAGTGTAAGGACAGGGGTGTGATTTGAGTGTCATTGTCCAGGGAGTTCAGAAGTGGATACCATACAGCAGAAAAGTATGTGCTTGTCTATATCTATTGCTGCTGTTATTTTTGCTTTTGCATTCAAAAATATAAGTGATTATACGAATGGACCTTTGGATGGAAGTCATCCAGGTCCCATGGAAAGGGAGGAAAGAGGGAGAGATAAGAGAAGCTCAAGTCCCAGAGAAACAGAACCGTGTGTTCTTCTTGGTTCCTTTTCCAATAGCCTTTTGGGCAGCTGGATAGCTCAGCTGTCTGGAATCCTTTGCTTATAAATTCTGAGCTGCCTTGGATGTTTAAATGAGCGAAGAACACTGAGCATGGTGTTCTTATGGAGATGAAACATAAATACATTTTAGGAACATGTAAGGCAGGGCTTTCAAAGGATGATTCACTGCAGCCTTCCCAAACTGGTGCCCTGTGGATGTTTTGGACTATCACTCCCATCAACCCTGATCACCGATTATCTGACTGGGGGGTGATAGGAGTTATCTATTGCCAGGGATTTCTGTTTGGTGCGTTGACACTTTGCTGTAAAATAACCAAGAGGTGCCTAATCTTATCAAGGACCATATTAAGTCATGAAAAACCCACTGGGGACCATAAACCACACACACTCTGATGTGCGCGCACACAGGAAGGTACACAGATGGCCCAGCCCTCCTGGGTGCTCCATTCTAAAAGATCACCCAGTGAGGCTTTCTCTCCACTTCTAGGTCAGTGTAATGGCTGGATTCCTGTGTTGATCCACTATTGATAATTCCAGCCCCAAACTTCTCATCATTTCCCTCCATAACCCGTCCCCCTGCCAAGTAGAGACTAGATGTATGCTTAAAACATGAAGGGAAGGGAAATGGGAGGGGGAGAGGTAAAAGACTGGTGAAGAAAATCAGGCAGCAGAAAGAAAGAGAGAAGAGATGTTCCACCCACTTCTGGTACCCATCTTTGGCACATGGCTCTAGACCGATTATATCTATGGGAATTACATCCCATGGCGGAAGAAAGGTTCACCACCTCTAGGTGGATATGTAGCTTGTTTTTCCTTAATTGACTTTATCATCATCATCAGCAGCATCATCATTTTTTATTTGAATGCCACCTTTCCACAGTTAAAAAAGCAATGCTCAAGGCAGCTTACAGCATAATAAGATTTACAAAAATCATAAGCAATAAATAAACCACATAAAAAATGCACAACCAAATGGGAAACAATTTCCACATAAATCAAAATATAAAACTAAGAATACAGCATTAATATCACAGTTTTAAATGACATAGGTAAAAAAATAACAGCAATTTAAACAAAAACAAAACAAAATGGAGCCCTCTCTGCTCAGCAGCAGCAGTGGCAGCAGTCCTTTATAGAGCCCCACCCTAGGCCAGGTGTTGAGTGGCAGGACTGGGGCCCTCAGGTGCTGAGCAGGGGAGTCCTCCTGGATGGTAGCTGCAGCAGCAGTTCTTATAGCCTGTCGGGCCCCACCCTGGGCCAGGTGGTGAGTGGCAGGATTGGGGCCCTCAGGCATTTGGGGGATGGATTCTTACTGTGGAGGCAGCATGTGGGAAGGGGGTGTTTCTGGCGCAATAGGTTAGTGCTCCTGTCTGTTAACCAGAAGGCTGGTGGTTCAAGCCTACCCAGGGATAGCTGTGGGCAAGATCCCTGCATTGCGGGGATCTGGACTAGATGAATCTCTGGGTCCCTTCCAGCTTACGGTTCTGTGATTCTGTATTCATTTCCCCCACCCCCAACTGGAACAGAGGTGGGGAATATGGGTTTCTTGAAATCAGGAAGGCTGATTTCTCTTCTGAAGGTGGTCGGGGAGTGAAGAGGCAAGTCTCCCCCACCCACACTGAGTGGGTGCGTTTCCACTAAGAACACCCCCATGTGCACCTGCAGTTAATGAAAGGAAAGCAAGACATGCATGCTGAGATGGCAACAAAGAATATAGTCTAAGAAGAAACGGAAAGCAGAGTTTTGCCGTGTGCGAAACCGAAGCAATGCCCTTCCGGTGCGTGTCTTTGCTGGAGACAAAAAGACCAAGCACTGGGAGGCCCAGCAAGTCAAGCACACCAAATGCAGGAACCGTGGGAAAGCAAGGTTGGAAACCATGCCAGTGCTAAGGGAAGGCATTTGTTTACAAGCACGGTCCTGGCCTTTCACAGCCATTTATGCAGACGAAGGAGCCAACGCATGCAGTGGCATCATTAGTCACGGTTCACCAAAAGGGTCAGAGCAGAAATAATGCACGCTAAGGGAACTGGAGGAAGCCGCTGACCCATCAACCACTGGGGAAGAACCAGTTCAGGAACGAGCCATCATCTTTAGCAATTGTGTGATGCTGCGTCCGTTGCTGGGCTGGATCACTTCGGACTATAAGTGGGCAATTAAGGGAAGGGCCATAGCTGAGTGCAAGAGTGCATGCTTTGTGTGCAGAAGGTCATAAGTTCAATTCCTGGCATCTCCGATTAAAAACGATGAAGTAAGATATGAGTTTCTGGGGAGCACAAATAGGGGAGAGTGCCATGAAACTCATGTTCTGCTCCCAATTGGGGCATCTCACTGGCTACTGTGAGAACAGGATACCGGAATAGATGATCCAGGAGGGCCCTTCTGTTCTTGTGCTCTGCCTGTATGACATCAGACAGAATTATTCCCTCACCGTAATCCTGCTCTTTGTTGTAGGTTTTGAACCAACTTTGAGGGGGGGGAACCTAGTTATGAATACAGTTTGTGACTGTATTATAACTTAGCATGCTTAAGAGCTGAGAAGAACAGCTTGCACACAATAAAAGCATTAATTCAAATTGCTCTCTTTCCAAGTATAATCACATGCTGGGTTTTTTGTTTTGGGTGCTCTCCACTTCATCAAACACTTTTTGTTAATGACGTGGAACCATCACGTTGCAGAACAGCTAATTTGCATAACTTGTTTGCTCTTAATTTCATGTGTTGCCTTTCATTTCCTGACAGGTCTTTGTGTCCTAAGTTTTTTTAAAAAAACAAACAAACAAACAAATAAATAAATAAATTGCAATTTCTTTAAATGAGAATGTAGCCTAGGAGAGGCTGTGGCCATGTTTTTGTCTGCGTTTTATCCTGAGTCTCAACAGGCAGCTGCCTATGGAAATTAACTCCCTGTGGAAATCAATGCATAATCATAAGTCCATTTATACCACTGTGCAAACTCAAACCTCTCTCCTTCCTCTCTCCCTCTTCTTTGGCGATCACTCATAGCCGAGTAAGATTGTCTTCCATAAACACGGTTTAACCGTGAGTCCGTAAGTGACTGTGGAGGTCAATTCTAGATCCACACGTCCTTCCACAGTGAGGACATAATTTTCCATGGTGAGCATTTGCCAAACATGCCTTCCTCTTAGTGTGTTTCTCCCTTTCGTCCTGAGTTCGAGCGTCTTCAGAACCCATGACACCTTTGGTAAAGGCTGTTCTCCAATTGGAGCACTTGCAGACCAGTGTTTCCCAGTTGTCAGTGTTTATACTACATTTTTTTAGATTTGCCCTGAGTCTTTGAACCTCTTTTGTTGACCACCAGCATTACGCTTTCCATTTTTAAGTTCAGAATAGAGTAGTTGCTTTGGAAGATGATAATCAGGTATCTGCCCAACATAACCGGTCCAACAAAGTTGATGTTGAAGAATCATTGCTTCGACACTGGTGATCTTTGCTTATTCCAGTACACTGGCATTTGTCCACCTGTCTTCCCAAGTGATGTGTAATTTTTTTCGGAGACACCTTCCACCCCTGTGAAGAGACCTTGGACAGGAGCAGTTCAGTATGTCTCATCTTGATATGTCTCATTTTAAACCCTGAGACTTGTCACTGAGTTCTGATTTAAGGCAATTTTTTCCAGGATATATTTTCTTTTTGGGGTGGTGGTGGTGTGTGTTTGTGTATGTGTGTGTGTGTGTGTGTGTGTGTGTTGTTTAGACATGAACATATCATTGCTCTAACTTTGCCCAAGCAGGATGGGCTGTCAAGCTGAGCTCTGCTGGGACTTCATTTCAGAAGGCTGTATGTCAAAATAACTTGTGAAGGTTCTGTCTCTTGAGCACGGCTGTCCTGCAGAGCAGATTGCCAGTTATTCAGCCTGTAATTGCATTGCCCTGAAATCCCAGAAGAACTTCAGAATCTTCAGGGGTTTCTTGCTTTCTCCAGTAACATATAGCTTCAATAACCTGCTTCAGTCCTTTGGGGATGTATATTCTGCACAAAATTTACCCTCCTGCCTTTACTATCAGGTTATCAGACCTGGCTCATGTCTTGCCAGTTGGGAGTGAAGGAAGGAGGGCAAGGGAAAGGGAAAGCTGCATGAAACAAGGTGAGGCTAAGGCTTGCTTAGGGCAGAGAACAGCAATGAGTTAAGTCCCTGGATGACACAGCATCCTTTGAGTGACTGAATGCATTTAACCGGCAGCAGAGGCAAATGACTGGTTTACACAGTATGTGTGTGAAAGGTAACTGCAGCCTGCCTTCATCTTAGGCAAATTTAGTCTCTGCCTCAAGCTTTATCTTTATTATTTATTTTCTATCCTGCCTTTCTATGGGACGTGGGTTAAACCACAGAGCGTAGGGCTTGCCGATCAGAAGGTTGGCGGTTCTAATCCCTGCAACAGGGTGAGCTCCCGTTGCTCGGTCTCTGCTCCTGCCAACCTAGCAGTTCGAAAGCATGTCAAAGTGCAAGTAGATAAATAGGTACCGCTCTGGTGGGAAGATAAACGGCATTTCTGTGCGCTGCTCTGGTTCGCCAGAAGCGGCTTAGTCATGCTGTACGCCGGCTCCCTCGGCCAATAAAGCGAGATGAGCGCCGCAACCCCAGAGTCGGTCACGACTGGACCTAATGGTCAAGGGTCCCTTTACCTTTACCTTTACCTTTATCCTGCCTTTCTACTTACCAAAGTAGTGCTTAAGGAGACTAACAGCATTCAAACTACAGCAAAACTGTCAGCAAAGTGAAACAGCAGAGAGCAGATCTCATTAAAACAGACTCATCCTAGAATGCCAAAATTAAGGGCAAGACCACCTGAACAAAATGTTCTGACTTTGATAAAACAGTAAAAGTATTTAAAGGGAACACAAATGCAACCCTGGAACGAAAAGCACCAAGCATTTAAAAAACAACACCACCTCAAACCACCATCAACTAGTTTCCAAATCCACAAGTTATCTCCAAGTGTGCCCTTTATTGTTAGTTAATATGTTATTTCCCCTTTAAATAAAAGTGAACTCTGGGGAAAGAGACAGAACAGGCAGACATTAGGACAACTGAGAAGGAGGTTTAGGATGATAGACGCCTGTTTTAGGCGTTGGTTAAACCGCAGGAGCAGTTCCGTAAGAGATTAAAAGTTAATTTATTCACATCTGGAACGTAACATGACACGACCCACTTCACTATATACTTGTCATGAACAAAAGAACAATATTTGTTTCAAATTGATTTAAAATATTTTATTTTTAAGTTGCTGTAGCCCACTCTGGGACAACATGGATGGGTGTTGTTATATAAGCTCTGGTGAGCCACTGGGCAGGATTGTGGGTCTTCTGCTTCCTGGCACTCAGGATTCTGACGCAGCCTTTGTGTGTGCCTCCATCTTGCTCTTCCTCCTTCTAGCATCATACCCAGTTGCTTATGCCTCTGTAGCTGATTGCCCAAAGTGCTTACTCTGCAGGAATGGCAATCACTGAATTGCTTGCAGTAAATATGCTTTTCTGGTTTAAGAAGGCTGTGATTTTTCCAGGGCTCATTTTCTCAGTCAGTCGCCCAGCAGTAATGGTTTCGTTCATAGAGATGTGTCATGGCTTCCCCCTGTGCCCCATCAGCCATTGTGCTTCCTGGAAGGCATTTTGTGAGGGCAAGGTTATACAGGATGTGGCATTGGCTCATAAACGAAATAATTGCTGTGCAATCAACTAGATGTTAAAGGTTATTGGCCTAAGCGTAAACCGACAGACACTGTTACAATGCATGTGTCTGAACCCAAATGCATATCCGTAACACATAATCATACAATAATCATAGCCGCTCTGAGCCCGGCCTTGGCTGGGGAGGGCGGGGTATAAATAAAAATTATTATTTGTAATTGTTATATGGAGTTGCTCGTGCGTAAGTTGCCGCCGCTCCTGGCGAGGTTGCCTGGTTAAACCTTTTCCTGGCTGGATAGCCCTTCACTTCGTGGCTGTTTCAGTCGCTAGCAGAATCCGTCAGTGGGTGTTTCTTGAACCTCTTCCAGCATAAAAGTTCTTTGACGCCAAGTCTCCGCCTACTCTCCCTGCACGGAAGTCTTCTGCGCAGGGTGGGTGTGGGCAGCGGAGGATCCATGGTCTCCCCGCTGGTCTCCGGCGAGGAGTCCTGGAGCCCCCTCTCCGATTCCCCCATCTGCCCCCCTTTCTCCCTGGTGTCACGCTGATTTCCTTCCCCAGCCGATGAGTCCCCTCTCTCCCTGCTGGGCCCTTCTCCGGCATCGCTTGGGAGCCTTGCCTCCACTCCTGGCTCCGATGTCAGTTCCCTGACATCATCATCATCATCATTATTATTATTATTATTATTTTCTATTTATACCCCACCCATCTGACTGAGTTTCCCCAGCCACTCTGGGCGGCTTCCAATCAAATGCTAAAAACAATACAGCATTAAATATTAAAAACTTCCACACACCCTTACCAAGAAGTTTAGGACCATTTGCTAGACATGTGTTCGTTATGAATATGTGTTTACCCCCGGTCTCGTGCCCACAAGGAGTTCTCACACAAAATAATGAAAGAAATGTTGGTTTATTACACGAAAAGGAAACGACAGAATATGGTCGCTCTCCCCAACCTGATGCTCTCAGTGTGCTCTGGACTCAAACACCCATCAGCCAGCATTCGCAATGGTCAGAGTTGCGAGTCAAGGTATTGCGCTCCCCAGACCCCAACCCCAGATAAACAAAGACCGCAACTTTATTGAATACAGATGAAAGAGGTTTGGCTTGGGCATGTGGCAATCAAATACTTCTGGCCTGCCCAGCGGAAGTGACACATAGGTCAATCCAGGCGGGGTTTCCTAAGACTTATATCAAATAGGGTGCCCCCCACAGGGACTGCCATCTGGGGGAGTGCCTTCAGCCCAGGCCCCACCTGGGCACACGGACATACCCACAGGTGCGGGCTGTTTAAATGGGCAGGGAGCAGATGCAAAGAATGCCTTCTCCGTCCATCAGCTTTGCCCCCTGGCCTAACTGGGATGCAGGCCAAGATCTAGCTCCTGATAGGTGGCACGGGCTTATGCCCACACGACCAATCAGGAAGGGGCTCTGATGACAGGATTCCCTCGTCAGGGCCCGGTGATGCCTCTGCCATCCCACAACACTGCCCAACAGAAAGGGGTGAGCGAAGTTGTAGTCCAACAGTAACTGGAGGGCCGCAGGTTCCCTCCTATCTATACTTCAAAAGAAGAGCAGGAGACTACCAGGAAAGGGATTTAAATGGAGAATACTTGAGACTTCACAGAGCACCTTGCTTATAAAGACTGTGTCTTTTAATTTGGTTTAGGCTGAGGAGAGGCCATAACTGAGTAGCATCACGGTCTTGTTTAAGCTGCAAACCATCTTGTAAGCAATTTACTAGGATGCATTAATCATAGGCGCTTGACATGCTCTGAAGCGGACGTGTAATTCCACCTTGCGGTAAGATCTTGCTTCAATTCTATTTGGAACCTAATCAGCTGTTTGATGCTGCAATGAAACCTATTTGGGGAGGAAACAGGAACTTACAGTATTACATTTCACAGAACTGAAATACCTTCATTTTCAATTTAAAAGTTTCCTGTTATTATTATTTTTTATTAAAGTGGCACACAAGTTTGCTTTATATAACATATTCATTACCCACACTCTTGGGTTTAAGAAATAAACTCAATAAACTTTGCTACACTCTGGGCAAACTGAATCATTAGCAGCACCATCATTTAAACCATCGGACTCAGCAACAATTGGGCCTACATCACAGCATCAGTTTAGGAAGGAATGGCCTTTTAAGAGTCAAGGGAAATGATCATTTATGAGGAGTCACTGTCACAGTCACTGTGCTGTTGATGTGCTCAGGAGGATACTGTTCCGCTGATCTTTGGGAAGGCTTGTCGTAGGCGAGAACAAATAACAGTCATTTTGCATTCCTGATCGACATCTTTCTTTGCAGGGGGTCAAAGGATCACACAGTGTGTCTGAATTCCCCTGTCAGATTTCCCCATAGGAAATGGCTTAAAAGGACAGGTAGATGACAACCTTGCAGTGTCTGTCTTGTCTTTCTTTTTAATTTGTATCCTTTCCCTTCCCCCAAAAAGAACTGCATGGGGTTGTTCTGTTTCATCCTCTCACCAGTGAGGCAGGCTAGGTTAAGATTCAGTGGCTGCTTCCAGATGACCTGTTTATTTAGCATTCATCCTGATTGGTTTGCAAGGCAGTGAGATGACACCAGCTATTCCTCAAGCACTCATTCTGATTTGTTTGCAGGGAGGTTAGATGAGGCTGTGTCAAACGAGTGTTCTTCTACACTTCTTCATTCACTTTTCCATCACGTTCCTTATAGCAAAAACTCTGGTCTTTGGGGGAAGTGGGCTTGTTGTGCAAGAGTTCCAGATCAGCTTTAGCTGTGCAGCCTGAATTTGCTGGCATGTGATTGAATCCCACCTGAAAATAGCCGCAGCCTGGAAACTTGTGCACTGTCGCCTACAGCCAGGATGGCCAGATGTGAAAACTGGTCTCCCAGACCTTTAATAGTTGTGTAGAAGATGGAAATTCAGTAAATTAAATGTGCAGGAGGCCTGCCATCTTTTGCATTTTGTCACTGTAGACAGGGCCAAAGTGCTCATTGGGTGAGAGATCCATGTTTGCCATCATTTCAAAATCTAGAATCCAGCTGTACTGTGTGTCGGAGGTTCAGTACAACGGAGCTGAAATAGCTCTCTTCCACGTCGTATCTTTGGAATCCATCAGGCTCTCCTCCTCTGACGGTGATTAACGGCCTAAGCCTTTGATGAGGCTTTAGGCATGCTCCCATTATGCAGAGTATCCAAACAGCAGAAGGAGCTGGAAATATGTGCTATATCACTACGTTTTTTCTAACTATGCAGACAGAAAAGAAAAGCATCTGCTCTCTGTGAGAGTCAGTGAACAACTGGAACAAAGAAACAGGAAACCAGTAACTTCAACATCCGTTTCCCGTGAGACTTCCAACAGTCTGGAATGTAAACAGAGTCTTGTGACTCCAAAAACTGCACAGTGGCATAACAGAAATCTAACACACGTGTGTGTGTGTGTGTGTGTGTGTGTGTGTTGAGAGCTTGTCATTTGTACCAAACTGCCTTGGGAAGATGTTCAACTGGATCGCTCAGTTGGTAGAGCATGAAACTCTTAATTTCAGAATAATGAATTCAAGCCCCACACTGGGCCAAAAGATGGCATTGCAAATGGTAGGTCTAGATGTCTCTTATGGTTCCTTCAAGCTCTACAATTCTATGATTATCCATATGATCTTTTCCTAATAAAAAATTGCTTCTCAAGCTGCTTGTTTTCCCCACAGGTTAAACTGCTCAGTACAAAAAAAAAAAGCTATGTAATTTAAATGAAGGTATTTTACCTGTGCATTTGCAGACATTGGTTGCGTATTAATTTCTTATCATGAGAATATGGTGTAATTTTGACAGACGCTCTTTGTTGCATTGTGGCAGAGGCAGCCGTATCAGAGAAGGGTGTGTGTGTATTAAGGACTGAGGTTTCTTCTCTCTCTCTCTGTCTGCCTGTTGACCACTGTAATCTGGATAATTGGAGACTCTGTTCCATTTTCTAGGAAAAAACATGTATTTCATCTTTTGTAAATGGTATTGGCTGCATGATTGTCCGTGCTGGCTCTGGTGCTTGTTTAGATGCTTCTGTAAGCAAAGAAACGAGGTTTTCAAGAGCTTCCTTTTTCGAATAGCTAAAATGTCATTTGGGCTTTTGTTGCTGTCGTCATTGCCATAGAACCTAATTAAGTTAAATATGAGAGAACAGAAGACACTGCTTTATACTGGGTCAGATTAATGGTCCACTTAGTCCATTCTTGTCTACTCTGACTGGTGGTGGCTCTTCAGCACCTAAGTCCAGCAGAGATCTTTCCCATCACCTGGCACCTGGTTTGCTCAAGTGAAGGTAAGGGATTAGATCTGGTGTCTTAAGCTTGCAAAGCTCACTGGTCTCTTACTGGTCCTGCTTTCTGTTGATTAAGATTGCAGTTCCTCAGGCTTCAGCATCTTGGAGATGAGGGAAACATACAAAGTCTAAGCCTTAAAGTTCCCTGTACCTACCAAAAGGTTAGCTGCTGCATTTTCCAAGGTCAGACCTACCATGCTGTAAACATTCATTGAAAAAGAGAGAGAGAATGGGGTTGGGTTGGCAGAAAGAGAGAAAGGAGGTTGCTGTGCCCACTCTTGACTCCCCCCCCCCCCTTTGGCTCTAGTCCCACTCATCACTGGCTTGAGCCACATCTATGTACATGCTGCTCCTTAGAGATCCCCCCCCGAAATATATGTTGTTGTTGTTTAGTCGTTTAGTCGTGTCCGAGTCTTCGTGACCCCATGGGCCAGAGCACGCCAGGCACTCCTGTCTTCCACTGCCTCCCGCAGTTTGGTCAAACTCATTTTCATAGCTTTGAGAACACTGTCCAACCATCTTGTTCTCTGTCGTCCCCTTCTCCTTGTGCCCTCCATCTTTCCCAACATCAGGGTCTTTTCCAGGGAGTTTTCTCTTCTCATGAGGTGGCCAAAGTATTGGAGCCTCAGCTTCACGCTCTGTCCTTCCAGTGAGCACTCAGGGCTGATTTCCTTCAGAATGGATAGGTTTGATCTTCTTGCAGTCCATGGGACTCTCAAGAGTCTCCTCCAGCACCATAATTCAAAAGCATCAATTCTTCGGCGATCGGCCTTCTTTATGGTCCAGCTCTCACTTCCATACATCACTATTGGGAAAACCATAGCTTTAACTATACAGACCTTTGTTGGCAAGGTGATGTCTCTGCTTTTTAAGATGCTGTGTAGATTTGTCATTGCTTTTCTCCCAAGAAGCAGGTGTCTTTTAATTTCATGACTGCTGTCACCATCTGTAGTGATCATGAAGCCCAAGAAAGTAAAATCTCTCACTGCCTCAATTTCTTCCCCTTCTATTTGCCAGGAGGTGATGGGCCCAGTGGGCATGATCTTCGTTTTTTTGATGTTGAGCTTCAGACCATATTTTGCGCTCTCTTTCACCCTCATTAGAAGCCCATACACACACACACACGCACACACACACACAGAGAGAACAATTAAAAATAAATCCCATTAATAGATTTTCTTAAACAAGCAACCTGATCAGATTTTGATTATATTCCTGCCTATTATTCTGCATCATCTTGCAATATTCCATCTTGCATATCCTTATTCTCCCTGTAAAACCCATGATTAATTTTACAGATATCTCACTATGTTTTCAAATATCATGTGCCTCTTATGAAACAGACAGATGCACACCACAAATCATCAAATCATTATTACTCCCAGAAAGCAATATTACTAAGAGTGTGCATTGGCTATGCACGTATCGCAACTTAGGAGGTGAATTGGGCTGATTCGGGGAAAGCTGTCATGTTTCCAAGTCAGATCATGCCTGTGAATTTCAACCAATTCTTTCAGAAAATGAAAAAGTTGTTGACTTTTCCTTTGTTTTTTTTAAAAAATCAAACTTTAGAGGTGCTCTGTGCAAAAAAAAAAAAAAAAAGCCTTGGGTGTATCTGACCACAATTTGTAGCCATTTCAAAATATTCCATTATAGCGATGGATAGGCTTTGTTTTTTAACAGGCCTAATCTGGTCTCAAACAAAGAGTTGAATTAGAAAGGCACAGAGTGGATCTGAAAGAAATCCAGGGGTTTCCCAAAGCTGCAGATTCAGATACAAATCCAATTTTGTGGCTGATGCACACCCCTAATTTTAAACCCCAAATGAATTCTTGTATATCCTTTCATACTAGCTGGATTAATCTTGTCCCAGTGCATGGGAGAACAAAAGTGACTTTCATAAAAGGAAAAGATCATTTACTTGCTCACAAAGCCAAGGACAACTTCTAGGGCATATAAAATTCCTTTCCCCACCCTCTATGGATATACATAACTTCAGATTGGTTGTTTCTCCACCCAATTCCCCATGTTTAGAATATGATTAGGACAAAACAAGAGGGAAAATTCCTCATCACAAGCCTTTCAGAAATAGACAAAGGAACCATTGATCTCACAATATGCAAACCACCTAATCTTTTTACATGAGATGCAACCTTGAAAAGATAAAAATGTATAAATTAGAGCTGTTTCTAAATGCAGCAGAGAATATAACCCTCTGTTGCAATTCAAGAACTCTTAAGAAATTGGAAGTGTAAGCAGCTAAGAATTCAGTGTAATCCGGTTTACTGTGTGGCTTGAGAGACAGGGAAGTTAAGTTGAACAATTATATTGTACGGTTAAATATCCAACATCAGTTATACTCAGAATTGACCCATTCAGATCAATGGACTGAAAGTTGGCTGTCACCCTATGTCTTCAGCTGCTTTTCCTGGGACATTAGCCAGAATAGTTATGACAGTCCAACTCCACCCATCATTCCTGGTGGTATGTATCTCTGAGTAGAGTCTTGGATTTTGTTCTAGAAAATGTCCCAAGACAGATATCTCAAGTAGCCTTCAGTCCAATTCAGCTGAAGTCAGTTACTTTTAGGTCCAACTGATTTCAATGGGAAAGCAGAAGCTTAACGCGCTCGTTAAAATCAACAGGACTTGACAGTGCTTAAAGTTGACGGAGTCAGCTATATGGTCCTTTCCCTGCTTCTAATAATACTTATTTGCAAAGGGGGGGGGGACACAAAGTGTCCCATTACACCTCCCCCCCATCTCCTATTGTTCTGTTGTGTACATGTACTGTAAATAACATCATAAAAGTGACTCTATGGAGCGTAAGTTCACCTGGGGAGGTTCTGTGCTCTACCCTAGGTGGGTCTGACTTGAACCATTAGCTTAGGCCTCTGTGAATATGCTGTAGGTCAACATCAGAAGAGGGCCCTGTTTATCTCCAGAAGCTTACTTGACCAGCCCTACTCATTGCTCTTATGCCAGGGGATCCTACTGAAGATAAACACTTTCAGGTCCCATCACCATAATGTAAGAAATATGCTGTTGGACCAGACCAAAGGTTTATCTGGTCCAGCTTCTATTCTCTTAGTGACCAACCAGGTGCCTTTGGGATGGCTACAAGGAGAACAACAGTGCAGTAGCACTCTCTTGAACATATTTCCCAGCAACTAGTAATTCAGAGCAATTCTGTCTGTGATACTGGAGGTAATGTGTAGCCACTGATATCCTTATCCTCCATGAATTGACTAAACCTTTTTTAAAGTTATCTAGGTTAGTGGCCATTATGACCTCCCATGGGAGGAAATGTCATATTGTAACCATGAACTGTGTGTCCTTTTTTTTTTTGGTCTATCCCAAATTGTCTACCACAGGTTGGGTCCTGGGTTTATGGCAGAGGGAGGGAGAACTTCACTTTCTCTATTACACTATGCATAATTTTATACACCTGTAGCATGTTCCTTCCTTGCTCTTCTTGACATTTGCCTCAGCAACAGTCCCTCCTTGCATCCCTGCTTTTAGCTTGGAAGTGGCTCAGAAATAGACCAAGCCAATCTGTTTCCTTAGATTGGCATCATTCACTGGGGGTGCTGCTTGTCTTTCCTTAAACAGCCTGGGCAGTTTGATTTGTGTGCTGCTCCCTGCAAGGCTAGCATTCTGTTGAACCTGAAGATTGCTCCCAAATAGTCTGCGACATTAAGATAACCGGCCTTGCCTAGGAGTGACAAAAAAAACTTTGAGCTGCAGAAGGAACAGCAGAATTATATCCCCAAAATTGGGATGGGGGCGGGAATGGACATTCTCTGGCTGACAATGATTTATTGGAGATTCTATTAAAGATCTGAACAAAGAGCAAGAGTTCCTACAAAATGGAAAAAAATGCTTTTGTTAAAATGATGGCCCATGTAGAGCTGTAATTCTTATGGAAATAACTTCACTGCCTGAATAACATGGGCTCTATCAGCAGCTGCAGGTAAGCTTCAACGCTGATTAGAAAGCTGTTTGGTTATTCCACTGAGGCACTTGCATACAACTCAAAAAATCTGCCCGATTTGTCAAACCCTTAGCGACCCCTGTAGCTTGCCAAAATTGGCATTTGTCCTTGTCTCCAACAATTTCATTGGCCTTGCCATCCACAACATTTCCCCGAAGCACAAACAGCTAGGAGGGTGCTTTGTCAACCTTCCTTTCTGAGCACAATGGATTTCTGCACTGACTGCGCAATCTCCTATGTGGAAATGCCTACGTTATGCGGAATGGCTGCCAACAGGTCTCACCACTCAGCACATCACAAGTGGTCACCCAAAATGCGCAAGACGTTTCGATGCCTGGAGGAAGGGCATCAGCAGGAGGGCATCCGCCTTGCATGCGGAAGATCCCAGGTTCAGTTCAGCTGGGAGAGAACACTGCCTGGAAACCTGGTGTGCTGGTCTGGGGGGGGGTTACCGTTCGGCGTGGTCTGAGTCCGGTCCTGGGTCGAGGGTATGGAGGTGTCCATCAAGGGCAAAGCGGGGTCCAAGGCAAGGAGCCGGGCGTGGTCAGGAACTCTGGAAGAGCAGGACAGGGTGCTGCCAGGAACAGGTTTCCAACGACGTTGCTCCTGCAACCTGGGACTGGGCTGACTGGCCTTTATCTCCTCTGAGGCATAGGGCGGTCCCGGCCCACAGGTGACTCGCCTCTCCTGGCCTTAAGGCGAACACTCCTCCTGTGAGAACTTAGTTCCCTCTACCTCTCTGCCCTGAGCCTCTGCAGCTCCGGAGAGGCTGGAGGGTTACTGGACCCAGAGGCAACCTCACCTTCCCCTGACAGGGCTGGGAGAGGAGCACCTGCAGGCAATGGGTCCTGGATCACCTCCGGAGCCAGAGCGGATTCAACTGGTGTCTACTCCTGAGGATCCAGCACAGGTGAGGGCCCTTCAGGTTCAAGCCCCTGCCCCAGCTCAACCAGCCCTGGAGGCGGGGACTCCTGTACAGGCTGGGATTCCTCAGGTTCAGCCTCTGAGTCTGAATCCCAGGCCATCACACCAGGAGAGCTGCTTCCAATCCGTGTGGACAATACTGAGCTAGATGGACCAATGGTGTGACTGACTGAGCTATTGTCCTCCTTGGGCTGGGTGGGCTTAGAACAGTGTAACTGTGCTGGGTTCTGGGATTTTGTGGTAACAAAGCTGTGTCTCCACCTATGGAGGAAACACCATAAGCCTTTGTTGATCTCTTCCTTCAGAAATCTCAGGTAAATGCTGCCTCTGGAAGTTCTCACCGCTCTGGAATATAGGAAACCTGGGAATGTGCTCATACCAGCTTTGGTCCATCTAGTTTAATATTTTTACTGATCAGGATTTTGGACAGAGGACTCTCCCAGCCTGACCTGGAGATACTGGGGATTGAATCTGGGACCTTATGGATGCCAAACAGATGCTTTACCAGTGAAATACAGGCCTTATGAAGGGACACGGGTGGCGCTGTGGTCTAAACTACAGAGCCTAAGGCTTGCTGATCAGAAGGTCAGTGGTTCGAATCCCCATGACGGGGTGAGCTCCCGTTGCTCGGTCCCTGCTCCTGCCAACCTAGCAGTTCGAAAGCACGTCAAAGTGCAAGTAGATAAATAGGTACCGCTCTGGCGGGAAGGTAAACGGCTTTTCCGTGCGCTGCTCTGGTTCGCCAGAAGCGGCTTAGTCATGCTGGCCACATGACCTGGAAGCTGTAAGCCGGCTCCCTCGGCCAGTAAAGCGAGATGAGCGCCGCAACCCCAGAGTCGGCCACGACTGGACCTAATGGTCAGGGGTCCCTTTACCCTTTACCTTACAGGCCTTATGGTTATCATCAAGTCCCCTCCGCACCGCCGATGAGTCCAGGGCTGACCAGGCCTTCCCTGGCTGCTATTTATAGAATAAAAAGCATGCTCATTAATTTCATTCATGCAATTAACATCACATCTAGTATGGCCCTAAGTGTTAGGGTACAACGTGCACAACATAATGTGCTGTACAGTATTTCCTTTAATGCTGAGTGATCGCTTCTCAAATTCTGCAGCTGGCCCTTCTGGCAAAAGCAGGCTCCGCAGTTTGTGAAGTTATTGGTTTCATATACCGGCTCGCCTCCCTTTTTCCTCCTTGGTGATAATCAGGAGAGGCAAGCTGTATGTAGCTCCAGCCTTGTGCTGTCAGTGTGCCCGTAACATTCTTATGGAAAGCGCAGCAGATTGTGCAGCTGTTTCTTTCCAGCACCTGGGAAATGGAGCAAACTGCAATCATAAACTCAGAAACAATCCCTTTTCTCACAAGCCCAGCGATTAAATTTGTGGCTGGCAGGATGATGGATAGCGACAGAGAAATATTTCTTCCTCCCTAACTTTACTTGTCACCCAAGACTATTTTTTTGGCAACTGAGGCAGAAAATGCAAATGGTGCTTCTTTGCAGAAATATAATTAAATGCCCAAAAATTTGTATCCCTTAAGAGTGTACCAGTTATGTCAACTGAGACCGAGCAAGTGTAGAAGGAAGCAGAAACCACCCTGCAGCCATACTGGGCACTCTGGCTAAAATGGCTTACTTTACAGAGGACAGTTCTCTGTTTGAAGGGCTGCCCAGTCCTGTTTAAAGATAAAGAGTTGTAAGAAGGGAGAGCAAGGGGCTGGGAGTTGCCGATCAGCAGTTCACATCTAGGCAGCAGATACAATCTTCCCCGCTAGGATGAGAATTCAATTATATTTAAAATACTTCTGTACATATTAATTAGCAGTACATATGCACAAAGGAAAAGTAAGAGAGAGGGACACAAATGGAATCATGGGGCACTTTGGTTGTTTTCCTTTTCCTTTTTTGAAAATAAATATTCTTAGAGGTGGGAAGAGGACAGTAGCCCTGACTTTGCCAACTTTAAGTGCTGTCAAGTCCTTAAAGAGACTTAAGCATTTGCTTTCCCGTTGAAATCAGTGGGACTTAACTTTAGGTGGATTGGGCCCCTCAAGAAACCCAGAAAGTCTTACTGAGGTTTCCAAACTGTTTTCAAAGGCAGCCCCACACCCAATGCACTGCAGTAGTCTACAGGTGATCATTGCAAAACAAAGGCTGCTTCTTTCTATGAGGAGATGAATGGCACATCCATCACCTGAGTAGCTAGTAACAAGGCTGGATCTAGGACACAGGTGGGCAGTCTGGGGACTGCACATGGTCCCTGGCCTCATTTTGTGTAGCCGCATTGATACTTTATGATATCGCAATACAGCCATACCTCAATAAATAAAAGCAAACAAACAAATGAGATTCTAATCTGAGATGGCCGTGATGTCATGGGCAGGCAGGATACAGAGGAGTGAAGGGAGGCACCAGGGGATTGGTGGTGGGACAATGATGAGCGGTCAGAGGGAGAAGAGGGAGAAAATGGGGGGAGGAGATGTCAGAAGCAGAAGAGGTAACAAACAGGGTTTAGTAAGAAAGGTGTGTGTGTGGCAGAGAGAAGCCAGGAACCAGAATTAGAAGTGGAAGCAGGAGAGGAGGGAGTTAACTTCCCTGACGCAGTGTGATTTATTGCTGACCTTCTCCTGACTCCCACCCTGACACATGGTGAAAACTGAGCTGGGGCCTGTATGTGTCTTTATTCTTGCCACCCTTGGCTCCTTGGGGAGGAAGGATGGGATATAAATTTGATAAATGAAATTATAATCTGATCGTTTAGATGCATTAATCCAGGACACTTTTGTCTCTGGCTCCACCCATCACTGGCAAGCAGCCCCCAGATTGATTATTCCTGAAGGAATATGACCCTTGATGGGGGGAGAAGGTTGCCCACCAAGATCTAGCTAGAAGCACCTCCCGACTGTGTGTTTGATACAAACCACTTTCCCATGGTGAGCTATACCCAGTGGTTATTATTGAAAAGCAAAACACAGAACATAATGGAACACTGCAACAAATAATCTATAGGCTTAAATGAGTAAGCCCACAGTAAAATGAAAGTTTACAAAGGTTTCAGCTGGTCTTACTGGGCCCCATGGAGACTCAGCTGCCTGTTTAAAATACAGTTCAGAGGAGAGGGCTCTTCTTAGCAGCCTAGATGATTGACTATCAGCTCCTCCACCTCTCCTCAAGAGGAGACTGGCAGCAGCAAAAGGGAAATGCTGGACCAGACATTGATGGTGAGTCCACTTTCCCAGTAGCCTCCCAGAAGTTCCAGCTGCTTTTGAGCTGAAAATATGGGAATTAACTCCATGTTGGATGATGTAACTTGCATACTTCTTTCACTTCAAAAAAAAATCTTGAAAAATTAATCTGTGGTTGTTTTTGTTTCTCCTTTTCCCTTGCTGTTTTGGATTCTGCCAAGCTTGCCATGTCAATCAAACCTGCAACTTCTTCCTTTTTTAGTTTTATTATGTTCTGAGGTTCTTAATTTTTAAATAGAGGACAAGTTGTACAGAGTCATAACAACCTGTAAAAATGCAACGTGATGGTTGTTTCATAAAGTCAAGGAAATGTCTGCAGTACAGTCTGCCCTGAAGCAGCAGGTTAAGTAAATGCTTCAGTAGGCAAATAATTAAAACACTCATCCGTTCCATGCCAACTCTCACATTTCAGGCTGTAGAGATCCTGGAGGACAGTACAGTAGCTAATGAATACATCATAAGGACTGTGCGCAGAGTCAACGGATGCCTCGGTGAAGTGGGAACGTGTCTGCACAAATTGTACAAACAACTTTGGTGAGCCGGGGAGGTGGGGGTAGGGAATTGGCACACAAAAAGGGAAAGGATAGGTAGCTGCTAACACTGGATATACGGTAAGTGGTTTTTTTCCTGCTGAACACAGGGTAGAACAACTTAGCAAACAGATGTTTACAATCCCATGTGTGCAGGAATAGTTCAAATACAGGGTGCAGTATCTTTGAGTGCAATTCACCTTTTCTGTGCCTGCTGATTCTCCTCTGCAAACCAACCCCCGCATTACCCTCCAGATGGATTTGCTTCTGGTTTCAGAGCACAATGGGAAAGACAGTAATAACCTGGTGGAGCATTTAAGTGGGGGAAACCAGCCACAAGGGATAGGGATACCCTGCCCCTGCCCCTGCCCCAGCCAAGGAAGACACATGCCTCATAGTTAAGTCTTTAGTGACAAAGAAACACTTGCAGTGGTTCCAGATACACGCACAGACAGGGGCTGCAACTCATAGGGATTGAGGTGACTTCAGCCCCCCTAAAATTGATGGGCAGCCTGTGTTGCCACTGCTACAATGCCTGCCAGTCCACTGGTGCCAGGCCTGCCAAGCTGCCGGCAGACCTGCTAGGCTGCCAGTGCCAGTGTACTTCAGGAAGCTGGCGTCAGAAATGTGCTTCCAGAAGTGTGGCCACAGTGGCTCACTGCGGTTGCACGAGCTGGGAATGTGGTAGCTCCTCCTCTTCCTCCTGCCGCGGAGGGGAAGCAGCCCTTGGCTTGCGGTAGTGGTAGGAAGAGGAGGAGGAGCCGCCACCAGCCACAGGAGCCAAGCTGCCAGGCGATGCCCGGATGCCCCATGCAACAGCATCGTGTCCGGGCGTTGTGCCCGACACACACTTCTAGCCTCTAGGCTAGAAGTGACACACACACAGCTGGTCGCAATCTTCCCCACCATGGTGAGATATAGAATATCTCCATTTAAATCATTGTCATTCTTTGTAAATTGGCATCTGCACATTTTAATGTGCTCTGCGACACAGTTTCCCACATTGCTTTACCAGATGATTTGCTAGATGCACATTTTCTCCCTGCAGCTGGGTGACTTTTGCCAGGATGAAAATGCGAGATGTTCTGCATGCTGGGAGAGTGGAACTGCCCCCAAGCCCAGCCTAGTCCAGCTCCCCCTGAAAAGAACTCCAGCTGAACTCTAGACAATCAGGGCAACAATAGCAGCTGGCATTTTGAAAGCTGTGTCATGCATTTTTATTACTTTAATGTGCTTAGGAAGAATTGAATTGCCCTTTTGCGTCTTAATGTCTTTATTCAAGGGTTGGGGTTGGATTGGGTTGGGAGGGGGACTGTAGCATGTCAACAGACTAGTGGAAAAGTGATTTCCCTGATGTTTTTATAGAAAACTGTCCAACATGGGCCTGGAACAGGAGAGTCTTGCCGATTGCTGTGACTCATCCTAGCCTAGGAATGGTTGATAAGATTGGAAGAACTGCAATTGTTGGTTTTTTAGATCTTAGAGTCATGCAAACACGGGTAAAAAAGGTGAAATTCGTGAGATAAAATCTAGGGGCAGGGAGGTAAAGCTAGTTATGATTCAACATAAATGACATAAGAAACAGTTCACACATGGTGTTTTAACTGCTGTTGGTTCAGTGTATTTGGTCCATCTTGACATCTGTTAGTGGTATGCTAGAATTGCTTCAGACGTCAAAAAGCTGCTATTTTTGTAAAAAAAACAAATCCACCTTTTGTTCTTACTTTGCCTTCACACCAAATACGTCTTCTTGTAGGTGGTGTGCAAAATTTTGACTGAATGGTGAATGATTCAGGCAGCAAAAGGGTGATTAATAAAGCAGCTCAGCACTAATACACCATAATGTATTGGGGTTAGCACAGATCTTTTGGTCTACATCTGCTATCAGCCCCAGCTAGCATGGTGAATGGTTAAGGGTGATTGGAGTGATAGTTCATTACACTGGCTACCCCAGCCATAAAGGATATGGAAAATAATATGTGTTATATCCTTGCTAAAAGGGTAAACTATCGCACAGGTACACCCCAACTTAGATTTGCAATGAAGTGCAATATTTATATGAGAGTACAGCCCCAAAGAGTGAACATCAGAAATCTTGCTAATCCACCTAGAGCCAAGATGGAAGTTCCTTTTTGTTCACAGAATAACTTCTTTGTCCAAAAGTGGGGGCTTGAGCAGGGGCTCACCTCCTTACTCACCTTTTTCACTGATGACACTATGTGTTTTGGGGCAGAGGTGGCCGTGTTGCCACAACCCTCAGAAACTCTTGCCAGTTGCTAGGCAACTTTTTTTGTTTTAACCCAAGTGAAGTTTGCTCCACAAGGTCAGGTTATGCTTTCTCCTCTGTCTAGTTGCCAAAATTCCCACCCACCTTCCTCTGTGAAACAAAAGGTGGAAAAATCAAGAGAGACTCGCAAAAGACAGTATTGTATTTTCACATCACTGGGAGCTTTCAGCGAAGGGTGGATAATAAATACTGTAATGTAATGGTTCTATGTATTCTCTCTCTTTCTTTCTCTCTCTCCCTTTTTAGGCTGGATACTTCCAGCTGTCTGATGGAGATTACTTCATTGAACCGGTGAAGAAATATCAGTCAGGAGAAGGCCCTTATGCCCATATAGTCTACAAGGCAAATGTCTTTCAGAAAGCTTTGAGGAAACGACGAGGTACCTTTCTGAAGGAGGAACAGACTTGTGGAGTGAATGGTACACATTCAAATCTTTTTATTTTAATGCCTTTTCATTCAATAACCCAAATATCTTATCTGGAGATAAACTTGTCCCCATGGCTGTTTCATGAAGCATCCGGCAAAAATATTCTAAAAATCTGGACTATTTTGAAACCAGTCATAGTTTCCCTCAGAGAATCCTGGGGGTGATAGTTTGGCAACAGTTGTGAGGAGTCAGAGTTCAGTTTTATGCGACTTTGACAGTTAAGGAGGTTTTAGATTAGTTAGTGTAGATCAGGACTGGGGACCCTGTGGCCTTCCTGATGGAGGGACTCCAGTTCCCATCAGCCCCTGCCCAGAATGGCCAGTGTTCAGAAATTATGGAAGTTGTCGTCCCATCCCTTATATAGATATAAAATGCACCAGAAGTGATATGAGGAGTGGCTGAAAGAAAGTCACCAAGTACAACAGGTTTCTTCCTATGGTTTTGTCCCATATTCTGTGGTATAGTGGGGCAAATGGACTAGAGACTAGGAACATCAGGGTAATTAAAAGTCCGTGGGAAGTGAGTGAGATGATAGTAAGGCTTTTGTGCTTGCTTGTAACAGATTAGCATATGAAAAGTCAGAGAATGTGGGGGGAAATTATGCAAGGCTAGATACTGCTTTCCTTTTCTTTGATGAGGTCCCCACTTCACACTAGCCCTTTAATTATTATTTTTTAAATAATATTTTATTAAGTTTAACAATAGAAAAATAGAACAATAAAAACACAGTGAAAATATAAAACACCACAATACATAAAATACAAACATTCAACAAGGGAAAAAAAGAACAATAGCCACCCCTCCCAGTTTGGTGTCATCTGCAAATTTGATCAGGATGCCCTTGAGTCCATCATCCAAGTCGTTGATAAAGATGTTGAATAAGACCGGGCCCAAGACAGAACCCTGTGGCACCCCACTAGTCACTCTTCTCCAGGATGAAGAGGAACCATTGATGAGCACCCTTTGGGTTCGGTCAGTCAGCCAGTTACAAATCCACTGAGTGGTAGCATAGTCAAGACCGCATTTCACCAGCTTCTTTACAAGAATATCATGGGGCACCTTGTCAAATGCCTTGCTGAAATCAAGGTAAGGCTACATCCATTGCGTTCCCTTCATCTACCAGGCTTGTAATTCTGTCAAAAAACGAGATCAGGTTAGTCTGACATGACTTATTTTTCAGAAATCCATGCTGACTATTGGTGATCACAGCATTCCTTTCTAGGTGCTCACAGACTGTTTGCTTAATGATCTGCTCCAGAATCTTCCCTGGTATTGATGTCAGACTGACTGGGCGGTAATTATTTGGGTCCTCTCTTTTCCCCTTTTTGAAAATAGGGACAACATTTGCCCTCCTCCAGTCTGCCGGGACTTCGCCTGTTTTCCAGGAATTCTCAAAGATGACTGCCAGTGGTTCTGAGATCACATCTGCCAGTTCTTTTAATACTCTTGGATGCAGTTCATCTGGCCCTGGAGACTTGAATACATCTAGACTAGCCAAGTATTCTTGTACTATCTCCTTAGTTATTCTGGGCTGTGTTTCCTCTGCTGAATCATTTGCTCCAAATTCTTCAGGTCGGGCATTGTTTTCTTTATTGGAGAAGACTGAGGCAAAGAAGGCATTGAGGAGTTCAGCCCTTTCTGTGTCCCCTGTTTGCATTTCACCATCTTCTCCTCTGAGTGACCCCACTGTTTCTTTGTTCTTCCTTTTGCTACGAACATACCCATAAAAGCCTTTTTTGTTGCTTTTAACCTCTCTAGCAAGCCTGAGTTCATTCTGTGCTTTAGCTTTTCTGACTTTGTGTCTACACGTGCTGGCTATTTGTTTGAATTCCTCTTTGGTGGTTTCCCCCCTTTTCCATTTTTTGTACACATCCTTTTTTAATCTTAACTCAGTTAAAAGTTCTTTAGATAGCCACCCTGGCTTCTTTAGGCACCTTCCATGTTTCCGTCTCATTGGTATTGCCTGAAGTTGTGCTTTTACTATCTCCCTCTTAAACTCCCAGCCAACTTCATTGCAATGCTGTTCACATTTCTAATTCAAAGTGAAAGGTTGCTTTTTAACTGGCTGAAAATCTTTCGTTAAAGCTCAGTATTTTCTAAAAGTTGTTCCTATTGTGTCAGAACTAAGGGCTGTTGAGTTGAATGGAGTTTAATCCCAGGAAACTATGCACAGGGTTGCAGCCATGCTGATCCTAATAAACTGGATATTAAGCTACTTACTGCTGCTCTTTGGTGTGCATGTATAGGGCTTGGCTACGGGAGCTGTCACAATAAGCTCCTGCACTTCAAAGCATGCAGTACCCCTGGATTGTAGGCCAAACAGGACCACAGTTAGATTGGCCCTCAGGGTCCCCTCCTGCCCATGAGCTCATTGGTGGGGAACAGCAGAAGGGGAAGGGCTTTGATGCCCTGCAAAGCATAGGTGACTTAAGGCCAGCCAGTGTTTCTCAGCCTGACCTACCTCACAAGGTTGTTGTGAGGATCAAATGGGAAGAAGGAAAACCAAGTATGCCATCTTGAGCGCCTTGGAATAAAGGTGGGATATAAATGAAAAAGGTGGGATGTGGGTGGCACTGTGAGTTAAACCACAGAGCCTAGGACTTGACGATCAGAAGGTTAGAAGTTCGAATCCCCACGACGGGGTGAGCTCCCATTGCTCGGTCCCTGCTCCTGCCAACCTAGCAGTTCGAAAGCACGTCAAAGTGCAAGTAGATAAATAGGTACCGCTCCAGTGGGAAGGTAAACGGCGTTTCTGTGCGTTGCTCTGGTTCACCAGAAGCGGCTTAGTCCTGCTGGCCACATGACCCGGAAGCTGTACGCCGGCTCCCTCAGCCAATAAAGCGAAATGAGCGCCGCAACCCCAGAGTCGGTCACGACTGGACCTAATGGTCAGGGATCCCTTTACCTTTACCCCATAAATGAAAAACAAATAAAGGCAGCTCTTACCTTTGTAAGAGGATCAAATGTGTTCCTTGAAAATATGTAAGAAGCTCTGATGCATCTTGCAGTTGCATATATACCATTTTCAGGATGCCACCACATTTTGAAGTTTGAGAATTTTGGATAGTCACTTGCAGCTGAGGTGCATATTGAACTTCTGTTTTCTGTTGGGGTTCTTTTTTTGCAAGGTTACTGAGTCCTCCCTCCCCACCTTTGCACAATCTGAACAAGTAAAGGGTATTTCAGAGCTGTCGTTGCTTGATAAACTCTACGGCACTTTGTGACACACACATGGAGTTACTGAAATCCCGTGTGTCCGGGATTGTGTGTCTGTGCATATGTCAAGGGGGTGTTGTGTGATTGTATGCGGTTCTGGCCCCACCCAACAATGCCTTCTACTGTAGTAATGGCTGTCGGCAATCCCAAAAAGGTTCCCCAACCCTGCATGACACCATTGTGGGCTTTGCCGTTTGTGCTCTGGATAAATATCAACAGAATCGTAATCACCTGCTGTGGGGTTCCAGACATTCTGAATTAAAATTCAGGGAATTCCAAGCATACTGAATTAGCATGCCTGATGTGCCCCAAATCCTCTCCCTGGAAATGATTTAAGAAAGGGGTAGGTCTGTATGCAAGCTAAAGAAAAAAACAGGAGGTGATCATGCATGAGAGGATATTCTTTCTTTTTCTAAAATAACTGGAGATAAACAATAACAAGCATGCATAAGGCAATGTCTGGAACACTAGGTTTTTCTGTGCAGAATGGGCTCGGCACCTCATGAACCATTGACTTTTGATGTCCTTTTGCTCACATTCTGAAAAGTTCATCTTGCATTTCCTGAGATAATTATCTAGTTTTCGTGGTTACTGGGGCCTGCTTTGAATGGACATTTTCGGAATTGCTAAAGCATAGGAAATGAGATTCACAAAAAGTCACCTAAATTATTATAATTTTTTTTTAAACCAAAACTCCTGTGTGACTTCATTAGAATATGCTAGGCTGTGGTTTGCTTTCTCCCCTGCTCATGAAAATGATATGAGAAATTGAGTCAGTTACTTGAAAGCTAAATGCCCAAGTGGCACAAATATGCCTACCGATTAAGAAATATTGAATTGTGTTAAATGTGTGCTCCACACAGCAATCTCTCTCTTTTTAGATAGGATCCCCAGAGAGTGAGCCAGACTGAGACCACAATGGGTGTGTGAATGTAGAGTGTGTGCACCAGCCTTTCCCTCCTGCACCATAAATTATCCCTGAAGGGATAAATGCCACTTTGAGCTCCTCGGAGAAAAAGCTGAGATACCTCAGTTGGTTAGAGCATGATGCTGACAACGTCAAGGTTGCAGGTTTGATCCCCGTAAGGGACAGTTGCATATTCCTGCATGATCCTCAGGCTCCCTTCCAACTCTCTGAGATTCCATGAGATAAGTACAACAAATCAAGAGTAATTAAATAATATAATTCCAAGTACACCCGTGGGTCCCAAAAGTTTGGCGACCCCTGTTAAACCAGACTTTAAGTAGGACATGTGGCCATCCTCTGTCACTCTATCAAAGGAAGACAGAGCAGAAGGATCGAAGAGGCATACCAATTGCTTCCCATAATAAGGATGGCAGAAGCATTCCTGCAGTCATCTGTGGCACCATCCATGGTGTGGTGCATTTTTGGAGAGTTTGGAGCTCTGTTCCAGCATATTTGTGGTCTGGTTTAAGCTAGGCAGCGGTTCTCAACCTGTGGGTCCCCAGATGTTGTTGGACTACAACTCCCATCATCCCTGAGCTCTGGCCTTGCTAGCTAGGGGTGATGGGAGTTGTAGTTCAACAACATCTGGGGACCCACAGGTTGAGAAAGGCTGAGCTAGAGGCTATTCTGTTTTCTGCTCCCCCTCCCATCCTACCATGCTTGAATTCATAGCACAAAACTCAGCCACAACCTTAAAAACTTGGCTGGGGAAAGTCGAAGAGTGGTATGCACAGTTCAACACACTAGATATTGTCTGTGCCGTTAGGCTATTATGCTCCTGTATTTGAGGTCATTTATTCAAATGCAGGCACTCTGTCATTGAAGAAGGGAAAATCACAAAGCTACAGTCACCTTTGTGTGCGAAAATGAGTAGTTTACACAAACTATTAAAAAAGAAGTTATTATCACCAAGAAGCATTCTTCATGTGTTAAGTGGGCTGATTCATATTGGTGTGATTCAAACCTACCCTCCATCAAAAATGAGTTGTCTACACAAATTACTACTAGGCCTACACAATGTAGGAAGAGCAACAACATGCCCTTTGCCGAGTGCTTAGGTAAGGCAAAGTGTCAAAATTCTGGGTTTTCTGGTTCATTCCATATTATGGTGTCTATAACCATTATGCAATTTCTTTTTTAATGGGGAAGTGAATGAAGAGTTCAAGTATAGAGCTGGAAGCCAGCAGAAGTTATATTTGTGGTTTGTTTGTTTTTGTTAATGATGGGGATGTGTAAAACCGAACAATGAAACTTGTGAATCTCAGGCCTCTTAAATGTCCCAGATTATCTAGCAAGGGAGGTCTGTTACACAAATGAATTCAAAGGCAGAAAATTCACCAGCATCACTTGCAGGTTAAATTTTTTCTCTATCCTCACCCTCTGCCCCTGCACAGTCCTCTCTTGTCTCTTCACTCAGTATACAGTAGGTTGCTCAACCTTGAAATTCAAATCTCCTGGTTTCTTGGTGAGACGGAAGGCTTGGAGTGCACAGACCCTATGATCCCCACTTAATGGCTCAGCAGTCTGCTGGTGAGTCAAGGTGGGAGATAGCTCTTAATCTGCATGCAGGCACTGCGTTCACACTTGAGTGGTTCATGCCCTATGCATTTACACAGTTCTGAAAGTGCTTAGCTTTCCAGGGTGTACTTCATTGATGGAGTGGGGATGTCTGATATGATCTCAGGGTCCAGGTAGGATCACATGACCTTTTCCTCCCTGTTTCCTTCCTCTGTCTTGAGCACCTCAATGTCAGGAACATGGCCTCCCAGAGCGCAAGGGATGAGTTAGACTCAGAGATTGAACTAAATGAACAAGGGTCCGACTCTGCATATGAGAACTGGCTGTCAGAATTGAGACAGGGCAGCTTGAGCCCACTTCACAGGGAAGACTCTATTAACTCTCAAGAGGAGGAGGAGTTGGAAGGCAGCCAGAGCATTGCTAGGCAACCAGCAGATAAGCAGAGGTTTGAGTCTGTGTCAAGTCAGTGGGGAGTAGGAGGGAGGTCAGCCTCTCAGTCCCCATTCTAGGTGTTTTGATAAAATCAGAAGGCAACAGAAGGGCAAGAGGGGAAAGGTGGGAGTCTGGTGTCCTTCCTGCTGTGGGAAGGGCGAAACTTCAGACAGACCAACAAACATAAATGCGAGCAGGTGAGAAGCCAGGTTCTGGATGTGTCTTTTTGTAAATAAACATACATAAAATTGCTGGAGAGTCATTAATTCTTATTGAGGCTTGTTTGCCTGCCAGAGATCATTACACTCCTTCTCAAAAGATAAAGTGGCACAGTAGAGAAGGAGTGCAGCTCTAGGACATTTCCAACCACACAAGCAAGAGCAATGATGTCATCTGCTGGACTGAGGCTGTCGGGTGTAATTGTGAGAAATAAGCAAGGAGGGCTGTCAGAGAATGGGGGAAACAATCAAGCCACAATCCTCCTCTTTAATAGAGGTTCCTGTTCCATGTTTGCAGTTTAAATGGTTACACTGCTCTGAAAGATGGTTTGGAATTCTAATGGAAAGGCAAAGGTTGTGCTTTAGTTCAGGGGTGTAGCATGGGGGGGGGGTGCCAGAGAGGCCGTGGGACCGGGCAAAGATTTTTGAGGGAGCACTGCTCTTCTGGGCCTTGAAGGAACCAAAGTCTGTGGAGAGGAGCTCTGGGTTGGGCTCATAGGCTTAGCTATTATGCCACCGCATATCTTAAACCAGGTTTGAAACAGATTTAAATTTGTAGTGCAGATACCTCACACCCTCTCACAAATGAGGACAACAGTCCACACACCCCACCATCCCAGGCCTAGGGGGCTCAGAGGACCCACTGCAAATGCTGCCTCCGATTTATGAAATACTTTCTTGTTATTTTCCTCCTTGTACGTGATCTAATAAAAACCCCTCATCATCCAAGTTGTCCTGAAATTGGCATTGGGCCAAATCTGCAGCAGACAGGACACGCAATTCTTTTTTCAAATCATTTCCACCCTCCCCTAGTTAAGACTCCCCAGCTCCTTTGGGTCAAATTCCTTCTGAATTAGTCATGGACAAAATTAGTGAAGGACAGCTGTTTCACCCTAATTGCCTGGGGAAATGGAAGTTTTGTCACTCACTGTAGTTGGGCTACACTTCCTTCTTTTTTAAAAAAATTCTCTTGCCAAGATAAACATTAAAAATGGCAAACTGGTCTGCCGAGTCTCACTTGGAAGGAAAAGAGATGGTCATCATCTGTAAGGAGGATAATCAGTAACTGTATATCTTTATCCCAGTCCAAATTCTCAGGAATGTTTGCAGAAACCTTTTCACTCAACAGGAATGGGGTCAAGTCCCAGAGCTCTACAACCAGTGGTGAAGTGATCTGGGGTCAAAGACCTTTGACTGTTTTTGCAGCAGGGTGCCAGCAGGGCCCCCGTCTCCACTGTCTTAGAGTTGCTCAATCAGCATGAAAGGGGAAACATGCTTAGCCGAAGCTAAGCATGTTGGAAAAATGAAACACATTTACCTTTCAAGCAAATGGTGTGAAAGTTCTGTTATGTACGATGGAGTGTCATGGGAACTTCATGGAAAACACAACTTCGTCACTCCAAAAGAACATATTTGCCCATATATTTGTAGCTGTCACTGAAAGGAAGCACATGCAGATGTCCATTAATTGTACAATCTATCCCTTATTATCACATGATTGTACAATGATAAGGTTATTGTATAATCTTAGAAGGGGCATGGCGGTGACCATCAGGCAGAATGCCGCTGACTTTGGCATCTGGTCCCTGGAAGGTTGCCCAGAAGGGAACCTGGCCCTCAGGCTGAAATAGGTTCCCCTCTCCTGCCCTAGAGTATCAATACATCAATACCCATATTTCTTAAATTTCTGATAGCTGAAGCACATTGTTTGGGGAGGTCATCCCATGTGCTTCTGCAGGAGCTTCTGTGCTCAGAGCAGGTCGGGCTTGGCTGCACACTGAAGTGAGCCAGGGGCTGAGAACCAGGAGCTGGGGGGACAAGTCAGCAGTTGAGCACCCAAAGGGCCAAGGCAGGAGCAAGGAACAAGCCAGGGATAAAGGATGAACCAAGAGAAAGTGTTCAGGAGTAAGCCAGGAGTCCCAAAAATTCTTTAGGAAAAGGAGCTAGGCATGTTGTTGTTGTTTAGTCATTTAGTCATGTCCGACACTTCGTGACCCCATGGACCAGAGCATGCCAGGCACTCCTGTCTTCCACTGCCTCCTGCAGTTTGGTCAAACTCATGCTGGTAGCTTCGAGAACACTGTCCAACCATCTCGTCCTCTGTTGTCCCCTTCTCCTTGTGCCCTCCATCTTTCCCAGCATCAGGGTCTTGTCCAGGGAGTCTTCTCTTCTCATGAGGTGGCCAAAGTATTGGAGCCTCAGCTGCAGGATCTGTCCTTCCAGTGAGCACTCGGGGCTGATTTCCTTCAGAATGGATAGGTTTGATCTTCTTGCAGTCCATGGGACTCTCAAGAGTCTCCTCCAGCACCATAATTCAAAAGCATCCATTCTTCGGCGATCAGCCTTCTTTATGGTCCAGCTCTCACTTCCATACATCACTACTGGGATGGGGGATCCCAAAACCAGTGGGCATGCAATGCTGGCTTTTTCAGGTAGCATTGATGTGTGGGATGTGGTGATCTCTTATTTGAATGTCTGGTGTGTGCAAGGGTTCGTTTCAGGCATAGAAACACATTGTATGAGTCTGTTACCATGATGCTGTTCCCTCTGCACATGTTCAATCTATCCAAATCATGTCTGCAACGAGCTAAGGAACCCAAAGGTTTTTCTCCCCCACTCTAGGCAGTGGGAGAAGGTGTTGTGCGAGTCGTTAAAAAGGAACCTGATTACAGGTCTCTGGGAAATTAATGAGTGTACAGTTCGCAATATTGTCTACTCCATTCAGTCACCACCCCCATCGTTATCACATTGTGAGAAGAAAGCAGGATGTTCCTTGAAATTAAGAAGATGATAGCATGTTAGAAATTAGAAGTGCCGGCATTTGGTATGCATTTTCATCATTGCTGTTTTCTTTGCAAGATTACGAGTTTGATTAGCTGCGCAGAAGCTCTGTCATCTTCATGAAAATTGTTACAATAAGCATATGAGCTCCCTATACAATTTCAGTTTTCGCTGGAACAATATTGAAACGACTTTAATTATTCTTCCTTGCAAGTATTATCTTTCCCCACCATTTCTCCCTTACTGTTTGAAAGTCAGAAAAATGACAAAAGAAAAGACAGCGTTCTGTGGTGTGGGTGTGGGTGTTCTTGTTGTTTTTGCAAAGCTCACACACTTAAGACAGCCAGATGTGACAGACACTGCTTGTTACTCCTGTTGCAGTGAGATTTGCCACAAACTCCTGTCACATCCACACCATACATCCAAACCACTCTTATACCACTTTAACCACCCTGGAGAATGCTGGGAATTGTAGTTTGTTCAAGGTGCTGGGAACTGTGGACTTGTGACGTCAGAACCCTTAACAAACTTCAGTTCCCAGCATTCTTTGGGGGAAGCCATGACTCTTAAAGTGGTATAAGAGTGCTTTCAAAGAATCATAGAGTTGGAAGGGACCCCCAAAGGTTTTGTAGTCCAATCACCTGCAATGCAGGAATCTCAAGCATCCATGACAGATGGATTTGATACCCCGCTTTATCACTACCCGAAGGAGTCTCAAAGCAGCTAACATTCTCCTTTCCCTTCCTCCCCCACAACAAACACTCTGTGAGGTGAGTGGGGCTGAGAGACTTCAGAGAAGTGTGACTAGCCCAAGGTCACCCAGCAGCTGCATGTGGAGGAGTGGAGACGCGAACCCGGTTCACCAGATTACGAGTCCACTGCTCTTAACCACTACACCACAAGGGCCATCCAACCTCTGCTTAAAAACCTCCAACGAAGGAGAACCCACAACCTCCTGAGGGAGCCCGTTCCATTGTCTAACAGCTCTTACTGACAGAAAGTTCTTCCTAAATCCATTGGTTCAGGTCCTAGCCTCTGGAGTAGGAGAAATCAAGCTTGCTCCATCTTCCATGAGACAATACTTGAGATATTTGAAGATAGCTATCTTATCTCCTCTCGGTGTCCTGTTTTCCAGGCTAAACATACCCACCTCCCTCAACCGTTCCTCTTAAGGCTTGGTTTCTAGACCCTTGATCATTTTGGTTGCCCTCCTCTGCACACATACCAGCTTGTCAATGTCCTCAGATTTCTCTGCAGGTTTTAGAACTTATTTTGGTTTCATGGTATCACTCTGCTGGATTTTGCTAGGTTTATAGCTGCTGTTTCTGTGCTTTTATCTTTTTTTAAAGCTTTTTATAATAATTGTACGATTGATGGTACAGCACCCTGGAACTTTCATACTGAAGGGCAGATTGTAAGTGATCGTAATAATCATTATTATTATATCACACCATGCTGGCTTATATAAAAGAACTCTGCAGAATGGTTTGCATAATAACACAGGAGGAGGGGAATGGAGAAGCTAGTTAAATAACCATTTTGCTTCCCTAAAAGATACATTACTTTACTGGAGGCAATATTTTTCTGAATTCCAGTTGCTGGGAATCATGAGTTCCAGTTGCTGGGAATCATGAGGTTCTGATTTTGGGCTTTCCATAGACATATAGTTAGCCACTGTAAGAACAGCATGTTGAATGTCCCCTCTGCATGAAATACCGTATTTTTTGCTCTATAAGACTCACTTTTTCCCTCCTAAAAAGTAAGGGGAAATGTGTGTGCGTCTTATGGAGTGAATGCAGGCTGTGCAGCAATCCCAGAAGCCAGAACAGCAAAAGGGATCGCTGCTTTCGCTGCACAGCGATCCCTCTTGTTGTTTTGGCTTCTGAGATTCAGAATATATTTTTTTCTTGTTTTCCTCCTCCAAAAACTAGGTGCATCTTATGGTCTGCTGCGTCTTATAGAGCAAAAAATACGGTATATATTTAACTTTGTGGTGTTTTGCCTTCAATATACTCTTCCAATCTTACCTTGCTCACTGGCCATTCCACGCTTTACAGCTGTGCCTATGTTCCTAATATATCAGAGCAAAAGATAAGTGGTTTGCTAAACCATGTGTATGTGTGTATCATAAATGTCTGAGCAGGCGCCGTTTTCCATTTTAAACTCCCTTACAGCACCACCTGACTGCAGGAATGAAATGGAATGTGCTTCTGCTACTATGATACTAAAAATATTAGGCCAGATTCAACTAAGGAGTTGCACACTAGCAGAAGCCAGAGCAATGGGACGCCCTCTACACAAGGGCAACTGTAAACTCCTGCAGAAATGAAGGAAGAGGGAAACTAATGAAGTTATCCATAGAGCTGCAGGGATGACTTTTGTAGATGAGTACATTACAGATTGGGACACGGGTGGCGGTGTGGTCTAAACCACTGAGCCTAGGGCTTGCCAATTGGAAGGTCAGCGGTTCGAATCCCCACGACGGGGTGAGCTCCTGTTGTTCAGTCCCAGCTCCTGCCAACTTAGCAGTTCGAAAGCACATCAAGTGCAAGTAGATAAATAGGTACTGCTCCGGTGGGAAGGTAAACGGCATTTCCGTGCGCTGCTCTGGTTCGCCAGAAGAGGCTTAGTCATGCTGGCCACATGACCCAGAAGTTGTCTGTGGACAAACACCAGCTCTCTCGGCCAGTAAAGCGAGATGAGCACCGCAACCCCAGAGTCGTCCGCGACTGGACTTAATGGCCAGCGGTACCTTTACCTATTTACATTACAAAAAGGTCTTCTTTTCTGCGGCAGCTGGAGAGACAGTCATTCCGGAATCCTGTTCCAAAAGGGAGAGGGAAATGAGCCAGTGGCCGCGCTCTCCCATCTGTTGTTCTCTCTGCACCAAAGTCCAGTGATTCAGCTTCGTTCCATATGTTGCGCACATGGCGTTGTATCCCAAGACAGGGGCACTTCTGCCCACTGGTTTTCTCTTCCAAACTGGTTTCCAGAATAACATTTCAGGTTTTAGAGGAGATGGTTGCACAGTCTCTGAGGCTGCCTTGAATACAGCTATGCCCTGTTCGCTTATAAAGTTGCCTAGTGTTGTGTTCGCCACAGTAGGCTGCTCAGCAGCTCAAGAGTTTTCCTTCCCAAATGCCTTTTGTCGGCGATGTGTCTACATGGCAGTGCTGCCGTTTTGTATGTGTGTGTGCTTCTTTGTTTTAAAGCCCAGATTTGGAGCGTTTTAGGAAGTGGACTGCAAGCTATGAAAAGCCTCATCAATTTTGTCAGGTTACACAGAGATAAATTCATGCACGCTGTGATTACAATGAGGCAAGGAGAAAAGGCATCAAATGTTGCAGTGCGGGCAGGATCCCGACCTCTCCATCCCTTCCTTCCCCTGGTTTGCCATGTCCTTCCCACCCCCACCCCCCAACCGAATAAAGGTAAAGGTAAAGGGACCCCTGACCATTAGGTCCAGTCGTGGACGACTCTGGGGTTGAGGTGCTCATCTCGCTTTATTGGCCAAGGGAGCCGGCGTACAGCTTCTGGGTCATGTGGCCAGCATGACTAAGCCGCTTCTGGCGAACCAGAGCAGTGCACGGAAACACCGTTTACCTTCCCGCCAGAGCGGTACCTATTTATCTACTTGCACTTTGACGTGCTTTCGAACTGCTAGGTTGGCAGGAGCAGGGACCGAGCAACGGGAGCTCACCCCGTCACGGGGATTCGAACCACCGACCTTCTTATCAGCAAGTCCTAGGCTCTGTGGTTTAACCCACAGCGCCACCTGCATCCCTTTGTTATGGAATAGAATGTCCCTATTTTCATCAGAAATGTTGGAGGAGGGTATCGCATTCCCCTATCTATTCTCCCTCTGGGCAAGCAAGAAGCATTATCAGAGTTCAATGACAAAGGCAGTCAAAAGCACTCAAGAGGGGAGCTCTACAGGGCTGCGGAGGGGTGTGACCAGGCAGAGACCAGTCCCAGGGGCCAAACAGAGACACACAGAGGCTTGAATTCCGGTTCTGAATGCATTGAGGTTCCCCAGCCCTTTAGTACACTAACTTAGCTTAATTTATTAAATGTGATAAACCAGGGGGAAAGGCTTGGGGCGGCAGGAATCTGTAGAAATCACTGCCATAAAACTATGATTCCCCCCTCCAATTTGGAAGAGCACTCACACGCAGGCCTGAAGGCAGCCACCTTGCAGATAAAACTAGCGAGCCCTTATTTTTATTTTTAAAAATCAACTTCATTATTAAAGGAATATGAACAGTTCCCCTTCATCACCAGATGGCTGCTTAATTGCAATGCTGATATACAATAGCTACCACATGCGCAGCTCCCCGCATTGTATAAGCCCTGAGATATGTGCAATTTGTGTTTTCAGATTTGGCCCTTGGCCACACAGTCTCCGTTCAGCTCTACGCTGTATGGAAAACCATGTGGCAGTTGGAAACCATTATAGACAATTGATCTCGGAGCACTGACTCATTGGGCAATATGTTAAAATGATTTGGGTTCTAAATAACTCCCGGTGACCCCTGCTGCAAAATATGGCAAATGGGTGGTCATGTGGGGAAGAGGTGGCCGTCTGGAGTGTTAGAAGCTTTCAGCAGACTTAAAAACACCCCCAGGTTTAACATTTAGCATTTGGCAAATGATCCCAGCCCTGAAGCCAAAGGCTGTAGTCATCAGGATACCTCCTACGTAGTATTTCCAAGAGCTTCAGAGGCTCTGCTCCAGGCTAAACGATTTGACAATCATGGACCAAAAAAAATTTAAAATATTTTGCCAGGAACACAGAAGTTCTTAGCAGCTGGCGGTAGTTGTTCAGGATATTTAAGTTTCGGTCCTGCGCCTGCCTGATTGGGAGTAAGACTCAGTAACCTAATGGCGGCATAAGGTAACAGTGGAAGGAATTCAACATAGTTCATAGTTCAACATAGTTTTCCCTCCCCCTTATGCTGGTCTATGACCACAATAAAAATTTGATTTGATTTGAGGAAGAGGATACATAAAAAGAGGTAATAAAAAATGATGCATGGTATGGAGAAAGGCAATAGAAGTTTTTCTCCCTGTGGGTCCCCAGATGTTGTTGGACTACAACTCCCATCATCCCTGAGCTCTGGCCTTGCTAGTTAGGGGTGATGGGAGTTGTAGTTCAACAACATCTGGGGACCCACAGGTTGAGAAAGGCTGGTAGAGTTATGTGGACATTGATCCAAATTGAATGTTGGAAGAATCAGACAGATAAAAAGAAGTACTTTCCCATACTGTGCATTGTTAAACTCTCCCAGGAGGCGGTGAAGGCCGCCATCTTGGATGGCTTGAAAAGAGAGTTAGACAGATTCATGGAGGGCAAGGCTATCAACAGCTACCATGGCTATGTTCTGCCCCTACGGTCAGAGGCAGTGTGTATCTGAATACCAGTTTCTGGGAGCCACGGGTGCGCAGAGTGCCTTTGCACTCACATCCCACTTGCAGGTTTCTCACAAGTGTTATGTACTGAAGTTCTCACCCTGGGCCAGCAGGGGGATACTGTAGATAGTTATGCAAATAAGGGATCGAAAGTGACGTTCAGTGATTGGATAGTTTTAGAAAATTGTTACAGTTACGTTGTACTGGAGCTCTATATAAGCAGGCTGGCTGAACCCTTCAGTTCAGTTCTGTCCTGGCCTGTGAATAAAGAAGAGCTGTTTGAAGAATCGCTGTGTCGTCTGATATATTCACCCACAACTTAACACAAGCATCTGGTTGGGAACTGTGAGAACAAAATGCTGGACTAGATGAACCCTAGGCCTGATCTAGCAGGCTGTTCTGATGTTCTTCTGATGTCACATAGAGGCTGGGCAGCACAGAGTCCTGTGACCCTGTGATGGTTTTGGCTGGCCAGCTATGGGGTCACTAAACCTCACCCCTTCACATACAATGGGCACTTATGCGTTGTCCCCCCTCCAAAATAAAATTCTTCAAGAAGAAAAGAGGACCAAATAGGACTCCAATTTGCATGAAACTTGAATATGCCAATTTAAATGTATAGATACAAATTTAGAAATTGATTCCTATCATATATGTAGAAATAGAATACATTTCACCACAGTGAATGTGGTGACAAGTTGGGCTGTGTGCCAGTTCAGTTTCCTGTCCAAATGCTGTCGTTGGGTTACTGTGAATGCCCCTGACTTTCCTTGCTAGAGTCATTCATTGTTAAATTGGGCATTGGACAGTTTAAACTATTTCCAAATAGAGAATAGTCCTGTGTAAAGTGAGGCACATGGCCATTCTCCCTAACAAAGGGTTTTGGGGAAGTAAATAGAACAAAATTATGCTAGATGGAGTTTAACGTGAGTTTAAAGCACTCAGGTTTTTTTTAATTATTACAACAATATTAGAAGTTAAACACTATTGCGTACTCTATTTTAAAAAAGGCCTGTTTATTTACCTCCTGCATTTCTCAGTCAATGATGCTCATTATTAAGCATTTATTTATGAGTTACTATGACAGCATGACCTGTCCTCTTGGCATTGCTGATGACTCTGTCAGCAAGAAGTCGCTTTGAAAATAAAGCACACTGGCTGCAACTTCCATGGGTTCTTTTGCCTTAGGGAAATTAAGTCACAAGATTCCAGTGCCCCAGTTCTGAGATTAATGGGGTGTAAGAGAGTAAATGTCTGTGCCAAGAGTAGCAGAAATTGGGAGAATCGGCTTTGCTTTCAGTCTCACAGGTGGTTCTGTGTCTATGTTCACATTAGTGGTTTGAAACAAAGTGAGGTCGTCTCCCTTATTCTCACATTGCTGTGTAGGCCAATGGGCAAGGATCTCTTCGCCCGATGCCCATCACTTGATTTGTTCCCCCGACCATCAAATGCCAAGTCACTGAAAGTGTCGTGTGTGTGGCATGTGCAACAGCTGCCTGAAATGTATAAATCTCAGCCTGACTGTGACTTCCTTTTTCAAATCAGAAGGAAGCTGGTTTGAGGGAAAAGCATCCAACAGAATTTCTGAAGAAGCTAGAGGATACCTACAGATTGTGGCTTATGTCATATGTAAGGTAAAGGTAAAGGTACCCCTGCCCGTATGGGCCAGTCTTGACAGACTCTGGGGTTGTGCGCCCATCTCACTCCAGAGGCCGGGGGCCAGCGCTGTCCGGAGACACTTCCGGGTCACGTGGCCAGCGTGACAAAGCTGCATCTGGCGAGCCAGCGCAGCACATGGAACGCCGTTTACCTTCCCGCTGGTAAGCGGTCCCTGTTTATCTACTTGCACCCGGGGGTGCTTTCGAACTGCTAGGTTGGCAGGCGCTGGGACCGAGCAGCGGGAGCGCACCCCGCCGCGGGGATTCGAACCGCCGACCTTTCGATCGGCAAGCCCTAGGCTCTGAGGCTTTTACCCACAGCGCCACCCGCGTCCCCTATATGTCATATGTACTCATCTTCAAACACCACCGGTGGAGTCAGCTGTGATTTGGACTCAGCCTCAGTGTAATTAATTTAAAGAGACCCCAAGGCCCTCTTGTCCAATTCAGACATTTTGTTACTTTAGCTGAATTGCCACGGAACAAGTACAAAGTTCTTTCTCCCCTTCTTCCAACCGGGGGACAAAGGCTGTCTGAGTAAAGTACAGTCATACCTCGGGTTAAGAACTTAATTCGTTCTGGAGGTCTGTTCTTAACCTAAAACTGTTCTTAACCTGAAGCACCACTTTAGCTAATGGGGCCTCCCACTGCCACCGCACCACCGCCATGCGATTTCTGTTCTCATCCTGAAGCAAAGTTCTTAACCTGAGGTACTATTTCTGTGTTAGCGGAGTCTGTAACCTGAAGCATCTGTAACTTGAAGCGTCTGTAACCCGAGGTACCACTGTACTTCTCATTTTTGAATGGAGACAGCCTGTGCTTTTTGTCAGTAGGCTATAATGTGTCTCCAGACATGCAAAACTTCCCTCTCTGATGGGAAGCAAGTTCATAAAAAACTAATGCTACTGATTACAGCTCCCTCCATGAAGTACACCATCCTTTGTTTAGTAAAAGAAAAAAGAAACCCCAGGTGCTTTTCTGAAAAGGAGCCTTGGGAGAATTCTAAGGTTTGCAGAAATAGGGGGGGGGGAAACTTAGAAAATGCCTGATAAAGGGTAGAAAACCTCTACAACAACACTAGTATAGCTCAGAAGTAGGCTTGAAGGTGTTCATCTTGCAGCTTCCAGCAGCAGCTGCAGGCTTTCTGTTAGAAATACTTCTGGCTTACTGAAACTGTAGGCCCACTTCTGACACCGTGTTGCATCCCTTGGGTTTGGGAAGGGTACTCCCAAACCTTCCAATGGGTCTGTTATAATACTAAGAAGGAGGCGGGAAAGCTTCAGTAGTAGTATCTATTTGTGAAAAACAGATCGAGAACTCAGCGTAGCAGCCAGTGGGCAAGACGAAGGTTCCAACTAGCTCCCACTCAGCTGTAGAGGGAACCGCACCCAAAGCAGGGAGGGGAGTTTCAATTGCAGACCAGGCATTCATCTTAAAGAGACAGGCCACACACACTATACCTAGGACTGAGAATGTGGAGTCTCCACAAAACACTAGCTATTGGTGTGGGCCAAGGTGGTGGGAGTTATTTGTTTTGGATTATATAGCTCTGGGTTTCCTGTATCAAGTTGAGAGGGTAGACATATTAGACACATGGACATTCTGTGATTCTATGAAAAAAGCGTGGCTTAATGTTGCTTTCCAGCAGTAACTTCATGATTATATTGTCTCTGGAATGAAAGATTCAATTTATGTTACTTTGCAAATTATGTGATGTTATGTCTTTTTAAGAATATGCAACACTAATGAGAAAAAAAGGGTACAAAATGAAATATTTGATCGGGCAGAATTGACATTAAAGATCATTAAACCATTACATGGTTACAAGTTGCCAGCAGAAATCTTATTATGACTGATCACAGAGACTTTTTGTTCTACAGCTTATACGTGCTAAGTCAAAGCTGTTCCTAATGCAAAATATGATTGCTATCAATTATATCTAAATGTTGTGGATGAAGTTGGTATGTGTGCTTTTAAAAATAAGCCCCTATTAAAACCACAGAGGCTATTTTAAACATGTGATTTCAGAATTGGGGGGGGGGGAATCTACAGGCCTTTCCAGAGGCTATAATTTACAGGATAATAACTGGAGCAATCACTGTCTAATGCAGGTATTGCTCCAGCAAGGGCTCCCTGTGGGGCACTGTGGGGCAATGCAGTTTCCCAGCTCTCAAGCCACAATTTGGGTAGTTCTTAAATTGAATCTAGAGGCAACCTGTGGTTCCTGGTGCATTTTCAGACAGAAAAGACAGAAATCTTGTCCAAGTTTCCAGCAGATGCTGAATAGATAGACTGCTCTTCAGTTTCACATTTTGGAATGATATTTTGGTGTTTTTCTGTTTTTGGACAGGTTTTGTGCTCAAATATTCATAGTAGGGATGGAGAACCTGTAGCCCTCCAGATGTTGTTGGACTACAACTCCCATCATTCCTGATGATTGGCCAAGCAGGGTGGGATGGATGGGCGCTGGAGTCCAACGATATATGGAGGGCCAAAGATTCCCTATCCCTGGTTGATGAGAAGATACCACAGTGTTTTGAAAGTCCTTTCTAAAACACAAATGCCAGTTGTCTGCTCTGAAATGCCAGGCATTCCCAGAAAGTACTCCATGTATTGTTTTGAGCTCTTTTTCTCCAAGAGAAGGGGAAACACACCCATTTCTTTCTGTAACATAACAGTTTGCCTACAAGGGAAAGATGGTCAATGCATTTTGTCTTCCATTTTCAGAAACTTTGAGCTTTTTCCAACAGCAAGAGCTTCGTAGGGAGAAATGGGAGAGGAACCGGGTGACGGGGAAAGCGATCTCCCGCCGTTCAGTCAGCAAAGAACGATGGGTGGAGACGTTGGTGGTTGCTGACAGCAAGATGATTGAATACCACGGAAGTGAGAATGTGGAATCCTATATCCTCACTATCATAAACATGGTATGTAATGTACAGAATGCGGAAGTGAGAGTGCTAACTGGGTCCACACAGTATGAGCACATAGCCCTGGTCCGTTCTTGCATTTGCTGGCTTCTGGACCCAACTCAAAGGACTGGTTTTAACAATAAAGCATTATATGGCTTGGGACCATGATATCTCTAAAGCAGAATTCCCCAGCTGTTATGTTCCCAAATGTTGTTGGACTCCAGTTCTCATCATCCCCAGCCTTCATAGCTGATAGTCAGGAATGGTGGGAGTTGTAGCTGGGGAAGGTAGGCTTTTGGCTTTAAGTTCAAAGTCCACCCTTATTGCCAATTAATTAGGGACTGGCAGGCTTCCCAGGGCAATGAGCGTTCGACCGAGCGACTCCTCCGGTCGAGTCCTCTGACATGATTAATGACCTGAGCCTCTGATAAGGCTCCAAGCACGTTCCCCCATTAAGCAGAGTATCCAGCATAGAGAAGGACGAGAAATATGAGCTACATGCTAAGAGTTTTATTACTAAGCTACGCAGACAGAAAAGAAATACAGCCTCTCTCTGTGAGAGCAAAGAGCAACTGAAAAACAAAGGAACAGGAAACTAGTAACATCACACCCGTCTCCTGTCTTCCATGAGACTTCCAACAGTCTGGAATGTCTCTGGAATGCAAAACAGAGTCTTGTGACCCCAAGAGCATTGCACAGTGGCAACACACAGAAACCAACATCAGGGTCCCAATCAGGTTGGGAAAAGCTGAGCTAAAAGAATGCTTCTTCCCATATGTATATCTACCCATGTCCTCAGCTTATTGAGGGAGGCTGTCCTTCAAGGGCTCCCTCTAAAGGAAATTTGGAGGATTGCCAGAAGGGAGAGGGGTTTCCCCCCCCTAATGCCTCACCCCCAAATCTGTAGAATGATCTCCCTTCTTCCTGGCACCATATCTTTTTTGTGGGGAGGGGACTATAGCTCAGCAGTAGAGCATATGCTTTCAAAGCATCGCAGGATTGTGGCAAAGATTATTGAAGCCCAATTTATGGCCTGGTTCAGATATAAGCCAGGCTGATAACTTGTTTTATCTCTGGTTGTGAGCAAGTTGGTGGGCAGGATGTGAAAACCCTGTTAATGTGTCCTGTCACTGGTACTTCCCTTCAACGGACAAATGTCCCACTTGTCTAATGGATTACTTGACCTTGACTATCCCTGTCTCACATGAAGTGAAGATTGCCTGAACCAGCTCTGACAGGAACGCAGCCAAGAGCTCTTAGTAATTAATCCCTTTTCAATGCAATGCATGAATGCTAACAAAATGTCATAACTCATGGTTAGAACTTCCTTGTCATAAAAGAAACGAATAAGGCAGAATCAGCTCTCAACTGCACAGGGGCACTTCCAAATATAATTAATGGCGTTCTGATATGTTTCGATTTTGATTGTGTATGAATTGTGTTTCAGTGTGTTGAAGGCTATGAGGGCAAAAAGCAGCCTTAAAAATTAAAACTCTTTTAAATAATGTCAGCAATTAAAGTAGGGATGAGGAACCTGCGACCTTCCAAGTATGGTTGAACTACGACACCATCATCCCTGACCACTGGATGCTGTCTGGGGGCTGATGGGAACTGGAGTCCGTTAGAGCATGTTGCTGATAACGCCACGGTTGCAGGTTTGGTGCCTGTATGGGACAGCTGCATATTCCTGCATAGGAACTCTACAATTCTATGATTTTATACCAGGAGGGCCACAGGCACCACATGCCTGGGTTAAACAATTGAGAACGAGCTGCTGCAAGCTCCCCCTTGATTTCTGCCATTGAGACAGATAATGCTAGAACAGTTACATATAGGTAGCCGTGTTGGTCTGCCATAGTCAAAACAAAAAAATTTTTTTCCTTCCAGTAGCACCTTAAAGACCAACTAAGTTAGTTCTTGGTATGAGCTTTTGTGTGCATGCACACTTCTTCAGATACCTCTTCTTCTGGTATCTGAAGAAGTGTGCATGCACACGAAAGCTCATACCAAGAACTAACTTAGTTGGTCTTTAAGGTGCTACTGGAAGGAAAAAAATTTTTTTGTTAATGCTAGAACACTTATTCATACAGCTGCACTGCCCTCTGCAGTAGATTCCAGAATTTATTGTAATTCTGACTGAATCAAGTGTAGGCGAATATTCCAGAGGGCATTGGGGGAAGCGGTGAGCCAGGAAAGGTTTGTTCCATCCAGCTTCTGCAGAGGCTAATTCTGGGACAAGGGAACAACCCCTAGCATAGTTTGTCGGATGTTCGTCTGATCCAAGTGGTCACTGGGTGGACCTCAGTAATATGTGGCATGGTCAAAAGTGCCTCTCCTAAAAAACACAGTACATTCCACAAGCAGTGTTAGAAACTGGGGTAGAAAAACTAGGAGCCAAATGGCTTCTGGGATGTGGGTTGTGGGAGCCGAAACAGATTATCAAGTCACCACTGATGGGGCGGCAACACTTTCTATTTATTATTTTGATAGCATGCTTTAATATGCAATTCACATAAGTGACACATTGTCAAGATCACATTTTTAGTAGAAATCATTAATGCATGTTTAATTTGGTGTTTACAATAAAAAATATTGGTACCGTACTTTTGTTTTCAAAACACTCCACTCTTTATTGTTAAACTCCTTAACATATTGCCTATCCTTAACATATGCTTCAAAGCAAATACGGTACATTTCAGTAACCCTTGAGTGTGAGCCAGGTGCAAAAAATGGCACCCAGACTTTTTGATGTCCTCGCAGATGGATCATCTTTAGGCGCGAAATGTGCCTGGAGCCCTGCTAATTTTGAACCCTGCCCACAAGTATGTATGGAATGGGGCAGTCCCTCAAGCACCTGGTCACAAGTTCTTTAGGACTTCATTACCACCAGCAAGAAGACCTTAAAGCTGGTCTGCTATCATGCTATATATAGGCAAAGACCTATATTTTGTTACTCTATGCAGTGCCAGACTTATCTCTGATGGTGCTATGGAAATAGAACATCATCATCATCATCATTGGAGTGGTGGGGGCGGGGATATTGCTGCAGAAAATGAATTAATAAACTTTATGTTGTCTGGCTTTGCCCAGGTGTCTGGCTTGTTCCATGATCCAAGCATTGGCAATGCAATTCATATTGTGCTGGTTCGACTGATTCTTCTAGAGGAAGAGGAGGTAAGACTCCCCCACTTAACAACTATGCATTTCATTGATGTCAGGTGCTGGTGTGGTTGCTCAAGAGAAAACAGGCAAGACTCCAACCTGTGTTTCCCAAGCTTTATTCTTAGTGCAAACTATTTACAGTGAAGAGCGTTGTAAGTTCATGTCTGGCTCAATCGCTAGCAGAATCTGGAAGTGATCAGTCTTTGTACCTCCCCCAGCATAACAGTCGCGTGACCCCCAACCTTCTCTGCCCCTCCCTGCGCCGAAACCTACTGCGCAGAATGGGCGCTGGCAAAGGGGTGCTTCCCTCCTCTCCCCTTTGCTCAGGCTCGGTGTTGAGGCTCTCCCTAGCATCCCCTGGTCCCTGCACCTCCTCTCCACTGGAGGTGGGGCTTTCCTCCTCACCGGAGGAGGAACTGCTTTGCAAGATTTTCGGAGGTTCCCTATAACACAACTGCCCTTCCACCTCTCGCCTCTGCGCTGATGGCAGTTCCCTGACAATTGACTTTCTTCTTAAGGAAGAAAGTTTTTGATAGACTTCGGAGAAGGGGAAGGAAGCCAGACAAAAGCAGGCATTTTCAGTGGCGGCACTGGTGTTCTGGAAGGCCACTGGACATGCAAGCATTATGGGATGCCACCAGTGCTGTGGAAAGTTGTTCTGTTGTGTGTTTTATTGCTTATCTATGTTCCAACAGATGGGCAAATAGGTCTTTACCATGAGTGTCTACTGTACTGCTGCTCTTGTATATTGGACTTTTTAAAAATTATCTTTAGTGTATATTGCCTTGAGATGGTTGTTTGGAAGATGATTAATAAATCAGTGGTCATGATGACAATGATGATGATAATTTAATTATAAATGTATATATTTTAAATGTTGTGTAATTGTGTTAAGTGTGGTGAACTGCTTCTCTTTCAATGATGATGATGAGGTAATACTACTACTACTACTACTACTAATAATAATAATAATAAATGCTTTTCACATGACTTTCAAGGTGATTCCCTATTCCATGATTGAGAACTTGAGGCCCTCCAGATGTTTTTAGACTTTTAGATTTGGATTGATTAGGGAACAATGTTTCCAAATTGGTTCCACACTGTTCTCAGCATGTTCGAAGGCATTCTGAAAAATTGTGCTACAAAATTGCGTAGCTGCTAAAAATGTTGCATCTTTCTTAACCCTAGAATTGTGCTTCAATTTTTCTCTGATTTAGGGATAATGGTTGTTTCAAAACAGAAAACAAAGGGGAACATTTTTGTTTGACAACTTATTTAAGCTCTTCTGGTGTGTGTGGTTTTTTTAAAGAGCTGTGAAGGCCTCTTAATGTGCTGTTTTGCTCTTTTTGTATTTTTGGGGGAGGTATTCTTTTTCCATCGTTTTCCAAATGACACAGTTTTATCTCAACTTTCTGGACTCCGTAAACAGCTATCATAATTACGTCTCTCGCTTGACGCAAAAGCACCATTTGTTACATCTAAATTACCTTACTGAGCTTGATAATTAATGTAGATGCTATTAGTGTTCTAGCAGTATAATTATATATTTTTTATTTCCCTCTCTTTAGCAAGGGCTGAAAATAGTTCACCACGCAGACAAGACCTTAGCCAGCTTTTGTAAATGGCAAAAGAGTATCAATCCCAAAACTGATGCCAACCCACTGCACCATGATGTGGCAGTCCTTCTTACCAGGTAAGAGGATACTGTGCCAGAGACACCACATTTGATTTCGTTTTTTAAACTATTATTACTTCAGTAAGAGAGGAGACCAAATAAATTTCAGTAACAGGGTAAGATTCTCAGCAAGGCTTAAATGCCCACCATAGAATTATTATTTTTGTAGGCTTGGAAGGGTTAATAAAGGCCAGTCCTATCATTAGGTAGAGTGAGGAATCTGCCTCAGGTGGCTGTTGCTGGGGTGGTGGTGAGATGGTGGAGGACACAACTGTGTGTGCCATGGAGCATCTCCTTCACCACTAAGCTGTTAGCCTGTTGCTTTTAGTTACAGCAGAGGAAACCCAGCCAGATGGGTGGGGTTTAAATAAATGATGATGATGATGATGATACCCAGTTGGCTTCTGTACATGTCATGGGAGGACACTATCTTGTTCTTCCCCTTAGGCAACAATTTCCGCTCTCCCTTCCCTACAGGTGGGCGGGGTTTGCGGCACCCAGCAGTGGCTCACCTGGACGGGTGCCTCCCACCTGCTTGGGTTGTCCTTTGACCCGCCCTTGGCCAGGGAGGACAATGGGCAGCCGGCTGGGGATGGGGCTAAGGCCAAAGAAAAGAGGCTGACCCTTTTGACCAAGCTTCCCAAGTGGTGGCATTTGCAGGGCCTGTTAAAGGGCAAAAACCAGGAGTCCCTGGCCCTAGATTGGCGGCATGTGGGTCAAACTCCCGGGCCGAGGTTAGTGGAAGGGCATGTTGTATAAGTTTGTGCTTTGCAGTCCCCTCTCACTGCACCTCATCAGCCTGCACATCCTCAGCCAGACGGGCTGAGAGGGTTACCTGCCAAGGCCTGCGCCAAGTTTCCCACTTCTGAAGCTCAATAAAGTTGTGGCCAATCTGAACCCACAATCTGGTCTCTTGTCTCATTCTTTGGGGGGAAGGGGTAGGCACCAAAGACAGGGTTTAGCATGTGTGCCCACAAAATATATTGGGCTGGCCCAGTGACTTTTGGAGATTAATAGCCCAGGAAGTATTTCTTTTGTTAAGGAAATTACAGGGAAATGGCCCAGAATTACTAGGAAACTGGGCTGGGTACCACTCCCTCCCTACTCGTCTCCAGGACTTTCTCACCATCCAGAAGCGGGAAGCAGATAGCAGTGGCTTGGATTCTCATTTTACTCCCACGAAGGGAATAGAGTTCACATCCACAGGAAAGGGATTCTCGGCTTCCTCCTTCCCTGTGTAGCCCCCTGCACCTCCTGAATATGTGTGCCTGGGGTTGGGGGACTTTGGGGAATGGTGTGAAATATGACACATGGGATCCAGGTGGAGGGAAGAGTTGAGAGAAATCAACGCACTTTCATGAATGGAGGAGCACCATAGAATGTAAGCCTGCTTTCCCTTACCTGGCACTCACTAACTGTTACAACGCCCATAACCTCTGACCATTTGCCATGCTGGCTGAGGCTGATGGAAGAGCATATCATGTCATTTGAAGGATGCAGCCAAGGAATTGGGGGCAATTGGCAGGCCCCCAGCAGGCCCCAGCCCACCGGCCGGTGAGCCGGGCGATCTCCACTCCTTGGATCAGCATGAAACTGCGACCCGAGCTTCAGAAGCCTTCAGAAGCTGGACACGCACACTCAGCAGAGTAAATAATGCTGCACAACAGAAGTGGCAGGGAGAGGCTGTGTTGAGAATATTTACAAGCAATTTATTCGGCATACATCAGGACAAAAGGAAAACATGTCTGAACTCCTTCTTGTCCAAAACAAGGCAGCAAAAGCTATACACAAACGGAAGTTCCCAGCAAGCTGTGCTGGAGTGTAAACAGACATGTGGCACACAACAGTCTCATGCCTGTCCCTTAAGGTGGAACAGAATATTCTAACACCAGGCTGGGAACAGGTAACCTAAGACAACATATCTAAGGTCCTATTAGTTCTACATGTTACTTCACTTCATTCTGTTGTCCTTCCAGCTTTATGTCAGTTAGGAGTTTGGTTTCATTTATAATAATAATAATAATAATAATAATAATAATAATAATAATAATTTATTATTTATACCCCACCCATCTGGCTGAGTTTCCCCAGCCACTCTGGGCGGCTCCCAATCAAGTGTTAAAAACAGTACAGCGTTACATATTAAAAACTTCCCTGAACAGGGCTGCCTTAAGATGTCTTCTGAATGTCAGGTAGTTGTTTATCTCTTTAACATATGATGGGAGGGTGTTCCACAGGGTGGGCACCACTACCGAGAAGGCCCTCTGTCTGGTTCCCTGTAACCTCACTTCTCGCAGTGAGGGAACCATCAGAAGGCCCTTGGCGCTGGATCTCAGTGTCCAGGCTGAATGATGGGGGTGGAGACGCTCCTTCAGGTATATTTGGTCCTTCAGGTATATTTGGTCTTCTGTTTCTTTCCTGTCCTCAGTCTGACCTTTGCTTCCTTTCTCTCTAGTGAAAAGGAGACTTGAGTGCACATGAGAGTCAGTGTGGAGTAGTGGTTAAAGTGTTGGACTAGGACCTGGGAGGCCAGGATTCAAATCCCCACTTGGCCCCACTTGGGCCAGTCACTGGCTGTCCATCCAAGTTTCTTCACTAGAGTTGTTGTGGGGATTAAAAGACCAGCATCCTGTTCTCAGGTGCCTCTGGTAAACCTACAAGCAGGACTCTCCTCTTCTGTGTTTTCCAGCAACTGGTATTCAGAAGCATACTGCCTTCGACACTGGAGGGAGAAAATAGGCTCTTCTCATTTGAGTGCAAAATTGATGTGGGGGCATTTTACATGGAAAAATAATTCCTTCTGCAGAAAGGAATTAACCGCCTCAGGCCCGCAGTTAATAGGGCTGATCCAAGGCATTTTGGTGCTTGTTGTAAACGCAAATGATGCCTTTCCTTGCCCAGTGACATCAACAGTTAGCAACACCTCATATAACTGCCCCTGTGTTCTGTTGCTTAATTGGACCCTGAATCTGAAAGCTGGTGCAGCGTAATGAATAAGAGACTCATCTGTGTTTCGAAAAAAACCCCATTTTTAAAACCGTTTTTCATGGCTAACAAAGGTAGACATAGTGTCTCTGTTTTCAGTTCATAGAGTCCTTTCTATAGGTCAGTTCCATCTGGTTTGAGACACTGCTGCTATCTAGGCATTGTGAAGTTGTGGTGGGGGACGAGAAGGGGGATAAAGACATTTCCTTCTTTTGCATAGTGCATATGCAGAGATTTTTTGTGACGGCATCACGTGGATAGGTTCTTTATCCGTTCATTTATTTATTTTCATTGGTGGTGTGATAGATTGGGGAGCCTAGTTGGTTGCATTTGGTTGGTTGCAGTGAGTTTTGTTTGGGGGGGGGGTTGGAGTCAAATTAGCCATATTGATTGGGATGCTGTCAAGGAGAATTATGTTGTTATCTTGTTGATCCATGTTCACTCCTGAAAGGTCCCTCCAGTGAATCTTGCCTCTGCTATGAACTCACCTCAGCCTCACTCTACTGCCATCATTTCATTTCATTTCATTTCATTTCATATTTTATTTTATTTTATTTTATTTTATTTTATTTTATTTTATTTTATTTTATTTTATTTTATTTTATTTTATTTTATTTTATTATTTGTACCCCACCCATCTGACTGGGTTGCCCCAGCCACTCTGGGTGGCTTCCAGCAGATACAAAAACCTAATAAGACAAGAAACATTACAAACTTCCCTATACAGGGCTGCCTTCAGATGCCTTCTAAAGGTTGTATAGCTACTTCTCTCCTTGACATCTGGTGGGAGGGCATTCCACAGGGTAGGTACCACCACCGAGAAGGCCCTCTGCCTGGTTCCTTGTAACCTCACTTCTTGTAGTGCTGGTGCTGGATATCAGCCCTTGGTACGGGGTCTCAGTGTCTGGGCTGTATGATGGAGGTTGTTATGTACTGAGTTGAATAGGATCCAAACTGCAGCAGTCTGATTGGTCCTAGAACAATAGGATCCAAAAGGCAGCAGTCTGATTGGTCCTAGAACAATAGGATTCAGAATGCAGCAGTCTGATTGGTCCTAGAACAATGCAGCAGTATGATTGGTTGGCAGGAACTACCCAATCATGCTCCAGATAGAAGTGAATCCACAACCTGATTGGCTTACAGTAGAATTCCGGAATTAGCCAATCATGTGCAGCCCATTGTGTAAATAATGTATATAAAGCAGATACTTTGAGGGGACATTCATTCATTCCTCCTCACCACTATGAGCTGAATAAAGAGCATGAAATCACTTCGCGACTCTGAGTATATTTCAGAGGTGGAGACGCTCCTTCAGGTATACAGGGTCGAGGGCCGTTTAGGGCTTTAAAGGTCAGCACCAATAAAAGCAGTGATCTATCTTACAGGGTTGTTGTTAGGACCCCAGCAAGATAATGCATGTGAAGTGTTTTGAACGCTCAAAAGCACTATAAGTGTTAACTATAAGCAAAGTGTTAAGAGTCTAATCTATGGCCTAATCTGGTCGGCTGCTGGACAACCAGAAATACCACACACACTAAGAACATAAGAAGAGCCTGTGGATCAGGCCAAAGCCCATCATCCTGTTTTTGCAGTAGGCAACCAGATGTCCCGAGCATAATATTGCTCTCTTTGTTTGTGATTCCCTGGTATTTAGAGACATACTTCTTTGAACAGTGGAGATAGCCACCATGGCTATTAGCCATTGATAGCCTTTCCTTCCATGAAGGTATCCATCCTTATAACCATCTAAGCACACACTTTTAAAGCCACTTACTAGTACAATCACAATTCTTTATGGTCCAGCTCTCACTTACATACTTCACTATGGTTTTCCCAGTAGTGATGTATGGAAGTGATTGCTGGACCATAAAGAAGGCTGATCATCGAAGAATTGATGCTTTTGAATTATGGTGCTGGGGAGACTCTTGAGAGTCCCATGGACTGCAAGAAGATCAAACCTCTCCATTCTGAAGGAAATCAACCCTGAGTGCTCACTGGAAGGACAGATCGTGAAGCTGAGGCTCCAATACTTTGGCCACCTCATGAGAAGAGAAGACTCCCTGGAAAAGACCCTGATGTTGGGAAAGATGGAGGGCACAAGGAGAAGGGGACGACAGAGGACGAGATGGTTGGGCATTGTTCTCAAAGCTACCAGCATGAGTTTGACCAAACTGCGGGAGGCAGTGGAAGACAGGAGTGCCTGGTCCGTGGGGTCACGGAGAGTCGGACACTTCTAAACAACAAAAAGTACAATCACAATGCTGATGCTTTCATTCAACCCCAACATTCCCATTTATTCTAATTAACTGCTCATATAATAAGCTACTCATAATGCTAATCACGCTAAATCATACTCAGAAGCATTTTTATGAGCGAAACTAAACAGAACGAAGCACAAACACTTTTGGAAACACACAAAGCCCTTTCCAAACAGAACAAAACACAAAAGCAAATATTTTTGGTCCTTACCGCTATTGTCTGCTTGCTAAAAATCTCAAGCCCTTCATTGATTTCCCAAGAACAGCACTCGTTAATGATAATTGCATGCTTGTGAATACTGCCATAATGATCAGAAATCTGTGACCTTGTTTGCCCGGGTTTTAATTTTACTTTTTAGACAGTGCCGTGTGCTGCTGGCATTTCTCATTTAGAGAATTCTGATTCAGCATCTGAACACAATTTAGGGTAAAAAGTGGCAGTGCTCAGAATTAAAAGAAAGATCAAACTGGACCACATACTGCACTAGCAGGAGGAACATAAGGAGCTTGAACAAACACAGAAAGAGAAGGAGGAAGTGTGTTTAAATCAGGGATGGGGAACCTGTATCATTCCAGATGTTATTGGGCATCATCCCCAGTCAGCATAGCCAGTCGTCAGAAATGATGGAAGTTGGAGTCCAGCAACATCTGGAATGATACAGGTTCCCCACCCAATGTTTCCAAACTTGGGTCTCCAGCAGCTTTTGGACTACAATTTCCATCATCCCTGACCACTGGTCCTGCTAGCTAGGGATGATGGGAGTTGTAGTCCAAAAACTGCTGGAGACCCAAGTTTGGGAAACCCTGGGTGGAATCTACACACATGTAAAAACCATTCTGAAAATGCTTTTTTAAAAAAAGTGTTTTTAAAAATACATTGAATTTTCCATAAGGCTCACCATTGACTATCTAGTATCACATTGTATATTGCACTTAAAACATTTTATTTGCAGCTGTATAGCTGAGTCCCTGGTTTAGAGTTTGTTCATTGCATGTTGAATATATGTGAACACCCATGCCGTTTTAGCTTCATTTGTATATTTAATATACTCAGTTATACATTCAGTTATATGTTCTGGGTTCATTTGTGCGCACAAATGGCTTTCTTTATCATTCTTTAACAAACATGGAAGAAACCAGAAGTCAACTTCAGGCTTTTGAGTTTTTGGCTTTAGATAAGTGAATGGATAAATAGGAAGTTGCACGATAAATAAAAGAATGGCAAAGTTGTCCAACTAGCTTGATATGCTTGATATAGAACCAAAATCAATTTCAGTGACATAACATGCAAAAGCAAAGCATCCTTCTTCATGTCATCAATCAATAGGGGTGTTGGGCTTTCTCAGATTTCATATATACACAGGATGGTCTTTTGTAGCACATTATTGGTCTCTGGAAATAGCTTTCAAGAATTGTAAAAAGGAAGCAATCATCTTTCCTGGGTCACAGTCAGACAGGACTGAGAGGGAAATGTCCCTTTGTGCATTCTAACAAAAGCTCTTGATCTATGTTGAAGTTTCGTGGGAGGGATTCGATCGCATACTGGCAAATTCAGGTTGCACAGTTAAAGCTGATGTGGCGCTCTTGCACAGCTTAGCACAAACACAAAGTGACAGGAAAACGTGCTGAAAAGTGTGGGATAATTGCTTGGTATAACCTCTCTGCAAACAACTCAGAATGAATATTCAAATCGATAGTCAACTTTGTGCAAAAAAAATCAGGATGAATGCTCAATGAAAGATTGCCCAGAAACAATCTATGTGCTTTTCTAGCCTTGCAGGAAGGAAGGAAAGAGTTGGTAGCAGAGAAGTGTGTGTGTGTGTGTGTGTGTGTGTGTGTGTGTGTGTGTGTGTGTTTAAGGGACATTGGTAGAGTGGTTTCAGGCTTTGCTCTGTTGCAATTTGTTTAATGGACAAGGGGAGTCTGCTGCTCCCCTTAAGATGAGACAACATTTCTGCTTTGGATGTGTGGTACAGAGCTAACAACTTGCTCATAAATACAAGGAAGACAAAGGAGCTTGTGGTGGACTTCAGGAGACAGAAGAGCAATGTCCAGCCACTTTTGATTGATGGGGTCTGTGTGGAGAGGGTAACAACGTTCAGATTTTTGGGCATTGAATTATAAGAGGATCTGTCCTGGAGTGTCAACACAAGGGGGCTTGTGAAGAAGGCGCAGCAGAGACTGTACTTTTTGAGAATTCTAAGGAAAAACCATTTCCGCAGAATCTGCTGCTTGCCTTCTATCACTGTGCCATTGAGAGCGTGCTCACTTATGGCTTATGTGTGTGGTATGGAAGCTGTACTACCCAGGACAGGATGGGGTTGTGCAGAGTTGTTAAGGCAGCAGAGAGCATTGTTGGCTGCCCACTCTCCACCTTAGAGCAGATTTATGCCACAAGGTGCCATAGGAAGGCACTGGACATAGTAAAAGATCCATCGCATCCTGGTCAGTGTCTCTTCGAGCTCCTGCCATCGGGACGGAGATACAGGACGATGAAGACAAGAACGAGCCGTCTTAAGAACAGCTTCTTCTCCAGAGCGATCTCGGCCCTGAATGGGAAGCCTGGACTTTGAAAGTCATCTAATCTTCCTTGCTGTACTATACTGTATTGTTTAATTAGTGTTTTTATGGAGCAGTCAAGTAATTTCGTTGTCCCCGAGAGGGGGCAATGACAATAAAGATATTATTATTATTATTACTATTATTATTATTATTATTATTATTATTATTATTATTATCATGCTACAAAGTTCTTTTTATTTCACGTATTTTGCTTTGCTCTCAGGAAGGACATCTGTGCTGGCATGAATCGCCCATGCGAAACCTTAGGCCTGTCCCATCTCTCTGGAATGTGCCAGCCTCATCGCAGCTGCAACATCAACGAAGACTCTGGCCTGCCTTTGGCCTTCACAATTGCACATGAACTTGGACACAGGTATGAAAACTCTGGGAGTCTAGCGGGCGTCAAGTCACATGATTAACCAGAACTGAAATAGCTTCTAAAGCTCTTACATTCTGAGGAGGAAGTATCAGAACTTTGTGATGGTTGTAGCAAGGAGGTCTAAGGTAATAATGAGTCAATACAAACAGCACAAACCTAAAGGCAGGCACTCATGTATGTTTCCAGATTTTTATGTTGATAAAATAAACATTGCGCCAAAAAAATGTTTTACTTCTACCTGTGTGATTTGGCCAACACTGCAATACTTTTGTATATCTCTCAAAGTAAAAAAGGCTAGTGACCTGCCTACTTTAAATCTTCCAGAAGATGCTTGGATGAACTTTTCTTTGCGTATCTTGAATCAGTCCAATGTCTGCATGTTCTGTTTGGAATTCAGAAAATACCTTCTTAGAAATGGAACTGTTAGCATTGATAAGCAATTTGTTGTTTGCACTGTTCTATTCATGCACTTTAAAATTTTCAAGTAAAGATGCAAGCAAAAACAAACAAAAATTAACAGCCAATAATTACCGTATTTTTCGCCCTATAGGACGCACTTTTTTCCCTCCAAAAATGAAGGGGAAATGTGTGTGCGTCCTATGGGGCAAATGCAGGCTTCAGGAAGCTATCCGCTAGCCATGGGAGACGCAGCTCTCCCACGACTAGCAGAGAGCTTGCCAGCACCCAGAAGCTTGGGGCGCGCTGAGCTCAGCACGCCCCAAGCTTTGGGCTTCGCGCAGCACTCCGCTAGCCGTGGGGCGCTTCCCCCGCCCCAGCCCCGCACCTGGGGGGGAAATAATTTTTTTTCTTTATTTCCCCCCCAAAAAACTAGGTGCGTCCTATGGGTCGGTGTGTCCTATGGTGCGAAAAATACGGCACATTCACTTCCAACCTAACTTTGAACTTCTTTCAGCATCAACTGAGTGAATATTTATCTTTGGCACTAAGGCATTTGTGGGTATCTTTCTCTGACAGGGTCTGATAGGAGTTGAAATCCAGTAACAACCTCTGGAGGGCCACAGGCTCCCCACCTTGCCATGATAGCAGAGGGATGTCACCACAATGGTTGGCATCCATGTCTGGCCCAATTGCACAAGCAACCCAAACAGGCTCTTGAGCAATCTTATTTCAGGTGTGCCAGTAAAGCACTATGCAGTTTGATAGCTTCATCCCAAGATTCCCTGCAACGCTGGGCATGTATGCTGGGCTACATACAGAATCATTCTTGAGTTTACTGCAGCTGTGCATAACCCAAGAGATGTCTCTTTTGGCATCCTCTATGACCAGGGCCAGCCCTACCATTAGGCAAAGTGACCTTAGGTGGTAGATGTTTTGGAGCAGCAGTGACAGCTCCTTAGCCATTCCTTTTAAGCCCCCTGCTAATTCTCATCTGTTAGGGGACAGATATGTTAGCAGCCAGCAGCAGTTATACTTAGCTGATTGCAGCTTCTGGGAGCTCGTGACCAGGAGCTAGTAACCAGGACTTGTAAAGAGGGACACTTGCAAGGGCATTTAGTGGGAGAGTTTGAGGGGAAGCCCAGAAGACTTTCTCACAGTGTGCAGGACCAAGAGACATGGAAGGTGAGGGAGCTGCTGCAGTGACCTGAAAAACACCTCTGTTTTCCTGCTGGAGAACGTGCAGCAGTACACCTGTGGCAAGTGTAAACTGGTTGCCTTGCTGAAAGTGAAAGGTGCAGCAATTTGAGGCCCACCTTAACGCCCTTCGAGCTACAGGACTAAATGTGGAATTTCTCGATGGATCTAAGTGGACTATGCTGGAACAGCAACACAGGTGGGGTGCCCCTACAGAGGAGGAAGATTGCCCATTGCACGAGATGAACCCCTGGAGGAACGTGACACCATCTTGTCATTTGTCAGTCAGCAAAATTATTTGTCTTTGACGTTGCCAGGGCTTATTGGATTTTGCAGTGTAGCTAATGGGAGCAGCGGGGGAGGTGGGATAAATGTCCTGGGCTGACCCTATTGGTGCCTTTCATCCCAAATCCTAGCCACTTTTATTTTGGCTAGATGTCACCCACAGTTGGTGACTGGAAGGCAGGTCTTAATGAAACCAACTTTTCAGCATGCACAGAAATATAGCATAAAAATGCAGACTTCTTTCTCAGCGCTGTTCATCTTTTGGAATATTCTGCTATGAACCTTCTCCCAGGCCAGTCAGATAACAGACTTTACACTACCTGATAACCAGAAGCAATTCCCCAGCATATTTTCTGCAGTACTTGAGGTTATTTGTAGATAAGATATTCTGGTTTTTTGAAGCTTCCCTGACAGTATCTTGCACCTGGATTTGTTTCTCTCCCAGTTTTGGTATTCAGCATGACGGAAAGGAAAATGACTGTGAGCCAGTGGGAAGGAGACCATACATTATGTCCCGGCAGCTGCAGTATGACCCCAGTCCTCTCACCTGGTCCAGATGCAGCAAGGAATATGTCACACGCTTCCTAGAGTGAGTCAATATGACAGTTTTGCTACAGGGAAATGGAACACATTAAACAAAATTCTTATCGCCATTGCCTTTCAGGATATTGCAGCTATTTTTTTTAAACTCCATTACATTGGATGAGTTCAGGCATCATGCTAAACCATAGTTTAGCATGATAACAACAAGCTGTGGTAAGCCTTGGGATCAAATACATGACAAGCTGTTGTTAATGGAAAGGGGAAGCGAGAAGCTTCCAAACTCCTCCTCATTGCTCTGCTGGAGAAGGAAAAGAGAACACAGCAACCTGAGACTCACTGTACCTTGCTTCCATAGTTTATTGTGACATCTGACAATCACCATAAGCACAACCATTGATTACAAAGCAAGCACAAGGGATAACAGGAGCTAGGTTACCTTGTGACTAGGTGCCCCAATTTATTACACTGGTAAATAGATGTATATTATAGAATCATAGAATTGAAGAGTTGGAAGATACCTCAGGGGTTATCTAGTCCAACCCCCCGCAGTGCAGGACTTGCTGACAGATGAAGATGGATCTTTGGACACCATACTTGTTATTAGCCAAAATGCCCAGAAATAGTGGGAAGAGCATTTTAACCATATACAGTGGTACCTCTGGTTAAGTACTTAATTCGTTCTGGAGGTCTGTTCTTAACCTGAAACTGTTCTTAACCTGAAGCAGCACTTTAGCTAATGGGGCCTCCCGCTGCTGCTGCGCCGCCAGAGCATGATTTCTATTCCCATCCTGAAGCAAAGTTCTTAACCCAAGTTACTATTTCTGGGTTAGCGGAGTCTGTAACCTGAAGCTTATGTAACCTGAAGCGTATGTAACCCAAGGTACCACTGTATACAATTATTCTGGTGAGGGTTCAGTGATCAGGTGTTTACCAGTAATTTTTCCTGATCAAAGATACCAGCCACCACATAGCCCCCAGTTTCAGAAGATGAAGTTAGAAAGTTTATTCAGAGTCTTCCTAATAATAAGGTAAAGATATGACACCCCCAAAATCTGTAACAAACTATTAACTGATGGGCTCCTGTACTTGCAGAGCTCTAAAATAAAGAAAAATAATAAATCTTTGGAAGTAAATTCTGTTAGAATCCTGGGGTAACATTAATGTTTCTTATTGCTAAACACATTGTTACTGGGGGAGCATGTAAGGCAAAAGCAACACAAGGAAGTACGTTTTATCTTAGTGTATTTCAAAGATGTATAGAAAAGGTTCCAAAGGAAAAACAACATTTGTGACATCCCCATTGCCCTGGAGCAGGGAAGCTGGGGCTTGTGTGCATCTACACTGCCAGGAGCATAAGATTGGTAGTGGCAGTTCCACTGGTGCAACCTCATGGCTCCAGCTTCGCCAGTATCCCACCCTAGCCCCACCCAGATAAGCAGCAGTAACTGCAGTGTCAGGCGGGTGTCTCTACTCCCACCCATCTGTTTCTACTATGTAACTGGAGATTATGGTGACTGAACATTCATCTTCTGCATGGGAACTACAGATCTGTGGTCCCTCTGCATGAAGTCTGAGGAGAGTGGAGGAGGGATAACTTGATACGGAGATGCTATTTTCAGCAGCCGTCTTAGGTTTCTTACAGCATTTTGTTCTTCCCTGGGTGTATGAAGACTGCCAATCGCCTTTTCTCCAAGCTAAAATATGCCCATATTCTTCAGCTTTCTTTTTTTATATGCCATTCATCTCAAACTATTGATTGTCGTCATTTTTCTGAATCATCTTGTTAGAGGTTTAGCTTATCATGTTCTTCCTGGAAATTTAGCGAGCAAAACAGGATACTGTGATCAAGCTGGTGTCTTGAACAGCAATGAATAGGACAGTATTTTCACCTCCTACACACAGTTGCACATAGTGCTTCTGTGAAAATATCCTAATATAGCCAGCACTGGCAGTCTTGTCTGCGGGGAGTCCTCTCAACTCACTTTCCCGCTTTCCCATCCTTCCACCATTGGGGTAAGGGAGAGGTGAAGGAGATGCTGCTTCACCACAATTGCCACACCACGAGAAGCAGGTGTCAGTATTGTTGTTGTTTTTAAAAACCTCCACAAATGCTAATACTTAATCTCACACCTCATATTTAGCCGAGGATGGGGCTTCTGCCTGGATGATGTACCCAAGAAGAAAGATCTAAAGCCCCCTTTCATTGCACCTGGAGTGATTTATGACATGCACCACCAATGCCAGTTGCAATATGGACCCAATGCAACATTCTGCGATCAAGTGGATGTAAGTTCAGTGTTGCTTCTCTCCCAACACCCCACATTTTATTTCAAGATGGCAACATTAATCATCTGAACCTAATTGAGAAATGGAGGAGGAAGGAGGTTGTGACAACAACCTGTATTGCAGATGTCAGCGCTGCCCGAGGTCTCAGCTCACAGAAGACCAATGCTGCTTCGTACTTTAGTATAAAAGTCTTTATTGAAGTTCAGTTTCACTACTGTCAGCGCTGCCCGAGGTCTCAGCTCACAGAAGACCAACGCTGCTTCGTACTTTAGTATAAAAGTCTTTATTGAAGTTCAGTTTCACTTCCACACGCGCAGCGTGCAACGCTACGTCTCTAACCTTAGACCGCCGAAGCTCCGTCTGAATCTCCTCCCCCCTGACACCAGTTTAAGATTCTAGCATTACTCCACCTCTTCCTCTGTTCCTTTCTCCTCTGGGTCCGCCTGCTCGTCGGGGTCTCACCCTTCCTAGACTCTTCCGACGCTGAGTCCCCTGACTCTTCCCCCTCCCTCCTTCGGGCTTTAGGACCTGGCTCCCAATCCGGGTTTTCTGCTGCCCCGCGCTCCTGCACATTTGAACTTGGCGCGCGCACGCAGCCTCCCACTTTCCTCCTGACCGTTACACTTGTGTCACTGCTCCCTCCTTCGGGGAGGCTAGCTGGACCTGACCTCCCCTCTTTCCCCACTTTCTGATGGGGGCGTGGTCAGCCCTGACTCATCTTCTCTCCCCGCTGGAGGAGAGGCTGGTCCTGACTCATGTGACCCTTCCCCCCCACTGCGCTCTGGTGGGGAAGCTGGTCCTGATCCTCCGCTGCTCCCTTGGGAGTCCCCGCTGGCCCCTTGCTTCTGGTGCGTCCCCCCTGGGACCCCCCTTTCCCTTACCATAGGCGCCCCCTTCTGGGAATCTTCTGATTCGCTGGAGAAGCTCATGGAATCTCTCGGGTCACTGTCATACTCCCCTACGCTCCCCTCGGATTCCTCTCCGCTCTCTATTTGCTCTCTCCCCTGTGCTTCCGCTCCTGAGCCTCTGACAGCAGATATAAATATTGTGCAGCTTGTAGCAATAGGATTTGCAACTGAATACCTTACTCGTGTGATCTAAGTTAAACACCTTTTGACAGTGTAGCAGCTGCATTCTCAGTTAATTATCAATCCGTTAGGCACTCAGAGAGCTTTACAATGCTTCAATGGTGTTTCCCAGTAGCAATACACATATAGACATATACAGAGTTATTTCCATGTCCATGTACAATTAAACCATTATACTTAACCACCTGCAAGGGGGAGACACAATTCAATTCGCTGGTATACTACAGATCGAAGGATGCTTAAAAAGAAGCTCACCATGCTCTGAATGTACTTTGCGTTCTTTTTTTGGGTTGCATCTCTATTCACCATCTCTACTGTTTGATGGTGCCCACGATGTCACTGGTTCTAGCAGCTTTCTAGGTCTCTTCAGTGTAGCAGGGTTGAGCCTGTTGTTGTTGTTGACATGCTGGCAATGAGTGGGGCCAGAGACAAAAGCGTTTTTAGCTTTGAAGGATTGCATAGCACTCTCTTTCTCTTAGTCCCACCTCATGTATCTCTCACTCCCTGTCTCTTTCTTTTTCCTGCTCATCTCTCTTTCTTTCTCTCTCTCTCTCCCCCACACACAATAGAAGAGGAAGTGATTCCCAAACAAGGTGGTCTGGAGGGCAAGTGCAGGACCTAAGCATCCAGAGGGCCACATGAAATTAGGACAGGTGCCACAGGTTCCTCACCACTGTTTTCATGGAATGGAAAGCGGACCATTTCCTCTGTTTATTTTTATTCCATTTATATCCCACCTTCCCTTCATGCTGGAATTGAGCACTGACACATCCAGGGGTTTGTAGGTGGTCTTCCACAGGCACTTGGCCAGACCTCATCCTGCTCTGCTTCATTAGAGTTGTGCCATGTGACTTCAGGCAATGCCCTAGCACTTTATATTTTCTATTTCACCATGTAGGGGGATGTATTTGTCTCCCATTGATTGTGAGAGCTCTTGCTCTTAAAATGCCAGACTCTTAGACAGTGACAGGGCATTTAATAGAAGTCTTACTTTCTCTTGCACAGTAGACCAAAGGGAATCCCATCCAGGCAAAACTAGTCCTAAGTTTGGTCTCTGTAGCTCAATCGTGGGACTAGATTTGTACTGTGTACGCATTTGATATAGACTCACAGCAACATACAATCGGTCAGATGGCTATAACTGGCAGTGAAGTCAGATCAGCAAAATTCTAGAGGAAATCATCTACCAGGCTTTCTCCATGGTTACTAAACCCACAAGGCACAGCAGGCACAATCCTAGAAAGATATGTGCTCAGCTGAGAGGGAAAGGGAGGAGTAATTCTACAGCCAATGATGCTTCTGTTGCAGATATGAAAATACTTAACTGGGGGGTGTTGTAAAACTGACGCATGGTTTTCTCATCCTGTCATGCATGTGCCTGCAGTGGAAACATAAAAAGATGCCTGCAGTTATATGTGTAATTCCTCCCACCCCATTCCCTATGCCCACATAGGTTACAAAGATTGCTGCCGGCATGAGGTTTTTTATATTTGTACAATCTTGAGTCAGATAAAGTGCAGTGGGGCAGGTGGGCTTTCAATCAATGCCCACATGTATGACATCATTTGAGTGACACACGATTTACCAGTCTCTTCAAGGCTTGATAAACTGTTGGGTTATATACATAGCAGACCTGTGGGGTTGACTCTTTACCAAAGCTGAGCCCCAATTGTGGTGAAATTGTCTGCCTCCTCCTTACTGTGAAAAGTATATTCTTCAAATTGTCTAATGACTTTGTCATTGTTAGAGGCACACATTAATTCTGTAACAAATGAAGAATTGAACCAAATGGTCTCATTTTCCCCGCGGAAGTGCGGCTGACTTCAATCTTTTTCTTTCCCCAGATGCCCTGAATGGTGTGTTGACCCAGGGCATTCTTTGGGGGCCAAAGTTTCTTGTAGCAGCTGCCATCCCTGCTCTTCAAGAATGTTCCAGAGTGGGAGAACTTCTGGGTATCTGGGAAAGAAAATGGCGACCACCAGGAAAATGAAATGGAGGGGAGGTGGGAAACTCATGAGCACTGGGGCCAAATTGAATGCAACGAATGGACAGCAAAGGAACATGAATGTCCCATAACGAAAACTGAAATGAAATGGATCATTATTTATTATACTAGTTTATACACTGCTTACCTGTAACTTGTTTTTAAAGAAGTCAGAGCAGTGTACAACATAAAACTACATTTGACATGAAAACAATATAAATAGTGCATGCAGCTAGGGTCACACTTCAGGGAACAAATGGGGAAAAGCCTTAAGCGAGTGACTGAAGCTTAACCCAGTTGGCATTTGCCTGATATCGCTAGGAAGTGATCAGGCAGGAACATAGAGGGTAAAGCAGTCCCTGAGATAACACGATGCCAAGTTGTTTAGGGCTTTGTGCACTAACAATGAACCTTGATTGCTAGTCATCCTCACAGTACAGAGGACCATTGGCCTTGTTCATAAGTGGGATGGAAGACTGAGGAAGATGAGGGAGCTGCATGCAGAGTCACAGTAGATTTCAGCTGTGACTTAGGAGGGCAGACTTCAATGTGCAGTTGGGTTTTCCTGTCTATGTTTCTGTATTTGTCTTACCGGACTACGAACATCAAATTGCATAGAAAAGTTGTTTTAGAATATTGGCTTTCAAACGCTCTTAACAGGGAGCCCTTTCTATATTGATTTATCTGACAAGGACCCCCTGTGTGATTTGTTTTGCATTTCTCTTCTTCGGCTTCCAGGAATATTTGGCAGTGAATTAAAACTGTACACCAGCAAGAGGAAAACAGTAAAGCTTCTAGTGTGTGTCGTGGGGGAAGGGGCGAACCCAACTATAGACATGTCTAACTTATGTATTCCCATAGCTCCAAAGTCCCAGAATCCCCTGCAATGTGCAGAGGATGTGAGTTTCATGGCAGATGCTCAAATGAGTCATCGTGGCAAACGGGTCAGTGTGAAAAGTACTGTATGCCCTGAAGGTAGAAAATTTGAAAAACTCTGCTCATACTGTATGCTTCCTTTTGCTCTTTATTCTTATTCTTCCATTGCATTTCCTACGTTTTAAAGCAAATAATTTCCTTTACTGGCATCAGAAGACTCCCCCTCTGACTTGACACGTCTGTGAGCTTTCTCCATTATGCGCACAGGAGATGAGGGCTCACTCTTGGACACTCCCTTAACAACCTGTGGAGACGCCCTACTCTGTTCAGGGTCCTGGTCTCCACCAGCAGGTTCAGGCTCTGGCTCTCTTTCCTCCTCAGAGTCGGACAGACAATCTGAGTGAACGTCAGAGCGTACTTTGCGCCTTGCCCAGCCATCCTGCTCAAAGAACTCAGCCTGTTTACTGACCAGAAGCTTGGTCTGATCACCTTCTGGGTATGCGAATCTCCACCCCTTGGTCGCGGGTTCATACCCACAGAAGATCATTTCCTGGTACTTTGGACCACCTTCTTGCTGCAACCACTTTGGTACAGGCACCATGGCCCTGCAACCAAAAGTGCGAAAGAAATGCACAAGCGGCTTCTGCCGATGAAGCAGGAAATACGGGGTGTCACCTACCTCTGCATTGTAGCACCTGTTCATCGTGAAATTGGCCGTTTTTACCGCCTCCCCCCAAAAACTGTGAGGCAAACCAGAGTCATCCAGTAGGATTTCGGATGCTCGGACCAGAGCTTTACTCCTCAGCTCTGCCACGCCATTCTCCTGAGGAGAAGTCACCTTGTGACGTATCCCCCTCTGGCGAAAGAAACCCTTTAGAGCAGACCCAGTGACCTCAGAACCACGGTCAAACTGGAAACCTTGCACCTTGGTGGAGAACCTCTGTTCCACCTCTGCAACCCAATCTTTGATCAGTTGCGCTGCTTCCTCCTTAGCTTTCAGCGTGAAAGCCCATGCGTTCCTGCTAAAATCATCTGTCAGCACCATCAGCCACTTGGCCTTGCCCAGACTTGGCTGTGGCATACCTACAAGGTCTGCATGCATAAGCTCAAAAGGCTTAGTGGTGACCCTCTCCACCCTGGGATCAGTAAACCCCTTGTTTCTGGCTTTCCTGCAAGCCTTGCACTTCAAAGGTTTACCACATTCTTTTACCTTGCAACCTTTGGTGCACTCTGATAACATCTGGACGTCCTCACAGGACCCATGTGACATCCTCTTGTGCCACACGCAAGCACACGACACATGAGTGTGGTCAGTGGCTTTCCCCTCACCCTCCAGTGGTGATTCCAGAACAAAGAGGTTGTTCTGATTTCTTTCAACACGTACCAGTTGCTCTCCACCTCTGGAAATTGTACAAACATCATTTTCAAAACTCACAGAATATCCCTCCTGTAAAAGAGAAGGTACAGACAGCAAGCAATGCTTTATCTCAGGGAGAACATAAACCTTCAATTCAGCCTGTAAAAAAGAGACAAACAAGTTAGCAACATGGGTTACATGGCCCTGTGCACCTGTAGCAAAACTAACAGTTTTCTCAGTTGAAACAGCCTTGCAGTTCCACATTTGTCCATCAGGTGGCGCTGTTACCAAATGGGCATTCGCAGCTGAGTCAACAACCCAACGTAGGACCCTCCCCCCACTGGAGTTGTCCTTCTTTGTTGCCTTAGCAACTGACTTGACCTTGGAGCTCTCGCTGCAGGTGGTGTTGTCCAAAACCGCCATCGACGCAGACAGTTGAAAAACGCTGTCCTCCCCTTCCGGCCGACCCTGGGACTTTCCACGCTGGCCTCTTCTCCCGGGCTGGTTCCCATGGGAAACGACCTTGGGCGCATCCTGCCTTGGCTCTTTCGCTCTCTGTGGGCAGTTGCGTCGCAGGTGTTCAGCCGAGGCACAAACAAAACATCGCCTAGTGCCTTTGGTCTTCTCTGCCCTCCCAACCTCTCCAGCAGCAAACCTCCTCGAGGCTTTTCTGCCGTTGGGAAAATGGCTTTTGGCTTCTGCTGTGGTTTCTCTGCAAACCCCTTTCAGCTCCTGCCAAACAGCCTGGGCACTCTCAAGACTCTTGGACTGGCCTTTCTGGCCTGCACCCCCAAACTTGGGTGCACAGCCACCAGAGGAACAGCTAGCCTCTGCTTTCCTCTTCCCAGCTTCCAGCAGCTTTGCAGCATGCAGCTCATATGTAGGGGCATTCCGGCAGCCCTCCAACACAGTCCCAGCCCCCTCTGGGCCTTCTGGGCATTCCTCAGCCTCTGTGCAGCTCTTGGCCCCCTCTGGGCGTCCCTCTGGGCTTCTTGGGCATCCACCAGCCCCTCCTGGGCATGGTGCTTCCTCAGAGCAATTCTCAGCCCCCTCTGGCCTGGCTCCCACTCTCTCCAGTGCCTGCCTTCTCCCGGCCCAGGGCTTGCTCCCGTCCACCTTATCAAAAGGGATTGACGACTTCTGGCTGTCTGCCATCTCTCCCCGGGGGCCCAGCTTACTTACAGGTACCTCCCGGTCCGGCAGATCCTTCCCAGCGAGCTCCCTTCGGCTGGCTCCAGCTACTCCTTAGCTGGCCTTCTCATCGGCTGGCCTCCGGCTGCCGCCTCCTCACACGCACGAACGTTGCTTATCTTTATTGCTGATCTCCCATAACCTATGCGGGGGGGTCAACTTCGTCCAGGGGGTCCGGCGCGCTTCCTCCGCGCAGCTCTGCTCTTCCCCCCTGGAACCTTTGACTCCAGCAGAGTAAACACAGCAGAAGCAGAAGCAAGAACGTTCTGTCGTGTGGTGGCAATAACTCAGGCTGTCACGCAGCTCTCCTTATCTTAAAGTCTTTATTGCTGTACAGATCAACACATCGTAAATCTTCCCGGTGAGACGCAGCTCATGTTGCTCCTTTCTCCATGGAGCCTAACACGCAGACTGAAAAACACACAGAGAAATCCACGCCCCTTCCGTGTTCTCTGCCCGCCCTCAGAATGTGAGGCGTCATCACTCAGAACTCTTAACCCTGTAAGTTCTGAGCCCCCTCAACAGTGTGCATAGTGGATGAGTTATTGTTGTTGTTGTTTATTAAATTTATTAGTCACTTGTCACCTGAATGTCTCCAAGTGACTTACGGTAAAGAAAAATATACAACTCATAATACCATAGGGGGAAGGGGGGAGAATCATGTAGTTGTAAGCCCTTGATGATACACCTTTCAGAAAAATAAGTCCTTTAGCTCTTTGCTGTTTACCTCATTCCCAACAGACATGAGTTCCATTGGCGTAACTGTGCTTTTTATACAAAGAGTAGTTGAGAGCAGTGTCAGCTCACAGCTCCAAAAACTACCAAATGTGGAAATTCATATTCTTGGCAAATGTTAACTTTCACAAAAATGATACTTATTTTTCATTTCCCCAAAAAACTAATGGGCACTAATACTGGCTCCTGACTCACCCCATCCCATTTTTGAGAGGGTTAATTGGGCAAGAAAGGTTTGCTTTCTCCTTCAAAACCAATGAAATGCAAGTGTCTGTGTGGGTCCCCAATGTCCCAGGGGGTAGTAGCTGGTGCTTGACAGGAAATGAGGTTTATTCATTTCCTGTCTTCCATGACTAGAACTAACTGCAGAGTTTTGACTACTGGGAGTAGAGTAAAGCGCTACGGTTTAAGTAATAATTTTACTGATTTAGGAAGCATGATCGACAACGAGGGTTGAGAGCCTAAGGCTAGGTAATAATGAAGTTAAAATTCAGCTGCATTCTGCAGAATTTAGTTAGGTAGTTGATGAGTAAGTAAAACCTCACTGAAGGGACGCGGGTGGCGCTGTGGGTAAATCCTCAGCGCCTAGGGCTTCCAGATCGCATGGTCGGCGGTTCGAATCCCCGCAGCGGGGTGAGCTCCCGTCAAACAGTCCCAGCTCCTGCCCACCTAGCAGTTCGAAAGCACCCCTAAAGTGCAAGTAGATAAATAGGTACCGCTTTCTAGCGGGAAGGTAAATGGCGTTTCTGTGTGCTGCGCTGGTGCTGGCTCGCCAGAGCAGCTTCGTCACGCTGGCCACGTGACCCGGAAGTGTCTCCAGACAGCGCTGGCCCCGGCCTCTTGAGTGAGTCGGACACGACTGGCCCGTACGGGCAGGGGTACCTTTACCTTTACCTTAAAACCTCACTCAAGGTTATTCCACTGGATCTCAATATTTTCCTCAATTCTTCCCACTTGCTGTAGCCAGCCTGGTGTCCTCCAGATGTTGTGGACTACAATATCCATCCTTGGCTATTGGTGATGCTTGCTGGGCTGATAGGAGTTGCCATCCACAACATCTGGAGAGCACCACATTGGCTATGCCTGCGAGCATGAAATCAAGCCTCTTAAAGACAACCCAAGCTGAAATAGCCCTCTCAAAAAAAACAAAAACCCCACAATTCCCTAAAGTCTCAATTGTTTTTTCTTTACAACATTTGAGGTTGTCGTTGCAGAATATTTGCCAGACATTGTGGTGCTTTGTGAAAGGTTCCTGCCGGTCGAAACTGGATGCTGCGGCAGATGGAACGAGATGCGGTGAAAATAAGGTATCTGTCACAAGGAGAGACCAGGATGGGAAATTATGACTTTGGTACCCGACTTTCTTTATGCTGCAAGAGCACAATGCAAAACAAAGTGTCATCCTTATAAAACATCTTTCATTTGCTCCATTTTGCATTCGGTCCCATTCATATTGTTGCCTTTCACTCTGAAAGGCTAACCATATCAGATGGTCTTTTCATTAAGTTATCATTTTACAACTGCATTTATATCCCCAATCTGGAAGGCAAGGAAATTGCCTTCTTTTCAAATCAATGCCAGCTCCTTCAGCATCAGGGAGTTTGCATGCCTAGCTCCCGCAGATCAAATGAAAGATATACTTTTGGAGTTTCTCCATAGCACTGACAGCTAGATGACCTTCCTCTGAGCAAAGCGGAGCTGAGTCTCTAACCAAGCAACATCCCAGTAGTTGGGATAGTTCATTATTCTGAAATGTGTCCTGTTTTTCCAGGTGCTTGATTTGCAGCTCCCATCACCTTCTCCAATTCACGGACTCATTACCTTAACAAGCTCCCTGCTTCTTCAGAATACCCAAGCCTGCTCAGTGTCTCTAAGCAGGCTTATGGCTCGGGACTGATGACATGTCATTTCAATGGAGTGATTCAGACATAACACAGTTTGCTGTCGCACTGAAACCCAGCAAATGGTGGTTTGCTCAAACCTGGATTAAACTGGGGCAGAGTATTCTCAGGATCTAGTTATGTTTTCATTGTACATGTAAATGTTAATAATAATAATTTATTTAAGACATGCATACTGTTTTTTTAAAATGGGGCAACTTCTGTCTTACCCTGAACTGTAGGACTATGTGATTTTGTTTTGTTTTGCAAAAGTCTTTAACACCATTTTGCCTGATGAAAACGTCCGAAGAAGGTACATGTGACATCAATGTACCTTTTTTAAAGGTACATTTTAATGAAATTTTCTTGTGCTAATAAAGTACATGTACAGTATAAGTTCAAACTTGGACATAATTGCTGTAATTTAAATAGAAATATAATACATCCCACCATAGTAAGGAAGACTATAACTAGGTGATTCTGTGTGAGTCTGATATTGTGGGGTGAACTTTTTATGAGCTCCCACTTCCTTTAACCCAATTTGGACTAGACAACATTTCACATACAAGACTTCTCCAGACAGAGGACTGTTCTTTGTAAAGTTGACAGGTAAGCCCTCTACACAGGGGAAGGATTTAACCTTTTGCTCTTGTGCCAATTCCCAAGTGCAAATCTCCACTCACCACCCCCAAAGCTGCCATTGACTGTGGAGGGGGAGACTTAGAAGCACAATGCAAGTTCCCTGTGCAATTCAAATCTGGCAGGGCGATTTAAATTGGGGATTTGGTAGTGAGGCACAGAGCTAAACCCTTTCCCCCTGCACCCAGCCTCAGTCTCAATTGGGCCCCTCTGTGCTGGCTTTGCAGAAAAGAAAAGTAAAAGTCTAGACTTAAGAGATTCTCTTGCTTCATATATGCAGCTGGCCCCGGCTTAGAAAGGTCTACAATGTCAACTGAAAGTCACAAAAGCAGGAAGGTGATCTCTCTCTTAACACCAGTCTCCAGCAAGCTACTATGAAAGAAATGTGTTGCAGTGTCAATAGTGTGTTTGGGGTTTTTTTTTGACCCATTGTGTTTGCTGCTTTCTTGTCAAGTGGTGCTTTACGGGTGAATGCATAACCGTAGGCAAGAGTCCCGAAGCAGTGAATGGTGCATGGGCTTCGTGGTCATCGTGGTCGCACTGCACACGGACCTGTGGGGCTGGAATCCAGACTGCAGAGAGACAGTGCACTAGCCCAGAGTAAGTCTCACGCCTGGCGGTTTGCTTAATGTTTGATGTTTCAAAATCTTGAAACCTAAACAGCTTGGATGTAGGGCCTTCTTGGTGGTGGCGCCCGCCCTGTGGAATACCCTCCCATCAGATGTCAAGGAAATAAACAACTATCTGACTTTTAGAAGACATCTGAAGGAAGCCCTGTTTAGGGAAGTTTTTAATGTGTGATGTTTTATTCTGTTTTTAATCTGTTGGCAGCCGCCCAGAGTGGCTGGGGAAACCCAGCTGGATGAGTGGGGTATAAATAAAAAAAATATTATTAAAATTATTATTATTATATATAAAGCAAGGGTTGTTGTTGTTTAGTCGTTTAGTCATGTCTGACTCTTCATGACCCCATGGATGCCAGGCACTCCTGTCTTCCACTGCCTCCCGCAGTTTGGTCAAACATGCTGGTAGCTTCGAGAACACTATCCAACCATTTCACCCTCTGTCATCCCCTTCTCCTTCTGCCCTCCATCTTTCCCAACATCAGGTTCTTTTCCAGGGAGTCTTCTCTTCTCATGAGGTGGCCAAAGTATTGGAGTCTCAGCTGCAGGATCTGTCCTTCCAGTGAGCACTCAGGGCTGATTTCCTTCAGAATGGATAGGTTTGATCTTCTTGCAGTCCATGGGATTCTCAAGAGTCTCCTCCAGCACCATAATTCAAAAGCATCAATTCTTTGGCAATCAGCCTTCTTTATGGTCCAGCTCTCACTGCAAGGATAGGCAGCCTTCAAACTTTGCAAGACGATCTACTTTGGGCAGGTGTGGATTTTCTGAAAGTGTGTCTGGAAGGTCCTAGGTTCACCATCCCTGGATTAGAGTGTCAGACTCGGACATGGAAGGTCCAGGTTTAGATCCACACACAGCATTACTCTTAGCTTAATCTCCCTGTCAGGGTTGTTATGAAGATTAAATATGAGGAGGGAACCTACGAACGCCGCTGTGAGCTCCTTGAAGGAAAGGCAGGGTATAAATGTAATAAATAAATTCTTCTTTTCGAAACCCCTTTTGTCACTTCCAGGCCACAGTTTGGAGGGAAGTACTGCACAGGGGAGAGGAAGCGCTATCGCATGTGTAACATCAAGCTGTGCCCCAGAGCCTCACCAAACTTCCGTCAAATGCAGTGCAGTGAATTTGATACGGTTGCATACAAAAATAAGTTCTACACGTGGATTCCGGTGTACAACACAGGTAAGGTTAAATAAGTTGCACAACGCCTGTTTATTGAACTTTTGCTTTTTACCTGCGGGTTTCACTTTTGTTTTAAGCACAGTATTATTTTGATTGACAGGCTGCTTTGCAGATTGTAGTGTGAACCACTTTGTGAAAACCTATGGTAAAAAGCGGTCTGCAAAAATTTTGGAAATAAATGAAGAAAATAATTTTTTTAATACCCATAATGAATTTTTCACGTCATCTGGTAAAGCTTTTACATTTGGATTTTGACCGTAAAACATTTGGATTTTGATAGTAAAACATCAAATGTTAAAAACTTCCCTATACAGGGCTGCCTTGAGATGTCTTTTAAAAGTCAGGTAGTTGTTTCTTTCCTTAGAGTTCCTATGCCTAATTTTTCTTTCGTTTGATACCCAATGGGGAACCTGCACATAGTTCTTCGGACTCCTGCTTTTAAGAGTTGTTAATCTGGTTCTGATCTGCACAGATAAGGAAGACTTGCTATCTGCATCTGTGTAGCATTAGATCACCATTTAAATGAAAAGAGATTACTATTGTCTTTCAAGTCCACACTATACACTGAAAGCACTATTAGTGTCTGCATCCCAGAACTTATTCCAGAGTACTCTGCAAAGCACCAGGGTTCCACAGTGAATTTGCATGTGTTCCTTTTGTTGTTGTTTAGTCGTTTAGTCGTGTCCGACTCTTCGTGACCCCATGGACCAGAGCACGCCAGGCACTCCTGTCTTCCACTGCCTCCCGCAGTTTGGTCAAACTCATGTTGGTAGCTTCGAGAACACTGTCCAACCATCTCGTCCTCGGTCGTCCCCTTCTCCTTGTGCCCTCCATCTTTCCCAACACCAGGGTCTTTTCCAGGGAGTCTTCTCTTCTCATGAGGTGGCCAAAGTATTGGAGCCTCAGCTTCAGGATCTGTCCTTCCAGTGAGCACTCAGGGCTGATTTCCTTCAGAATGGATAGGTTTGATCTTCTTGCAGTCCATGGGACTCTCAAGAGTCTCCTCCAGCACCATAATTCAAACGCATCAATTCTTTGGCGATCAGCCTTCTTTATGGTCCAGCTCTCACTTCCATACATCACTACTGGGAAAACCATAGCTTTAATTATACGGACCTTTGTTGGCAAGGTGATGTCTCTGCTTTTTAAGATGCTGTCTTAGCAAATAAGTAAATTGAAAAGGTTCTCTGAAGCTGGAAAGAGAGGGAAACTATTGCTCTGTTAATTCTGAGATCCAAGCATCTTGCAGATACTGCCTGCAGCAGTCACTCAAAATTCCAAATGTGTCCACGCACCTAAAAAAGGTTGATCACCCCTGCCCTATGATCACTGAATACTTTGCATACATCCCAAATTTTAAGTGTCGGATTAAGTGATTAGCTTCACTTTGTAATAGTATTGGATAGCGCAAGAAATTGCTGGATTTAATTACATTACACATATTGCCATTCTGCTCTAACTTCTGTATTGCAACTGCTGACACTTTGTTAAAAAGTACTTACTTGTCAGAGAAGAAATGTCCCAAGATTTTATATTACAGGCCTAGCCTCCCCTTCTTAAAAAAAATAAATATTTAATGCCTTGCGGGGAAACTGGGGGGGGAAGTGTTTTTTTGAGGAAGTTCTTGTATCTAAAAGTTTGCTACTTTCACAGGAGGAATGTTGAAGCATTACTCATTTGCAGGTGTTGATTCATTCAAATATGTGCAATGTTTAAAGAATGGTAATTAAAGCTAATTATCATGATGTTTAAAGTTAATTATCATGGCAATTAAAGCTAATTATCATGACAATTAAAACTAAGCCCAGTCAAAGCCTGGAGTACCAGGTAACCTTCTCTGCAAAAGGAAGCAAGGGCATAATATCAGCATGCCAAATCCATATAATTGTCTATTGACTAGTGTTGAGGCTGATCTAAAACACGCCCAGCCCGTTGACACAAAAAAGTCCAGTTTGTTTCCTGCTCTCTTCAGTGATTTCCACCACTGCTCTTCAAAGCGGGGAAAACAGGCAGCAGTTTTTTAATTGTTTAGTCTGCTCCCGTCATTAATTGTCCTCCCACCACTTTCTTTTCTATGTTTGATTGCCACAAAAATAAACCTCATACGCATTGTAAATGCCACACATTTTCATTTAATAAGTGCACTGCTGGGAATGAACAGGAGGAGATCGTTTCTGAAGGCGTTTACAAAAATCTGTAAATATGGCAAGCTCTTATGGCCATTTTGGGAGCTGGCACAACGCCTTCTTTATCTAAAGTGGCTGGCATGGGACGCATCCAAACTTGCCCTTTGCCCCACACAGGTCCGCACTTTACATATCCACAATTTCTTTATGTATGCCACTCCGATCCTTGCAGAGAGATGCCGATCTGTATTCACAACATGATACTGTAATAAAAAGACTATAAATCTGTTGGAGATTCATTCCCCGTGTCTGCAGTCATGAGATTGTTGTCTGTCGCATGACGGTGTATGTTTTCATTCCACAGTGTGGGAAGTGACAGAGACAGGATGTTTTGGTATTACTGTGTTCCGTGAAGTGGGATTATTGTCCTTTGTTCTTTCTCTCTTTGCTGTCTGATGAGAAAAATGAAGGAGCTAAAGCAGAATGCTCTGAGTGTATTATATGTAAATAAACGTAGATTAGCCAAAATGCTGAGCTACTGAGTTCTGTTACGCAAACTGCGAATACTCTGCAGATCCCTAAGTGTGCTGATGTCTCCAAGGCATCAGTCGCTGTGATGTTTGGGTTGCAGAAAGCCTTTGAAGCTCCCGAACAATTGACCAGGAGGGAGAGAACATGCCAGTCGGGCATGTGTCTCTGCCAAGGTCCTACATGAGAGTAGGACATTCCTAACAAAACCCACCAGATACTTGTTCATTCTTATTGGTGAACTACCAGGAGGGAGAGGAGAACTCCCGTACTTGACATCATCTCACCACCAACCCCCAGGCTCTGAGCTTTTTCACCCTGGGGATTCCCCACTGGTGCCTCCACCACTCCTCCGCATCGAGCCAGCCCATGACACTTGATGTGCCTGGGATTGAACTTGCGACCTTCTGCATGCAAACCAAGTGCTCTGGCCCATGCAGGATGATTGTAGCAATGATCCCTCTAGCACGTGCTGCTCTCAGATTTCTGCCACAAATGTCTCTTAATGGGAGGCAGTGTCTTACTGTCACCTGTTGCCAAGCTACTTACTTTTAACTTTTCGTTTTATACTTGCACTGCAACCTTGCAGTCGTGTGTGTCTATAGTAACTGATATAACTTTGGGGGTTTCCCTTCAGCTAATCCTTGTGAGCTACAATGCCGTCCTACGAACAACCACTTTTCAGAGAAAATGCTTGACGCTGTCATTGACGGTACGCCTTGCTTTGAAGGAAACAACAGCAGAGACGTCTGTGTTAATGGCATGTGTAAGGTATTGGGTATGTTTCCTTCTTTGAACACTTCATGGGACTACAGATTTTCAGGCCTCAAAGGGCCATCAGAGTCATAGTCTTAAATCCCTGTGCTGTTCTTTACGTTTGAGATCATTTTAACAAGCGATATCCTCAAAACTCATATTCCCTGTTTAGAGGGTTGGCAAGAAGATCAGTGAGGGCCTAGGAGTTTGGGGCTGGTTAGAATGGGGAAGGGGTTGAGGGTTTATGGATATGGGTTTGATATTGGGGTGCATTCTGAACTAACTGGGGTTTCCAAATGATCTACAAAGGCAGCATTACATTAGTTTACCCTGTGTATCCCAGATTACTTGTATGTGTACTATTTGTACTTATAGCCAGCCCTTCCCCAAATGTTCCCAGAGTGGGTTACAAAGATGCCACAATTAAAGCAAGTACAATTTTGTATTAAAATAATAAAATAGCACCACAAAGCAACCAATAACAACATAACAAAATGGCACCACAAAACAGCAGTGCACAGCAACACAACAGGAGGACAAATATCCACTCAGCCAAAAGGCTAAGTCGAGAGAACATGATATTGATGTGTTTCCTGTTAGTCAGGAATTTGAGAAATAACCACTACTGTAATAAACAGTTGGGTCTGTTTGCAAGTTTTCAGTGTAAACTGCCTTGAGCAGTAACAGCACCGCATGGTCAGTCCGCTTTTCCTTATCCTGGAAATCCATCAGGGGCTAGATTTGGTGGAAATTGGCCTTCAGCAACGGTAGTTACAAAATATTCCTAGGCTGGGCATGAAAAGAGCTATTCTCATATGATCCCAGGCAACAGCTTTGATAATGGCCCAGCTAAGCGAGTCTTTTTATCAATTGTCACTGCTGAGCCACTATGACCTTTGAAGATTCACTCATCGCTACAGATGATGACTGCTCCAAGTCACAAGAAGAAAAGGTTCCAATCTGTTTTCCCCCCCCAGTGAAGATGCCCTGACACATCTCTTTGGAAGGCTCTTCATAGGGCAACACTAATTTTGTTCTGTTTGGCACCGTTCTGGGGCATTGTGCTTTGGAAAATGTTCAAGAAGCCAAAAGCGTTTTTGTTCTAATAGAATTTCAATAGCAGCTTGCTCAAGATCCCTTGAAATAAATGAATTTGATATTTGGGTGAGTCAATAAGCCACATAAACTATTAATCCAAGTTAAACTGGATGGCTTTAAAAGAGGGTCAGGCAGATTAATGGAGGATAACACTAACATTGGCTGCTAGACATGATATCTACGCTCTGCCTCCACAGTCAGAGAAAGTCATGCTTCTGAATAACAGTCGCTGGAAGCCATAGGAAGTTAGAATGCTCTTGTGCTCTGGTCCTGGTTTCCCACACATATCTGGCTGCCCACTGTGAGAACAGAATACTGCACCAGAGGGTCATTGGCCTGATCCAACAGGCTCGTTCTATGTTCTTACAAGAACCGGTTAGTCAATAAATACGAACCACTTGCGTTTGCCAGCCAACAGTATCAGGGGCATTGTTAAGCACATGGAAACACTTGGGACACACAAGCCCATAACAAGGATTTGTGAGTATGTGTGCATGAATTTGGCCATATTTATAGTTCCACGGGGATGTGGGTGGCGCTGTGGGTTAAACCACAGAGCCTAGGACTTGCCGATCAGAAGGTTGGTGGTTCGAATCCCCGTGACGGGGTGAGCTTCCATTGCTCGGTCCCTGCTCCTGCCAACCTAGCAGTTCGAAAGCATGTCAAAGTGCAAGTAGATAAATAGGTACCACTCTGGCGGGAAGGTAAACGGCGTTTCCGTGCACTGCTCTGGTTCACCAGAAGCGGCTTAGTTATGCTGGCCACATGACCCGGAAGCTGTACGCTGGCTCCCTCGGCCAATAAAGCGAGATGAGCACTGCAACCCCAGAGTCGGTCACGACTGGACCTAATGGTCAGGGATCCCTTTACTTTTACCTTTTTATAGTTCCACAGGGTGGTTCTTAATTTTCACATATATTTAAGGGTCTTCCAAGATGGCGTCTGTCGGCTGCCTCACACAATGCCAGCTGATTAAGAAGTTGCAAGTAGTTATACAAGTGTCTTTGAGGTCCATAAAAATTGCCCTTTGGTGTCTGCTGCAGAACTGGTGATTAAGAAGTATCAGCGTTTTAATGGGCAGGGCCAGTTGCTGAGCTCCAGGGAACAAAAGGACGTTTTGTCAAGTGTCAAAAGGAACGATAAACGTGTTCCCTACTGATAGTCATTCAACCTGCCACAAATGCAGTTTGATAGCATCAAGATGTACAGATATGGAAATGTTACAGCTGGAAATGAAAACGCATTCAGAATACAGGTGGAGATACGGAGAGATAGCATAGAGCAGTAGTTTACCATCCTTTTTCTTTTCTTCTGTTTACGGCTCTTTTTGCATCCCCTCACATTATCCAGGTAGCTAGGGCAGAAAAACACAGTTGTTATAAGTTACAGTTGAGAAGGGAGGAAATCCTCTTTACCTTTTGTGATGGCTGCTTCGGGGCCAAACTAGATGTCATGTGTTTGTCACATGTTTCACTCCTGAATGCAATATTTTTCTTTCACAGGGGTTGGGGGGGTCCATATCTGGACCCTGGTGGTGAGATGGGAAAGCAGCCTTAGGGAGTTTCATTCTAATGAGGGGAAATGACATCAGAATCCCCCTGCTGAATCAGGCCAGTGGCCTATCTAGTTTTCCCAGTGACCAACCAGTGGACTGCAGGAAGCTTGCAATCAAGGTCTGAGTGCCAGAGCACTCTCTCCCTCTGAAGTCTCAAGCCACTGGTATTTAGAAGCAAATTATCAAAACTGTATGGGCATATGTATAATATCCAGAAGCTTACTGCCTCCAACAGTGGAGGGAGAACATAGTCATCATCAGTGCTTTTTTTCTAAAAAAAAATGTTTAGGGGTACTCTCAGTTTCCTACTCATATAGAAATACTGCCCCTCAATGAGGCCAAACTTAGATTCGCAAATTGTTTAGGTGTATGCGTACCCCTATGTGTCAGTACACCTTTCAACCGATGTGCAGCGACTGGGCTCAATAACTGGTTCTGCCCCGACTGGGCTAGGCGACTGGAGCACTTTCAGAGACCTTCCAGTCTTGGAAAACAGGTCTCAGTGCACTGGACTCACAACTGTGCATTGTGAGCACCAGACTCAGCAGAGTATAAATAACGCGGAAGCTAGCTGTGAAGCATAACTCCTTTTATTTCTAACAGCTACTACAAACTAAAGAACTACTGTCTTGCCTGAGTGTTACCTCTCCCACTCAGCCATCTAGTCACTACATAGATAAGACTCTCTCCACACACAGAGTCAGGCAGGAGCGGAAGAGTAGAAGAGCAGTTTCTGCCCCCTCCTTTCTCAAAACATCAGATCAGGAGATTCCTGCGATGGGAGGGGGTGAAAATATCAACACTGCGTCCCCCCCAGAAAAAAAGCACTGGCCATCATGGTTAGCAGCCACAGATACCCCTATATTCCATGGTCTAATCTTCTTTTAAAGCCACCACTGCCTCCTGTAGGAGCAAGTTCCTTAGTTTAACTATCTGCTGTGTGAAGGACTTCCTTTTGCATGTTCTGAATCTTCCAACATTCAGCTTCTTTGGATGTCCACAAACTCTAGTGTTCTGAAAGAGGGAGAAAGACTTTTGTCCATCATATGCATAATTTTGCACACTGTCATGTCACCTCTTCTTTGCCTTTTCTCTAGACTTAAAAGCCCCAAATGCTGCAACCCATCCTTTTAGAGGTGTTGCTCCAGCATCTTGATCATTTGGGTTACCCTCTGCTAAATCCTTTGGGACGCGGGTGGCACTGTGGGTTAAACCACAGAGCCTAGGGCTTGCCGATCAGAAGGTCAGCGGTTCAAATTCCCTCGATGGGGTGAGCTTCCGTTGCTCGGTCCCTGCTCCTGCCAACCTAGCAGTTCGAAAGCATGTCAAAGTGCAAGTAGATAAATAGGTACCAGTCTGGCGGGAAGGTAAACGGCGTTTCCGTGCACTGCTCTGGTTCGCCAGAAGCGGCTTAGTCATGCTGGCCACATGACCCGGAAGCTGTACGCCGGCTCCCTCGGCCAATAAAGCGAGATGAGTGCCCCAGCCCCAGAGTCGGTCACGACTGGACCTAATGGTCAGGGGTCCCTTTACCTTTACCTCCTGAATCTTTTTCCCAATCCACAATACCCTTTTTGAGCTGAGGCAACCAGAGCTAACACCTCCCTCCTCTCCTCAGGCTAAGGTCCCAATCCAGAGCAGCAGCACCCACTGCATGTCAGCTATATGCGGAAGAAAAATCTTGCACTGAAATGCAAATCAGATGACCATGATAATGTGTAATTTCTTCCTGAGTTACTGTCTTTAGAAGGCTACAGGTGAAGATGTTTTGAGTAAAACTGGAGGGAGTCAAGGTTAGACTAGTGGGCTTCTTCTTCCCTTGTAATTGAAGCCTTGTTGCTCTGCAGCCTGGGAAGGTCAGCTGGACTCTAAAGATGTTTCAAATTGGCTTTGACCTGCAGAAAATACCCGTCACATGGACACACCTTAAGACATGGGAGCTGCAGAATGATGCAAATAGCAAAATAGTCTCTGGCAGGCATTTGCTGATTGGTTAGTGCTGATCCCATAATGCATGCAACCTATATTCTGAAAAAAAACCATGTCTTCCTTCAGACCATCGGTTGTGATTATGAGATGGATTCCAATGCCACAGAAGATCAATGTGGAGTTTGCCTGGGAGATGGATCCTCTTGTCAGACTGTGAAGATAGCCTTCAACCAAAGTGAAGGAGCAGGTGAATAATGCCTCCCCCCCCCCGCAGTGTTTTTCTGCAGCAATTTCAATGAGCAATGATGCTTGCTGACAAAACATACTCTGAGACACTAACACTCTGTCACCAAAGGAGAGAAAACGAACCTGTAGAAGGAATTGGGGGATGTGAAGCAATACTGAATGCAATATCTCCTTTATTAAGGAGGGTATATTGACTCCACTTGGATCAATAGGGCGATAAATATGATTGCTAGGTTGCAAAGGACTGGACTGCATGACTCAGCCTCTTTGAGTACATAAGTACAATTTCCAGAGGGGTAGCCATGACAATCTATTATAGGGAAAATTGCATCCTTTGGCACCAGGCTCAAGCTGCTATTTTATACCCATTCACCTGAGAATTCACCCCCTTGTGCATTAATTCTCAGCATTCATGCGTAGCAGAGGCCATAGCTGTGGCTGACAGGTAGAGTACCTGCTTTGCATACTGAAATTCCCAAGTTCAGTCTGTCATCTCCAAGAAGGTGCAGGGGAGAGAGCTCTCTTTGAAACCCTGGAGAGCCAATGCCAGTCATTGTAGATGAGACTCAGCTTGATGAACCTCCTTCTGTGACTAAGTATTAAGGTCTCTTCCTGTGTTCCTTGGACTGGGCTGCAAGTGGGTTTATTGTGGCATAAGCATTGGCAAACTATTTTAAGAAGTAGACGCTAGTCCACAAAAGCTAACGCCACGATAAATCTCTTCATCTCTACAACATCACGTTTTATTAATTTTTTTACCTTGTGAAAAGTTTCTTTTGTATCTTTGCAAGAACTTTCAGGGTTTTTTTCCTTTCAAGACCTTGGAGCGGGAGAAGAGAGCGAGCGAGCAGAAACCTTTGAGAAGTGGCGCAATAGGGAAAAGCTTTTCGTCTAACCAGAAGCATATCTCTATCTTTTATTTAATTTTCTCAGATTATGTTAGACTTTTATTCTTGCCGGTGGTTACATGGAAAGGCGAGTCGAATGTTAAAGATTTCAATTTTATCATGCTGGACACCTTGTTTTGTCTGTGAGTTTGCGGCAGCTTTAAAGTTCTGCAGATCCAGCCTTGCTGTGTGAATCCATGTGGCGATCACAGTCAGAGGCTGTACTTAGGCTTTAAAGACCTTGGCCGTATTGAAGATAAACCTCTGAGCCAAAGATATGTGTGCAGGCTCCCACCCATTGCAAATGTAGGCCTGAAAGGCTGTTCTGTCGGAATGTCATAATAAGGTAATAATGGAGATAAATCATTAATCTAAAGCTGCCTGCAAAATTTAGTACATCTGCTCCTCTTTGATAATCCTTTCATTTTAAAAAAAACTGCTGGAGGAGACCTTCTTCTCTACTTTCTAATCAGCTGAATCCTGCAGCAAAGGTTTTCTGCTGAGGACACAGTGTATCTTGATTTCACTAAGGCTTTTGACAAAGTGCACCATGATATTCTTGCGGTGATGCTGGTAAAATGTAGGCTGGGCAAATAACTCTTATAGCTGGTTGACTGACCCAACCCAACGAGTGCTCACTTAATGGTTCCTCATCATCCTGGACAAGTTGGGTGCCGCAGAGTTCTGTTCTGGGTCCATTGTTGTTCAACGTCTTTATAAATAACTTGGATGAAGGAATTGAGAAACGTTTCGAAAAAGCTGTGCCTAGTTAATCCCTCTGGTACAGCCCATGATCAACAGCGCTGAGCCAAGACATTTTGCCATCTCAGGCAAAGGACAAGATGCCCTTGCCCTTTCATGTGCAGAAATGGCAACTGATTCTCACTTCAACACTAGGCTGGTATGGGGAGTGAGACACAGACAGGAGCCAGCTTGCGGAGGCAGTGAAGTGGGTCTGGCTGAGGAGGCCATTTCCCACAATGTTCTGGGGTAGCAGCAGTAGCTGGGTAAGTAGTGGTTATCAGTGGTGTAGCATGGGTTGCCAGTGCCCGGGGCCACGCAGAGGAGCGGGTTGAGAGGAAGGGGAATTCACACAGGAATTCCACTTTCAGGATGGGGCCCAATGCAACATGGTTGCATTTCTAGACCTCTAACACACCCACACCCCGCAGAGTGTCTTTTCCTTCAGAACTATTTTCTTCATTCATATACAGATTTCATACTCATGCATTATTTATAAAAACCACCTGAAAAGTGCATTGCTTTGCAGAAATGAAAGTGGGTGGGATTAAATTTATAATTAATGGATATTCATGCAATTAATCAACCAAGACATTTTTTAAAAAAATCAAGTGATAGCGGAAAAATTAGACTCAATTGTTTTGGAGGCCTTTTCAGCGATAATTTGTTCAAAATATTAAACCTGACTAGGCAAGATATGAAGTACCCAATTATGCTGCAAACCTCTAGCTGCGTACCTGGAAATCAGACCTACCAAACTCAATAGGACACGTGTGATTAATGTGCTGTTATGGAATGTTCACATCAGATTTGTCCAAGGGCAGTAATTTGGAATTAAACTGTAGTTCGTTAAGTGTGCTGCTAATTGTGGCTCTGTGAGGGGTAAACAATAGTTCCCAGGGTTTGGGGTGAAAACTTTCAGTGTGTGTTAAATGTGCTCTAACTATATGCCATAGATGTGACCTCGGCACAGTGCATTAATATTCTGTTGTTAAAACTGGTGAATGTTGCTTCTTCCCCCATAGGGTATGTTGATATTGGCCTAATTCCAAAAGGCGCAAGGAACATCAAGGTGCTGGAAGTGGCAGAAGCTGGGAATTTCCTTGCGCTACGGAGTGAGGACCCGGGAAAGTATTACCTAAATGGAGGGTTTATTATCCAATGGAATGGAGACTACAAAGTGGCAGGAACGATATTTCAATATGGGAGAAAGGGCGACCTGGAAAACCTCACTGCCGCCGGACCCACAAATGAATCGTTGTGGCTACAGGTGGGGGAACTTGTCATATGTGCAAATGGCTTTGGGAAATTGCTAGAAGGTTTGGACTGGGCGACTTTTCCGAATCTGTGCCCTCTAAACGTTATTGGACTCCTGTTCTCATCAGCCCCAGCCAGCAGGGGTCAGGGAGGGAGGAGAAATTCTAAGGCTTGATTTCCAGACTCTTGATCATCTTGCCCCCCTCTGCACACACTCCAGCTTGCCAACATCCTTCTCAAATTGTGGTGCCCAAAATTGGACACAGTACTCCATGTGTGGTCTGATCAAGGCAGAATAGAGCGGTACTATTACTTCCCTTGATCTGGGCACTAGACTTCTTTCTGTTGATGCAGCCTAGAATATCATTATCTTTTCTTGCTAGGACTCCTCTTCTCCAGGGTCTTTCCCACACAATCTCAGCCACTCAACCACTCTCTACTTTGCCCATTTCATTTCTCTGTGAGTTCTAGGAGACCAGAGGGAAGGGGAGCTGGTCACAGCAGGAGGGGGATATTCCCTGGTTTCTTCAGCAGCCTGGATTCTTCTCCACTCTGCCTCTTGGCCACCCTCCCCTCAGCCTCTGGAGTCAGTGTCTGAACTGCTCTCGGCCACAGCCTCTTCCTGTTCATTAAAGCCTGCCACCTCACCTGCTGCCATCACCTCCTCTCAGTCTGTTCCTTCTCCCTCTGACCACTCATTGTCATTCCACCACCAACCCCCTGGCACAGAGCCTTCTTCCCTCTTCCCCAAAGGGTTCCCTAGGGGTTTCTATGGCTGGTACCTCCCGCCACTCCTCTGCATCCAGCCAGTCCATGGCCAAATATGATGCCTTCTTCCATCCCTAGTCAGGTATGATGGAAGATGCATTCTAGCAACACCTGGAAGGTGCTTTAGAACATACCTAAGCTTTCTTGCTTTCTCCATTTGTTTGCTTGGAACCATTTTGTGACCAAAATTGACAGTTGTTTCTTCTCAGCTCCTTTTTCAGGAAAATAACCCTGGAGTGAAATATGAATATACTGTCCGTAAAGGCTGGAGCTCTGAGAATGATGTGGAAGAGCCAGAGTATTTTTGGCGATATGGAAGCTGGACAAGTTGCAGTGTGACTTGTGGGAGAGGTAAGCAACATTCGGGCTGCCGTCTTCCTCTCTCTGCTGGCTGCTTTGGCGTTAATTATCTTAACAGCATGTTTATCAAGGAACAAATGGGTTCCTCAGAAGCTGGCAAACCTAGTTTTATTAACGCTTACTTTGAGCCATGTGCCCTGGGACATGCTGAATTTTTCAACTTTCAAATTCCAGAAAAAAGAGGGGTGCTAACTAGTTGTCACATGACTTAGGAATTCAAAAGGCATCTTGGTTAAATTAATATACCTAATTTAGTTTGGCTTGGTAAGTAAAATGTGTATAAAATTGCAGAGAAATCATTAAAAATAATTACCAAGTGCTTGTATTTATCCATCCATCCATTTAGCATTGCCTAACATTTTCAAAGGGTAAAACTAAAATTATTTGGTTTTCCAAAAGCTGTTTATGTGCCTCTTCATCAAACCAAGCCAAATGTTGTCCGTCGGCAAAAATAGCAGATTTGAATTCCTCACACCCAAAACCATATTTTTAAGACCTTTCCAGATGTTGGACTACAGTTCCCATCATCCCTGACCATTACTCATGCATGCTGATTGTAGTTGAAATCCAACAACATCTGGAGTACCATCAGTTCCCCACCCCTGTGATAGATAGAAGTGAGCACTGCATTAGAGTTGACATCTTCTTTTTTTATTGACAGAGGCTGTGTGCAGGATGGGACAAAATTCTCCCAGGAGAGCTTTTCCTGACATGGTGCTTTAGAAAGCTCCCCCTGTTGAATTTCTGTCTGTTGTGTAGTTGTTAAAAATGCAGAGACTTTGGGGAAAAGGAAAAACGACACCCTGAACCTAAGATTTTCAGGCTTCTGCGGGCTATGTAGCAAATGTCCAAATTTGTCAAAATGTTCCGGGATAGGATGGGCTGTGGATGCAGCCATCATTCAGATCTGCAATTTCTGAGCCATTCAGCTCCATTTTATTGATGTACCACTGCACTAATCTTGCTTGATCCTAGGCATGGTACCCACCCCCACTCATTTCGTAAATATAATTGCTTAACTACCCTAAAGGAAATCGTTTAATGTCATGTTAGGTTGCACAGCTGATTAAGACAAGTCGTGGTTTTCTGCTCTCAGATAAATTAATGAATAAATTATTAGCTGCTTGCCTGCTTCATGAGTACATTGAAAATTGGGCATTGCTTGGTGTTTCTGAGGGTCATGGAACTGATTAGAGAACAGCCCGAGGCTGTTGGAGATGCTGCGGTCGCATCCTGCATTGTAGATCCCGCAGTGAGCAAAGGGGCCAGACTGGATGACCAGCAACCCAGCTCTAAAATTATGTGATGGCTCTTCTCTTCGAAGCCAGGCATTGCCTCTGAATGCAGCACATGTCTCCTTCCATTTTCATAGGTTTCCAACAACAGACGGCCCACTGTGTGAGAAAAGGGAGAGGTGTGGTGAAAAACTTGTTTTGTGATCTCGAAACGCAGCCCAGTGGGAAACAAAAGAAATGCATGGAAAGGGACTGTCCACCAAGGTAGGGTGTGTGTGTGTGTGTGTGTGTGTGATTTAGAGGAATATACTCATGGGTGAAGATGGCAACGAACAGCAGTCTGTCAGAAGAAATGTAGGCCCAACAACATTGTGATAGAAGAAAGGACACATTTTAAAAAGAACTAATAAAACTCCTTCAGAAATGAATAACATTAAACTGATAGCATAGTGAATAAGAGAACAATGCGTCAACCAGCATCCTCTGTCCCAATTTTATTTCAGCGACAGGCCTGCTAGGTAGACAGCCCTCTAAGGCAGGGATGGAAGAACATATGGCTCTCCAGAGACTGGGCTCCATCATTCCTGACCATTGGCCATACTAACTTGTGGGGTGATGGAAGTTGGAGCCCAAGCATGCCTGGATGCTCAGAGGTCCCCGCCTCTGCTGTAAAGCAAACCACCATCTCTAACCCCCCTTTCCGTTTCTGCAACGCAGCCTGCCTTAAGGAGCAGCTGTCAGTGAACACTCAGAAAAGGCACCATTTAAGTGCTCGGTATTATCCATCTTCTGTCACAATTCCCCAGGTGTCTACAAGGAAACACCTGTTGACTTACACCTGACCTATCTCACTAGCCTGGGCAGAAGAGGTGTCGTCAGCCAGCTGTGAGGTTAACAGGTTGTGTTTGGGGAAGCTGTGATGTGTTTTTAACACTCGATTGTGAGCCGCCCAGAGTGGCTGGGGAAACTCAGCCAGGTGGGCGGGGTATAAATAATAAATTATTATTATTATTATTATTATTATTATTATTATTATTATTATTATTATTTCTCTGAGGAGAGAAGCATCTATGGTCCCCTTTCCCTTAGGAAACACAGTAAGGGGGGGAAAGGTCTTTCAGTGCACAGTGATGGGCAGTTTTGACAACACTGGTCACTCGACAAACCCTCTCCGCCTGCCCTGTTATTTACAGCATGTTTGAACATTGAAGGGTGTGATAGGCAAAGCGAGTCATGCGTCAGGTTTCCATTTTGGTGTGCATCTTGATAGCAATAATATCTAAAGATTCCAGAGAAGATATGGCATATGTGAGTTTACGAAAAGGCCAACTCCTGAGACGCATGGCAGCTGTTTTAAATTCTTGACTGACATGACGAACCTACCTAAATGTGGGCCATATTAGAAGGGACACTAAATATGTGGTTTGCTGTTGACTTTTACTTTTTAAATGCCTATAGGAGGTATGGGGGGACTTTAATTGGGATAATGGTGCATGGGGACTTTAAAAACAACAACACTCTCCTCCTTCCCCTGCTGTGGTCTTGATGAAAATCACACCTCCATCACTACTTTTAGTCTCAGTGTGCTATCAGCCTCAGCTGCAACCAAAATGAACACTTTCCTCCTGGAGCTCAGAGGAGGTTTCCGTGACTGGGTGCGAATGAGAATTCCTCTCCTTGCCCCCTGCTATTAGCAATTATGAAACAAAAGCTGCAAGAGCAAACGCGCATTTAGCATCATTTCACAAACCCCATTGAATTCAATGGTCAGTGAATATAGGATTGCTACCTGAAATCTATTGGTTTAGGGATCACCCAAGAAATCATCATTTAACCATGCTAGCAGGTGGCATTGGGACGCGGGTGGCGCTGTGTGTGGGTTAAAGCACAGAGCCTAGGACTTGACGATCAGAAGGTTGGCGGTTCGAATCCCCGCAATGGGGTGAGCTCCTGTTGCTCGGTCCCTGCTCCTGCCCACCTAGCAGTTCGAAAGCATGTCAAGGTACAAGTAGCTAAATAGGTACCACTCCAGTGGGAAGGTAAACGGCGTTTCCGTGCGCTGCTCTGGTTAGCCAGAAGCGGCTTAGTCATGCTGGCCACATGACCTGGAAGCTGTACGCCGGCTCCCTTGGCCAATAAAGCGAGATGAGCGCCGCAACCCCAGAGTCGGTCATGACTGGACCTAATGGTCAGGGGTCACTTTACCTTTACCTTTACCTGAAATCTATTGGTTTGGAGATCACCCAAGAAATCAACATTTAACCATGCTAGCAGGTAGCATGTTTTGAACTTTGGCATAATGTTGAGCCCAGAAGTGGCTTCTCTAGCTGAGAACATTCCTCCTAACTAACCTTGCTTTGCATCTGTCAGCAATTGATTTTATGACATATCCCACTGATTTTACTGTTGAAACGCTGGTCATCAGTTAGGGAAATTGCCACTTTTCATGCCTCCTTAGTAGTTGTGCATACCAGTGTGACCAGAAGAGAAATGACCGCTGGAAGGAGGGTAGAGAGAAAAAACTCACCGCTGCATCTGCACGAGCAAAACCAGACACCTTCATCTCCCCCAGCTGCAATAAAACATGTCTCTCCTCTATTGGTCTCTACAGCAGGTGCTGTAACTCTCCAATGGCTTGACTTTACCCTCAATGGCACACCCTTCCATCTTCTCCCGAGATATATGGATGCTGATAATAATAAGCAGTAACATCTCAGCAGGGCGATGTCTTTGACACCCCATGTAAATAAATTTGTAAAGTATCTGAACCACACAATGCAATGATTCCTCAGGTCTAATTACTGGGAAGCCAGCTGACAGCATAATCCAATCTGATAACTAATGGCCTCTCTTAATATGTGAGCGTAAGCCAGAGGCTCAGAGGAATTTTGTGGTTAGATTAAAAAGAGTGCTAGAGTCACCAAGGAAACTACATGTTTGCTCAGAAGTAAGCCCCACTAAATTAAATCAGATTCATTCTCAAGTCTCAGCCCACTGGATCTTTTGACCCTCAATTTTCAGTGAATGGGGCTTGTGTGGCAACACAGTTCCCTTTCACTGGTTCCATTTGGGATGTGAAGTATAACATTTGTGGGCCCATGGGGGGATGCGCAGGCAGCAAATGAATACCAGGAGAGATGGGTTGGGTTCAAATTGGGTCACAGCCATATGGATTACAGACTAAATAGATTTGGCGTAGGCATTGGACATGTATCCCACAATCAACCAACCTACCTGCTGGTTGATAGACAGTTGTGGTTGACCATAGGCGTCCCCCCATGGAACAAACCACTTCCAGCAGACTCCAGTGCTGTAGCCCTTCAGACCCCAAGCTGGACATGAAGCATCACTTCCCAATATACCTTAAGGGGATACCCCTATGGAACAGGCAGTGAGCTTTCCCGCCATCTATCCCCACTAAGAAAGTAATGTAATTATATACATACTATTCACAGACTAAAAATCCCCCAACAATAGCAAATACTGCTGCTATTATTATTACTACTACTACTACTACTACTACTACTACTACTACTACACAGAGCCTAGGGCTTGCCGATCAGAAGGTCGGCGGTTTGAATCCCCGCAACAGGGTGAGCTCCCGTTGCTCAGTCCCTGCTCCTGCCAACCTAGCAGTTTGAAAGCACATCAAAGTGCAAGTAGATAAATAGGTACCGCTCTGGCGGGAAGGTAAACGGCGTTTCCGTGCGCTGCTCTGGTTCGCCAGAAGCGGCTTAGTCATGCTGGCCACATGACCCGGAAGCTGTCTGCGGACAAACACCGGCTCCCTTGGCCTATAGAGCGAGATGAGCGCCGCAACCCCAGAGTCATCCGCGACTGGACCTAATGGTCCGGGGTACCTTTACCTTTACTACTACTGCTACTACTATTAATCTGATTTCCTTTCCAGATCTGTGATGAACACAGAAATTGTAGTAATTTCCACTCCTGTTTCCATTTCTAATGGCATTCTCCAGTGTCCCTAATTGCTTGGCAGAAAACATAATCTAAGACGCCTCTGTCCTTTTTGATCAATTTATTAAGAAACTACTACTTCTCCTTTGATGTGCATTGATATTTAGCAATGCTGTGGGCTGGGGCGATCAATATGTAATTTCCCATAGGTGTTTGCTTTTGAACAAATAAGTGAAAATCTAAGATTTCAGGCGAAGGTCAGTACTGTCACTGTTTTCCAGCAATGCTACTCCTATCCTCTGGACATGTAATTGGCAACGGCAGATGCGCAGTCAGTGGGGATTAAAGGGCTTACCAGCTCCAAGTTAATATATGGGGAGGATTATGTAGGCTTCCTAGAAAACGTCAAAGGTGTAGACTACAGTAATTAAACAAGTATGCAAAGGACCACGTTTTGTTTCCCATCGCCAGCTGTCCATCATTCAGAAATTGTTTGTCCAAGTGAGACAGAGAGTTTGTTAATACGTAAGTTTCTAAACATTGGTTTTCTTTTCTCTGAAGGTTTTTTTTTTGAAAATAGAAGCACAGAAACAGAAAAGATAACTGGGCACCTGCTCCCAATTAATCAGACACCAGGTCCTCTTCAAAGCAGCTCTCCTGTCATATAGGATGAGGACTGTAGCCTGACTTGCTAACTGAAGTAGTGCTGAAGTCTTGCACTAGCAAATTGGTGCAAACACGCACACTGGGTTGTGCTTTGCATGCCATTTTCAGAATGTGTTAGAGGAGGCATACAACCTCCATTCTGAATAGCAACCATCCATGCAGAAGTAATCATGGGAGTTTGTTTGATACATAACGGAGGGGAGGGGAGTTCCAAAGGGTAGATGCCATTATGCTAAAGGCCCGTTTCCTAAATTGCATATCACACACTTCCTGTTGCGATGGTATCTACAGGAGGATCTGCAGTGATCAGATGCATGTATAATGGTTGCAATGACCTTCTAATGTTGGTTCTTGGGTTTGTTTATAGGAAATACTTCTCTACCACCACATTGTGTAACATCAAGGTGGTGTACAACAATTAAGCATACAGCATCCTTAAAAACAATTCAGGTCATCATTAAAGTGGCTGGCTAATTAATTGAAACAGCTGCAAAGGCTTGTCGGCATAAGAAATTCTTCTAGAGAGGCCCCAAAGTCAAAAGTAAGGATGCCTTTACAGGAAGAGTGTTCCATGTCATGGGACCTGTCGTGCTAAACGCCTGACTTCTGGTGGAGGCCAGCTGGCCGCTGTAACTCTCTGTTATTAGATCTTTGCTCCCATCTCTAAAATGGGTATAATAAGGGTCTGTTTCCAGGTGTGGTTATTGTGAGTGTGAACACGGTAAAGGTAAAGGTAAAGGGATCCCTGACCATTAGGTCCAGTCGTGGCCGACTCTGGGGTTGCAGCACTCATCTCACTTTATTAGCTGAGGGAGCCAGTGTACAGCTTCCGGGTCCTGTGGCCAGCATGACTAAGCTGCTTCTAGCGAACCAGAGCAGCGTACAGAAACACCATTTACCTTTCCGCTGGAGTGGCACCTATTTATCTACTTGCACTTTGACGTGCTTTCGAACTGCTAGGTTGGCAGGAGCAGGGACCAAGCAACGGGAGCTCACCCCGTCGCAGGGATTCGAACCGCTGACCTTCTGATCAGCAAGTCCTAGGCTCTGTGGTTTAACCCACAGCACCAACGTCACAAATAAAATATGCTAGGTGCATGATAGACAATAATGAAATCCAGGCAACTAATGTTTTAGGTGAGACTGATATGTGCGCAATTGTGATCCTGCACAAATTGGGGTTGCTTGTACTTCTGCTGAGCTGATATGCAGTTTCCCATAACCCAGAGGAGGAAAAGTTGCAAGCCTGGAACGTAACATTTAAGGGATATACTCTTCTCAAAGTTTCCTTTGTATTACTAACGTTCATTCTCTGGTTTAGCATGCATGCCCTTTTTGATGTTCCCCAATTCTTTTTGTTTTGCTCTGAAGATGGTGGGCAGGAGAATGGCAGAAGTGTTCAACCTCCTGTGGCCCAGCAGGAGAGAAGAAACGGACCGTCCTTTGCATCCAGACAGTGGGATTGGATGAGCAAGCTTTGCCTGCTGAGAAGTGCAAACATCTGCTGAAACCAAAGACTTACCTTTCATGTAACAGAGATGTCCTGTGCCCATCAGACTGGACCGTAAGCAATTGGACTGAGGTACGTTCACAACACACTGTAGTTGTATGTGTTACATGCTCAGACCTCGGTCTTTTCTTAAAGAGCTCAGAGCAGCGTACATATCCCAGTGATGCCTCATTCTTGGCGCAGCTTCAGCAAAAGGAATGCATCGTGTGCCTTCCAGACCATTCTCATGGCCTATGAAAAGACCTATTTGTCTATTGCCCTTGAACAGCAGTATGAACAAACAAGCCACAAAGTCTTCCATTAACCATTGTTTCCCATTTTCTCTAAACCAGGAAACTGTGGTTATCCTTTCTGGAACAATCCAAGATATTACAGCATGTTTTGAAGCTGATTTGATATCTTGGTTTGTTCCAAAGCATATAGCTGCAATTTCCCAGTTTGGAGGAAATGGGGAAACTGCTGTTAAACCAGCAAAGTGGGAGATGAGTAAAAGGCTTGATCATCATCTTGACTCATTAAGATGAGATGTAACTTTCCGAACGAACTCACAGAAGGTCTTGGCAGTTGTGGTTAATGGAAAACTTTCTGTTGCCTCCTGCCCTATAGAATAAATAAATAAGTAAGTAAAATTAAAACTCTGTGGTTATAAGAACCGTTTACTTCCCCTTGACTGTGGAATGTCAGGTTTTGCAGGCTCCCATCATTGCAAAATCTTGGTTTGATTTTGCTGTGGATAGTTACTAGCAGGTGCATAGCAGGTGTGTTGCTTCTGCCCTCAGTTCCTTCAAGCTGTTTTCTCCCGCCCTCCTGCAAAGAATTAAACTGAAGGATGAGATTGGATTTGTGTACCAAAGTTCCTCTGTTGCCCATTTTGTACGCCCCATCAACTCCCTCTGCTTTCTGTACAAATGAAAACGTGACGCTACTGTTAATTGAATTAAACATGGGTTTGATTTCAGCTAATTTTGTTGATGAAGCATAAAGCCTATATGAATTACTGTACTCTGCTTTCAACAGAGTCCCAGTTGTCTGTGGGGCAGGTTTGCATATGAAGCGACAGTTTGTGTCTGCTAAAAAGTAGTGCAACCTGCCCCCCCCCCCGCGCAGCATAGACAAGATAGCAAAATGGACACCAAATATCATAGGGGTTGCTGGGCAAGTTAAAATCCTGCTTCATTATGCAATGTTTTGTTTTTCAATGTGGCTAATGAAAAGACAGATAACGGCTTATTCACAAGCTTAGTGTGGAGCTGTCTGAGACTGTGGCACTTTTTCTCTTTTTAAATTTCTTTTATTGAAACTTTTCAACATGCAATACAATAAAAGCCAAACTAATATAAATAAAAGGGGGGGGGGGACATAATACGTACAGTGGTACCTCTGGTTGCGAATGGGATCCGTTCTGGAGGCCCGTTCGCAACATGAAAAGCCCGCAACCTGAAGTGCCGTATCTGCGCAGGTGCACAGCGTGATTTGGTGCTTGTGCGCATGCGCGAAGCGTGATTTAGCACTACTGTGCATGTGCGAGCAGCGAAACCCAGAAGTAACCCTTTCCGGTACTTCCGGGTCGCCACGGGACACATGCTGAAAAAACGTAACATGAAGCAAACGTAACATGAGGTATGACTGTATAACAAACACACAAGAAAGACAACACAGAAAAAGCGGAAGAATAAAAAGTAACAAAGTCCTCTATCTGAGGTGCATCTTTGTTAAAGTTTGTGGGTCGTAAATCCTTTGACCCACTGAGTCTGCTGCAACAGCCCTGCAATAAATTTGATTTATTGCCACTCCGACAAACTCCAATGGTGCCCACACACTTCCACACGCTGCCACTCTTCTCAGTTGCTGGATAATAGCAGAGTTCACACGCAGTGTAAAATGGCTTGTCTGTGTCTTTGTGGTGTCTTCAATAACTCAGTTCGACACCAGTGCTTCTATTCTATCACTCTTTACTTAGAAGCATAACAAACAGAAAAGAAAGCCTACAGAATCTAGCTGCATGCTTGCAGCTTTCTGCCTCTAACAAAAAACGAAACTACCTTGCTCACATTCTCAGACAGAGTGCTCTCCAGAGAGAGCTCAGCCCCCACAGAGCACAGATCAGAGGAAAATGCCCAGGTCATGTGGGCAATGCACCCAGTGAATCAGAAAGCTTCCTGGAGTGTTAACTCTTGACTGTCCAGAACCACAACAATCTTAACCCTTGCCCCCCACAAAACGTGGTGGACCTTCCCAGCTCTCACTGGAGAGCTTCCCTTTCTTCTCCCAGCCTCCCACCCTGGGAGATCTTCCTTTCCCTGCCTCTCACAAAGGGTCCTTCATCATCTGTCCATCACCTTCCTGTGTGGAACCTCATTAACTGAGTAGAGGACATAAAAAAAAACAGAACAAAACGTGAGTATATGTAGAGTTAACAGAAGGGGGGGAAAGCTAGAAATCAAATCAAATAAGAATAAGAATAAAGATAGAAGATAGAAATAAGGAGGACTTCCAGTTCTTCATCTACCAATTCTGTAAATAAAGATTATTCTTCAATCCCAGGCATCTTAAGTTCCTTCATTCTTCTTGCCACACAAAAAGTCTCTTCGGTTGTTACTCTCTCTAAAGGTCAAGCATAGTCTTCTTTCTCAAAGGGTTGTAGACACAAGACCAAATACAGCCACTGAACTGCTTACGGGTGTCAGGAGCGGCTGGGTCTGTGCAAGTATGCATGTATGCAAGTGTACAAGGTGAGATTTGGGTGAGATATCTGAAAAAATGTTATTTATTTTGCAGTGCACGGTGACCTGTGGTGGAGGTATACGGACTCGTAACATCACCTGTACCAAGAACAATGGAGAACCATGTGATATTTCAAAGAGACCCCATTCTAAAGCTCTGTGCAGCCTCCAGCAGTGTCCATACTCCAGAAGATTGCTGATACCTAATTTCAAACTGCATGGTGGAAAGATAATCAGGAGAACTGGAACAGATCCCAGAAAAGGCCCTGGGGTCAACTGGCCAACTACCAAACGAAGCCCAAGAATCGTTACCACAACAAAAGGACTTGAGCCCAGAAATGTTACTTTGATGCCTACATCCTTAAGCTTTGCAAACTCTTCCCAAAAAGAAAACTTGGGTTTAAAAACATTACAAAGTAATTACAGTGGGTCAGACATTCCTAAAAATTATTCCTACATATTTAGTGAAGGCAGCTTGCTGCAAAATAGTACTTTCAGGCCTGTTACAAATAATTCAGATGTTTTGAATTCTACAAATGTGGAGAACGTATCCCCCATAAAACCATACAATTATTCAGACATTGACTTTATAAACAGGGACTCCTTTACCACTAATCCCAAGTCGTCGGCTGTAACCCCCAGGTATTTAATGGAAGAATCTAGTACAGTGTCTAACGGTACAGATGGAGAAACAAAAAATAAATCCCAGAGCAAATGGCCAATGAAAAGTTTTCCTACTACCATCACTGATGGTAATACATCAAGCAACTTGCCGACAGATTATCACGCAGACAGTTTTAGACACATTTCTGTTACTCCGGTAGCAGAGGTAGGAATTTCCATGACAACGATAGGTCTCGGAGGCCTTGCTGTTCAAATAAATACACCTGCAAATACCACAGCAGATCCTGTCACAGTACAACCAGCGGTGTTAAATGATACTTCAAGAGACAAGTCTGCAAATAGAACGAAACCAACATCCTCTGTGGATGAGGCATCTACTTATGCCACAGAAGGTCCATTTCTGCAGGATACTGACATGCCAAAGACCTGGGATGAAGCTTCCAAGAGAATTTTGTTGAATGACTCTGAGCCAGAACATCCAATGGAGTCCAGGAACTCATCCAATGATGCCTTCTGGTTGGTGGGGAACTGGAGTGAGGTGAGTCTTGAGATTTCATCCTGTTGACTATAGTCACTTCGCTGCCGCCTTTATCATTATTTCAGCTCCATTCCTAATGAAAGCAATTATCTTTGCACAGTGTCTATAAACCAGCCTTTAAAGGCAGAGGGCCTTCTCAGTAGTGGTGCCCACCCTGTGGAACGCCCGCCCATCAGATGTCAAGGAAATAAACAACTATCTGACTTTTAGAAGACATCTGAAGGCAGCCCTGTTTAGGGAAGTTTTTAATGTTTGGTGTTTTATTGTATTTTTAATATTTTGTTGGAAGCCACCCAGAGTGCCTGGGGAAACCCAGCCAGATGGGTGGGGTATAAATAATAAATTATTATTATTTCTATTACTGTCATCATCATCATCATCATCATCATTTGGGCTTCTGCAGGCCCATTTTATCATTCATTCAAGATGTGGTTGAACTGATAGAAATGTGAGGAGGCCGTGGTTTCATACAGTAGCAATTAAATCCCAAGGCATAAATGAGTTGCTCTACTTCAGGTGTGGGGAACCCTTTCCCCTTCTGATGTTGCTGAACTACAACTCCCATGATCCCTAGCCATTGGCCATGCTTGATGGGAGCTGTGATCACTCACCTGCAATTTTTCTCATATTGACTGTTTTGTACCACCCAGCCAGTTCTTTGGCTGCCAGCTTTTAGTTATGTATTTTGTTTTGTGGTATGTGCCAGAAGCAGCTGGGGTGTGTGATGAAATGAGCTTCTTTTCCCATTTACTCTCTGCTTTCCTGGGCTTCAGATGAAGTGCTAGATTTGCATAGTTACAGGTAGGTAGCCGTGTTGGTCTGCTCTAAAGGTAAAGGTAAAGGGACCCCTGGACATTAGGTCCAGTCGTAGCCGACTCTGGGGTTGCAGCACTCATCTCGCTTTATTGGCCGAGGGAGCCAGCGTACAGCTTCCAGGTCATGTGGCCAGCATGACTAAGCCACTTCTGGCAGAGCAGAGCAGCGCACGGAAATGCCGTTTACCTTCCCGCCACAGCAATACCTATTTATCTACTTGCACTTTGATGTTCTTTCGAACTGCTAGGTTGGCAGGAGCAGGGACCAAGCAATGGGAGCTCACCCCGTCACGGGGATTCGAACTGCCGACCTTCTGATTGGCAAGTCCTAGGCTCTGTGGTTTAACCCACAGGGCCACCCACGTCCCTGGTCTGCTCTAGTCAAAACAAAATTTAAAAAATCCTTCCAGTAGCACCTTAGAGACCAACGAAGTTTGTTATTGGTATGAGCTTTCGTGTGCATGCACACTTCTTCAGATACACACTTCTTCTGTGTATCTGAAGAAGAGTGCATGCACACGAAAGCTCATACCAATAACAAACTTAGTTGGTCTCTAACGTGCTACTGGAAGGAATTTTTTTATTTTGCTAGATTTGCATCTTAGCAATGCGATTAAAAACATCAAGTCTCAAAAGTCCTTTATTTCTGTTTTGTTTTTGCAGTGCTCCACCACGTGTGGTGTGGGGGCTTTTTGGAGAGTGGTGGAATGCAGCACCAAGAATGAATCCGATTGCCGGCACACGAGAAAGCCTGATCCTGCAAGGAGGTGTTACGTCCGCCCATGTGCCCAGTGGAAAGCAGAGGACTGGAGCAAAGTAATGGTGCTTTGGAAATGAGTCTTTCCAGTTTCCAGGGTCTTTGAAAATTATTATGATGTTAGCTAATCTGGCTTTTAGAACTGGAAGGGGCTTCAAGGTGGCAAACTGTCTGACTCGAATTCAGAGAACCAAAATTGCTGAAAAGTTCCTGGTTGTATGGTGCTCTTTGCTAAAAGCATTAACAAAAACCGGCAAGTAATTTTGTGCAAATCCATATTGCAGCCTTGCTTTATCCCAGACAAATCCCAGCTTTTCAGGGCCAACGTGACTGATGCTTATATCATTAAGGAAGAAAGTGGAAAGGGAGGCTTAATCAAAAAAGATTGCAGGTCAGGATCATGAATCCAATTACACATCTAATTTTGATACAGATGCTTTTCTGTAACAGCAGCCCCCATCATACCAATTATTTTTAAATGGACTCACTTTCTTATGAGCCAAAAAAAAATTATATAAAAAATACCATTTTCTTGATTATTCAAATTGCAGCTGTTTTTCTCATCATAAAACATTGCTTATTATTATTATTCCAGGAAGCTGGTCAAAGGCACTATCTGATTATGATAAGCCAGGAATATTAAGTGTGGAAACTTTGGTAGTCTACTTTCTGAGGCAGGATCAGTGTTGTTGAAAGAGCTGAAAAGTTTCCCTTCCTTGGTCCTTGATCTAAGTTTTGGGCCCCGTATCATATTTTCCTTTTTCAGTCTCACAGAGGTGGGAGCTGGATAAAAATCCAACGGGAAGAGAGATATTGCCCAAAACATTTTTTTAGAGGAAGTTGCCTTTCATATGAAATAATAAAACAATGAACAGGGTGGTGATACAATGACTACTGCAATCGTAGTCTATTGCATCTGCAGTTGTTTAAGATAAAAACTATTGGGGAAAGAAACTACCGTATTTTTCTGTGTATAAGACTATGTTTCCCCCCAATTTTTTAAAGTTTAAAATTGGGGGTTGTCTTATATACGGCATGTTTAAAATATTTATTTCTTAATTTTGGGCTCAAAAAATAGAGGTCATCCTATACATGGGGGTGTCTTATAGATGAAAAAATACGGTACTTTTGCCATTTTTATGGACGTTTATTGTTTTATTTTAGGGACGTTTATTGTCGCCAGTGCAAATAGATAAATAGGTACCACTGCGGCGGGAACGTAAACAACGTTTCTGTGCGCTCTGGTTTCCATCACGGTGTCCCATTGTGCCAGAAGCGGTTTAGTCATGCTGGCCACATAACCCAGAAAGCTGTCTGCAGACAAACGCCGGCTCCCTTGGCCTGAAAGCGAGATGAGCACCACAACCCCATAGTCGCCTTTGACTGGACTTAATGGTCCGGGGTCCTTTATCTTTTACTTTACTCCTGATAGTGTGGGAAACCCATTGCAGATTCCCTTGTAGCTTACAGTAGAAGAGCATTGGCTGGATATTGCTAGAAGCTGCCTGTCCGGAAGCAGCCTGTGAGATGGTAACCGGCCCAAGTTCACTTGGGGAACTTCATGCAACTTCAAGCCAATTGAGGATTTTGAATATTTCTCTTGGAAGGGCTGTACTGCTTACCTGGCTTCCTAACACTGCCTGTTATTGAGATGTGCCCACCATTGTGCCAGCACTGCGCTGCCCTCCCTGCTACCTCACCCTGTTGGGAAGCAGCAGTGACCCCAACATTGGGAAACCAGGAAAGCAGAACAATTGCTACTGGATTTGGACCTAAGTTTCCCTGCACTTCCTCCATCACACTAGGCCTGTAGTGCAGTTGCCTGCAGATCCCTGCCAGGGCTCTCTGACACTGCAGAGACCATCTCCTTCTTGTCCTTTTTTCTTCAGTGCTCCTCCAGCTGCGGAGGCGGTTTCAAGACCCGCAGTGTCCTTTGCCTTGATGTTCGTAGCAACAGAACCCTGAGGCCGTTTCACTGCCAGTTTGCAGGACGCAAGCCGCAGCTGAACGTCAGCTGTAACGCAGAGCCCTGCTACGAGTGGCGGGTGGAGCCCTGGAAGGAGGTAGGTTGCCTCTACGGCAAGCTATTAGGCTGAATTATTAACTGCTAATTAGGGCTACCACCTTGCCAACAAAGGTCCGTATAGTTAAAGCTATGGTTTTCCCAGTAGTGATGTATGGAAGTGAGAGCTGGATCATAAAGAAGGCTGATCACCGAAGAATTTATGCTTTTGAATTATGGTGCTGGAGGAGACTCTTGAGAGTCCCATGGACTGCAAGAAGATCAAACCTATCCATTCATAAGGAGATCAGCCCTGAGTGCTCACTGGAAGGACAGATCCTGAAGCTGAGGTTCCAATACTTTGGCCACATCATGAGAAGAGAAGACTCCCTGGAAAAGACCCTGATTTTGGGAAAGATGGAGGGCAGAAGGAGAAGGGGACAACAGAGGACGAGATGGTTGGATAGTGTTTTCGAAGCTACCAGCATGAGTTTGACCAAACTGCAGGAGGCAGTGGAAGACAGGAGTGCCTGGCATGCTCTGGTCCATGGGGTCACAAAGAGTCAGACATGACTAAACAACAACAACAAGAGCCACCACTGTGATGTGCCGCAACATTATGTGCATTTAATCTCAGCAGAAGGTGCACAGCTAACACCGAATAGCTCTTCAGTTCCTCTTGGGGCAGCCAGCTCATTTTTGACCTATAGCTGCCTGAGCCACAGCTTGAGTTTTCCAGAGCTGCCACCCCCAACAGCTCAACAACCCATCAACCCCAGGCCTGCGTGGCACCAGTGGTATTGCCACCAACCTTTTATTTTATTTTTTTAAAATGATATTTATTGGAAAAAAGGTCTTTTTTAAAAAATAAAATAAAATAAATTTCACACACACAAAGAAAAAACAAGACAGAAAAATAAAAAATAAAAATAAAACCATCATTCTCAGATTCCCCACTTTCAATACCTTCTTTCTTTGACCTCCTCCTCCTCCCTTTTCTTGTATCCTGATTAATAATAATCGCAGCAAATCCTTTCCTTAATTCATAATATTCTGTCATTACATTACCTTAATCTATTTTCATCTTATCATATAGAAACCTTAAAGTTTAAAACTTAAATCTTATTTTTACCAACTTCTCCTAACCATAACATTCTTACCTAATTCTTTAGCCATTTTTACAAGAGCCAAGTAATTTCATTTCAACATTTTTCTAACATTCATTAATTTTATAGAACAATCTTAATTATATATAAAAAAAGAGAAAAACAATCCAATCTTCATCCAGCGTCCCTTCCTCCTGGTCCCGGGCTTTGTCAGTCCTTTTTAACCTATTAATCTAGCACATTAACCTGGTAACCTTATATCCGAGGCCCTCAAGTCTCTTCCATGTCCCTTCCGCAGCTCTTCTTCATATTTTCCTTTCATTCTCGGGAACTCCAGCTTGGTAATGTTTTGGACCCTTTTCAACAAATCAGCCCCTTTTCCATAGACCAGACTGGACTCCATATAGTATTTAAAAACATGTTCCAGATTCCCTCCAAAATTGAGAGCCCCCACAGCTCCAGACATCAGATGGCCCATTGCCAGACTCGAAAAGTCCAAATCTCCCTGTAAAGGGGGGTCTATCCAGCCCCCCCCCCATTTCCAAACCTAACCAAACTTTATCTTTCCGAGTCTGGTTTTTTCCAAGTTCATTTGTCAACTCCAAAAATTTATGTTCCTGCTGGGCCGCTGCTCCCTCCGTCTCTGGCGCCCAAGATTCAGCAACATCCTCTTCTTTCAGTTGTTCTGTCATGGCACACTCCTGTTTTAGTTCCTGGGTGGGCTCCATATAATTTACCACTACCTGTTCAAGGGTTCTGGCCGCATTAGTCATTAAATCCGTCTTCTGGCTTAACTGATCCAATAGGGCATTTATTTTACAGAAAGCACCCAACAGTGCTTCTGAAGACATTATCCTGCAAGGTCACAAATCCTTTCCCACGGTTGTAATCTGAGACAGCTGCAAGCTCCCAGGAATTAGTTACAATTTCACAGTCCCCCTCTAGGGGGTAAGCTTCTAGTTGTTCTTTCTTAACTATCTGTCAGAGACATTTGTTTCTGGTCAATGAGCTTCAAACGTCAATTCTGACACCCCGCTCCAGGATCAGGACGGTGGGAAATTACTTTGCTTTAAACTCACTTCTGCAGGTTTAAACAGCCCAAAAAAGATCCTCCTTCTTCTCCTGCTGCCAAAGGGGGGTTCAGCGATTTTAAATGATGGAAGCCAATCCTTTAAAAGTGATTTTCAAAGCTCTAGTTTACGTTGTCTTTGCTTTGTTCTGGCTACAAGGAAACGGAAGGCTGACTTCCTGTTTAGACCTTCCCGTTTCAGTACCAAATTAGGGTAAATTTTAAGTCCAAATTCCTTTCTATTTCGCCAGTTCTTAATTCAAGTCCAATTATTCAGTGTTTCAGTACTCACAGGTGGTTATTTTAGATGCCAAATTGTCCCAGGAAAAAGGCAGCGCTCTCCGGTAACGGCTATACGGCTTTGCTCCGCAGAAAAAGCAATTGACTCACAGCACCGCGCCACTTCCCCCTCGTCGCTTCGGAGCCCGTTAGTGGGTTCCTTTGCGGGTTGGGGGGGCGCTAAGGGTGCCCGCCGAGTCCCACGGTCACAGGCTTCATCCGCCTGTGATTTCCAGAAGGGTCCCCGCTTCGCCGTAGCGGAAAAGACCCGTTTCATGCGGAGCTGGTCCCTCCAATTCAGAGGGAGTCCGCCATTACCGATGGCGCCACCCCGGAAGTTCTTGCCCCCCCAACCTTTTAAAACCACCACGCTTATATAAGAGGCAGGAGAGATGAAAAGAGCCCGCCAGATTTGGAAGGCTGACCAGATGAAAAAGGGCCTGTACTGTTTGAAATTTAGCATGCACAACTTCATACCCCAACACTGAGAAAGAAATGATCTTGACAGTGAATGGGGCATGATGGATCGTTTTGCCCCTCCCCTGCAAGCTTGCTCCCCCCTCCCCAAATGAAGAAGGTGCCTTCCTTCCTCCACATCCAATGCAGAAATGCAGACAACTGGCCTCTTAGCAGGCCAGTAATTTCTTTTGCATGCCAGTATTATTTTGTAGGCAACTTAAACTGATGGAATATGCGCAGTTTGCAGATCTAATGTGTAGAACAAGAGAACAAGAAGAACATTCATTTAAAGCAGATTGGAATATGTTTATTGAATATATGGTGGGAAATTTTGTACACTTGAAAACGCTGGCAGCATTAAGATAAATTCAACAGTATAAATAAGTTTTGATGGAAGTAATAATGGATTACTGAATGGTTTAGATTATATAAAAGCTGCAGGAATTTATGCTATTTAAATGAACCACAGAAAGAGAAGAACGGAAGTCATTGATATTTTAAGGTTGTATAACTGCCTCTGGGCCCCATCTGACAGATGATATTTTTGTCTTAAAACAGTATATCTGTAAAACTCATCTTCCTCATCTTTCAATTGGTCCAGAGTCAAAACACTTGCTCCCATCCAGTTTTTCCATATTACCATCCTTTCAGTAATTTTTAATACAGTTTAGGATTTCCCTACAAGGTGAGTTTGGCATGCGAGTATGGGTCAAATTTATTTTTATTAGACAATATGTTCCATATCTTCCTAACTGACTTAGTTGTTTCTAGAGTCACCTGAGATTTCAAGTATTTTGATCCTGGTATTGACCAGCCCACCAAAGCTGCTGTATAGGCATATTCTAAGGTGCCCACGTCAGAAAATTATTACCAACAGTGAGTTGCCAGTATTTAATACATGACAGTAAATAAGCATAATGATATAGTTCCAAGTTTGGAATTCCGAAACCTCGTTTTTAAATTTATAACTGCATTCTCAGCAAGGATGTTCTCGGTGTTGTTGAGCCCCAAAGGCATTTCCTAAGCAGGGAGTTTATCTTTTGGAAATATGATCCTGATATAAAAACTGGAAGTCCTCTCCGTAAGATGTGTTCTTAAAGATGTACACTGCCCAGGGATCTTTTGATAAATATAAATTGAACAAATAAAATAACAATGGTACATTTATTGTTTGCAACCCCTGGGACCTCATGGTAAATTAACAACCACAACAGTAATGCAAAATGTCTTCCAGTGTACTGTTTCATGCGGAGGAGGCATTCAGCAAAGAGTGGTGAAGTGTGTCAACGTGGAAGACAGCACCGCTCATGCCCAGAGCTTCTGTGAGCAGAAGTCCAAGCCTGTGGGTTCTCGGAAATGCAACCTGCGAGAATGCGTTGGTAACAGAGGTGGGTGTCTCTCAACAGCAACAAATACAAAGGAGCCGTCCTCCACACAACCAGCTGCTGCTTCAATTGCTCAGTCCCTGTTTAGCTGACAAATATCTCGAGGACTGCAACTTAAGACCTGGGTCAACACCACTGAACAATAGCTAGGCGCACGTCGACCATATATCAGTTTCAATTCCCAAGAGAGGTTCAGAAGGGTGCAGAAGGACTGTCCCCTTGTCTCCGGACCAAAACTGATTTGAAATTTAAATGCCTGCCATTGCTCTATTGTGCCACTGACACGGGTCTTAGGGTCATACTACAGACTAATGAGGAATAATAATTAGAGCTGTGGAATGATGGTGTTCTTACTGAAAACGTGGGGTGGGGGACACATAAATCACTTTTTACTGTAACGTCAAAGATGCTCCTGAACCTGGCTATTAAGGGGCTCGAACAATGCAGACATGATTAGACTAGCAAGCATGATCATCACAGTTCATGAACCAAAGCAGGATTCTTCAGATGCATGGTTTTCTGGATAAAAAAACTGCAGGCATAAATCAGGTATTCATCAGCACATTTGACTGGGTGGAAATGTTATCTGTCTGCAGCCCAATGCTTTCAGTGGATGCATGCATAACATGACTGTGAATCTTCTATCCACCATCTGATACAACTGGTCAGACAGGAATGCAAGTCTTCCAGGAGAAGCATGCCTTAGCTGAGTGGCAGAACACATGATCTTTATGCAGAAGGTCCTTGGTTCAATCCCTGTTTTCTTCCGGTGGAGCTGAGAAAAACTCCTGGCTGAAACCCTGGAGTCACTGCCTGACAGTTTAGACCAGGGTTTCCCAAACTGGGGTCCCCGGCTGTTGTTGGACTACAACTCCCATCATCCCTAGCTAGCAGGACCAGTGGTCAGGGATGGTGGGAATTGTAGTTCAAAAACAGCTGGAGAGCCAAGTTTGAGAAACCCTGGTTTAGATAAGGCTAGAGGTAGAGGTAGGATAAGTGAGAGGCAGCTTCCTAGAGCTGGATCAGGGCAAACGTGCAGAAGGGAAGAAGTCAAGAAAAACTCTACAATGACTTTCTGGAAAATATTGCTCATTTTTGTATAGACATATGGTATGCATGAATGCTCAGATAATGCTGATATATGCTCCATACTGCATTTTTAGATATGTGGGATATACGTAAGTCCATATGTTGATCTCCCTCATTTTTCTACATCTGATGACTAAGGCTCTTGTTTCTTTTTCCTTATGCAATGCCTTACCAAAGTAAACTCTACAAAAAGAAGCATGTTTGGTTCTATAGTACATATAATTGTGTCACATTTCTGGGGGGGGTGCTTTGTTGTCCCGTCCCCCCCCCCCCGTAGAACACATGTGCACATTGGTAAAACACCACACAAAAAGAATGTCGATGCTGTCATTCATACAGTCGCATCAAGATTACCTTTTTTCATTGTTCTAGCAAAGCACACAGGTGCCTAAGTAGCACAGAGAGAGGATGCAAACACAATGCAGAAGCTGAAAAGCTGCAGCAATCTTTAGTTCCTGTTCTGATAGATGATTACAGAAATTATCCTAGTTCAGGCTTCCTCAAACTCAGCCTTCCAGATGTTTTGAGACTACAATCCCCATCACCCCTGACCACTGGTCCTGCTAGCTAGGGATCATGGGAGTTGTAGGCCAAAAACATCTGGAGGGCTGAATTTGAGGAAGCCTGTACTTAAACCAGAATTCAGGGAGACTGGCAGAGTGAACCACAGAACCGAGAAGGAAATGATATGTGAGGAATCATCTCATCCATAATAAAAAATAAAAGAGATGTAGGATGTTGAATTCTTCCACCATTGCACTATTTCATGTTTATTTCTTGTGTGGACTCCATGAACCTGACTATGTGAACATATGAAGCTGTCTTACACTCAGGGCGTAGTCACCCTTAATTTCAGCCGCTTTTCCCAGGCACAATCCATGCTTTGAAGCTTAGTGTCTGAGCATTTCCCCCCCCCTGCCGTCCCCTCCATAGCTTCCCCCACAAAAATCCACTCTTTAAAGCTGAATTGGAGCAAACAGCAATCCACTGAAAACCTGAATTGACGTTCTTTCCGATTGAGCGGTAAAGAGCAGGTTGCCATAGGGAAAGCTCAGGGGCGCACACACACACACACACAGAGAGAGAGAGAGAGAGAGAGAGAGAGAGAGAGAGAGAGAGAGAGTTTGGACACGGAGCTTTAAAGTGCAAACCTATGCCTGGAAAGAGAGGGGGGAAAGGTGAGCCGAGGATTGAATTTAGGACGTTCTGTGTGCAAAACTGTGCAAAACAGATGCTCTACCACTGAGCTCTGGTCCATGGGGTCACGAAGAGTCGGACACGACTTAACGACTAAACAACAACCATTGAGCTACAGCCCCGACCCACCCAATCACTATAGTCAGTGACTAAAACTTTGGTCAGGGCAGGGATGGGGAGCCTGCAGCTCTCCAAATAATGTTGGATGACAGATCCCTTCATCCCTAACTGTTGCCATGCTAGCTAGAGCTGATGGGAGTGTGACAACATCTAGAGAGGTTTGGAGGGTGGCAACATGAGAACGGGCCTTCTCTGCAGTGGCTCCCCATCTGTGGAATGATCTCCCCAGGGAAGTTTGCCTGGAGCCTTCATTATACACCTTTAGGTGCCAGACAAAACATTCCTCTTTAACCAGGCCTTTGGTTGATCCGATTTACATCCTATGCCCTTTTAAAATGTGTTTTGGGGGGGGGGGTATTGGGTTGCTGTTTTTCTTTTTATTAGGTACTTTGTGGTTTTATATCTTGATTTTATTCTGTGAACTGCCCTGAGACCCCTGTGTTTAGGGCGGTATATAAATTCAATAAAAAATAAAAATAATAGAGTGCCACAAGTTCACCACCAGTGCTTTCAGTAATTAACAGCACACTTAGACTGCAACCCTAAGCACACTTCCTAGGGCAAGAAGCCCCAGTGAACACTATGAGGCTTACTTCCAAGCAAGCAAACATATGGTTGTGCTGTCAATTTCTTTCCTTCTGCCTCTCTCTGATGTCCTATAGCGTTATCCTAACTCTGTAGGCACCAAAAGCTACTGCTGTTTCCTTTTACGAATGTGTGTGGGTGTGTTTCTTCACTACAGGTTTGCCTTGCGGCAAGGACAGACTGTCGGCGAATTTCTGCAAGAAAGTGAGGGATCTTGGGAAATGTTCCATGCTATCGGTGAGGAATCAATGCTGCGCCACTTGCAAGATACCCAGGGATGCTAACGGAACAGGACCTCAAAAAGCGACCCATGCCTGAAACTGCATGACTGAGAACTAGGACTGCTAAATCAGAATGTGAAACGGAAGAACGTGATCCAACAGGGGATAGGGAAGCTGTAGCATCCCAGAGGCTTCAGGGCCCCTGCCCCAGCCAGCATGGCCAAAGGTCAGGACTGATGGGAATTGTAGTCCAAAGCTGAAAAGCCAAAGCCTAGTGGGGTGGAGCTGCAATGCTAGCTTCCCAGCAGTGGTGGCGCTGTGGCTTACTAAGTGGGAGAGGGACATGGCAGCAAAGAGGGCAGGGCTGTGCAGGCACCAGGATGCTAGCACTACAACTCTGCCCCAGCAGATGAGCCACAACTGCCTGAAGGGCCACAGCTTTCCCACTCCTGCTAGAGAGCTACACTGCCACTCATGCACCTATAATGCAGTGGATTTGAACCGTCTCCAAATCCAAAGATCGCCTGAACCCTTTGTCCTGATTTGCAACGTCGGGTTCACTTATTGTACTGTCTGTCCTGCATTATATGCTTCTCACCTTCCCTGTTTATTTCCCTCTTTCCGGCCTCCTTCCCTCTGTTTTTCCCACCTCTCTTTAAAAAAACACACCAAAAAATGCTTTTGGTGCTATGCTGGAAGTGCCCCAAGATGCTAAAGAGTTGTCATCATAATCTTGCTCACAGTACACCTAGGAACTCAGTGATTTGACATAAATTGCCACCTTGTTAATTCTGGAGTTCCATGTGGGGAGATTAAGCCTCAAAGGGAAGTTTGGAAAATAAAGGCATCAAAACATACCTACCTTACCTGGAGATCATTAGAAATCCTGTCCAGGGTGAGGTTTGTCATGTTCTTGTTACCTGTACAGCAGCTTAATCGACACATATACCTCTAAGGGACTTGAGCAATTTTTGTTTTGGTCTTTAAATACGGTGCTATTATACCACCACGGTGCTAAAACTTGCATGGTGCCTAAAAACCTCTGTAGAATGGGCTGAACGATGTATTTCTAAATCTACACCCGCTCTGGAAATTATCCTTTGGGCAAGGCGTTGCTGTGCAATGCCTGCCATATTGCTTTTTTGAGAGTTATGTGATGTATTTTTCTAAAGCAGCTTCAGTTTGTAAAGTACAGAATGTTTTATAACCCCTCGTGAGAATAAAAAGTATATCTGCTTCTTTGATGCTGGAAAGAGCTGTAATTGGGTTTCTGCATGAAAGGGCATCTGTGTGCGTGAGACCGAGGTTAGATGTGCTCAAACAAGATGCAGATAGATGGCCACTTCGAATGACACCGTCACGTGAAGGCTGCCCTGTGCAGAAAGTGGCATGGATGCCAGCCGGTGGAGTTGGAGCCCTTGTGCATTCCTGCGTTGAGAAGACCCGGTTCCCTAAAGCTATCTAGTAAGGTAGTACACAAATCTGTATAATAATATTTCACATTTATGTAGTGTCCTGTCCTCCAGGAATCGAGCGGCAGATAGTGAGGCTTTTCCCATTCATTTTTAACGAGAGAAAACTTTGGTACGTTAGAACCTCGGGGCACTTTGGACAATACACACAGCTAAGTTTTGGTTCTTTGCTGCACAATGCAAGGTCTTCTACTACCTTGACTGCCAAGCTGTGCTCTAATTTTAGGAAAGTTGAACTGACCTTGACCTTGTGCCTCTCTGTCTGTCTCAGCCCTAAATACCAGGGGGGCTGAGGAAGGGGCGTTCTCTCAGGAGCTTACTAAGCCTTGCCGATTGCTGTCCCTTCTGCTGCCTGTGTGGATCAAGGGGATGCACCTCTGAGAATTGCCCTTCCCCCTGTGGGGTGGTCAACCTTCCTGTCCTCTGCGTACATAGAGACTCTCTCACGCTTCCTCCTCCTTGGAAGGAGCTGGTGGGACTGGTGGGATGAGAGGGGGCTGTTGTGTACAGTGGTACCTCGGGTTACATACGCTTCAGGTTAAATACGCTTCAGGTTACAGACTCCGCTAACCCAGAAATATTACCTCAGGTTAAGAACTTTGCTTCAGGATGAGAACAGAAATTGTGCAGTAGCAGCAGGACGCCCCATTACCACTGTATTGAAGTTCTCACCCTGGCCACCAGGGGTATCATGCACAGTGGTACCTCAGGTTAAGTACTTAATTCGTTCTGGAGGTCCGTTCTTAACCTGAAATGGTTCTTAACCTGAAGCACCACTTTAGCTAATGGGGCCTCCTGCTGCCGCCGCGCCGCCGGAGCCCGATTTCTGTTCTCGTCCTGAAGCAAAATTCTTAACCTGAGATACTATTTCTGGGTGAGCGGAGTCTGTAACCTGAAGCATATGTAACCCGAGGTACCACTGTATATAGTTTTCACCCAGGTCCACATCAGTTAATTAAGGCAGGAAACCCTGAGTTGTTGTTGTTACAGTGTTGACAGCCAGCTGCCTATAAAATCAGGCCGGCTGGGTGTTTGCTGTTGTGTTCAGTTCCAGCTTATTTATAAATAACTACTTGGAGAAATCTCTGTGTCGTCTACTATGTCCACCCACTATTTAATACTGGTGACGAAGGTAGGATCAGATGGACATCAGAGCACAGCCAGATTCGAACACTCACTGAGTGGAATAACTGAGCTGAAACACGGAGCGAAATCACTGAACAAAAAGGCATGGGCAGGGAATCAACAAGTACCTGCCTCTCCCTTTCCCCATCACTAGCTGCTGATTCTCTTCCCCTTGGCAACAGGCCCCCACAATTTGAGATCCCTGAATTGCAATGAGTTGGACTAGATGAAGCTTCTTCTACAGTTCTATGATTCTATGATTCTAACCCACTGGGGATCATCCTCTCCCCATTCTGCATTTACACATACACACACACACCTTGTTCCTCTTCCTCCTGGTTCTGCCAGCCACTGGTCTGGCATGCAGTACTTTCAAGGGTTCAAAGCATGTGTTGCCTAGCTGCCAAGAATCCCGTAAGGTAAGCCAATGTTTTTTGGTTTTTTTAAAAGGAGCAAACACAGCCATGACAAAAAAAAGATGATTTTTAAAAGAGACAGCTGTACAGATGTCCAAAGTGTTCCTCAGTGAGTGCCTAACAAATTTAAACTTCTCCCAGCACCATCCTCTTTTCTATGCATGTACAAAGCTTTTCCTGTCTAGTGTGGAACTGGAAGCTTTTCTAACAATGCTACCTTGGAGGTCCTGGCTCTCAGCAACCTACCAAGCAACCTAAAATTGTCCTCCAGGACCTCAAAGCCACATATCCCCACGTCCTTGGTGTTCACATGCACCAGGAGTGCCGACCAGCACTATCTACCAGGCTGTGTGCCATTCTAAGACTTCATGGGTGTTGAACGCTGCAAGGAGCTTCAAAGTGCTTCTGCTATTTTTATTGCGTGCAGAATCAATAGCATCACACGGACTCTCCAGCCTGCTGCGTTTGCCTGGAGTGAACTTCTTCACCAGGCTGAACAAAAAAGGAACAATTGGTGTTTCTCGAAATGGTATATTGTTTAGGTGCAGCTGGCAATGTTAACTGTTATTATTATCCGCCCTTGCTTTCCAATTGAGGATTGTTCATTCTCTCCCCTTGCAAAGTGCAAGGCTAGGCTAGGACAAATCTGTCTATTGGAAGAGGATGTTTTGCTCAAGCAAGCATCCCACTGGGTCCCTCTCAGCATCTTTCCTTATGGGCAAATGGCCTGTTACATTGCACTTGCAGACCTGATGCCCCGTGGCACCTTTTCCTGCTGGAGGAAAGGTGTTTTGAAAGGGGAAGGGGGGACCTAACCAGGGCTGGATGTAGGTTTGATGAGGCCCTAAGCTATTGAAGGTAATGGGGCCCTTTATATGTCCAGCTGTCCTTTGTCAACAACAAATTGTCGCTGTTTTTTGTGTGTTGAATATATGCTACATGGTAATTTATGGACCTAATAGGTACCTAAAGCCATTTGCACATGTTGCCATGCAACTAGTCCATGTAGAATGTAGGTGCCCTATATATAGAAATGAGCAAACCAGTGATATTTTAGGAAGCAGGTCAGCAGGCGGGGCCCATTACTTACATCATAGGAGCCTACCCAACACAAAAAACTGTTGCTGTATGTAGGTTTTATTTTATTTTATTTTATTTTTATCTTATATTTTGGAAATGTACATCCAGTTTTGTTTTCCTTTAAATTTTTTTGGAGGCCCCCAAGAGAGTGGGGCCCTAAGCTATAGCTTGTTTAGCTTATACGTAAATCCAGCACTTAACCCTTCCCTTGCCATCCTGTTTCATCTGATTTCCAAAGTGGTTTAACCATTTGGAAGGGTTCTGGAATTCTGGATATTGTAGCTCTGGGAGCGGAATAGGTGGTCTTCTAGCAACTCTCGGGACCCTTAACAAGCTACGGCACCCAGAGTTCTTTGGTGGAAGCCATGGCTGTTTAAGGTGGCATCATGGAGCTTTCAATGTAGGGTGTTGTCAGAGGCTCAGGAGCAGAAGCACAGGGGAGAGAGCAAATAGAGAGCGGAGGAGAGGAATCCGAGGGGAGCGTAGGGGAATATGACAGTGACCCGAGAGATTCCATGAGCTTCTCCAGCGAATCAGAAGATTCCCAGAAGGGGGCGCCTATGGTAAGGACAAGGGGGGTCCCAGGGGGGACGCACCAGAAGCAAGGGGCCAGCGGGGACTCCCAAGGGAGCAGCGGAGGATCAGGACCAGCTCCCCCACCAGAGCGCAGTGGGGGGGAAGAGTCACATGAGTCAGGACCAGCCTTTCCTCCAGCGGGGAGAGAAGATGAGTCAGGGATGACCACGCCCCCATCGGAAAGTGGGGAAACGGAGGGAAGGTCAGGTCCAGCTAGCCTCCCAGAAGGAAGGAGCAGTGACACAAGTGTAACGGTCAGAAGGAAAGTGGGAGGCTGCGCGCGCGCCAAGTTCAAATGTGCAGGAGCGCGGGACAGCAGAAAACCCGGATTGGGAGCCAGGTCCTAAAGCCCGAAGGAGGGAGGGGGAAGAGTCAGGGGACTCAGCGTCAGAGGAGTCTAGGAAGGGTGAGACCCCGACTAGCAGGCGGACCCAGAGAAGGAAGGAACAGAGGAAGAGGTGGAGTAAGGCTAGAATCTTAAACTGGTGTCAGGGGGGAGGAGATTCAGATGGAGCTTCGGCGGTCTAAAGTTACAGACGTAGCGTTGCACGCTGCGCGTGTGGAAGTGAAACTGAACTTCAATAAAGACTTTTATACTAAAGAACGAAGCAGCGTTGGTCTTGTGTGAGCTGGGACCTTGGGCAGCGCTGACAGGTGTGAATGTGGCCAATGTTTTTATTTAAAAGCAGCAGCAGCAACAACAAACAACACCTGGTCAGGCTCAACCCCCTCACTCTATTCTCCAGGAATCATCTCTAAACACCCATCCACCTCCACTTCTCATAAGTAAATATTTCTAAATTACTGCAATCTATCTACTGAATCATAGAACTGTAGAGTTGGGAGGGACTGTGAGGGTCATCTAGTCCAGCGCCCCCTGAAATGCAGGAATCTTTCACCCAACAGGGGGCTCGAATCCTTAACCCTGAGATTAATAATCTCATGCAGCAGGGGGGCATCTTGTCCTTTGCTTCAGACAGTGAAGTGTCTTGGCTCAGCCTTGATAATTGAGAACAAAATATCCAAGTCAGTGGAAATGAGTTGATCTGTAAATTATAGCACAAAGGAATGGCTAGGTGAGCTTACCCTGTCCAGATAGTTCTCGGGTCAGGAGGAACAAACTAACCATATACACAAGGTGAGCTCACCGAGTAATTGCAATTGACAAAGTAATTGAAGCGAGAATTTCCTGCAGAGGTGAGTGCGAGGGGGGGAGCAGATGTGGGTCTGGAGGCAGAGGAGTGAGCAGAGCACCCTGTCAACTGTCCTTAAATAAAGCTGCCCGTGTTTAAGGGTACCTGAAGTGCCTGGAGTCTGTTTCTAGGAAAGGCAGATCTGCTGGGCTCCCCCACACACCCTGGCTGCTGGAGAGGGACGTCCTCTCATGGCCAAAGTTGCCTCTTTTATTACAAGTGTTCTGTATACTGTGGTTGTTTTTTGTAATGGAATCGAGATTGGGATATGCTGAGACCACCCCTTGGTTTAACACACATGGGCTTGAGCTTGATGCAAGCCAGGAGGACACACACTAATATTTATTAATTGTTATTATTATTATTGCCACCCAGCTGGCTGGGTTGCCCCAGTCACTCTGGGCAACTTCCAACACATATAAAAACACAATGAAACATCAGACATTAAAAACCTCCCGATACAGGGCTGCTTTCAGATGTCTTCTAAAAGTTGTAGAGTTACTTATCTCCTTGACATCTGAGGGGAGGGCATTCAACAGGGAGGGTGCCACTACCGAGAAGGCCCTCTGCCTGGTTCCTTGTAACTTCACTTCTTGCAGTGAGGGAACCGCCAGAAGCAGCTATGGGAAGCCCATTATACTGGTAATGTAAGCCTTTTGCTTGCCATCAGTTGTTTCCCTCTCCATTTTTTCCCCTGCCGGAATTGTGCTGCCATCTGTTGGCCAGAAAAATAAGTGAAGGGCAAGCCAGGTTTAAGATCTGCTAGAACACACACGAACACACAGCCCCAACAGCATTGGATGCATGTTTTGTCTCAACTCTTGTGGAATCTAGTCCAGTACCTGCCAGAACGCAAATGATGTGAAGCAGAAAGGTACTAGCTTCCCTTCCGGCTGGAGCCAGTTGGGTGAGATGCAGTTTGATTTAGGAGTCATTGCCACGCAGCACACAGCTGCTGTTGAGAAACTGGGCTTGGATGATAACAGATCACCACTATCCGGCAATGCGCCACCTCTAAATGACCTTGAAGGCAACCCCAGAGGTACCAAAACTTTCAAATGAGATGCAGATGCCTCGTATATCAAAGCCAGTTGTCAGCTGGCTCACTTAAATGAAAACTGCAGAGATTTATGCTGTGTTAGGCGAGATATTGAAATTGTGTCTACATCTAAAGACACCCACCCATGCCGAGGAATGTGTTGACAACAACTGGTTTTCTTTTTCTTCTCCTCTTCAATCTTATCAACAGTTTTCAGGGAACAATGCCAAGTCATCTGGCTGTCCATCCACAACCCCTCAGCTGCAGAAAATTGATTTGTCCTGGCGTGCTCCAGTTATTTGCCTTACAGACTACACAAGTATACTAGCACACGATTTTGTGAAGCGCCTGCATATTCATATTCTCTCAGCCTTAGTCCTGGTTCTGTAATGAGGACAAAACAGGCCTACCTTACAAGGGTTAGCATATGTGAAAAAACATGCTTTGGGTGCTACGTAAACAGGAATCGCAACTACTGATTGCATCAACCCTTCTATCAGATCAGCTGCAAGTGAATGAGACAAAAGACTGCATTTTGAAGCTCCCTCACTGAAACATTTTGTTTCGGAAAAGCCCACTGGTTCTGCTGAGATTGTGCAGTAGGGCTGTAACTCAGGGATTTACACTACTTTATAGCTACTTTATAGCTTGTACTATATGCCAAGATAGCACTGGTAAAAGGATGTGTATGAAGCAGCTTCAGCAATTTTAGTAAAGAAGAGCTGCAGGAAACTGCTCTTGTTGAATAAAGTTGAACTACAGGAGAAAGTTTTATGGGCGTAATACTTTTTCTTGACCTTGCATCAATAATTACAGACCAGGGCCCTGAGACCAATTTGCAGCATGGTTACATCCCACTGGTTCAATGGGGCTTATCATCTTCTAAGTAGCGTTAGTTGGGCATTAGTGTTTAAAGTCAAAAAACCTTTAATCCTCAAATTGGCCAATTGACATTAAGAGGAGCATTCACAAAATGCACTTAAGTGTCCAAAGTGTTTTTGCATTATCAGGTTCGATAGAAATTTTCTCTAATTTGTCACCTTTTGCTTTTCATTTATGTGTGTTCCATTTACGTACTTCCCAATGACATGTGATGGATAATCCTACTTCCTCCCCATTTCTTTCTGCCTCGTGTGTTGTGTTTTGTTAAGCTGCATGTCTGCAAATAGGGCCATGCCTCTTAATTTTTGAATCGCAAACAATACGATATAGGTGCAGTATAAACAATAAATTACTATAATTGCTGCCAAACAGGAGGAATCAAATATTAGTATTTCAACTTTTAGAACTACAGACTGAGCCTCACATTCCAGCCTTATTTTAAACCTAGTCATCAGTACGACACAGATTCAAGTAAAAGGAAAAAGGAAAAAAAAGATTTGGCCACTTTGATGTTTTCTATGATGTCTTAAATGAAACAGAATAATTAACAGGGCTGCAAAGCTTCAAGAAGCACACCATTTTACTCAATCTTGCTGAAATACAAATTTATTTCACGAAGAGGATAAATTATCAGAGGGTTGCTACCAGTGGCATTTTAATCCCTGATTAATCCATTGTCCCTTTCAGTTTTAGCTTCTTCAAGCTCCACAGACTTGGGAGTTTGCAGAGGCTAATCAAGGCAGTTGCCCACATTTATACAAAATGGACTTACAAACTTAATTTCTGAACATACGAAAGCAAGTGGGTGTTTTGGTTCTTTTGACAAAGATCTCTTATCAAATACAGTACAGAGCAAACATTGCTAAATCCAGAAAGGTTAACTGCTATGGGGGAAGGGAAAAAATGTGGAAAAGGAGGGCTTGGCTAAAATTCTTCTTCAGCGTTTTTGCAGCGCAAGTCCTTCAGCTGCAGCAGCCTCTCCACCGTCTCAGCCACGGTGCGTTCACCATGCACTTTGTTGTCTCTGGTGCGGATGTTCACTGTCCCACTGGCCTTTTCCTTTTCACCAACAACTAAAAGACAGGAAAGAGACAAGCAGGTTACAAAGGAGATCTTGTTACTGTTGACCATTGAAAAGTATGTTGGGGCGGGGAGAGAGAGAGTCAACCAATTATATACAGTGGTACCTCGGGTTACATACACTTCAGGTTACAGACTCTGCTAACCCAGAAATAGTACCTCGGGTTAAGAACTTTGCTTCAGGGTGAGAACAGAAATTGTGCTCCGGCAGCGCGGCAGCAGCAGGAGGCCCCATTAGCTAAAGTGATGCTTGAGGTTAAGAACAGTTTCAGGTTAAGAACGGATCTCCGGAACGAATTAAGTACTTAACCCGAGGTACCACTGTACTACTTAATACTCAAGAACCAAAATGAAGGAATTACATGTGACTCCCCATTTCCGCACGTTTGACCGTGTATTAATTTAAACTGCAAAAAGGCATGAAAAGGGCAAAACATCCCCAAAAGAGCAGGGAAACTGCAAAATGGCAGAGAAACAAATAGCAATCCCAGAAGCCTTTGCAACTGCAATCCCATGAGACTTTGCACTGACCTTTGAGGCCTATGGGGAGTTAAGAGTTTAAGGAAGGAGGTTTGGAGGGAGTAACTGTGGTCGAGTTTGGTGGGTTTTTCCAGAGGTTTAGAGGGCGTTTACAGGCTTTTTAGATGGTGTTCCTCACTATAAGCAGTTTCATGTATGCGCACGGTACCCAGGAACGTGAACCCCTCCGTAAGTGGTGAGACGCCTGTATGCTACTCTGCTAAGTATTAATAACTCAGAACATCTGCAGCATCATTTAGTGCTTTGGGCAACAGAATAAACTGGGAAGGATTCAGAGAAGAATCAAACAGCAGTGTAACAGGACAATCCATACAATAAAAGGAACTCGATATGTTTGTATAGCCTGAAAGAATAGAGTTCAAGAAATAAGTATGTTGATGATGGTCACATATTTTTAAAAAAGATATTAGAAAGCTGCTACTGAATTGATTTACGCTAAACCTCACTAACTACCAACAGAAGTCCTGCAATGGAACAATTTGTGAAGATGACAGAAAACTTTCTTGGGCACTTTCCAAGGACAGCTGGACGAGTGTATAATCAGAGATATTCTGGGATGTTGCATTTTGGAGGCTGCTGAACAAACGCTCCAACTATTTCTGCACTCTTTTGGCTCCTCTGAATTTCTGTCACGGTGGCTACTATGTAGCTCACAGTTGCACTTAAGATGTAAAACAATAATAATAATAAAAAGCATACAGAGACACTGCAACTGCAGGAAGGACACAAATTTAATAGTGGGAGAACAAGTGACTTATACCCAATTGCATTTGAAGACAAGAATGTGCACTAATGCAAAAGATGTGCAGATCATGTCAAATATGAGTGGCAAGTCTATGCTCCCTTTCTCCTTTTAAATTTAAGTAAGGGGCAACAGGAGGGAAGATGATCAGACCCCCGTTACTGGGATGTGATAAGTAGTGAATGTTGCATGCATGCACCAAGCATATTTGCTGCATTTCCCCCCTGCTTTTTACACCGAGAACAAAACGTGCCCTAGAATTCACTGACCATTTTACAACACTGATAAAGAAGCAGAACAAATTACCGAGTAGTAAGACAGATGTTTCTGAGCCACTCTGCTACAAAAGAAGACTTGGGCCAATTTACTTGATTCTTAACAGGAAAGAGTGCCAAAAATTTCCCCAAGAGGTGGCTATAAATCTGACATAAATCAGAATGGAGGCAGCACTAGCTGTGGCTAACGAGGCAGCACAGGCAAGCTCCAAAGGGAATACTTCTCTTGCTGTCTACTTGCAAAGGCAGCAAACTTTACAAGCTAACAATTATATAACTGCCCCGTGCTAGTAACCTCTGAAGAACATTGTCCCAATGGAGTCCTACCACATACAAAAAGGTGATGTTTTTACCCAAAATGAAGTTGTACTGTGCAAGCTGAGCATTTCTTATCTTCTTGTTCAGGGTGCAACCAGCGTCCACATCAACGTCTGCCATTAAGCCAACATCATGGAACTGCTGCTTCACCTTGGAGACAACAGCAAGAGAAAAGTATTTAGGTTATGGGTAGGCTAAATTTTTGGAGAAGTAGGTCTAGCCTTTATCTATCTATCTATCTATCTATCTATCTATCTATCTATCTATCTATCTAAATAAATAAGGTACCAAGTACACTGAGGCAGCTTACAAATTACAAAATGTTTTTTAAAAAACCAACCCCAGTCGATAAATATCCATAAAACATAATTAAAAACACTGGGAAAATTTGAGCAGCAACAAAAATATATATGCCAAGTGTTCTTCCATCAGGAGAAAGCTTAAGAAGCAACAGAGTTTACAATGGAATGTATATAAGTTAGGCACTATAAATCAGTGCATTTGGGGCACACACACACACACACACAGTGGTACCTCTGTTTAAGAACAGTCCTGTTTACTAACGATTCGGTTTACAAACTCTGCAAAACCGGAAGTAGTGTCCCGGTTTGAGAACTTTACCTCGGTCTAAGAATGGAATCCGAATGGTGGAAGGGCACCAGCAGCAGGAGGCCACATTAGGGAAAGAGCATCTCAGTTTAAGAACGGCTTCAGTTTAAGAACAGACTTCCGGAACAGATTAAGTTCTTAAACCGAGGTACCACTAGATCTTAAAGATGGTGACATATTTATAACAAGTGTAGAAATATTTTTAGGAACAGGAAAGTAGGCTTTGCTTAGGGCTCAGGCACATTTACACACACTCACAAACACAGGAATCCCACACCTGCACACGGCTTCCCACAATATATACATTACATGTACATATGACAAAAGATAGGCAAGGGAATGGCATTCCTGTATGCTGTAATGGTGATATTTATTTTTTAGTTGCTGGGTCGTTAATAGCATTTCATAAAATGCAATTGTTTTACTGGCGATTTGTTAATTATATTATGTGATTTATGCTGTACTTGTGATGCTCTATTAAGCCGTTGTTGTTTATTGTTTGTAAGGCATTTGGGGATTCATCTGAATGGAAAGCAGCATAGAAATACAACAAACCAAGCTGATCAACACCTATCGTCTGCACAAAAATGCTTCCATCAGAAGAAAAAGAGTTAAGACTCCAACTGCGCATGCACAAACCACGGAACTTGTCCAGAATGTGTAGAATTGCCTTCCAAACAGCCCAGTGTGAAAACATCAAGCAATGGCAGGTGCTTTAGCTCATAGGACTTGACTGGAAATCTGGAACTAGAGAAATTAAGCCCCTACCTTTTGGGCATATTCATCAAGTGTTGGTCCAACTGGCACCACCATCACCTGCTGAGGAGATAACCAGAGCGGCCTTGTGCAAGGAAAGTAAGGGGATTAACAGAAGACATCATTATATCACTTGGAAGACAACACTGCACTCAGAACAGCAAACAATGTTATGCTTAAAGGGCTGACGGTACCAGCTAACTTGCTTCCGCAATCCTGTCGCTTAACGAGAGTTCATTGGAAAATGACCATGAAGCACCTAAATTACACTGTTACAGGAAATGTCCTAATTCAGACCAGACCAGATCCTTGTTTCATACCCTAGTAAGCCTAAATTGAAATGGGATTCCTAGTTTTGACATGACAAGAAATCGTGATTTCAAAAATCATGAAAAAAGTGCCAAAACCTATGCAGAGGAAGTCTGTGGGCCAAGTACTCATTCTTGGCTTAATGAATTTAATTGTTATACTTGAATCAAGCCTTTGAGTGCAGTAAACCCGCAATGTATGAAGGAGTTACATTCTCGAGATTGCGGTTAAGCAAAAACTGTGTGTAGTCAAAACCCATTGGGTTCCATGATGTGTGCTATTGCCAAAGTCCTTTTTCCTGGAACACCAGTCTTTTTTTTAATTCCACACGTGTAAAGCTGAATGCGCACAAGTTAAACGTGCATAAGTTACAGGCTTACTGTATTTCTCACAGAAGTTACAATTTTAATAACCTTTCCTAAGCTCTTTGGGGTGACAAACTCAGCAATTCTTCTGTCGTGCCTTTTCGTTGAGACAAACTTCTTTCTTTACAGAACGCATATCCACAGACACTTTTCTCAATCCATTTCCCCAAGGACTTGCTTATTTTTCCTTTACTCTCTCTCCCACTCTTCCCATGGTGCCCACACCTAGCAGAAGCACTTGTGAGAGATATAAGCAAGGGAATATGCAATGTGGGGGCAGGAGTGCGCATGCAAGCAAACATCCTTGTGCATGCTTCCCTTCCCAAAGTTTCTGGCTTTCAGAGAGTTCCTCACACATTCACTTGAACATGACTAGTATCCTCCACACCATCAGGAAACCAGGGAAGGTTGGAAACCAGGTCTGCAGCGGTGGCGGGCTTGTATGTAAACCCCTGGTCTCCTGTTCACATGCTCAGGCAAAATATTGAAAACTCTTATAGGATTTCACAGAGCTGGCCAAATGCACTATCCAATGAAGATTTTAAAAAATACAACGACCAGGCAGAACAGAGCCTGGAACAAGCAGAGTTGGTTTGAACTGTGCCTGCTTCACTGGATGTGCTAGAATTGGACAAACTGGGCAAAACCAGAGAGAGAAAGATATATTCAGTACCATTTGCCTCCATAGTTTTCTGTCAGGATAGCAATCATCCTCTCCACAGATCCCAAGATAGCACGGTGGATAATCACTGGCCGTTTCTTGTCAGTGCCATCATGACTAGAAGATAAAAATTGGCTTCCGTCAAGACACAAGCCCTCAGAAAACAGGAAACACTTTGTAGCCAAAGGAAGTACACGGCACACTCACCTCACATAGGTGAGATTGAATCTTATTGGCAGCTGGAAATCCAACTGGATTGTAGCACACTGATGGTACCGGCCAATGGCGTCTTTAATCTGAATGTCAATCTTTTGTGTTATGGGAGGAGTGTGAGGAAATGAGGCAAATGTTAATTGAGTCTTTCGGTTCAGCAACACTTTAAAGCAAATCCCATTTTCTCATCCCACCTTCTTTTAACCATGGACCACTTGGAGGAAGGATCCATGGGCTCACTTTCTCCTAGTCTTTCATGAGCTCCACAGGTTTGTGCCAGGAAGAGCAGCGCGATGCTAAGGTGACCTTGCATCTGCTCTCACCCTCAGCCCCTACCCCATCCCAGTTGGCATGGAAGCATCCTGGTGACCAAATGGGCCATCGGACCAGCTGGCAACTAATGTGAGGTTAGCTTGCAAGGCCACTTTCTGTCCCCCATCACAGCTTGATTCTCAACTTCGTTGATCATTTTTCTAAGTGAACACCTGGCCAATTACAAACTCCTTTTTGCTAAACAAACATAATTAGGCTGGGATGGCTCCCCCTGCCCCAAAGGAAAAATGTATCTGGGCCTAGCCTTATCTCACAGCGTAGTTCACACACTGTAAAGGCTGCCTTCTGTATGGTGAAATGGATGTATACTCTCTACCCTGCAAGGAAGTTCAGCAGAGTAGGAATGAAGCAGGTCCAAGTAGCCTGAAAAATAATTACGTATCATTCTGCTTATACAGCGCAGAGAGAACTGACCCATCCTTAAGCAGCATTTAACTTGCCTGCCTCCCACAAGTATGTACAGACATGTGGGAATTAAGAACTAAATAAACTCTGGTGGACAATTTATCCACCATTGGTGCTTGTGGAATAAGTATCAAAAGTGACCAGATGCTGAAAAGGGAGGCAAGTTTTCAAATTTACTAACCTTTGGCCCATAGAAAGCTCCGTCTCCGGGGTTCAGTTCCCACTTCTCACCAAATTCATTCAGGCTATTTTCAAGTTGCTAACGGAAGAGGATATACAGGTTAGTGGCTTTGCATTGCATAATTCATTTGCTGTTCTCTCTTCCTCACAGCATAGTTTGAACATAAATAGGCATGGAGCATTCGCTACCTTAGTCCCCCCTGACCAGGAAATTAAAACATAAATTGCATTAACACCTGAAGCCTATCGAGTTATCTAGAATATGCTTTAGTTCTTGCAGTCACTTAAACAGGCTTAAAAAAACAGCTCCTGGTTAAGGAGGTATCGGCTACCTTTTCAGCTTGATTCCACACTTCAATGTCTCCAAGGTATTTTTCAGGACGGGTGGAGAGATTGAGTTTGAAGGAGAAGCCGAACACGTCATATACGGCACGCAAGAACTCCAGACAGCTCTTTATCTCCCCTTCAATCTGCACACGGAACAAAAAGAGATGCAGTCAAAGTCCCGGCGTTTTCATGAGGCCATTTCCCGCCCACAACTGCGTGTCATATTGTACCTGCTCCATGGCACAGAAGATGTGAGCGTCGTCCTGCTGGAAGCGCCTCACTCTGGTGAGGCCTGTCAGCGTTCCTGACAGCTCGTTGCGGTGGAGAACGCCAAAGTCAGCCAGTCGCAGTGGCAGCTCCCTCCAGGATCTGGGCCGGTGATCAAACATGAGGCTGGAGGAAACAGGGCACGTGTTGGAAATCAGCTCTGATAAGAGAATGCTTTTCAAAGGCTGCCTTGAACAACAGAGGCCGACAACCTCAGATGCTGCAGATTTAGTTTACATTGTATATTACTCTTGCTTCAAAATATACTCTCCCAAAATATTCTAATGACTCTGCTGACTGCAAAGGGAACCCCAAATGATTGATTGGCACAGCACACTGATCGGATAAAAAGGTAAAGGGACCTCTGACCATTAGGTCCAGTCGTGACCGACTCTGGGGTTGCGGCGCTCATCTCGCTTTATTGGCCGAGGGAGCCGGCATACAGCTTCCGGGTCATGTGGCCAACATGACTAAGCCGCTTCTGGTGAACCAGAGCAGCGCACGGAAGCGCTGTTTACCTTCCTGCCGGAGCGGTACCTATTTATCTACTTGCACTTTGACGTGCTTTCAAACTGCTAGGTTGGCAGGAGCTGGGACCGAGCAATGGGAGCTCACCCTGTCACGGGGATTCGAACCGCTAACCTTCTGATCGGCAAGTCCTAGGCTCTGTGGTTTAACCCGCAGTGCCACCCGTGTCCCTAACTGACCAGATAGACAAAGGCAAAATACAATCACCGACTGATTACTCTGAACATTTTGAAACACAAGCCACAACTAGTCCTTTTTAGCTCAAGGGGGTTCAAATGGAAATGGGAAAGAGGTAGAATGCAAAGGAACAGGGCAAAGGGGCTTACGAGGGGGAAAGCAGGAGTCAGAGCCATGGTCTCTGGCATAGGCCTGAGGCACAGAGATTATTATGGAGAAGCAACAGCACTTCCAAGGAAGGTTCAGGTAGGAATCTAGGTAAGTGAAGCTGAAGGAGCAGAAGTGGTGGTAACAGTAGAAGTGATTACAGCAAAATGATCCATGTCATTTTTTTGGCTCTTTGCCATATGAGCACAGAATCTTTTCCTCTACAGCCCAAGGTCACATAGCATAAATGGCACATTTAACTGTGCAAGGATCAGGGTGGATTTGATTTAAATCAAATCAATTTAAACCACGATTTAAATCACTAGTCAGTAAGACTTGATTTTAAATCATTTTCTACAGAAAGACTCAATCTTGCTGGTATCATCTTAATACCTACAACCAGAGGAAGGTTTCATTTTTGGAATTATAATTTTTCACAGTAGTTTTTAGAGTTATATCAAAAATTACTGATTTGATGATACTATTAGAAACACATGGACAGATAATTGTGAAATTATTGTGAGGTTTAATAAGTTAACTGTTTATATTTGGACAACTTTTCTGCTGTACATTATAGGAAGGAGAAAAATAATCATTTCCTTAATAACAATTTATTTAACTAAAACAATAACATTATAGCATATGTATCCATGTCTGTTAAATGATGTGGTTAAACAATTATTATTTTTTAAAAACAAACAAACTTTAGATTGAGTTTTAGCAAACATGAAAAACTTAAAACAAATCCTTATTTCCTGATGAATAGCCTTTGGACTATAATATAACTTTAATAGAAAACTATCTTTAGAAAGATTTTTTCCTCCAAAAGCATTTTATTTTAAAAATCCAGCATAAATTTTAAAAGGAAAGGAAAACAAAATTTAAAAATCTGATTTATTTTTTTAAAATCTGCTTTTTATTAATTAATTTTTTTAAAAAAAAAATATTGTTTATTTTTATCCACCCTTGCAAGGGTGTTTTGACGGCAGCCAAGCACCACACAAGAGTTTACTAGGAAGGGGAAAGAAAGTGAAGTAATCTCAAAGCAGCCCCCGACTAAGCCAGTACCAATGTCCAGGGCAGTTCATCGGCTTCAGAGCAAAGATCTCTTTTTCCACCTCAAAGGAAAACATGTTGTCACTGTAATGCTGCCAGTGCCCTGAAGTCACCCAGAGCTTGCTGTTGTAGACGTTTGGTGTCACAACTTCCTGGAATCCTCGCTTTCGGTATTCACTCTGGAAAAAAGAAAAGAGTTAAAAATCAGAAACAGCTAAGAGGAGGCAGACTGAGAAAGTCCGGCTGGTGATTCAAACGCCTACAGAGATGTCAAATCTATGTCAAAATTGAGCAAAGCACTCTTCATGGCAGATCAACAAACTAGGCCTATTAGCCTGCTCCCCCCCCCCAACTTTAATAATAATAATAATAATAATAATAATAATAATAATAATAATAATGATGATGATGTGCCTTCTGATGCCAGAGGGTCAGCACAACACACATCTATGACTAAAAAGGTAAAGGTAAAGGACCCCTGACAGTTAAGTCCAGTCGCGAACGACTCTGGGGTTGCAGTGCTCATCTTGCTTTACTGGCCGAGGGAGCCAACGTTTGTCCGCAGACAGTTTATCCGGGTCATATGGCCAGCATGACTAAGCTGCTTCTGGCAAAACCAGAGCAGCGCACAGAAACGCCGTTTACCTTTCCACCGGAGCGGTACCTATTTATCTACTTGCACTGGTGTGCTTTCGAACTGCTAGGTTGGCAGGAGCTGGGACTGAGCAACTGGAGCTCAGCCCGTCGCGGGGATTCAAACCACCAACCTTCTGATCGGCAAGCCCAAGAGGCTCGGTGGTTTAGACCACAGCGCCACCTGCGTCCCTACATCTATGCCTACGTAACACCATATCTGAAACAAACATTATGGACCTTGCCAAGGACTGTAACTCATAGCCACCCACTTCTTTTAATGATCAGATCAATGAAATCATGAACTGATAGTCTAGTTGTCAGACGGGCCCCAAAATCAATAGAAATCCATTAAAGCTATGAGTGACTTGTACAGTTAATAATTTGTGAGTAATTCAAGAGACTGATAGGCTGTACTCTGTTTCTGTTGTTATACTTGGCTTTAATACAGGCTTTCACAACTTGTGACCTCAAAGCCAAATGCTGCCGCCAGCTACAAAGTGACCCTGCTAAAGCATGATAAACCTGGGTTGCTGTTGTTGTTTTGTGAAGGCAGCACAAGGGTTAACTTACCGAGCTACTGCCACAGCACTGTACATGTCTAGCAAAAGCTGTGTAGGTCTGCTCTGGAAACGTGGGGCAGGGCAGGCTTACTGGCAAGCAGCACTTATATTATATGGCTCATATGAAACAGACTGCGCATAGGAGCTTTGAAAGCAGTCAATGCAATCTTCTCCTTTGCGTTGCCTCTGTGCAAACGCAAGTCACTGTTCCAAGAGATCACAGGCGGCTGCTGGCAAAGATGAACTGGCCGTGTGTCTCAAACTTACCCGAATAAATGCTATCAGCGTATTATAGATGTATGCTCCTTTTGGTAAGAAAAAACAGCTCCCAGGACTGAGTTCATGGAAGAAAAACAGTTCTTGATCCTGGGGAGAGAAACCAAAAAGCAGTTTGCACCCTGTGCTAAAGTTGTGACGGAGGTCTTTAGGCAACATCAAAATGAACCATCACTTTATAACATCACACAAAAGGAGCCAGGCCTTCAAAACATACATAGCTTCTCTAAGAAAAGGTGAACATTCTCCAGAAGAGGCGGAAAGTAAGTAGGAAGGCGTTTTATTCCACCACAGTGTGAAAAAGAAAAGGAACATTCAGAGAAACTATGATGAAAGGAAAAAAAGTTTAACTGTTTGGTGGCATTTGCCTTTGGATGCTTAATTTTTCACCCCATGTTCCATTTGCCTCCACCAGGTTTTAGAGGGGGGTCTTTCACGAGGGAAGGCAGTGAGCTGGCCTTAGTGGAAGGCAGGCAGCTCTCTGTGTGCTAAGAAGGGGGCTCCCCTTTCACAAGGCACAGCAAGGCAGCCAAACTCAGAAAAGCGAAATGCAGGAAGAGAATGGGCTGTCAAAGCAGGGATAGTGGACTCTGCTTCATCAGAGTAGCTGGCCAAGAATGAAATCCTTCTGTTTCTCCATGGTCACTTTGCTGCAATCATGGAGGGAGCAGAACACAGCGGGGGAAGTGAAGTGAGTCGATGCGGGACTGTGGCATAGGGAGAGTGCCATGGGCCCAATTCAAAGGCTTGGGAAGCCACAGCCCAGAAGTCCCCCAAGGCAGCAACCATTTCACGTGGGCGTTTTTTCACGTGGGGGTTCCATGTGCAGCCCCTCTGCACATCGCACAGTGTGCATAAGCGTGTTCTGTCTCTTTCCATCTCCTGCTCTACCTCTTCTGGGTCCAAAAGGGCCCACACGTCAATTGGACGTGCCTAAAATGGTTGCCATCTGTACAGCAAACAAACGCTAAAAGTTAATGCATGCCTACATCTAAACTTTCAGCATCTTAAGTAATAAATGCATACTTTAAAAATATTTTGAAATAATGCCTACAGAATTAAATAGACCATTTATTTTATTACATCTAAACCATTAAGGAGCAATTTTACTCTCCTCCTATGACCAGCTCAAATCCATGCTACCAATGTTAATCTTACCCGCCCAATTTTTCTGTGGTCTCTGTTTTTCGCCTCCTCTTGGAACTTCTCCCATTCTTTCAGCATTTTTGGATCTGGGAATGAAATTCCATAAATTCTCTGCAGGCTTTCCATATCAGACTTCCCTTCCCAATATGTAGAGGAATTCTGGAATCACAGAAACAGTTTAATACCACAAAGCGATGTTGCAGAGCTTATTAACAGCAACTCTAAACTTTACTCAGGAAGGCTTCACTATGTATAAGATCTATGTTTTGAAGCTGCATACTTCTTACATTCTCAGATAATTTAAAGTTTCTTGTGCTTCAGAAAATCAGTGGGAGGGGAAGATGAGGATATTAAAAAGTAATGGAAAGAAATAGTTGCACAATCTAAAGCTGCATCCCAAAAAAGCAGCCCCATCATTTGACAACTATGGCCACAATACACAAAGACAAGAGAATGGACAAAAACCAAAGCAGCAGAAGGGCTTAAAAATCTCACTGAAGTCAGTGGGACTTACAAAGCCTTTACTGCCACATGAAATATGCTAACTTAAATGGGGCCAAAGTATTTTCTTTCAGTCCATTGAGTTCAATAGCTAGCATGAGAATATGGTACCTTAAAAAAAAAACTCTTTAACTTAATAGTATCTAATTTATTTACTTCATAGAATTTATACACTGCTTGAAAAAACCTCAATTTACAAAAACAATTCAGGTAAGTTAAACTGGTATATAGGTTTCTTGTCTTCCTATCTGCAGCGCAGTATAGGAGAATGGGCATGAATTGTAGAGATCTACATTGGCTAAAAACCACTCTAATGAATTAATTCTTCATTAATGAAACTGATTTTTGAGCTGATTTTAAAACCTCAGCACACTCCCAGAAAATCCTATCACTGAGGATTAGCCCTGAGATGTCTACACTCTTACTTTAACGGCACTATAGTTTAATTTCTTACCTTATGTATTTTTAATGCCTTTATTTTACCAGTATGCCTGACATGAGGTCCTCTGCAGAGATCGATCAAAGGGCCACACCTAAAACCACACAAGGATAACAATCAGACTCCCGAATAGTTACACTATAGGAGCTCTGGGTTTGGCTGATTTTTGTATTCTTTTACCTGTATACAGTAGTAGTTGGAGTGTTGACTTTTTCATTCAAGATCCGACACTTGAACTTATTGTACTTTGAGAAAAACAGAAGAGTGGGAGTTAATTCTATGCCACTGTTAAGATCCAAACTGCATCTCCACATACGCCTGTAATATACTGCCAAATCATACAAAAGGGAACCATAAAAACAAAAAGTTATTCTACGGACATCTAAGAATTTTATTTCTCCGCCTCATGAAGTCAAACCATCTTAAAAGATGTCTCAATGAAAATATGGGTTGCTCTACAACTGCATGATCCAATATTCAGCAAATCGTCAGCCTTAGTTGAAATCTCCATTCTGTCTGACCTTAACAGAAATGGAAGCCAGGACTCTGCAGAACCTCACGAGCTAATAGTTGCACATAATTCCCAGCCTAGTGATTGCAAGATTCAGAATACAATGAGCCAAAAAACTGTTCTTTGAAGTTACCTATATGTTCATACCATAGGACTTACACAAACCAATACTGGACTGTGAGATTAGTAAACTAGTGAGAAGCAGAGAAGTTCAAGGGAGAATGATTAGGATTCTGAGATTTCTGTAGCATATTTCCATCTCAAATCTTTGTAATAATCTAGTAAAAACAGTATATGTTTCAAAGCATTATCCCAACTGAACCATTCAATACTGCAATAAGCAGTTGATTTGAAAAGAGTACCCACAGCACAATGGAAGGGGGTGTATTTGGCAATAGCTTAGTGAAAAAAAGAAACTTCTACCTAAGATTGATGAAACGGAATCTGCATTCAAATAACCAGATAAAAAATTGCAAAAGAACACACAGTTAACGATGTTGTGGACGTGATAGTTACAGACGACATGAACCATATGCTCTGAAATCTTACCTTAAACATTTCAAGCAAGGTTTCCTTCTTAATTTCCAGTCGCTCAAAGGGTTGCTTCTCTTTCATAATTTTCTTGCATAATGCTTCTAGACCAGGAAAGTCATTGCTAGAGACACCCCTAGAGTAGACAAATATTTTATTTTTTTTAATAAAGATGTGCAGGTTGTTTTCTTGAGCTCTATCCCTTTCTTACATTCCAACGTGTTACATCACAAAAACACAATTTGCCATACCAAGAAGGCTAATCTCTGCTTGAGTTTGTAATCCTTGTCAGAATACATACTTTTTAATGGATCAGTTTTTGTTACAATTGACTATTGATTTGCGAGTAGGGACCACTCCCACTACTGAAACTTACATTGGCCAGAGTTCTTGGCGTGCTTTTTCCTTGGTATACCAAGAAGGCTGGCCTCTAGGCAAGCAGGAACCAGAAAGTCAGAGAATGTACACTACCAGTCATTCCAACATCATCATGAAGGAAAACAGCAAACAATTTAAATTCACTGACTTATTCAATCCATGTTCCAGGGGGATTTGTGTTTTCTTTCATCTAGGCTAGGCTACAATATAGAACAATCCAGACACTTTCACTTTAACAAGAGCAAAAACTTACCCATCTTCAAGGAACATGTCATAATAAAACCCATTCTCTATCGGCGGGCCATAACACAAGCAGCCACCATATACTTTTTCCATGGCTTCACCCATTATATGGGCACTTGAGTGCCAATACACCTAGCAAGAGGGGAAGAAAGAGAGGGAGCTCAGACTCCTGGGCTGCCATCATCTAACATCTTCCTTTTCCACAGTAGTCCAAGAGTTACAATGCGTAAACATTTAAATCTTCCACTCCCCTTTTTGTAGTAAAGGGACCCCTGACCATTAGGTCCAGTCGTGGACGACTCTGGGATTGCGGCGCTCATCTCGCTTTATTGGCCGAGGGAACCGGTGTACAGCTTCCGGGTCATGTGGCCAGCATGACTAAGCCGCTTCTGGAGAACCAGAGCAGCGCATGGAAACGCCGTTTATCTTCCCGTCGGAGCGGCACCTATTTAGCTACTTGCACTTTGATGTGCTTTCAAACTGCTAGGTTGGCAGCAATGGGAGCTCACCCTGTCGTGGGGATTCGAACTGCCGACCTTCTGATCGGCTAGTCCTAGGCTCTGTTGTTTAACCCACAGCGCCACCCGCATCCCTCCCTTTTTGTATTACTTGGCATAATTAATTCTTCCAAAACACTAAACTCTGTGCTAATCTCTATCTTAATAAAGAGCGATTTCCCAATTTTAAAAAATGTTTGAAGATTATTGAAAGAAGCATCCAACGCTAGTCATATTGAATAGACTCATTAAACTCAAGTGATGTAAATTTTACTCCATTGATTTCAATACATCTGCTCTGAGCTATCACCCTAATATCATTCATTTTATATCCCATCTTTTCTCCAAAGAGCTCAAGATGGAACTCTTTGTTCTCCACTTCCTCATTTAATCACTACAACAACCTTGTAAGGTAGATTAGGCTCAGAGACAGTGCGTGGCCCAAAGTCACCCAGCAAGCTTCATGGCTGAGTGGGGACTGGTCTCCACGGTCAAAGTCCAACACTAGCCACTAGGAACTGAACAGCAGGTGATGACAGGGCTCAGTGAAAGATTTAGAAAATGGGCAGTTCATAAATAGTAGATAACCTACCGCTTTTGCTTCATCCTCATCAAACTTTAGCAGTTCCAAGGAGCAGTCTGCCTCCAAAGGACGATCTAGATCCCAAACCATTTTGTTCACTCGAGCAATAACAGTGTTGTCGGCCAAACCTTGACTAAAAAGGTAAAATAGTTATAATAAGCTGTTTGTATACAGCAAGCAACAACAGATATACTTAAATAGCACATGAGTTACAAGTGATCACTTCTCCGAATGTGCACTCCCATAAGCAATGAACCAATTTCCTAATCCTACCAGGGCTATTCAAATATTAATTTTCAAGATATAAAAACCTGCTATCAGAGTCTGTGTGTTTAGTGGATCAAGCTCTTTTGCTCAAGAGAAGATTTTTGTAAGGTATAGAATTTCCTGAGTTTAATTCAAAATTATTATCCAGCGACTAACAATAAGCTTATTCCTATAATAAATCACTTTTGAAAATATTGAATACAATTTTAGAGAAAGAAAGAAGAATAAAAGCAGAGGAGAGGGTGGTTAGCACACTATTAAGGATTAAATACCCAAATAAGAAATGCTGCACTCCAAGAGGGAGCTCACCTGATTCCACAGGCAATTTGGTATGGCGTTGTCTTCCAGGATTCAGCATCAACTTGCTTGCCGTCAGGTAAGGTAACTTTAATGGGTCGGCTTTCTTTAGCAGCTCGTTCTGCCATAAGCGCGTCATGTTCTGCTTTCAGTTTATGATACATTTCTAGTCGCGGGTTGATGTAGTCAGGCAACTGACTCAGCTGCATGCAAAAAGGTGGAGAAAAAGGAATTTTGTGGAAACTAGTTGTCAGGGAACTGCCATCGGAACGAGAGGAGGAGGAGAGGCTCCACGACGATGCTGGAGAGGGGCCAAGCAGGGAGAGAGGCAGGTCTCCTGTTGGGGAAGAAATTCAGCGCGACACCAGGGATGGAGGGGGGCCAATGGGGGAAGCGGAGAGCAGGCTCAGAGACTCTTCACTGGACACCAGCGGAGAGAGCACAGGTCCTCCGCTACCCACGCCCACCCTGCGCAGAAGACTTCCGCGCAGGGAGAGTAGGAGGAGACTGGGCGTCAAACAACTTTTATGTTGGAAAAGGTTGAAGAAACGCCCACTGTCGGATTCTGCCAGTGACTGAGCAGCCACGAAGTGAGGGGCTGTCCAGCCAGGAAAGGTTTAACCAGGCCACCTAGCCAGGAGTGGCGGCAACTTACGCACGAGCAACCCCATAACCATTACACTAGTCTTATTAACTACAGCGGACCCTCGGGTTACATGACCTTCAGGTAACGTAATCTTCGGGTTGCGAACGCAGCAAAACCAAAAGTGGGTTTCAGAAGCTCAGAAGCGGTCCTCCGGTTACGAAATCTTCGGGATACGGCTGGGCATCCAGAACGATCCTGCTCATAACCGGAGGTACCACTGTACTTCAAAGTTCATCTAAAATACCATATTTTTCGTCCCATAGGACGCACCTAGTTTTTTGGGGGGGAAGTAAAGGAAAACAAATTTTCCTTTATTTCCCCCCCAAAACCAGGTCGGGGAATCCAAACCAGGTCGGGGAACAGCGGGATGGCGGCGCTGCGACTCCCCGCTGTCCCCCGAGCTTGTGGGGCTGCGGATGTCTTCCCAAAGCGCTGGGCGCTCTGCTTTCAGCGCACCCCGCGCTCTGGGAAGCAGGCTGCTATCCGCAGCCTAGGGAGTCCTGTGGGAACTCCCGCGGGCTCCCCAGGCTTGCTGATAGCTTCCTGAAGCCTGCATTCGCCCCATAGGACGCACACAGATTTCCCCTTCATTTTTGGAGGGGGAAAAGTGCGTCCTATAGGGCGAAAAATACGGTATTTAATGTACTTCAAAAGTAACCATGCCATTAATAAAGCAGTTGAACAAAACCTTAGTAAGCATACTTTTATTCAGAGTCTCAGAAACCATCCAGAATAGCTCTAAGTCAACATATTATTTTACTATAGCTTGTTATAACAAAATAGAATCTACATATTGAATAGCAGCATACATCTGAATACCAAATATTTCGCAGAGGGGGTTAAAAAGCAAAAACTATTGCCTCCATGCTCTGCCTGAATGCATCCCAGAGTCCAGCCACTGTTGCAAACAAAGTTATGGACTAGGGAGAAATTTGGGTCTGATCGACCCAAGCTGTTTTGATGTTCCTACCCAACCATCTCAAATATAACCATAGCTGGCCAGATCACACATCCCTTCAGGCCTCTGAGCAACCTCCAGCACATCTCAACTAAGCCCCATAATACTTCTATGTTACAGGGAGATGTTTGTATGTATACCTGGATTCACATGTAGATACACTTTTAGAGGTTGAGCCATAAAGACCAAATTATCTACAGGTGCCTTCTGGGAGCACCCTGCCTATGGTACAGAGAGAGGTCTGTTATCAGAAAAGGTTGGTTGACCTTGCTTTTGCATCCCTCTGAACTCAAACTGTGACAAAACCCTGGGGGGGGGAGTTTTAAGGGCACACCCATTCAGAAATAAATTGTAGGGAAAAATCAGGACAACTTACTTCCTAAGAAAATATGCTCCAGGTCAGGGTGTAAACAGTTTAAGTACTGAGGTGGGATGTTGCTGGGCTCTCATCAACCCCAGGAACCACAGTCAACAGTCTGTAGTCAAACAACATCTAGAGGACCACCAGTTGCCCACCATTGTGAAACATGAAGTAGAGGCTTACCTCCAAGCACCCACCATCACCAGTTCCCTCCTTGTTCTTCTTCTTTCCTGGTTCTTTCTTCTTCTCTCCCCCAGCAATGATCTAGAAGAATAAAAGAAAACCACCAAGGCACTTGTTTCAAAAAGTGTCTTCATTAATCCTGCTAGAAAAATCATTATTCTGTTTAGAAATGATAACAACAGAGGAATTTCTGTAACTTTAGTGTAAATACACTCAAGATAATTACAGTTACAGATAGGTAGCCGTGTTGGTCTGCCATAGTCAAAACAAAAAAATTTTTTCCTTCCAGTAGCACCTTAAAGACCAACTAAGTTAGTTCTTGGTATGAGCTTTCGTGTGCATGCACACTTCTTCAGATATCTGAAGAAGTGTGTATCTGAAGAAGTGTGCATGCACACGAAAGCTCATACCAAGAACTAACTTAGTTGGTCTTTAAGGTGCTACTGGAAGGAAAAAAAATTTTTGTTCAGGATAATTAGACATTTTAGCTGCACTGGAATCTCAAATCCATTTCTGTTATTAACAACCCTCTTATTAAGCTGAAAGAAAGTAAGAATAATCATCATCATCATCATCATCATCAACTAACTCCTACTTTGGGGGAGTCAAAATGCTTAGCTACGCAGCTGTCAGGATGGGAGGCTCCCTTTGGCATTGCATTCCTTGGCCTGCAAGCTTCTCTTTGAAGAAAACACAGAAACACAGCCGTTCTTTCCACAGAAAGCACAGGGGATGCCAATGCACAAACTGTTACCCAGGGACCTTGCATTGCCAAACTAGAAAGCGTTGAGGACTACTCACTTGGTGATCCAATTCTGCCAAGTTACAAGCAGGAATCCCAAAACAATTTGTGCCTATGGCCCATTGGCACTCCTGGCTGGTGCACAAACAGGGCACGAGCACTTCCTTGTCTCTAAAAGTTGACAACCACTGTCAGTGTACTGAGGGGGCTTTCAACACAGGCCTGTTGTACTTCAATCCATTTTTATTTCTCTTTCATACTCAGAATTTGGAGCTGCAGATGGATTAATCAAAAGCTGCCACCATGGTGAAGTGTTCTGTATTCACACTTCCTAATAAACTTGGGCAGCAGGAGACCATCTAGGCTGGTATTCTATGCCCAGGAGCAGCGAAGCAACCCAGAAACACCAAGATGGAGGCAGACTTATCCTCAAGCATCTGGTGATCAGTTGAGCATATTGCCTTTGTACATCAAGATGCAGCCTGTGGCTGTTTTTTGACTGATTTCTCAGATCCCCAGATTGCTCTGTAGGAGAGATCTCAGGACAGATCACAAAACTAAAGTAAAACAAGAAAACTGGACATCACAAAAATAAGGATAGTGGCAAGGATTTTAAAAAGAAACTGTCCAGTTTGTTTGAAATTAATGAAAAGCACTTCCTCTCTTTTTTCTTTTTTAAAAAATAGGTATTTAAAAGTCCATAGCAGAGGAAGAGCACCTGCTGTGCCTGAACAATATCCCTGGTTCATTTCCCAGAATTTCCAAGCAGAGCTAGGAATTCCCCTCATTTCAAACTCAGAATTGCTGCCAGCCTGTGTCAACAGTACTAAGCTAGATGAACCAATGGCTCTGTATGAGGCAACTTTTTTTGTTCCTAGATCCCACTTGCTTTAAGGGAAGGGCTGCCCTACTTTGGAGAGGAAACGAAACAGCAACTACCATATGACCCCTCCTATACACAACACTCCGAGTTCCTTGGAGGAATGCCAAGCAGGTTTTGTTTTTTAATAGAGAAAATAATTAAAAGACAAGCACCCAGCATGATTCGGGAAAAAGGGTGGCGTGGCGGCAGCTCTGACTAATGTTGGCCTTCGAACCACAACATCCTCGCTGACATTTGCATGTCGACTTCCCGAGAGTCCACGTAACACTATACTGCCCACGTGTATGGCGCTTCACACATTACAGGCGCGTGTCAGGAGGTCCCTGCGAGGAAAGGCCTTGTATTCCAGCAAGGGATGGGTGCGAGGGATCTAGGGGGGGGGCAAACTATTTCATTTCTACGTATGAAAGGAGGCGACACGCCAAATGTTTCACAGCCAAGAGCGCTGCGTAAAAGTGGCCGTGCGCGCAAGCGGCGTCCTCACGTTACAAACCCAGCCGGGATTCTTCGGAGAAGCTTCTTTGAAAGCGAGAGAAAAAGAGCCCAAGGCGAGGCCTCTTTTTAAGTCTGGAGGCACCGAGGGCGGGTGCTGCCTCCAGCCAGCCTCGCCATGGAGGTTGGGCGCGAAACTGGAGCCCCCTTACCTGTTCATCTGCCGCCGTCTCCATCTTCCTTCCTTCCTTCCTTGCACAGGCTGAGCCGGTTCTTCCCTCCGAAGCGGCGAGGAGCCCAATAGCAGCGGCAGCCAGCGAACTCAACCGGGCTGGCTTCAGTCGCGCAGGCCCCGGCAGCTGATGCAACGCGCCGCAAACGTGCTTCCCAGGCCCGCCCAGGCCGGGGCGCGGGGCGGGGCGGAGCGCGAAGGATGGCGATCCCCGGGAGCGAAAGCGGAAGCTGCTCGCTCGGAGAGGCGAGAGAGCGGGGACGCGGCTTGGTTGTTGTGCGCGCCCGCTCGATCGCTTTCTCAGGGAATCTCATTTCACAAATCGGGGGTCAGGTGGAGTCAGTGCCGGTGCCAGGCTGTTCTTTTTGCGCCAGACACACACAAAATGCATCCCCTTCCCCAAAATTGCTAACTTCAATTTTAAAAACAAAACAAAACTGGTGTGGGTTAGAAAAAATCAAAAGCACTTGAAACTGCTAAATTTATTTTTTTTAATTAAATGCATTTTCACTTTTTAGGTAGATGTTACATAGATTTCCAATCAACTGTACGGTCTTTTTCATACATATGGATATGGTATTAATTACTTCAAAAATGATAAAACTTCAGAATATAAAATAAAAATAAAATATCAGATTTAAAAAGATGTAACAAAAACTAATCTGTATAAAAACGTGCCCTTTCAAAGGTCACTACTGCGCCCCTCTGAAGTCTTTCACACTGATCCAATGATAGCACAGGCCCTGCATAGAGTGGCTGGTTCCTAATGTGCTCCACTTTTTGCCATGTATTTTATCTGGTATGAAAGTCGCTGGCAAGTCAGAATTTGTGTCTGGTCTGTCTGCAGCTAGAATGATTAGCAGATAGGTGTGATTTTTTTTTAAAAAAAACTTACTTAAATCAAGGACAGCAAAAACCTGTGGCTCTCTGAATGCTATTGGACTGCAGCTGTCATGAGCCCCAGCCAGTACAGTCGTACCTCGGGTTACATACGCTTCAGGTTACAGACTCCGCTAACCCAGAAATATTACCTCGGGTTAAGAACTTTGCTTCAGGATGAGAACAGAAATCGTGCTCCGGTGGTGCAGCGGAAGCAGGAGGCCCCATTACCTAAAGTGGTGCTTCAGGTTAAGAACAGTTTCAGGTAAATAACGGACCTCCATAACGAATTAAGTACTTAACCTGAGGTACCACTGTATTTCTTTAATATTTCTTTAATATTTTATACACACACACAGACTATATATATATATATATATATATATATATATATATATATATATATATGCTGGCTGGGGCTCATGGCAGCTGCAGTCCAATATATATACTGCTGTATCATTCACAGTGGTTTGCAACAATTTGAAACCATAAAAAGCAAGATAATGTTTATTTATTTTATTAAATTTCTATACCGCCCTTCATCCAAGGATCACAGGGTGATTTACAATATAAAAACACAAGCATACATACCATATTAACAAACAACATACTGAAAAAAGCACAATACGAAACACTACAATTCTATCAGACACTTATACTTCCCTGTTTTAAGTAATTAGCTGTACTAGCTAATCATAAACACTTCAATTAAGTCTTAGTTCTTCATTAATTAAATCCAGTTTATAGTATTTAAAGCAAAGTCTATACACTATGCTATCTATAAAAAGAAACTTTTCAAAATAGTTCATTATAACTCATTGTATGAGTTTCTTGTTAAATAAATTAATTTTGCAGATTTAATAAAAGAAATAAATCATGGAAAATTAAAAAGAAACTATGTGTGCAAAGACAGGCTCTGGTGGATTGAGCGGAACAAACCAATATTGGGCCCCATAGTTTGGAAGGTGGTTTCTGCACATGTTGTAGAGGGAACTGGGGGGCAGGTGAGGCTTGTCAACCTGGGAAGGAAAACTCTGATCCTGAACCTCCGCGGTTCTTATTTTTGGGTGTAGAAAAGGTTAAGGAGTAATCCCTACACAAATCCAGAGTGAAGTCCCTAAAACAGCTGGATGGTGCAGCCAAGCTGGTGCCAAACATAATGCTCTGCTTTCCTTTGGACCACATCAGGGAGGCTGAAAGTGGTGGGTCTTGTCATCTGGGCAGCCCAGAACCACCATGTCCTGGGAGATCACTTAAGTCCTGCTAACACAGCAGTTAGACATCATCCTCAGAGGTGCACTCTATTGTGTCTCGAGGCAGACGGATGATAACAGCCGCAGCGGCAATAATAATAATAATAATAATAGGATTCTAGCCTTGATTTTTCCTTTTGGGTATGTGGGGACGCGGGTGGTGCTGTGGGTCAAACCACAGAGCCTAGGGCTTGCTGATCAGAAGGTCAGCAGTTCGAATCCCCGCAACAGGGTGAGCTCCCGTTGCTTAGTCCCTGCTCCTGCCAACCTAGCAGTTCAAAAGCACGTCAAAGTGCAAGTAGATAATTAGGTACCGCTCCGGCGGGAAGGTAAACGGCATTTCTGTGCGCTGCTCTGGTTTCGCCAGAAGCGGCTTAGTCATGCTGGCCACATGACCCAGAAGCTGTACACCAGCTCCTTTGGCCAATAAAGCGAGATGAGTGTGCAACCCCAGAGTCCGCGACTGGACCTAACGGTCAGGGGTCCCTATACCTTTACCTATGTGAGTGATTTTCTTTTTTTCTGATGGAGAAACCAAAGTGTCTAATATATTCAAAGTTGTCTCTCTGTATATGTTGTATGAACTGGTGCCTGACTTTGCTTTTGTTTTTTTATTCCTTCCTCCCCACCCTTTTCCCTTGGGTGTCATGTCATTTAGATTGTTAACAATGAGGGCAGGACTTATCTTACTATTGATCTTGTAAGTCACCCTGGGAGCCTTTTTTATTGAAGAGGTGAGTAAAAGTGCTTGAAATAAATAATAAGATTTTCCACTGTTCAGTTCAAGCATGATGATTCACAAATGTACGTTAGCAAGTTAACATATGAAGATATGTGAAAAAGAAGCTAATTTTTGTCGGATTCTCACCATTTTGTTTATAAAAAATATATCACTTTGTATGATACAATACTAGAACCATAGATGAGATTCTAAAACTAGAAAATATTTAGTGAAAAACAAACAAACAGGAAACAAAGTTATTTAAAGGAGAAATGAGAAACTCTGCAACAACTGGTAGATTCTGGAAAGGTGTACATTATTAACATTATGTAATAAATATAGCCAGGAGAGGGCAGTAAAGTCACACATTTCAGAATATAATCCTTTGTGACCTTGATTCTGTTTGGATTCATTTAACCTTTTTCCATTATGATTTTTTTGTTGCTGTTCTGTTTTGCAATCCTGGAAATTCACGTGAAACTATTTCTTGGTACGGATCCAATACAAAGTGGCATTGTAGGCCAACCAGAGCCAAGTCCAGAGAGCGTTGGGCAAAATTCATTCTTGATAGGTCCCCAACCTTGTTGGAGAGCCTTAGCAAGCTTTTTGCTACTGCTCACAGCCAGTGACATTATTCTGTAGCTAAGGGCTGCCATTTAAATTTCCCACAATGCCTCACAAAGGCCATACACCAGGGCATTGTGGGAAATTAAAAAGCAGCTAAACTCAGTTGCTTGGTGCTGCTCAGAGCACTGCAGTGCATGGGGGGGTGGGGAGGAATTAAAAAGGACCCAGCGTGGGGTGGCTCTTCCAAGATGCTAAAGCCCTGGGTTTGAATCCCCACTCATCCATGAAGCTCACTGAGTGACCTTGGGCCAGTTACTTCCCCTCAGCCGAACCTACCTTACAATATTGTTGTGGGGATTAAATGAGGAGGGAGAGAGCCATGAGAACCTTGAACTCCTTGAAGACGGTGGGATATAAATGCAACAAATAAATAAAAACAAATAACACAAGTTTGGAAAACCTCTGCCAATCAGGTTTGTTAAAGGCAAACTAGATGTGGCATTCATTTTGTGATCGCAATTAAAATGGCACTTTAAAAATGTAAATAGCAGCTATGGGGCAGCCTGAGCATGTTTGGGACCATGTGGGGTAAAAGGAGGGGGTTAACACTTTCTCCTCCATTGCGGTACCAGTGAGAATCATCCCCGCTTTAGCAGTTTATTTGCATATGGAGGGAAACTTCATACATTCTAATGCATTCTGGATCTGCCCATAACATGCAGTCTAATCCTAGGTATGTTTGCTCAGAAGCAAGTCCCACAGAGTTCACTTTCTCCCAGGAAAATGTGCTTCGGATCGCAGCCCTCCTGGTTTCATTGATTCCCTTTATAATTTGACCACAAAATATCATCAATGTGTACAAAAACAAAAAAGGAACAGAAAAAAAACCCTGTGAATGTAGTGTGAATTGATTCTGCTTAGTAACATGGGACAAAAATGGATTCTGTTTATTAGTTTATCATACAAAAGTCCATCTGTGCCAGTTTCTATGCATGGCTTTGGTATTTACACTGTCTGCCCTGTGAGTGGCACCCAGGGGGCGGGAACGAGCACCGTTTGTCTTGTAGAAACCACAGCTGCCAAGCACAGAAAGGACAGTGATTTTTGTACAGGTGAAATGTCTTGGGTCAAATCCTAAGTGGGTGCAGACTGGTGTAAATATTGAGCTGTATCCATTTCCATCAAGTCTTGTGTTAAATTTACTTTAAAATTGTGGTTGGAAAGACTGGCTGGAATTAGAATGTTATTGAGTTCACATTCTTCTTAAAACAGGCAGTAAAGAAAGTAGCCAGGAAAATACAATCCAAGGAAATAACAGTGTGAAAAATGGAAGCTGGTGAGCCAGACTAATGCAGGAGCTTGAAATGGGGGTGTATGAGACCTTCTACAAATGGGTTAAGACGTCACTATTAAAATCAGTATGATGTATCTAGCTTTGAAGGCCCTTGAGTATATGCCATCTTCTTTTGAACCCAAGTTATGCCTAAGCCATCCCAGGAAAACCACTTCTTCTAGCTAGGACATAAAGTGGGTTTTAATGTTTTCAATTAACATTTTATTCTGTGGAGCGAAGAGTGAGACCTCATCAGGAAATTCGTAAGTGAAGTTTCTTGATCTCAAACTGGCTTTTCAAACCCAAGAACTAGCTGGGAATCTTGCAAGACTTCTTATACCATGGCCTGCGTCTACCTAGTGTTATAAAAGTTTAACCGGAAACTTGTATTTCCTTTGGTTTTGAAGCATTAAAAAGTAGTCTAGCTAGATTTCTGGAAAGGGGGCTCTGGAAAATACATCAAGGACTTACTTCTGAGTAAACATGCCTAGGATTAGTTTGCCTGTTATAGGCAGATCCAGTACGCATTAGAAACATGGTTTCTCCAAAATACACGCTGCATTTTTTTTCCAAGTTACAAGATGTTACGTGGCTGGTTGCCTTTGTCAAATGGTTCTCCCGAATGTGCTTAGCAATTTTAGAGGAATCAAATGAAACTAAGACAGAAGCTTTTCTAGAAGTTTCAAGAATTTGTATTTAATTGGGGACTGTATTCCAAGCAGAAGCTCCTATTTATAATGGGCCAGATTACTACAAGTTGATTCTAGTTTTTGATCATATAATGATTCATCTTGCATACTGATGCTCCCTTTCCACCCCTTTTGACACCTGTTCTTCATCACCCTCCTCCTCCCCCCCCTCCTTCTTCCCCTCTCTCTCTCCCTTTCCCCACCCCCCTCTTTCTCTTTCACCCCCCTTACCCCCCCAGTAGACTGAGAGGGACAGATCTCTGCTGTTGTCAGAGGTCAGAACTGATCACTTGCAGGCTCTAGGACTGCAGCTTGCCCACCCTGCTTCTGTAAATAAACCCAGATTCTACACCGTGAACCAGCTTTTTAAGTATTGGATGCCTGAGTACATCTTACTTAGTAAGTGTTTTATCCTCATCAGAGATCCATGCCTTTGAATGCTTGATGGGAGCATTCCACCTATATTATGTTATTGGCTCAGGTATCACTCTCTACTGATGCACTTAGTTTGGATCATGGTCTTCTTCTTTGGCAATCACTCATAGCCGAGTAAGATTGTCTTCCATAGACACGGTTTTAACAATGAGTCCATAAGTGACTGTGGAGACCAATTCTGGACCCACACGTCCTTCCACAGTGGGGACATTGGTTCCTGGGCGGGAGTTGATCACGGTGTGGATTTGCCAAGTGTGCCTTCCTCTTAGCACGTTTCTCCCTTACGTTCCGAGTTTGAGTGTCTTCAAAGCCCATGACACCTTTGGTAAAGGCTGTTCTCCAACTGGAGCACTCGCAGGCCAGTGTTTCCCAGTTGTCAGTGTTTATGCTACATTTTTTTAGATTTGCCTTGAGACAGTCTTTAAACCTCTTTTGTTGAGCACCAGCATTATGCTTTCCATTTTTAAGTTCGGAATAGAGTAGTTGCTTTGGAAGACGATCATCAGGCATCTGCACAACGTGACCAGTCCAACCAAGTTGATGTTGAAGAATCATTGCTTCAACACTGGTGATCTTTGCTTCTTCCAGTACACTGATATTAGCTTGCCTGTCTTCCCAAGTGATGTGTAAAATTTTTCGGAGACATTGTTGATGGAATCTTTCGAGGAGTTGGAGATGATGCTTATAAGTGGTCCATGTTTCACAAGTCATCACACTGCTGAATGCATCAAGGCTGGAGGTGGTCTGATACTGACAGATCATAACTACACTAGGCCATCCTAGGGAATACTGTGGTGTTAGTCTGTGGTTCTGGCTTGTTGTATCAACCTGAACCTGACGCTGTGACCACAGCTGGAAGCCTCCTGAAAGAAAGGATGTCAGCAAACTTTTTCAGCAGGGGGCCAGTCCACTGTCCCTCAGACCTTGTGGGCGGGCGGACTATATTGGGGGGGAGGGGAGAATGAACGAATACCTGAGTCCCACAAATAACCCAGAGATGCATTTTAAATAAAAGCACACATTCTACTCATGTAAAAACATGCTGATTCCCGGACCATCCACGGGCTGGATTTAGAAGGCAATTGGGCCGGATCCAGCCCCAGGTCCTTAGTTTGCCTACCCATGGTCTAAGGAATCACAAATCACCTTCTCAGTTCTCCTCTTCTGATGTGTCTTAAGTCCAGCTATCTATCTAGGAAACTTGGTGGGATTCTGAGACAGCTGTCTGAGATACTTTTCTTAAAACTACTAAAAGGTAGAAATCAGAGGCATATATTTTTTTATCTATAGCTTCTGCTGAAATACTGTATTGGTGATTATGTTTCATGATGCTGTTGGGAGCAGTGTCTAAAAAGGGACTTTGCAAGAAGCAGTGGCAACCACTGGTTCAGAGACCGCTGCTATGTGGTAAAGGTAAAGGGTCCCCTGACCGTTAAGTTCAGTTGCGGACGACTCTGGGGTTGCGGCGCTCATCTCGTTTTACTGGCCAAGGGAGCTGGTGTTTGTCCGCAGACAGCTTCCGGGTCATGTGGCCAGCATGACTAAGCCGCTTCTGGCGAACCAGAGCAGCGCACAGAAACGCCGTTTACCTTCCCTCTGGAGTGGTACCTATTTATGTACTTGCACTTTTTTTGGTGTGCTTTCGAACTGCTAGGTTGGCAGGAGCAGGGACCAAGCAATGGGAGCTCACCCTATTGGGGGGATTCGAACTGCCGACCTTCCGATCGGCAAGCTTTAGGCTCTGCAGTTTAACCCACAGCGCCACCTGGGTCCCAGGTCTGCTATGTGGTAGGGAGGCCATATACCTTAGTTTACAGAGATCAGTCCTCCATTTAAAGGGTTAATTCCAAGTCCAGTTGAAAGATAAAGAACCCTCAGAAGGAAGAGCAAGAAGGGCCTTGAAGTTGCAACTGGAGCAGATTGAGCAGGTCCACAGGTCACTTGGGCAGCCTTCGCCATTATGTTGAGATGTACTGTATTTCTCTTAAAATTATAGTAAGTATTTCTAAATTACATCTAAACTATCATGTGCAAATTTTATGCACATCTGTGGTCCCTTCTGTCCTTTTTTCCTGGTGATTCTTTGGGGTGTTTGGTGCAATACATACATGGGCAGCCTCTTGAAGGTTGGACCTAAACTCTTTACACTTTCTAGAGCTCTCTGGAATATTCTTCAGCGCTGCCCTGAAAGGTGTCAGTCCCATCTATGTAATTGCACTGAGACAACGAAGTGAACTCCAGCAACCTTCCTTTCACGATGATGAAACAAACAAGCAAGCAAGCAAGCAAACAAACAAACAAGAAAGATCGCAGAAATTTAAATGCCATCCAAAATTCTTATTGCTAGCTATATGGATGCTTTCTACTCCATTGCATCTGCTTGGTGGAGAAATGATTGACCTATACTCTCAAAAATAAGAATGTGGGAAAGTCTGTGAACTTCAAGAGTTATGCTGGCAACGTTTTGCTGGTATTTCTCCACAGGAAGGCTTAGCTGACATTGGAAGAATGGGTGAAAGAGCAGAGAGGCAGGCACCAAGTACCATCCAAAATTTGATTAGGCTTTTTGCCACTTCCAGAATCAGAACTTTGGCCCACAATAAATTCTTCTTGCTGGAAACCTGCAACGCCCCCCTCCCCAAATCACTCCATGTGACTGGAGATCACAAGGCTCCCTATTGGAAATATTCTCAACAGAGATTTCAGGAAAGTTAGCTAATGTGAAGCATACTTGTGTAATTCCCTTGATGGGCACTGATAACTGGGGCCTGTTCTGTGCGCCAGCAGAGAGTTAAAGGGAGCCTGGTGACATCCTACAGCTCAGCTGCATGCCAAAAGTACATGTTGTATAGAATGAAATGCCATTCACCATGCTTTGCTACCCTTGTTTCCAAAACTGCCAACATCTGAAGAAAACCTAAAGCCAAAAGAGGGAAATTAACGACCTGGCTCTGTGGCCTGAGCTCACACAGCTATCTATTAAAGTTGCAAGATTTATTGCCCTAGTACCCAAGTTAAAACTGGCAATGCAGTCAGCGAGAAAGGATAAGCACAATGCCAAGAAGGTTGCTAGCTAACCATGAGAAGAAAAAGAAATGCTTCTTCGGCTTTCTTCTTCTTCTTCTTCTTCTTCTTCTTCTTCTTCTTCTTCTTCTTCTTCTTCTTTGGCAGTTGAGGCAAGTCCCCCCTCCCCAGGTTGTGGGTATGCTTAGTTATGTACCTTTTATAATTGGCACCTGCTTCCATGCTTGCAAAAAACAACACCAGGTTTCTGCCTTAGATCTGTCAAAAATCGCTATCCTGGCTCCAGCACTGGGTAGGATGTCCAAAAGAGAGAAAACACATAACCCAAAAAAGAGAAAGGGCATGGGTTTGCATAAAATCTGCATGTGCTCATTTATATGTGTATTTATATGTGTAGCACGGGTGGTGCTGTGGTCTAAACCACTGAGCCTCTTGGGATTGCCGATCAGAAGGTCGGCAGTTCGAATCCCTGTGATGGGGTGAGCTCCCGTTGCTCGGTCCCAGCTCCTGCCAACCTAGCAGTTCAAAAGCACAACAAAAAAAGTGCAAGTAGATAAATAGGTACTGCTCCAGCGGGAAGGTAAACGGTGTTTCCGTGCGCTGCTCTGGTTCACCAGAAGCGGCTTAGTCATGCTGGCCACAAGACCCGGAAGCTGTCTGTGGACAAGCGCCAGCTCCTTTGGCCTACAGAGTGAGATGAGCGCCACAACCTCAGAGTTGTCTGTAACTGGACTTAACTGTCAGGGGTCCTTTACCTTTTTAATCTATATTTACATAGAAATATCTATATCCATAGTGATGAAGCCTGTGGCTTCAAATATAGGGTTTCTTTAAATAGAGGGCTGCCCTCTGATAGCCCTTCAGAGAGAGGGTGATTGTCTGTAAAACAGGCTACACAAGGAGGGGCCCACCACAGAACAGGTTTGATGAGGAGTCGCCTCAAGACTAGAGTTGACCCTATTTCTCTCTCAAGAGTAGTAGTAGTAGTAGTAGTAGTAGTAGTTGTAGTAGTAGTAGTAGTAGTAGTAATAGTAATACCCCACCCATCTGGCTGGGTTTCCCCAGCCACTCTGGGCGGCTTCCAACAAAAGATAAAAAATACATCAAAACATCAGTCATTAAAAACTTCCCACCTACTTGACTCTTGAGTGGATGCTGCTGAAGTAAAGCAAGCCCAAGTCTAGTCAGTGCCTAAATAGAAGACCACCTCAGGAAAGCACACATGCTGCTTTAGGTTCTGCAGAAGAAAGGCAGGATATAAATGCCATAAATAAATAAATGTGGCCTCGCACCCCAGCATTCGTAGCGAGTGAAATGTCCGGCTGTGAACTGCATGTAGGGAGAACTCTGTGAAACTCGCAAGCTGATGCCCTTCTGCCAACACAAGTTGTTCCAGTTAAAAAGGCATAACCCTCCCTACTTGGCAACAGCGCTCTATTCCACAGTTCTCTCGTGAGGCGAACAAGCTGTAAATTCTTCCCCCTCCACTTCCTTCCACTGTAGTACCTCATCTCCACATTTTTTATTTTAATTTATTTGGTACTCTGACTAGAAACCCTTAGGAACTCTTCCTCCCACCACCCCGCAATAACATTTTAAATTAAGAAGCGAACAGTAAAAGAAAGCAAATGGGAAGAAAACAATTGTTTATTGGAAAACATCTGTTTGCCTTTAAGGTAATGTAAAAAATTTACAGTGGATTGCTAAGCAATGCCTTCTGTATTTATAGTTCTGCTTCATTTTCCATTCGCGTATATGACATTAGGGGGTTCCGTGACAAACACCACAAATTGTGTTTGGAGCTGAAGTTTGTTTTCACTCTGGCCTGGATTTCAGCAAGACTTTTTCTTTTTCTTTTTTCAAAATTAAACCATCTACAGAATGGCACATCTGTTGAGGCTGCTTGAGGACACGGAGCTTGATAAATGTCTACATTTTTTCAGACGTGGGAACTCTTGGGCAAAGCGGGATGCCTGCTTTGGCCATTTGCATGCCAGTACCCAGTGTGCTTTTTCAGCTCACAGCAATTGGATTGTTGTGTCTCAATCCTCGGGATAAAGCAAAAAGTTCAAGCCTGTTTGTGCAGTGTGGGCACACAGAATGCGTTTTCAACAGTGCAGCCTTTTAAACAATTTCTTGTGCGGTCACCTTCTTGGACTACTGCTCCGAAGCTGGCCACATGATTTCAAAATCTGTTTTGCTGGGTATGCTGCCTGAAAAATCAGCAGAAATCTGGGCGCGTGACAAGACTTACTGGCTCGGCTGCCATCGCCAGACCAATTCCACGTGAATCAAGTCACTCTGGGGCATCATTTCCCGCTGAACAACGTGGAATTTGTAGTTTCCTGTGGCGCCCAGTTCCATTCAGGAAGTAGAGGAAGCTCAAGGCCCAGTGTTACTCAACAGGAAATAATGCTTCTGAGCATGTCCAGGAACAGCAGGCCTGGTTAAGGATCAAGACTACTTTCTCTAGTGAGCACTCCTCTGTTTTCTTTGGTTTTTGATTGAGAAGGGGTTGCTGTGGCTAGCAGAGAGGGACAGCTAGGAGTGGGGACAAATCCTACTATTAATCGCCATTTCTCCATGTGGACACCTCAATCAATGCCCAGGCTAAAAGGAAAATGGAAAACTGGGATTCTTAAGCAACAATGTAAAACGTCTCGGAGCATCAGCAAGCAGAGTCTCTTAGTTTCTCCTCTTACTTGAGTCAACAGTATTTGGTCTACCTTTGTTCCACCCTCACTGCTTTGAGCTTCTGTGTTTTATTTGATGATGTGAGCCTTTCTTATTCACACGTTATGTCCACAATGGAGCCCATTGCAGGGAAATGTGACAACCAACTATTTTGTAACAAGGCCACAATCCTGGGGGCACTAGTTAGGGAATGACTCCATAATTCAGACCATGCTGTGGTCAAGCATGTATGTGGAGAAGTCCAGTAGCCTGACTGAAATACAGTATCTGAAGAAGTGTGCATGAACACAAAAGCTTATACCAAGAACAAACTTAGTTGGTCTCTAAGGTGCTACTGGACAATTTTTTTATTATATATATATATATGAAATTCATATGATCGTTTTGATTGATTACTAAGAAAGTCCAACATATTTCCAAGGAGACATAATTAGCTGATGAGAGGCACTGCTGCTCTTTGGGGGGAGGAATAAAATTCATGTGTTTTGGGGGGTTACCCACTGCCTTGCAGGATATTTTCTGGAGAATAAAAAGCTAAGGGGTAAACCCTACATAAATCTGGAGTAGAGTCTCTAAGATGGTTGCTGAGGATATTTCACCCCTCCCACCGCACTTAGACCTGTTCCTGCAGAAGAAGGTCTCTGGAAGTGCTACCCTAGCTCACCTGGCCCAGTTGGGGCTGAAGTGGTTGAGCCCAGTCGGTGGCACTGGCTCAAGGGCGAAGCTGACAGTTGCAGCTCTACTTTCCTGAGTGCGGCTGAGAACGGGTTGGGGTAGGGTCTTGTTATCTGGGCAGCCCAAGAGCTCCATACACACTGCCCAGGCTTGCACCCCAGGGAGGCCACTTTGGTGCTGCGAACATGGGAGGCAGAAGTTACGAGTTACTGGTCTCTGCAGCTACAGCAGGAGCTGTGATTCTTCAGCAGTTTGACTTTACCCCCAGAGGCCCACTTCATTGTCTCTTAAGACAGACGAATACCAACAAAAAGTTTGGGGATAGTCTCCGACTAATAATGGATCCCAGTTTTTCCGCCCAGGATAAACAGAAAACAGGTTTCACACAGTCTCATATGTGTTACTCATGATCTAAGACTCATGATCTGAACTTCAAACGTGCACTGAAGCATTTGGTTTGGATTAACTCTTAATATGGCATCTGCACAGTCTTCACATTTCCAGTTTGCCAGTTTGGGGGCAACAGCCTGATCCTGCACAGAGACTTTACAGGTGGACAGAGAGATCAAAAACGAGTTGATCAAAGCACTCAATTTTTATATCCCACTTACTGTGTTTTGCTTAGCCAGACTGTCATACTTAAGGCTCTTTCTGAGAAAGGCTTCTACTGCAAAAATGACACAAAGCAGTGCAGCTTGTAGTGGAATCCAACATCTTTCTCTTGTCTGCTGTTTTTTCTCCTGTCTTCTATTTTAGTGAACAATTCTGGCTGTTTACATCAATTGTTACTCTGCTGTTGGAAACGAAATGCATGCACATCACATCCAAAACCATTGTGCCAACATTGTATAGGAATTCTGGAAGACGCGCCTGTTTAGACAAACGTTCTTCTGATCTCCTTATCTGAAGCTCCTGCTTTTAATTGCTGTTTTAATCGGTTTAATGTTTAACGGGCTTCTTTTGTTTTACACTTTAATTGTGGGTGCTTACTTTAATGTATTGATAGAATTATTTCACGGTGCGTTTTAATTATATGTGATCATTCATTGTTATTTTGGGGTCATTAGTTTTATGCTCCTAAAGTGCTTAAAAGCCACTTTGGCCATTGGGCAGCACATAATGAAATAAATAAAGCAAATCGTGGATCAAGACAGAGAGCTGCCTGTGGCTGTCCTTAGCGAGGATGACATCTGTACCCACTAGTGCTGTAGTTCTTCCACGTTTCAGTTGATAATGCCTTTGGAGGTCTCTTTGTGAGAGCTGAGCAGCATGTACTGTCTCCTGCCCCTTGCTGGCTGTTCCATGCTAGCGCAGGATCATCTTTTGCCAGGAAAATCAGAGCATTGGGAATTACGACCTGAATGTTTAGAAACATGAACTACTCCTGCTATGCCATATAGCACCATACTTGCTAGTGTAAAAAGGTAAAGGTAAAGGGACCCCTAACCATTAGGTCCAGTTGTGGCCGACTCTGGGGTTGCGGCGCTCATCTCGCTTTACTTTCCCAGGTCATGTGGCCAGTTGACTAAGCCGCTTCTGGCGAACCAGAGCAGCGCATGGAAACGTCGTTTACCTTCCCGCCAGAGTGGTTATTTATCTACTTGCACTTTGACGTGCTTTCGAACTACTAGGTTGGCAGGAGCAGGGACCGAGCAACGGGAGCTCACCCCGTTGTGAGGATTCGTACTGCCAACCTTCTGATCAGCAAGCCCTAGGCTCTCTGGTTTAACCCACAGCGCCACCCGCGCCCTTCTACTTTCTAGTGTACTGTTGTGTAAAACACATGCAGAACCCTGCATCTTTTGTTCTATACTCTGCTTTAATGAGGGTACACACAAGAAGGTGATGGATGGTTGGTGAAAGAGCCTGTGTGAGATGCAGGGAAGGGAAGATTTCTCAGGATGGGAGCCTGGGAGAAGAAAGAGAAGCTCCCAGGTGAGAGCTGGGAAGATCTGCCCCCTTCTGTGTGAGACAAAATGGGAGAACTGCATGGCAAAATTTAGAGAAGTATAAAGGGTGGCTCAGTTTTGGCTGATGAAGGATGGCTGTGTTTTGGTTACTTAACTGAGGCATATCATCATTATTATTACCATTAATCAAAAATGTTAATAGAAAATTAATAGTCAAAGACCACAGGGCAGTTTGCAACATTATAATAACAGTGCAATATAAAACAGTTGTCTTTAACATCCCGCAAAACAACCAGCTTTAACACCAACAATATAAGAATCCCTAACAAATACCAATGGCTGCAGCAAATAATCATGCCAACAGGCCCCATTATAGTGTCAGGGTCTGGGGGAATAGATGTCTTGAGCTGATATCTGAAACTCAGCAATGAAGGTAAATTCCAGGGGCAGGGAATTCTAAAAGTGGGGGCCCTTTTATCACTGGCAAGATGCAAGAAGGGCCCCTTAAATATTGCAGCTCAAATGTTTCTGAAGTATGACTTTTCTGTTATTATAAAGATGAGAGATGGGAAAACCTGTGGACCCTCCAGATGTTGCTTGGCTTCTACTCTCACCAACTCCAGCCAGCATAGCCAATAGGGATGGTGAGAATGGAAATCCAGCAACATCTGGAGGGCCATACCTTCCCCATCCCTGATCTAGATCAGAACGTATAAAAGGGAGAAAGGGGAGGAAATGTGTGCAATCGTGTGAAAAAAGAAGTAACAATTTCATATTGCTCTCCATTTTGGCCTTCCTTCTCATCAGCCTCTAGGGGGAGCCCTGCTTTCAGCAAATCCTTTCATTTCTTTTCATCTCAGGAGAGATTTGCAAATCACTTGCCAACGTGAGTTGGAGAAAGCTGCAAAATTTAGGAATAAAGCATTCAGGCCACATCCCATGCCAGTTTCCCCCTTGATATTAAAATATGTGGATCACGCATGACTTTAGAATCAAAACAAAGCAATGCCACATGCTAAACCATGTCTGTTCAAGAGGGGCAGCCAGGCAGTGTTAAAGGACCAGACTGCAATGTTCTGCTTCTCAGTAGCTGACGTTCATTTTTACTATGTCATAGAATCATAAAATTGTAGGGTTGGAAGGGACCCCAACAGTGATCTAGTCCAATCCCCTGCAGAAATATTGACTAGATCATGTATAACATCGAACCTCTGCTTAAAAACATCCAAGGAAGGAGAGTCCACACTGTCGCGAAGGAGTCCGTTCCACTGTTGAGCAGTTCTTACTGTCAGAAAGTTCTTCCTGATGTTTAGCCAGAATCTCCTTTCTCTTAACTTGAATCCATTGGTTTGGATTCTACCCTCCAGAGCTTGCACCAAACCTTGTGGCAGCCCTTTAGATATTTGAAGATGGCTATCATATCTCCTCTCAAACTCCTCTTTCCCAGGCTACACATATCCAACTCTTTCAACCATTCTCATAAGGCTTGGTTTCCATATCCATTATCATCTTTGATAAATGCTGGATATATGTTCTGGAATGGACCCACTGAAGTCAACAGAACCAGTCCAGAAATTATTATACTTTAGCACCTTATGAGAAATTTGTTTTAAAAAGAAAAGAAAAAATGAATTTTAAGCTATTTCAATAAAACTTTTGTCTATGTGTGCCTTTTGTTTTTTCAGACTATGGATATGAGAAAAGGTGTTCATATGATCCCCTTAGTAAGAGACATTTAAATCACATTTGCAGCTCTTATGGTGGGTAATACAGTAGAGAAAGCAGAACAGGCATTTGTAATGCAAATGCACATCCTGGGAAAACAAACTTATGTGAATTCATGAAAGCCTCTGCTGTGAAAATGTTCCCTGCCTTCAACATTTAATGACTGTGTGTCAAGCAAAGAGTATTTCCCTTTCATTTTTTTTAAAAAAACTGGAAACAAATGAAGAACAAAAACAGCACATGGTATTTCCTCTTAAGTCATGATATTTGTTGAACACAGGCAGCCTGATTCTAGGGTGAACCTGAACCACTACAAGACTGAATTTAGGACAGGTGCCAGTACCCTACAAGGTATTTTGTCAAGCCAAACTCATGATTGGCCACTTGACATCATTTGGTGGTATACATAGGGGGATTCAACCTGAGTGCTGCTCTGCTAGGTAAATATCAGATAATTTTGTGGTACTGTAATTTTGTATTATATCCCATCACTCCTAATGGCAAACTCAGTTCCCCAGTACAGTCAGAGATGGCAGGGAGAAACAAGACGATGATATCAGCATGTTTGGTGGGATTCTGCCGTTTGCACAAGTTAAAATAATAATAATTTAAACCCTGCCCCTGCTGTTACTTTTTTTAAAAAACTTTTTTTTTTTGCTAGTCTCACTTGTTAATTCTATATGGAATTTCTGGATGTTGTCCTCTGTTATGGCTAGGTTTCATAATTTATATTTTTCAAAAGAAAATGCTGAAAACGAATGTGAATATGTATTAATAAAATGAAAATTGTCACTCAGCATCTCCCCATTTATCTCCCCATGTTAATCTTGCTGAAACTATTGCGTAAGGGACATTTCACTGAAACTTCAGTTTCCATGACCAAATTGCTGTGTTGACAATGTGGGCAGAGTAGATTCACTTCTGGCGAAGCTGTTGTGCCATTCATTCGCCATGTGTCCAGTTGTGATCCTGGCCACATTACACGTGCATAGAGTTCCAAAAACAGGCTCGTAGAAAAGCAGTTGTGTGGCTATATTGCCTTATGATGGACTCTACTTGGACCCACCAAAATTCACATTCTCAGGATGCCAATTTGGTGGTGTGAAGTGTCTTTTTCTGAATAAGATCTGTTTTTTCTACATCTTCCTTGGTGTTTCCCCCCAGTCTTATATATTGCTGTTCTGCCGCTTGCCATCCACACCACTGGACAGATCTTGATGAAACATATCCAGAGGTGTTTGTTTTTGTCCCTCCCCCTTGTCAGTTTAATTGCAATTGCAGTACGTGCACTGGGCTTGTTGATTATTTTATAGTTTTGGTTCTAATGGTTTAGAAAATATCTTTTTTATCACTCTAGCACAAGATGACAGTCTCTAAGGTAGTCCCTCCCATGTAGTGGATGGACATCTTGAGAGAACAACTCATCCTGATCAGTTGTTGAGCATGCCTACAGCCCGTGCAGATTGTTAAAGAGAGGAACGCTCCTATTGTTTGCGCTTTCAGAAACAAAATAGCTAGGATTGTGCTCAAGTAAGGAGCTAATGGAAGTGGGAGTGCTGAAACTTTACCACACACGTGACAAACTGCCCATCAAAAATAAAAATAAAAAAGTTTACACATCAGCAGTTCCTGTAGTAGATATATAACAGGTTATTTTAATTTACTGGATTTTATTTTATTTATTTATTTTTGCATAAAGGGGAAATCCAGATTAAAAAAAAAAGCACGGGCTGGAATTTTGATAAGCATCACTGTTGTGCAGATGCTGCCAAAAATAATAATAATGCATGCATGAGCAGCACTGATTGCACAATAAACTCACACCTGATAGTGTATTTAGAAAGTTTAGGGTGTTGTTTTAATGGCAAATTCCTAGATCATTTTGAAATAATTTGTAGTGATAAATGTTGGAATGTAATTCCTGTAAAGTTCTCTTGACCTTTGCCCTTCTGCATTTAATTTTATATAGTTTCCCCAAATATTTCTGATTGTCACTCTGCTGGTATTTCATTATATTCTACATACAAGGAAATAATAACATGTTCATCAGTATTTGGGACGCGGGTGGCGCTGTGGGTAAAACCTCAGCATCTAGGGCTTGCCAATCGCATGGTCGCGGTTTGAATATCCGCGGCGGGGTGAGCTCCCGTCCTTCGGTCCCAGCTCCTCCCCACCTAGCAGTTCGAAAGCACCCCTAAGTGCAAGTAGATAAATAGGTACCGCTTTATAGCGGGAAGGTAAACGGCGTTTCCGTGTCCTGCGCTGGTGCTGGCTCGCCACAGCAGCTTCGTCACGCTGGCCACGTGACCCGGAAGTGTCTGCGGACAGCGCTGGCCCCCGGCCTCTTAAGTGAGATGGGCGCACAACCCTAGAGTCAGACACGACTGGCCCGTACAGGCAGGGGTACCTTTACCATCAGTATTTGATTTGGAGCTGCAATTCTGATTTTCAGCTGAATCTCGATTTTGATTGGAATTCAGGCCTAATAACTATACATTATGCCCTCACAGCTTGTAATAAAACAAGAAAACAATTAAGCCTCAAGGAGAAATCTATAGCTATCAGTAATAATTAATTGCACATTTATTCCAAAGCCATTTAAAATGACTTAGTTTAATTAATTCAACAAAATTGATGAAGTTGATCTGGTGATACCAGCTTTTCAAAGTCTTTATAGTCTTTTACACATCCAGCACCTCTCTGCCACCCACTTGCCTCGGCACCCTGCTAATCCCACAGCCCCCTTTGGGAAACACTAATTCAGAGTGAGGTTAATGACTGAATTGCCTAGCTGATGATCCTTGTGTGGAACTGGGCAGGAGTGTGACCATACTAATATTCAAAAACCTCCCAGAGGTATTTGATACAATAGAACCATCTAGTCTTCCTAGACTGCCAGCTTACTTTAATTTGGGGGGGATACTACTTTGCAGTAGCTAGCTACCAGAAAGTAGAACTAAGTGTCTGCTACTCTCTCCCATGGGCTCTGACTAGTGGAGTATCTTCCAGTGCCATCTTATCCCTGGTACTTTTTAATATCACATGCAACTGCTGGGAAATATCATTTGGAAGCCTGGAGTATGGCGTCATCAATATAGTAATCAATATACAGGTCTTTAAAAGGCAATGTTTCTTTTCAAATCCTTATCAGGATTCTCTGAGGATATGTGGGATTGAAGGTATGAGCTGGATGAGGACCAACAAACAAGCTTATCCAGACATGACAGAACTGGTTATGGTGGCTGATGCATGTCTAAAAAGTGTGTCTTCAACGTGAAAAGTTTGGAAAGCTGTGCTGTTTACCGTCCCTAGTTTTGACTGTCATTGATGCAGTTACATTTGGCTTGGTTTGATATTTGTATGTAGCTTTTCCACATTGAGCTTGTATAATCCATAATGTGACAATGTATTTGTATCCTGCTCTTCTATTGAAAGTCATTTTCTGTTTCTATGAATTTTAATGGTTCTTATTCTTTGAACATTTTATGTACGCCACTTAGAAATATGTAAATGCAAGTACAACGAACAGTTTCTAATGCAGTAACACTTCCCCAGTCCATCACTCAACCCAGGTCACCCAAGACAACCTAGTCAGTTCCCAGACCGGACCTAAAACCAGTCTGGAAATGGATCCAAATAATGTTTGGCTCAGCAAATCCTGGAGCTGCATCACATGTTCTCCTTACTAAGGTTTACAAGGCTGCATATAGGGCAATAGTTATTAGTTCTGCCAGGGTCAAGGAGAGACACCTTTTAATAAGGGCCTCACCACAGCCTCCTTCAGGACTTCCTCTGCGACACAATTAAGACATGTCTGATCTTGCTGCTTTAAGCAGCCATTATGGCATCCCTGTGGATGGCCTTACTTCAAAGTCGGTCCACGTTCTCAGTACTGATAATATTAATTCAAGCTTCCTCAAACTCGGCCCTCCAGATGTTTGTTTTTTTTTGGCCTACAACTCCCATGATCCCTAGCTAGCAGGACCTGTGGTCAGGGATGATGGGAATTGTAGTCTCAAAACATCCAGAGAGCCGAGTTAGAGGAAGCCTGTATTAAGGGCTTTTTAAAATTGATGTCAATTCAAAGACCAAATAAGCATAGAATCTGGAACATTGTAAGCTCTGGGAGGGTGCAGAGTTCTCTGCTGTAGTAATTCCCTTTCCTGCCACCTGCCCTGTCCACAGAAAGTTTTTCCAGAGCTGATTATTTTCTGAAAACCCTCTACCATCTAAAATAAGGGAATAAATGAAATAATTTCTGCGGGGATTCTTGGGCCATTGCAACAAGAGCCTAGAATTTTTGACTTCTAACAAAATATAAATAAATCAGTCTGTGTAGTGCTGGCACAAGGAAGTGCAGAGATTTCCACTGCAACACATAACTGACTTCAGTAAATGGCTGTGTTGCACGTTGTTCTCCCTTATCAGAAATTGGCAAATCACCATATGATGATTTTTATGAAGCATTCCTTCTTTTATTGTTGTTGTTGTTTAGTCGTGTCCGACTCTTCGTGACCCCATGGACCAGAGCACGCTAGGCACTCCTGTCTTCCACTTCCTCCCGCAGTTTGGTCAGACTCATGCTGGTAGCTTTGAGAACTTAGTGAATGTTTTAAAAGTACAATCCTGTATCTTACTGAGTAAATCCCATTCAGTTCAATTGGGCTTACTCCCAGCTACAAGGGACTTGGATTGCTACAGCCTTAATTACGTACCAGTAGTCAAACAACTTACTCAGGAGTACTTCTGTTGATTTCAATGGACTCCCATCATTTTTCATTTCTGTGAAGTGCTTTGGGCATTTTGTGCATATTGGAAAGGTGACATTGCATCAGCTTAATTAATATCCTACTGAAGCCAGCAACACATTCCCCCATGTTTTCCATAAATTATAATAGAATACTGTTTGAGAATTGTTGCTTAGAGAACATCATTCTAAATGTACTCAAAACCAAATGTGTTTTTTTCCTTCATGGAAAATGCTGATTTAAAAATAAAACACAAACTCTTTCAACTGGGAAAGGAAACACTTGGAGACTCACTTTCATGCTGCTTTTAATTAGAAACTTGCCAAAAATAAACGCTGAAAATGTCATTCATACACAATAAATACCGAAAATGTCAAAAATGCCACTCAGCAGCCATGTTTCTTTATAGCAGGAAACTGTTTGCTCTGTAAATTGTGGAGCTGCTCAGATTTCTCTTGTACACGAACCTTCTCCATGGACTAGATTTGCTACACAGAGATGCATATTGGAAAGAAGCACTATGTGTGTGCTTTCTGTAGGGACTGAATTATCTTGCTGGATTTTCCCTGTCATATCCAAAAAGCAGAATATATCTTATCCTTCCAGCTCCTCTTATAAAATTTGGAATCATTCAATTAGTCCACAACATCTGGGATTTGCAACAAAATGTAATGCGGTATACTTGATACTTAGCCTGAACATTGGAAATAGAGGGGATTCTTGTTACAGCCATGCCTTCCTTAACACAGCGACCTCATTTACAGTGAAGTGTAGCTTGCAACTGAGGCTGCTTTCAATTAAATCACTTAGTTTGTGCTTGACTCCTTGGTCTTTGTTGCAGGTAGCAAATCAGCACTGCCATCAAAAAGTCAGGATAGTGACTCCTCATTGCATGTGAGCAGGCGGAGGAAACCCCATATATTGCAAGACATGATAAATCTATAAAGTGATAAATGTTTTAAATACATATTGATCTTTATTTTTGTGTTGCACTGTATGTGATTTCATGTACACTTCCCTGAAATCTAATAGGATGAAGGGGCATTTGAACTTCTAATAGAGAGCCAGTGTGGTGTAGTGGTTAAGAGCGGTGGACTCGTAATCTGGGGAACCGGGTTCGCTTCCCCGCTCCTCCACATGCAGCTGCTGGGTGACCTTGGGCCAGTCACACTTCTTTGAAGTCTCTCAGCCCCACTCACCTCACAGAGTGTTTGTTGTGGGGGAGGAAGGGAAAGGAGAATGTTAGCCGCTTTGAGACTCCTTAGGGTAGTGATAAAGTGGGATATCAAGTCCAAACTCTTCTTCTCTAATAGGAAGTATAAATATTCTACTGAAATAAAATTAATTATTATAATGTGCGGAAATGTTTCCAAAGTATACCTTACTTACATGTCCATCCAAAAGCATTCATGCAACGATTAAAGAAGAGTAAGTTTCTAGTCTTCATGGGGGAGCTGGAGGGTGGCAGGAAGCAGAGACTCTTTAAATGTGTACAGCTACGAACTGCGACTATAGCTCCGGAGTCCTAGTCCTCCTTCCCAAGGTAAGGTACTCTGCCCACTCCTTGGGGACACCCTAGCCAGCATTGTGTACTGGCCGTTTGTTCCCCTGAAGAGGCACACGCATCCCCTGACTGCACGCCTACTGTTTTTGCTCGGCTCGTAAACAAGCTAGCAACCAGACCGGCTGATCCGCGAAGCAGGCGATAGTTCAAAGTGGGAGGACCGATGAGAAAGAGAGAGAAACTGACTTCATTGCAATCCGAACATCTGCATACAATGCAGCTTTTAAGCCTAGGGAAGTCCGCCCCCTCTTTGCTGCCCTGCACCTAATTGCATCCATGCCGCTGTGCAAAGCAGCGCCCCTTGAAACTTTGCAAAGGACCTTTCCAATTCCATGCATTTCAAGTGAAGTCGTACTGGGGTCGGGGCAGCCGCTTGCACTTCCATGCACAGGTTTGCAGCGCCCTGGATCTGCGAACCCTCGGGGCACGCAGGTATGCAGCACCCCACCCCCCTTCCTGGAAAAAGGAGGGGAAATTGCGGCTCACTTTCCTCGCCGTTTGCCCACCGGGTCGTCCTCGTTTCAGCAGCCCAGAACAAAGTGGCGGAAGCCCGAGAGGGCGTCCGGAGGCGCGCGCTGCGGCCGGGGGGGGGCGGGGCAGAGCAGGGGGCGGGGCCACCGGCAGGCAAGGGGCGACAATGGCGGTCTCCTCCCACGCACCCCCCCCACCTTCAGCTCAAACCCGGCCTCGTCGCGCCATGTGTGTGGCGACCAGGCGCGCGGGCTGCTGCCACCCTATTTAAACAGAGGCTATGAGACCAGGAGGAGCAACGGAGGTCCACCGAGATCACTCAGGAGGCAGAGAGACGGGGGACGGGGGAGGAGGGGGAGGAAGAAGAAGAAAGGGGAGAAGAAGAAGGAGATGCTCTTGGCGCCCCCGCCACCATCGCAGCATCAGGGATAAGTCGCGGGAGAGTTGTAGTTGAGTTGCAAAACATCCCCCCTTTTTTAAAAAGAAAAAGCAACACATTCCCTGCTAGTCATCAAGACGAGAGGGGGAGAGAGAAAAGACGAGGCGCTCCTTGTTGCTGGATCCATACAAACTTTGCAGGGTTTGCTTGGGGTTTTTTTCCCCTGGCGCGCACTCTTCTCGCATCTTTGGGTACGTAGTTCCCGTGCATTCAGGAGTGCTTTCCCACCCCTCTCCGAGTTCTTTTTTTCCTTTTGCGTCGCAACCATGCCGTCCTTTTTCTTCCTCGGCTGCTTTTCTTGCAGCCTGATGGCTTGGCTGCTCCTGGCCGGCGGCAGCAGCAGCAGCCACCCGGGCGTGCAGGAGGCGGAGGAGGAGGCGGAGGAGAAAGCGCTGCGGGTGCTGGTGCTTCTCCCCAAGGACAACGCGTACCTGTTTTCCCTGGCGCGGGTCAAGCCGGCCGTCGAGTACGCGGTGCGGCGCCTGGAGGCGAACGGGACGCTCCTGCCGGCGGGCTACAAGTTCCGGCTCTTCTACAACGACTCGGATTGCGGCAACGGGGCGTTGTTCAGCCTGGTGGACATGGTGGCTTTGAGCGGCCAGTGGCCGGACCTGCTGCTGGGCCCCGTGTGCGAGTACGCGGCCGCGCCCGTGGCGCGCCTGGCCTCGCACTGGAACCTGCCCATGATCTCGGCCGGCGCCTTGGCCGCCGGCTTCGGCACCAAGACGGGCGAGTACTCGCACCTGACCCGGGTGTCTCCGGGCTACGCCAAGATGGGCGAGATGTTCCTGGCGCTCTTCCGCCACCACAACTGGAACCGGGTGCTGCTGGTCTACCACGAAGACAAGGAGCAGCGCAGCTGCTTCTTCGCCGCCGAGGGCGTCCATGTGGTCTTCCGCGACGCCGGCTTCCACCTGGACGACTTCGCCTTCGACGAGAGCGCCAAGTACGCCGAGGACGTGGTGCGCGCCATCCAGGGCGGCGAGAAAGGTGAGGATGCGCGCGGGAGCGACCTCCGGGGGGAGCTGCCCTTACCCGGAGCCCAACGAGGCTCCTCCGGCTGGGGGTGGGCGAGCGCAACGCCTGGACGAGAGGGCGCAAGGAGCAGCGCGCAACTCCGGAGGGGCGTCCTAGGGCCCTCGGGAAGGATCCTGCCACGCTCCTCTTTACGCTCTGCTTGGTGCAGCCGCCTAGGGCAAAGCGGAGAATTGGCCCGAGGCAGCCTCTCTCCCGGAGAATCTGCGCCCCGCGATGCGCGCTAGCATGTTGGGATGCGTTCAAATAACGCCTTTGCGTTATTCGGCATCTCTGTCTGGCAGCACCTCTTCACTATTTCCAGTTTAGAGCTATATTCGCTTTAAAAAAAATGGGGTAGGGGAGCGCATCCAGACTATCGCCGTTTCAGAGTGGGATTGAGTCACAGACAGACACATTTAGGTTTCCCGATTATTGTTGCTTGGGAGGGCCTGCGTAACAAACCCGCTTTCCCCAGAGAGACGGCTTTTCGCGATATGGAAAGTGAAGGGGAAAGGCACTGGAAACTGGCTAGCACTTGTTTTGAGACAGTTATCACACCTCTCTGCAAACAAAATCGGAATGAATGCTCAGGAAAGAGGTTATCATCTTATTGGCAGGGTGCTTTGTCCCGGGTTCAGTTTGACCTATCCGCATAATGGCCCTTTGACTATTATTCCCATTTTACAGAAGGGAAACAGAGGCCAACGGGGAGCAACCTGTGTAGACCAGGGATGTAACTTGAATTGAGGTCTACCACATTCCAGTCAAATACACCCAGTTCCTGGGAGGATTCAGCTACTCTTTCCATTACACTCCCTGCTACAGCTTTATTGTTCCTTTTCCCAGGGTTGCCATCAATGGGGAACCTCTCCTTTGCATATATTAAAGTTAACAACAGCATTCAAATCCATTAAAACTTGTCAATTGACTTGTATTGAGCTTGGGACCACACATTTGGGGCCTGTGTGCTCAACTGCTGCAGAACTATATGTTAAAATGGCAAAGAGTTTGTGGAAATTATGGCAGAGGTGATAACTATGCAGTTATTCACTAGCCTTTTCCATATTGAAGGGCAGCATGATTACTAGGACAGCATTGGTACACTCAAGCTCTGAAAACATACACAGTATAAAACAACTAAAGGCTAGTTTTAAATAACCATTTTAAAAACTATTCAGAAATGATGAAGACACAAAAAGAATGTATTATCATCAATGATGCCGCAAGCACTATCCAGTTCATAACATTCTGGAAAGCACAGTATGCCTAGCACCTCTTATTGCAATAGATGCACTGGGAAAATGGGATTTCCTAAGCAGGCACATTAGCAGATGATCAATAGGGGATATTGCAGGCTGTTATTGGTGGATCAGGAATGGATAGGAATAAACAATGGACATCAAGGATTTATTTAAACAAGGCATCTTCTGAATGGAGTGACACATAACCCAACTCCTCACTCTTTCCTCCACACAAGTACAGTGGTACCTCGGGTTAAGTACTTAATTCGTTCTGGAGGTCCGTTCTTAACCTGAAACTGTTCTTAACCTGAAGCAACACTTTAGCTAATGGGGCCTCCTGCTGCTGCCGTGCCGCCAGAGTATGATTTCTGTTCTCATCCTGAAGCAAAGTTCTTAACCTGAGATAATATTTCTGGGTTAGTGGAGTCTGTAACCTGAAGCATATGTAACCCAAGGTACCACTGTATTCTTAGATCTGGTCTTATTTATGTAATAAATGTATACCCCCTCCTTTCAGGGCAAAGGCCAACAACAACAACAACAAACCCTTACAAGAAGTTATAAACAAAAAGGTTGTACCCAACTAGGTCAGATTAGACCTATTGAAAGCAATAGACTAAAATTAGTCCAGAGGACCTACTCTTCAGTTTGCCGTAGCTGGCTCAAACTCAAATATTTTGCTGCTTTTCATATGCTGTTAGGGGATTTGCTACACACTTTCTCTTGTGTCCATACATAATGGAAAGTGGTATGAAATAAGAATGCCTTTCCACCCACTCTGTGAATGACTGAGTCAGATATGAACAGTGGAAATCATGGGTGCAGCTGGATTGTAGAGTCTGAATGTGCTGCAGACTTTCCTGGATTATTTTGTACAGATATATGCATACATAGATCTGGTACAGTGCCTTAGCTTTTGAGTTTGAGGTAATGAGGACGTTCAGTTCTCACCTCTGCCCAGTTTATGTAGGTATATAAGGCTCTTGAAAGATTGAGTCTCCTTCAGAGTTTGGTTTTCTACTAGGTCATTTTCTCCTGTCCCGTTTGTGAAAGCACTTGAGCAGGAATTGCTTGGAATGGATCATTTAGAAATGATTGCATTTTTGTTGATGTGGAGCACTTCATATGATCCTAGCACAGTAAGTTTGATTGAGTGTGGGCTGTATTCAAACGGAGAAAACAGGAACCCCTGGATGCAGCCTGACCCAATGCTTATTTGAGTAGCCTTATTGTGATTTGTATTAGCAAAGCTTATTAAGGCTTTCTAAAACATGTATGCATGTGTGCTTGTAGTTCCAGCTAATAGCACCTGGACTGTGTGTGACAGGGATGGTGTGATTGCATGGTGTGATTGCTAAGAATTGTGACCCAAGCAGTTGTTGTGAGAAGCACATGACTATAGAAGCAGTCATTGTCTTGGGAATGTAAGGTCAGGGGAAAAGGGAATAAACTTGAGGTTATATGTTTCAGCATGCCTTTTATGAAAAAATAAAATAGGAAAGCAAATCCTGTCAGAAGAAATGCCCCAGATAATATAGCAAGAATGAGTTAACGCCAGAGTTCTGTTTCCTGACTTCCTGTGCAACTTTCTCAAAAGTAATGTTCCTGTCTATGCCAGCCTCTCATTTCCATTTTCTGTTTCTTTGTTTAGATTTGCCAGTGAAGGAACTGGGCCAGGATTTCCCCTTGCATTTCCTTCAAAAGCTGACTCATCCAACATTTCATTACCTGCCTATGTAGAATCTATATGGGCAGGTTATACAATTTTGGAGAATACATTGTATTAAAGATATAACATTTTCTGTGCTTCTCTTTATTGTTTTTCTGTCAGTTACAAACAGTTGGAGCTTTCGGGCCAACTACTCTCAATAGCAGCAGAGTCTAATCTTCTTGTGGTGTTTCCTGTTTTTATTCAGTGTAGGAAGTTGTTCTCTGGTAGGTCATACCCTGTTGGCTTTTGGACTTCTTGAGTTCAGCAGGGGTAGCAGGAAGCACAGGAGTCAGATTTACAATGAATGGGGATTGAGATATACTCCACTGGAACTTCAGATTGATCCCTCTGGGTTGTTCATTGCATTTGCTTGTCATCTGTTACACAAGAGACACCACAAAGCCTGACTTCCGAACTGCCTTGGGATATGTATTAAAAATGCCCTGGCTCATAGTTATTCCTGATCATGTCCACATCTCTCTTCTCATTTATAAATGTGTGTTTCTTCTGAAGCAACAGTTGAACATTTACATATTGTAACTTTACGCTGTTGTACAGAAGAAAGAAGTTTGCTGCATTGTCACTCTAGAAAAATCAGCTTGCAGGTGCAGGATGCAGATAAAACACCCTCTTGTAACATTTGGGGAGTGGAGTAGGCTATGGAATAGAGATGTCAAGGGCTGTTGAAATGTTTCTCTGCATCACTAGCACACCACAAAAAATCCCAAGTGTCTGAATGAAAGCTTTCCACTTGTGCGGATAGACTAAGCAGGGGCTATGTCTGCCTTAGAATCTCATTCAAATGGCTTCTTGATTACGTAATTATAAACCTTCACACATACTTTATTGGGGCAGACTGACACTTGCATTGGATTATAAAGCTGGTATTGGCTTGCTTCATATGACAGTGACTAGGGTTACTTCTTTCAATGTCTACTTATATTAGACAAACTGTCTTCTTTCTTTTGGTATTTTAAAAGTGCACTGTGTACTGTAAATTGCTAGCTCAAGGTGGAACTAAACATTTGAGAGTAAACATGGGATTTTCAGCTGTGTGTTTGAATTCCAAACATGAGAGAGGGGCATATACAGTAGAGAAGTGGGAGATGTGGAGCAGTGGGGGTGTTTAACTTTTCCCTGCTCCTTCCAACTTTATTCTTATCACCTCTACCCCAAGCAGGACATCCAAGACATGCTTTCCTAGGAAGTGGGGGAAAGCAGACACAACAGGAAGTTGCAGAGTGAGGTCAGGGCAGGGTTAAGCACCTCTTCCAATTCCCTCTCGTAGCTCCTGCAAATGTCAACCCACCTCTGCCTTGTATATTAAGAGCAAAAAGGAATTCCCAGTACATTTCTAGTTCCACCATCAGACAAGAGCCATGTTTGCACATTGTAGTTCAATCCCTGGATCAGACATAACTCTCAGCTAGGGATTATGGGTTGTTTCCTGCATGTGTGAGCAGAGATTAGTCTTAACAGCCCAGAAAGGAATATTTACAGTAAACCATTAACTATAGCTTACCATTACATGCAAACTGAGCCATCATATTTTGTGGAAAGTGAATAAATTCAACTTTTTATTCAAGCCAAGGACCCCTCCTGTTTGATTTAAGCATCCCCTGTTGTTGTTGTACTATATAATAATAGTTCCTTAGCAATCAGCCTCTTTTTCAAGGTATTTCATATGAAGAATGCAAAAACCCCATGAGCGTACCCAAAAGGAAATGTTGGATGGACAGCAACAAATCTGATGCTTAACCTTTCATTCTTTTATAGTGACTCTGCCTATGTTAGGAGTGTGAGAGATGTTTTCTTTTGGCCATGCTGAATATAGAATCTCTTCCCCCTCAACCTTGGAGAGATCCCGTTGAGTATTGCATAAATAACAAAGGCATTTAGTGGAAGGAACCATCAGGGGAGCACATGGATTCCTGACTCTCACATTTGTTCAGCAATACGCTCATCAATTTAGAAAATCAAGCAACTGGGAGACAAACAGCTTGGAAAACATTTTGTTGTTGTTCTTGCTGTTGAAAACTTAGATACAATAAATGGATTTAATAATCATTTCTTAGTGTGATCTTTAGTGATATACATTTTGGGTGGAAAATGGTGGATACAATTAATTACAAAATCCAGGGCTTGAGGTGTAAGTATTGGGGGATACATTGTGTCAAATCTGGGTCGTCCCCAGTCACTTACAAGGACTGAAATGTGGGTTGGTTTTTAGACTGAACAAATGAATGGAACAAAGCCTTCCATGTGACTGCTGCTTATTTCCCCATCCTCCAGGGGTGGGGGAACCTTTTTCACCCTGATGGCATTACATGGCCTCTTGGGCAGCCTTCCAGGGGCCATATGTTAATGGTCTCTTTTCTTTGTACAGTAGACTGTTCTGTACCCCTATCATGGCATCTCCTAGCCCCAAGTGCTCACCCCTCCCCCAGTTCATTTCTGATATTGGAGAAAAGCCGGAGAGACAGACTGAAGGAAGATTAACCACATATGGGGAAAAGATTAGTGCCCCACCAGGACCACCGCATGCCCCTTTGCTTTAAAAATAGGACCTTTACTCCCACTATGCACTGTATATATGTTTTGGGGAAGACACTGCAATTTACAGAAATAATCTGCTGTCATGTGTAGACTGAGCCTCAGTTAACTACATGAATATAGGACTAAGTAAGCTTTGCAAGTCATATTTATACATTATTGGCTACACTTTTACGCTGTCTGTCCAGCTGTTTTCTGTAGACTACCCACAGCATGTTAAAACCAACAAACAACCACAATTAAAACTCCCAACGGGGTGAAGCAGCAGGTAAATCCCATGTTAAAGATCAGCAACTGGCAGATATTGGGCTCAGTGCTGCTCCCTGAAAAGGCCCCTAGTTACCAACCCAAAGGCAAAATAGGGGCATGAGTCTGGACCTGTGACTGTGGTAACAGGACATGCCAGTCACAAGACACTGGAGGATGGTGACTGGGGCCTTGGTCCTCTTTCCTCACTGGATGTCCTCGTTATTAGGGTCTTCTATAAATGACCAAAAGTAAATAGTCCTATACACTCTCTAGCTGTAACATAATGACTTTAATCAGGTGAGAACATGTAATTGCAGTGATGGTGGATAGTTGATATCATTAGCTCATCTGTGGTTTGTTGTGCATGATTTATCAATACTTGAATTCTTCAGTGCTTTTAGTCAATCTTGCTAATTGATACTTGAGGAATAACTTTGATTCTGCTTACTTAATGGCAGATTAAATATATATAGGTTAGAAATGAGTGGGTATTTTTGAAGGAAATCCAGCAAAACATGTTTGTAGCTAGAAAGTGGTCCATGCATGCGCTGGATTTTGCTTGTATAAGTTGTATGTGTGCATCTGAAGCTGGCAGCTTGTTAGGATTTTAAACTACAGGCCTGCACCAAGCAGGAGATTGGACTGTTGTGATCCTATGAGACTGTCCGGCCAATGCATCTTTCCAAGTTGAGATACTGCATCTATTGACTCGGCAGTTAGTAGCAAACACAGTGCACCCGCGGCGTTTCACTTTGTCCTGTGAGGCTTCAGACTGTCCCTCAATCTGAGCAGTTTGCCTTCTGCACCAGAGCCTGTGGTGCTCTAGATGGTGCTGGAATCCAGCTCCCATCAGCCCTATAAAGCCAATGGTCAGATATGATGTGAGTTGTAGTCCAACATTATCTGGAGTGCCATAGATTCCCTGCTAGCAGAAGGCCTGTAAATTCCTTCTGGTCCATGAGCATATCATTTGCTTCCTCTTTGCCTCCATGCTTTGCCTTGTCTGCCTCTTTGTTGATGAGCAGCCTTCTGCTTGCCCAACTCAGCTGTGGCCATTCCTGCAGACTGACTGCCCTGATTAGTGATTCTGTCAATGCAGAGACTCACTTAATCAAAGTATAAATTATGAAGCCAATTTTCATTAATTAATTTGACAGTTCTTTTCCATGTGTAGCCATTTTAGGTTTTAGGTTCAGCACAGATAAGATTTCAGTTGTGATCTTTGTTTTAGGTTTAAAGTGTCTGGCGAAAGCAGACAGGTTTTCTCACACAATCTAAAATACTTTTCTTACCATGTCACAGGTTTTTGAAGATGTTCCAGTTCTCTTGATTTAGATCTGGTGAAGTTTTAGCAATTTAATTTCTGTAACTCTATTATTCTACAGAATGACGGGATTTGTTATCACTGATCTTAGTTATTCAGATTAAAGCAGCCTTTCCCAGCCTGGTGCCTGTCAGACTACAAGTGCCACCAGCCCCAGCCAAGTGCTATGTTTTCCAAAACTTCTGGAGGGAACCAAGTTGGAAAGTGCTGGATTAAAGGAGAAGGTTGTAGCATTACGATCTAGGAATGCCTAGTTCACAATGCCCAGGAAAGAGTACACAACTACGTTTTAGTCATTGAAATTAATGAGCATAAGTTATGTCCATTAATTTCTGAGGGTCTACTTTGAGTAAATCATAGCTGACTACCACCCTAAGTCTTAAGAATCACAGCACCCCTCCTTTCCTGCACATTATTAAACATCATGGATATGATCCAGCCAAAGTGAAGTGTTTTTAAATGCTTTCCAGGAAATATCCTAACATATAATGGTATTTTAAAATGCTTAACTTTAATTGGATTGCCCCCTAACTATGTATTGTTAAATGTTCCAACTATTTAAGTCTTCCCTCCAATAAATAAAAAATATACCATTGCATGAAATATTTAAAATGTGGATGATGAAATTGATGTTTAAAAACCCCACAAACATTATGTCAATGAAAAGCCTGGCAATAATAGGCCATCGCGGGTGGTATTTTTTAAAAAGCCTAGCAGAATTAGGAGCTGGGCTTCTGCAGAGTGGCAGTGAAATTGGTTGCTATATTTTCCTTTGAAACCCCTAGCCTTGTTGCTGGCCGTTATATCCAAGATTTTGAAAAGCAACTGGAGGACATTTTATGTCCTTATCTCCAGCTGTACATAAATTTGACAATCTGTTTCCAGTAGTTTGAGGAATAGTTTCTTATCTTGTGTTTTCCATTTCTTTTCACCAGTTGTGATCATGTGTGCCAGCAGTGACGCAATAAGGAACATCATGTTGGCTGCACATCGGCAAGGAATGACCAATGGAGACTATGCTTTCTTCAGTATTGAACTCTTCAACAGTTCATCATATGGTAATGTGGTTTCTTTCCTCTGGTGGGTTCAAGGCTTTTATAAACAAAGCAAAGTTTTAAAGATCACTTTAGTCTTCAAGTTTGTAAGTCTTAAAATATGCCACATAGCATTGTCTCTTCTAACACTTATTAGTATCCACTTGGATTATGAAATTAGAAAGGGGGGGGCAAGGTTTTAAAAGTTCAGTGTATAAAGAGAAATTGGTGACGCAAAAAAGAGCTAAGACTGGGATGAGAGATGATAGCCATCTTCAAATATCTCAAGGGCTGTCATGTGGAAGATGAGGCAAGCTTGTTTCCTCCTGCTCCAGAGGTTAGGACCCAAACCAATGAATTCAAGTTACAAGAAAGGATATTCCCACTAATCACCAGGAGGAATTTTCTGACAGTTGAACTTTCTGTTCAACACTGGAATGGACTCTCTTGAAAGGCAATGGACTCTTTCATTGGAGGTTTTGAAGCAGAGGTTGGATGGTCATCTGTCATGGATGCTTTAGTTGAGATTCCTGCATTGCAAGGGCTGGATTAGATGGCCTTTGGGTACCTTCCAACTCTACAATTCTATGATTCTATGAAATGTATGAAAAACTGATAGCCTTTTATTTATTTTTTAATTTGTTTTCCCCTCTGCTCTCAAGGAGTTCAGAGCTGGATTTGAGTCCTGTGAGATAGCTTATGTTGAGAGACAGTAACTTGTCTGGAACCACCAGTATGCTTCATATGCCAAGCCAGTGTCAATTTGAACATGTGTCCCCATCGGACAACCACATTATCACATGGGAAGTTTGATCCATACATGTTGCTGCAGCCTCTGGCTGCTCAGGCAAGATAATGAGCATGGGGTTGATCTTCATGACCTCAAAGATTACTTCCCATTCTATGAGTCTGTGATTTCAAAGGCCTGGCTTGTTCTGAAGCTATTTAACCATAGTTTTCCATTTCAAATAAGGAAAGGGGCTCATTCATTTCTCAACTGATTAATCAAAGGTACGCTCATCCAAACATCCTCATAGAATCCTACTAGACTGGAGGTAGAGGAATGATGTGGATTATTTGCTCAATTCATCACCAAGCAGCAAAGCCTCAAGGTGGCTTATATTATAAGAGCAACAAGAATTTTTTTTAAAAAAGACACAATCATCCAAATTGCTAAATATAACCACCACAATAAGCAGACACACTCCCCACCCACTTCACCCCTCTAGACATATTTTTCTTTTCTCTTTTCCGCTCTTAAATTCTTTTTGATTCTTTTTTCTTATTCATTAGTGTAAATTTCTAGTTGTAAAAATTCGGTTTCCAGGGAGATTATAGCAGTTGTGTTGTGGCACTCTGTTGTCTGTATTGCCAGTGCACAATGTTATTGCTGAAAAAATGAAATAAAAACAAGCATATCTCTTGGGACCCCCCAAAAAGGGAAATGTTTCTTTGTTTCCCTTTCTTAGGTCCCAAGAGCTATGCTTGTTTTCATTTCATTTTTGTCCTGAACTTCCTGTAAAGAATGTCAGACTTTTGCCACACATCTCACCCTTGAAAACAGCATGCTTCCTTTTTCTGTAGTACAGTGTGTAGCCTTTTGTTTTAAAAAACTGCATTAATGAATCACGCAGGGTACAATCCATCCACATTTAATTTCAATGGGAGAGATTTGATAAGGTGTTTGATGCTCTCATAGGTAATAAGTGTGATTTAAAAGTGTTTAAGTTTGGTGGCTTGTGCGCCTTTGTTAGCAGGACAACATCCTTTAAATCTCTGGCTGCCCCCAGCAACACATGGGGAATACAGCAGGACGAAAGGGGGAAAACGAGCTCTTTATGGTAACTGGCTTGGAATTGTAAATATTTTTATTTCTCCCTTAGGTAATGGCTCATGGAAGAGAGGAGACAAATACGACCTTGAAGCAAAGCAGGCGTACTCATCCCTCCAGACAGTCACACTACTGAGGACAGTGAAACCTGAATTTGAGAAGTTTGCCATGGAGGTGAAAAGTTCTGTACAGAAACAAGGAATCCATGATGATGATTACGTAAGTGCCCGATTATGAGGCTAGAGATTTTGGCATCATAAAAACACCCACCTAATTAAATCAGAGGTGACAAAGTGGCCTTTTCTGAATTGGACCAAATTGTCGGAGTGTTCAGCTACTTTTTCAGAACACTTTTCCTGGTAGCCTTAAAAAAAGCAACCCCACTTGCAAGTGAAAATTGCTCTTTCTGTTTGTTCACAGTCATCTGGAACAGAGTTCCTTTCATCTTCATCTGTCTTGCTCATCATGAGGCTTTTAAGGGATGATGTGGTGAAGAAACTGGTTCTGTAACCCTTACTGTTTCTCTGCGTCAGGACTTCCTTAGTTTTCCATTTAGCTCCAGGTTTCCCTGAGTTATCTCAAAAGCCATTCCAGCAGAGAACCAAGTTATCCTCTAGCTCCTTGTCCTGTCCTCACCTTATCAAATAATTTATTGCAGTCAATCAACAAACTGCATTCCTTCCCACTTGTGTTGATGGATGATACTGGGGAACATAAACCATGCCATGAATCCTTTCCACCACTTGAGACCTTTTCTCACTCATTTCTCTGTAGTTGTAGCTGGGTTCTATTGCAAAGTACCTGAATGAACTTTATCTGCTCTCTTGACTTGAACAAGCTCTCAGACCAAATTTGAGAAGTCTTGTTTTGCCATTGTAACTATTTTCTTCTTGATGATCTTTGCATCTCTTTCTCTCACTCTCTTTATATTAGTTAAGGTGCATTTTAGATGCATTTATGTCTGCTCATGCAAAGGTACACTGGGAAAATGTGGAACCTATCAAAAGTGAAGGGGGAGGAACAAGGTTTCTAAGATGCAGCTTGTGAGATTTGCGTTTTACTTCCTTAATTGTGTTACAGAAACATCTTCCAGTTTATTATAATATCCTGAAAAGAGCTCTTTTGCACTCACAACTATTCTGAACCCAGAAATATCAGCATTGGAGTATCTAATACTGCTGTCATGGTCTTGGATCCAGACAGAGACATAGTTAGTGCTCCATCAGGGGAGGACATAACAGAGGAGGTTTATACTGTAAACCGCCCTGTGATCCTCGGATAAAGGGTGGTATATAAATTTAATTAACTAAATAATAATAACAAACCCAAGGAAGACCCTATATCTGGAACATTTCAAGAAGCAGCCAGCCACTGAGGCAGTTCTTCTGGTGGAGACTTCCTGAGATGAAGAGAAGGCACAGCAGTCTGTCCCTAATCCCCAGGGACTTTGCTTCTTTTATCCTCTGGCTCCCAATCATGGTTTCTTGCCTGTATCACTTGATACCAAAGACTCCGCCCCAGAACTTATCTCAGCTCTTTGCATTCTGCTGCAATCACACACACACACACACCGGCATGCCAGTCCCTGAGGCAGCAGAAAACACCACTTCAGTCAAAGGCAGGTTGCAAAAACAAAGCATCTCTTTGAGTACTGATTTCCTCCAGGGATGTGGGGCCTATGGCACAGACCGCCCTGCCTAGTTATATTTGCCCTCATGAGAGTTCAGGTCAGTACTGGGGTAATATACTGGATTGCCCGTCCTTGGCACTGATCATTTGCCTTCGCTTGGCTCCAACTCCCACCATCGCTGTCCCAGGTTCTGACACCAGCCATCTCTCTTTTATTCATTTATTTTATTCCATTTATGAGTCATTTAATTTTTTAAAAAAATCTCTAGGCAATTATGCTTGCCTGCTTGGCTCTGCAGCGCGCCTGTGGCTATTGCTATAAGTACTTTCCTGGCTATCCTGACTGCTGCTATGGCGTAGATCCTCTGCAGCGTCAGTTACGAACAGCGCTTGAGCAAAAAATGTTGTTCTCCATCCATGGGTGAGGCCTGTCTTTACAGGAGATGAATAATGATTAGGTTCCTAGAGTGTAAGTAACAGCTGTTTGTAGATAGTGCAATGTGATTAAGAGGAAGATAATTCCAGGTTAAAGATTCAAAATGGTCAGTCCAAAACAATTAGCAGTAACATCCGTTGTCGCCGTTTTCTGCTTTTAAATTATAACTTGGTTGCAATTTTCCTTAACATTAAAAGTAAAATGAAATGAAATGTATACTGTTCGGGTGGCATCCAATTGGTGCCCCTCTGCTAGCGGAATGCATTCCGAGCAGAAAAGGGAGGGAGGGAATTTTCCGCTTTGCCCCTGCAGTCCCTTAAAATCTGCCCCCTAAAACTAAGACCCCCCAGGGTGGATTATATTGGGGGGGGGGAGGAAATAGCACAAAATTGCCCCCTCTCTGTCCACTTCCAGATGCCTTCTGTCAGCACAGGGCACCAGTTAGATACTACCCTTTTCTGTAGGGGAGAAATTACTTCCTGAAAACCCCCAAAGTGTTTTATCTTGTGAAGATTTTAGGCATGGAACATAATGAAACATAACAATAGGGACACATGTAAAGTTTTTTAATAAACCCTTTAATAGATGCCAAGTTCCTTGATAAATATTCCATTGTATGTCAGTGACTGAAGTGTTCTTAGATGTTCCAGAGACACTTTCGGCAAGTGATTTCAAATATTCCGTGTTAAATCCAGGCAGTTGCCCATTGGTATTAGTGCAAGACTTTTCCACTACAGCAATTTCCATTCTCTACACTGGCTTTATATTGCAGCTGCTGAATGCAGCGTTTGACAGGCAGGGTGTCAGAGGATTTTGTTTTTGTTGTTTTTTTAAAAACACCCCACCAGAGTTTTGCCTGTTCAGAGGCACTGAACTGTAATCTCGGCTGTTTCACCTTCTTTTTCCCCATGAGAACACCCTCTATGGAGCTCTGTTAGGAATAAAAGTTCTGTGTCAGATGTGGCACAGCCCTCATTGAAAGTCTACCAACTCCTTGTAGTTGTAGATAGTGGAAGCAATCATTTGGAACTAAAATCCATTTTGTATGTCCCTCCACAAAAGGTTAATGGGACACAGTACATCTAGTAATTTCTAATGCCCCCCCAATGCAAATCATTTTTAGCAGCAGACCTTTAAATCTGTTTTATACAAATTTGGGTTTAAAGCTCCACTGTAATTAAACTTCTTAGGACTTGTGAAGATTTCTTTTCTTTTTTGAACCAGAGTGGGGGGGGGAGCTTCTGCCCCGCCCCACTGCCCAGGCCGGGAACCATGCAGAACATGGTCTGTGTGAGAACATGATAGGGCATTCAGGAGAGGTGTATAATGCTATATTTTGCTAAGATGTCTGAAAATGTTGCTTTGAATGGTAGCTGTCCTCCTAGCATTTAATGCCAAACTGCTACAAGTGTTAGCAACCTCAGTATGGTGTCACATTGACATCACACATTTAATGCAAACATGGTTTACCCTAAAATAATTGTGCAAACCATAGTCGTCGTCCCCCCAAACAACAAACCCCAGCTCCCTAAACAAACTACAGTTCACAGGAATATTTGGGGGGAAGTCAATGTGCTTTAAGAAAATGTTGTGAGCATGACCTAAGAGAACATAGGAGTTCAGTCATAGCATTGAAAAGGGAGAGGAGACAGGGAAGTTGCACTTTGGAGTTCTACAAGTAATAAACCTAATTTAAGGCCATCTACATACCTCCCAAGGACTGTACTGGAAATTTATATTAGGATGTTGGCATTGGAATATGAATAACAATATACCATAGCAGCATTAGGGTCCCAGGCTAGAGATGGCTGGATCAGTCTACTTCTTAGTCTGTTTTCATTGCACATGTGTTAGTTATTGAATCCATCCTGTACTTTACATTGCATTAGTGAATTTTTGAAACTAAAAAGCACATTAAAGTTTGTGTTTAAACACGAGCATCGTATTCAACATACTTGCATACAGTGGTACCTCAGGTTAAGTACTTAATTCGTTCCGGAGGTCCGTTCTTAACCTGAAACTGTTCTTAACCTTAACTTAAGCACCACTTTAGCTAATGGGGCCTCCTGCTGCCGCCGCGCCGCCGGAGCACAATTTCTGTTCTCATCCTGAGGTACTATTTCTAGGTTAGCAGAGTCTGTAACCTGAAGCGTATGTAACCTGAAGCGTATGTAACCCGAGGTACCACTGTATTTGAAAAGTGGTTGAAGAGCTGTCTTTAACATTTTAATCCCTTTTCAAAAAACAGTCAAAGTAACCACTCCAAGCATATCTGCCTCCACAACTGTGTACCGTTGCAGTTAACCATCTTCCCCCACACCTGATCACAGGGATCTTGTCAGTTCCATTTCAAACACAGTCTTGGTGGCAGAAATGCTTTGTTCTGATTCATGAGTTAGTCTGGGAGGAGCACGTCAGGCCAATTTGGGGGGAAGATTTTGGTTCCTCCTTGGTTCATATCCAACAGATGCAGCCGATTTTAGTGAAATGTACTTGTTGCAAGTAAGTGTGCTTAGGATCTCTGTTAGTTTAATCTGTCCGGAATACTGAATTCCAAGAAAGTCCAAGGATGCCTTCCTGAGGAGAGTAGTAGAGCTTTCTAAATAGAAGTCAGTCTTCCTCAGTTATAGCCAGTTGGCCAATATATTATTGTTAGTCTCTCATCAAACTGGAATTTCCTGTGTGAGCAAATCTTAACACTGAACAGGTAACAATGTTTCCCTCAACTGTACTTCTTTCAGAAACACTGTGTTAGTACAAAGCAACTGTAAGGTAGATCACACCTGCAAATGTAGTTGGTAACCTGTTTCCAGGGTCCTTAAAGTGATACAGATATCCTCTCGCATTGTCTTGCCAGTCTATTAACAAGGCAGTAAATCAGTATGGAGTAATATTAATGTAAAATTGAATTATTTAAACATGTGTTGTAGGATTTATTTTTTAAGCATAGCTTTTTAAAAAGTAAACTGAACAGGCCCTGAATTGGTGCCTGATGGGTAAACCCCCAAAATATTAACTATAGACAGTATTCTCACCCGAAACACCCGCTTTGTCAGGGCCCTTTAATATTAGGTGACTATGTGATTTCAAGTGCCTCACAATAAATAAGCACACTTGTGTTTGATTTCCCATTCTGAAAACAGCATAACAGGAAAGATTGTCAATGAAAGTTGCTGCATTTGTTCATAATTGTGTGTATGTTATCTCAAGTCCTGCTAACAAAAGAATAAAGAGTTGATTTACAGTTTTTCATTCTGCCTTGGTGCAAAAGAATACAACCTCGGCCTTGAATAGGAACTCTGCTCAGAAGGACAGAGAGTTGTTAACAGTTCTCAAGAGCCATCTGCAGTCTTTCAAGCAACACAGTGGAAAAAGCAGTATGTTCTCTTAAATCACACAGTAAAATGTAACCTCAAACTACTGCTACTACAGCCTAGAACCCTCATATCTACGGGACCGCCTCTCCCGGTATGCCCCACAGAGGACCTTAAGGTCCATAAATAGTAACACCCTAGAGGTCCCGGGCCCTAAGGAAGTCGGATTAGCCTCAACCAGAGCCAGGGCCTTTTCAACACTGGCTCCAGCCTGGTGGAACACTCTGTCTCATGAGACCAGGGCCCTGCAGGATCTGATTTCTTTCCGCAGGGCCTGTAAGACAGAATTGTTCCGCCTGGCCTTTGGCTTGGAATCAAATTGATCCCCTCCCCCTCTTCCTTTGTCCTTTCTCCTTCTGTGATGGAATTCCTATTTGGGGACTTCCCTGGCTTTTTTCTGGCTCATGTAGGACCAGTCTAGATAGTTGGCCTTGGTGAAGACTTGATGTTTTCATCCCCAGAAAAGTTTTTGATTTGAGTTCCTACTGAAACTTTGAATGTAACCTCAGTAGGCTGCATTTTAATGTTGTATTTTAATCTTGTTTTTAAGTTGTATTTCAATCAATTGTTTTTATACTGGTGTTAGCTGCCCTGAGCCCGGTCTTGGCTGGGGAGGACGGGGTATAAATAAAATTTAATAATAATAATAATAATAATAATAATAATAATAATAATAATAATAGCAAAACATGCAATGGGGGGATAATTCCAATGGTAGTAAGCTGCCATCATAAATACATCTTAACTTTGGACTGTATTGACTCAACAAGCCAAACTAGGAGGAAAGATGAAAGGCAGGCCTCCTGAAACTGTACCGTAATTCAGTTCTTCTGCTGACTCCTGCCTATTCCCATTTACCTGACAGGTGGTAATATAGCCTTTCAAAAATCCCATAGAGATAGGAAAAAAGGATGTCTTCTGATTCTGATGGAAATTTCTTAATATATGTTTCCATTATTTTCCTCTTGTGATCCTGGAAATTTACATAAAGCTACAATTCTAAGCATGCCTACTCAGAAGTAAGTCCCACTGAATTCAGTGAAGCTTACTTCCAGGTATGTGAGGTTATGCTTGCAGCCTAATTCACTAATTCAGAAGCATGATGCATTACAGGCAGGAGCCAAGTGTAGCCTCACCCACATATTCCTTAGCTGGTGGTAAAATTACAAACTGTCATTTTATGACTCCAGCTTTAAGCCCTGAGATTGCTATTGTTAAAAGTAAACACCAAAACTACACAAATCTATAGCACAAAAGTTTGTTCCCAAGTTGGCATGCCCTGCATACTTAAAGCTTACAGAATCTGGCCCCGAGCATATGAAATTTATTCTCAATAGTCTATTGTTTTGTAGAGGAAGGTGAACAGTATCTTAAGCAACTGCATAAATCTGGTTCCCTCTAGATTACTATTACTGAACTTTACATAACAGGGCACCCATAAGAGATTTTAATCCATGGATTAGATAGGGTGTATGTATAGAAGCTTCAATAATGCCATGGTCTCTTCAAAATATAAGTACCCCACTGTTTGTTTTCTTATCCAAAAGACACTGTACAAGTTTACCAAGGGCAGAAGCTGGTTCTGTTTTTCTTAGTTAACAGAAACTACAACCTTTTCAGAATCAAATGACATACATTTGGTTTTGATTTTTGTTTGTTTGAGATGCTGTTGTTGGTTAGATTTTTACCTATACATTTTCCCTGAAGAAGCCCAGAGCTTTACATCACAATGTAAAACAACACAGGATTTAAGACAATGTAAAATACATTTGAAAAGCACCTCAGAGTCAGGGCTCTTGAACCAGACAGGTAGGGAGTGTTGTCCAAGAAGCTGAGGCTGAATGGTCCCCAAGCCCACGTGAACAACAGTTCCTTAAATGAGAGGTGGAAACCTGCCCCATAAAAAGAAGTGCCATAATTCAGGAAAAGACTCCTTCGGAGGCAAGGTCCTCGCCATGAGGAGACCTCTCTCTGATAACAACTGGTAGAATTCAGCAGGACCCTGGTATGGTTCCAGCAGCTCCAGTTCAAAAGTACCTGGGTAGAAGAGCTGTATTTCCATCAGCTACACACCTGGCCTGAACACCTATCTGTGTGGCCACGCTGTGTACTGCCTCTTGTCCTTGGCCTGTGCCCTTGCCTTTATTGCTATCTGTTTGCCCAGTCCCTGGACTGCTTGTGGGCCTTGTGGACCCTCTCTAGCTGGGACCTGGCCTGAAACAGGACACACAGGGATACTGATGAATGGTCCAACTGTACTGCCCCAGTCACTATCCTGGCAACCACATTCTGCACCAACTGCATCTTTCAGACCATCTTCAAGCGTAGCCCCATGTAGAGTGCATTGAAGTAGTCCAAATGGAAGTGCTGCAGCGAACTAGCCAGCTGTAGTGGAGCATAAGCATCCCTTGCCACAGAAGCCATTTGGGCCTCTAGTGACAGATTGGTATCAAGGAGACTGCACACCTGCTCCTTCAGATGTGCAACCATCCACAGAGCAGGCTGCCTGCCTAATTCCCTAACATGAGAACTGCCTGCCCACAGCACCTCCCTCTTAATCATTTTCAGCCTTGGTTTATTGGCTCCCATCCAGCCCACCACCGACTCCAGCCCCACTTGTCTAGTAGCTGGTACAGCCTTTGCTGATTTATATGGCATGGAGAGGTAGAGCTGCATGCCATCAGCATACTAATGATATTGTGCTGCAAATCCCCAGATGACAGCTTTCAGTGGTTTCATAGCACAAGGGACAGAACAGACCCCTGAGGAACCTTACAGCCTAACAGCCATGGGGTTGAGGAAAAAGTTTCCAATGCTGCTCTCTATAGTTAAGAGTGGAATCACTGTAACACACTGCCTCCAGCTCCTCTGAGTAGCTTCAGAAGAACATCACGGACAGTTCTGTCAAAAGCCACTTAAAGATAAAAGGTCATCAATTGGGGTAGTCATCCATGTTTCAGTGCTGGAACTGGGTCTGAAGCCAGAATGAAATGGGTCCAGATAATCTTCTTCCTCCAGGCACACCTGCAGTTGGTTGGATGTTAGGAAAGGTGCACATATCTATTGCTGGCAAAGTGCAATTTGGCTACAAAGGAAGCAGTAGCTGTGGGAAGAAGTGTGAATCCCCCACCCCAAAACATGCACACAAATTTCCCTTATTGGCTGGAGAACAAGTGTCTTGCAACAAATGAATAGTTTGTCCATTCTTCATGCTATAAAACCACAATTTCAATTTTTTAAAAAACATTAATATCGTAATAAATGAGTGCTGAAGAGGGGTATGATTTGAATATGCATAAGAAAATGAGTGTGTGGTGGCTTGTACCCATTATAGTGTTATTATGCCTGTAAAAAGTAAGGACAACCCCAGAGTAAAAATAGACCCTGACATACCTAGTTTACTAAAAATTGTTTTTCAGTTAAAGTTCAGGCACAGTCCATTTTTATTAAATGATTCTGCACTCTTTACAGGAAATTGGCTTAGGCTTTGCTTTTCAAAATTATTAATGCTACCTCTGTTACTGGTTTGGGGGTAGAATTTAATAAATGCTGCTTTTATTTCAGATCCAGTATTCTGAGCTGGGATGATTTTATAACCTTGGCTATTTGGCCTTTTGAGGTTAGCAAGGCCACCCATGGCTTGTTTTTTCTTCTCATTTAAAAGCAAGGGGAAAATTAACTAATTTAACAAACATTCCAGCAAGGTTGGCCGGATAGAGCGGGGTTGCATTGTTTGGTGGGATCAGAGTTTTGTCACTCTAAGAGGCATTTCCGCAACACTAATGTCGGAGAGAATGAAGAGCAGGCCTTATTTGATTTATAACTTTTCTTGTTGAAAGAATGTGCACCAGTGCATTAAATGAATTATTTCAATCAGATATTCTCTCTCTCTCTCCCTCCCTCTCTCTCTCTCTCTCTCTAATGAGCAGGTCAGTTAGACAACATTTGTCAATGAGAGTTGAAGGCACTGCCAGTCCTCTGAAGCAACAATTTAGCATTATGTTGATTATCTTTAAAAAGCTACATGGGAGGCAGCAGAAATTGGAATGCTTGTCAGCTGGTCCATAATTTCCATGCCAAATACTCCCACTTATCTGTCTTCCAATTCCCCTAACTTCTCTCACTCTCTCTCTCTCTCTCTCTCTCACGCACACACAGGCATCCCCCCCTGTGGAAGATTGCTAAGTACTTCCTAAAAATCTCTTTAAAAGAAAGCAAAAATGTTACATGTTCAGTGGTGTGTGCACCACTTGTCTTTTTCCAAACCAGCCAAGTAGGATTAATGACAGGCAGGCTTTTGTGTCCTCTTTTAAATGCATCAGGAGAGAAAGGAGAGGAAATAAATAGGCTGCTGCCAAGGAATAATTTGTACAAATGAATAGAACTTTTCAGTATCTGGAGTGCTTTGCTAATTGTCTTTGAAAGAATAAAAGCAAACCGCAGATTTGCTTTCAGTGGCAAGAAAAACCGAATTCACATGGCAGTTTATGTTTTGCTGACAGAATCAATCCACTATTAATTAGAAGTTTGTGGCATGACTGTATAGCCACCAAAGTCAGCAAGAGCTTTCCCACTATCTTTGTTGAGAGGATAAAGCCCAAGATATCTGATGTTTACTGACAATGAATAAAATTACACTCTTATTTTTCCTTATGCCCCAATGCATTTTTGTCCCTTGTTTATGTGGACATTTTGAAACAGACTACATCTACCCAGGCCAGGCGCATTCAATGTTATGTTTAGTAGTTTAGCAACCCAATCCTTAGGTCCATTTATTGGTTTTCAGCATATTATCCCCAGTTGGAATCTCAGAGTGTTAGAACATAGACATCTTTTCCTTTGAATGCAATACTTGGAGACATTTAGAGCAAGTAGGATTGGAAGAAAACTAACCTGGTAGTATATTCAACATATTGTTATAAAGCAGGGATGAGGACCACCTGCAGCCCTCCTGGACTACAAATCCCATCAGCCCCAGCCTGCATGGTCAATGGTCACAGATGATGGAAGTGTGTAACCCAATAGCATCTAGAGGACCACAGGTTCCCCATAGGAAGATAACAAGAGCCTGTTGGATCAGGTCAATGGCCCATCTTGTCCAGCATCCTGTTCCTGCTGGCACAAACCACAAGCAAAACCCAAGCACAAGAGCACTTTCCTCTCTTATAGTTTCCAGTAACTTAATATTTAGAAGCATTATTGCCTCCGACCAAGGAGGCAGATCATAGCCACCATGACCAGTAACCATTGCTCTAAGATATAAGCATCCTTGCTGTAAGGTATTGCTGAGGCTTGGAATTAATTTTATGGTAACATACAGCTAGGGTGTAGGTTAGGTTGTAACTGAAGGATTTCTAGTACGTTTTTGCAAGGCAGTTCTGATGGATTCACATTCTGCAGACCTAATCAACTTCAAACCCAGGGCATAAGAGCTGTGCCAATGCCAGTTTTTTTCTTTCATAAAATATTTCTGCATTGCTAATCAAAGAGATCCACAGTGGTTTACAAAATCAAAATGAAGCCAATAAGAAAATACAAAATTCATACACCAGCAGTAGCAGATTAGTGGCAGGATCAAAAACAACCACAAAGCAATGTTGAACAAAGACATGGTAACAGCCAGCTTTAAATCCTGCCAGAGCTGGAAGATATAGGAGCCACGCGCTCATCACCAAAAGCAGCAATTCAATGTGTAGTCGTCCTCTGTTAATGCTTAGTATTAAGTGTAGCAGTACATCATTGTGCTGTGAGTTTCCACACTTGCACTCCACTGCACTGTCTGCCACTTGTGGATATGGGAACAGTAAGTAATATCAGGTCATGTTTTCTGTAGTACTAGACATTACAGGGGCTGCGAGGGGAAAGAGGAGATGTTGCTTCTGGTAGGAGCCACATAGCTCTTGCTATGCTTACTTTTGGCCTAGAGGGGCATTATTAAGTAGCACATCTATGTGCCAAAAGAAATGTGTGTATATCAACACAGTTGAACTTACTGTGGAATCTTCTTAAAGAACTGCAAATGCTATAGCACAAAATAGATAAAATTCAGTAGAAGGCAACAAATGGATCCTACCTGAGGCATATTTTTGTGGCGTGGGGTCCAACTCTTATTAAAATCTGTGGCCCTTAGCTTGAATGAAATGTGGATTGCATCCTAAGCCTGCAGCCCTTCTGTTTAAGGTAAGTCAAAAAAATATGATGTGGAAAAGGCCCAATTTGTTTTGATGGGAGTCCTATTACGGAGTCCTATTATGGACTCATGTATTGTTCACGATTAAAGTTAAACGTTTTGAAAAGGGAGGGCATAGGAAAGATTATGTACAAGCAATGCAACATGTGAAAGAAAAATATACAAAGTAGAATCGGTTCTCTCATGTGCGGTATCCTTCAAGTGTAGCCCTCAGTGCTGGACACGTTGTACCCCAAATGAAGGAACCTGCATTGATATTTGAGTCCATACTGTGGTTTGGTTCTCTGTAATGAAAAGCTGTGTGTTTTGAGCTTTCTGTTTCCATTAGATGCTAAAAACGTCTGTCCCAATGAGAAATCTCCTGAGGGCAATGAGACCTTCTGAGCACTGTGAACCTTTACAGCTATGACTAAACTTATATATTTAGGAACGTTAGGTTTGGAGGAACATTGTACTGTGTTATATGAATGCCTTCATGCTCCCAGTACAAATTCTGTACCTACCCCAATACATTAACCTTTGACTGCTACCATTTCTGACACCTGAAATTTAGGGCCAAACTAGATGTTAAATGCATTTAGCATGCAAGTGTTCTAAAATGCAGCTAGTAGAAGCTGATAATTACTGGGGTTGCAGGAGCCAGGGGAATTGTTAAACCTTTCCGTCCTTCATGCAGTTGACAATCACTCTTCTGAGGCCGCTGTCTGCAATGAGAGAGAATCTCCCATTGATAGACTTTCGTTAGGATCATATTAGGGGAAGAAAGAGTTAAACCCCACCTCTCCACAATACACACTTACACACCACACCAGCAGGTTTGCATTAAAAAGCTTGTGTGTTAAATGCAAAGATGTATTTAATATGACATCTAATTTGTTCCTTAATTTTGCTTCATTCAAATATATAATAACAGTGACTTTCAAAATTCTGGAGTTGTGTGTATTTTTTTTTAAAGAAGTTGAAATGATATATAATGAAAAGAAGTTGAAATGGTACATAATGAAAAGTTAAGCCTGAACTGTTGGGAGCTCTCTAGCAAACATTGCAGTGGTGTTTGTAGTACACAATGGTAGCGTACATAACAATTTGAGAGCCTGTGGAACTCCAGTTGTTGTTTGACTCCAACTCCCACCAGTCCTAGTTAGCATGGCCAACGGGAGTTACAATGCAGCAACATCTAGAAGGCCACCCATCCATGATGTAAGAAGTGCCCTGCTGCGTATCAGACCAAAAGCTCATCTAGTCCAGCATACTGTTTTCCATTGTGGCAGGTCGAAATCTGCTAGGGAGCACAAAAGTAAGAGGACTGTCTGCTGCTGCTGCTGCTGCTGCTGTTCCCCCTGGCAATTGGTATTCAGAGATACATTTCCTCTGAACACAGAGGTTTCATTTAGCCACCATGACTCATAGCTGTTGATTGAGCTATCCTCCGTGACCGTGTCTAATCATTTTTAAGGCAACATCTTTAAATTGCACATATTTTCAGGGCTAGATCCTACCTTGTTTTTGTGGCTTTGAATGTTGGGAGAGAGAGAAAATGCCCTCACCCTGGGCTCCTAACAAAATTGAGTTTATTAATTTGGGCAGGGTTATGTAATTAATCTATGTTAACTTGGTGTTCCCTGGATATATTTGCAGTCACACCCAATCCTTCCCCAAAGTCTTAGTGTTGGTTAAACAAAACTAACAATTAAAAATATACTTTAACAATTTAAAACAGCACTTGTAAAAACACACCAGAATTCCCCGTCCTGAAACCAACAATATTAAAACTCCAAGCCTTACATTTAGTCCCCATTTACTGAAAGCTTGTCCAAACTAGTTTGAGTATATGTGCATTCTATTCTTTCTCCAAGCAGCTCATAAAGAAGCAGTCCCCAGGTTTAAAAAAGGTAAAGCTAGAGGACCCATGGACAGGGGCGTAGGAAGGAGGGGCGGTGCGGTGCGCCCTAGGTGTCATCCCTGAGGGGGTGACAAAAAGGCACAATGTGGGGGGCTCACCCTGCTCCCCCCGTGCACAGCAACGTGCAGCGGATCACACCGTCACCCTCCCCCGTGCAGCTTACCCCTCCACTGGGTACACGGCATGACCACTGCTCTGGGTGCCCATGCAGCTAACTCCGCCACTGCCCCTGAACAGTTAAGTCCAGTCAAAGGTGATTATAGGGTGCGACACTCATCTCCTCTTTCAGGCCAAGGGAGCCGGCGTTTGTCCACAGACAGCTTTCCAGGTCATGTGGCCAGCAGGACTAAACTGCTTCTGGCACAATGGAACATATCCAGTAATGGAACATCCTATGCACCTTCAAACCATTATTTTGGTCCCGTGGTACTATAAGACTTTATAATACTATTTTCTGTGTACTGAAAAACAAAATATAAACTTTGGTTATCTGAATTTGAAGTTCTTGCAATACAGCCTCAAACTGAGAGAATAAAACACAAGAAAGCTATGCCTGTGTGTTTTGAACAGGAATGGACAGATCTGTCCAATTTGATTTCAGGTCAGTTTCACATGTGTTCATTCATAAGGCAGTTTTGCCTTGCTTATACATTAATGTGATTTTTAAAAAAAGGATGAAGATAAATATTTAAATATTTAAATATTTAAATACATATGTTATTCCATATGTATCGCAAACATTTTTAATTACATTTTTAATATTTGTTCATGCATGTCTAAAGTTACTTTAGCCTTAATTACACATTTTTAATTGGTTTTGGTATGTTTATAGAACTCCATTGCAAAATTCAGGGCATGTTCCAATCTATGTATTAATCTATGAGGTGTGAATTAGGTCAGTTCACTTAAAAATGCAGGATGAAATTTTCCTCCATCCCTAGTTCTCTCTCAAGACTTGAAGCACCTCTGTTGTCAGATCTATTTTAATCAGTGCATATTTTCTGACTTTTGGGATTCTTAGAGCAAGTTTGCAGAGAAGACAGCTCCAGTGTAATAAACATTGGGAGTGTGCCACCACAGGGGCTGAATGGATGAGGCATTTGTATGAACTAGTGACTTCATCTGGGTGTCGTATGTGTGATTTCTGCAATGGCAGTGACTCTTAAAGTGTCCTTGTCCATTGGCCATAGTGGTGTATTTTGTTTGTTTTTAAATAAAGTTTTATAAACTTAGTAATGGTTAAATACAGTTCAAAATGATTTAATTATAATACAGTATAATACAGAAATAAGTATGGTATATTTATACTCTTATTTCCATTCAATACAAAAACAGATGCCAAAAAAAGGTACCTACACAAGAATACAAAAAATAAAAACAGAGAAAACTAACCTAAAAAACCCCAGTTGTTTCCAATTTTCTAAAGTTCACAACAGTTGAAATACACACACACATGGGCCTGCTGTGCCAACTTTTAAACATCTTCTGAAAACTTCTCTATTCCACCAGGCCTATGCAGGCAATTAAGAATACATCCTTCCACAGTGTTTAATTGATGTCCGTTTTAACTTTTTATTGTACAGACTTATTGCTGATATGAGAGATACCAGTTGCTAAAAGTGCAGTGGCTCTAAGATCTGCCACAGACCCTTGTTTTTTTGTTTTTTTTAAAGATGTGCAGAGAATCTGAAGCGTGTATTGGTTTCAGGACTATGTCGATACACATTTAACTTGGGGTGGACATGCCCATTCCATGGCATAAATTCTGTAGCTGCTGTTTTCCACGTTACCGGTAGCTGGCATGTGGATTTGTGATAACTGACGAATGAATCATGCGGAAAGCTAATTTTGGTGACATAGTAAGGGGTTTTGTAGTCAAAGAGAGGTAGGAGAACTATTACTAGCTGTTACCACCAGTATAGTCTAGTGGATAGACAGAAGCAAGAAAGCTTGTGTTCAAAACCCTGTGGGGCCACGAAGCTCACTGGGTGTCTTCAACCAGAAATAATCTTTTAGCCAGGATGCAGAACCTGTGACCTTCCGGGTGGTGCTGGACTACAGGTCAAATTACCACACACACCTCCCAACTGAGACCATGCAGACTTTGTATGCATGACAGTAGCCCAATCAGTGCCAACCAATGACAGAATGGTGCGTACCCAATGAGGAAACTTTGAGAAGCCACAAGCCACAGCGAGTATAGCAAAGTGGCCTATTAGAGAACAGGGATGCCACATTCCATTCTGGAGCATGAGGGTTGAGTCGCGTTGGGTTCCGGGTTGTGTAGTTTAGTTGAGATTGAATGTCTCTAGTAGCAGCCTTTGGTGTATGCCCATGTGTGTGGATTTTTGGCCCACTCAAAGCACAGCCTTTGATTTAATTTGAATGTTTAGCATTCTCTGTTTGCTCACTGGCCATATTTTTTATGTATTACATAGATAATCTGCCTTTCTCTGAAGGATCTAAAGGCTGTGTACACTGCACAGTGTTTTGAACACATAGGGTATCCAAATGAAAGTGAGCATGCACACTCAGAACACAATAATCCAGTACAAGTTAAATACAAGCTTCATCTTCGCAGGGAGCAATAAATATGTAATAATAATGTTATAAGAAAAAACTGCTCCTTTTTCCCTTATGGGGTATCCAAGAGCTCCTATAGAGTCCTTGTGTAGGTTCTCTATCAGTAGGAGAAAATAACAGAGGCCAGCCAGAGAATATTGAGAAGCAAAGCAGCTAGTAAGCATGATCTTTATTAAACTGTTACAACAGGGCCTTATCTGATTGCCTTTTCTAGGTAGCCTGGCTATTCCTTTGAGATGGTAAATACTTAGTTCCTGAATCTCTTATGCATATTGATAGTGTGCTCAGCTTAACAGATACTTGCCAGACTGTATTTACAGGGAGATGTAAGCCCCTACAGTCCAAAGACAATTGGAAAGCTTTTCCCATTTCCTTCCTCCTTGCAGAGAAATATTTGAGGTCAATTTGGGAGTGTCAGAATGGCTTCAGGATTGTTCTCCTGTGCTATTTCAGACACGTGGTTTATATACTTATGTATGTATTTACCTTGTACATTTATGAACATTTATTGTATATATATATAAGACCTTAGAATTCCTATAACAACAATAATAGGAGTCAATACCTCTTTTGAACACCAGATAACAATGAAAGTTAATTGCAGGTGTGGAGTAGGCACTCCTGTGCTCAGGTTCTGCTTGTGGCTTTCCCACAGGCATCTAGTTGGCCACTGTGAGAACAGGATGCTGGACTAGATGGGCTATTGGCCTGATCCAGCAGGCTCCTCTTCCGACCCCCAACCCTGTGTTAGCCTAACATAACCACCTTTTCATCATCTATCTGGTTGACAAGTGTTTGGGATTATCAAGAGACAAATACTGCCAGTGTGCCCTGCTTGTGAACCTTACTGAGTATGGCTGGCCACTCAGAGAACAAATAGAGTAAGGATAAATAGAACCAACCTAGCTTTCCTTTGCTCTTTGTAACAAAAAGTGATGTCAGCTTAATTCTGGAAGGAATGGGATGTCTGATGCAGAGCCAAAGGGTCTGTCTCTCCTAGAGCTTGATTCAAAGCCTATTTAAATCCATTTTTTAAAAAACAAACCTTGGCTTCATATCGGATCCTAAATCTAATGAAGTGGCAATTTGTTTTTCAATAGTAGGAAGACAATAAGAGGAACCATTGGTGATGTATGTGTGTGTGGGGGGGTAATATTTATGGGATTTATTGTAAGTTTACAAGTAAACATTGCCAGGAGCTTACAGCCATTTATTTTCTGGTTAACCACTTCAAAAACAGTGTGGTAATAAAAAAGATACAATTGGGAACCCTAATAAGATCTACTGTTTGCAGATAAAGGACTTTGCTTCCTTGTTTGTAAGCTATTTGTCACTGTGGTATATATATAATCCCTTTTTTTTACTGTAGCGCTCTTGCACAGACCAGGGGCTGGATACATTTATACTGCATCAAAAGGGCAGGCTGTGGCTGTTCCAAAATCAGTCAATTTTCAACTTTGAAATGTAAGGGTGGGAAGCAACCAGAAATGAATCAAAGCAAATTAATTTACCTCCTAGAGCTACAAAAACAAGGTGATTATTCAAAGGAAGCATAATCCTTAGGGCATGTTCACACTACAAATGAACTTTTATTTATTAAAATTAAAACATTTCTAGCCCACCTTTCTGTGTCAGATAAAATGCCCAAAGTACCTATTATGGTGTTACAGGTAAATGAGGCAGTCACCTCAGGCAGAGGGGTTTTAGGTATAACAAAAAGACAGAATTGCTAGTTATTTAGTTTATTTTTGTTGTATTTTAACTCCCAGGAAAAAGGCTGGTGTGGGATCTTCAGTCTCAGGTGCCAAAATAATTTGGCCAAGCTTAGGTACTATGGACTTTGACTGAGAGTAAATGGAGGGCAAGTGCCATTTGCTGTTCTGCCTCAGAGAACAAACTTTCTTGAGCTGCTCCTGTTCCTTTACGGAATTTACGACTCCATATGCTAAAGGAAATCTCAACACCTTACGTACCTGTAATGCATGACAATTCACTAAAAAAAATGGGCACTTTCACAAACCCTTATGAATATAAGCATTATGATACAATGCGGTTTCTGCACATGCAGTAGAGGGAAGTGAGGGGAAGATGGGGCTCATCAACCTGGGAAGTTAGACCTAGGAGAAGGAAAACTCTGATCCTTGCTGCCTTCTGGGATATCTTTGGGAGAAGAAAAGGCTAAGAATCAAACCCTACACAAATCTGGAGTGAGGTCCCTGAGACAGTTGGCTGGCACCTTGCATGCCTTCATCCTGGCATCTGCTCTCCAGGGTCTCAAGCAAAAGACTTTCCTCCTCCACCTCTATGTGCAGTGAGCATGTGTATGGGCCGTAGGTTTGCATGCTTTCTCCTTGCTCCTGTTGCCAGTACTAAGCACGGTAACCTCATATCACCCTTTTGAAATCTTTAGAATGGACTAAAGGAAATCCCATTGACCTTAGGAAGAGATAAGGGCACATCAACATGCACAACTATTGCAAAATCATCTTAAGTGTTCACAGTGTGCTGAAGTTGTGAAATTTTGTAATGAACTGCACTCTTTTCGAGGTCTCTGAATACCATTTATTTTATCTGTACTGAACTTTTGTGCTATAAAACAAAAGCTAAATAAGTGTTCGTTGCGCAAAATCTAGGCCATATTTTTTTTAGACATCATAGCACCGCCAGTTCCTAGTTTTCACTGAGATGGTAAACCTGTGTCTGGAGTTCTGTATTATTTCAGATTGCAGGTTCGGGCTTACATGACTGAATGCTTCTCCACACAATCCCCTCTTCAAGTAGAAAACTAAATATCAGGGAACTAAATTCTGGTTTAGCCTTCTTCCATTCATGCCAATTTTATTTGTGCAGGCAGCTTTTTCATAATGCATACCAGGAAGGTTAAGTTAGAACCCCCCTATTTTATATTCTTCGCTCCCCTCTCATGGAAGAGTAGTCATGAGCCCCCTCTGGCTGCCTGAAGTTGTACAGTCTACCTTCAGGTTTTCCACCCTAGTGAGCAGGCCACTGTTTTGCATTTGAAAGCTGCCCATAATGTCTGGAAAGTGAAATGCTATAATTCCAGTGATGTAATTGCCAACCTTGTGCCAAAAGATAACACTGTTCCTGCTTGTTAGCTAAGTAAATATCTGAGACCTGGGGAGTGGACAGTTAATATCATAACCCCACCCCCCTCTTATTTCTGCATACCATCTAGTTGCCCAGAAGGAGCTGATAAAACATCTGGCACTACCAAATCATGATAGCTAGGTGGCTCACTTCCAGGGGCTATTTCATCTTCCTCATTTGTGTAAGTGGCAGGTTGTCTGATTTCTTAAATTATTATTTTGCCTTATGGGGTTCTCTGATAAGCAATGGTAGCAATGCCTTCAGACATCAGAACTACTCCTACATGGATATCCCTTGTTTAGGAGTAGGCAACCCTGTCTCCCAACTTCTCTAAAGAACTTATGTCCTCTGCCCTCCTGCTTAAGCCCTTTTTGACACTGTTTCTCCTAGTAGCCATTTACTTCTGCTGCAGGCATCTCTTTGGGGTTCCTCCCAAAGCATATACCAGCTTCAGTAGAAGGATTTTTCTCGATATTGCATGTTAGGCACAAAGTTGCATTTCATCTCCAGTTTGGCTCTAGGAGTCTCAAGGTTAACTTTAAACTAATCAGTCTTTACAGTGCGCTTTTGCTTGTTCTCCCATACAGGAATTCACATTCTCTTTCATCTAAACACACACAGATCTTTTATATACTCCATCAGTACCAGTTTGTTCAGGCCCTTTTCTGGCTCATACTGGAACCACTTAATGATACAGGCCTGAACCAAGCTTGATAGCTGAGAGTGATAGGCTGGCCCCACACTTTCTGCCCCAGTCACCATGAGTGATGGGACTGTAGATGTGGGGGTCGTTCCTGTGCTCTGTCACTCTCTGTCACTGAATTGTCCTGCCCCTCCAGCAAACATTAACTGAAATGGAAAGGAGGGGAAACTTTCCACATCACCTCCATCGGCCTTCCATAGAGAGAGGTCTTCACATATGATTCATATGGCCAATGGAAAGATAATCAGACTATGGGCAAGATGGAGCCTTTCTCCTGCCTCACATGGCTGAGATTCCACATGTCCCCAATTTGTATGCTACAGTTCTGTCTGTTCCTACTGTTTGAATGTCACATCATTGCTCCATCAATGAAATGGAATCTTGGATTTTCAACCTGGTGTTATTGGTTGAACATAACTGCTGCCTTAACAGTCTTATAAATCATCTGTTAGATTATTGTATAGTTTTTTTATTCTATTCTACGAAGTATTGTGAGTATACAGCTCCTGAAATTAGCAAATTGCCTTTAAGGTGTTGTCCTGTAAACACTCAGTAAATGTGCAATTCAGCCCTCTTTTGGATTACTCTCAAAGGGAAGGGGGGTAGCTCAGTGGTAGAATACAGTGGTACCTTGGGTTAGACGCTTCAGGTTACAGACTCCGCTAACCCAGAAATAGTACCTCGGGTTAAGAACTTTACTTCAGGATGAGAACAGAAATCGCGTGGCGGCAGCAGCAGCAGCAGCAGCAGCAGAAGGCCCCATTAGCTAAAGTGGTACCTCAGGTTAAGAACAGTTTCAGGTTAAGAATGGACCTCCAGAACGAATTAAGTTCTTAACCCGAGGTACCACTGTACACACTTACATGCAGAAAGTATGCAGCTCCAAACCCTTGCATTTCTGGGTAGGGCTGGGAAAGACCCATGCCTAAAACCCTGGAGAGTCAGAGCCAGTCAATGTAGACAATATTGAGCTGGATGGATCAATGATATTACTCCATTTGAAGCAGCTTCATTGCATTCCTAAAATAGACAGTAAAGATTCTTAAAGTGTCTTTCCACTACTTTTGATTACTCTTACTTGCTTTTGATCCCGTTCTTCACGCCTGAATTTTCTTACTTCATATTGACTTTTGTTTCAAAGCTATATTGAACTTGAATTTGCAATGTGTACTTCAAACATATTGGAGGAACGAAATAAAAAGACAAAAATCAATACACAGTGAAAAGTGTATCACGAGCTTGCTATTGGAGACAAATCCTGCCAATTTGAAGGGGCTGCTTACATCTTTTCTGAATCCACAGGAGCTTGCCCAAAAGGCCAAGCATAGTAATTGCAACCCTGAGAGAGTACACTCACAGTTGGATTCCTTGTAGGACAATACTGACAGTACTGCTATAAAACACAAATCCATTTAATTGTTTTGGAGATTTGTAGTGGAAAGTGACATTTCATTTAGCTCATGCCATTTACTGAAAGGGCCACAAAAGATGGGGAACTTTTATTTATTGTTTTACCGCTTTAGAAAACATGCTGCTGGTTCATATTCCAACAGACAAGGAGTCTGTTGAGCAAAGTCCAGAGTTCACAGATGTGTAAGGGAGGCTTAGAGCTGGGGGAGAGCAATCATTAGACAAACCAAATAACCAGCACAGTCTGAAAAAACTTCCACAGTTACAACGGGGAGACAGTATTTCCATAGCCAATGAAGGTGCTTTGTAAAGCAGGCACTGAAGCATTTCTGCTATTCGCGGTTTGAGCAATGACAGATTATTTTACCACTACCCTAACAAGATAAAGCAGAGTTACAGTGCAATGCATGCCTACTCAGAAGTAGATACGGTCAGTGGGACTTACTTCCAGGTAAAGTTATAGATGATTTAAAGGATTATGTGTATAAACATACAACGGAAGTAGGGTAATTGTTGTAGACTCAGAGTAAGGCCAGTAGAGAGTTTTAAGATCTCAGATTTGTATAAAGCAAGGATACCCAACATGGACTACAACTTCCATTATTCTTGAATGCTAGTCATGTGTGCTGAGATCAATGGGAGCTGTAATCCAACAACTTTTGGCAGGTACCGTGTTGGCTACCCCAGTGCATGTCTGCCTAATCTTTGTTGATAACTAATTGCTAGAGGCAGTCTGAAATTCACCCTGCTGCCTCCAGCCATTTTTTACGCACATAAACACACATATACAGTATATTTTTTTAAAAAATACCTAAAACAAAAACATTGGGGCCACACAAAAAATCAATTGGGTAAGGATGTTGCCTATGGGGCACAGGCTTGCTACCCTTGGCATATATGACTTAAACACAATAATCTTGAAAAAGTACATAACCCATTTAAAATTTTCTGAAGAAAGACATTCTGTTTGGTTCCATAGTTTGAATGTAGATTTTTCATCAATAAGGAGAAATGCTGTGATATATTTCTATCACTTTCTGAGACATACAAAGTTTACTTGGGTTTTTTTCTATTTAATCGACTGATCTTAATCAATTTGTACAAATTGTGGGATTTTGCTGAATGTTGCAAACATCCGCTTTGTTATGGCCCAGTATAATAATAAAGCTTTGCTTTGTCCTTAGGTTAACATGTTTGTGGAAGGATTCCATGATGCTATTATCCTCTATGTTCTGGCTTTACGGGAAGTTTTGAAGAATGGCTTCACTAAGAAAGATGGAGAAAAGATTGTCCATCAGACATGGAATAGGACATACGAAGGTAGGAATAATCAAGTGTTTGATGTGATTTTGTTTGTCCAGTCTTGGGAAAATCTGTAACTTTTTGGTTGTACCATCTAGCTTCTTAAAATTAAAACCTGCCACCTCCTGCTGATAGCATACCATAAAGTGAAAAATGAGGGAGCGTCCATTCCCCACTGGTTGTTAAAAAGTCATTTTCTCTCCAATGCAAATTACAGTGGGGTGGGGTGGGGGTGCGCGCGCGCGCACACACACACACACACACACACACAGAGAGAGAAGAGAGACGTATGGGGTTACCATTCCCTTTTTTGCTTTGGCACACCTACTGCTGGAATGTGGGGCTCAGGTTGAAAAAGACCCCCACCCGTGTTGTGTTGTGTTGTGTTGCGTTGCGCTGTGCTGTGCTGTCTCCAGCAATAAAAAGGGGGAAGGGGGTAGAACCATGAATAATGTTGTTCATTGAAAGGATGAGATATAAATTAAGGATTCCTAGTAGATAATTATTGGTACAAAAAAGAAGTGGCAACTTGTAATAAGGAGGTAAGAAGATAATGGTTTCCATCTACATGTGCAGTGACAGCTTTTTATCACTCCTTTACATACCACCTTATGCCTCACATATTGTATTTGGAAGGTTTTCCCTACCTCTGGTTATCTACACATACGTATGTATTAACAGGGACAACATAGACAAAAATGGAGACTGTGACATGTGTAAACAGGGTGTATAGATAGCATGCCTGCACACTAGATATTAAGAAACTACATTAAATAGCCCCCTTTTGTCTACATTTTTATAGCATCACTGTCAGTAATTTTATATACAAAGAAAACCCTTATAATAATAGGTTAGCTGTCATCATTAAGGTTCTTGGCTCCTTCCTTGTTTTTGAAGATTGCAGCCATTTGACTCTTTCATGTGCATATATTAGCATGCTTCCTTAGATTGCTTCATCTTTTCCATTTAGGTTTTATAACTGAAAAGCTGGGTTTAATAAAAATGCCAAAATGCCAAGTCCCCCTTCCTTTTCTTTGCTGTATTAGATTTTGAACAGCTTTTTGTGTGTGCATTCAGAAATGTTTCAAGGTCTCCATTTGCTATTTTAGATTGTGCATGCCAAAGTGTTCAGGGTTTTCAGTGCCAAACCTTTTGGGCCCTTCTGCCCCACCCGCATCCTGCCAATCTTAGAATCTATGAATATGTTCAAACTCCAGAACACACACCCGTGCATTAAACTTTGTAAGGTCAGCTGGACCTTACTGGTAAGACCAAGCTGCTCTTGCCAGATACATCTGTCATTTCTTACAGTGTAAGATTACCACAATTTCCAGTGGAAGTACTTAAACTGAAAGGAAATATTTCCTTTAGATAAGAACCCAACAATGAGTTCTGAAATTGGAACAGCTATGAAAAACATAATGGACCACTTTCTCGGCTTCAGTGAGTTTTTCTTTCTCACAGTAATGGAGAGGCATTTGGTTGGAAAGGACAATAAATTTATCCTGTCCAAGTCTTTATACTGATCCAGGTGGCGGGTGGCACTGTGGTCTAAACCACTGAGCCTCTTGGGCCTGCTGATCAGAAGGTTGGCGGTTCAAATCCCCGCAACAGGGTGAGCTCCCATTGCTCTGTCCCAGCTCCTGCCAACCTAGCAGTTCAAAAGCACACCAGTGCAAGTAGATAAATAGGTACTGCTGTGGTGGGAAGGTGAACAGCATTTCCGTGTGCTCTGGTTTCCCTCACGGTGTTCCATTGTGCCAAAAGCGGTTTAGTCATGCTGGCCACATGACCCAGAAAGCTGTCTGTGGACAAACATTGGTTCCCTCAGCCTGAAAGCGAGATGAGCACCTCAACCCCATAGTCGCCTTTGACTGAACTTAAGCGTTCAGGGGTCAGGAATCCAGGAGCTCAACACATTGAGCCCCAACAGTAATCCACGTAATCCAAACATCAGTACAGTGGTACCTCGGGTTACATACGCTTCAGGTTACAGACGCTTCAGGTTACAGACTCAGCTAACCCAGAAATATTACCTCGGGTTAAGAACTTTGCTTCAGGATGAGAACAGAAATCATGCAGCAGCAGCAGGAGGCCCCATTAGCTAAAGTGGTGCTTCAGGTTAAGAACAAACCTCCGGAATGAATTAAGTACTTAACCCGTGGTACCACTGTAGATCAAAAGACAGTAACAAATAGTGATGGGTTAGCCAACTACCAGCAGGGGAAGGAGGAGTCTCCATCATGGGTTAAGAGAGTTTAGCTGCTCTCTTGCATCAGTGGACTCTGCTGTCTCATGCCTTATATACACAGCCAATCACTGCACTCTGCAGGGGTGAGCCTCCTTCAGATGCCATTTCCTCAGGAGGGCCATTCTGCATGATGTTGGAATCGGGTCTTTAGTGTGGTTGCAACTACCCTTCGGATCTTACTCCCACCACATAACAGATTGGCAGTATCTATGTTATCATTCTGGTGCCTATTGAAGCCCTTCCCTTATTCAACAAATCTTTCAAGAGGATATTCTTTTAAAATCCCAGTCTGTGTCTGTACTGAACTTGAAATTGTTTTTAGCTATCTTTTTAACTTTGGATTGTTTTATGGGAAGTGATTCACAAATGAAATAAATAAGAATGATAGAAAATTATAATAGGCAGAAATTGAAGGGCTGCACCAAAGAAGTCTGAGGATGGTGTTATTTCTGTTCCTGATACTCAACTTGAATGTGATTTTTATTGTAAGAACCTTTTTTAAACTTAATTTGAGAGCCTTTCCAGGCTATAAAGCAGGATACCATTATCCTAAATAAATCAGTAATTATGATTTTACTTTAAAAAAATAAGGATTATTCTAGTACCATATGCATTATACATGCATTATACCAGAGCAGTAAACATGGGACTGCTTATGAAGTTAGCCAGTGTAGTGCAGTGAGTAGTGCTGGATTTAGACTGAAGAGACCTTAAGCCAGTTTCTGTCTCTCAACCTACTTCACAGAGTTGCTGTGAGGATAGAAGGGTAGCAGGAAGAACCATGTAACATGCTGTTAAGGATTTCTAGCCTCATAGTTGCCACTCTTTCTCAAAATAATCTATGCCATCTCAAAAGGTGAATGTATTAGAGATTGATACATTCGATAAGAGATTGAGTGTTTGGGGGGGGAGGCTCGTTTAATTTCATTGCACATAGGTTGTACAATGACAATAAAGGTATTATTATTATTAGGACTCTTTGCTTGCCTTTTGACTTGAGATGAGTAGATGCATTAAACTATTAGCTTCCTCAAATATTCCAGGGCCTAGACTTTCCTGTATAAAATTATTTTTCCCCTTAATGGCTTTTTAAAAATCAGCAAAATAGGGGTTCTGAAATAGGACTTATGCCCCGCAGGCTGTGTGTGTGTGTGTGTGTGTGTGTGTGAGTGTGTGAGAGAGAGAGAGAGAGAGAGAGAGAGAGAAGAAATGTTAGGAATTTTAGGAATGCAGCCCCAGAGGTAAAATTACAATTTCTTTTGGAATGCCAACAGAAGTACTGGAAGACTAATGAGGTTTTCTGCCATATCAGTCTCTAATAATTCTGCCATTTGCTTTTCTTGGAAGCATTATGTGCTGTCAACTCATTAATTTTTAAATTTCTCACCTGCCACTCTCTAGGCATTGCAGGGCCAGTATCCATAGATGCCAATGGAGAAAGATATGGAGATTTTTCTGTGATTGCAATGACTGATCCAGAAACTGGAATGCAGCAGGTAAGTGCTGAAATAATGCTAAATGCTAGGCTGGAAAAAGGATTCGGTGGCAAAATGTTTATTGACTCTACCGTGGGCAAGACATATTATGTCTCTTGCAGTCTCCATTTCTACTAAACCAATTAAGGAAAGAATTTAAACTGATCACTGTTACAAGTCCTTCTTACTAACCCTTCAGCAGAACCTCATAAGAAAGCTTGATGTGCAGGGATTGGAACAAACTGCCATTAAAACACACACACACACACACACACACACAATTTCTTACTGGATTATTACTGGATCATCATCAGCCTGAAAAATATGATATGGCAACCTAGACTCTTGAATTCAAGATCTTAATGAATGTGGGAGACTGCATACATTTTCAAAGAAAATGAAAAGTATTCATGACCTTGTTTAGCTAGGCTGATCATCAAAAGCAAGAGATACAATGAGGCCAAAGGAGAGTGCCTTGAGTATTGGTACTGTGAAATTAAACACTACAATTGCATAATAGCACTACAGGGTCCTTGGTTTACAAATGTCATGGTCTTCATCTGTAGAAATTAAAGACAGCATTCAACCAATAATATTACATGCTAGAGTGAAAATCCAGATATATATATATCAGATGTGGATAATATCCTAGACAGTGGCATTGTTCAGAAGGTTTTAGTTGCAGTGAACAAGAAACTAAATATGAGGCAGCAAAGAGGTGAAATTTTCTGGAAATTTTGAAGCCATGGGAAGCAAATTCCCCAGGGTAAAACAGAAATATATTCAGCTCTTAATTTCTTATCAGCACTAAACTTATTCTACTGCTTTAACCTTTAATGATATAACATGGATCACTTATAGCTAGTGAGTGTGTAAAATCAAACTATTTGCCTTATACAGAACAATCCCATGCATATTCATTCAGACATAAAATCTGCTGTTTAGTTGAGCTTCCTCTTCGTTAAACACATAGAACTTCAGCCTCAAAAACATAAATGCCTTAAACTGCAGTCCTATAAAAATCAGTAGTGAACTAAAAATCAGAATGCCTAGCACTAGTGCCTCCTTCTTTCCCCTCCATTCCTTAACCTGTGTATTTCCCTTCCCAAACCCAAATCTTGCTGTTTCTCACCACCAATTAAACTGTTTGCATGTGTCTGCATGCGTACCTGCCTGGTTGGTTGCCTGCCTGCATCTCTGTGTCACATGTGGCTGGCCCATGGTGACCCCTGGCTTTGCCTACCCCAGCCCCATCTGCAGTTAGCTGCCCTGCCCTCTGCTCAGTCCTTCACCCCACCAGCTTCAGGGGTCAGCAGCCGCAGCTAGTTACATTTCAAGAAGAATGTTGGTAAAATGGAAATAATGGCTTATAAAGTATAGTAATGTCATTTGCTGCATAAACTGCTAAGATTAGTTGGGAAATTGTACATATAAACCTGTTAACTGTAAGGACAGTGAATTGGTTTGATCTGGTGTCAACCAGACTGTTTGCTGTTATGGTGCTTTTGATTGATTTGTGTGTGTAATATTGTGCTGCCTTGGCCATACACTAAGACCTGACTGACGGATAACATGGAAGATGTCAGAAAAGAACTATAAAGATTATTACAGGTCCAGAAGTCATCTGAGGAAAGGCTGAAGGACACAGCCTGTTAACCGAAAACCTTGGAGTGGAGGGGAAGTGCACATGGGAAGGATAATATTGACCCCAGTCTCTATATATATTCATGTGCAGCTCTCATCTATGACAGGAATTCCAGCAATTGCATGATTGGACTTTTTTGTATATTTAGTACATCCTTTCTGTTTCCCTTTGGAAGCCTCACTCATGTCACATTCCAGCTTCTTTCCATTTTGTGTTTGTTGACATCATTCATTTTGCTGGGATTGTCTCATCCTAATTTATAATGCTGACCTCTCTTTGTTGGTGCTGGTGGTAATATTAGTTTATTTGGAAGGTTCATTCCCACTGGTCATGAAAACTTTAGTTTCTAAGCGGAATGCAGCCAAACCAATTTAGGCTTGACCAGCAAATCTTTATCTGATAATTTGGTGTCTAGAATGTGATAAATAAAATGAACCTAAAATGAAGTAAACATGCATTTTAATGAAAAACAGAGTAGTTTGGGACCACAAAAAATAGAGGTGTGGTGGTGGGGAACAAGAGCCAAGCACATAGCCCAAAGAGCTCTGACAGCCATACACAAATGACAGCAATAATTTACACACCATTCGGTGAAGTAAACAAAAGTTTATGTGCTGGGCATTTGGTCCCTCCGATTTATTGATGGATTTTTGGATGCGAATCTGAAAAGTGTATGTTATATGTAACAGAGATTAAGCTAGCAGATATACCCCTGTTTTCTACCTATTTCCAGAAGCTGGTTGGAAATAGACTGTCATTTTGCTATATATCTATTTTCTTCACAGGTTATTTGGAACTATTATGGAAAGCACGGACGGCTTGAAATGCTTCCAAATGTAAATTACCCCTGGAAGCTCAAAGCAAGAACAGATGACAGCCGAGGTTTGGAACACCCAAGCAACACACCCTGCAAATCATGTAAGTTTACTGAGGTTAACTTCTCCTTTCCAAATCTGCAACAGACAGCAGTCCATGTTAAGGAATTGCACTTGTTCTCAGATACACTTCTGTATCAATATCAATACTACAAATAACAACCTGGCCAGAGGAAATTTACTGAGGCTCAATTTACGTATAGCTAATGTTCATGGGAAAATCTGGGATAGTTTCTTTCAAAATGTGAAGATGGAACACTGGCAAAGTGGGTATGTGCAAATGATTTTGTATATTGGTAATAGCATCAAGATTTCCCAAGCAAAAGGTTGCAAAGCAGAGAGCCAATGTGGTATAGTGGTTAGAGTGTCGGACCTGGGACACCCGGGTTCCAATCCCCACTCAGCAAAGAAACTCACTGGGTGACCTTGGGCCAGTCACTGTATCTCAGCCCAACTTCCTCACAGGGTTGTTGTAAAGATAAAACAGGGAGCAGGAGAGCTATGTGCACCACCTTGAGCTCCTTGGAGGAAAGATGGGATATTAAATAAATAAATAAATAACCTTGCTGAAACCCCCAGAAGAGAATAGTGGTGCTGCAGAGCTAGGTGGGATAAAGGATTAAATGGGAGAAGATACAGAGATGCAGTTGAAATGAAGCTGTCATGAGGTGAGTGTAAATGCTGAACAGGCACAAGAATGAATCAGGCCCAAAGTTTATTAAGGTTTGAAACGGTTGGCATAGAATGGCACCAAAGCATTCTGGCAGCCTGCCTTATAGCCTAACTGATGTCGAAAGGAAAGTCAGCTTCTTCGCTACAGACTGCTCTTTCTACCTGCTGTGACCAACCATAGAATGTAAATGGTACCAAGGTACCCAAAATGGTCCAGAAGCAAGACATTACCCCCAGAGCCCTTAAGGGGTCTCCCAAAGAAGGCATTCAGTGAAATCACTCCCACCTGCTCTCAAACTATGCTCTCCCTGCCTAGTGCCACAGCGGTAGAGCAAGTTGTGATACAATTATTGATACAAGAGACTGAAAGCACTGGGAAAGAAAATATCCTTGTTAGGAGGAAGGCGGAAAAAAACTGGAACCAAATGGTTGATTAGGAATTTAGGTAAAATTCCTTCCTGGCACTATCACCCAGTGACCGGCAATTAGCCCATAACAAAGTAAGCAAGCAGAAGAAACATCCAAGAATTAGGGAGAGTGGGAGGGCAATTTAAGCCTGGGATTGAGGCTGGGACCTTTTGTATGCAAGGCAAATGATTCGCCACCTAGCTTCACTCCCTTTCCATCTCCTATCCATGCCCAGCTGGCATTTGCTAGCTGACCAAGGAGCAGGTTCCACAATGCAGCCAAGGTGGTAGTCATGTTGTTGGCTCACTCCCTATCTCCCAGCATCAATATAAAAGAAGGCAGATTTTCATAAATTTGAGAAGATTTGAATTGCACGGATGAACCATTTCAACACACACACACACACGAAAATCACAGCAAAAAACAGCATATGGATGTAAAAAGTTGTATTGCAACCCATCCTAAGGTAATTCATTATTGACTGAGAATTACTGTTGCCCAGTGCCCTCAAGGCGTGTTGGAGAGAAAATACATGCCTTCCCTTTAAAAAGGTCAGTTCAACTCTTTCAGTTCTGCTGTTATAGAAAGTTTTTTAAACTCACCTGTTTTCTTTGGCTTTTTAATAAAATGTTTCATTTTAAACTTTGGGATTTCTGTTAGCGTTTATTGAAATTTATTAGCTGACTGATTTATTGTGATTTGAATGGTATATTTCAATGTTTGTTTTTAATGGAAACTGTATCTGAGTTTTAATGTAAGCCGCCTTGTATAGTCTTGAAAGGTGGCTTAGAAATAACTGAAATAAATCAGCAGCACTTCAGAGTGTGACAACAATAAGCTCCAAGGTAAACATAAAGGAAGAAAATAAAAGCAGTTGGAACTATAGAAAAGTTTATTTGGATTCAAAATGGATTTTGAATAGATTTGTTTATAATACTACATTGATCATTTATTCAGTCATTCTGTGAGCTTGAACATATTTCTTAGTGATTTGCTATTGGTTATTTCTTTTTTAATTTTTCAAGCAGGTGGTCTAGGAGAGTCAGCAGTTACAGGAATTGTTGTGGGTGCCTTGCTAGGAGCAGGATTGTTGATGGCTTTCTACTTTTTCAGGTTGGTTCTGTTTGGGGGGAAAATATTGCCTACATTTTATAATTTGTATAAAGCAAATCAATCATTAGAGAAACAAGCCATGGTTTGTTGAATCATCTGTGGGGCAGATTGTGGTTAATTTATGTGCTTTATTTATTTTGAGGAGTGGACAGGTACTTAATATTGCTGATTTTTTAATGTTGTGAACTTTATGAGCAGTTTTGTATTGCACTCTGTTTTATTATAGTTGTAATTGTATTATTATTCCGTTAGTGTAAGATACATTCAGTGTTTATTAATTGTAAACGAGGTCTATAAATATTTTTTGGCAGTAACAACATGTAAGAGTTTAGTCAGAATAACAATTAATTAGCAAATTAGATATGTTTGAGTATTTAGATTTTACTGAATTGTGAGTGGACTTTAATGGGGCAGTCCCAGTTTCACTGAAGAACACAAATACAGAACACAAATGATATTTAACAGTGTGAGGTGGCAAGCAATCTATTCCACTGAACAATATGAAGCCATATGCTGCAATCTTGAAGCAGATCTTTAAAAAAAAAACACTGTTTGAGAGAACTAACTACTAAATGGTTCCACTATTTGCAGCCCTAACTTCAAAGCATCTGTTGCACTTTATACTGGCTTCCTTCAGATCTGTGGAAGAATATTCAGTTTGTCTGAAATCTTTGAATATAACTTAACTTTGAGATCAGGCAAAAATGCTTCAAGGCACACCTCTTTAATCTTTTGGCAATAGTGTTCATTCATCTCATTTATCATTAGGAACACATTTGTACTTCACAGACATTATTTTGTGAAGGGAGTTATATTCCTAATTATCCTAAACTGAAGGAGGTTTTCTTACCCTGTGCTACCCATTTCTTTTATGCAGAAAAAAATACAAAATAACTATTGAGAGGCGAAGTCAACTGGAAGAATACAACATCGGCAAGCACTGGCAATTACGAGAGGACTCTATAAGGTCTCACTTTTCTGCTGCATGAAGTAAGGAGAAACAAACTGTTTTTGTGTGTGTGCGGAGGAAATCTGTCGACAAATGGACACTACCAAAGACAGCAACAGAAAAGAAGAAGCTTATTAAGGACTCAGCATTTTAAAAGTAGAGTAACTCTGTCTTAATTTCTTTCAGAAACTCAGGAATGATTTACTAGCCACATTATTCCACGTGGCCTTTTTATCTTGTGGAAAAGAAAATGACAAAAGAACAAGTGTGTCCCCCACCCCCCGCCAAGATGGTTTTGACACTTGGTGTGTATCCAAGACAAGTCGCTGTGGTCAGCCATTTTGTTTCTTGGAAATGTGAAGGTTCTTTCAGCGGACCTTCATTAGCTGTACCTCATACCAGATTATAAAAGGAATGTGTTTTCAAAGACACAGGTGCTGCTTTTTAGTATTGTTCAGCATTGAATAGTGGAGATTAGAATCGAGCAAAGGAAGTGTGAGGTAGTACAAAACAATACAATTTATGGGAAAGGAGCAAAAGCATCTTTAGAGAACAGAAGAAATCCCAAGGCAGTGGAAAGATAGTGTTTGGTTCTGAGGACCTACTTACACAACAAATTAGTTTTGGATATCATTCCAATAGCATTCCCTGTGAAAGGATTCCTTTGCAAATATGTTGTGTATTGGTCTAAACAGAACAACTTCTTGCCTGTGTTCCTGGGGATGTTTGGGTTTAAGAGAACTTCCATTTACATGGCATTTTTGTTTCAAGAAAGCTCCCTCCTCTGTATCATTTTCATGACCTATATATGGATTCTGCAGGGTTCCTGTCATAGAGATCACTGTAGGATTATACATTCACTGGTTACATGTCTCCTGCTTTTTAATCTGTTGGGTGTTTCTTGTGTAAAATAAACATGAACCATTTCCAGAAAAGAGGCAGGCCTGATCTGCACATAACGTGACACTAGGTAAAAGAACCCTGAGGTGGTAGAGTGGTCTTACAACTTCAGAATACAGATGAGTTGAGAGGATGTGCCATTTCTGAATACTGTACTCCAAGTTATTAAAACACACACACACACACACACACACACACACACAGGAAGGAACTGAATGTAGCACTAAGGTGATTGTTCCAAAAGGGCAAGCATTGTGGCTTGCCAGATGCAACAGTCCCCACTTTCCTCCCCCATGCACTGTTCTGGGGGTTCTCCCACTCCTGTGGCAGTTTCAGGGGATATGGGGCATGCAGGAGAAGAAGGAAAGGAAAGCCCTGTTGCACAAGTAGAAGCCCTTGCGTAGGGCTTCTGTTGATGTGATTCATTAGTTGAATCCTTCCCAATAACTGAGCAAGAGGGGGCAACATGAAAAATTGAGAAAAGTCCAGGCTCCCTTTCACAGCCATGCTAGGTTTCTGCATAAATATTGTTTTTTACACAGGGAAGCATTCAGAAATATAATTTCCCTTACCTGCATTCTGAAGTAGTATAGTCCAATCTGTCAGCTCATTCCCATCTCATCCTGCTTTATGTGTAGACTAGGCCAATAACAGTAAATGAGATCCTTGCCTCAGACAAAGCACCTTTGGCTGATCTCTTTATGTACATAGAGATATGTACACACAAAAATACAAAACAGCTAGAAGTTCAGAAGTTCTGGCTCCTCTGGTTTTGTCTCCACCAGGTTGCCCTTCTGCTTCCTTAGCCTTTTGGTTCCCACTGCTAAAATGGGAAGAAATGGGCAAGGCAAGAATATTGATTTGTGTAGATGTATGGGCATGACAGCAGTGCAGATGAGAGAATCTTAGGAACTGAATAATACAGCTCTAAAAAATAATCAGGCCATTACTCAGCAGCTTGTTCCATTAAAATCTGTGGTACTTACTTCTGAGAAAAATGAGTACAGAGTGATGATGCAATATATCATCCCTGCTTCAAATTCTTCAGCTGGAAGCAAACACCCCATGGCCACCTTTGAGACCTGAGTGTAGCCCAAACTATGTAAATATTAAGTATTAGAGTGGTTTTGTACAGAAAAGGCAACTCCAAACTTTTTTGTTGTATAAAAAGTGACATCTGGCTAACATGTTATTTTTAGGTATTATCATATTTTTCTATTAAGAAAAAAATGTCTATTTGAGGTTGTTTTATTTCACCTTGGAAAGTCAAAGTGAGAGCACATTTGAAGAGCTATTTTTCTTTTCTTTTTTAAAAGTGTGAATAATAATGAGCACAGATCTTCTTATATGTAAATAAAAGTAGTATATTTGACTTTTGCATATTGGGCCAGTCCGCCCCTTCCCCTTCTTTCTTTCCCCAGTCATGGAATTCTCATTCAGTGGCAAGATTCCTTTGATGATATAAAACAGAGCTGTGGAAGCTGTGGTCCTCCAGATGTTGCTGAACCAAAGCTTCCACCATTCTTGTTGGTTAGAACTGATAAGAGTAGGACTCCAATAACATCTGGAAGGCCAGAGATTCCCCATCCCAATATAGGGGTTGAGAGACTTCATGCTAATAATTCCAGATTTCTCTAAAAGGAATAATATAACCATCTATTTTATTGGAAGAGTACATGAATATGGAGGTTTTAACAACAACAATCCCTCTTACCTCTGTTGGTTTAAAAATACTATTAGATCAGTTTTTATCTTTCTAATGTCAGTCTTCAGAGATCTCTCTATATTGATTCATCTGTCAAGGAGCTCCGACATGGTTCCCAATAGAACCAGCTAGTGGTTACCAGAGAAGCAGCAAGAGTTCTGGACACTCCTGGTCATTCCCAGCAGCCCCACACCTGTAAGGTGCTACTTCCTGCTTCTACCACTGTTTCATGTCTCCTGCTGGCAAGGGTGTCTGTGTGTCCTTGTCTGCCATCCAGCAGAAGTGGCTATTCTTTCCTCTTTATGGTGTACCACCTCACTGGCCGCTGAACATTGTAGATGATTCTGGTGCATGTTTTAGGGTATGCATTCAGCCTCATGCAGACACTGGTGACTCCTATTCGGTCTCACAGCTACCCTACATAAATAGTGGAGTGTGTAACTTAAGAGCTACAACACATCCAATCTTTTCCTATAGCTGCACATTGCAGGGGAAGATGGAGGTCTAGCTGTATTTCAGGGAAGCTTGTCAATTTTTGCTTACCTTCTTACTGAGGATGCCCTGATAACTTCCAGGGACATCAGAGTTCCTTGGAACATAGTTTGAAAACCACTGTCAGTTTTTTTTCCAGCAATCTTCTGCTCTTTTCCTAAGTCAGTGTATGCTATTTATCCCCCAATTCCTTGAGCATTCCAGCTGGTTCTCCAGTGCTAATACTATTCTTAGGTTTCAGACTTTTCAAGGGAATAATAAAATTAAAACACTACCAAAGCATTCTTCACTAAAATGAATCATACATGCATAAAGCATATACAATAAATAGGCCAATAGGTATGCTTAATTTCAATTGCTTTGTCCAGTTTAAAATCAAGCAGTGCATAACTGCAGTGGATTGTTGCCAAAATCTACAAAGAGTACACAGAAGGATGTGCTGGAATTTAATTTAAAGACTGTACAAGAATCTAAGTACTAACACTCAGCCAACTGAAAGAAAGACAGTAAAGAAGGTTGGATGCACATTTTATTGAACCAGCAGCTGTTGGTGGGTGTGTCATGTTTTCCAATGCAATACAGCCCTTTAGGATATTCAAACTTTCATGTTGGCCAACAAGTTGCACCAGTAAAAAGAATTGGCTTATCAATTTCCTCTTTTCTATTTTAGTGTTAGTAGAAAATTGGCATAAGCATCATCCAAAGAACCACATTACTCCTACATTAGTGAACTGACAGACATATTGTTTCCAAATAAGACTGTTTTGGAACATTATTGCCTCCAAAGACTAATTTTTGCTAGGCTAGAATGAAGGGGTTAAAGGGAGAATCTCTGAATTTAGCTCTAAAGAACAAGGCTACGGTAATTCTGAAGCAGCTTAGTTTTACACAAAGATTCATTTCATTTGATCTTGAAAACAAACTCAAAATGAGGTTTTCTGAAATGAACTGCTGTATATATACCTTGTTTTATCAATACAAAACTATTTCGTCCTAAACACTTTCTTTCTGGTACCCACAAACATTTATAGCATGTAAAGAATTTTTGAAAGGTGCTCCTTTAAACTTTTACACTGTAAAATTTACAGTAACTACTAATATTCACGTAAGTCAAAGGCTAAAATATTCTGGTGACTTTGATACTGTTGAGATTCATATACTAAGCTACAGTGCTTTTATTATTGGGATTTACTATGTGATGTAATAGAGTAAAACAACAACAACACTTGCTTAGTGTTTCCAGAGCATACATCTCCTAAAAGATTATTGAGCAAGCAAAGGAAATGTATCTAGTAGGGAATTTCTAAGGAGAAAATTAAAAAAATCTAAGCTGGAATACACAAAGACATAGAATCATTCCAAATCATGGAGAGTATCATTAACTCACATATTCTTATGTCTTACTACTTCCTTTAGTGAATACATCATAAAGAAAGCAGATTTTAAAAGTTTATTTTATATCATTCAGAATAGGATGGAACTTGTATATGCTAGAATATTAGTTTTATTTTCTGAATTACTTGTTCTGCTGAACAATGAAGTTCTCAAATTACTTACAGAAACCAATGGAGGGTATTATAGAAGAAGTTATTAGGGGCTACAGGGTGTTATAACATTTCCTTTCCATATCTGTGACAAATGTTGTGCCAACAGTTTATAATGGTTTATAAGATAGTAAGCATGACCATAATAATTTTACTTTTAATTTTTAGTATTGTACACTGCTTTGTGTGTCATTTCTGGCATGACTGCAGTTCCTAAACAAATAAGAAAATGAAAATTTTCCTTTGCTATTAAATGCTTAGGGAGATGGACACTGATAGCTGGAATTAGAATTTTGTTTCTGACTTCAACAGGAGGAGAGTCAGACTAAACATTCCAATTTCAGTGGCATTCCAAGAGCCATGGCTCGCAGTGGTCTCAATTAAGAGAAGCCAAGTTCATAAGCTCACATGATTCACCTTTGTACTTCTGGACTCTCTGCTTTGATTTCCATGGATCAAACCACTACATTCCTTTTGTCTACTTCTCCAAATATGAAAAGAGATTTGAAAAGCCAAACAGCAGCTACAGCCAGCAAAGAAAACAAAGAAGAAAATCCAAGTGCATAATCTGATGTTTACACACACTATTTTCTTTCACAGGTGTGTCACCAATGTGTGCAAAAGGTGTGTGCTCGAAGTCAGATGGGGTGTAGGATTTGGAGTAATTATGTTAGCAGAGTTCTCACGAGCAACACGCAGAATCAAACTTTGGGGACCAAGAAAATTCACCACAAAAGGAGAAGGGTGTTTTTTAAATGGTCAAACTTCCTCTCCTGCCCAGAGCAAAATCCAAGAGCGAATAGACTTCCAAGCTCCCACTGCCCATATCTATTGCAACCCCTGCAAAGTTTTCCCCATCCCCAAAATCCAGTACCCCCTTTCACCTTAATCTTTGGAAATTGCATGGCCCCTTCAAAGAACAACACTTTCCATAGTCCATCACATGCTATACCATCAACCTTTTTACCTCTCTTGCTTGTTGCTGCTGCTATTCCTTCTCTGCCAGAAACAATGAGGGATGCGAGGGATGTGTTTGAGGAATTGGGGTGACATTTTTCTGATCTCTTGGTTTGATTCAGGAAATTGTTATCGGGGTTTCCCTTTTCTTTCCAGGAAACCTTGGGAAATTCCAGAGCTAAACAGAGATAGTCTCAGAGAGCTTGTCAGTCTCTAATTGGGAGCAGCTTGACATAATGTGCCTTCCTCATAAGTTGACAGACGCACAAATCCTTGCCATGTTTTAGTCGTACTTGTGGGAGTGTTTTTGTGAATGAGAATTGCAGCCCTCAGAATGTATTTTAAAAGCCACTGCATTTGTTCATCATACCACCTTAACTGCAAGACCTAACGAAACACAAAAGAAAAGCATAATCTTATATGGCTACTATTCACACTATGTATATAGGTTGGCCATCACAGACCGTACTGAACAACTGCTCTTGCAATAGATCTCTGTTTGGATTTTAGAATCTCTTTCAAAACAGCTGCTCAGAGGTTAAGTTTGAAGCATATCTACTTTTTTCCTAATAACAATACTGGCTTAAAATTTTTGTTTTGTAAAATCATTTGTGAGATATTAACAGACCTTGAGCAGAAAACTAAACTAAATTTTTGCCATAGGATAAGATTTGGTTTCCTTCTGCAAAGTATGTGCAAAACTAAAAAGACTCAGGATAGAGATTGTGGAGGTTTAACTTTGTCTCTGCCTCCCCTTTTATTGTAAGCAATGTTATGATTGTAGAAAAATAAACTGGATAATCTAGAAGTGTAATACTGGTTTGGGTAAAAATGAATGGAAAGCTGCACAGTATATTGTACTGATGTAAGTAGAACTATTTGCATATGATGTGATTTTATTTATTGCATTTCTGTAGAGACAGAATTCATGACTGTGGATACACGTAACCTCTGTGTGATGTATTTTTATTTCTTTTACAAGTTTCTCATTCAAAATATTAGTGTCTATTGACTATTAAGTGTGTACATTTTCTTGTAAACGTTTCAAGTAGTACAGATTGTCATATTCCCACATTATAACAAAAGGCTTCCATTAAAGATATGAACCTATACATTCACCTAACAGTGTGTTCTCGTGATATGTTAAGATAATCCTTGCTATACAACATGCAATTGGTACAATAGGAAAACTTATTTTAAATGGCTGGGGGAGATCTTTCAGATAGCCACTTTTCTACCACCACCCAAGAAATCCACACCCATTCAAATATGCTGACTTTTATACAATGGTTGGATAACTTGCCCCCCAGATATTGCTGGAATCCAAGTCAGGGGGAAGGGTCACATTGATTTATCCCTGTTTTATACTACACTGGTTGGTATTAGTGGAATGGACTATTCATAATTATAAACATTCTATAACAAGAAAAATGGGTAGATAAATCTTGGGTGTCCAGAGCACTGTCTAGTCATGTTGTGTTGGGTGAGTTTCAGTTAGTAAGGCTTGAATATGTGCTTGGATCAGTCAGGGTGACCACTTGTGCTTTGGATATTTGGCTGATAAAAACCAGCAGGGAAGGGACAGCTAGCTGAGCCAGGGAGTTGATTAATGCCTCTTTACGTGAGGAGGTGGTCCCTGCCTGCCTGAAGGAGGCAGTGGTAAAACCACTCCTCAAGAAACCCTGGATTTGGAAAATCTAACTAGCTACCATTCGGTTGCTCACCTCCCTTTCCTGGGGAAGGTTCTAGAGTGGGTGGTTGTCAATCAGAGCCAGGCGCTCTTGGAGGGAATAGATTTTCTAGATCCCTTTCAATTGGGGTTTAGCCCCAGTTTTGGCACAGAAATTTCTTGGGTCGCCCTGTATGATGACCTCTGTTGAGAGAGAGATGGGGAAAATGTCTCCACTGTGGAAGGATGTGTGGATCCAGAATTGGCCTCTACAGTCACTTATGGACACACCATTAAGACCGTGTTAATGAAAGACAATCTTACTCGGCCATGAGTGATCGCCGAAGGAAGCAGCATTGATTTCAACAGGGCTTACCCCTGAGTAGACATGGTTATAATTAGGAGACACTATAATCAAACCTTAAATGTATGCAAAATGAGCAAAGTGAACTCTTGAGGGTTTTCTTATAGGAAAAAAAAGTTGCTGTGTTTTTTGTTATTTCATGCTGCTACTTTAGTGTTAATAATTAAAAGCATCCTTTACCATTTAATTTATGGTTTTATTTTTGTTAACTGCTTTGAGCTCTCTGGAGTAAACATGGGATATAAATGCTTTAAACAAAAAATTAATGAAAGGTTGTTCAAAGATCTCAAGATTCCTATTCAAGCTCCAGTATTTCCAGTAATGACTGTCTGTATCAGGGATTAACAGCTATCAGCCTCTGGGCAGTCAAGTATGGGGCAAGGCAAAGGCAGAGAAGAAGAAAGGCAAATGCAAGCTTGCAAGAGCAGATTGCTTTGTTGTATAGACTGCTGGACAACCATGATATAGAACTTCAGTGTCAGTGAATATTAATTGCCTAATCTAACCTGTCAGCTCAAGGAGGTTGGCTAGGGGAGATTGTATCCACACTAATCTTCTTAATTTATCTGTAGACTTACGTTGTAATGGCTACTGTTACACAGATTTATGGTTCTTGCTCTCCTCTCTGATGGCAGACACCAGAGTATACTTCCCTTCTAAACTCCAGAGGTTTAGACTCTAGCTGAACCTTTACTCTGATTTGACAGGAAGGATGCTTTGTACATTCCTTTAACCTAAGCTTGGAGGTGCTGAAGATGTTAACTCCGTGCCTGATATCTCTCAGGTAGGTACTTGAATCCCAACACTAGCGGTCAGCCTCTCAGCTGCTTCTGTTTGCGCCCAGCAGCTCAACTGCTTCCTTAGAACTTGTGCAGGAATTTATTTATACTGTATATTAGCTTTCAATGACAAAGATGAGAACAAATTCCTAGCTTTCAGGGTCATGCAGAAAACCTTAAAACTAAGTCTTCTGAACTATATACCTATTGTATGGAAGTTAACAATGAAAATTGATTCTACGTACTCCAATGGTAGCCAAAAGACTGATATTGATAACTGGAAGAATAAAGATATAATCCCCTTTAATAAATGGATCACTAATATGATAACACTCACAACTTATGGACTACTTACAGACGTAGATTTTGCTTGGAAAAATATGACAATATTTGGAATGAGTTTATACAAAAGGTAAAGGTAAAGGGACCCCTGACCGTTAGGTCCAGTCGCAGACGACTCTGGGGTTGCTTTACTGACCGAGGGAGCCGGCATACAGCTTCCGGGTCATGTGGCCAGCAGGACTAAGCCGCTTCTGGCAAACCAGAGCAGCGCACAGAAATGCCATTTACCTTCCCGTCAGAGCGGTACCTATTTATCTACTTGCACTTTGATGTGCTTTTGAACTGCTAGGTGGGCAGGAGCTGGGACCAAACAATGGGAGCTCACCCCGTCGCAGGGATTCGAACCGCCAACTTTCTGACCGGCAAGCCCTAGGCTCTGTGGTTTAACCCACAGCGCCACCCGCGTCCCATACAAAAGGTAGTAGGCTATTAATATTTACATATGTATTAGGATAATAATATATATAGGTTAGTTATATGTATGGGTTAGGATATTTTTTGTATATATTCATTTATATTTTTCTACACATTTTTGTGCCTTTTTGTTTTTCTTCTCTTCTTCTCTTTTTATCACTTTATTTACAGTTGAAATCTTTTCAATAAAATATTACCAAAAAAACATAAGATTGCAAAAATTTAGTAAATTAATTGATCATATTGAAACATTTTAAAATGCTTGATTGGTTAATCTCTTCATTCCTGCAGAGTGCAGACAGAAAAAACCCTCTTCCAGAAAACAGGGCAGCAAGCCAAATATAAATCAAACTGATGATCCTTAGGCAGAGGTGGATTCTTTCAACAGTCAGTAAATAGCCCACTGTGTTAAAAATGCCAATTCACTTTGGAAATGTATTTTAGATTCAAGCTATGGTGCAGCGACTCAGAAATTTCTTCCCAGAAAGCCTGCCATTCCTTAAATGTTTATAGGTAGGTAGGTATGTCACCACGCAAGAATAAATATCTTAAAGGCTTCATTAATAATCCTCTCTGCAGTCAGAGACTGAGAACTGAAAGACATTTAGAAGCGTGGGCACCTCCAGGGCAGGGCTGAGACTGATAGAAACACTGAAATACTTTGCCTCTATCAGAGAATTACTTAAAAAAAAATCCTCATTTTTGTGCCCCAGTGCTGTCAAGAAAGCAAAATGTTAACAACAAACAAAAACAGCAAAATGTGTGTGTTTTGTGTTCAGTACGCAAAAAACATCATTAGAGTATTCACCATTTGAGCCTCTAGTTTTACCTTCATTAGCTAGAGCTAGAGCTCTGAGAAGAATCTGGCTGCCCTGCCCATCCACTAAAATATGGCTAGAAAAATTAATAGGGAGTCTAGACTATGTCCATCTTAGAACATGCTCTAGCAGAATTGGCATCAACAATAGAATCCTATGATCCCAGAGGGAAGAAGACAGCTGTATACATACAAACACTCACATTGTTGTCAGTTTTTGTTTTTATTATTCATTGAATTGTAATTCCTACACTAATTTTAAAAACAAACTGCAAGCTGTGTTGCTAAAAGAAGGTGTTTCAGAATGTCAATAGCACTTACTCATTTACTGTACAATCACCTCTAGTTGGCTCCTGTACATGCAAACATTTGGTTGCATCACACATATGGGGAAGAGTTATTTATACAGGGATTTATTATTCTATCTTCTCCAATGGTCCAAGCTGCATTTCTGCAGCCCCATCCACCAGGACATTGCTCCTAAAGACATACAGAGAAAGGGTGGGAGGAGAAGTGCTTCTTACTGAGTACCTTTCATCACAGAAGCAAGCTTTATAGCCCTGCATCACTCACTATGGAAAAGAAACAAATTGACTAACAGTAAAGTGCTAATTAAAGTCCACAGGCTTGCTAACTACTCCATTCTGCTCACAGAGCAATCAGAAAATGATGGGGTGGGGTTAATACCGCCTTTAAAATTCTTCCAAAAATCCACAAGTAAGAAAAAGAAATAAAACCTTTGGTCAAACACAACAATACACAGCCCAACCAGTCCCACTGATGAAAAATGCTATCCTTATTTGATAGATGTTAATGATAATATTGCTTAATGAATTACTGGAAGGTGGTAAAGTAAAAACAGCAACAGTAGACTCAGATCTCAAATTATCTGAATAGTAATGATGAATAACAAGCAGAGGAAAGAAGAAAAATACCTTGGGGGTTTCTTCTAGTTAGTTAAAGCAGAGAAAGGATTTAAGCTATTGAGGGGAGAGGAGTTGAAAAGGGAAAATCTCATCCTTCAGGAGGTTTAATTAATTTTCAGTTACCTAGCAGTTGTACTTTGGACTAACAGGGACCCACTGAAGAGAGCACTGTCTTGCTTGTGGTGGTGGTGGCTCTAAGTCAGTTTCCAGGAAAAATTAAACGTGCTGAAGCTCTTCTTTAAAACCTTAAATGACATTGGACCTGGGTATGTGTCCAAATATCATGCTCATCTTCAATAGGGCTGTTGCAGTAGGGTTCTTCAAAACAAGCATCCTTGTTTGATTATTTATGAGTAGGTTTAGGTTGAACAGGGCCCTGCTCGCAGCATGCTGTGAAGACAGCAAGTACAACCCATTGAACTACACCTCAACTGTTCAGCTGCCTTCTCTGCCACTGCTTCCCCGAACCACCCAAAACACCCAAGCTTAACTGGAGTGAGAAGCCAAGGTAGCAGTGGCAGGTGATTCAGCTCCACTACAGTGACCACTTCTAGCCTCAGAAGGCCTTGTCCTCTGCAGAAAATGATGCAAACCATGTTCCTATCAGGAATGCTGGAAGCTGTGCCCCCAGCCTGTTTCTTGGTGAAAAGGGTAATCTGCCAAAGAATTGGAACACTCACCACTACCTTTGCTGCTGTCCCCTCTCCCCTTCTCCTGGTAAGTTTGGTGGGTCCTGGGGTGCAAAGGAAACGGAAGGCAGCTGTGGGCACTTGAAGCACACAGAAAACATCTATCATTTGCACAGTTGCATGTGCAAAGGGTTGAATATAGGCATGTTTGTGCCACCCTGATCTACAGACACCAACCCATCAAGTCCCTCCCTAAACAGCTCAATAGTGGCAGCCCATATACAGACACTTGAAGTGTCCCTATTTTCCAAGGACAGTCCCGGATTTACAGAAGCCGTCCTGGTTTCTGATTTGATCCTGGTATGTCCCACTTTTCCTTAGGATGTCCCTATTTTCACTGGATAAATATTAGAGGGTATGGAGTTATGAGTCAAGGAGATAAGTAACTATACAACCTTTAGAAGACATCTGAAGGCAGCCCTGTATAGGGAAGTTTTTTTAGTGCTTAACATTTTATAATGCTTTTATATATGTTGGAAGCTGCTCAGAGTGACTGGGGCAACCCAGTCATATTTTTGGGGTATAAATAATAAAATCATCATCATCATCATCATCAGGGAATAGGACATCCCTATTTTCATCGGAAAAATGTTGGAGGGTATGTATGTACCATATATAAAATTCCCTCCAAATGGAAGCCTACCTGGTGTTGTTTTTTCAACACCCAAGTGAAGACTTGTTTACTTTCCAGCTTTTTACAGTTCTTTAGTTTTTAATATTGTAGACAACTCTAGATGTATGGCATGTTTTGGTTCTTCAGCTGTTGATATTCTTGTATTGTAATATCTCTGTGTTTTATGAGTATGACTGCTGTCCTGAGATGTTTGGTTTCTTTAAAAAAAACCTAAAGGGCTGCTTGTAAATATTTTAAATTAATTAATTAATAAAACATTTGGACATGTACAAAAATGCTGTTAACACTGGAGTTTAAAAACCAGATACATGGGGCAAGGGTTGATATCAGAGGCTTCTTTGTTGCGGAAAGATGTCAGTTCAACTGCTCTTTACACTGTACAGATCTGTGTACCCAAGGCAGGTTTATAGTGAAAAATCCATCCCCCTGGGGACTTAGAGCAACTTGTAAATCTATGCAAAAAAAATTCAGTAAGGCGCCATGTCCTTCATTTACTTTCTTCTTTCATTTGTAGGATTCTTTCTAATACAGTCTATAAATGACTTTTTGCTAAATAGAAACATCCTTTTCATACTTTGCATCATTATGATCTCAAAGTTTTCATACCCAAGGATTTCAGCTTAACTCCCTTCTTAGATTTGAAAAGGTCTCTAGGCATCTGTGTGAAATTCATGAAAATTGCACCACACATTTCCTCAGGCTAGTCTAGCCTTGCCCTTCTGTTTTGACTAAGACATCAATATTCATTTGGGCTGGGGGTGGGGATAGATTTGTAGCCCAATAGAATGGCCATATAGAAATTGCAGTTGATTTGTATTTCATGACAGCGTTTGGAACCTAATTTATGCTGATAATATTTTCATATAAGGAGATGAAATAAAAATAATGTGCTGCATAAGCCCCCAATACCACAAACCTCTATGTGGCCAGGCTACCTTATCAATATGTGACTCTTCTAAAAAGTCCCTTCACATAAATGATGTGTGCAAAAGTGTACTGAACCTTCTGTTTATATTATTCTAACTGCAATAATGTGCTTCACCTAGTTCTTTATTTCTTGATTGTCTGTCTTGTTTGTAAGAATAGAGGTGAGTAACCAAAGTTGTATTAAAAAATTGAAACAGAAGGTGCCTGCTCAATTGCTATTGGCAGAGCATTCTACAATACTGGCCTGATAACATGAAAGGCTTTGTTTCTTGTCGTTATCGACTTGTTAGCATGGGGAACAACCAACAATACAATATTATGTGGATAGCAAGATCACAGCTTTATTTGTATCTGTATCTTGATTTTTGTTTGAACTGAACTTTCTAACATCTGAGTTCATCTGGCACCAGGGGTGGGAAAAGTGGGTATGGTTTGGCTAAAACAACTTGGTAGGCCAAACTCAGAGGCCTCCAGACTGCAAGTTCTCCATTACTAGAGCAAACAGTAGATTGCTTTAATCATAAATATACATGGAAAAGGTCAAGCTGGAAACTTTTCCTCACCACTGATAAAGCTTCACCCATTTAATTTCTGCATATCAAGCTGCTGTTAAAAGATAAGTAGGCAAAAATGGGAGATGAGCGATGGCTACACCTACCACGGGCTCCATCAGCTGACCCCAACTCTCTTCCTCAAAAGGCCCAACAGGCTCCAGCTACCACTCAGCAAATTTTACCCTACGATGGAAATGGTACACATGGCAAAATACAATGCTGAGCAACTTTTATGCCACACAGAAGGCAAAGGATATTCAGGCCAAAGCCTTGCAAGCGACATGTTCCAATTCAAACAAAATGTTTCAAGCACACACAAGTCTCATGTAAGCTAAAAAAGAAAAGAAAAAAGATTTTAGGAATGTTTTTAAAGCATGCAGCTAAACCAATCACAGAGACTTAAACCTTAGACCCATATAATTCTATTGCAGTAAAAAATGACTCGATTCCAAGTAAACATGTAAAGGAAAGTTGAACAGCATGAAGGCTAGGAGAGATATGAACTCTCTAAAAATTAAACCACAAAGACCAAACAAGCAAAGCAGTGATGTAGTGCTACTGCTGAGAACTCAGTCTGTTTCCCTCTTTAGGTTTTCTGCAGCTGTCCTGGATACAGATTTCTTTTGTTGCCAGTGGGAATTTCTTGTTGAACAATACGTTTTGACAAGCAGTGTTTAGGGACTCTGCTTTGGTTAATTTGTCTGCCCCCTCAAAAAAACCCCAGCAGCTTCATTTTACCAACCAACTAATCAACGTGACGAGAACCTGAACTATTTTAAAATGAGCCTACCACTAACTATATATTCACTGATATTTTCTGTGACAAAAAAGGAGACATGGACATATTCCTAATCATTGCACATTGTTGTTAAATGGGGGGTGTTGTTCCTTAAGGTGTTACAGAAGAGATATGGATCAGACTCCCCTTACCATCTTTTCCAGATAAACTGGATCAGGTAATAATGCCAAAAATAATGTGACTGACAAAGAAATAACAACCAAAAACTACAAGCCAATATAATCTATTCTACAGTGCACTCCTATATGTATATTCAGAAGTAATCCACCTGGAATTCAATAAGATTATTCCAAAGTAAACGTGCACAGGATTGCATCCCAAACCATTATAACATAATTATTTGCAATTCAATTCTAGCTGCATTGTTATACCTGACTAGTAATTCTGGATGTGGACACTTTATGATAGTGTGAAATGCATCCATTAAGTTCATTGGTAAACAAATTAGCATTGCCATGCATATCCACATCAGCTGCATTAAGATTCTCTTCATTGGATTGGAATGATATACTAAAATGTAGTAACTGGCAGCATTATGTTGAAAATTCACTCACAGATCACCCCTTTTAAAAAATTGTACATGTAATATAAATACAGGGCAAATTATACAAAATGGCCTAAACTGAGCAATGTAATAGCCATAACTGGGCCACAACTGGGTTAAGTTGAATGTCCGGAATTTAAGCCAAACCAATCCAATGGACTTTCCCTACTGCACTGGCACAACTGAAATGAGGTTCTTCTTCACTCCCATTAAGTTCAATGGAAGCTTTCACAAAAGATACAGCTAAGTAGGAAATCAGCAGAAATTCAAGTAACTGATGTGTATGAGCTATGGATTTGGCTGAGCAGCTTTTATGTAATAATTTTTCAGGTTTAAAATTATATATTACAGGGCTTAAGCAGATTTGCCAGTGTGATGTAGGGCTGTCATAAATCAGTGCAAGAGCAGATGTATGACAAATTTGTATGGTGTACAGATTCTGTCACCTCGGACAAATAGTGAATTACTGTGCAGCATCCAGACAGTGTCTTGCTCTCCAAATAAGCCCCTCCACCTCCGAGAGTTTGGCAACCAATACCATTTGTATTTCATGCAAGTGTCAGATGTTATTTGAATCAAAATATTTTAAATGGACTTATGTCCATGCAGCTGTCCACAGTACCGCTACAGACTTCAGTGCTTTAGAATGGATTTTCACAGATGTGACTTCTGGTGTCAAGGTCTGGAAAACTGGTGACAGTGTGTACATATACATATTACACCCCTACATTAATCCAGCTACCATTAGAAAAGGGTTCACCTGAGGTGCACAAAATACATCAACACAGGCCAAAGTTAAAGGTAGATTATCTCATAGCATTATGGCTTGTAGCAAGAATAAATGCACCGGTGGAAGAAATAACTGACTGCCGACAGTTTAAAAGGAATGAAATGAACCATGCAAAAAATGTACACAAAATACTGCATTGCTAATTTGAGCATGAAATTGCCATGATTGGCTTCTCAAATTAGAGCTGCCAGTGTGAGGCCTTCAGAGGATCTGGTTGCCAAATACTTTGTAATTTGCAATTTACAGCAGGCTTAAAGGAGATGTGAATATCAAGCATGAATATGTTTTTATGGAAGAGCAGGGAGAGATAAAAAAAAAATTTAAAAGCCAAATACACACTCACACTTTTATCCATGTTCAGTTTATATATTATACCTTTGTTGAAGCAGCTGCACTGGCTGCCTCTGTGCTACCAGATCTGGTTCAATGTGGTGTTTTCTTTATACTGCTTTGATATTTTATACTGTGAGCTGTTTATAAATCTTTTAAAATAAAAATAAAAATACATTGTATTGAGATGTTTGTATAGAAGGTGATTAATAAATTAATAACAATGCTAATTATATTCAGTGCTAATAATATTCTCCCAAAGTTTTCTTTCCTTCTCTTCTCCAGTCTTCCTAATGCTGCAATAGGAAGACTACTCAAGGAAAGCAGACAAAAGTTTGGGATAAGGAAGGAAGCGGGGATGATGTCAGTGAAATTAGATAGGGAGGAAAGGCTAAAGCAGAAGGGAGTGCAGAGATTGGGGACGGGTTTTCTGAGTAAAAATGAATTCTGGTGCTCTGGTAAACTCTAGGCTAATGTAAACTTTAAGGTTAGATTACTGCAACAGAGGGCTGTCTCTGAAGATGGTTTGGAAACTTTAGTTGGTGAAGAATTCGGCACCCAGGTTGGTCACCGTGGCAAGATGGTTCGAGCATCTTACACTGATCCTGGCCCAATTAGTTTCCAAGCCCAATTAAGTGCTCATTTTCACCTATAATGCCTTAAAAGGCTCAGGACTGCAATACCTCAAGCACTGCCTCTTCCTATATGAACCTACTCAGACCCTGTGATCATCATCTGAGATCCATCTTCATGTACCTCCTCCGCAAGAGGTCCAGAGTGTGTCAACACAAGAACGGGACTTTACTGCAGTGGCTCCCCATTTTTAGAATGTTCTCCCTAGCGTGGCTCACATGGTGCCTTCATTATTACACCTTCAGTTGCCAGGCAAAAGCGTTCCCTTTCCACCAGCTTTTGGTTGATTAACATCCTATATCCTTTTAAATGTGATTGTGGGAGGGGGGATTATTGTTTCATTTTTGTTCTTGCTTTTATTGTGTATTTTGTGTTTTTATCTTGTCTTTTTATGCTGTGAACCACTCTGAGATCTTCAGGTGAAGGATGATATACAAATTTAAATAATAATAATAATAATAATAATAATAATAATAATAATAATAATAATGCCTTTTTGTTTACATATTATCAAATCCTCTTGTGATTCCTTCCACCTTTCAAATGAAAACACTGCAGATGACCACATACAATATGACCTTCCCTTCCTCAACTAATTTCCAAATCAGGGACTGATAACTTTCCAAAGAACCTGAATGCTCTAGTGCTCTCCCTTTAAATGTGAGAATATATTTTAATATGAGTAGAGTGTATTTTCATCATATTTGAAGGAACATAGACTGCTCCAATAATGTCTGGGATTTAGGTATGCAGCTTCCAAACCAGAGGGTATTATTTCCATGCACATTCCCATCTCTGCAGTTCTGTTGTTTTAGAAAGTCACTCATGCTCCCTGGATGCCAGAGAGGTCAGGTAGGAATGGTTTAGCAGCAGAGTGAGAAGAGGGGCAGACACTGAAGAAGCCAGCTGGCTGGGTGCTCTATAGGACAGGAGGGTGGAGGGGATGTACAGGCACAATAATAAAATTGAAAAAAACATGGGGTATTTGGGTTGAGCCCTGGTCCTGTCATAGATCTGCTATAATGCACTGAATTTCATCTGCCTCGTTTTTTTCCTTCATGACAATATATCAGTTTTGTTAAATAAAGAGATTTCAAGAAACAAAGATGCTGAAAGTGTATGGTATGTTTTAAAACCCAATTATGTATGTTTCTTTGATTAAAATAATTATTGCTCTAGGAAGAAAGAAATCCTTATAGACAAAACAGATTGCAAACACAGCTAAAGCTAATTATTGGAAGTTAAACTGGATGTGTCTATGGCACAATGCCATATTTCTTTTGATTAGGAAGCTGAAATCTGGGTTACATTCTGAAAACAGGAAGGCATGGCAGAAACTCTCAATTAAATAGTTCCCATATAAACACAGGAATTCCACGGCCATCAATCTCAGGAGTGTCAGGCAGGGCAAACTGGCTGAGTAACAAGATTTGCTTTGCTATAAGCAAAAAATAGAAGCACCCCACTCCCAAATTCACACATGGTTTTGTACTGCCTTTACATGCTACTACCTTCTGCCTTCTCTTCACAGCAAACATTATCACCCACCTTTAATGCTACACCAGTGCCAGTTTCAAATGAACTATGATATAGTAACAGCACATCACAAGGATATGGATTACCATCACACTAAAGGAGACACTATTCACAAAATTAGCAATTGCACGAATGACTGTTTAAAAGAGTAAATAGCAGGGAAAGGAGAAGACAGATCAGGATCCTGATGGTAGGCTTTAACATACTCTCTTCTTGCAGTCCTGATCTAGATTGGAGTCCCACACCTATCTGCAATGGAAGGAAAGCTTCCTTGGTGTGGATGTGAGTTTTCTTTCCAGTGCAAATAGCAGGCATAGAGCTATCTGGTGCTGAGGCAAAGACAATTCACTTTGCCTTGGGCTGCATGTGGGAAAGCTATTTCAGCTTTTTCTTTCTGCTTCTTCCCTCCCTCCCCACCTTGCTGCTATATTTACTTATATAAAGGAAGTTAAATTTGTGGAATATATTTACTTGGGATGCTCATATATTTAGTTCTAGCACTCAAGTCAATTAATTTTCATGTCCAGCTGAACACAAATCCTGATGCCAGGATTGGTTCATTAACCACACGGGGCACCACGTAGGGATGGACAAAGCTGTCAATATCTGTTTCTCATTTTTCCAGTTTCAAATTCAGTTCTTCACATTCCTATAGAAATTTGCAGGCTTTTAAAATCAAAAAGCCTTGTGAAAATTCATCAGTATTTTAGTGCAAATTTATCTCAATGTATGCATTTTTGTGTGGTTTGGGCTAATACAAACACTTTTACAAGCAATTTTCCTAATAGAATGCCCTTTGCTGTTTTCAATAATATATTAATTTTTATGCACATTTTCCATTAACACACACATTTCTGTACACATTTTTAGTTGGAGAACTGCATCACAAATTTTGGAGAAGTGTGAATTTCAGTAGATAGGAGAACTTGTTTCAGAACTGTGGTATGAAAATTTCAATATTGAACTAAATAGATTATATTGGCAATGCTAGGAATGTCCTCAGTTGTTAGCACAACAGTTAAACAGAGGAACTGCCCAAGTTCCTTTATAAACAGTGTTGGAAAAGGAATACACATGATTGATTGGTTCTAATGGCTTCCTCTGCCTCATCTTTGATGTCATGAAACTTTTAAGAACCATCCTTTCCTTTGACAGAGTAAACAAACACAATATTCCCATCAACGTAATTTGCGTCAGTGAATCCTGTTGGCATTTCCACACTTCTCTTTTGTAATGTGAATTTTTTTTTAAGGTATCAAAATGATCTTTGAGATAGTGAGCTGGCACATCTTCAGCATCAAAATTTGGACGGGGTCACTCTGTGAAAGGAGAACAGCATTACCAGCCTGCCTGTGTCCAGGTCATAAGAAATAGCCTTCTCAGAAACGCACCTGTTTCTGTATAGAAGTGGATCCTACCATTTCATTATGTTTTACCATTGCAAGATAATAAATATAAAGCCACTACTTCAGTAAACAAAAATATTGTTATGCTAGTTGCCATTGCTGAGCATAAGATATTCCAGAGGTCTACATAGTTCCCCAATATTTGTTTGTTTGTTTGTTGCTGCCAGTGGGAAAACAAATGTGATTGGTGTTTCCTTCAATTAGTGCTTGGAGCCCAACGCGTCATCTTATGAAACAAGAGCACAGAACCAATTCCACCTCCCACCCTTTGCACCAAATTGTCACATTAAAAAATGGTGTTATTATTTCTCCTAGCAAATGGATGAACTGAATAACTCTTGTAGCTCATTTGGTTACTAAAGACCTTATACCCTTTGGGAGAGGACATATGCCACCCCCATGATCCTGGGGTCATGACCATGGCAATGATCTTAACCTTCCTTCATGTATAAGGTCATGGGAAACAGTTGTAAATCATATTCCTCATCTTGGAGCTGGGACACAAAACACTGTTATTTCTTTGTTAATCAATATATGCCTTTCAGTGACCAAAGCAGGGGTGCAGGGATACTCTAACTATCCTTGTTTTCCTAACTTGTCTCTCTCTCTCTCTCTCTCTCTCTCTCTCTCTCTCTCTCTAATACAGATTCTATACAGTTGATATTTCTCCCTTTGGTGTTTTTACTATTTAAAGGTGGTGAGCTTCTGTCGCTTTGTCCCAGCTTCTGCCAACCTAGCAGTTTGAAAGCATACTAGTGAAAGTTCTTAAATAGGTACCGCTGCAATGGAAAGCTAAACGGCGTTTCCATGCACTCTGGCATTTGTCACAGTGTCCCATTGCGCCAGAAGCGGTTTAGAAGCAGCTAGTGTTTTTATACTGGGAGTAGATCGCAGTTTCTTGGGAGTTAGACATGCCTGCTCTAGAGTAATCTCAGTAATGTCTCATTGATTACACAAAACCAATATGCAAAGGTGAACTAATCTAAGGCATGCAACTTTCAAAAGCCACTAGTATCTTATTCAAACATGAGAAAAGTACCAAACTTAGGCTGCATACACATTATACCTTCAAAGCAAATTCTTCCCCTCAAAGAATTCTGCACACTGTAGTTTACCCCTTGCAGAGTTATAATTCTCATTAACCCCCTAACTACTATGCCTCAAATTCTTTGCTGGGGGGTGGGGGTGGGAATGTGATTTGAATGGACTTTAAAAGGTATAGTGTGTATATTCCCAGAGCTTATTTTAAAACCAGATTTGCAGACACTTTTTAAACAACAAATGTTGAATTAACACACTGAATTCTGAACTAACCTTAGCAGGCTGAGCAGGCTGGTTACTGCTATAGTCAGAAAATCCCAGCTTGAGACTTGCTTGTCCAACAGTGGGAATGAATGACTGAATCCAAATACTCAGAACTAACTGGAATATGAGGTTTGACTTGAACGGAATGCCTATGAAGGCATGCAGCTGGAAAACATTGTTCCAGAGCTGGTTATTCATGTGGATTTTTAAGGAAAGACTCATGGGGAGGATACAAGATTTGGGCTGGCTCCTGCTCAAGGATATTTAAAATATCTATGTGAAGAACAAATTCCAATGCAAGGTTTGCCAACTTATATACCTTTCTTACCATTGGAATGATTCAAAAGCACTTGTGTAAGAAAGCACTACTTTACAGAGAACAGTCCTCTGAAGGGCTATGTAGTCCAATTCCACTTAAAATATAAAAGAAATGCAAAAAGAAAGAGCAAGGAGGAGCACTGAGGCTGCCCATCAACAATTAGCACTTGGACAGCAGACTGAATAGACCCACAAGGCCCCATGTCACTGTCTTACCCACTATTAGTAAGATCACTGTATTTCCATTTAAATTACCGTATAGTAATTATTTCTAAATTTACAACTATATAAATTAGCATATGTCAATGTTAGGCAAATCTGTATCCATTTTTTATTTGTATGTGTGTGTTGCATTTCCTCTTTCTCAGCAAAGGCAAAGTGGCCACCCTAGGAAGGGAACATTAAAAGTCTTCTTCTGTGCCTCTCTATTTCAAAGATAATGGTTTTCAGATTCTGGTCTATCAGCATCACCACACATTGATGCTTCTTTTTACCACACTCTCCCAAACACAGAAATTCTCTGTTGAATACAGAATGACGGTAACAAGAAAATAATGTTAGCTGAGTTGGTTTCACTGGCAGCTGATCTGTTATACTCCAAACTGTATCAACATAGTATTAACAAAAAAAAAAACCACCCTGTCTGAGGAACAAATGAAACATTGGGAAAAAATATAATCCTGCAGACAGATCACAAATCCTGCTGAGTGATCAACAAGAATGCACTCCACCCTTTGGAAACCAGCAGAATGTTGAACTCACGGAATTAGAACATTCCCTACCATGCTACATTCTTTCCTTTAGTGCTCCCACAACTCATTTACTTCCATTACAGCAGGCAATATACACTAACTTTTGATCCCTGGGCAATATCCTTCCCAAAGTAATTTGGAAACATGAATGGACAATGTGAAGGCAATATATGAACCATGCAGTTGTAATCTTGGACAAAGGACTTGTTTTAGCTTCAGACCTGTTTTTAACTCATCAGAACTGAAACATGGAAAATAGAAAGCTTTTGCCAAACAAATATACATATGAAATCAATATTACTATTTAATAATAAACAGATATATTACAAAATTATTTTTCTTAAAGAGCTTCAAGATCCCATTCCTGCTTGCCTTTTTTATTTTTGTTTTTGTTTTGCCTCCATTGCCATTATTGTAAAAACCATCAACTTTAGTGATAGAGGTATAGTGGGAAACCATATGAAGGCAGGATAAAGATGTAGATTTTAAGATACAGAGTAGGCACGGTGGCCATAGCTAAGAGCACATGTGCACAATATCCACATGTGCACAATATCCACACATACCAAGTGTCAGGGAAGAGTTAGAAGTTTCCAGTTTATCAGAGGGAGAAAGCATTCCCCAAGGGGGGAAGGAGAGCAGTGAATCTAATAGAACGGAGCAAGAGGAACAACAGGGAGGGACTGGCTGTTCACAGGAAAGGCAAGGGTTAAGTTCTAGCTCAGATTCGGAGGAGGGGAGATACAGGCCAGCTCTAGCCAGGAGGTTAGAAAAAAGAGCGGGAAAGCGAAGGGAAAGGCGCCTCCGCCATTTTGAGAGTGGCTGGTCACGGAGAAGCAGAGCTCAGAAGGTATCTGAAAGAAGTGACTCTGAGGAATAATATTTAAGAACCGTTTATAAGATTGTTTTGTTAATAATCAATAAAAAGTTATAAAAGAACAAGAAGCGTTCGTGTGGTGATCTGAAGAGGACAACGACCAGGCCTGACACCAAGTGTTTTTCTTTGATGGTATCTGCACACACACAAAAGAAGTAAGTTTAAGGAGCAGTGCAGCCATGTGGGTTGCAGTGCCCAAAAGCAGTAACTTCCCCCACAGTTATCTGGGGATTGTGCAAATGTGTGCAACAGGGGAGACTTCCATGTGTGTAATTTATTGGTAAAGATGGACACCACTGATTTCAGTAAACTGGTCCTCAGAAATTCCACTTTACAATATTTCCACTCTGAAACACTGTACAACTGAAATATATTATAGAACACTGAGAAGGGGCAGGAGTAAGTCGTCACACTGTACTTGTCTTCCACTGGACTTTATCCTTGCTTTATCCTACATTAACAGTCCCCTTCCAAAAGACTTTACTCCCGTCTATTATTAGCATAAAGAAAGTTTTGTAGATGATCGTTGTAAATTTGTGATCTAAAAGCACACTGCAGTGTTTAATTAAGACCACTATATTTTTTACTGAAAATCTGATTGCATAACATATATTCTTTTTTCTTTTCATAACTTGTAAGAAAAATATTGAAGATGAATACATCAAATGTAAAAAAAAAATATTTTCACCAGAGAATTTAGGTTCAAGTGTCTTGGGACTGCAATAGTCTGTTTCATTATTAAAACAATTATTCCAAAGAAACTAAACCTACTCTTCAAGCCTTCTCTGTTTTGGAAGTATTGTATCTTCAGTACAAAAATGTAGGAATTGGTCCAACTCTGACATTTTTGGATTGATTTACTTCCACAGGATCCAGTTAAAAATTACACATGACATATTCCATATGTGATGGTTCCAAAAAATTAGCAAATCCTTCCAAATATGGGGGCTTGGGGAATGCCTGTTGTTTCCACCAGCAAATGGAAACAAAAACTGTTTCTGATACTTGCTGAACAACATTTAACATTGTCTGTCACTGAATAGTACATTAATATCACTAAATTTACATGATGCCGTATTTAATATAAGCAACTTTAAAAGAACAATGGAACAATACTATTCACTGCCTAGTTAAACGGATGTTCTTGTATTTAAGCTGACTGTCAACAAAGGCACACTTACCAAGGAAAACAGCACCACAAAAATCAATGGTAATTACAGGCAAAAAATATCCCTCATCAGGAATCATCAAGAAGCTGAATTGCAGCCAGTGTGTGTGTGTGCGCGAGCATGTGCGTGCGCACGCACGCACGCACGTATCTTGGTCCCAGTTGGTTTTCTGGAAGTCAGATGAACACAACAAATATACTTCAGAAGCTGAAATTTAGTGCTATTCAGAAAAATTTCCCCCTGTTTCTCTCCTTCTAAACCATTCTCTGCCAATTAATGAGCAAAGAAACTGTATTCAAACATTATCAAAGTGGACAGAAAAATTCAGCAAAATTCTGTTGGGTTGGGTACATGTTTTTTGTTGCACTGAGGTGGCTGAATAGGGCTGTCCTTGCTTTCCTTCTACAAATGTCTCCAGTCATTCTAGGTTTCTGCATTTCCATAAAAACACAGGGAAGACATCTAAGGGCCCACCTAATCCAGTGGCCAACCAGATGCCTAAGGGAAACCCAGAAGCAGAACGGGAGTGCAACAGCGCTCTCCCTGCTCGTGATTTCCAGCAACTGGTATTCAGAGGCATGCTACCTCTGACAGTGGAGGTAGAACACAGCTCTGTCCTAAATAAATTTGTCCAATTCTTTTTTAAAGCCATCCAAGTTGATGGCTATAGGGAAATGGTTCCCCCAGTCCCAGTTTAAAGAAACACAAATATCTAAACTTGTGTTTATACAATTTTTAGCCTCCAGGGTCCACAGGACTTTTTCCACTGACACCTATTCCCTTTGAATCCTTTCAAAGGGTGGAATTCAATCAATCATTTATTATGTGGCTACAGACCCTCTAACTGTATTCAATACAAGAGTTCATAGAATAATAGAATTGTAGAGTTACAAGAGTCCCTGATGGTCATCTAGTCCAACCCTGCAATCCAAGAATCTCAATCAAAGCATCCATGACAGATGGCCATCCTCTGCTTACAAACCTACAAGGAAAGAGAGTACAGAACTTCCTAAGGGAGTTCGTTCCACTGTCGAACAGCTCTTACTGACAGAATATTCTTCCAGATCCTTAGTCGGAATCTCCTTTCTTTGAATCCATTGGTTCAAGTACTAGCCTCCCGAGCAGGAGAAAACAAGTTTGCTCCATCTTCCATGTGACAGTACATATCTGAAGATGGCTATCATAGTTCCTCTCATTCTCCTCTTTTCCAGGCTAAACATACCCAGCTCTCTCAAGTGTTCCTCATAAGGCTTGGTTTCCAGATCCTTGATCATCTTGGTTGCCCTCTTCTGCACACATTCTACATTGTCAATATCCTTCTTAAATTGTGGTTCCCAGAACTGGACACAGTATTCCAAGTGTCCAAAGTAGAATAGAGCAGTAGTATGACTTCTGTTGATCAGGAGTCTAGACTTCTGTTGATGCAGCCTAAAACACCTTTACGTTTTTTCACTGCTGTTGATTCATGTTTAGCTTGTGGTCTTTTTACGTACCCTGTTCACATGTACTACTGAGAAGCCAGATGTCCCCATCTTTTATTTGTACAGCTGATTATTCCTGCCTAAGTGTAGAACCTGACATTTGCCCCTCTTGAAATTCATTCTGTTTAGGCCCAGTTCTGCAATCAGTTAAAGTCATCTTGAAGTCTGATTCTGTCTTCTGTGACATTAGCATGTGGGAGTCATAAAGCCATGGCAGAGGCTTGTAATACTGCAGGGTGCCCCCTGACCTCGACTGACCAGCACCTCTGTGCCTTACAATGTATTAGAATGTATTGACCTTAAATGGAGTTGTGTTTCCTCTGGGCAGTGATTTCCTTATATGGTGATGGGTGTAGTAAAAGCCATGACCAGATGAGGTAACGTGAGACATTGGCAAACGGCCATGCGGGCAGGGGAGAACAAAGGTGAATAAAATCGGGGGAGAGCGGACGAAGGAGCTGCTCTTACCATCCTGAAAATATAGCTGGCTCTCTGTGTCTTTTTTCTATGCTGTGCACCATTTAATGACGGCTGGACTTCCGTCACTGGAAGAGCCTTGGCTGCAACAGTGGATCTACTGCCCTGTTCCTCTCAGGTTAGGATTACTCTGCCTGTCACTTTGACAGCCTCACAGGGCTATAAAGCGCAAAATTAAAGTATTCTAAATAAAAAGCAGAATATTTTAGTGTATAAAGTGGAACTCTTCATAAGTTAGGTGCCCCATTGTGAAATTCCTGTGGCAAAAGCAAATGGCATGGCACCAACCTCACCACCACCATCTGCCATAATAATAATAATAATAATAATAATAATAATAATAATTTTATTATGTATACCCCATCCATCTGCCTGGGTTTCCCCAGCCACTCTGGGTGGCTTACAGCACATATAAAAACATAGTAAAATGTCAAACATTAAAAACTTCGTGATACAGGATGGCCTTCGGATGTCTTCTAAAAGTTCTATAGTTCTTTATCTCCTTGACATCTGGTGGGAGGGCTTTCCACAGGGAGGGTGCCACTGTTGAGAAGGCCCTCTCTGCCTGGTTTCCTGTAACATCACTTCTCACAGTGAGGTAACTGGCAGAAGACCCTTGGAGGAGGACCTCCAGGCTGAGTGATGGGGGTGGAGACACTCTTTCCAGTAAGCAGTAGTGACACAACTGACCAGAGACCAGGCAAGTCCCACCACACCATCAACTACTTGTTAATGGTAACAGTAGCTAAAGCTGGTTCAGACTTAATATTAACCAAGGAAGTAAAGTGTATTCCCCAATTCCCTAGTCATAGGACAGAGCAGGCTTCTTTATATATCTGAATTGGACCACTGTGTTTGTCATAAATTACTACTATGCTGAATTTTGGGAGCTGACCACATAATCTGAGAGATTCTTCCAAGATCTGATAGTCAATTTCATGAGTAAGACGTGACAAGTCCCCCGTTCTCCTCTAGCTTGAGGCCAGTGTACTCCTGCCAAAGTTCAATAGCATTCTGCCTGCTATTAGTGTAAATGAAAACTCCTATTACACTAATTCCATGTCTAAAAAATCACAAGGTTACTACTAAACTGACTGCAGCTTTGCTAAGATGTGTAGGACTCTGTGTGCTTCATAAACATAAATGTTCCCTCTCTTTTTCATTAAAAAGTTGTGCTGGATGCTAACTGCAGTCATGTTTATAGACTAGTTGACCTCTGTGTTTTCCAAGAGTTGTCATGAAATTTAAAAAGCATTTAAAAATGTTATATGGGGGAAAGGGCATAAAACTTCTTAAGAATTTAATTGAAGACAGGGTCAGTTCACATATGGCTCAGTCATTTAGGTTCTGCATGCAGCAGCCTGTGGAAATGAACTTAGGCCCATCATGCATATAACCTTTAATGAGAACCATATGCACGTAAGTGCCTACTCAGCAGCTATGTGCTGGTTAAACTATCACTCCACATTTGTTACAGGAAATACATACAAGCAAGAAAGGATTGGGGCCCCATCCACATGATCAGGACCAACATCAGTGCCTGGCATTCTTAGGCACTTGCTTAGCACCCACACATACTGATACCAGCTCAATATACCAGTACTGACACCACATTTTGGAAGAACCCTGGGTAAGATGACTTCAGTGTGTCTCTCTCTCCTCACCCCCTTGGCGGCTCTCACTGGCATTCATTTGCTCTGTTCCCTCCAGGTTTAATATGTACAAACATCTTCTCATTTTTGCCACTGCTCACATGTTCAGTGAGCATGGATGAAGAAGCAGTGGTGACTAGGAGAAACAGCAGGGTCTAGAATGGTCCCCCTGCAGACAATGCTTACACCAGCCCACCCACGTATCCCCCTTGGCTTGTTTTTACACTGCAGGAGGTGACTACAAGCCATTTGCTATTTTAAACCTCCCTCAGTGCCTTGATGTAGCAGCATAAATGTAAAATGGTAGGCTGCTCACAGCCACCTGCCACAGATTGCAGTGCCATCACAGCTGCTGCCCATGACTGCTGCCAACAAGCTCACTAGGGGTGTGTGCACCTATGTTTTTTTGGGGGGGTGGAGAACATCAGGCAGCACATCAGCCAGAAGTTATGTGAAACTGGGACCAACTCTGCATATGATGCATTTTAAAAGGGCAAAATGTTAATTCACACACGGCTGCATATATATATTGTATTTGCTATCACAACCCAAAATACAAAATGTCCAGCAACAAGAAGCTCTGACTTTATGTAAATTAGAAAAAGAACACCAAAAGACTTCCATACAATGGGGCTTTATTGTAGTGCTTAAAAACTATATATAACAGTCTGGTGACTTCTGTTTCAGTGTATCTGAAGAAGTGTGCATGCACACGAAAGCTTATACCAAGAACAAACTTAGTTGGTCTCTAAGGTGCTACTGGGCAATTTTTTTTTATTTTTCACACATAAACTAAATAATTTTTTTTAAAGCACTACAATATCACACTATCCTCCTTCTCTGTGTATTGTTTTATTGAGACCGTTAGGTCAATCATTTCCAAGTCCAATCAGTGAAGCAGGTGTTGGCTTATCATAGTACAAATGGACTTTCTGTAGCAGTACTGTACCAAAGAAAATGCAGCAGACTGGTGAGGACTGTTGTCTTGATACTGCTATGAGTTTTTGGGTGCCTTGACTCCCCTGAATTCCTGGATCCAGTGGGTGTTGGAATTTAATCAATGCTTGGAGTATTGAGATGGGCTGTCATATGCTGAATTTTGCAGGAAATGGGTGTTTCTCCTTGCTTACTTCCCCCTGCAGCCTCCTCTCCCTCCACCCAAATCTCCTTGATATGTCCCTGGAACAGGGAACTATGCCCGCTGTTGGGCTGTGATGGTTAATTTCATCCTCATTAAAACCAACTGGATTTTATTTATTTATAAAGAAATAAATAAATTAGCAAGAAAAAAAGGGAGAGGCTAAAAGCTATCCATACTTTTTCTCCTGCCTGGCATGAGTCCAGCAGGACTTGGAAGTGATGGTTATTCTGCCAGACTCCCCCTCCACACTCCAACCTCAGTAGATTGCTCTGCCTGGAATCTTACTCCCAAGGCAACTTTGCATAGGGTTGCAGCTCAACAATCAGATCTCAATCAGATATGTAAATCTCTTTAAATTAAACGAAGCTTACTTCCAAGTCAGTCTGTACTGGACTGTAGCCATTTTAAGATATTGATGAACAAATCCATTTTTGGTTCATAATGAATTAGGATAAATTGTCTTCTGTGTAATATTACATATTTTTGCACCTTTGCAATTTGACACTTGCTTTTGATAGCCTTAAAACATGAAAATATTAGCATTAAGAATACCTAGGTTTATACTAAACTTTGTCCTTTCTGTGGCTTACTGCCAGTAGCTCACACTCCCTGCAGTCTTTGACTTTCTGCTTTCATTTTATCTGTGCACAGTGAATGCAACAGTGTACATTTCTCCTCCGGTGGCATGTTCCTTAAGCTCTGTAGGGGCCTAAGGCAATGGGATATCAGGTCTGGAAGGTCACATTACTGATGTACTTACATCTGTGTAAACCCACAGAGTGTGTAGGAGTAACACAACAAATATGTCCTTATTCTTTCTCCAAAGGTACGTGCAGCCTGTCTCACATGTACCTTTCCTTGAAACACAACTCATTATTTACATTCTCTTTCTCTATTGTTTTCCACAATGCTGTCTTTTCTCTTTATACTCAACACGAAATATCAGTAACATGGGAAAAACTCCAAAATTAATTTCTTGCTTACATTTTCTTAGAGCAATGCAACCTACACTACAGAAGCAGAACATTTGCTTTATCTTACCATGTTTGTCTTGGGGAAGCATAAACAAATTGCAGACCATGAATTCATGAAACATGATCCAAAGCTTGTAATGAGAATGTGGAGACCATGCACGCTATGAAGCTGCAGAATGCACGCTATTGTGACATTCTTTAGTCAAAGGCAATTTAGTCTAGTATAGCATTTCCAAACTTCTGATGGTTGAGGCACACAATTCTGAATAAAAGCTGCAGAGAAGAAAAGCTGAAAAAGTTTTCACAGCACACATTGGAAAATGTTGCTTTAACAACACACTGCTCATCGGCCTTACATTGACAGGTCATACACTAACCAAGTCTGAATCAAGGAAGTGTGTAGTTTAAGCACAGAGATGGAGAAACTTTGGCCCAGCTCCTGGATATGTTACTTTGCTGAAAAGCATCCACCTTGGATTCTGAGAGGTATGAAGACACATATTGGGCCAGCTGAAAGCTGCCTGATCTGAAAGTTCTTCCTTCTCTAGCACTGGGCAACCTCTTAGTTGAATAAGGGTTACTTTGAAATAACAGATCATGCCCTCCATATTCACAAGAATGGCTTGGGATTCTATGTCTAAATTGTGAGTGGAGGTTTCATGACCGGCAGCCTAGGGCAGGGGAGAGACAGAGTGAAAGAGAGCCGAAGGAAGGGGAGAAGCTTAGGTGTTTAGTAGGAAACCACAAAGTGCATTTTCACTAGCTATCTGTTAGTTGCAACCCTGTCCTCTACTGACTGGAGGCATGCAAAGTTGCTTATACTCAACATAATCAGTATTTGGACTTGTAGTTTTTTTTTACTTGTTCACAAATGGACTACAGTTATGGGTGAGCAGTGAGGAAGTAAAGTTTGCTGATGATACAAAATTTGTTCAAGTTAGTTAAAACTTGTGCACTCTAAACTGAACTATCAGAAGTGGGTAAATGAGCAGAAAAATAGCAAATGCAGTTCAACGTATGCAAGTATAAAGTAACAGATATTTGGGTCAAAATATCCAAATTTCACAAATATGCTAATAGGGTTCAAACTAGTAGTGACTGATCAGACATTGAGTATAGTGGACAGCTCAATGAAGATGCCGACCTAGTCTGTGTAAAATGTGAATTCCATGTTAGGGATTATTAGGAAAGGAATCAAAAGTAAAAACACCTATGTTGTCTTGCCAGCATACAAATTCATAGTGAGACTACACTTGAAAATACTGAGCATAGTTCTGATTGCTTCACATATACAAGGTTATTGTGGAACTGGAAGAGGTTAAGAAAAGGCAGCCAAAATGATCAAGAGGTTGGAATAACTCCCATAAGAGGAAAGGTTACAACCTTTGTATCTTTTTAGTTAAGAAAAGCAAGAAAGAAGTGGCATGACAGAGTTGTGTAAAATTACGCACCATGTGGAGTAAGTGGATAGAGAAAAGTTGTTAATCCTCTCATGATTCTACAACTCTGGGACCATCCAATGAAGCTGAGTGTTGGCAGATTCAAGACAGACAAAAGAAACTACTTCTTCAAACAGCGCATAGTTAAGCTATGGAATCTGCTCCTGCTAAATATAGCAATAATCACCAATTTGGACAATTATAACAAACAATTCATTGAAGATGTGGCTGTTAATGACCATTAGCTATGATAGCTATACTCTACCTCCGTACTGTTAGAGACAGTATGCCTCTGAATAAAGGGACACGGGTGGCGCTGTGGTCTAAACCACTGAGCCTCTTGGGCTTGCCGGTCAGAAGGTCAGCGGTTCGAATCCCTGTGATGGGGTGAGCTCCCGTTTGTCTGTACCAGCTCCTGCAAACCTAGCATTTTGAAAGCATGCCAGTGCAAGTAGATAAAGAGGTATGGCTGCGGCGGGAAGGTAAAGGGCGTTTCTGTGTGCTCTGGTTTCTGCCAGAAAACAACAACTATGCTCGGCGTTTTTGTTGTGCCAGAAGCTGTTTAATCATGCTGGCCATACGACCCGGAAAGCTCTCTGTGGACAAACGCTGATTCCCTTGGCCTGAAAGCGAGATGAGCACCGCAACTCCATAGTCACCTTTGACTGGACTTAGTCATCCAGGGGTCCTTTACCCTTTTTACCCCTGAGTACTATTTCTGGAAATTATGTGGGAAGAGTGCTATTGCACTCAGTTCCTGCTTGTGGACTTCTTATAGGCATCTGTAGTTGGTCACTGTGAGAACAGGGCGCTGGATTGGATGGGCCTTTTGTCTAACTCAGCAGTGCTCTTCTTATGCTGTTAATTAAAAATAGCTGCCTCTTTCTTTTCCTCTTCTCCAAGCAATGCTGCTATTTGGCAAAATAACAACCTGACACTCAACACTAGAGCAATGAGATGAATAAGTTCTGCCAAAAGGCAGAAAGAGGCTGAAGCTATTCTTTGGGATATGGATTCAGTTGGGACACTCACACAAGATGGCAACTGGATGGAAATGTGTAGTAGGATGGAAATCTGTGGCTAAAGCATCCTGCAACCCAGTTGCCATTTTTCCAACTTTACAAGTACATTTTGTGTAATCTCTTTTCTTGAAGACTTTCATGAAAGGGCTGGACAAGTATCTGTCAAAGATACTTTTGATATAGGAAGGATATGCTGTCTTGGGACAACGGGTAGAATTAGACAGGTCACCTCAAACCTACTTCACTAAATTCATCCCAGCTGTAAAATCTGAGCATAATTTTTTCCATTCAGTATTTGTCAGTGATTTCCAAACAGTATTTGTCAACTATAATTTTAAGATTACACTACTCAAACTTCAAAACTTGGAATTCAAGCTACAGCTCTGGGAGAAGCAGATGTTAGTGCTGAGATAAATCTGTGACGGTCTGAAGCAAAACTGTATACTTACTACAGAACTAAAGCAATTGTGAGTTCACACTCCCAACCCCAACCCCCCCATATATATATGGTTGGCTTCCTATGCATGATATGAAATGACAGATTTCTTGTATATCTGGGAAACTTTCTTAGGTCATTAAATAGCTTTCTGCTAGATCTTTCAATTTGTTCATGTCCCATATCAAAATGAATAGCATATTTGAATAAAAATATACTTAATGTTTATCATAGGACTAAGCAAAGGACTTGTAGCCAAGAATGCTCATTTGAATTCTGACTTTATCAACCATTTTGTCACGTGGCCTCAAACAAGCCGTTTAGCCAGGAGCTCCAGAGAATGGATGGTTTTCCAGAATTTCCTATTACTCCAACTAGGACAACAAAGGAATGCAAATATGGATGGTTCATACAGTTGCTTAATATTTGCTGCTTAAGACTGGAGATTTAGGGTTTGTCCACATTGGAGTTTCCTGCATGTTTGTAACCGTTTGTGTTCCCATTTAATTTGTGTAGTTCACATAATGTTGCTCTCAAATAACACCAATCAAAAAGCTTTTCCTGTAAATCAGGGTTTACCCAATTTGAGGATAATTCAGTAAGTCCAGGAAAATCAGGCTGCAAACCACTCAAATGGACCTTCGAGGTGAGGGGGGTTGTTCTCCACCTCCCCATCCCTTTTCCCATTTTTTTTTAAAAAATGTCAGCGATTGTACATAAAGCTGCAATCATGTAAGTGAAAGCCACATAAGATGAGATCAACCCGTAATTAGAAAGCAGGGTTAGATACAAAAAGGAATGCCTACTTGTATAATGGGAAAAACCAAAGCTGCTTCTTGTATAAACTTTCCAGGCAGTAGACAACAATTGGAATGGGCCCACCTTTGGCACAGAGGCATGCTGGGGAAATGATGTTGAATACTTGCATCCTCAGAGTGTCAACCTAAGTGCTCTGGCTCAACACCCTAGTAAAATGTTTTTAAAAGAAATAGAGATGCTGGCAGCCTGTTTCAGTCTGGGGCCCATGGGTCCTGGAATTTACCTGACCGTGCTGCCGTTTTGCTTGTGCTGCCACTCTTATGTTCAAAATTGGTACCTCCTGAAGCTGCTGCACATTTTTGCAAGCTATTTCCCTTAATATAATGCATTTTCTATGTTATTTCTAGTAATACATGCATTTCTTTGCACAATTTCTAGTTATTAAACACATTTTTGTACACCTTTGGTGGGAAAACTACATCACACAATCTGTAAAAGTGTCAATTTCAACAAATAGCTGCATTTTGGTTCACATACTGTTTGGGGAAGGGAGAATTGGTTAGCACCATCTTTACTGGGGCTGCACAACTTGGGAGCAATCAACTCTTCCCCAATTGTTCCAATTTTTACTTTACAGTTACTGAGGACTCCATTTTTTAAAAAATCACAGCAGCATATTGACCCTATGCTACTTTTCTGGTGTAAATGTCACCCCTCAAGTTGCACCCCAGCACCACTGCTAAAGTAGAAATGTAAGGAGATCTGATGATCAATGGTATAAATTGGTCGTGTTACTGTTTCAGTTACATCGAAGGGGCTTTGATTTTCATTATTTTCCCCTTGGCCATAGCCCAATGTCTTCCTTAACTTCAAACTGTTGTCCCTTGTGTTCCTTGTTTTCCCATCTTAAAAGGCTGCAATTAGCTCTAATGTATGGTAATATTTCATACCTAATGCAAAGAAGGTCAAACAGAAATTTAATCTCCTGCTATATATCTTTAAATATGGAATAGTGCCCAGACACAATTCATCTCTAAGTGTGTGTGCAGGGCCCCTGTGACCTTTGATTCATCCCTCAAAACCACAGCACATTATATTTTCTTTCCACAAGCTGAACAAGCAATCCATGAGAAAAATGTAAAACTGTTGCATGCTTCTACATAATACTTAAAATGCTACCAGATTTAAAAATAGCACCCATGAACAAAACAAAACAAAAACAAAAAAATCCAGGAATGCCAGGAATATTTAACCCACTACTCATTGCTGGCTTCAGGTTTTGGAGGGCCCTTGGGCAAGACATTTTCTATGGGACACCCCTGCCACCCGCAGGAACAAATCTTGCTCTTTGGCTTCATTATCACCAGTTACTGATGCTTGACCTTATCATTTCTAATGCTTGCATGCCAGGCAGAGAGCCAATAAACAAGCATGCAGGGACATTTAATGACCCTCCTTTGCCCAAGCAAGAGGCAGATAAACAAACAGGTTGCAAGGAGGAGGAGCTGGTCCGGGCAGTGGGGTGCTCAGTAGATGCATTATCTAGAAAAATAGGTGTCAAAACTCACCATGAACACCTCCCCTGTTCTCTTATAATGGCAATGGTGCTCACTTGAGAGGTGCCAGAACTAAGTTCCTGTGAGTTCCGGCTGAAAAAAAGCCCTGGTACTATGCAATATTAGAGGGGGAAAGCGACAGCAGAAACTTGCATAAAGCAGGGCTGGAAGGACACTGAGGGGTTTTGTTTTGTTTTGTTTTCAACAGTTTTAAAAAGGAGAAATAGCAGTGATGGATACAACAAAAAAGCTAACACCAAAAAGCTATCATCAGAGCCCTTCCTAACTTCCTCCTTGCTGTAGTCAGACCTCTGCCATTATTTAAAATCACCACTTCTTCTCTGTCCCTCTACCCCCACTTTACTCCTACTTCTGCCGTTTTTCTAAACCACCACTTTCCCTCTTTCAGTGACCTTTCTTGTTCCCATGCTATGACCTCTCTTCTCTTTTTCTCCCCTCCCCCACCCTGACTTGATGCAAATACAGGATTGTGATGAGGCAGCAGAAATTCTCCAGTGTGGGCTGTACAATGACATTCTTACATTTTTATTATACAGCGAGACATACTTATGAAAACTGCTTTCTAGTCTCTGTGGTTTAGAATGAACTCCCAAAGCCACTATGTAAACTTATCTAATGGCTGCCTAAAGTTACACCTGGTAGAATGTCACTTTCTTCCCCTTACATAAACATATGGAAACAACACACAAGGTTGAAACATTCCAGACATACTTCCAGACACCCTATTCATGCATAAGGAAGGGTTAAAAAGAAAAACATTTTCTGCCCATCCAAAACTTTTTTAAATAGCAAGGATTATTTCATCCCACCATTCCTGATGTTTACACATGCCACTTGAATGTAAAAAGGGGATATAAAAGTTAAGGTGCTTTACAGCTACTAAATCCATTCTTAAATATTTCAGTGTTCCCATTTATACGCTGAGAAACCTCACAGAATAGCAATTATTATGTATTAAAAATATTTAGGCTCTCCATTGAAAAAATCTCAAGGAGCTTCAACAGCCAGCTAAGAATCATACAAGTAACTTTAAAATCCTACTCAGAGCCAATCTACTCATTATATACACACACATATAGTCAGTGCTTTTTTTCTAAAAAATGTTTAGGGGTACTCTTGTTTCGACTCAATAAAATCACGGGAAAGGAAATGAGGCTACCATTGGAGGTGGTAACAACGAAACTGACCAAACACTGTGCTAGATTCCTACTCCTACTTCACACATTAAATGCTCCCTTCTGTCTAAGACTCAGGAAACACCATGGTAGCAATGGAACCGACAATTCACCGTGGTAGAGAAGAAACTAAATTTTTTTGTTTCTTCTCCCGTTAGATTCACAAAATGTTTAAGGGTATGTGGACCCCTGCGTCCCCCCAGAAAAAAGAACTGTATATAACTAATGAATTTTTGTGTGGGCAGGACCCACACTTTTGAACTCCCTGCCTACTGATATCAGGCAGACATACTTCATATACTCTTTTTGGCACCTGCTAAAAACTGGCTTTAGGCAGCTCCCGTGAGAAGAAACAGAACAAATCTCATTTCTCTGGAAGTTCCTTCTTCCAAAAGCATCCCCTCTTATATGAGAGCAAAGAAGAAATGGAACTTGTAAGATGGTGCTTATCAGTATTTTTTGTAAATACTTATATTATTTTTTAAAAAATCAGCCTGGTTCATTAGGGGCACCTTTCTAATAACTGAGAATGGTAGATTTAAAACAATCTAAGCAAATCAACTAACCTTGGCAATCCTTATAAAAAGTAAAATTCACTCTGAATAAAAATAGGTTTACCCACATCATTTCTTCCATCCTCCCCCCCCCCGACTTCTATGCTATTGGTCCCTACAAAGTTACAGGGAACCTGGCAGAACATGGCAGAAGGCCTTCTCGGCAGTAGCATCCTCCCTGTGGAATACCCTTCCATCAAATGTCAAGGAGATAAAGAACTGCACAACTTTAGGAAGATACCTGAAGGCAGCCCTGCATCAGTAAGTTTTTAATGTTTGACGTTTTATGTTTTTATATCTGCTGGAAGCTGCCCAGAGTGGCTGGGGAAACCCAGCCAGATGGGTGGGGTATTATTATTATTATTATTATTATTATTATTATTATTATTATTATTATTTGCTGGAATTCTTGGCTTCCTGAGTGATATGGCAGAGAATGGGGGGGGGGAGGAAGTTAGCAGAGTGAGCTGTTTCTACCCCTGTAAAATTCACCAAACTTTGCCATGAATTTTGTTGCTTTAAGTTTAACTGTATCTGGTATCTCAAATAATAAATTTCATGTTTGTGTTAACTGGATCATCAAGAGATAAATTTATCAGGGTGAAACCCTTGAGAGAGAAAATGTTAAAAGGGAGAACTCCTAAAACCAGTATCTTGAGAGAGCCCAGCTGAGAATGCCTGGATTTTCTCTTTCCCTCCACTGCCTAGCAGTTCAGCACCAAAAAGGGAAATAGAAGACCCACAGTCCAGCAGATAAGAGCCAGCTGCTCTCTATCCATCGCAGAGCCCAAAGTCCTAGGAGACTGAGAATAAGGAAAATAAGGAGGGCTGCTTGGAAGTTGAAGAGATAACATACATAAGCTTTGTCTTGCTTAGGGCAAATGTGCTTTCCAGGTCAAGATCCAGATTATTTTTCCTTTTTTTACTATTCTATATCCTAATAAACAGTACAAAAAACATTTTATCAGATTTGTCTAAAACATATGTCCTGACAGAATATAAGCTGCTTGTTGAGCCCATCTCTGATTGGGCCCTATGTACCCAAAAGACTGCTGGAAGTGACACCTGCTTGGTAGGTAGTGCTGAGAAGAGTGATATCCATCTCAGCAGATATCAGTAGTGTCAAAGCTGACAGTGGCTTCATTGGTATATCATGGTAAAACTTAGCAACAGCTTGTAGTTAACAAATAGAGAGCCAAGGTTTGGACAATGTGCTAAGCCAAGCCTTGGTGCAGTTCAGTCTGGCGTAGGAGTAAAAAAGACAAGGAAAAAATCAAGTGGCTGCAAGCTCCTCCCTGAGAACCTGCACATTTGTGGGTCCTTTTATACTACATTTCGGCTTACTGTGATGTACAAACCAATGCTAACCTCAGCTTCAGTGAGGAAATCTGCACATAAGCCATGTTCACTGCCTACTCCTACAGGCAAATATTTCTGGAGTGAGGCCACTGCAAAGACCTGCAATTATCAAAACATTTCAAAAATGATGAGGATATAGTACTTCATAACTTTGTTATAATCTGGTATTATTGGCTCCTTTTTTCACAGTTGCTGTAGGGAAGGATGGTGCCCATGCTGTATGTGGACGGTGAGGTGGGGTGGGGCGGGGTGGGGATGTCCAGAGCCTGCAAGCCTGGGATTTCTTCTGGGACACATAATGAAAAAATAATTTTCATTTCTTTATTTTAGGATATCAGTATTATTTCTCTAAGCAAGTACCAAAACAGAAAAACAACCGTTAATGAAAAATAACAAAACATGGGGCCGGGATGTAAACCTACTGAATGTAAAATCAAAACAAATAGAGCTTTCAATCACTTACAGTTTAGATATTTGGGGCCTTAAACACCCAAGTGAGCACCTTGAATTTGGCACAGAAATGAACCTGCAACTAGTGTTGGTGTTTCAGAACTGGGGCTATATGAGCTCTAAATGAAACTGCTGCCGGTGACCTGGCCCCTGAGTTCTGGACCACTTGACACTTCCAAGTAATCTTCAAGTGCAACTCCACACAGCACACATTTACAATAATCCCATCTGGAAGTTACCAGAACAGAGTACAGTAGTCAAGTCATCTGTGCCCCAAAGGGACAGAAGCTGGCAAAACAACCAGAATCGGAAGTAGCAAAATTTATGAAATAATTACTGTAATTTAAACAAAAATATAATAAAACCCAACCCTTTGCAGAAGATTTGGGGATGGCATGGGGGTACATATGGGGGAATATTGCACTAGTGGGAATCCTTGCACAGGTTTCCCCGAGTGCACTAATTTAGTTGCATATGGACCTTTATTAAAAATGACAAATCCTACATGATTTATTTTCATCTGTAATATTATTTTAAATATACCAGTAATGTATCATTTTTGCTAATCCTTTGGGTGGAATCAACCTGTGATGGGATGATGAGCTGCTTGTGCGTAAAGTCCTAGTCCCTCAGAGTTTGGCTAAGTCCACAAACCTCTGTCTGTGACGGAGCTCCTTAAGCATGGCTCCATCAGTCGCTCATAGAATCGGACAGTGGGCGTTTACGGAACTTCTTCCAGCATAAAAGTTCCTTAACGGAAACGCGTCTTCTGGACTCTCGGCGTGACAGTTTCCGGCGAGGAGTGGGTGTCCCTATGGGAGGTCCTGAAACCTCCCCACTATTTTCGCTGGAAGTGTCTCTGAGCCCTCCCTCCGACTCACTTTCCCTTGGAACTCCTCCTCCTCTCCCCCTGCTGGTTCCCTCCTCAGCTGATAAGTCTCTCTCAGCCTCTGTGAGCCCTTTCACCTCCTGCTTCTCCGATGGCAGTTCCCTGACATCCACCTCCCCTCCAGGGCCCCCTTCACCACCTCCCCTTCCCTCCTCTGCGGAAGGCGAGGGAGCAAAACCCCTGAAAGAACCTCCCTCATCTTCCGAAGTTTCGAACACTTCCCTCCACCGGTTGCTGTTTCCGGTTTCTAAGTACTCCTCCTCATCGGAGTCTGTTCCTTCTTCCAACTCCGATTCCCTGAATCCTTCCAGTTCCTCCTCATCGTCGGTGGTGCCAAAGTACTCCCTCCGGAACCTCGCTACTGGCTGAGGTTTCCTGGGGAACCTTTGGTGGAACGTTTCGATCAAGATCTCGTCACTGACCTCCTCTGCCGTCACCCAGGTGTTTTCCGACTCCGGTTCCCCTTCCCACGCGACCAAATACTCCACCTGATTACCCTGCCACCTGGAGTCGATGATCTCCGCCACATGGTTGCTGCTTTCCCTTTCTTCTAAGACTGGCCCCCGTGTGGAGACCCCTTCACCTTCCCCCCTATATGGTGACAGTAATGACCTGTGGAATACTGGGTGCAGTTTCATGTGGTTCGGTAACCGGAGTCTGAAAGCCACTGGGTTGACCTGTTGAATGACCTCAAATGGTCCCAATCTTTTGGGTCTCAATTTCTTGCAACCCCCCTTGAACGGCAACCCTTGGGTTGACAGCCAGACCTGACTCCCCACCCTAATGGTTTCACCTTCCCTTCTGCTCTTGTCTGCCTGCCTCTTATATTCTTCTTTGGCCCTTTCTAAGTTGAGTTGGAGTTGACGATGGATCGCTTCCATTTCTTCTACAAAATGTTCGGCGGCCGGGACACTCCATCTCTCCCCTCCTCCCCCTGGAAACGCCCTGGGGTGGCACCCATAATTCGCCAAAAAGGGGCTCATCCCGGTGGACACATTCTCCGCATTATTGTAGGCAAATTCCGCTAGTGCCAACTTTTCGACCCAATCGTTCTCTCTGTCATTGACATAACACCTCAGGTATTGTTGGAGGATACCGTTTGCTCTCTCCGCCTGCCCATTGGTCTCAGGGTGCCTGGCAGTCGAAAAATTGACCTCTACGTGCAGTAAGCTCATAAGTTTCCTCCAGAACCTGGACGTGAACTGTTTCCCTCTGTCAGAGACCACCCTCAAGGGGGCGCCATGCAGCCTAAAAATATGTTCTACAAACAATTTCGCTGTCTCTTCCGCCGTGACTGCATGTGAGCAAGCTACAAAGTGGCCCATCTTAGTTAACAGGTCTACTACGACCAGTATGGCGGTTTTCCCCTGGGATTTAGGCAGATCAGTCATAAAATCTATCGATACCGCCTCCCACGGTCTTTCTGGTGTGGGTAACGGTTCTAATAACCCCGCCGGCGCCCGCCTTTCTCCTTTGGCTCTCTGGCATTGATCACACCCTCTTACATACTCCCGTACATCCTCCCTCTCCTTGGGCCACCAAAATTCCCTGGTCACCAACCACATGGTCTTGTGTTGCCCAAAATGCCCCGCTGTGGGGTTGTCGTGCAGCTGTTTGAGTACTCTCCCCCTCAATTCCCCTTCGGGTATATATAGTGCCCCTTTGTAATACAATGCCCCGTTTCTTTCTTCAAAACCTCTGGGGTCTTCTCCCTCTCTCCTTAAACCTCTGAGCTTATTCTGGGCGTATTCATCATTCACCGTTCCCTCTACCAGTTCCCTTTGCCCCACCCAGGCCGCCCCACACACCCAGCGGTCCTCTGGGATGATATGTCTCTCTTCAGGCGCTCCCTCCCCCTCCAAATATTCAGGTTTGCGTGAGAGAGCGTCCGCTCTGACGTTTTCTGGACCTGGCACATAGCAAATTTCAAAATGGAATTTGGAGAACTCCTGGGCCCACCTCACTTGTCGTTGGTTGAGCACTCGTGCCGTTCTCCAATACTCCAAATTCTTGTGGTCCGTACACACTTGCACCTTATGCTGTGCGCCAATTAGTAAATGTCTCCATCTCCGGAACGCTTCGTGAATGGCGAGTAGTTCTCGGTCATATACGGTGTAGTTCCTCTCGGATTTGTTCAGCTTACGCGAAAAGAAGGCACACGGTCTCCACTCCGACTTATTCTTCCCCGGCTGAAGAAGCACCGCCCCCACCGCCCGGTCTGATGCATCAGTTTCCACTCTCATCGGTTTTTGTAAATCCACATGCAGGAGCTGTTCTTCCGAAGCGAATGCCCTTTTCAATTCCTCAAATGCTTGCTCCGCCTCCGCCGTCCAAACAAATTTCTTCTTGCTGCTGAGACAGTCCGTGATGGGAGCCGTTAAGTGGGCAAAGTTCTTGATGAACTTACGGTAAAAGTTCCCAAACCCTAAGAACCTTTGCACATCCTTTTTGTTTTCGGTGTCTTCCATTCCAGCACCGCCTGGACCTTGCCTGGATCCATGGCTAATCCCTTGTCTGACAAGCGGTACCCCAGGAATTCCACCTCCTTGGTGTGAAACTGACACTTCTCCAATTTCACCCACAGCTGGTTTGCTTGCAGTTGGCTCAGCACTTCCCTGACATCCTTTACATGCTGCTCCTCATTCTCTGAATATATCAACATGTCATCTAGGAAGGCCACGCAATTCTTGTAGAGCAGAGGTCCCAGGACGTGGTTCATGAACAATTGAAAACATGCTGAGCCTCCTTGTAATCCGAAGGGCATAACTAAATATTCAAAAGCCCCCAAAGGGGTGAACATGGTGGTTTTCCATTCATCCCTTTTCCTTATCCGTATCAGGTTGTATGCCCCTCTCAGGTCCAGTTTCGTGAATATCTTTCCCTTCCTCACCCTGGTCAAAATGTCATCAATTCTGGGCATGGGGAAAGCCACTGGTTCTGACACTGCATTTAAGGCTCTAAAGTCCACTACAAGTCTGGGTTTATCCGTGTTTTTTTTGTCCACAAAAAACACTGGGCTGCCCCCCACCGCTCTGGACTCTCTGATGAAGCCTCTCTTCAGGTTTTTATCAATAAACTCCCTTAACTCCTGCATTTCCCTGTCTGACATGGCATACAGCTTGCCCACTGGGAGCTGGGCTCCAGGGACCAGGTTGATTTGGCAGTCAAAGGCTCTATGCGGTGGTAGTTTATCTGCTTCCCTTTCGCTGAAGACCTTGCTCAGGTCAGCGTATTGTTTGGGCACCTTCCCTTTGTCCGTTACTTCCGTCCCTGCTAGAAAGGCTTTTGCCCCTTCCGGCGCCTTTCCCTCTTTGCAGTGTTCCAGGCAATGTGCTGACCCAAAGGAGACCACTCTCTGATGCCAGCCCACTAGCGGATCATGCAACGCTAGCCAGCTCATTCCCAAAATAACGGGAGCCCCTCCCAGGGTGGCCACATTGAACGCTATCCTTTCGGTGTGCCTGGCCACCCTCATAACCATTGGGACGGTCTGTAGGCTAACTTCTCTTCCCAACAGCTCCCTCCCATCGATCGTGGTCACCTGCAGGGGGTTACTTAAAGGGAGTATCTGTATCTGGTGTTCAGCTGCAAACTCCTTACTCATAAAATTACAGGAGCTGCCTGAGTCCAATAGCGCCTTTGTCTTTAGTGGGTGTCCGTTTGCCAGCTCTAGCAACACCTCTATCACTAGGGCTGGTCTTGGAGGTTCCGGCGTGGGCACTTTTACTGCTCCTTGGCCTGGCTGCTGTGCCCTGACGGTGGCAGCCAGGCGTTGGCTTTTACTGGCTCCTGGACTCCCTCCTCCTTTCCCCCAACAGCTCCCGCCATCCCTTGCGATTCCTTTCTTTGCGGGCAGACTCTGGCAAAGTGACCTGGCTGCTGGCAGAGATAACATTTCTTGGTGCTCTTCCCCTCCTTCTTCCGCCCTTCACTGGGATTTGAAACTGCACGCGCGCGCGCTGTTCCAATTTCCATCGGCTCTCCTGGCGGGAAATTTGGCTCCGGAATCTCTGGAATGCGGAAATCCCTCCAACGCTCTCCTTTCCCTTCCCGCTTCTCCAAGGCTCTCGCCTCCTGGCGCGCTCCAATGGTCAGCGCTGATTTGGTCAGCTGGTCCATAGACTCCGCCCTGGGCGCCCGGGAAAGTTCGTCTTTCACCGCCGAAGAAAGCCCCTCTTCAAAAAGCATTTGAATGGGTTCCGCCGATAGGTCCCACCCCAATTTATGTATCAGCATGGTAAACTCAGTCCAGTACTCACGAACCGATCGGCTCCCCTGTTTACAAGCCATCAACTGTCTGCGCACCAGTCCCTGCTCAATCTCGCTGGAAAACATCAAATCCATGGCGCGAAAAAACTTCCTCGTGTCCTTCAGCATTTCACTATTCCCTGCCATCAGGGGTCTAACCCAGTCTCTCGCCCCCCCTTCGAGATGGCCAACCACAAACGCCACTCGCGATGCCTCGTCGGGAAAGTCGTCAAACTGCAGCTCGAGAGCATACTGCATCTCTGTCCTAAAGGCTTGATAGTTCCTGGGGTCCCCCCCAAACTTCTGCACCAATCCTGGCATCTTTCTTGCTAGTGGGGCGCCTTTTGCCTTTTCTGCATCCTGCGCCCTCCTTTCCTCTAGCCTCGCCGTTTGCAGCGCTAGCTGGACCTCCAACACCCGGTACCTTTCTTCCAGGCTTGGACCCTCTCCAGCTCCTCCTGCTCCCCCGGTTCCGGCTGGGTTGCTCATGATGCCTCTCTGCACAAGCTGCTTTCAGGGACTGTCCGATTGCTGTGATGGGATGATGAGCTGCTTGTGCGTAAAGTCCTAGTCCCTCAGAGTTTGGCTAAGTCCACAAACCTCTGTCTGTGACGGAGCTCCTTAAGCATGGCTCCATCAGTCGCTCGTAGAATCGGACAGTGGGCGTTTACGGAACTTCTTCCAGCATAAAAGTTCCTTAACGGAAACGCGTCTTCTGGACTCTCGGCGTGACAGTTTCCGGCGAGGAGTGGGTGTCCCTATGGGAGGTCCTGAAACCTCCCCACTATTTTCGCTGGAAGTGTCTCTGAGCCCTCCCTCCGACTCACTTTCCCTTGGAACTCCTCCTCCTCTCCCCCTGCTGGTTCCCTCCTCAGCTGATAAGTCTCTCTCAGCCTCTGTGAGCCCTTTCACCTCCTGCTTCTCCGATGGCAGTTCCCTGACACAACCAATTTGTGACTCTGTGTAAAAAGGGTGTTTGACTCAACGTTTAAGGCAATTTTTAGCATTTGGTGACCAGCCAATTAAGATTATGGGGTATTAGAATAAATTGTAGCTTGTGCAATAGAGTATAATTTGTTAGTTTCATGAAGATAAAAGTTTCTTTAAATGTCCTGTGCTTTAAATTTTTGATGCAATGTTGAACGTACTGTTGAGGTCCTTCACTTCATGTGAGTTTGTTGGTTCTTTCACAAATGTTACTCAAAGCAACCGACATGGTAAAACCAAACATTAAAACCAAAAATAAAACCTAAAATAAAAACCTAAAATGCTATTCCATAATATATATAAAATGTAGCATCCATTTCAACCAAGTCCACTAAATAGATGAAAAGAAGAAGCCACAAATATACTTAAGTACCCCAGCTCCTCAAAAAAAAATTGAGGGACCAAAGCCTGTTTTTGTAGGGTGTCTAAAAACAGTTAATGGTGGTGCCAGGTGTGCCTCCACAATCATTCACATGTCACCTCCCTCGAAAGGGGTACAAAGAGAAGGGCCTCTGATGATGAGCACAGGGTCTGGGTTGGTTCATGGGGGGTGAGCAGTTTGAGGTGTGGGGGCCTGAGCTACATAAAGGTTTATAGGTCAAAACCAGCACTTTTAATTGAACCTGGAAACTACTGGTAGCCAATGCAGTCATGCCAAGATAAGTGTTACCTGCTCAAACCATCTACCACACTCAGTAATCTGTTCACTCAATTCTGCACCAACTGCAGTTTCCAAACTGCCTTCAGATATCTCCCTATGTATAATGCATTGCAATAATCCAGCTTAGGGGTTCCCACAACTTCAACACAGAGGTTAGACACCAGCAGAAACAGCTGTAAAACTATTTGCTCCACCAAGCCCACTTGAGCCTTAAGTGACAGACATGGGTCCAGAAGTACCCCCAAGCTACACACCTGAGTTGTAGATGTGTTTGAAATTCTTTGTTTGAATTATTTTGTTTAATATTAAAAGTATTGTATCTGGATCATAAAGTATCCTGAAGATTTATATTTCATGCAGTACTAGAAATACAAAGATAAAATAGCCATTTTGCACAGAAAGTTTTAAATTTCCAAAGTGTCCTCAAACGTAAGCATTGTAGGGCATCTGTGAAGGCCCACACTGTTGCTGGGGGCATACTGTTGACTTTCAGAGTTTCCTTGCTGTACCTCCATGTTCACTGCCCTTTCTGAACATGCAAGCAGTGACAAGACTGAGAAAACAAGTTAGCAGTCTTCACATGTCATGCACTCTTCCCCTGGGCAACTGTATGGGTTGGGATCTAGAGAAGGCAAATGAATGGGTAGTGGTATCATCCATGAGGAGAAGGGGGCACTGGGGGCATCTTACCCAAGGGCATACAAAACCTGGAGCTGACAATGGAGCTGCCAGTGATGTGGGCAAAGGCTATCAGAGCTGTTCATGTCTTTTCCTTGCTTCTCTCTGAGATTTGGATGGCATTCTCCATCGCAAACAGATGTTAACTCTGCCTAGGCTAGATAACATTTGTAGTTCCATAAACAACAGATTGCAAGTTGCATTCGGATAAAAAATAAGTAGTATCCACACAACGCTTCACAGTCCATTATTTCTGCACTAAAAAACAAGACTGGCATATCATGTCCTGACATAACAACTTTTATTCTTCACTGACACTTTTCACAAAGACAGTGCAAACCTTTAGTTTAGTTTACTGGCTTAATACATAGGGGAAAGTGATTATCATTGTCCCCACCCAAATGTATTTACTTCAATACAATTTCCCGCTGACTCTAGTGGAGTTACTTCCAAGTAACCATGATTACGACGTCAGTCTATCACGTACAAATGCTTTATTGTTCTGGTGGGAATCAACCTAGGGGCCAGATAAAACAATTTCTGACAGGCTAGCTATGAAAGAAATCAAAGACCTACATGACCCTCCTGGAAAAATAAATTCTACAGCTCAGCATCTGGTTCTTGCAATTGTCAGCTGCTAAGACTCAGACTGATTACCGTCTTGTCTTGTCTCTTATGTTATAAAAGGGTTGGTGGCAGGGCTTTTTTTCAGCTGGAACTCACCAGAACTGAGTTCCGGCACCTCTTTGGTTCGTCCCAGCAGCTCTGTTGTGTTGTGGTGCCATCCCCTTGCACAACACTCAGGGCTGCTCAACAGAGGCGTCAGGGCGCTTGGGGCTGCACTATGGAGGTGGCAGGCAGCAGGGTGATTACAGTGGTGCGACTACAACAGTGGTCTGAGGCAAAAGTTTTTATTTCTTCCCTGCGGCGGTGGGGTGAGCAAGTGAAGAAGTCTTCCCCCTCAACCTCCACCATTGGGTGGGTGTTCCCGCCTATAAAAGGTCAACAAGTTCCCGCACCTCTTTTTCTAAAAAAAAAAGACCTGGATGGTGCGGAAGATGGATTTATCAAAGGAAATCTTACTAATGCCCATAGTCTAGAATGTCAGGAATTGAGAACCTGTGGCTCTCCAGATGTCTTTTGACTCCAACTCCCATCAGCCACAGCCAGGATAGGCAATGTCCAGGGATGATGGGAGCTGTAATCCAACAACATTTGGAGGGCCACAAGTTCTCCATCCCTTTTCTAGGTAAACTGAGTAGAAAACTGCTGTTTATATTTTCTAATGTCTACATGCTTGGGATTCATTTAGTTAGTGCACTGTGTGTAATCCTTAGATATGCATTAAGTAAAGTTTTGCTAGAAGCATTAAGCTGTTATAAAGCTATTATAAAGCAAATATGCCTTCATTTGAATGTTATTACACATTTGAAACTAGGGCCATGTATGGAGATGTTCACAAACCATTATATTGTAATCATAGCATTCATCATCTGGTTAAGGAAAACAGACGCACCTCTTTTCACATTAAATAAATGAAGAGTTCATCATACAGTACTTCTAGATGGTTCTGTTGACATGCCCTACAAAATACCGTGTTTTTTTGCTCTATAAGACTCACTTTTTCCCTTCTAAACAGTAAGGGGAAATGTGTGTGTGTCTTATGGAGCGAATGCAGACTGCGCAGCTATCACAGAAGCCAGAACAGCAAGAGGGATTGCTGCTTTCACTGCGCAGCGATCCCTCTTGCTGTTCTGGCTTCTGAGTCAGATTTTTTCCCCCTTGTTTTCCTCCTCCAAAAACTAGGTGCGTCTTGTGGTCTGGTGCATCTTATAGAGTGAAAAATACGATGATATTTGAAATCCTCACATCACTGGATGAATATATTCATATTTATATGACATATCACTTCCTCAGTATACTGTACTCAAATCTAATGCTCACTTTTTTGGCCAAATTACATTGGGAAAATTAAGGTGCACATTAGATTCAATGGCACATTTACATTCACTAGCAAATACTTTTTTTGGTTTAAAGGTTCTGCCATCTAATCTGGCAGTAGATAATTCTGACAAGAATTTTGGGAAGTAAATTAGTGTTAGTGTAAGTAAGTAGTGTTAGTGTAAGTAAATTAGGTCCACTATTGAGTATTAATTTTGTGAGACAATGAATATGTAATTAAGTATATTTGAAGAGTATGGTTCTGGTTCACATGGACTTGGATTGACTTGTGATATGTCAAAATTGTGTGAGCTTCAAGTCTCTCTTACATAGAGCCAGATCATGCCTTTCCTGTATTATGTATGTGAGGAAACTGGAAGAAGTACAACAAACCAACCTATGAATTAACAGACTGTTTCCTTCAAGTGAACTTTTTAAAAGAAAAAAAAGGGGAGCAGCTGTGCTGTGTGACGGTGTTGTGTAGAGATTAATTCTAGGGAGTATGCTACAAAGATAATACTAAACTACAGAGAGGCTGACTTCTGTCTCAGGACTGGAGGACCTGTGACCCTCCCGATGTTGGACTCCAAATCCCATTCACCTTCACTCCAGCCAGCATGGGTCAAACAAAGCCCAGTCCTACTATAGGCTACCGGGAAACAATCCTAGCTAGATGCAGAGGAGGTCTGTCAAATTAACTCTTAATGAAGTTCTAACCTGTGCATCTCCATGGATTCCAACACTGTATGTGAGCTTGACTATGCGGGTGCTACTGGTTTCAGAAGTACACAGGTGGCATGGAAATTACTTCAAAGTACTTCTGTACTGTATTCCTTCAAATGGCATATAAATGGGGTTAGTAGGACCACACTATCAACCACACCATCAAATGGGTAAAAGACTACTTATCCTCACCTAAGATACACTCAAATCCCATCACATTATAGGCAAGGTTAGGTTGGGTTGTAGTACTAAGAACAGCCATGCTGGATCATAACAAAGACCTTTCAAGTCCAGCATCCTGTTTCCCAGAGGCTTCCATGAAGCACAGAATGAGGGCATGATAGCAATATGCCTCTCCCACTGTTCTCCATCAGCAACTGATAATCAGAGGCATGCTATTTATGGTCCTACATATAGCAAATTAATAGCTTGTGTCAGCATTCTCCTCCTTGAACTGGTCTAATCCTGTTTTAAAACTATCAGAGTTGGTGACCACCACATCTTGTGGTTGTGAATTCCTTAGTTTACTTTGTGTAGGGCTAGCCCAATATATTTTCTCTACCTAAGGCAAAGACGAGGACGCGGGTGGCACTGTGGGTTAAACCACTGAGCCTAGGGCTTGCTAATCAGAGGGCCAGCAGTTTGAATCCCTGCAACGGGGTGAGCTCCTCTTGCTCGGTCCCTGCTCCTGCCAACCTAGCAGTTCGAAAGCACATCAAAGTGCAAGTAGATAAATAGGTACCGCTCCAGCAGGAAGGTAAACGGCGTTTCCGTGCGCTGCTCTGGTTCGCCAGAAGCGGCTTAGTCATGCTGGCCACATGACCCGGAAGCTGTACGCCGGCTCCCTCAGCCAATAAAGCGAGATGAGCGCCACAACGGCTACGACTGGACCTAATGGTCAGGGGTCCCTTTGCCTTTACCTTAAGGCAAAGATGACACCCCTCTCATTCCACATGTAGAGGTTGATGGGACACACAGCTAAATCTTATGTCAACACTTGCTACAAGACATACTCCTCTACTGCACCTTAGGGCATCAAGGTGTTTTAGCGGGCAGAGTGCAAACCATGTGTCACACAGGTCTCTGTTCTCTCAACACCACTCCCCCATCAGCATCTCCTTGCCTCACACTGTCTAGTTGGAATTTTCAGTTATCTGAATTTTGCAACACAGTTCTCCCATTAAACAGTATTTTAAAAATGCATGTATTAGGAGTAAGTGTTCATAAGAATGAATGTATTTGTGAAAATACTATACAAAAATGCATTATATCAGTCAAAATGACTTGCAAAAATTAGCACATTAATCAAAACTGCATACAGTATCTATTCACACTAAAATGCTGAATAATTTTAATGAGGATTTTTTTAAATTGCAGACCACTGCAGAAATGTGAACTGAAATTAAGACTGCATAAATGAGAGAGAGAACTGAAATTGACAGCTCCTTTCATCTCTAATTAGCATTTTTATTTTTTGAATCTTTTCCTAATGATCCCTAAAATGGAATGTGTTTTTTTCACAGCTACCACACACTGGATAAATGCTTTCAATGAGCTGTGCACCAAAACCCCACGATCTCTGTTCTGGCCCATCACTGCCAGCTCAGACAAAGATTTTATTGGGAGGAGTCCCAAGTCATGAGTTGGCAAATAAACAGGACAAGGTTTGAAGGAAAAGTTATCAAACCTTCTCCAACATGCTATTAGGGTATTTGTTTCAAAGGAAAACACAGCAGGCATACCCAACATTTAATAAATATTTGTACTACTTTGTGAGAAACAAGAGTTTGTAATGGACAGAATCTCCTTTTTTCTGGGCACCTAGACAGAATAAAACTGTATTCATCATCTGTACATAAACTAAAATTTATACACCAAAAGATTAATATATACCAGTGTTTTCTATTATTTTCTCAATTAAGTCTAAATATTTTTATGAAAAATATACTCCCTTGTGTGCCTTCCATCCTATACTTGTCCATTCTGTGGAAAGTAAGCTTATTTTCCTTCAAATATGTGAAGTTGGCTCCAAATTTGTTTTATACTGCATATGCAAAAGCAGGCCTCATGCTTCACAGTTACATAGCTATAAACAACGTCCTTCTCACAGCAATTTACTTAAAATCACCAGGATTAATGACCTTAAGCTCTGTAGGCTAAATTCCGACCTCAATTACTTACTAATGACGTCAATGCAGTTATTTGGAGTAACTGAGGGCAGAACGTGGCCCCAGCTCTTACCCTCTTTAAAGTGGTTACAGGCCTCATTATTATCTTATCACCTTCTGCAGCCCTAAAACCATTCATAATGAGGATTTTGTTGCTCTTTAACTATTTAGAAATTATATATGGTTCTGCCATATATAATTAGGAGTCACTGCAGAAAAAAGAAGAAATAATATGCAGCCAAGTTAAAGCAGAGCAGTGGGGGGTGGGGGCTTAATGAAGCAGATTAATTTATTCAACAACTTTTAAAAATTCAAAGCGGCATAAATAATATAAAATTGACACTTAGAAATTTCAAAATGCATGCAGAAGTCTCAGAGGGCCTTCTAAATATTATCTGCCCGCATGAAATACTTTCACAAAAACTGGTCACTCATTAGATTGGTTGGAATTCATAGTTTCTGACATTTGATCCCCCCCGACTTAATCTGAACAATAAAAAATGGAGGTCATTGGGGGAAATATGACATATAGAAACAGTGATCTTCTTTGCAGGACACTTTAAACCATAGTTAAGGCTAACTATAGTTTAAAGATGAACACACAGCATGCTGGTGTGGTCACTTCTGACCTGCTCCTGCTGCCATATTACAAGGAGCAAAGTCATTGTTTGGTTAAATGCTACATTCAAAGCCAGGTTTGTGATTCCTCTCTTTCAAACAAATGGTGAGCAGTAAGCCAATAGCAAATCTTGGTTATAGCTCAAGGTTTGTTTGGGGAGAGACAAACTACAAGACTGGGTTCTGACATAACACAATGCCTTAGCTCGCAACAGTGCAGCAGAAATTGGGAAGAAGCAAAATAGCCACTATTTTATATTTATTTAGACAACTTCTATACTGCTTAATTTATAACAATATCTCTCTTAGTTGTGTACAGAAAACTAAAGCAGTAACAAGAGACAACTTAGACAACAAAAGTTATATAAATATATAGTAACATATACAAATGTTTCATGAATACAAAATCACTTACTGTATGAATATAGACCAGTATCAGTTCCTTCACATTCTGGCACACTTCCCCTCTCAGCCTCCTGGCTCTTATCCAGAATTCCACTCTGGCTCTCACCCAAGGCTCAAACAAACTCATAGCTCACCCACAAAATCTCACAAAGAAAATGGCTCCTGGAAACTGCTGACATCACCCTAGCCTTGCACTCTAGGCTTGCTTTTTAAGACCAGGCACCAAAGTGGATTGGGCTTTCTGAGTTAAACTTAACTGTGGTTTAAAGTGTTGTGCAAACCAGGCCAGTGTCTTGCTTCAAAGTGTAGGTGTTGCCTTGCCCTCAAGTAAAATGTCTCATCAAAACAAAAACAAAGTAACGATGCTAGCTGCTGCATGTACTATTTTTAAGCCAACTTTTTTTCTTACATCAATCCTGCATTTAGTAAAAAGTAATGTCAGCATGGCATATGGAGAACCTCCAGTCGACTGAATTATAAAACATGATTTAATATTGAAGAACATTTCTGTATCAGCTCACAGTATCCATTTTTGCTTAAAGATATGGTGAACCTTCTTTAGACAGAAACTGGATTTAAAAAAATAGGCTTCCTGATCATACCCTTTGTGCATATTATACATCTGCATGCTCTACTTTGACTGTCACATATATACATGCAGGTCAGGGAAAAGACATGATGCTCAAATGCTCATCCCACCCCATGCATGTTCATGGAACAATGTATGTTATCTATAAAGGAATGTATTTTGATTTGTGCTGCTTCAATTTGAAAATCCTTGAAATTTTCAACCCCACCCAAGGCTCCTCTAAAGGTAAAGGTAAAGGTACCCCTGCCCGTACGGGCCAGTCTTGACAGACTCTAGGGTTGTGCGCCCATCTCACTCTAGAGGCCGGGGGCCAGTGCTGTCCGGAGACACTTCCGGGGCACGTGGCCAGCGTGACATCGCTGCTCTGGCGAGCCAGAGCCGCACACGGAAACGCCGTTTACCTTCCCGCTAGTAAGTGGTCCCTATTTATCTACTTGCACCCAGGAGTGCTTTCGAACTGCTAGGTTGGCAGGCGCTGGGACCGAACAACAGGAGCGCACCCCACCGCGGGGATTCGAACCACCGACCTTTCGATCGGCAAGCCCTAGGCGCTGAGGCTTTTACCCACAGCGCCACCCGCGTCCCTAAGGCTCCTCTACTTCAGGCATAATGAGAATAAAGACAAGATAAGACAAGCTGACATACTGCCAGTTAGATCGTTGTGGTATCATAAAAGTGTAGCAGGGGGAGAGACTAGATAATACTTTGCTACATAGCATCATAAATGCATTTTTGCACTCTGGGGCCATTTCTGTTGGCCAGGCTTGTAAAAAGACACTTGTTTACTTTCTGTTCCAAGAATGTCTTCTAGTTAACCAGGCAAGGGTTTTTTTGGAAATTGGTAGAGGGTTGGTACTTCACACTTTGGGGCTGCTGAGATAACTAATATGACTTACATTTTAGATGTGGAGATAGGCAGGCATGCTAGCAAAAAATCATGTAGGCCAGTAAGTTTTTGGAACTTATTTGTAAAATAGCTGTTATCACAAGCCTGCATGTTTAGATTGCAGATATAAGCTCTTATAATGCATTTGCAAGTAGGACAGCAGAATCTGTGCTTGCCTTGAGACATCTTTGAAACTGAAGGGAAAGGTCAAGAAAACACACACACCATATTCATTTTTAATGACATGAAAAGATGAAGTATGCGGTCAAGAAAATGGCACTCGGGTGGAATCTGTCTCTAGAAAGAACTGCTTTACATTGCTTCCTGATAAGATTAGCATGGAGCAGAATGTGCAATCCTCACTAGCACAATGTCAGAGCTAAGCAGTTGTGGTACACTGTTATGGTAATGTATAACTTTACGTGGTGTTTTAGGCTACGATCCCCAAACCATTTGCTCCTGAGTGGCATAAATTGCATTTTTCAAAGTGACTTTTTCCAAGTGGGTGGACTGAGATCTGCAGAACTAGTAGGGTGTCATTCTCTCAACATTTTCATAACCTCCAAATTGCAGCAGTAGGACATTTAATTTGAGATATTAAATAAATAGGTAATAAAAATGTCATATAACATTTACTTATTTTTTTAAAACCTGCCGTAAAAAGGATTTATAGATAGAACAAAATGTAAAAGGTAAATATTATTGTAGCTGAAACCTTCCATAAATGTAAAGTGTTTGCATTTGCTGTGGTACATGAGATTTTGCAAAATGACAGGTCATTTAGAACTGTTTACGCCCCAAGGAGGAAAGACCAGGAGGTGTCAAGTGATCCTAACAAGAAGTCCATATGTTTAAGAGCTCAGAGCTCTTTCTGGAAAATAACTCATCAGATCAATGGAATAAAGCATCCAGCTCATCTCTTCCCACAGGGTTGGGCTCAGGATTTTCTAGAGTTAGCCTGAGTTAAAACACTCTATTTAGGGCCAAACTATAATTTACCTGGAATTCTGTGTAACTTTCCCTTGGTGTTTGGGGGGTTTATTAGCAAAGAACTAGGCACTGAAATTAGGAGTGGAAGAATGACAGGTAAAGAATGGGGGGGTCGACTTTCTTCCTGCCAGCCACTTCTCCACTCAAAATCTAGATTGCTCCTTCCCATGGAGGAAAAGAAAACATACAACACCTTGTATTATATTCCCTGTGGGGATTAAATGTAAGCCTGAGGAATTTGTTTGTTCTCATTTTAAAACAGTTCTTTGACAAACCAACATATAGCAATGAAAAATAACATCATAAAATGAACATTGTTGCAAAAAATAAATGTAAAACCCATCCCATTCATTAGTAATCCACAGGCTAGTAAAACAACCCCATTAACTCTAGTTCCAGTCCAGCTAGAAAAAAAGACAGAGCAACAAACTGAGCAGGTCACCTGGTCATAGTCTCCTCCCACCCACTATGGTGACACTCATTATGCAGTATGGCTGTTTAAATGAGCTATATAAACATTTTCTTAGCATATTTATGTTTAAACTGATACATATGTCTCAGTAGTGTGGGATAACCAGCCTCACATATCAAACATGCGCAAGTCTAATTAATGCATGAAGAGATTAATACCCTAGTGCAGGGTTTACCAAACTTGGGTCTCCAGTTGCTTTTAGACTACAGTTCCCATCATCCTTAGCTAGCAGGACCAACAAGTAACACAAATGATCCAAGCTGGCTTGTTTTCATCACTAGTCAGCAGATTAGCAATAACAGTGAGCCTCCCTTGCCATTCCACAATTGGGAGCACACTTGGACTAGATGGGCCACTGGCATCATTCAGCATGCTCGTCTTATGTTTGTAGAAGGCCCTGCTCAGGTCACTACACAACAAATCCAAAATAGGTGTTACAATTTATCTATAAAGTTGTTTAATTATGTAAACAACCTTGTAGATAAATTGTAACACTTCTTGGCATATGTACTGCAAAACCACTTTCAGTTACTTGTGTTTGAACTCAAATGTGGAAAATACCGTTGCTTCTTAAGCAATGTGTGGCAGATCACAAGCTTCACACAATTAATTCCACTTCACTCCATTCACAGCTTAAATGTGCTACTCTAAAGAGCGGGTGTGTTCAACAATTGATAGGATGAAGTCCCCAATGTTCCTCCCTCTGCTGGTTCCTTCTCTCTATTGCAAGGTGGCTGACTTCTTGTTCATAGAATCAGTTAGTTATAGAGTCCTCTGCCTGGGATGGAGCTGAAAGCAATGCAGAAATACAGAAAAGGAAATGCAACATGGAATGTCCTTGAACAGTTTTGTTGTGTTCTCCTTAGTTTCCTGCTAATGGGTACACACGCTGGGTGGTTGAGAGAACAAAGGCCCCACGGATCCATTGCATGGATCATTCAAGCACAAAGCATATTAAAATATTGTTGGATTGGTTCTGTAATTTGATTTAAATATGTCCTTTTATAAGTAGATATTTGTACAAACTGGTAATGTACTGCAAGTCTACAAATATGTGAACAAGTTCAGACTCCTCAAATCCATTCTTGCCTATAGATATTTTCATTACCCTTGCTTTTATTTTTATATGCTCATAATTCAAGAAAGAATAATGCAAAACAGCAACAAGAACAAACACTGTAGAAGGTGAATGTTTCTTGCCACATCAAAAACAAAGACAGATTATCTTTCCAAACGCTACTGCACCCAGTTTGAAGAGACAGAGATCAAAAGTGGGTCAAACAGGTAAGACTATTGGTTTCTGTTTTGCTAACCCATTTCTAGTCAAAGAAAAATATTCTTCTCTTTAGTCTATGCTTATCCCCCTCCCTGATAAACTGCAATAATAAATTTAATGTCCAACATTTTGGTGCCAATTCACAGCACTCAAAATCAGAATAACTTAAATACAGCATTTTTAAAAGTTACCAAACGGCTCCAGGTGTGTGCTTGCACGTGTATATTACTCATGCAAATCAAATAGGCACCCATTTGTAAATAATTTTCATCAAGAGTTTTCATTGTACTTAATTCTTTAGCACATATCCCTCTGCCCATGAAGAGGAATGCAAACATCCAAAAATGGGGCACAGCAGAACAAAAAAGGAAGCTTGTTTCCAATGTGAAAAAAATTATGGAAAAGTGCACAATTAACTTAGAAACTCCCTGCCCCAACCACATTCTCCTTTCAGGCAGCTTGATAAAAAATCCAACCAACAACAGAAAACCATCATTTTTCCAAAAAAACAAAACAAAAACAAAACCCAGATCTCACAATCTGTTGGGGAAAGGCCTCTCAGAGTACCCATTTCTCAAGGATAAGGTGGTGGTTAGAAACTCAGGTGGGTGAAAACTAGCAAACCCACATGCACTTCTTGCCCTTCTCCCCTTCACCTGCCGCTGGCTCAGAGCTCTGTCTTGTCTGGCTGAGCATCAGGTGACCAAACAAAACATTGGAAAGAGGCAGTGAGCAACCACACTGCCACTGTTTTGGCCCATAGGCAAGCAACCAAGCATGGCTTAGGGCTAAATTCTCATTCTCCCTCCTTTGACTCCAAAATACAGTACCTCACCTCTCTCCTCCCCCTTCAGTAAATTAACAGGAGAGGGGAAGGGTGAAGCAGCAGCACAGCCTCTAGGAGTAAATGTGGGGTGGAAAGTGGAACACACTTATCCCACATGTTGTTTACCATCTACATGACACCACTGGGATATGTCAATTGGAGTATGGAGCTGCATTGTCATCAACCTGCAGGTGATACCCAGTGTTGTTTATTCTTATTCTTATTCTTAGCCACCCATCTGACTGGGTTGCCCCAGCCACTCTGGATGGCTCCCAACAAAATATTATAAACACAATAAAACATTAACCATGAAAAACTTCCCTATACGGAGCTTCCTTCAGGTGTCTTCTAAAAGTCAAATTGATGTTTATCTGTTTGACATCTGATGGGAGGATGTTCTACTACTAAGAAGGCCCTCTGTCTGGTTCCCTGTAGCTTTATGTCTCGCAGTGAGCTGGACCACAGTGTCCAGGGCGGATAATGGAGGTGGAGATGCTCCTTCAGGTATAATACAGCTATGGCCAGGGAGGCAGTAGAGGTTATGAATCAGTAGCCTAGTTTGCATGTAACGTTAAACCATAGTTCAAAACAAACTGCTGTTTGATATGAACAAGCAGTCTACCAGTGCACACTGCTCAAAAGTTCCCAGGGCATGCCTCCCTACTCCTATTGCAGGACAGATGAACTTAGCCAGTCTTTGTCCAAATGCAGACTCATGGTTTGCTTTCCCTAAGAATAAATGTTGATTACTTAATAACCCAAGAATAAGCCTTGGTTACCACTTGTGATTTGTTTGCGGGGAAATGAACCACAAATCCAGGTTTGGGTGACATGACTCTGGTTTGTTTTGTCTGTGATGCAGCAACAGCAGCAGGAACAAGGGAGCTGCAGGAACTTTTGAGCATTCGCATCAACCCATAATCTATTTAAAATTGTGGTTTAATGTGATGTGTGACTAAAGCCAGTGTCTGCAATCAGTGATCAATTGAATGGGCTAAGAAGACAAAGATGCTGCTGATCAATAGGGAAGCTAATCCAGGATTAAGCATACAGCCCAGATAGAATGATCCCAGTTACTTTATCTGGTGTTGGATAACACACTCTCCAGTTTCAAATTCATGATCTTGACTGAGGGAAATTGTTAGATTACATGATTTATTCATTCAGCTGAATTTCTGATAATGCAAATAGTTTCATTCCTAGCAATACCATTGTTGGAACATGCTGAAGTTATTGCAGACATGTATATTGCTGAAGGGCTGAAATAGTTCTAAAAATAATAACCATAACAATTACAGCCAGGAATTGGACATGGAAGTTTCTACATGCAAAGTCTGTGCTATACCACGGAGCTATGCCCTCTTTTGCCAACACTTGAGGCTCTCTAGCACTTAATCTCTGTGTGCCTTCTCAATCCCAGTTTATTGTGGCTGGTGAAATTGGGCTGGTGGAGACTGATTGGGTGGGTGCTTTATTGCACGAGTGGATGGTTCCTGCCACCTTAAAGGAGGTAGTAGTACAGCCTCTACTGGAAAAGCCAGTCCTGGACCCAATGGATTCCAACAACTATTGCTTGGTCACAAATCCTTTCTGGGGGATGTGATTGAAAGGGCTGTGGAGGAATTCCTGGTTGAGACTGATCATTTGGATCCATTCCAGTCTGGGTTCAGGCATTGATTGGGGACCAAATCAGCCTTGGTTGTCTAGAAGGATAATCTTTAGGAAAAGGGGCAGAGGGGATGCAACCTTGTTCCTTCTTCTCAATCTCTCAGCAGCTTTCAGTACCCTTGACCATGGTATCCTTCTGCACCAGTTCTGCAGAATGTGTCTCAGTGGCACTGTGCTGTAATGGCTCCATTCCTAGCTCCAGGGTCATGTCCAGAAATTTGCATTGGGAGAGTGTTATTCGGCACCCTGGAGTTTATACTACGGGATGCCACAGGTCAGTGCTATTCAGTGACTATATGAAGCTGTTGGGAGAGGTCATTAGTTAGTTTTGGAGCAAAATGTCATCAGTACGCTGATGATACACAACTCTATTCCTCCATTACATCTGAGTCAGGTGAGGGTGCACAAGCCCTGGACTGCTGCCTGGATACAGTCGTGGGATAGATGAGGGAAAATAAGCTGAAGTTGAATCCTGGCAGAAGCAGGCCTTGAGGGTGGGTAGTTGACATGTCCAGAAAATAGGCCAATTGTCTGCTCTGTATGAGGTTTCATTCCTTCTGAAGGATTGGTATAAGATCTAGGGGTACTCCTTGATCCATTTTTGTCACTAGAGGCCCAAGTGAATGCTTTCTACCAACTACAGCTGGTATACCAGCTGGGACCATTCCTGTACCACAGTGGTCCTTGCATTTGTAACCTCAAGATATGATTGCTGTAACACTCTTTATGTAGGACTGCCCTTGTAGCTGGTCCAGAAGCTATAGCTAGTGCAGAATGCAGCAGCCAGACTGCTTACACAGTATGTAACAGGCTACTGGCAACATGTTACTCTGCTGCTGAGAGAGACCAATTTGCTTCCAGGCCAGGTTCAAGGTATATGTGTTAACTCACAAAGACCTAAAGACCTTGGGGCCAAAGTGCTGTTGGAAGTTTGTGGAGTGCCTGGACTCCCCTTCTAATTCTGGATCCCCTTCTAATTTTGGCATACCAGACATAAAATTCAGAATGTTGAAATATAAAACAGGCTGCCTTCCTGATGAAGCAATTGCCTGGAGAGATGGACCATTAAAAGAGCACAAAGAAATGGGTGATGACCCATTAAGAAGGTCATTAACAGAGATTCTCTGGGTCACGCAGCAAACAGGGAAAACTGCTCCCTGAGGTGAGAGGTGGTTAGCAGAGACAAAAGGCCAGAGTTTCAGGAGAGAGGGCCAGAATAGCAGTGGGCAATGTGGTAGGTGGAAGGGGAAATAGTTGCATTTCGCAAGCGGTTGTCAAGCAGGATAGTTGTCAAGAGGGGCAAAGCAGAATGTGTGTGGGCAGTTTTTGGATCCAGTGTGACAGCCATGAAAGCAACAGAAGAGCCGCTGCTGCACTTATGAGAGAAGCAATAGACCTTCTCGGAGTATAATGCTGGGAACCTTCCCACAGTAGGCTCAGGTTGTATATATGTATAAATAAACTATATATAATAAAGACACCACAGTCTCTGCTGTGCCTCACTGTCCAAAAGGAAACTCAGACCCTGGCTAGCATATCTGGTACCCCTGGAATCTCACACCGCTCAGAGATTGTGGTGGCGTGCAACATTACTTTCCCTTGTGGTCCCTTGTGTTGTATCTTAATCGCAGAGATCCTCTGATGGGACATGATCCCTGTCATCTTTTAGATGTCTTCTGAAACTGTATTGTTTAGACAAGCCTTTGCTACACACTGTATGGAGGGGTACTAGTGTAGCCAGCTGGTATTTACTGATCTTTTATTGCTGTTTAATGGTATTTTTTACTGATTTTATTATAATCTTGTATGTTGTATGCTGCCCTGATATGCTTTTATGAAAGTGCAGAGTATAAGTACCTAAAATAAATAAATGTTAAATATATAAGCTGAAATCCTCTAATTTTACAAGAAATCTGTGTTGTGAACAATTGGTTGTGCACAGAGAGGACAGCTATAGCACTGACAGAACAAGCTTGACTTTTCTGATCTAAAAAACACACAGGCCAAATAACTGAAGCGTAAGAGCCAGATACGCCATACTCCTTTCCCCCAGAGGTTAGCAGCAACTTCTCCATAAGTCTGCCAGAGCAAACGAGGTCAGAGAGGTGATAATCCTCTTGGAATGCAGCACTTAACACGACCCTGGTACTTGATAATTGCAGCATTCTAGCTCGAAGAGTCACAGAGTGAAACCCAAATATACTGGATTGGGGAAGTTCATGAATGGTCAACTGGAGTTCTAAGTGAAAAGTGTCTAAGTGGGGTGTTCTGGGGCAAGTGAGGGAGTGTTACCATTACACAGTTAGCAAAATAAAATTCTGCCAATGGAGTTAAAATGTGAATTTAGTATAAATAGGCTTCATGTATACTAGGATTAGCTAGTTAGATATAAACAAGAGGATATTCTCATAGATACCTGATTTTCTAATTGTTGGACAGGATCCCACTGGAATTCCAAGGCTGAGCACTTTTCTGAAGCTAAGTACTACACCCACAGCTTATCACTGGGGAGTGACACCAAAACAGGTATTTTTCTCCTATCTCTCTTGGGTTCTGGAATGCCTTTCCCTCTTCCATATGTGAAGCGTCATTCATCAGCTGTTTCAGATGTTGAACAAAAATATATCTTTCTGTTCAGGCTTTCCCATACCCATAAGACTGAATCTTGTTAGCACTACATTACTATTTTAAACTACCTGCTTGTGTGGCCTTTATGGCTCAGAGTTTTAAGGATAATTTGGGAAGACTTCATGGAATGAAGTAAAATCTTAGAACTAAATTGGACATGTTGTCAATGCTTATTTACTTAATTGTGTGAATGCAATTAATATACACTTTCTTGCTATATAAATATCAGCTAAGGGAAAGACTTGCACCCTTGAGAGGGAGGGTTAATTCCTGAACCTGCCCTTGCCAGGCTTTCCTTTGCCTGCTATTTGCATAACATCTACATGACACAATTTATTGCTTTACTATTTTGCTGATATTTATCCACACTATTTTTCTGATGTTTGCTTTTGATATCCAACCCAAGCATTTTTTGCACGTTAGTGCAGTAAGATTTAAATACAAGCAAGCAAAAGCAAGCAATGCAAAAAACTGATCAACAGTATCAAAGCAGTACAAGATCAATAAAAACAGCATGAAAACCCAATCATAGTTCAAAGAACTAAAATGCACTAAAGTTCAATAAATATGAGTATGGGGAAATAAAAGATCCTGATATAGGTGTGAGGCAAGCTTCCCTAGGAGAGCTTTCCACAACAGGGCATCACTACCAACAAGGCCCTCTCTCTAGTAAACACCCATCTCACTTCATTAAGAAGGGAAACTTGGAGAAGGACCGCAGGGGGAAAAAATCATAAGCTCAAGGTCATGCTAAAAGACTTGCTAGCATTATATATTCAGATATAAAAAAACACAAAGTAGGTAATGCAAAAAATACACTCCAGTCTTGCATTTACTTGGCTGGGAATAGAAAGAATATTGATGATTAAAATAATTTTAAAGAACTTATGAGGTGACATAGGATTGCAAATCTGACATGACTTTGTACTGATGCTGCAGCAGTCATAAAGGTTATTGGTCCTGGAGACATCAAGTAATGGAGCAAAGAGGTGATAATCCCTCACTACAAAGTTTTGTTCAGACCACACCTGGAATATTACACTCATCTTGGCTCTTTAGTTAGGAGAAATACTTATGACAAGTTTTGGCACAAAGTTGGAGGAAGCTAGGAGAGGGGTATTGAAAATAATATGACTGACGGTGAACAGAATGAAACAGTCACTTTGGATGAAATACAGGTAAATGGAGTCATGGTAGCCTGTGACCAAGTGCTGTAATCAAAGTCAACACAGTTCCAAAAGGCAATGATTATGTTTGCAATGTAGGATTCTCTGGGTAATATTTGTATTCATTTGATTGGCAATGCTGATTTATTTACAACATTTCTATATGCCCATCAAAGACTCCTCTGGGTGTTTTACAAAGTTATAAAAGTTTGGTTGGTCCTGGCTTTTTATATTGTGTTCCAGTCTCCTTCTCCTGTTGTCGGTGTCATCTAGCCCTACATACTGCAGCAACACCATGACTGCCAATCAGGACCATTCAAAAATCTCCCCTGTAAAAGGCTGCATGCCCAATTGCCCATCTTCTGACAATTCTCTCCCTCTCCTCAGAGATGCTGAAGTCCTAACTTTATGATATACCTGTGCCAATCTCAGGGTACAGGGAATGAAATGCAATGCTGAGAAATGTAGTCCTGGGGAATGTAAATGCACATGCCAGACCAGCTTTCCATTGGAAGAAAAAGATAATTAAATTAAAGTCCTCACTCTAATCATTGGTGTGACCAAGAAGGGGAGGAAAGGTCTGTTTGCAATGCACTAACTGATAACTCACAGCATTTAATCTGACTAACAGTGTTGCCATATTCAAATGACTAACAGTAATGGTTTTTGAAAAAAGAAAAAGCTGGTAACAGTATAGCTATTAGCTTTCAAAATAATTTGGGCACCCAACCCTCTTGGGGGTGGCATGGCATTTCCCTTCCATACTTTGTGGGCCTGTTCAGGAATGCCAACTGCCTTGGTGCCTGTTCTGTTCTCACCATTCAATGGGTTGGGCAGGTACTATTTTTTTCCTAATCCAACACATGTACATAATCAAGTTGTTTTAAAAGGAACATTTTACCGAAATAAACTGTTCCATTATTTGCTTTTAGGGGGAAAATATTAAATATTCAGAACCTCCCTATGACACATTCCCTTGTCAATTTTGCAACTGCAGCTGTCCTCTCAGGTTATGTAACCTGGACTGATGCCACATGGCCATCTTTGAATGAAACAAAACATTTTATTTATCATGTCACTCCGTGATGAATCCAAAATGCCTACAGTAAGATACAAGAGGTGGAAAAGTGAGCAAACATAGTCTTGGTGTAAAAGTAAATTCTTCCTCCTAGCTGTTTCTGAATGGAGCAAAATGTTAGCTCAGTTTTAGGAGCAGAGCAAACATATTCTTTTACATATAGCAATTTCAATTCAGACTGACATATATTAGAAGCATCCATGGCAAGTTATAAGCAGTCAAAAGCCTGTCAAAAGCAAAATCAACCCCCACCCCAAAAAACATTCTGGTTGGGAACAGTGGAAAGTAAAGGCTGGGCAAGCCAGGGCAGAGGACAATGAGTGCTTAGTTAAAGGGTTGGGGCAAGATGTCAGAGAAGGTAAGAGCAGCTTTATTCTCACACTGACCAACCAAATGCCCACGAGAAGCCCACAAGCAGAACCTAAACACAACAGCACTGTCCCTACCTGCAACTCCCAGCAACTGGTATTCAAAAGCATACTGTTTCTGATAGATTATAGCTACCATGGCTACTAGTCATTGATAGGCTTACCCCAGACTCCTACCAGCTGAACTTCAAAGAATCTATGCAAAAAGCTTTCGGAAAGCAGAAATTTCATTGCATCTAGATTCTGGGTAGTTCATGCAATGCTTGCCTCAGCTAATGGAACCACAGGCACAGTGGAACATTTTATACCCACTGCTACACTCATGGATCACCACATGCAGTTGAGATATCACCAGCAGGAGACATTCCATTAGGTGGAGGAAGCAGTCTTGACCATGTGAGTCAAGGCGTAATGTAAGGAATCAAGACCTTGTCTATGCAGGGATAAAATTTATGGCAGCCTACATACAGTGAATAGTTGGTTTGGGTCCTAGGATGTCGCATCTGGCACAGCTAAATTTGAAGGTGTGGCCTTTCACATTTCAACTGTTACATCTTTTTCATGTCTGCGCTATGAGAGATGTATGGAGCAAACTGGATCCAACTGACAGAAGCTTCTTGTTTTACTCTTCTCAATATGGGTCAGTGTCTTGGCTGGATTTCATCCTTGTCATGTTTCCCCTGCTACCTATGGTCCAAACCTCCTCATTGGGGTTGATTAAAATCATGGACTATGCTCTGGCAGAGGTTGGTTGGCTGCTGAGGAACAAGTATGATACATCACCTTCATGATCTTTTAAACTCTCTCTTCTCTCTAACCAAATTGCAAAGGAGCATATTAAGGAAACATGGAAACATTATTTCAAAGGAAATGATGTAGAAGGGATTAGTTCCAACACTCAATGGAAGGCAATGAAGGCTGTGCTGTGTGGGATACGTTTAAAAGAAAAATGGATAATTAAAAGTAAGGAAACTTTAAGGAATGTTATGCTGAAGCAATTTATACACCAATAAACGAACTGGCTCAGCAAAACTTTACAGAGAAATTGAACAGAAGTGGTGTGAGGTGAACTCCCTAGAGACAGACCAAACAATAGTTAATGTGCTCTATATAAATCAGTGGTATTTTGAGTATGGGGGCAAAGGTTCAAAACTTCTGGCTAACAGATACCCAAAAAGTTTTTTTTAAAGTAAAAATTAAGTGATGGGAAGGCAGATTTTATATCCAAACAGCAACATTTGTACTGAGTTTGCTTCTTTTTATTCCAACCTTAACAAATCTGCAAAGCGGGCCCAACAAGGATTTGGGAATATTTAGATTCCATTGCATTAGGTGGGCCATTGTCCTGATCCAGCAGACTTTATGTTCTTAGGTTTACTTGGAGTCAGAGGAAGTGGATGGTCCTCCCTTTAATGCATTTTTATGTTCAAAGAATAAGTTTAGGCTGAAACCCCACATTCCTAATAGGTTCTTATAAATAGACAGTGGCATAGCATGGGGGCCGTTGCCCCAGGCAGTTTATTTTGAGGGGGCGCAACCAGGCACTCCCACTACAGTTCCCTCATTGAGGGAAGCGAACCTGGACTGGCCTTTGGGACTGGGGGGCAGCAGCAGCAGCTCCTTCTCTTTAGATCCGGCCCTGGGCCGGCTGAGAGGAGGGAGGGCGCAGCCACCAGCCAGCTACAGCCGGCGGAAGCATTGGAGAGGTGGCAGCTAGCTAAGGAGTTAGCAAGAAACTGCATCCAGAGATCACTATCATTTCACAAAATACATAATTCCAAATGTTTTGAACTTTAGCACATTCCCAACCAAAAAAAAAAAAGGTTTATGAGGCATGCAATAGCATTTCTGCAATAGTTTCACGGATAACACCCTGTTCCTTGTCAATACAAACCAGAATGGCACCTTGCTCCACATTTGCACTATTTTGTTCAGTCAGTTCTGGATTGTCCTTTCTCCCTTGATGTAAGGTCACTGACTTCTTATACTCCAAGTTTATAACATTTTGTTTTTTACGTAGTCCTAGCTTTGACAACTTTTCCTTGCTTTGTTTCTTATTTATTTCTGACTATATGTTTTTGCATTTTGCAAACATTTTGACAGGCTATGACATTTGCTTCTGTAAATGTTCTAGACTGAGAGGAACCAGGTTGTGGTTACTTTTCTCTATCTTGTATCTTTAAAACCAATAAAAATTACTCAACAACAACAAAAAAGAATGTGTGTTTATCCTTCCATCACCTTCCAAATAGCCCTTTAAAAACTGCATTTAAGGTCACAACCATATTATAGCAGTCTTTTTAGGGAGATGTTTTTATTTTTTTGCTGACTTCACAGGTGCAGAGAAAATAAGTTGTGGGCTGCAATTTACCTGACCCATCCTGCTGTTCTTATGCAAATGAGTTGGCCTTTCTGATGTGACAAGGAATTTCACCATAATCTGTGAAAGGATGAAGTTTGCAATAGCAGATTGCTCAGTAGTAATAAACAGATTAAGAATTAGTGGGTGAGTAAGATTCCAGGAACTGTTCCACTGTTACCAGAGTTTTGGGATGTGTGAAAATAGAGAATTCAAAGGAATGTGCCTATAAAACCTTTCCAGATTTGAACTTTTGTTGCACAGTGTGTATTTACTTTGGAAAATGACTAATTAGAAGTCAGCAGTGAAAAATGTACCCATTTCTTAATGTTATTCCGAAAACTGCCTACAACAAAAAGGACTACGGGGAAGAAGGGTGGTGAAGGGGGAGAATGTGAGAAACCTCTTACTGGCTCCCAGCAGGTACCATCAATTATTACATTCTAAGATGCAATATGACATCACCAGGGAGCATGACTTAGGTCAAGAGCTTGGCAGGAGAGTTTGGCAACTGCTAAATCAACAGCAATCAGAACTGGAAAACCAACATGCTTGCCACCATAAAATTTAAAAGAGAGCATATTGTGCCTCAAACACAGCAGCAGGTTTAATAGAAAAGTAGACATGTTTATAACCCCAGATTTACAGCATGACTTATAAACACCTTATTACTTAGAATCCAGTCTGCTGCCCTAGAAACTAAGAATGTTACTTTGTTGAGAAGAAGGATTTGTTGACATAAATGCCTTGACTAAGTTTGCCATTGTGGTTAACCAAAATGCATTTACTACTAAGAAAGTAAATAAAAGCAAACAAGATGTCTCTTATACTACAATACAAGACGGTTCAAACCTGACCAAGCTTAATGCTATGACATAAATACGCTTAATGTTTATGACTTTTAAAGGGATTATTTGCCAGGTTGGGCTTCAAGTCTCAGCTAAACGATAATGTGTTTTGTCGACAAGGCCAGCACCAGTTTGAGAGGGTCCTGGGCATAGGGCCATCCGGGAAACCCCTTTATCATCCTAGTGTCCCTGCAGTAAACTTACCAGGCAACAGTGGGCAAGGATTCCGCCCCCCCCCAATTTTCTAGAGTAGGCCTGAACCTTTTGACCCAGCTTTATTCAGTCATTTACAGAGTGAGGGGTGAAAATAAAAGTGCTCCCAAAGATTGGAGGCAAGGAAATTTCCATAAAGTTTTTGGGCAAGTACGTTGGCTTACCTTAGTTTTAAACAACAAGATGGCTGAGAGGTTTTTATTTTTTGTACTTTAAAAATATTAGGCACTGCAGCCAATTGTAGGCCACAGGGCACTTTGTACTCTTCCTAGCTATGTTTCTTGGACAAGAATACCTCATAGGCTGCCTGAACCCTTAAATCCTAGCTCAGTCACTGAGATCACTTATGGGAGTGCTGTTGGTCATTCCCAGAGATGGCGAGGCTCATTTAACAAGGTAAAGGTGAAGGAACTCTCAACGATTAAGTCCAGTCAAAGGCGACTATGGGGTTGCAATGCTCATCTCGCTTTCAGGCCGAGGTAGCTGGCGTTTGTCCACAGACAGCTTTCCGGGTCATGTGGCCAGCATGACTAAACCACTTCTGATGCAATGGAACACTGTGACAGAAGCCAGAGCGCATGGAAACACCGCTTACCTTCTCGCCACAGCAGTACCTATTTACCTGCACCGGCGTGCTTTTGAACTGCTAAGTTGGCAGGAGCTGGGGCAGAGCAACGGGAGTTTACTCTGTCACAGGGATTCGTACCACCGACCTTCTGATCAGCAAGTCAAAAAGGCTCAGTGGTTTTGACCGCAGCGTCACTTGCGTCCCCTTCTTCTTAACAACAAGAAGAAAACAAGCCTTCAGTGTAGTTGGCCCAGTCCTGTGGAATACTTTGCCAATAGAGATTCAGCAGATGCCTTCTGTTTCAACATTTTAACACCTGCTGAAAACTTTTCTATTCTATCAGGCTTAAGCAGGAAATTGCGAAAACATCTTTCCACAATAGTTAGTTGATTTCTGAGTTTAACTTTTTATATGATTTTTGTTGTATGGCTGTATGTAAAATTATTGTAAACACCTTCCTATTTTTTATGAATATGGGTATATAAATATTTTTATAAACAAACACACACCACGGAGATAATGCAAGGCTGTTTTTAAGGTGTGAAAAGAGAGAAAAAGAAAAAGCTATCTTGGCAAGTCAACCAACTCCCCCCCCCCAACTCCCCCCCACACACCCTGGGGAGGAAATTAGTCCCTTCATGGAGAACAAACAGTCCCAGGAAAATGAGGGAGGGACTTTCATCCCAGGTTTTGAAGTAGTGAGCATCGGAGACCAGCTGTGCAATCATCCACCATCTTCTTTTCCATAAAATGCCTCTGAGATTTGACTTAGCAGTGCCCAGGGGCATTCTGGAAAAATGAAGATGGTGAGTGGTTTCAGCCTCAGCTGGTGCTTTGCTTCACACTGCTTTGGCCACTCTCATAACAATGGGGGAGGGTTTTGGCAACCAGCACCACCCCTGGTGGAACATCCTAGGAGCCTGACATTTTCCTAGTTTCTCTGGATCTCTTAATTTTGCCTCAACAATAAGTCTCACTGTTCTTAATTCAGTTACCATCATAATCAAATTTCACCAACAGCAATATCTGAAGGCAAAAGGTTTAAGTCCTTTGCTCAAGTAAAAATTTCAATGGAGTTTTGAGGGAAGCAAAAACAGTTTTGGTAAGACAGCTGGGGGCTACAGAAAATTCCTACAGTGTAGTTCAGGTGCCAAATGCTGCATTTTGGTGCACCAAACATTTTATGATTATTGTTATTTCTCCTTTATGTTCAGCTGCCAAAACCAGACAATACCACTCTATAACCTTAAGGCAATTTAAGATATTTGGCTCTGATGCTTTAGAAACCCAAGAAAGCAAAAAATGCTCATGCTGCAAGTGTTATTGCTGAAAAATAATAAAATAAATATGTTCAAGCAATAATAAATTGTTAGAACTCATGGTGAATAACTAGAATTTTAATGAAACCCCATTAAATATTTTTGCACTTCTGTAAACTTTGGGGTCCCTCCAAAGTTTATGATACCTCCTTGTTGTGCAGGGCTGATGCTGTTTCGGCTAAATAAGGGCATATCTCAGTTCTGAGCTTTAGAAGAAGTGGGATCTACAACAAAAAGTTACAGTATTAAAGGCTCCCTGTTCAGGATTCCAGCCACTCTATTCCACTCACCACCATCAACATCTTATTTTCCAGCACCAGCACTCAAACAGTCAGTGGGCATGGTATCAGGAATGGATCTAGGCATCTCAAATGTCAGTCGTGCCCTGTACAACACCCAAATTTGGTGGCCCCCACCTCTCGCCTTCCATTCAACATCCCACTGCACGCAGTGTGACCGAACTGGTCATGCTCTGCTTCTAATGGAATGCCCACTGAGCATATTTACTGCTCAAAGGGCTGTTTAGAGGGTGCGCCAAGGATAGAATTCTAACTCAGGAAGGTACACCTCCATAGATGGCCATGATCAAACTATGGCTACTTCCAAGACATTAAGCAACCAGCTTAAAAGGCAAGACAAATGAAAAGGGAACAAAAAAATAAATAAATAGAGCCTGTGGAGTTTAGGGTTGCTGTACAGTATTCTGATTAAAATAAACTAAACTGAAAATTGATTTCATAAACATTTGTATCATTTTCTGTTCACCTAACAGAAGTAAAATGATAACTGCAGCCTCCAGATAATAATTAGATAGGCTGGGCCCACCATTTAAGATAACTAGACAGACCAGGACTACTCTGAATTCCATTCCCCCTCCCAAAGATTTTTAAAGACTTTTAAATCTTTTTTTGGACTTCTGCAAACCTTGGGAGTTCCTCCAAGCCTGCTGATAACTTCCTCTTGTAGATGGGTAGTGCCATTTTGGCTACATAAACGATGACACTCAAAGCTTGAACACTGGAAATGCAGGGAATGTTGGGAATTGGCAACACATCTCTCTGTGGCCACCAAGTTGTGTTCAAAGCAAGCCTACCCAAATTGTGATGTAGTGAAATGGAAACACCAGCCATCTGTATTTTGTCTAGTAAATTGTGTCGTGTTGGACAACTCTTCCTGCAACTCCCATTTTTGCAGTTGTAGGCAGGCACCTGTCATGACTCCCTTGGTGCCATCTGGGTTGGCCCCATGATGGCAGACTCCATAGGAAAATGAGAAGAAACAGCAGGGGGAGGCAGAAACAGAAAGTTTCTCCTCCTGATCCAATCTGGCTCTAGTGTGTATATAGGAAGTCCAGCTCCCTCTCATCCTTGGTGGAAGAAAATGTTGTCAATATCTGAGGAGGGGATGGAGCCTCTGCCTGGCGCAGCTGAGCAGGTTTTGGGCAGAGGGAGGTGGGTCCAGCATTACCTCCCATGACAAGGCATCTCCTAATTAGAAGGGCCTAGACACACGCACCTGGATGCAGGCTAGCTGCTCACACAGGAATAAAGACCCAGTGAGTAAGGGCAGAACCTGCCTTAGCTTTAAAGCTGGATAGGTAGGCATGGGAAATGTGTTGGAACAACTACTTAGCTCTTGTGCAGTCTTGAACTTCTTCTAACTTACCCTGAACTTATGCACTTTGGCCACTGGCCCAGCCCACCCTTTGCTTTGTGAAAGCTCTGGGACTAGAATAGCTCTTTTATCAAGTCCTTATCAGGCTCAAAACTGTTGTTTACTGTCCAGTGTAGTAGTGATACCTCTGTAGACAAAGCATTGTATTCTTCTTGTAAGTTTCCCAAGAGAACAAGTGCTCTGTCCAATTCTGCTTGGATTTTACATACTCCAACCATTTTTGTGATGTAGTATCCCTGTTACCCCTCTAGGGGGATTTTAGTTCCTTATTATTCCTTTCAGCTCAAAACCAAAAGTCCAGTTATTTTGTATCAGCCCTCCTTATTTTCAACAAGTTATACCAAATAAACCAGCAAAAACAGCAGAAACAATGTTCTCTTTTTCCAGCTGACAACTAGCTGACTAACAGCTCACTTGACAGCTGTCAAAAACTTCAATGCAACAGGCTTGCTCATAGGACGTTCCCGGGTCTGGGGGGGGGTGAAATTTCAGCTCCCAAAATTCTTTTTATCCTCCAGTAAATCTTCTTATAATGTCAAAACCGTGAAGTCCGGATCTTTTATTAAAAAACAAGAAACAGATTCTCTCGACCTTAGCTGCCCAGTCCTTTGCTTTAAATTGTTTACAAAGAGGGGGGGGTGGACTTCCTTTTTAGCCCCTTCCCGCTCGTTCCAAATCCAAAATAAAAATTTCTTTAAGGTTCCAATCTCCGTATTACTCACGGGTTGATGTTTTAGAGTCCAATCGATCTTAGAAGAAGTTGGCGCTCTCTGTCAATGGCTTGCGGCTTCACTCCGTAGGCGAGGGAGTACTCTCAGCACCACGCCTCACCCTGCCTCCGTTCCGAAGCCTTTAAAAAGGCTCCGTCGCGGATTGGGGGGGCGCGAATGGTGCCCGCCGAGTCTCTGTGTTCACAGGCATCTGCGCCTGTGATTTTAAGGGTCCCCGCTTCGCTGCAGCGGCCAGACCCAGACGCTACGGAGCCGATTCCCTCCGGAGCTCGGAGGGAATCCGCCATTAAACAATGGCGCCAACCCGGAAGTCCTCCTGGCAGCAATAAGGACTTGAAACAGGAAGCCTATTCAACTGAACAAATAAATGAAACCGAAAGTGTAGATACGATGGAGCAATATGTTGTTTTTGAAGAAAATGAAGGAGGAGCTGGAGGTTTGCAGGAGTCAAAGGAGAGTTATAATATGAGGCCTGACATGATGATAAAAAAGGACAATAAAAATTGGATGCGGAAAGCCTGGTCTGAATGGGAGTCTGGAAAATGGAGAGATCCCCTTTGGAGGAGATCTGAAGACCTGAGGATTACAAATTTGTTGAAGGTGAAAGCTGGAGCTTTGGGGACATCTGGATCTGAAAGAAATTTGAAACAAGAGTTGGAGTACCCCATAGGCTTTGCTTTTAAGTATGGAGGACTGGCTGGAAGCAACATGGATTCTGTTGGGCCGGAGCTCCTCCGAGACTTGGGGCTTAACATCAAGGACTATCAAAGAGACCGGCAGAAAGGAACTGAGAGAGATATAAGGGCCTCGGACGTGAGATCTCCAGGCTAAATAAATAACATAAAGACTGATGGATATTGGTTGGGGACTGGAACCGGGAAAAGGGTGGGTGGAGGTTGGGAATCCAAAGGGTACATAAGGATAATTTGCTTTGTTTTTTTTGTTTTTTTTTTTGATATATATTCTGTTAGTGGTAAGGAAATTGGGTAAATCGTGGAAGGGAAATTTTGGTCGACTTTAGGAAAAAGGTTTAAGAATAATCAATGAGGTATAAGTATTGATGTGTAATTTTAATAAGGTAAAATTGGTTTTTTCTTTCTTAAATTAATTGAAAATAAGGCTGTTAAAAATAAATTGAGGAAATGGAAAAAAGAAGTAAAGTAAAATAATAGTATGTTAGAACAAATGTTTAAGCTAAGGTGAAGAAATAAGTTAAGGACTTGCTGAATTGACAATTTAAATTGGAATACAAGAAGGGGAGGTGTGAGGAGGTCTGAGAAATAAGGTTAAGGGAAATAAGCATCAGAAACTTTATGTGCTTTCTTTATTTTTCTGTTTAGTTTTGAATATTATGTATTTTTGTGTTGTTTTTATTTTGTTTATTTCTTGTTCTTGTTTGTTGTGTGTTTCTTGAAAATACCAATAAATATTTAATAAAAAAAAAAATAGAATAGCTCTTTTATCGCTCCTGGTTCTGTACCATTACGCTCCCTTACTAAAGATCCTTTCCTTATTTACAAGTAAGCATTTCTGCTCTTTTGTTTGGGGATAGGAGTCAGTACAGCACCAAAGAAGAAAATGTACTGAGTCAAGGAATGGATAAAACTTTCAGTGTTGGTTTCTCATCTCTACAATCTAAAGTTGTTCTCCTTTATCAGTGTTGTTGCTGTTTGTTTGTTTGTTTGTTTGTTTGTTTTAAAATGGCAGTTTTCATAAAAGTTTGCCAGCAATTTCACAGAATCGTACCTATCTGCTCATTTAGTAAGCAGAAGAGCAAAGTTAGTAGTTGCCAGTGAGAGGCTAGCTCAGCTGCCAGAGCTGAGCGAAGGGGTACTTCCCCTCCAACCCAAACCCCCCCCCCACAGCCAGACATAAGTGGAGAGAGTTTGTATAACTCTTGTTAGACAAGGAAGATAGTATCAAATATGCAACAAGGAAACAAAATAAGTTTATACTGTTTGGGAATGGGGAGAAAGAAAAATATATATATTCATAACTGTGTGGAGCAATATGAGTTTAGAATATTGATGTTTAATGTCAAATATTTTTATTATTAAAATTTAATCAGTATAATTAGACATTCATTCTCAGAAGGTATTGTAGAAAAACAAATGGTTTGTGGAGCTAGACATTAGCTTGATTTTGGTTGACAATAATAGGAATTATGCAAGCAAATCCCCACACACCCGTGTGAAAATTTGCCCTTTATAACAATTCATAACTTAAATATGTATTTACAGTCCAGAAATAACCTTAACTCCCACATCTTCCTGTTCCAATACTTGCAAACATTAAAACATGTAAAAATGGAAAGCCTCTAGCATATTGCAAATCTTCAAAACAAATAATATATATCTATTTTCTGTTTTGGATCAGCTCTGGCTTTTTCTAAGCATGTTTATTTGGATAAACAACTATTTACTTCAATGAGACTTACTTCAAAGGAGTTCTTTTTAGGGTTGTAGCAGGGGAAAGGTGACTGTAGGAGACAATTTGGAGCACAGAAGCAACAGACAAGAAAGGGGTTAAGCATCATCCACTTCTCTGCTCTAAACTGTCCCCTCTTTTTGTGGCTTTTCTTTTTTTAAAAAAGCTGTTGGGGCTTTGTTACATGATTTGTGTGTACTGTTTATTTCTGTACACGATATGATGCGCAAATGTTATGAAGATATGTCATAACATAACAATACCTTTGACCCTGAATCTGCAAAACTAACAAGTGAAAGCCAAAAAAAGTCCCAGAACATCGCTACAACTATTTTTATGCAGTGTGACCAGTAGAGGTCTCCGTACCAGCTTCATTCTACCAATCCCAGCCAGTTTGCTTTGTAGTTGAAAAAGGGAGCTTGAAAGAGCCCAACACCTGCTGTAACTTCACCAAACTAAAAGCCTTTTGAAGGAAACCATGATCTCAATTCAGGTTTATGAAAATTAAATAATGTTTGATGAAAGAGATTCTAGTTAAGAAGACAAAGGACACACCAATTTTAGCAAGAGGTATTCAGCAGGTTCTCATTCTATGTGGTGTTCATAAACTGCTGCTGTAGATACTATGCTAATTTAGCAGAAGGTATCAGCCAAATTAGCTTGCTGTGAGACTAACACATTAAAGCAAGGAGGTGGAGTTTTGAAAAAATGCTGGAATGCTGTTTGGAAAAGCAGACAATAAAAAGGGATTATATTTCACTATTAACTCAGTGCACTTTAAATCAGATTGAGGCAGAAATGTTGCTGGTGTGCAAATTCCATTCTTCCAAACTTCCACTTGTTCACACACAAAGCAAAATGATGCCTTGTTGAAATGTTTATTACTTTTCATGGAGATGAGTTAATGAATACAGTGCAGTACCTTTTTGAAAGCCAAAATAAAACCTTGCAGGATAACATATACAAGATGTGCATCCAGGATGGCTGTCTACTAGCTCCATCTGGTACAATGGCTGAGACCCTACCTGCCTGTGCACTGTCTTGCCAGAGTGGTACGTGCTCTGGTTATTTCCTGCTTGGACCACTGCAATGTGCTCTACATGGGTCTACCTTTGAAGGTGACTCTGAAACTACAACTAATCCAGAATGTGGCTGCCAGACTAGTGACTGGGAGTGGCCGCTGGAATCATATAACACTGGTCGTAAAATATCTACATTGGCTCCCAGTATGTTTCTGAGCACAATTCAAAGTGTTGGTGCTGACCTTTAAAGTCCTAAACAACCTCAGCCCTGTATACCTGAAGGAGTGTCTCCGCCCCCATTGTTCAGCCCAGACACTGAGGTCCAGCTCCTTCTGGCAGTTCCCTCACTGCAATAAGTGAATCAGGGAATCAGGCAGAAGGCCTTCTCAGTAGCGGCACCCACCCTGTGGAATCCCCTTGCATCAGATGTCAAGGACATAAACTACCCGACATTCTGAAGACATCTTAAGGCAGCCCTGAGTTGGGAAGTTTTTTTATGTTTGTTACTTTGCTGTGTTTTTATTATGCTAGAAGCCGCCCAGAGTGGCTGGGGCAACACACTCAGATGGGCGGGGTAGAAATCATAAATGGTGGTGGTGGTGTTTAGGAAGCAGCTTCTGCACCAGTGAAAAGAGGTTATGCTCCTGACCAGTTTTGTTGTTCAGATTGTCCACCTTGATGAAATGTAAGAACCTAAGAAGAGCCTTTTGGATGAGGCCACTGACCCATTAAGTCTAGTCCAGCTTCCTGTTCTCCCAATGGCCAACTAGATGCCTATGGGAAGCCTGCAAGCAGGACCCAAGTGCAGGAGCACTCTTCCAGGGGCTCATACACATCTCACATTCAAACAAGTAATTGCATATACCATATGCTTATACAACTACCTTATAGACTTCTGCAGAAAAATGGAGAAAGCATAATTCACATATGCTATATCACTTTGAATTCAGGAATTAATATATACTGTATAATGTATACTATGCAAGTATTTGAATACACTGCTGTGTGCACCATCTCAATAAGAATGGATGCGTAATCCTCTTCCCAAGATGACCACTGTTTTCTGAGCTCTGCTTGTGAAAATTATGGCAGAAGGAGCTGTGCCCACTAAATTCAAGAGTAAAATGCCCACTGTATTTGTGGATTTGTTTGCAATCATAGTACCTGAATTAAGAAGTGTTCCAAGGCATTTATTTATTTTCTTACATTTATATCCCATCTTATTTCCACCAAGGAATCCAAGACAGTATATATATACCACCAAGGCAGTCACCCATCTATTAAACAAAACTAGATCTGATTAGCTTTAGCAAGGTTGTGACCTCATGTGTTATTTTTTTCTGGCAGATACATCTTATGTACATTTCCCCTTATATGTGCATTTTTATAAACATTATTTGTTTGGGAAACTGCATCATAAAATTTGGAGAAATGTGAATTTTAAAGGATAGCTGTGTTTTGGTTAGTATATTGTTTTGGAAAGTACATTCACATTCAAAACTTATTTTCTCTCCCATCCCTAGCACATTATACTTTCAAGTGTATTTTGTAAAAACACCATCAGATTTTTGCATTGAAGAAGGGGCAGGTTTTCTTTAATTTCTAAAAATAATAACAACAACATATTCTAAACAGGTTCTCTCCCCCTCCCTCCAGTGTTTCTGCCTTCTATGCACAGCACAATTTGAGCAGCAAATCTGCGTTACCAAAACTCACTCCACTGCAGCATTTGTGGTCTTTCTTATCCTCTTTTTACAATGCTATCCTAGTTCCATCCATATATATGGCATCCTCATACAACTCCTTCCCCCACCCTTGGCCTACACACACAAAGCACAAAAATGTAAAACCTGCAGTTCTGGGTATGTTACCAAAGGAAACAGTTTTACTTAAAATCATGTTTTTGCCAGCATATTTTCAAAGTATCTGGAGTGAAGTCAAACCACAGTGGCTCCCAGCTGTGTTTCCTTTTACTATTTCCCCAGGTACTCCCAGCACAGCACTCTGTAACTAGATATTCTTTGAGGGAGTTAAAAAAGAAAAAAAGCTGCACAAGACAGTTTGTAGCTCTAAGAATCACCCCCTCAGGGGCATTAAGCCATGAATACAAGAATACTTACCTGCCATTTCTAAAGTCCTGGTGACTGCAAGTTGTTCCCAGAAGCAGGAAATTTAATATGAGTAGATACATTAAGTACATACCATAACCTAAGATTAAATGCTGTATTAAAATGTACTTAATATCACTTACTATATTATCAAATAGAACAATTTTTTTTATTAAGGATGACATTAAGCTATAGTTTGGTTTTCTCCGGCTTATTATCCACTTGAGTACAATGCAATTAACCTCCAACATCTAAATGTGATGATCAGAAGTAGGTGACTCCACAAAGCAGGTATGAAATTAACTAAAAGAATGTGGTTAGAGAGCATCTTTGGTGTAGTTAAGCTTAATGGAATTGATCATATTATGAAACATCAGCAACATTAAATTTTACAAAAAATTAAGACATATATAATCACATTCTACATTCTGTGTTATTTGCAAAATGCAGCTACCAGTCCTTGTGATGAACCAGCTACATTTCCTTTCTGTACTGGGGCTCTTCCCACAGTCTGCCTACAGACCATTATTTTTATTTTTATTTTATTTATTTTTTTGTTAAGACATTCAAGCTATTTTTGGTTTACCAATATGATCTCCATAAGATGCATTCCCCATTCTGAATTTTAAGATCTTGAGGACATGAACTACCGTATTTTTTGCCCTATAGGACGCACTTTTTCCCCTCCAAAAATGAAGGGGAAATGTGTGTGCGTCCTATGGGGCGAATGCAGGCTTCAGGAAGCTATCCGCAAGCCTTGGGAGCTCCACGGGAGTTCCCGTCGAGCTCCCAAGGCTTGCGGATAGCAGCCTGCATCCCGAAGCCTGGGGCGCACTGCACAGCGCACCCCGGGCTTCGTGCAGATATCGGGCAGCCCCACAAGCTCGGGGGACAGCGGAGAGGCGGAGCGCCGCCATCCCGCTATTCCCCGACCTGGTTTGGAGGCTGGCGGTGGGGAGAAGCGCGCTTCTCCCCAGCGCCAGCCCCACAAGCTTGGGGGACAGCGGGGAGGCGCAGCATGCCTTCCCTCTGTTCCCCGACCTGGTTTGGAGGCTGGCGGTGGGGAGAAGCGCGCTTCTTCCCAGCGCCAGCCCCACAAGCTCGGGGGACAGATATCCGCAAGCCTGGGGAGACCGGCGCAACTTCCCGCCGGGCTCCCTAGGCTTGTGGATAGCACCCTGTTCTGGGGGCTGGGGTTGGGGGAAGCTCGGGCATCCCCCGCCCCAGCCCCGCGCCTGGGGGGAAAAATAATTTCCCCCCCTTTATTTCTCCCCCAAAAAAACTAGGTGCATCCTATGGGCCGGTGCGCCCTATGGGGCGAAAGATACGGTATGTTGCTCTTGCATCAGAAAGTTTCAGTTTCTTCTCTCATTGCTTGTGAAATTTCTCTCATTAAAATAAGTTGGGGAGCTTTAAAACTGGATTAGAAGTTGGTTTTCTGATCAAAATTCATTTCCCCTGCAGGATTCCAAATGCACATTTACCACCTCTCACAAATACGTCTGGAAGAGGAAAGTTCTCACCAGACAAACCACAAGCTGTAATGAAGGTTTACGATTTGTGACATGTCTAGGAGAGTTAAACCTTGAGCCTAGGTTCAAACAACATATGAACCCAAACCATTGCTTAGTTCAGCATAGTGAGGCAGCAAAATGGCAAGGAAGTAAAGAAATGGCTGCTATTTCCTTCCAAGGTGCCTATACATTTGCACTAACCCATGGTTTTGTTTAGACCAGTGATTTTAATATTCATCTATATGTGCAGAAATTGTAATTTATATGTGCAGACATGGACCTTAATTAGGAGCTTGTTAGGTTACAGCAGGGATATTAAGCACAATCTTCCTGAACCATTCTGTCTCCCATTCAGTTCTGTTTTTTGCTATGGAGGCAATGCCTTGTATTTCATCAAGCCATCTTATTTAGGAAGACATTTGAGCCCTTGTATCTCCTTTGTAGTTTTCTCCCGTGATTACACCAAGTGAAGTACTATTTTTTAGCTATGAAAGTTATTGTCTTGTCTCACGAGCCTTACCATATTTCACATGCCTTCACATTCATTTTCAGTTCCTCCGCATTGCTCTCAGCATGTTTTACTATCATTAGGACAGGAAATATGAGCCAGTGACCCTCAGATCATCCATTTCACTCATTTATGTGGGGGATTAGGGCACAAAGTAAATAAAAGTGTCAACTATTTCAAATAAGCAGAAACTATATCTACCATCTACCATTTACCACCCATAGTTGAATTCATTTCTAAAATGGAAGCGCAATCTATCTAAAACATGTTAAAAGTCTTAAGCATAGCACACCCACAAAACGGAATATTCAGCCTCAATGAACCACTATGTACTACTATGTGTTGACTTAAAGGGAGCAATTTCTATCTACATATGAAATGCTATGTATTCAGCAATTAAAACAAAACATTCAGGAAGATACTAAATGGAAACCTATTCTAAAATTATGGGGTGGGTGCTATTGTCTTGATGCTGCCCCAGCTGTTGGTTGGATTATAATTTGACACAATAACTCCTGAAGTTCTCTTCAGTATTGTGTAGCATGAGTGGCTACTTGGTATTCTAGGGAGCTTCAAACTATGAAGCAAGTTGGATGAAAACTAAAGTGCAAGACTTGCTCTGAACTGAACACTGGCAAGTGCACATAATTGAGCCTCCCATGTAGCAATTTGGGCTGAAAAGAAGGCTCATTTCATAGTTTGTAAGGCATCATCTAGTAGTCTACTGGCAGTTCTTTCGAATGGTCTGGAGGATACTCCCATTGTGGGGAAGCTGCCTCCGGAGTTTTCAAGTCCCACTGTGACCATCTGGCTATGCATTTTAAGAATAAAGTTGATCAATCAGGTCTCAGGGTGATTCACAGGATAAACTCAGAATATAAAACCACAAAGTACATAATCAAAATAAAAACAACAAAGCAATGTGCTGATATTAGCTATCTAGCCAAAGTAGAAGTCTAATTTCACTTAAATTAGATTCCCTAGTCTCCAGGAAGCACTAATTGAGAAAGCTGAAGGGTTAATGACCGCTCCCCGCTTAAAACGGGGGGCGCCCTTTACGTGGATGCGTGCAGCCCTTAGATCTGGAGCGGCTCCAACAGCATAGGCTTGGCCTTGCCTTCCCTCAGGTGGGATACCTGGAGGTCTCCGCCTACCTCAGTCAGTTGTCCAATCCCACCTGGGGGAAGCGTTGCCAAGGAGACCAGGCCAGGTAGGGGAGGGCTTACCTGCCCACACAATAGAGGGAGGATCTTACCTGGGAATCCTCACTTGGCTCCAGAGCTTCTCCCACCCTACCCATCCTCAGTTAATGCATTATTTTGCAGGTTAACTTTTCTTCACAGGTTTTGCAGGTTAACTTTTCTTCACAGGTATGCGGGCACTGCTACGTTAAGGTCGCTGTTAAAGGGCCGGAAAGGAATTTCCCTGCATTGGCAGGTTTTGCCTTTCCCGTAGCAAAACGTCACAACTTTGGCGGTATCAGGCCTTGGGCGGAATCCTTTTGTCCATCTTCCTCTTTGCGGCGGCGATACCAGGGTTCCCCGTTAAAGGGGTTTCTGAAGGGAGGCTTTGACCGTACGCCGAAAGGTCGTCATTGCTCTCCCCTGCGGCAGCGGCGTAACGGGGGCGGCTATCTCTGCTTGAACATATGTTCTCCAGAGCCGGCCCATCCCCCCCACACACACTGGATAACCCTGATGCTCCCTAGGTCCCCGGCTGGGGACTGAGGAGGGAGAACGCCCAATGCCTGAGCCAAGGTCTACCCACATTTGAAATTTAATAAAGTTGTGGCCAATTTAATCCCATAGCACGTTGTCTTGAGTCGTTATTCCACATGACGGGGGGACCGCGCGGGATCTGGGGACTCCGCCTGTCCACGCAAAGAAATCCATTACTTCTTGTGAAATAGCATGGGCTCTGGAAAACCTACATACATGTTTGCTGTGAATCTGACTGCATTTGAGGAGCACTATAGCAAACACATATTACATCTCTGTGGGAGAGCCCGCATCCTCAATACATGGTAGTGCATAGTTCTTAATATAGTTTTATACATTGATTTACACTCACAGTATTCAACAGTGATATTTGGTGATTAACATGCATGCATAGGGAGCTTTCCTTCCTCACATTAAAAAAGTGGTATAAGTGAAAGTCCAAAAAACAGAGCATTAGAAATATGTAGTTACTTCCGAGCTCCGGAGGGAATCGGCTCCGCAGGATTTGGGTCTTGCCGCTGCGGCGACGCGGGGACCCTCAGAAATCACAGGCGCTGAAGCCTGTGAACCTGGTGACTCGGCGGGCACCATTTGCGCCCCCCGACCCGTGAAGGAGCCTTTTTAAAGGCTTCGGAACGGGGGACGGGGCGAGCGGCGCGGTGCTGAGAGTCGACTGCTTCTCCTGTGGAGTGAAGCCGCATGCCATGGTCGGAGAGCGCTGACTTCTTCTTGTGAACAATTGGACTTTAAAAGCAACAACCTGTGAGTAGTACGGAAATTGGATTTGCAAAGAAAAATTTTTTTTGAATTAGGCACGATCGGGGAAGGCGCAAACAGGAAGTCCGTCTCCCCGTCTTGTAAATAATTTAAAGCAAGGACTAGTTAACTAAGGTCGAGAGAACTTCTTCTTCTTTATTGGGTAAAAGACATTAATTTCATGATTTGGCAGTATAAGTAATTTTACTGGAGGATAAGAGCTAATTTTGAGAGCTGAAGTGCCACCCCCCCCCCGGACCCAGGAGTGATCCGCGAGAGAGCCTGTTGAGGAGATATAGAAGAGTTTGACAGCTGTCAAATTAGCTGTCAAGAAGGAAAAAGAGAACTTTGTTTCTGCTGTCTCTGCTGGATATATTTGTTACAATTTGGGCTTCTTTTCAGCCCAAATTTTGTTGAAAACAAGGAAGAACTGATACAAACTAATTTGATTTTTGGATTTGAACTGGAAGGAAGATTAAGTAACCAAAATCCCTCTAGAGGGGGTTTTGGGACATTACAAGAATGGCTGAAGGAGGAAAAATTCAAGCTAAATTGGACAGAGTTTTTCTTCCCTTGGGAAAGTTACAAGGCCAAATTGATGTTTTGGCTACCAATGTTGCAACTCTGGACTTAACAGTAAACAAATTCATTGAATTTGATAAGGATTTGACTCAGGAAGTTCATGCAGCTGGACAAGAAGAGAAACTTGAGAGATTTGAGAGTGTGGAGAAAGAGATATATGTTGTTTCTGAGGAATAGGAAGGAGGAGATATAATGTTGCAGATGACAAAGGAGAGCCAGAGGCCTGACATGATGGTTACAAAGGAAAATAAGTACTGGATGATGAAAATCTGGTCTGAATTGGAGATTGAAGAATGGAGAGATCTCCTTATGTGGAGATCTGAAGACCTATGGATTACAAATTTGATTAAGGTGGAAGTTGGAGCTTTCGGGACATTTGGACTTAAAAGGAGTAAGAAACAAGATTCGGGCTCCACTTTTAAGTATGGAGGTCTGGCTGGAAGAAACATGGACCCTATTGGGACAGAGCTTCTCTGAGATCTGGTGTTTAATACTAAAGACTACCAAAAAAACCGGCAGAGAGGAATTGAGAGAGAATTAAGAGCCTCGGACGTGAGGTCTCCAGGCTGATAGTAGACTAAGACTGATGGACATGTGTTGGGGATCGAAACCGGGAAAGGGGGGGGGTTGGGGTTTGGGAATCCAAAGGGTGCACAATTATAATCTGTTTTTTTATTTTGTTTTGTTATTAGTATGAAAATTGGGGAATTCGTGGAAGGGAATTTGGGTCGACCTTAGAAAAAGGTTTTAAGAATGAGCACTGATGTACAAATATTGATGTTTATAAGTTAAAATTGGTTTTTCTAAAATGAATTAAATATAAAAAGGTCAAAAATTGGGGATAAGAACTTGTTGAATTAATAATTTGAATTGGAATATAAGAAGGGGAGGTGTGGGGAAGTCAGGGAAATATGTTATTGAAAATACGGATTGTAAACTTTATGTGTTTTTAACTTTTTTATTTTTTAATGTATTAAGGTGGAAAATCTCAATAAATATCTTTAAAAAAAAAAAAAGAAATATGTAGTTACCAAAAAACTGCCAGACAAGCTCATGTCAAGCAGATCTTCACCAACGCATTCTCCACTGTTCTGATCAGCAGGAATGTGCTATTTTCATAGTTATTTGAGTTTCTGGGGCGACAGTGTTTTTAATTATTTTATCATTCACTCTCCAGTAATACAAAGCTCCATACAACGTTCTGCTAAAACAGTCTCAGCAGAGTCTGATTTTTATTTTTACTTTTTACATTTCTGAGTAGGAGAATTCCATTCATTCCAGCTGTGGGATTCCAAGACTGTGGGGGAAACTTACAAAGAGAAAACTCTTTCTACCTTTCCTAGGACAAATATGTAATAAGTAGATGGGAATGGAAGGCAAAAGTAAAAAGATAATACTGCCACAATACTGCAGACACACTGTACCATTCAAGTTCTATAGTATTGTGTAAATATCATGCTTTTTATAGTTTTTGTTATCTCTGCTTTCAGAACAATAATTCTCTGGTGTTCCATTAAACTAATTACATTGACAAGGATTTTTGGTTGCAGAAATCCTGAATAGGCAATAAATTAATAAGCAATGTCGTAACTATAATGAGTATCATCAGGAGTATAATGTCCTGATCAAGGGAAGTAATAGTGCTGCTCTATTTTGCCTTGGTCAGATTGCACCTGGAGTACTGCGTCCAGTTCTGGGCAGAGCAGTTTAACAAGGATATTAACAAGCTGGGACATTTGCAGAGAAGGGTGATCAAGGTGTTAAAGGGTCTGAAGACCAAGCCTTATGAGGAGCAGTTGAGGGAGTTAAGTATATTTAGCCTAGAGAAGAGAAGACCAAGAGGAAATACAACAGCCATATCCAAACACCTGAATGGCTGTCCTAAGGAAGATAGAGCAAACTAGTTTTCTAGTGCTCCAGAGGATAGAACCCAAACCAATGGACTCATGTTACAAGAAAGGAGAGTCCAACCAAACACGATGCTAAGAGCTGTTTGACAGTGAAATGGACTCCCTCAGGGGGTTGTATTATATTCATTGGGGGGTTTAAGCAGAGGTTGGACGGTCATCTGTCATGAATGCTTTAGCTGAGATTCCTGCATTGCAAGGCATTGGACTAGATGACCCTTGGAATCCCTTTCAACTTTACAGTCTATGATTCTACAATGAGGTTTCTTCAAAAAGTAACTAAACTATCGTGCCATTTTAGGAAGCCAAGGAAATAAACCACTAGAGTTGATCTTGCAGGACAGATAGCTTTTAACATTCCTCCCATGCGCTAGTTAAGAGACATAAACTGCTTGTAAAATGCTGCTAATAAACTCCAAGGCCATCTGGGTAGTACAGGGAGAAATGCATATCCCTGTCTTGCAAGATCATTTAGGACTGGGACTGGTGTATAGATAATAGGAAATCCACCACAATAGGAACCCCAGACATATAAAAGAGGCTGAACAGTTATAATTTTTGCCAAAGACAACTGTTTGTTTAAGCAGAAGTATGGCGAGAGCACACTTCACTCCATACTAGGGCCAGATGTGAGGCCCAGAATCTTCAAGGGGAGGACAGAACAGTCCCACTGTGCTGTTCATGAGCTATTCTTCATAGATGCTGTGATTTCCCATCTGCTATTTCCCAGGCGAGAGAAAGAGAGGCATGTACGTTGTGCCTCAACTTAATTATCAGCCAGTTTTGTGTATTGGAATTATATAATCTATCACTAGCCTGTCCAATCTAAGGGATCAAAGAATATAAATATGATTCAAAGCCAGAATTTTTAGACAAAGACCGGTGAATCCACAATTCTCCTATATGTGGTGAGATGCAACTATGAATACACAAGATGCCTGATACAGTCGTGTGATACAAGTATATGCAAATACATCTGTATAAATCATACCTTAAATTCCCATAATCCTACCATCAAAATATTTAATCTGTTTTAGTATTTTAACTTTTGTATGTTCTAAAGTACTGTTGTGATTTCCCCCCTTGATTTTCTTGTTTTATCTTTTTGTAAACTGCTTTGAGGTGGTGTTTTTTTTACAATCAAGCTCTGTATAAATTTCTATGAAATTAATAATTAATAAGTAAAAACCACAGAAATAGGGGATATTGCATGTACCCGTCACTTTAGACACTTGGAGCGGGGAGCTTAGAAACAAACCATCGCGCAAAGGAAATTCATCAATGTGTGAATCTCTCTGCAACTCCTACTGTGCTGCCATAGCTATGTCCTTTAGCCACTATCTCCTCTAATGAAGTACAGTAAGTCCATATTTGAAATGGGGTGGCAAAGGACAAAGCTTTGCTAACTATGAAACTCAAATGCACCAAACACTGTGAGTTAGAAAGCTGATTGGGTTAGTTTGCAGCATTTATAACTAGGATCAGCCTTCACCTGGTAACATTAAGTGACAGTGACTTTATACAGGTGTAGATAAATGTTTGATATAGGTTACCTGGCTGGCTGGCTTCCTCCCATTCTTGTTCTTCTAGTGCCCAGCTGCAATGCAGTTGGCAGTGACTGGCTTGGTGGTGCACTCCCCGCTGTTCAGGGATTAGTCCTGCATAAACTTCTGCATAAACAGTTTACCATTTTTGTAAGCAGGTTTGTAATAATTTTTGTGGGCATATTTGCTTTTGTGGCTGATTCAATAAGGCATGCTGTGAGGGAGGTTGTTTTTTTTCTGTACACTGCATATGAAACTCCCTGTCTGAAGCGTTTAGGACAGTTCTCTTCCTCTTTATGTGTGTTTAGATGCCAACTGAAAAACAGTAATTCGTAAACAATATTTTGATTGCTCTGTATGTGGATGACTGATTGAGCACATGCTTTCAGAGGCATATCTAGCAAGGAGCTGTCTCAGAACATGCCCCCACACTTGTACCCATGGCAAGAAGCTGCAAAGTAACCTCTCACACTTGTTGCAGATGTTTACTTACTCTCTCTCTCTCTCTCTCTCTCTCTCTCTCTCTCTCTCCACTAAGGGGACAAGTGTGGGCAAGGTCTTGTTTTTCCTATACCTCAACAGTGAGGAGCAATCCCATTCCAAGTCAACAGTTTCCCTCCTCTCCCCACTTCCCCATATCCTCCTCCTCCTCTTTTAGGACACTGCAAATCCCTTTCCAAAGCATCCTTTTCTAGAGGATCCCCCACCAATCCCTGTGCTTCAATGCAAATATGCTCCCACATGGCGCCCCTTTCTGCATCTTTGCAAGGCAGCTCTGCCTATGTGCTCCATCGTCCTGGGAGCTTTGATTCCAGCTCCACTCCCTTCCCCCTCCCAAGTCCTGGTATTCCCAGTGTTCAGGAATGTGGTGAGCTGGCTTCTTGCGGCAGGGAAGTGCCACACAACTGCCCCCTCGGCTCTCTTGTCAGGGTGTGCCAAGCAGCGGCACAATTTGTCCAACCTACTGGGCCTGCACCCCGGGGGGGGGGCGCAACCTGGCTGGTGGTTAGGTATGCTCCTGCATGCTTTGCATGCCCCAAATTCAATTCTAGTTCAAGTAAAAAAAATTAAAATCTTAAGAAGAAGGACTGGTAAAGACCAGAGTAAGCTAAATTAGAAGAACTAATGTTTCAGTATGAGGTAACTAGATATGGTCGAAAGACATGGCAAAAGTTAGTTCATGTTTCTGCATATTTGAACTTATGCTGGTCCAGGGTGAACAAGGTGTGAATAGGATGGCCAAGTGACTCAGAGCTCTGGAAAATATTCAAGTGTTGCTCGCTTAAAAACACAATGTTTTTAAACTGCTTCAAACATTTGTTTTTGGAAAAGTTATGTCTCAAAATTTCAAGGTGGGTGTTCTCTGCCCACACATCTATGGTTTAAAGTTCTTTCTCATGCAAACACACGCAGATACATATTCCCCCTTCTTCCCTATTGCAAAAATGAAGCAACATACTTGCATAATTATATATCAAACCTTTGGTGTGTGGAAGCATGCTGACAGACCTGGAAATATATTTCAACTACTACGTATTATGTATATTAAGACCTTTATCTTGCCCTTCCTCCCAAAGGAGCCGAGGGCAGCAAACAACAGGGCAATAAAACAAGGTATTATAATTGTAAAAACATTTAAAACAAACCAAGTATCCTCACAACTAATTTAAAGTTTGCAGAAACAATGTCTTTCAACTACTCCATGACTGGCTCAAAAGGAATTATTGAAAAATTGCCAGTAGATACACACACATATGGACTTTCTGCACTATGGGCTCAGTCAAGAGATCCTTGCACATTGTAGCAGGCTGCATGCTCTTCCATTGTCTCCTGAGACAGATGCCAACAACAGCATACCCACCACGGCAAAAAACAACACTGCCATGTGCTTGACAGGATATTTTGAATATCAGCTTATTTTTAAGGTTTATGTGACTTCAGTCAGAAGATTTATCAGGGATGAATGTACATGCACCCACAGATGATCAGGACTCTCAGATCTAGTGACACAGTGTCATGCAGAGCACCATATTGCATCCCCAAGCCCAGGATGCAGGAAGCTTCACTGAGCATGAGGAAAATCCAACACAGTGATAAAAAAACAAACTGACACAATTTCAGCATCAGAGTATTTGAATCCATTTCCCTTTTCTTTGCCTGCAAATAAAAAAATCTACAGACTAAAATGTATATTCAATCTTGCTTCAGCAACATTCACATGTTCACTTTTTGCTTTGTGGTTGCCCACTGACGCTGATATATAGCCCCCAACCAGTTCCCCCCCCCCAAAATGTATGGGTTACCAAGCCCTGCTATACACATATCCTATAACACAATGGGGCTTACTTCTGAGTAGAAATGTACAGGAGTGTGTTGTCACTTACTCCTGAGTAAAGCTGTATTTGATCTCAGACTGCAAGTGTCATAAGTAGGTGTAAGAATGGCTTGTCAGTATAATACTTACTAAAAAAATTATTATAGAATATGCTAATACATCAAACTGTTCCATTTCCTAAAAAAATTGGTCAATATGCTAATACTAGAAATAATACTACTTTGCTTTTGGGGTCTCCCTTGTCTTGCAAATGCCTAATTTACACCCCTGTTCTCCCATAGAAGCTTTGTCAATAACAGTGAAAAGACTCTGTTTACATACTGGGTGAAAAGCAGAGGTAAGTTAGCAAGGGACCAACTGGCTGCATTCATTCTAAATGGCAAACCTCTGTGCCAGGCGCTGTGGAAGAGCATTTATAATTCAACACTGCTTGCAATGTGGTAACTTCTTTCCACCAACTTCCATCCTCTTGCACAGGTGTAAAACCTTTTAGGCACTGCTCAGATTCTTCCTAACTAGCTGTGCAATTTCCAACATGGTTGATTTCAACAAGACTGAAATCAACTTTTAAAAATTTAACCAGGCTGTGGATTGGACTTTAGAATGCATTATGTCTGGAAGTAACGTGGCAGACAGTGTAAACTCCCATTTGCCAATAATGTGGTTTCATCCCTGGAAATTATGTTGGGGGAAAGCAGTTCCGGGAATAATAGCTATGAAGCTGGCAGTGATCATTGGAACTGAATGCACCTACTAAGCTTCTTTCTGTTCGCCCCTTCTGTTTACAGATCAAAAAATTTGCATAGCAGGAATTCAAACTTGTGCTATACATAGTATAAATTTGTCTTAATGTGTTCATTTATTCATGATAGCCAGGTGGAGCCTCCATGATCAACAGCAGTGTACCTCTGAATACCATTTGCTAGTGATCACAGGGAATGGCCATAACCTTAATGCCCTGCTGGTGAGCTTCCAGAGGCCTATGATGGTTGCTGTTGGAAAAAAAATGCTGGACTGAATATCCAAGCTTGTATATTTACACACACACATACACACACACACACACACACACACACACACATTTAGAAAAGGGATGGGGAAGCTGCGGCCCTCCAGGTGTTGTTGAACTTGAACTCCCATCAGCCTCCGCCACCATCCCTAATAGTCAAAGATGATGCAAGTTGATGTCCAACAACATCTGAAGGGTCACAGGTTCCCCATACATGATTTAGAAGCTCTTACACTGCCTTACATCCAGAATTGAAAAACAAGTAGAATCACATGGGGAGGAACCAACTTAGAGACACAGGCATTACATGGCTTATGTGCTACCAAACAATAAGTCAATAACATGCAAAATATCAAGGGAATAGAAACCTAAATACATTTCAAAAAGCTTTGCTAGAGCAAAAAAGAACTTTATAAACTTCTTATCCAGGAAGATATGGAATCACTGCGGTCTTAAAAGGTTATAGGAAATGGATTGGGCATTTAGACATACAGGATGAACAACAGACCTGTTTTTGGAATAAATTCCAATACAGATTTACCATGACCCAATTTCATGAAACTGCAATAAAAATTATGCAAAAATAGTATCTCACTCCATTGAATTGTCTCATATACACAAATCAAGCTCTGCCATGTGTTGTAGGGGCTATTATGGTTAAGGCGTAGCCAAATTTTGGGATAAAATATTTCACAAAATTTCCATAGTAGTTGGACAGAAAATTAAGAAAACCCTGGAATTGGCCTTATTAAGTTTATTTATAGGAAATAATCTAGATGTGACAAACAAAAAATTAGGTGGATATTTGTTGGTAGCTGCTGGAGTGCTTATAGCCAGATTTTGAAAGACTTTGAAAGGCATCATTGTGGCAAAATGGTATGACAAAGTTTGGGAAATTGCTGTGAGAAAATCTTACCCAAAACTGTGGGACTAAAGGACAAAATAAGGACACTTTCATAGTGGAACTTAGTATTTTACAAACAAATATAAAAATAAACCAGTATTGAATGCATTTATAAACTTATTATTTTCTTGAAATGTACCATTTAAATCTGTGATTTCTGTATACTTGCCCCCAGAACGAAACTATAGAGCAAATAGTGATTATATGACTGCTGCATACTTAATTTTGTTTGTATATATTTTGTTTGCTTACTGAAAATAAAAAACAGCCCAAAGAAAGTAGAATCATGGTACATTTTTACTGTTCAAAGTTTTTCACATTCAGACAAACTTTTGCAAGGTAGTAGTAGCTTGGTATTCTTGCTCCTATATTACTGGTGGGAAGCGGAGGCTGAAATAATGGTAGCTTGCCTAAGGCCATCTAGAATTTGTAGCTGAGGTAAGATTTGATCAAGGACTTCCTAACTCAGAACTTGCTAACTCAGGTCCCCAAAAAAGCCACTTTGAAAAAAGCATTACCAGGTGTCCACAATTTTAATATCTACATTTCCCATGGCAAATGCTACGCTCACTGTGTCAAAGACTGGCCCCAGCTCTCTTAGTGAGCTTGGAGCTGGAGAGGGGACAGAATATTGTGCTATGCTTCTGAGGCACAAACATAATCCTCAATTATTCTCTCAAACTTCAAACTCAGGAGGTGGCGCAAGGGATCATCCCAGCAATTGGGCTTCATGAGTGCCTACGAAGGAGGCAGGCCATGGGTTTTCTTCCTTACCACATATAGCACCTCAGGTGGTATCAACTCCAGGGTCTGCCTCCTTTCTAAGGGGGAAATAGTGAGCCATTACAGGAAATTCTGTTTCTCCTCTACTACAAGCTACATTGAACTTCAGCGTGACTATAAAACAGAAGTGCCACCATATATATATTATATATGACATTCACTGAAGTAATCTTAGTAATAATTATGGCTTTGCTGCTCAGTGGGAAACCCCAGTTATCTATGCCAAGGGGAATGATACAGAATGTAGGACATGAGGCAGCTCAAGTATTCTTGGAGATGAACTGAGGGGGGAAAATTACCACACAAGCAGCTTTTGTAATTCCCAACCCCAGTATATATTCATAATTCAAAACCAACATGACCTGAATGCCAAGATCTACATTGTTTTCTACGCTGATTTATATTGTGGTCAAAAGCAGAGAAAGTGTGCCTGCATTTTCATACAAAATAATGTATTCACACAAGCTCCACTTTCTTCTTCTTCTAGGTAAGTTAAAAGCAAGTTCTTTTTTGAGCTGCCCAAGTAACATAGCTGAAATACACAGCAATTGGTATTTAGAAATACTTTCTTCAAGACCAAGGACTAAACAGCTTAACAGAAATGATAAGATTTTACCGATAGACAACAATTAAAGCACTTTAGCAGAAAGTAGAGCTGTCAACAGTTCGTCTGATAAAATTTTCTATATGCCTGGAACAACCAGACACAAAAGAGTACCAACAATCATTGTGTAGAAGAGGGGATTTTCAATAGGTGAAGACTTTCACTCCTACATGAGAAGCTGCAGCTGTCAAGCTTCACTTTGCATCTGGTGAACCTACTTGTAACTTTAACAACTAATTGGTAAGAAGACATTAAGCAAGGGAAGCTTTTCCTAGCTTGGAATGAAAGTTATAGGGAAAACTTCATTTACTATACATATGTATTCATGTTAGGCAGCTCTTAAAAGTTTAGGAACTCCCCCCCCCAAAAAAAAATGTTAACAACCCTCATACATTTTCTGAGTTAAATCCACATTGTGTGGACAGGCGGAGTCCCCAGATCCCAAGCGGTCCCCCCGTCATGTGGAATAACGACTCAAGACAACGTGCTATGGGATTAAATTGGCCACAACTTTATTAAATTTCAAATGTGGGTAGACCTTGGCTCAGGCATTGGCCATTCTCCCTCCCCAGTCCCTAGCTGGGAACCTAGGGAGCATCAGGGTTATCCAGTGTGTGTGTGGGGGATGGGCCGGCTCTGGAGAACATATGTTCAAGCAGAGATAGCCGCCCCTGTTACGCCGCCACCGCAGGGGAGAGCAATGACGACCTTTCGGCGTACGGTCAAACCCTCCCTTCAGAAACCCCTTTAACGGGGAACCCTGGTATCGCCGCTGCAAAGAGGAAGATGGACTAAAGGATTCCGCCCAAGGCCTGATACCGCCATAGTTGTGACGTTTTGCTACAGGAAAGGTGAAACCTGCCAATGCAGGGAAATTCCTTTCCGGCCCTTTGACAGCGACCTTAACGTAGCAGCGCCCGCATACCTGTGAAGAAAAGTTAACCTGCAAAACCTATGAAGAAAAGTTAACCTGCAAAATAATGCATTAACTGAGGGTGGGTAGGGTGGGAGAAGCTCTGGAGCCAAGTGAGGATTCCCAGGTAAGATCCTCCCTCTATTGTGTGGGCAGGTAATCCCTCCCCTACCTGGCCTGATCTCCTTGGCAACGCTTCCCCCAGGTGGGATTGGACAGCTGACTGGGGTAGGAGACCTCCAGGTATCCCACCTGAGGGAAGGCGAAGCCAAGCCTATGCTGATGGAGCCGCTCCAGATCCAGGAGCTGCGCGCGTCCACGCAAAGGTCGCCCCCCGTTTTATGCGGGGAGCGGTCATTATCTAGCCAGCTCACAACTGTCTTCAATAGGTGCTCACAAGATTCACTGCTGCCGTTCAAAACCAAGGAGTACAGAGCCAACCCAACATCTCTCAATGATATTTCCTGAGAAAACAGATGTCTCAAAATACCACTTTGCAGAGATTTCTCTGAATATTATCCACCGTTTTTAAATCTTCAACCTGTACAAGAAGGATGAATGAGTGAGATAAGAGTCTGTGTGGATAAGGTGAAAAGAAAATACAAGTCTAGACTCTCCAGGTTGCAACTCCCAAGTGTTAGAGAACAAAGCCCAAAGGTAGCATTCCCACTGAGTAAAACTAATCTAAAAAGGGTTAGATATACTGCACAGGAAAACAACAAATCAACACACAGTAATAGAAAGATTTGATTGGTTGCTAATATATCAAGATTACAAACGGAAATTTAAAGGAGTTCTAAATGCAGAGACTAGGGGGCAATATAACAAATAACAAAATGCCTTGTTGGGTCAGAACAGCATGTTGTTGAGTTCTTGCAGACAAGTTCTGGCCCCCTTTTATTCTGTCATGTATTCAATGCCTTTAAGTGTTGCATGGCATACAAAGTTCAGAAAGTTTATCAGGATCTCTTCAAGCACAGAAAAGTGTTATTCATTGGTAATAACAATGAGGTTTTGCCTCTCATGGAGCTCTAAGCAGCCAAACTTATGCAAACATATTCAAAGAAGGAACTTATAATGTACACAACACATATTTCCTCAATGGCAAAACCGTATTTCAGAGCAAAAACTTAGTATTTGAACAGCAGACCTGGAGCAGACCCAAGGAAAGTTCTATGAGAAAATAATGACATGTATAAGACATTATCACTAGTAAATAACTTATAATTTGCTACTTATTGCCCTACTAAGCATTTTTGGGTACCTTTATGCCTGGGGAATGGCCAAAGCTTACTTGAAGAGCAACTGCATTGCATGCAGAACTTCCCAGGATTTCCAGGTAGGTCTGGCAATGATGCTCTTTTTGAAACCCTGGAGAGCCACTTCTAATTTGTGTAGACAGTACTACACCAGATAGACAAATGGGTCTGAGCATAAGCCAGATTCTTATGTACTTATTCAATGTGTTTCTAATAATATTTAGCCTCTTTCACTCCCCAAATGGTTCATCATTCAAAATTGAGAAACAAGATGGTCGTCACTCTTTGAAAACCCTCCACTTTTCTTTAGAATGGCAGGAATGCGCCAATAAGTTTTGGAGTTTAGAATTTAGACTTTGTACAGCATTTGTCAACTCAACTGAAGCCTATTTCCAATCTGCATTGTGGATTTGGAAAGATGAGTGACAGGATTATCCAAAGTATATGTAACTTAAACACTAGGATTATTTTAAAATTAAAGTGGAAATCCCTTAACATTGTATAAAACAATGCACTGTATATGTGTATTTGTACATATATTTATATATGTATCATTAAAGCCTGTTCCCAGTTACAGAAAACCACTTGGGTTGTAACAGAATGAAGAAGAAGACCTATAAGGATCCCTTTTCTCCCTGCTGTTTTCTCCATTTGTTCCACTAGAAAAGTAAAGGAATGATCTGTGTAACGCACATATTAGGCCAAATTGATCCCAAAAGATACTTGAGTGTCTAAGGCCGGCCACCCACCCAGAAGTTCTGTGTTTTTGCACTGACTCATCGTGTCCTATACATAATCATTACCTCTCCCCCTCCTTTGCTACTTGGTATTCATCTCCTATGAAGAATTAAAGGACCACAGTTGACCTAGAAACATAATTTGGAGACATGTAGCCCAAGTAACCAATGCTTATGAAAGAGAATATAAACACAGTTGTGTAAAGGCTACTTCACACATTACGGTAGAAGTAAGTACACAGCATAACTAACTCAAGTTTCACCAGAAGGTCCCAGAAACGCTATAGTCCAGTGCTTTGGACTGCAACACCCATCAGTCCCAGCCAGTGTTAGAAACTGAGATATGAAGGCTTGGAGCTAAATGGCACTTTAAACTGAGGTTATGGTCGCAACAATGGAATGTCTAGGCACGCTTTTTTGTAAGAATGCAAAGCTGAAAATGAATTAACTGCAGCTAAAATATTATGTTCATTTTTCATATAGTCCAGTCCTTTCCCTGCCCACCCCCCTAATATTCTTAAGAGGCTCTCTTATTCAGACTTCAGAGAGTAGCTGGAAGTGGGGAGGCAGAAAAAGGTCCTTCTTTCCTTCCACTCCGCAGTTTTAATCTGAAATCTTAGGTGCAGTACTGCGCCCAAAGCTCAGAAACTGCTCACTCTAATTAAATTCCTTGTTGAAAAATGTACCTAGAACAATGGGAGTTTCAAACACTGGTCCCAGCCAGCATGAGCAATGGTAATAATTATAGTCCACAACATCTGGAGACCATGTTGGCTACCCCCTGAAGTAGCGTGCACTCATTTCTACCCTGTGATGTGTGAGATGGCTCTGTGTCTTCTTCACATAAACATCACAGAAACAAATGCAGGGCAGTCGTAGCTTTCCACAATGTATTTCTGTGGATCTGTTCTGCAAAATACAAACATACCGCCCAATAATTAAGCCAGCAGTAACTGGTGCTCACTAGACCTGATGAGGCTATGAAGAGGTCTGCGGATATTTAGGTTTTGACATTTTACAAATATTTAATAACTAACTAAATTGAAAAGGTCTTACTGTTTTTCTTTAGATTTTAAAAAAATGCTGTGTTTGTTTGGCTACTGTGAAAACAGGATATTGGACTAGATGATCCTTTAGCTTGTCAATATCTTTCTTAAACTGTGATGCCCAGAACTGGACACAGTACTCCAGGTGTGGTCTGACCAATGCAGTGGTAGTATTACTTCCCTTGATCTGGGCACTATACTTATGTTGATGCAGCCTAGAACAGCATTAGCATTTTTTTGCTGCTGCATCACACTGTTGACTCATGTTAAGCTTGTGGTCTACTAAGACCCCTAGATCCTTTTCATATGTGCTACTGGCAAGCCAGATGTCCCCCATCTTGTATTTGTGTAGCTAGTTATTCCTGCCTAAGTGCAGAACCTTACATTTGTCCAGGGAGTTTTTTCAAACAGAACGCTCCGGAACTGAGTTCTGGCACCTCTGTGGTGAATTCTGGCACCTCTTTAGTGTTGTGTTCCTCCCTATGGTGCTGAAAGCAGCTGTGGGTGGTCTTCCTGAAAGAAGCTGAACAACTTAGGGTTGTCTGTCCAAAAAAGGTGGGAGTTCCCGCACCTCTTTTTCTAGAGGGAAAAAAAAGCACTGCATTTGTCCCTATTGAAATTCATTTTGTAAGTTTGAGCCCAGTCCTCCAATCTGTTAAGGTCATCTTGAATCCTGGCTGTTTTCTGTGGCATTGGCTACCCCTCCCAGAAGTCATATGCAAATTTGATGAGCATCCCCTCAAGACCTGCATCCAGGTTGTTTATAAAGATTGTGAACAACAACGGGCCCAGGACATTTCCTCCCAAGATTCCCAGTACTTTTACTTCATTCATCAGTTCTTCATTGTTGGTGAGGACCAGGTCCAAAACAGATGACACCCTTGTTGCTTCTACCACCTTCTGGGAAATGAAATTGTCAGTAAGGCAATGGAGGAATTTGTTGGACTTTACTTACATTCTTGGTAGAGTTTGAGTTCCAAGAGATATCAGGATAGTTGAAATCCCACAGGACTACTTTATCTCTCCATTTTGAATGTTTGGTAATCTGCGGCAGGAAGGCATCCTCTCAATATGTCTTAAAGGTCTATAGCAGGCACCAACAGAAAGGTCATTTTCTTTTCCTCTCCTACAATTTTTATCCTCATACTCTCCATCTGCCTTCCATGCTCCAAGTCAGGAATCTCTTCACAAGTGTAAACATAATTTACCTATAATGCAGCTACTTCTCTGTTCCTGTTCCATCTATTCCTTTTGAATAGGTTATACCCCTTAATTTCTGCGTTCCATTCATGAGTCTCATCTCATCAGTAATGCCTATTATTCGTCATCCTGTATTAAGAGGTGAAATTCATCTTGCTTGTTTCTCATACTCTGGGCATTAGTATTGAGACAACTGAAACCACACACCACTACCTCCACCCCCTCCGAAGGATATCACCTGCTGCCACCACACATCTTATCCTTCTCTGTGGAGCAGTAGACATCATTCTGTGTACTGTCCAATGCCACATCAGTGTGCTCTGAGGTCTGCAACTGCTGCTCTTGCTTTTCTGGCAGAAAATCAGTGTCAGAGTTGAGCTCATGGAATCGATTTTTCAACTCCAGAGATACAACATTGCTCCTGACAGTCCAGCTTTTTTGTGTCACATTCCTCCCCTGCTAGATGCACCCCACTTGCAGGACTGTCCATTCCGGTGTAGCGATAATTTCCTTATTTTGCTCAAAGCACACTCAAGTCACTGTACCTTCTCTTCCAACAAGTCACTGTACTATCTTCTCTTCCAGCAAGGCAACTGGCTTCCATTTGCTGCATGTGTAGTTTTACACTCTTCTCAGTCAGGAAGACAATCAGGACACAGGTGTTGCAGGTTGCTGCAGCAGCTTCCTTGCTGTACACTGTGGGACAGCTGTTTATGCACCACCCTGAGCTTCCTTAGTTGCTGCAGAGAACAGCTTCAGAAGCCTTGCTTGCCACCAAGCCACTCCTGATACAAGGCAGTTCCAAGTCTGCTTGCTACTGGAAACATACTCACTGTAGCATCTTTAACAGCAGTCTGACACCAAAATTTAATAATTGAAGCATGTTTTGGTATGGAAACTGGTGGGGAAAGCAGCAGATTCTTTATTTCTGTGTATCTGTAGGTTGTTAAAGACACACAAGCAGGGAAAGGAAAAAAGATGGCAATCCTATCACGTACATCTATTTTTATGTATCGCTGTGGTCTAAACCACTGAGCCTAGGGCTCGCCGATCGGAAGAGCGGAATCCCCGCGACGGGGTGAGCTCCCGTTGCTTGGTCCCAGCTCCTGCCAACCTAGCAGTTCGAAAGCACATCAAAGCGCAAGTAGATAAATAGGTACCGCTCTAGCGGGACGGTAAACGGTGTTTCCATGCGCTGCTCTGGCTTCACCAGAAGCGGCTTAGTCATGCTGGCCACATGACCCGGAAAAACTGTCTGCGGACAAACGTTGGCTCCCTCGGCCAGTAAAACGAGATGAGCGCCGCAACCCCAGAGTTGTTCGCGACTGGACTTAACTGTCCAGGGTCCTTTAGCTTTTATCCATCTATTTATTTAATTCAATTTATGAATCACATCCTATAAAACGTGAAGCAATGAAACAATAAAAACATCAACAATATAAATATATATGAAAACTATTTCATATACAAATACAATTTCAAATCCAATACATAACTATATAAGACAAAGACTGGGAAAGTTGCATACCTACATCATAAAAACATAGGATTTGCCCTACCAGATTGAGCAATCACACAGAGTATTCAGCCTCCAGCAGTGCCCATTCCTATTGCTTCCAAAGAAAATGAACCCCCTTCCCACCCGCTACAATGTGCATGGCCAACTATGCAAAGAATTAAGTGGGAAAAATAAGCTCCCTCATAAACCTAGTGGAATCTGCTGATGCCCCCAAAAGTACAAAAATTAGGCTTTTTAAAAAAAAATTGGCATGCAAGAACTAATAACACCAGCAAATAAAATTGTGATTTTATTAAAAGGGTTCTTCTTTCCCTTAATCACATGGACCTGACTAGGATTCAAGTTTGCAAAGGTAACACAGGAGCAGTTATTGCTACTTCTGTAATCCTCTGGTGAGAATTGAAGGATTCTACTTTGCTAAGGTGATTGACAGTCATGATGGAACAACTACAAGCATTCTTGATCTAGAACCATTCCAGTCTGGGTTTTGACCTCACAATGGAACTGAAATAGCATTGGTTAGCCTGATGGATGATAACCTTTATTGATAGAAGCAAAGAGTGTATGCAACTCCATCTTTTGATGCCATGATATTCTCCTGAGCCACCTCTGCAAGATGGGAACTTGGGTCACTGTTCCTCAGTAGTTTCATTTGTTTATTCAGCAAGCAGTGTAATCTTCCAACAGTTTGACTTCACCCCTGAAGGTGCACTCCTCCATTGTCTCCCAAGACAGATGGAAGCCAACCATCCAGTGTGGTTTTCAGGAAGTAGTAATAGGGGACCACCTAATAGCCCCCCAGCTGCTATGCTATGGGGTCCTACTGGGTACCATCTTGTCCCCCATACTGTTTGCCGTCATTAGGAGATTTCGAGCAAAATATAATCTATATTATGACACCTGACTCTATTTCTCTGTAGTGGGCTGTGAAGCTGAAACCTGGTAAGATGGAGGCCCTGTGGATGAGAGTTTCTACTACTGTTCAGAGTGCAGGTCAGTTACGTGTTCTGGATGGGGTTGTACTACCTCTGAAGGAACAGGTAAAGAGTCTGGGAGTGCTCCTTGATCCATCATTGTCACTGAAGGCTCAAGTGGTCACAGTAGCTAGGAGTGCTTTTTACCAGCTTCCCCTATTGTGCCAACAATGGCAATTCCTGGACAGGGATAGCATGGCTATAGTGACCTGTGCCCTGGGTTATTGCAGTGCACTCTATGTGAGGCTGCCCTTATGTTTGGCCTGGAATCTTCAGTATCTGCAAAATTCAGCAGCATGGCTTATGGCAGGGGTTGCTACCCATCAACACATCAATGCTGAGGGAACTGCAAGGTGACTCAGAGTAGCGCCTTCAGCACAGTGGCACCTATCTTGTGTAACACACTGCTTATTGAAGCTAGCATCCAACTTGGTACATATTTTGTTTAACATCTCTCATATTTCTACAGGTTTTCCAAGAAAGATGAGTTGACACATGGGCAATATCAAATTCCTATTTGGAAAACTGTTTTAATCTGTTTTCATTTGTTGTATGTTATTGCTGAACACCACTATGATATCTGACAATGTTTAGTAGTATATAAATATTTCTAAACAAATAAATAATGAGTTCCCTTTACCATTTTGAAATGGACCAGCATTATTCAATTAACTTCACTGAATGGTCTTTGCTCAGCAAATCTGAATTCTCAGGTAGATCTCAGCAGTCCCAGCATATATGCATGTGGTGTGGTCCCTTCTGTATTGCTTGAAAACCCTTATGCATGATCAGCTACTGCAGCACAATAGCTTGGCCCCTGTTCAGGAGAGGATGCTGCTATTTATAACAGAAGGTCAGCCCCATTCATGTGACTTTCCATTTCACTTGGGGCCACCATTATTTCTGGAGGGTTGACTATGTTAGTTTGTGGAAGCAAAAACAATAAAGAGCTTAAAGACTATCACATTCATTATGCTGTAAACTTTCACAGATTACTGATCCAGTCTGAATTTTTAACTTTTAGCAAACCATTCTGTAATATGCAAAAGTGAGGCTGCAATCCTGAAAGTAAGTTCCACTGACCTCACAGGGGCTTACTTCTGAGGATACATATAGTATTAAGAGTAGTTAAAAACAAACAGAATTATTCATAAAGAGGAAAAGGAGCTATAGTTGAACTAGGTCAGTGAGGTCACTCTGATTGCCAAAGACGGTCAATGTGGTGTCCTCCAAATGTAATTAGACTATAACTCCCATCATCTTTCAGCCCCACGCTTGCTGGGGCTGATGGGAGTTAGAGTTCTACAACATATGGAAGACACTATGTTGGTCATCACTAGCTTATGCAATAATATGTTTATTAGTCTTTAAGATACCCTTCATTATTTCTGTGTTAGCCAAAGTTAGCATTATTGTAACAACTGCAGTATCTCCAAATTGGCTATAAGTTGGGTCAGCCAGTCTGCTTGGGGAATGTTGTGTTTATATATGGGGTCAATGTTTTGTTTGACTACAAGAGGGTCAGGTTGAACTCCAGGCTTAATCACATAAAAACAAGCATTCCAATAGGAATGCTAGAGGGCAGAAAGCAGGTTACTGGAACAGGGTTATTCAAAATGCAAAAATTATCTCCACATTCCATTTTCTTAAAAAATGATCCATGGCAGGAATCAGATTGTTAAGCAAATGGGTTTTTTTTCCAAAGCATCACTGTTGTATTTTTATTTTATCAGATTTATGTTAATGTGTTAAGTGAAGGGTCATCTCCTGTTTCTGCTTCTGTCCAATACGTAACAGTAGCAGGAAATGTATCTATCCCAAATACTCGGTATTCACATTTCTGCCTTTTATTTATATTTTTGAATTAGTACTGACCACTTTAAGAATAAAAAATGATAGATAGAGCAATCCTATATTCACATTACACCAGAACTAGAGATATGCCACAAGCAAGATGACATAGGGAATTTGGGGGAATGTGACAAGGTGTGACCATCTTCTAGCTGCTTGCCAGCAAAGATCAGCCTCTGCTGGTCAGACCATGGCTAGAACAACCACGTTAAGTTGAGCTCTGTCTTACTGCAATAGTAATTAATAAACCGGGTCCCTAACTGGGAGCTGGACTTGATTTTATTCTCTTGGTCCCGTATTTTATTTAAAGATGTTCCCTCACCTGGGAAACGAACAGGTGGTTCAGAAGTAAATTCTTACCACAAACATAAGAAACACGAAAAACGCCCCACCGGATCAGCCCATCTACTGCAGCATCCTGTTCTCACAATAGTCAAGTAGATGCCCATGGAAAGGTCAAAAGTGGGACCTAAGCACAACAACACTTTCCCTATTTGTGATTCCCAAAGTTGAAATTCAGAATGACCGCTCCCCGCTTAAAACGGGGGGCGCCCTTTGCGTGGACGCGCGCAGCCCCTAGATCTGGAGCGGCTCCATCAGCATAGGCTTGGCTTCGCCTTCCCTCAGGTGGGATACCTGGAGGTCTCCGCCTACCTCAGTCAGTTGTCCAATCCCACCTGGGAGAAGCGTTGCCAAGGAGACCAGGCCAGGTAGGGGAGGGATTACCTGCCCACACAATAGAGGGAGGATCTTACCTGGGAATCCTCACTTGGCTCCAGAGCTTCTCCCACCCTACCCACCCTCAGTTAATGTCTTATTTTGCAGGTTAACTTTTCTTCACAGGTATTGCAGGTTAACTTTTCTTCACAGGTATGCGGGTGCTGCTACGTTAAGGTCGCTGTTAAAGGGCCGGGAGGAATTTTCCTGCATTGGCAGGTTTCGCCTTTCCCGTAGCAAAACGTCACAACTTTGGCGGTATCAGGCCTTGGGCGAAATCCTTTAGTCCATCTTCCTCTTTGCGGCAGCGATACCAGGGTTCCCCGTTAAAGGGGTTTCTGAAGGGAGGGTTTGACCGTACGCCGAAAGGTCGTCATTGCTCTCCCCTGCGGCGGCGGCGTAACAGGGGCGGCTATCTCTGCTTGAACATATGTTCTCCAGAGCCGGCCCATCCCCACACACACACACTGGATAACCCTGATGCTCCCTAGGTTCCCGGCTGGGGACTGGGGAGAGAGAACGCCCAATGCCTGAGCCAAGGTCTACCCACATTTGAAATTTAATAAAGTTGTGGCCAATTTAATCCCATAGCACGTTGTCTTGAATCGTTATTCCACATGACGGGGGGGACCGCTCGGGATCTGGGGACTCCGCCTGTCCACACAAATATACTGCCCCAGATAGCTATCGTGGCTAGTAGCTGTTGATAGCCTTATCCTCCATGAATTTGTCAAATCATGAAGAAGAGAACTATTAGTGTTTGTTGCTAGGCTTGAGTTGGTGAGGTTAGTGGAGTACCATGTATGTTATGATTTGGTTGTTTAACATTTTTAGAGTTGTACACACACACACACACACACACACACACACACACACCATTTGGGTGGAATCCTGCATTAATATAGAACAGCTCCCTCCTGTAGCTGAAAGTGAGTGGGACAGGGCATGACTGCCTATTCATTTGGTAGACGTGGGTTGGAGTCACTGATGTTTCTGAAGTGTGGAAACTTTTATTCCTATTGGTTGCTGCCTGCTATTATTATCAATACGTTTGGTGGTTATTGATGTTATTATGAAAGGATATGCTCTTTGAAAGAAATTGGAAAAACACATCAATACCCAACATGGAAGATTGGCAAATCCTAATGGTAGAATATCTGCAGCTAGAAAAAAGGAGGGAAAGAAAACCCTGGGGAAAGTATAATGGCCATATATGTGTGTGAGAGTAGTTGATGAAAAAGAGATTATGAGTGTATTTGTGTGTATAAAATGCTTGAGACCTTGATTTACGTTTAACAAGTGACACACACATAGAAATTTATATTGATACGATTATTGTTATAAATATATTGTGCTGTATGTATATATATTTGGATTTCTACCCCTCCTTTAAATTGTTGAGATTTATTGTATATTTATGTACTTGATATTTTTTTATATAGTAACTGCTTCAAGATCTACTGATAATGATTTAAATAAATAAATAAAATAATTGGGCTGGTACTTACATCTAAAGACTGCTATTATGGGAGAAGAGTGGCTTAAACCACTCTGATTCTTTTTCAGCAGCACCACACTCATTGCTCAGACCAAAGCCAAAACAGGCACCTAGTTCTGGGGCAACTGCAGAGTTTAAGTTGAACTACGCTTCTACATAACAGGAATGAGCTCATCTATTTATGTCATACTCACCCAGTTTTTAGCAACTCCCACCCTGCTAGACCACACCATATTGAAATTCCTTAGGTACTTGTCCCATATATTCCCACTTCCATGGAAATCTGGTTGTACAGTACTTTGAACTGTGGTATGTAAACAAGGCTAAAGAGGTTTCACATGGGTTTTAGCAAAACATGTATTTCATATTCAACTTGGTTTTCCACCAACATAAACATTCAAGTAGAGGTCCCAAATCTATTAAAAACAGCAGGTTTTACCCCATGGTGTGGTGAAATGATAAAATTTACATTTATAATGATTATTTTCAAAACCATTCAAATATGTAAACTAAATGAGGCAATAAAACTTTAAAAGCCAGTCATCATGTGTCAGAGCATACACTATGTATATTTTCCAAGGGGTGTTTCATGGCAATCTTGGTATTAGTTTGACCGTTTAACACATAACCACAAAACAATCACAGGTTGTGAATATATGTGATCCTCTCAATGAACTACATTTGACATTTTGAAACCCTGTGCCTTAATAATTCCTGTGGCTATTTGTTATTTGAAAAATGCTCATAGAAAAGCTTGCATTAGACTATAATATTTAAAAATAATTAAGGGCCTTCCTTAGCTCTAGCACCATTTTGACTCTCATAGACATGAGCTAGAGTGGTCCAATAGATATAGCATTGGGCTTAGAGTTAGGAGACCAGCATTTACATTCCAAATCTGCCACAGGCGAGTTATATGGACTTGGTTGAATAACTGCTGTTCATACCCAGCTTCCAATCTATAAAATGAAGTTAATAATGACCTACTTCACAAGGATCATGTTCCTGCCCCAGCAATATTTTACATAGGCCAGCACGGAAGCTTGATGTGAACCGATGGTTATTAATTAGTCTGGCAGATCCACATGTACATTTGAATCCTTGGAAGCTGTGTATACATGGAGTTCCATCATGTGAACTGCAATCATGCCCGGTATCTCTCAAGGTCAGCACAGTGAAGCAAGGATACTGTAACAGGTCAAGCAGTGGCTTAGATTCTGTTCACCCTTGTGTGCATGCTGCTTGCAACTAAAGTGTATGTGGGATACTATTGACCATACTTACCTAAGAACCTTTGGGAGCTTTTTCTAGATGCACAGTCTGTAGGATCGCAGCTGGGGAGTACCTCCCTGCACATTGCAGGTTTGATGCAATTGCAGAAAGAAAAAGCCCTGACATGTTTCCTAACTATACATACTGTAACATGTAGTTTGACTCTTAGCTTCATAAGCTCACCACTATTTCAATAGTGAAGTACCACTAAAGAGCAGTTTTCCCTGAGTTAAAAGCAGTGGACAACAGGAAGTGTGAATAAGCAGTTAGTCTTACATAGTGTTCTTATAATGGCCAGATAAAATGGAAACAGTACAGAGAAGGGGAGGAGCCAAAAACAGCAGAGCTGATGGAAGGGCCCTGCTTCCCATTTATCCCTTTGCACATCCTAATGACTATTGATGGAAGGAGGAGCTATTTAAAAGAGAATATAAGAATATAGCACTGATCCCTTCCTAAAAAGTGAGCAGTTAGCCCTATCCCCCCCCAAAAGCCCAGTAAGGCCAAAATAAGTAAGAAAATGAATTGTTCTTAAGTTTTTAATACATTGGTGAATTTCTGTCTTCAGATCAGCTGCGGTTTGAGCCTCAACAAAATCCAGCTGGAATTCCTTTCATATGAATTGTACAATGATGCTCAATAACATTTATGCTCTATATACTGGCAGAATTCACCCAACTGTAGTTTCTTCTACTGTGCAATATATAGTCAGTAACACAAGACAGACAAGTGCCCAATAATTTTCCAAAAAGAAAACCAGTTAATGGTTCTAGAGGTCAGTTATGATAAAATAGCCAGAGAGAGCAAACACATAGTATTCCTTTGTTTTCTTTTTAATTCAAATTTATGTCTAAATTTAGCAATAGTTGTGAGAAACACTCAAGAAGTTAGATTCCAAGAGGAAACAGCTCAAAGCATGAACCTGCTGAGATTGTAAGAGAAAAGGCAAACAGCTACAAATGGTGTCATTTTTGTACACTAATAGTTTCAGCCCTATTATAGTAAATCCAGATGAGGTTTTTTATATAAACCTACTCTTGAAAATATTTCCAAACAACTTTGTTCCCTATTCTTATAATTTTAAGCATATTCTGATAGTGATCATTTTATTTACCTAGGGTGAATCTGCATACAGCCTTCTCTGGGTTTCAGATATGGTCAAACTGTGAAGAAAGTAAAAAAAAACTGTTCCGCTGTCATTTCCATAAAGGAATGGGGTTCCATAAAGCTCCAACACTCTACACTCCTAGTTCTGAGAAATTAATCAGAAGGAAAGAGCAGAGCTTCATTCCTTACCACCCTTACTGCCCCTAGGTCAGCCAAGCTACTGCTGTCCTTCCTACGTCTCCATTAAATTGGATTGCCTAGCATCTGGACTCTAACCTTGTCATTTCCCTAGTATGTGTGGCCTTCTTTCTTGATCCAGAAATGATGTACTTCAGCATTTTGCTTGGTCTTCTAGACATTTTTTAAAATGGGAACAAACATGGTTTCCACTGATGCAAACAGACTCAGTGGTAGCTGTGTTAGGGAGACAGAGAGCCAGGCTATTCAAATAATAAATTAAAACTTCTCATTGTTTTCATCCAGGCCTGCTTCTTGTTTATTATCAGTTTTTTCTCATTTATAAGGTCTAAAATAGTTTCTCTTCAGGTTAGCTTGAAAGTTTTTATATCAAAATGTTTTTGGCTCCGCCTCCTATTTATGCAACTGGCCCCGCCTCCCAACAGTGCTGATAGGTTAACTGGGGTTTGGCAGGAGCCCCCAATGACTAGCACAGGGAGACAGGTCAGCCCAACCACCTGGTAAGTCCCATGTGGCCAGAGGTGCTGTGCGCGGTCCCCCAAAGGGCGTCCACAAAGGAAGGTGTAAGTGCTCATTCTAGACATTTGTATAGCATTTTATGCCTAGCAAAGTAGATGTAAATGAAATTCCTCTAATAACAATTTTGGTAATGGTCTGAGGTGGTCATACACTTCACTTCATTCTCTTTTTACCTAAAGTTAGGTATATTCAAACTATGATAGAGTGCTTTAGTAAAAATACACTATTGTGCCCTTTGTACAGCACACTGTGGAAACCACCATGTCCCATTCAGGGAGTCTTTGCCAAAAACAGTACTGAGAATTGGAATGTATGCCAATAACAATCACTGTAAAAAAAATAATCCTTGTTTATTCATTTATACAAGGTGCAATAAACACAATGTAAATGCCAAAAGACATCACTATTGAAGAAGACACAATTTGGTAAGTTATAGAAAGTTATATGGCACAAAATATATTTTTTTCTAATATGCCCTTTTTGCTAGGTTTTGTTAAGTTTCTGTGATCAGCGCCTACATTTTAGTAAAAGGGCCATTCATGGCCAAGGTGAAGCCATCATTTTAACTGGATGAAATCCTATGTATACACTCATCTCCTGGAACTAAACACTCACCCTCAAAAAAGATATCTTTATCTTCCTTTTAAAATTGGACTGACGGCAGCACTGACGTGGGTAAGGGGTACAGGGCTGGAAGGCAGCTGTTAGATGGACAAAACTAAATCAATGAAAACCGTTTATAAAGTCCCACAGCACACTGCTGTTTCCTCCAATGACGACAAAGCCATATGTAGTCTGTTTCCAGCTAGCAAAAGAATGGCATTTGTGGACACAACGTACCATTAAAAGAAAGAAGAAGAAACACCCATGTTTTCTACTTATGGTGGCCAGATCGTTTTCCTGGCAAGGATGTGACATTTATACAAATAATGCTGTGAAGCAGAAAGGCAAAAACCTTTCTTGTATTCATTAGAACCTTCCTTTCATCATGAGAACAAAAAAAACAACCCTTAAATCAGAACATTTATGTTCCAGAGGGGAAACAGAAGATCAACAGTCATCAGGCTACAACCCTGGAGGCAGTTAGACTGGTTATCTCAAAATCATTTTATGCCTTGGACCTATTCCTTTCATATATCCCTATGTACAATTCTATAAACAAGTGTTTAAATCTTATCAGGAATTAATGTTAAAAGCACACTGCATTTATTTGTTTCATGTGTATCCCACCCTTCTTATCTGCAAGACATAGCAAAGTTTAGGGTTTAGCAAAGTTTCTGAACTCGTAATTATTTTATTAACACTTAAATGGGAATAAGTTTCATCATGGATCTTTTGTTTCCCTGTTGTGCCTGTCATCCTGACATGAAATAATATAACTTTTTTACTTTCCCTTACATAAGTAAACCATCATGTGTATTTGCTGTCACTTGTATCTTGAAGTACTAAAAGTTAATGGACAGATTACCTATATAATGCTGACATTGGCCCTTTGCTCAGATTTTACTATCAAACTATTTACAGCTTGTAATTCCTTCCCTTAATGCAGGGTTGAGCCTGTATATTAGTGAAGAACCTCAACAGACTTACTGAAATCTACTGACCAAAAATGCAGAAATTCAAGCAGGCACTAGTGTGAAACTTCTCTTTGAACTTAACGTTTCAAACATTGAGGGGGGGGGACCCAAAAGGAAAAACATTCTTTCCTATAAACATTAAGCTTATAATACCGATCACTTTCTGTTCTCAAATTAAACTGGAGCCCGCTTTTTAAATGCAATGTTTTTAAATCGTCTGCAATAATAATACCTCCCTAGTTTTTGAGGAAAACATACAAAAGATAAAACATAACTAGGATTGTATTGTTTGTTTTTGTTTTAACACAAAGATAATCCAACCTGAGAAATAAGAGTATTTGACTCAGCATTTGCATTGAAATAATGTCTAACATTTTTTAGAAAGGATAGAAGCTGCCTTTGTCTTCTCTTGCCCCTCCCCCCAAAAAAATTGAATGAAGGAAAAGATGTTATGGCAAACAAACCATATGAAACCAAGAGAAAGCAAAGCAATGCAAAATAGCTAAAAAGTTGTATGAATTGGGATAGGATTACTGTTCTTGAAATTTCATCTTCCATGTTCTTGGCAGCCTATTTTAATTTCTGTGTTGAATGTATTGCTGAAATGGATGTGTGATTTTATTGTTTCCTGCTTATTATTTTATGACCTGTTATTGGAATATTGCATGCGCTTTTAGCTGGCTTTGTCAGATATTGTAAGGCATCTTGTGAAAACGTAGTATGAACAGCAGGTAACAAATGTATTACACTAAATAAATAAATAAACAAACAAACAAACAATAAGGCTCAATGAATATTTATTTAAAATTGTTTTATCCCTCCTCACTTATTTAAAACATTTTTACCAGTAGTGATATTGGCTTAGAAAGTAAAGCCAGACATTTTAGATACAGTACTATAATAAGTTTCACATAATTAAGAATACTCTAACTAGCCACCTGAAGACAGACAAAGTGGGCCAGTCACTTTTCACTGAACAAGAAATTTCACAACTGAGAGCCACTACTGATAAGGCTGCAACTCAAATTTCCACACATCATATCTAAGGAAAACAGGGGGTTTTGTCCTATGAATAGATACTCTTCCAACAAAGGGGTGGGGGTTGAGAAACCTAGGCCCCGAACTTTTAACAGCTTTTAAAGTCAATGCAAGTAGTTTGAAATTATTAAACAAAGAGAGTACTAATGAAGTTGCTCCAATATTGGTGTTATGTGATCTGAAACCAAGGGTTGAGGGAGTGTCAGCCACCACAAAGAAATTGAGAAGAGCATAGTGGATGCCACCATAGGAAGGAATACAAAAAGTTTTTGGAAAAGTAAACGGACCACTATACCAGTATCCCCACTACATGCTCTAACACTTTCCTTCCAAATTGTAGATTTTATAACTGTCTGATAGTTATTCAAATCAGTAAGACACAGGGTATATTTCTTTAGTAAAGATCTTACTACAGTGGTACCTCGAGTTACAAACACCTCAGGTTACAAATGCTTCAGGTTACAAACTCCGTTAACCTGAAAGAGTTACCTCAAGTTGACAACTTTGCCCCAGGATGAGAACGGAAATTGTGTGCCGGTGGCACAGCAGCAGCAAGAGGCCCCATTAGCGAAAGCACGCCTCTAGTTATGAACAGTTTCAGGTTAAGAATGGACCTCCAGAAAGAATTAAGTTCGTAACTAGAGGTACCACTGTATAAGCTATTTATTAAGGATCCTTTAAGACTACTAAAACTACACCCTCCCTATGTGAGACATTAAGAACCCCTCCCACCCAATATGCCAGGCCCCTCCAGCGGCAAGAAGGGGACCTTGTCCACCTCCTCAGGCTGAATAAATTGAAATGCATTATGGTACTTGGGAACCATGAGGGCATCCATAACTTTATATATGGGTTCCAAGTTAGCATGGATTTAAGTCATTTTATCTTCAAGGTGTTTTGCAAATTGTTCACAGTGGACACCTGAGGGTGGAGGCTCCATTTATCTACTAATGTTAATAACCACTGATAGACCATAGATTCCTCTTTCAAACAGTGATCCACATATTTTGGCTCTCCCTGGTAGCCAAGTCAAAACTTGTAGCCTGCAGAATGCTGCCCTTGTGTGCATGTTTACTTGGAAGCCTCTTTGAATACTACGGGGCTTTCTGCCAGTTAAGTGTACACAGAGTAGCATGTACACTGACCTCAAACTGCATCTCCATGGGACGTCAGGGACAATCCTTTGATTCCTTCTTCAGCTTCAAACTTCAGGTTGCAAATGGCATCCTGCTGCACCCCTTGGGTGGTATATGCTGATGTTACCAAAGCAGTATGTATATAAGACTTCTAGGGTAGGTTTCATCCTGCTGTGCTGTGTGTTATTGCTTATACATACCATCCTGTCTTCTTTATACAATATAGCTGGTACTTAGGTTTATATGAAATTCTGGTGGAATGGATTGAAGCTTAGTTTGGCTGAAGCTGATGCAAACACCAACAAGATTTCAGGAATGTGTCAATGTGATTGCAGCAAAGAAAGAAAGACAGAGAGACAGAGGAGGTACAATAGACACTGTAGTAGGTTCAGGAGGAAATGGAAATTATAGCAGAGTCTGTGGATGCATAGAAGATGTAAGGTTGATTAAATTCAAAAGAATTTACTTCCAAATAAGTGTTCTTAGGGTGTGTATGATTGAGTGACTCAGCACACAAACAGAAAAGTGGCCAGCAAAGTTACTCTCCCAAAATAATGTTTCTAACAGGAAAATAAAGTGTGTTAACAAAAGTGATAAAGAAACTGAAAAACACTCACCACGGGCTCCACCCAGATAAGCATCATAAATAGTCAGCTTCTTCTGTTCCTCTGTATTAGAAAAGGAAATCAGTCTCAAGTTAGTGCTGACAGTGTTCTTGAACCTCTGTCTGGCACAAATAATTATATGTTCATTACTGATCTGCAGCCCACAATCAGCAGTATTTAGTACAGCCCTGCTATCCACAAAACAACAGAGGATCAGGAATCAAAATCTGTGGCCATGTTAATTTGTACTTTAATAACTACAGTAGTCATGAGGAGGGAAGGAGGAGCAATTAATTAAGTTTGTATTTAAAGGCAAAAATACCTAATTCACACTTTCCAAAACAATATGCAAACCAAAACACCGCCATTCTTCAAAATTCACATTTGCCCAAATGTTGCAATGCAGTTTTTCAGCCAAGTAATGTTTTCAAAAGTGCATACTGTATACTAAATAGTGCATATAAAAATAACATACAAAAATCCATTATAATAGGGAACTTTTTAAATTGCTCTGCAAAAAAAGTACCGGTATATTAGACAAAATTGCTTACAAAAATGTGTATATTAGAATTTGCACTAAAATGATGAATTTTCATGCAGACTTTTAAAAAAATGCAAACTGATGTGGAAATGTGGAGATTTGAATTGAAGATTGGAGAAATGAGAAAGAAAGAGAAAGAAAATTAGCATATTCACCCATCTGAGTTTGAAGACCTTATACTTTGTGCTGGTCAATTATTTACTTTACTAAGAAAGTCAAAATATATATATTATTTCAAATAAAAGAGAGATGTTTGTGCTTCACAAAAGGGAAAATGTGATAGTTTGAGACAAACTCTACATTAAAGTTTATATTAATACACACTTTATAAGATTTAGGTTTGGCAAATATGGCTCTGGAACATGATTACGCAAAAATTATAACAAATTATATATTCACTAATGAAAGTAATTATGAACCCCTGGCTCAAGCACTTTATGGGTAGCTGGCAATTCATTCAGGGTTTTCGTAATGGGCAGAGTGTCATTCTCCTTCAGGCTATTACTATGAATCATGGCAACAGCAGTCAACCAAAAGCCTTGGCTGTTCTATGACAATCTAGATCATAGCAACCATGTTTTCCAGAAAGAAGTCAATGGTGGGCTTCAGCAGGAGGAAATGACTATGGGTTTATGTTCACAGTCAGCTGTTCCAACCATTCCCTCACCCCTTACAGTTTCATGTCAGAGACTCAAGGGACGGATAGAAAGAGGAAAACACAAGCAAGAGGTGTCCATGTCTGCGAATTCACCTAGCATGTACAGTCTCCTACATCCTCAGCAAGAACTCAATCAGAATCTGAAGAGGAGAACCATGCTACACCAAGTAGGCTCTTTATCAATGGCTAACTTGACAGTCCCTCTGTGATTTACTTGGGTGGGGGGAGAGTCAAATGCAGCTTCATTCTCTTGCAGGAAGGAACAGAAAGCTCATGTGTTTCTGTTCTCCCACATCCCCATATTATTAAAACACACATCTCCACCTTCCAAGAGATGTGCTGGCATGGGGAGTTTTGTATGTCTCCCTCTAATATAGTTATGGGAAATGCTTGAGTTGTGTTTCAGATATTATAGACTGTCATGTCCAAAGCGTTATTTGCCAGATTCCGAGAGGCTCTATTCAACCTATGATTAGAAGTACCCACAGTTGCCTCCCGCATACGTAGTTTGCAACCCAGAGATTAATGCATTTGTACCAGTGAAATGAGAGGTAAGGCTCATTTCTTGGATCTCTCCTTCTCTGTCTGCTGCATGCCATACTTTCCCCTTCCTACTGCACAAGGACAAGTGGCAGGCAAGCAGCCATAGCAAAAAAAAATCCCAGGAGACACTTGTGTCATTTGATTAGTACAATTGTTCTGTGTATCCTCAATCTCTGGATTGCAAACTGGCAATCCTACATATCTGTGAAGTTCTGCTAAGCCTTGCTACTGCTATCTTAAAATCTCAGTAGTGCACTGTATTAATTAACCAATTAAGATTCATATTCTGTCCTTCAAAAAAGAAGTTCCAGGGTGGCTACTACACGCTTGGCAACCTCAAAATATCTATTCCCAATCCCAAGCCAACCCTGAGTTGGAAGAAGCAGCAGAAAATTCAGACCCGGTTCAAACTTTTGTGCAACAGCATAGTTGCTGCTAAATATCACTCACCCATGCTCAGGGCTCCAGATGGTTGTGGGTCTACCTCCAATGTGATCAGTAGTCCTGCACAGGAAGTGGATTCAAACATTCTTCAGCTGCATGGAGCTCTGACCACAAAGAAATGATTTTCAGCAGCAACTATGCCACTATGCAAATGTTTAAATTGGGCCTAAGGAATCCCAGCTGAAGTCCTTGTTCTAACATCTCTTTTTAATTCCTTGTCACTGCTCAGTATTTCTGCCTATAATTATTTCCCCCATTTCTCAAGCCATTTCAGGCAGTGCTGAGGGAGAGAGAGAAATGTGGAGGGCTGTTTTACAGATTTGCTCTGGGGGTTGATAGTTTATTTATTTAAAATAACTGCCACATGGCATTCAAAGAGGCTTGGCAAGCTGGAAGTTACTCACCTACACTAGCATCAAGATGAATACTGTATATTAACTGTTGTGTTGTGCTTGTTCTGCAAAAAGACAAAGGGTAAATCTTCAGAACTATTGGCCATTTTACCAATATTAATGAAATTAGCTAGACATAAAAGCACCCAAACAACTGTATATTGCTAGAATTTCACCATTGGACAGTTTTTAACGGATTTGTACTGTTTTTACAATAGTATACCATCTCAGACTTTGAAACTGCCCTGTTGCTAGAGATGTTCGTTAAACAGTGGCAGTTGTACAAATATGGACTGAACTTTTCCAAACACCTCCTCCCAGCCATTTTAGAACTTCATGTGCCAAATGTAACACTAAAATACACACATTAAAAAAACAACAGATGGTCATTAAAATCCTACACTGTTAAGCAGAGTATTTTCCGTGCACGCAAAGAAAAGTCATGATAATCAGGGAAAGTATAATTCAGCATGAAATGTTATTTGAAACAGCTCTCATTGACCGAGAGCCACAACACATTACATAGCCCTGTCATGGAGATGCTGTCAAGAGGGGCCTTGCTATTGTGATGGATCTAGAACTGAACACCACCATCATGTTGCAAATCTGCAACCAACCACCAGCAGCTACAATGGGGAATGTGGTGTGGGTATATAACACAGGTGGTATTTCTAAATACTATGGTCTACTTGATGATCTGTCACCCATCAGAGAATAATTTTCAGTCAGCTCTGAAGCCCAGGGCAACAAAAGTATTGATTTTTGCTGGAAAGAGTAAATCCTAATTAAATTGTGGGGAGGGAGGATGTGGTTGGCATTTCAATGATGATGCCATTTCAACACTGCCAAAAAACAAAACAAAACCCTACCATGTACGAAGAGCACCAATCCCACAATAAACACATATCTGGATGCACCCTAAGGGAGACCCACCATCTGGAGAGAAATTGATAAAGTTTGGCAGGTTGGCATAAATAATGGCTGGTTAGTTGGACAAGCCAAAATGTGTAGTTCCCTGGTGTGCTCCTCCTTCCCCAAAACCAGTTCCCAAATTTTGTTGTTCCACCTGGCAGGTATCAGTGACAGAATGGCAGAGAAGTCCCCTCTCTGCTGCAGTGACTGGAATCAACTTTCATTCAGCTCCTCACCCCCATGATTCTCCTCCATGGCTCTTCTCCATGGTTATTATATCAAGTGAATATACATAAACTCTGTATCTTCTCTCTCCTGCCCGGCCCACCTCTATCTTCTCCAATCCTTTTTTTCCATTTAAGTTGTATCTATTTGATTTTGTATCATTCTTTGCATATCACTTAGCAGAATTTTCTCCTTCATGAATGGGAACAATTTCTGGGGCAATATTTCTGAGGCAATATTTCAGTGACGCGAACACTAAAAGAAAGGTGTTTCTTTTATTTACTTAACAGAATTCACATACTGCTTAATCGACAGAAAACGTCTGTCATTTTTTTAAAAAAGCATAAAAAAAAGTTGGGTGCTAATTTACTGCACTAAACACTTTTCATTGCAGTTGTGCTACACTACAACCTGTTTAAATAGCACTGTACTTTTCTTTTGTCTCTATATTACCATAATGCTATTATATTATTATTACTTATATATTTATACCCTGCCTTTTTTCCTGACAGGATTCAAGGCAGCTTGCAGGTAAAAGTAAGAACCGCTGAAAACATAGAAAATGGAGTAATTAAAAACAATTAAACATTTATAGAAGTAAAACTATCTATCTAAATATGATTAAAATTAATAGCATACAAATAATCACAACAAAATGTTCTTGTCACCATAATGAGAGCTCCTACTCTCTGTTCCCCTCAGACACATGGGGAATGGATAAAGAGAAGGGAGCTTCAGTTCTATAAACAAGCGCAGTTCCTCAGCCTGAAATCCTCTAAAACTGTAAAGCCTTGAGAAGCAGAGTCCTAACACTCTGGTTTATTAACATGAATATTATTATTATCATTATTTTTTATTTACTTATGCCCCACCTTTTTCTCTGACAGAACTCAAGGCGGTCTACATATAAAAATGAGAACCATTAAAAATCTAGAAACCCACACGCCCTACACCCAGAACTTTCTCAGAAAACTAATTTACGCAAGTCTGATGAAAAAGAGCAAGCTAAGGAAAGACAGATGTCACAAAGCTGAATTAAGACATACCAAAAGGAAGGAAGAAAAGGAGGGAAAGACGTCTGCTGCAGCAGGCCTGAGACTGAGAAACACATTGAATTAAGACATACCAAAAGAAAGAGGGAAAGATGTCCGCTGCAGCAGGCCTGAGACTGAGGTGTTTCTTCACTCTTAGAAACACATTGAATTAAGACATACCAAAAAATAGAAAGAAAGAGGAGGGAAAGACGTCCGCTGCAGCAGGCCTGAGACTGAGGTGTTTCTTCACTCTTAGAAACACTGGGAAGTTGAATTCAGCAGTGCTGCTTTTCGTGATCCTTCGCTATCAAAGGAGCGGAAAAAAACCAAACAAACCCCAAACCCTGGTTCATAATCTGTGTCAGGAGCTGGGTTACCAACTGGCAGAGATGTTGGCTTTCCATTTGATAGTTTTTCTCCAGCTTGGCATCAGGTATTTTGCTGAGTATACCACATACCTTCAGATCTGAGGAGGGTGGTGTGGTGTAATTTTTTTGCACAGAGCCTTATAACCCACTTTGATCCTCTGACCAAAATTATCCTGGCTCCGTCCTCAAACTGATAAGAAACCATCCTACTTCACAAACTGAACAGTTAATAAGTCCAATAACTGACCCAGTCCTTTTTTTAAAATCACAGGTTTACAATCCAGTTCACGAAGCTTTGAGCGACTCCTGTCTAAAAATCAAGGCAAACCTCCCTCACACTTATTATTTATTTACTTCTAATTTTCTCCTCAGAATTTATTTAGTTATTACTAATTTATTCATTACTAATTTCTCCTCAGAATATGGAGGCTGGGCCTTGGGGAGCTGCTTCCTGGTTATCAAAAGCTTGCATTACAGAGGCCTAGCAGAAAACCCCACTCCCTGGATTGCAGGGTTGCCTCTGTACAGCTCCAATATGAACAATTTTTAAATCTCCAATTCGAGCAGAAAGTCAGGATTGTTCTTTTCCAACCTGCTGCTGTCACCTGTTCATACCTCATTGGTTGTGCAATGAGAGGCCTGGGGAAGGAATGGGGAGGAGGAGCCATGTTTTCTCTTTCCTGCAGTGTGTGCTTTTAAACGTCCTATTTTGATCTCAGCAACAAGGCTGCAACCCTGCTGCCTTGTTAATCCCAGAGCATTTATATCCATTTTTTGTTTAAGGGTCCTATTCCAATGTGAATTTGATAGTCCAGAAACAAGAGTCTGGAATGTTCCTTCAGTTCACTTCAACTCACCCAGAACAGGCATTCATACATTTATCTGAATTCATACATCACAGTATGTAAAAGAGAAATAACAAAATTCAAGTTAAAAGTAGTGATGCATTTACAGTACTTAACCTCGGGTTAAGTACTTAATTCGTTCCAGAGGTCTGTTCTTAACCTGAAACTGTTCTTAACCTGAAGCACCACCTTAGCTAATGGGGCCTCCTGCTGCCGCTGCGCCGCCAGAGCACGATTTCTGTTCTTAACCTGAAGCACTATTTCTGGGTTAGTGGAGTGTGTAACCTGAAGCGTATGTAACCTGAGGTACCACTGTATATGACCAAAGAGATTTACCCTCAGCATATCAACCAAGTCATACTTCCTCCCTCTTTCCTAACTATGTTTTGGTGCCTCTTCTTAATACCATTCCCCTTTGTTTAGCAAAGCTATACCTGCTGTTGCTTCCACTTTCCAGAGCAGCCCTTTCCGCACTACATGTCTTTGCTTTTTCTGCTCCCCTGTTCTCCTGCTCTGCAACCCAAACCCCTCCCTATAATCCTGGGCAGCTCCTTTTCCCTTTTCCTGTGGTCTTTTCCATTTAGAGACATGGGTTCCTTGCTACTTCGGCTGAGTACAAACTACGTATATGTTTAAAGTGCATTTAAAGGACAGGACCCACCTGCCAAAAAAAAAAAAAATCAGAACTGTAGTTCACCCTTCACAGAACTACAATTCCCAACACCATTAACAAACCACAGTTCCCTGAATTCATGTGCTTTAAATGTATGGGGTGTACCTGGTTTCTCAACTCAGGCTCCACACAGGTGTAGTTAATGCAAGAGGTTTTATGAAACAGCATCTGCAGCAGTAGTTTGCCACATTTGTAAATTAATTCACTGTCCACATGACTGAGTAAACTGACTTGGCAGCATGGACGATACAAAAGTATCTGCTTATCTGCTTTCTGTGGATATTACTGCTGGTGGATTAAAGTGTTCCAAATACAGTACTATTGCAGTCAACAGTTATACATAATCAGTTTGGGAGGGGTTTTCCTTCTGCTAACTCTGCACCCTAAGATACCAAAGAGCAGCAGTGTTTTAAGGGAAAATACACAATGGAAAACCTAGATGGAAAAAACCTGACTCTTGGTCTACAGAGAAGTGTTAGATGTTGCCTCATTATATTTGAGGATAAGAGCCTACAGAAGTTTGGCAACTGTATGAAGAGATATGCAGCAGAGTCTCTCTAAATCTTTCTGAATGCGTAAATGACATGTAAAAGTGAGTTTTTATTGCACTTGGCACACTGCCTGAGGTCATAACACATTGCTTCCTTAGTAAATGTCTTTTCCCCCTAACCACAAAGATATACTTCAGACCTACCAAAAACCCCATAGGGAATAAGAACTGGGATTTCCCATTAAACAGACGGTGATCACTTCATAATGGATTGCTGGCAAGTTGCCAAGTCTACAGTATGACTTGCAAATGATTTCCCCAATAACTACCTTTTTCAGAAAAACAGAATCACTGTTTTGCTGTATGAAATGATTCACAATAACAGCTGCAGAATTAAAAGTAGAGTGTTCAGGGTACGAGGGCAAGCAATAAGAAGAAAGGCCAGTCATTGTTGGGGGAAAGCATACCAAAAGTTGGTGACTCACAAAGACCTGCTGTTTTTTCAGATGTTTGGAATCTCACATATGTGGAAGCAAGCTGCAATTGCTTGGGGCAGTGTTGCATGAACAGAACCATTTCCATTTGCACAGTGGGACTTCCCCCCTCCCCCCTGCACACTCACTACATCTGTTATGGGGTCCCCCCAACCCTCCAGAACACATCTGGGGACGGGCAAGCAGAGGAAAGGGGGTGGAAGTCTTGTTGTGGAAGAAGAAGCAGGCCCATGGTTGGGGGGAGGCAGCCAGGTTCACTTGCTCTGGACCTTGGAGAGCTAAGCCAGCCAAGGCACTGTACTGGGGACCAGCTACGTTTTTTAGTTTAGAACTTCATTCTAACTCCACTCTGGTCCTCAGACAGGCTCGGCACAGGCCTGAGCAGAATACTTTCTACTTACGCAATTATTTACTTGAATACTGCCCTTGGTCAGATTGGAAAGGTGCCTTATACATGTGTCAAAGTCTCTCTAGTAGCAAGGAAAATGCTCATAATTATTATCAGCAGGTAGTAATAGAAATAAGGCTTTCTCATTAGAAAGTCTTTCGCCAGAAGGGGACAACATGCAGTGTGCTGGCTCCACACACCATGTGGTTATGCACGGTGGTGATGGGAGCACATCAATCCTGAGGGTTTGCTCTCAGTGCATTGACAATGCCAAGCATATCACTTTAATGTTTCCTATGGGAATTAATATCCTTTACTTACATAGGAGTATAAGTACATAGGAGTGAAGTGTACTTAAAGGAGATAACTTTGGGAGGGGGTGGAACAGTTAAAACTCTACACTTGTTGGCTTCTGTTTTTCTGAGAGAAGGCAGCTTTCCCCCCTCCCCCTGGTCATGCTGAATACAGACCATTTACTTTGTCTTATATTGGACATGAGGGGCGCGAGTGGCGCTGTGGGTTAAACCACAGAGCCTAGGGCTTGCCGATCAGAAGGTCGGCAGGTTCGAATCCCCGCGACGGGGTGAGCTCCTGTTCGGTCCCTGCTCCTGCCAACCTGGCAGTTCGAAAGCACGTCAAAGTGCAAGTAGATAAATAGGTACCGCTCTGGCGGGAAGGTAAACAGTGTTTCTGTGCACTGCTCTGGTTCGCCAGAAGCGGCTTAGTCATGCTGGCCACATGACCCGGAAGCTGCACGCCGGCTCCCTCGGCCAATAAAGCGCGATGAGCGCCACAACCCCAGAGTCGTCCACGACTGGACCTAATAGTCAGGGGTCCCTTTACCTTTATATTGGACATAATGGGAGCCACTGAAATTTGAACCTACTCTGACTAGCATCACCACACCCTTTCATCATCATAACTCCATTCCATTTCTTGGGCACTCTTGAGCATGCTCGATACAGTTCCTGCAGACCCTCTAAGTGTCCCTATTTTCCAGGGATGTCCCTGATGTAGAGAAGCTACCTCAGTTTCTGATTTGATCCTGGAATGTCCTGCTTTTCCTTAGGATGTCCCTATTTTCATTGGAGAAATGTTGGAGGGTATGGAGTTATCTGACCCCCGAGCTGTCTGAAAACAATCCTGTATAGGGAAGGTTTTTTAAACATTTAATGTTTCATTGTGTTTTTATATATGTTGGAAGCTGCCCAGAGTGGCTGGGGCAACCTAGTAAGATGTGTGGGGTATAAATAGTATAATTATCACTATGGAATGGGATTCCATTCCATATTTTCATCAGAGAAATGTTGGAGGGGATGTTTGTGTTCATTTGCTTTGAGACCTACACAATGAAACATGAGATATATATTATTTTTATTATTATTAATTTTTGCAGAAAATTGTGCCCCAAGCTGCACAGGAATTACTGTCTAATCTTCAGTTCTTTCAGTTGCAAAACTGTTCTCTCAGCTGCCTTAAGTTTTCAAATGATCTTCACCCAATTAAGAAGATATAAAATGATGCCAAAAACTGCTAACAGAGAAATACATTTAAAGTCATTCACTTTTGTCAGCTTTTTTTTAAAAAAAGACAAACATTTGTTCGCTTGTTTGCGGCTGAATAAATATATGAGCCACAGTGCGAGCAAGCTAAGAAAATCTAATACGTGTCTTTATAAGGTGTGAGTATGACATTGTAAACTGCCCTTCCTTTGCTGAAAATCTGTAATTGGATTTTTATGTGGCTTGTTATTAAAATGTTTAGTCTGAGTAAGATGAAGGAAGAAGTGACTCTTTGCATGATCTGAAATTAAGCCTGTAAAACATTTGGATCACATTTTCCCCTAGATGTATCTTGATACGGCCATGTTGTACTAAAGGGCAAGGGATGGAATGTTTTATTTCATATGACTTCTCTGCATTTGATTGACAGCAGATCAAAGTATGCACTGACCGCACCCACCCCATTGTAAAGCATTGAGCATGAGAGGATATCAAAGTTGTGCCTGTGGTGCTAGAAGATTCTAATGACTAATTTACACATGCAAACCTTGATATGAAGTTGCTGATTATGACTAGTTTGTCAGTATTTTGGGGGAGGGAATCAGTCATAGACCAGAAATTTAGGTTTGCACAATAGTTTAAAGATTGCTGTTGTCCAACCACAACAAATCCACGTTTTATTTAAAAAAATATTTATTGCTGTTAGGAAGGTGACAGGAAAATGCATAGGATATGTGGGATGACTGAATGATTAATGGACTGAATAATTAATAGGAAGATCAGAGAATCAGAATTGTAGAGTTGGAAAGAACCACAACGGTCATCTAGTCCAACCCCCTGCAATGCAGGAATCTTGCACCCAGTGTGGGGCTCAAACCCACGACCGTGAGATTAAAAGTCTCATTGTTATGTACTGAAGTTCTCACCCTGGGCCAGCAGGGGGATACTGTAGATAGTTCAGGTCCACATATGCAAATAAGGGATCGAAGGTGACGTTCAGTGATTGGATAGTTACAGAAAATGGTTACTGTTGCATTCTAGTGGAGCTCTATATAAGCAGGCTGGCTGAACCCTTCAGTTCAGTTCTGTTCTGGCCTGTGAATAAACAAGAGCTGTTTTAAGAATCGCTGTGTCGTCTGATATGTTCACCCACAACCTAACTCTCATGTTCAGGTCCCGACTGAACAATCCCATTATAAACACCACATAAGAAAATCAGGATGAATGCTCATTGTTGCATAACATCCCCACAAACAAATCAGAATGAATGATCAGTAAAGACAGGATATAGCCTAACCCCCACATAAGTTTTGTAAAAGCAAATCAGATCAGCTAATGGAAACCACTATCATATGGTGAACATGCATGTGTGAACCCATCCCTATATTGGGATTTTCCTTCACTCTGTTGGTCTTGCTTAGATGTAGAATTATTTCTACCCGCAGTCTGTCTGATGTTCTTCTCTGGTTTCCTCTTCTTCTCTTACAGCATGAGGCTTGGCAGTGTAAGACATCTGGCACTATCTGCTTGCTAGGACTGCGCTGTGCCTCCTTTCCTTTTGTTACCTGCTTGTGGCATACTGGTAAGGATTGTGTGAGTTAATCTTACTGTCTTGTAAAAATAGCAGACATTCCTGTGGTAAGCCAAGTGCTAGTATTTATTAACTAGCAGAGGAAAGAAGAGCTATATTATTCACAGGAACATGGGAAGCTGTCTTGCACTAAATCAAATAATATATTCGTTCTTTTGTATAATTCGTAACCCATCTATCTACTTCACAGAGCTAACAAGATTTATTTATTTATTTTATGCATTTCTATCCCACCTTTCAAAACACCCCTGCATTAAAAAAAAATGTGTAACACATTGAAACGAAACAGTATAATGAAATACCATTCCAATACTAAAACTAGTAGCCTTAGGAAAAAAGGGGAAAAACTCAACACAACAAATTAGCCAACCTTCAATAAATATACAATTAAATTTTAAAAAGAGCAGTATAGCAGATAATTTAAACATCAAAATTTAGCTTAAAATACTGGTGTTAATAAAAAGCCTGCCAGAAGAAAATTGTCTTCATTGGGAAGCCTGTTTGGGCTGAAATATTGAGTAAGAGGGGATTGACTGCTAAACCATTCTAAGGAACATAGTGAAAAGCAGGGTCTAAATTCCTAAAATAAACAAATGAATAAAGTCCTGTAGCTAGACTGTTGACTGGGGGCGGCCGCCGAGACCATATAACACCCGTCTTGAAAGACCTACATTGGCTCCCAGTACGTTTCCGAGCACAATTCAAAGTGTTGGTGCTGACCTTTAAAGCCCTAAACGGCCTTGGTCCAGTATACCTGAAGGAGCGTCTCCACCCCCATCATTCTGCCCGGACGCTGAGGTCCAGCGCCGAGGGCCTTCTGGCGGTTCCCTCATTGCGAGAAGCAAAGCTACAGGGAACCAGGCAGAGGGCCTTCTCGGTAGTGGCGCCCGCCCTGTGGAACGCCCTTCCAGCAGATGTCAAAGAGATAAACAACTACCTGACATTCAGAAGACATCTTAAGGCAGCCCTGTTCAGGGAAGTTTTTAACGTGTGATATTTTATTGTATTTTTGGTTTTTATGGAAGCCGCCCAGAGTGGCTGGGGAGGCCCAGCCAGATGGGCGGGGTATAAATAATAAATTATTATTATTATTATTATTATTATTATTATTATTATTACTGTAAAAATCCATTTAGATAAAAGTTGCTGAACCACAGTCATCCTTAGAGAATATAAAGCTCTCTTAAACCTGGTGTCTAAAAGATAACAATGTTGGGGCCTTATGGATCTGCCTGGGACAGGTTGCACAGATGGATTGCCACCACTAACATGGCATTCTTCCTGGTGACCAACTGTCTAAGCTCTGAGGCAGGGATATCAGCAGAAGAGCTTCCCTTGGAGACCTACTAAAGTCCAAGCCTGAGGGACTTGATCATTGCTGAAAGGCAGAGTTGTGGAACCTGTGGCCTTCCAGATGTTGTTGGACTACAGTTTGCATTTTCTCTGACCATGGTGGCTGGAGCGTCTAACAATATATGGAAGGCCACAGGTTCCCCATACCTATCACAAGACCTCTTCGCCAGGGCAAATTGTTTTGTTTCCAGGGTTATGCTGTTGCTAAGGGATTTATTTATTTTGCCAGAATTTTAACATTTTTGCAATGTTATGGGCTATACATTTAGAATGTTATTTTTATCCTAATCTTTTATAGTTGCTTGCACCCACCCTGAGCCTTCAGAATAGGGCAGGATAGAAATGCAAATAAATAAATACATCAAATAAACCTAGGCTCTTGTGCTGAGGCCGATTATCTGATGTTTGAAAGTACCTCTAAATACAATGACCACACACGTCTTTATTTACATAGTGCTGGTTATCCTTTATGGCTTCATATCCTGAATAGCTTTGAAACAGTCAGACTTAAAAGAAGCTGAATATTGGTTGGTTTGTGTGGAATGCTTTTGTGGTCCACCAGAATCCAAATCTGGCAGTTTTACGACATAATACTAGCTGTATCTGTCTAATCTGGCTTTTTGTGGGTCTGCAGCAATATCTGGGTGGTCATTTTAGCCCAAACAACATGATCAAATATTTTTCAGTGGTAAGGGATTCCATTTTTCCTTATGGGCATGTAAACATCCAAGTTGCCTTCAGACTTCTACTAAAAGCACATTCTCATCTGCCACAGTCAGCCTGGTAACAACTGTGGTGTTGGTTTTTAGATGGTGCATGGAGTGGATGAGTGAGTGGCAAAGCTGCCATCGATTGTTTTACCACCCAGTCAGACTTCAAGTTGCCACTGCTTTAAAATCTGAAAGCCAAGGGTGTTTCCAGACAGTTGTCATTTTCAAGGTGGGATTTTGTCACATACCAGCAAATTCAAATAAAGTTAATTACAGTGGTACCTCAGGTTAAGTACTTAATTCGTTCCGGAGGTCCGTTCTTAACCCTGAAACTGTTCTTAACCTGAAGCACCACTTTAGCTAATGGGTGCTATATTGCTAATGGCAATATAAGTAATCTTACTGGAGGATAAAGAGCTAATCTTGGGAGCTGAAGTGCCACCACCCCGGACCCGGGAGTGCTCCGCGAGAGAGCCTACTGATGAGGTATTGAAGAGTTTGACAGCTGTCAAATTTAGCTGTCAAGACGGGAAAAGAGAACTTTGTTTCTGTTGTTTCTGCTGGCTATATTTGTTACAATTTGGTTACAATTTGTTGAAAACAAGGAAGAACTGTTACAAACTAACTTGATTTTTGGATTTGAATTGGAAGGAATATTAAGTTACCAAAATCCCTCTAGAGGGGGATTTGGGACATTACAAGAATGGCTGGAGGAGGGAAAATTCAGGCTGGCTTGGACAAAGTTTTTGTTCTCTTGGGAAAGTTACAAGGCCAAATTGATGTTTTGGCTACAAATGTTGCAACTCTGAACTTAACAGTAAATAACATCACTGAATTTGATAAGGATTTGACTCAGGAAGCCCATGCAGCTGGACAAAAAGAGAAACTTGAGAGCTTTGAGAGTGTGGAGAAGGAGATATATGTTGTTCCTGAGGAAAAGGAAGGAGGAGCTGTAACTTTGCAGATGATAAAGGAGAGCCAGAGGCCTGACATGATGGCTACAAAGGAAAATAAGAACTTGATGTCGAAAATCTGGCTTGAATTGGAGATTGAAGAATGGAGAGATCTCATGTGGAGATCTGAAGACCCAAGGATTACAAATTTGCTTAAGGTGGAAGTTGGAGGTTTGGGGACATTTGGACTTGAAAGGAATAAGAAACATGATTCGGGCTCCACTTTTAAGTATGGAGGTCTGGCTGGAAGAAACATGGATCCCGTTGGGCCAGAGCTTCTCCGAGATCTGGTGTTTAATATTAAGGCCTATAAAAAAAACCGACAGAGAGGAATTGAGAGAGAATTAAGAGCCTCGGACGTGAGATCTCCAGGCTGATAGTAGACTAAGACTGATGGACATTTGTTGGGGATTGAAACCGGGAGGGGGGTGGAGTTTGGGAATCCAAAGGGTGTATAATTACAATCTGTTTTATTTTTATTTTATTTTGTTATTTGTATGAAAATTGGGGAATTCGTGGAAGGGAAATTGGGTCGACGTTAGAAAAATGTTTTAAGAATGAGTATTGATGCATAAGTATTGTGTTTAAGTTTGGATAAGGCAAAATTGGTTTTTTAAAATGAACTAAATAGAAAAAGGTTAAAATTAGGGATAAGAACTTGCTGAACTAACATTTTGAATTGGAATATAAGAAGGGGAGGTGTGGGGAAGTCAGGGAAATATGTTATAGGAAAAATAGGATTGTGAACTTTATGTGTTTTTAAACCTTTTTGTTTTTCCTTTTTTGATTCTTTTTTAATGTATTAAAGTTGAAAATTTCAATAAATATCTTTTTTTAAAAAAAAAAAAGCCAAGGTGTTTAGGAGGCAGAATTTGCTCCCTGCCCTGAGTGACTCTTCTAGCCTCCACTGACTTCCAATAGCTGCTTCAGCACATCTGATGGTGTGCTTAAAAGCACATTCAGGTCCTTAGAGTCTTGATTCTCTAAGGGCGACTATGAGCAAGGTGACATAATTTCCTGTAAATCAGCAATGAATGCTTTAATAAAGTAACAAATCCTGGACCAAATATAGTCACTGCGGTTTTTTCCAGGCTCTTAAAACCCAAGGGTGTTTGAAAGATTCTAAATTAGAACATAAATATAATCTAGCAAATCAAAAAGCTCATTTCAGATAACACACACAGGCACACCAAAAACCCTATCGTCTTAAAGTACTAGAAACATTTAACACCACTGAATTGCTCTTTTGGGGAATGGAAGGGTTCGCCAACAGTTTTTGTACAATCAGTCTTTATTCCACAGTCAGGTGGTTCAGCATCTTTGAAATTTTGCTTGTTAGATCAGGTGTTCCACAGCTGTTTCCTCCACAGTGACTCACAGCAGCAGTAAAAAGTCTGTTTCCACAAAGCACAATCTAACGCCACAGAAAGTTACATCTGCACCAGACCTCTCTCCTTAAAATTTACCACTGTTGCTACAACCAATTCTGCTCAATTGGGTGAATGATGACATTTTTTTAAGGCTTCTGATTCTACCACTGGCCTGTTATACAAGCTTGAAAACAAGCAATGTAACCAGACATTGTTCCAAAATTGTCTTTAATTTGAGTCATGCCCCAACTTATTGAGATATTCTGGGGAAACTGATTGTCAGTAGGGCAGAAAACTCACAACTTTGGTCCATTGAGCAGCATATTTAGCTGCCAATACTAGGAAACAGCTGAGGAGATAGGGAGGAACTGGGCTTACGCATTTACCAGCTGCCACCACCACATGGCAAGTAAAGGGAGGGCAGATTCAGGGGTTGCAAGTAGGGATGTTGTATAATGATAATTTGGCAAAGTTCTCCAGCAGGTTTCCATGGGGTTAATATATGCAGCTGTACTTATTAGGTTTTGTGTGTGTATATTTTAAGGGACTTACTGTATTTTTTGCACCATAACACTCACTTTTTTCCTCCTAGAAAGTAAGGGGAAATGTCTGTGTGTGTTATGGAGCGAATGCCTACGGGTGTCGGGGGGGGGGATCTCCTGCAGTTGTGAGCAGAGGATCCATGGTTCCCCTTCCTTCCCTCCTCCGTGGCTCGCTTTGAAACAGCAAGGCGGGAGAGGAGCCGCTTACACAGGTGTAAGCGGCTCCTGTCTGGTTGGCTGCTTTAAAGCATCCATGCTCTGTGTCCCTCTCTCCTCCCCACTCAGCTCGCTAAATAGCAGCAAAGCTTTTCAGCTCTCTAAGCCAGGGAGGAGGGAGAGAAGCAGAGCCTGCTTGTTTTAAAGGAGCAAAGCGGGAGAGGAGAGGAGCCTTCTCCCCTTATACCCCTCTTCTGCATTATTAGCAGCATCCTTCTCCACATACCCCACGCGTGCTCCTTGTCCCTTGAGTGCTTTTCCTTCCCTCCCCACTTAAAACGTGGTTACAAAGCAAGGATCCACATGGATCCTCAGGATTTTTGCATTGGGCTACCCCAAACTCACCGTCAGATCACATGTCTGTGGCCACAGCATGAACCACAAAAATCATACATCCACTGTTTCGTTTAGAATATTTTTTTCCTTGTTTTCCTCCTCTAAAAACTATGTGCGTGTTATGGTCAGGTGTGTGTTATAGAGCAAAAAATACGGTAACTTTTTGTGTTGTTAAGTATGCCACATTTTATCGGTGTGTGTTTCAGAGGAAAAAGAACCTCAGGCATAGCAGCATTTTCAAGCAGGAGGGCACATTGATCACGAGACAGCTTCCAGCTGCAAAATGTTTAGTGTTTTTCTGTATCTTATTCTTCTAGCGGAAAAAAGCACTTACATTGGAGGAAAAAAAGGTAGCTCAGCCTAGCCTTCCTAATAAATCAGTACAAGAATAGAGCACCGTGTTCCCATCATTATCAGTTAAAAGCAATAACACAGTGTGGAAAAACCATCCAGCACAGAGTCACAGAGTTTATCATGATTGCTTCCTGATGGGAAGCTGGTATAAACAAAACAGAGCCCAAGGCCAATCAGAGACTAGCCTGGACACTTGTTGCTGTAGGTATCAAAATAGGAAGTAAACAGCTTCAAAACAGTACTGAGAATCACTTCAAGGAAGTACTGTTTCCTTTTAGTGCACTCGCTAAATCTGCTTATCCCTTCTTTAGACTTTCCCCACCACCAGCTTATTGAAGCCTAGTAAATCTCCAGCAAATCCAGTTTTGTAAATGTAATTCCAAACCCCCTCCAACCATCTATTTCTTTAAATGTAAGTTCTCTCAGAGAACTAAGACTGGATCCACATCGCAGCATTATATTTGCAAGGCAGCACTGTTCTGAATGGTGTTTTGGTTTGGGGTTGGTGTTTTCAAACACATTGCTGCTCATGGAGCACATAATATGCCTGCATGCCACCAGAAACCACAACAAAAGTGGGAGGATCTACCCAATGTTCAAAATGTCTTCTTTTTAAAATCCTGGTCTGTGCATGTCTTTGCCCTCACCACGCAGACACTTTTCTCTCAGCCACTAAGTGTCAATATTTTCTAGGACAGGTATGATATAACTCAGAGAGAAATAATGAGGATTTTTAAAGAGTTTGTTCAAGCAGGCAACAATATAGTAGCACAAAGCTTCTAATTAACTATTGCAACTGTCTGAAAGCAGAACCTATCTTCCTTGATATCATATTGAATAGGACTAAAGAGTATCATACTGTTTACTGACATATACAGGAGACACATTCCTTACAGTGCAGGATGCAGACTTGTTCAGATCATTATCTGAACACCACAAATCATGATAAATTGATGCAGAACAAAAGTTTGCAGCTACACCAAGTCTTATTTGCTTTGCATTGTCTGGAAGAAATGAGGTTTACCTAATTGATGTGCTGATATAAAGTGTCCACATATGTCAAGAGACTATGAAGAGTTAAAAGAAACGGCAGTGTCCAATTTTTAAAATAAATGATAAATAGATTTGAAGAGTCAGACCAGGCCCATGAATAATAGAACATATATCTGTGGAAAGGGTAACAGGAGTTTGTTTTAAATCGAACACCAGTTCAGTGTCATTCATGAACAATAAATCTAATTATTTTGATGAGACACTAGTTTAAAGGTCTTTTTTTTGCAGTTGCTTTATTCATAAATCTTAATGTAATCTGAAAAAAAAGGAGATGGCATCACAATAGACAAACTTTTCATGCAACAGCCTTTCGATTTATGGCTACATAAACCTCAAGAGTATGAAAAATCAAATGCTTTACATGTGACATTGCCATAGCATTTCTTAAAGGAAATTATTGTTGTGTTTATAGCTCTCAAGTCAAACAGAAAGGCAGGGAATGTATCATATTAAACATCTAAATTTGTGGGTGCAGTGTGACCTTACCTCAGCAGGGGTAGATAACTTTTTTTCTTACACTGTACCAAACTCACTATGTCTTTTTTAATTGTTTATTAAAAATGTGTATACTACTATTTTTTAAACAAACAAACAAAGTGGTTTACAGCAATCATGTAAAAAACTTAAAATCAGAGATCAACTAACTTTAACAGAAAGATACTTATCTTAATTGCCTGCATAAGCTTTGCGGCATAGAAGGTTTTCAGCAGAATGGGCAGCTGATTTTGGACACCTTGAAAGGACTTAGACCTTGAAACTTATTATTGTATTTTTAAACTGATTGTGTTGTATTTTTTCTGTTAGGCGGGGGAGATTTTTTGTCTCGGGTACCAAAATAACATGGCTGGCCTAGGGTATCCGGATACTACTATGTGCCCTGACTTGTCTTGGGCCAGACACAGCTGTAGTTCTTTCTTAGCCTAGCTATTTAAGATTATTCTAGGTGGAGATCACAATTTTTAAATGAGATTATTTTGCCTTGTCAATTTCACTGAATATTTCATGTGAATACATCCTCACATGCACTTTTTTGCCCCCCCCCCCATGTTCTCTAAACAAACATCAGATGGAGCAATTGCTCTAGGATTTTGACGATTCAGATTGCTAGAATCCAACTAAATGGGACCAATCTGAGTTTTGAAGGGAAGGAAACACAACAGAGCAAGACCCAAGTTTCTTCCACCACCGCCCCCTTATTTTAAATAATCACTACCATTTTTGTCTGCTAGTTTCAACCACTGAATGGAAGCAACAAAAGCCTTGGTCAAGGTTCAAGAACAACTCAAAGTAGCCTGTTGTGACATGTTTCAAAATGGAAGAATCCACCCTTTGTCTGTGTTGAAAATACAAAGACAGTATTTGCTTTTGTTCCACTGCTCCAGCCGCATTTGCCAATAACATAAAAAAACCCCAAATGAGAGACAGGAATCTTTTACGGACAAAGACTGTGTATATGTGTGTATCCTTTTTCTACTCCGAGAGACGTCATAACAATTTTATGATGCGGCTAAAGAGAATCCCTGGCTTGTTTTGGTTAGGATACAGAAATTCCTTGCATAACACAGTGATTAACCAACTTGGCAAAGAATTACTCAACACAAACCCTGACCCACATGTGTGAGAAATAAGCATTCCATGCCACCTCCGCAATATTAATTGTTTTCTTTTCCATAACGGACAGCATTAAACCCTTAAAATTTCCAAATTAAAGTACTTTACACACAAAAGAGATTGCATGCCCATGCAACTTGTTTTTGTTTAAAAGGAGACAATGCGAAGTATGCAACTTAATTTCTAAGTCTTAAATGTACTTGTTTTCAAGTTTTCAATTTGTTGTACAGTGAGGCTCTGCTCAAGGCCCTTCTTTGGTGAAGTAAAATCTGTTTGGTACACAACATGGGGCATTCTTGGTTGTGGCCCTGCTGTGCACCATCATCAGGATGAAAGAAAACATTGTAAGTCTCTTATTTAGGCTGGATTTCAAATATTGGTAGTTTTTATAGTAGTGATTTTTTTTTAAAAAAATATGATTTTCTTTGAATTGGATTTCCGGCAACGATGAGCTGAAAGAAGCTGACAAAATAGAACTTGCTTGCTGCTTCCTCCACACTCCAGTCCCCTGAAAAGCAATTCACAAAAGGTGCGTCTCTGATTTTGGAGAATTGACCCTCCCTAAGAAGCCTCCATGCCCCCTCCCATGCCATTTCAGTGGGCATCTGGAACAGTTTTTCAGAAGTGACTCTGAGCTTTCATTTAAAAACTAAACTAAACTCTAGCCCTTCTAGAAAGAAAGTTATGAAGCATAAAATTTTGGGGAGATATCGTTCTAATTGCAGCCTGGACATTTCTGCCTGTTGGCCAATGAAAGAAGTTGGAGGTGTGATTGAGAAGTGGTATGCTGGATTCCACCCATGGCTACCATGTTTCACCAGGCACTAAATAGGTTCCAGCGAACCACTTTAGTATTAATTAGATGAGGGATGGGGACCCTGTGGCCCTGCAGATGTTGCTGGACTCCAGCTCCTATCATGCCAATGGTCAGGGCTGTGAGTCATCTGGAGAGCCAGAGGGTCCCAATCCCTGAACTAGATTGTGCATCAACTTATAAGTGAGTAAATTCACTGCTTCTACCACCCCCTTCTTTCTCTCCCTCTTTTTGCTGAAGCAGTATAGTGGTTGGTTACTCAGAGAAACCCTTGCTGGAAACCAAAGAGAAAAGTAAATGAGGCTTGGCAACTGGAGGGTGCAATTTCATGCTTGAGCTCCGGAGCTCTGCTCTGTGCAACTAGCTGTACAGCTTTACTGTGTGTCTCCTGGGCTCTCTTGAGAGGTAGTCAGGGCTGAATAACCACCTTTCTTTCTGACTTTTTCAAGTTGGCCCATTTGTTTTTGCTCCTGAAGTGTTCAGGAAGGGATGTTCTGCTCCATTTGTTACAAACTAGGTGAAAAGAAAAGTCAGGTAGAGGAGCTTTAGAAACGGAAAACATCTCTTCGTAGACAAGAGAATGCCTCTTCACATTCCTGAAACTATTGTTCTTCTCTGTGGGTTTTGCTTATGTTTAAATTTTCCATGTGATGTCACCAGATGCTGAAGAGGCCAATTAAAAATTAATTGTGGATCTAGCTTCTTCTAGTGCGGTGTGATGGTTAAGTGTTGAGCTTGGACCTGGGAAATGCAGCTAAGAAGCTCACTGGGTGGCCTTGGGCAAATCACTGGGTTTCTCTCTCTCAGCTGAAGCTACTTCACATTCATCAGGCTCAAATGCCACCCTGAACTTCTTGGAGGAAGGTGGTGTGGAAACACAAATGTAATAAATAAATAGCATGTGCTCAGCTAGGAGGCCCAGCTTGGTGGTTGCTTTTGTTGACAGATGTCTACAGTCAGGGCTACACACTCTGTGTAAAGGGGAAGGAAATATCCAGCAACTTCAATCTTAAGCAAAGCTGAAGTCTGCCACCTGCAGAAACTGGGGAAAAAATGGACATCATTTGTTTATTCTGCACAATTTATTCTAATGGTGAGGAGAGGCTAGGAGAACGTAGAGAAAGCCTTGATCTGGAATGTCACCAGCCATCAACCAAACACTTTCAAATTCATCTACATAATCAGAAGTTATGCCCCTCCTCTGCAGCTACACCCGGAAAACACTTTCATAATTATATGGAGTGATATAAGTTTTACTCAGAGTAGAGACTGTTAGTTTCAATGCATCTTCCCTGAGTAAAACATAGTTCAAATATCACCCCTTGTATTTGGAACTGGTATGTTTAAAAGAAAGATATCCCCTGAACCGTAACTGCAACATTTATTTGTTTGCTTGCTTCTTTGTTTGAGTGATTTTATTAGCCACTGTTGCAACCAACATACCAAAACACTTAGCTAGAAGATACAAGGGCAGAGCAATCTTAATGAGAATGGAGGGGAGGTTGTTCCTTGGCAGAGAAACCATAAATTTCTAATCGCTGCCAGCTTGCGCCAGCCACGATAAAAAGATTGCAGCAACTTATTCCTTTTTTCCTGCAGGGGATGGGTGCTTCCTAATTTTCCTCCCATCAAGTTCAATGAGGGGGAAATTAACCATGCCAGCTCCAAGAATATATTTTTTTCAGTTGATGTGAGAGCTTATGATGGGAACAGGAGGGCTTTGGATCCTTCCAATCCAAGATCCATGCGATCCACAGTAGGATGGACTCCCTTGGGAGGCTGTGGACTCTCCTTCCCTGGAGGTTTTTAAGGAGAGGTTGGATGGCCACTTGCCATACATAGATGCTTTAGTTGATATTCCTGCATTGCAGGGGGTTGAATGGTGTCCCTCGGGGTCCCTTCCAACATTAAAATTCTATGATCCCACCATATCCCCACCATATCCCTTTTTCAGCCCCTATCACCGTGGCAGCTCCAGTGGCAGAAGAGTAATGAGAACTCTTATTATTTACATTATCATCATCATCATCATTATTAAATACATTTTTATACCACCGCCATCCATAGATGTTCACAGGGCAGTTCACAACATAAAAATTATACAGCTGTAGTGATGAGGCCTCTGACCACAGAAAGGGAGCCCCATGGCATCTCACAGCCCCTCCACCACCTTTCCAAGGAGTATAAGATTGCTTCATAAAATACTATAAAATGAGTTATTAAAATATGTTTATAGGTTTTTATTCACCATCTGTTGAAGCTGGAACAGTCAAGCCATGACAGATACCACAGCTGGAAATGTTCATTTTTAAAAACAAAAAGACGATAGTCTTTCACTTTTCTTTTTCAATTATAATTCATCCTGCATCGGTGATAAACTGATAAGAAAACAAATTTCCTTTAAGTTTCTGAGTAATAATCTCAAACTCATGGTCTTCATTTCACTCTAAAGCTATTGCCTTGGGCGAAAGGAATAGCTGAGAAAGATGAGCAGGAAAGCTCTCCAAACAAGCACTGATTAAAACAAAAATTAAAAAGAAAGTATTATAGCAGCTGGTGCCATCTAGCTGCCATGTAAGCAACTGGTTATATTTAAGCAGAGAAAGATTGTGACAGAAATATAGTAAAAGTCTTCTTAGATGCAGAAATGCATATTGTAATATGCTAAGGAGGTTTGTAGTGAAGATGGCCATGGTACAGACTCTGCAAGTAAGCAGCTGCGATGACATGATGCCATGCCAACTGCTGAAAGACTGAAGCTCCAAATAACAGAATGTTCACAAACGGGCCATCTTCTTTGACAGAAGTGAACAGCCAGTTTGGCTAGGCAAAGACAGGATGTAGAGAGTGGAGGAGCTGTGTTGACATGTAGGTAGTATGGACAGGTTAAGACTTAGAAAGTTGTCAAGGCCAAGAATCATTGGAACATTGACAAGGCCAAGAATCGGTGTGTTGATTGAAGTAATGGAACCAAGTAGGTAATAGGTTTGAAGAACGATGGACCTGAGTGAATGTGATGGGGATGTCTACCAGAATGGGACAAAGAAACATGTAAGACTCTGTGCCATTGACTGAATGGAAGTACACATGCAAGCCTGGAGACAGTGAGTGAGGAAACTACGAGCGATTACATTTGCATGGTTCAGACCCTGAATTATGTCTTGTGTGATCTATGCTGTTAGCACAGTACTCAGACTAGGCAATTATAAGGAGAAGGTGAGAATGCCAAAGTATTATATTACAAATTCACAACTAAAAGGTCCACACTGGCAAAGCTGGAATTTACAAGGGGCCAAAAAAACAGGGAGAAATTAGGCTGGCTGCTGGCAACAATTATGCAGGCTCTATTCTTTCACTAGGATGCGGGTGTCGCTGTGGTCTAAACCACAGAGCCTAGGGCTTGCCGATCAGAAGGTTGGCTGTTCGAATCCCCGCGACTGGGTGAGCTCCTGTTGCTCAGTCCCTGCTCCTACCAACCTAGCAGTTCAAAAGCATGTCAAAGTGCAAGTAGATAAATAGGTAAATAGGTACCACTCTGGCGGGAAGGTAAACGGCGTTTCCATGCGCTGCTCTGGTTCGCCAGAAGCGGTTTAGTCATGCTGGCCACATGACCTGGAAGCTGTCTGCAGACAAACACAGGCTCCCTCAGCCTATAGAGCGAGATGAGCATCGCAATCCCAGAGTCGTCCGCAGCTGGACCTAATGGTCGGGGGTACCTTTACCTTTACCTTTATTACTTTCACTAGTTGATCTCAGTGTCATCTTTAGTCGTTTTTTCATCCTGTTCATGTGTTCTAAGCCCAACATGTCAACAACAGTGTGGCGGCTTTTCTTTTCTGATCTTGTTCAGATGTCTTTGAAGCCCACCACCATACAGTATATGCAGCACATGTTTATAGCACAGCACAGCATTTACCAGTAACTCCCAGGTGGACAATGTGGCTCAGCAGAGTGGGCGGAGAATTAGCATAGGAATGTCTGAAAATTCCAGGCATTGCTGACATTCATATCTGTCTCCATACCTAACACCAGAATGCAGACTGGCCAAGGCATGGCTTAGAAATGTGTCAGAAAACAGAGAGATGTGAGAAGAAGCCCTGTTAAAAGTGTTTGACTTTTGGCTCATCCAGAAGGGTCAGGGTTGGGATTCCCAGAGTAGAGATCAGTAACACTGTTTTGGATTTAGCATATATATTAAGTAAAAGTTCTCAATGAATGCATTGTTTTGTATGCTTCCCCAAGCAGTGAGAAATGCTTTTCAGGGTCACTTTTCTTTGGAGAGAGCACTGGACATAGGCTGCAAGTCTAATATGTCTACTCAGAAGTAAATCCCACTGAATTCAGTGTGAGTTATTCCCAAATAAGTGGGGTTAAGATTACAGCCCCATTTATGATTTTGTATGTTGTGTACTGTAGTTATTGTATGTCACCTCAACTACACTTAAGTGAATAAAAGTGAGAAATAGATTATTTTAATCACTAAGAAGTAAACAGATATTGGTAATTACAGGCCACTATCAGGGCTGAGCCACAATGTCTCAGAAAATAGTATTTGGATAAATTATCTGGTAATTTCCTTGTTAAGGCTCCCTGCCCCACCAAACTGTTGCATGGAGAAGGGGGGGGGCATTTTTCAGTGAGCCCTAGCCGCAATGGAGCACAACATTAAATGTACTTAACCCCATTCGCATCAGTAGCCTTAAGAGCACCCTTAGCTCTGTACTAGATTGTGATCCAGAACATTCTGTAATATCTGTTTATGTATAAAGATATAAGTAGAACACAGTAGAGAATGGAGAGAAATTCAGTTCAGTTCATATTTAAAGGTGAACCTAATCTGCATCTTCGAAAACAATATGTGAATTGAAACACAGCCATACTTCTCTGAATTTTGCAGTGTAGTTCCCCAGCGAAGTTGTTGGTCTCATCCTTATGTTTTGAGAGACAGTGGAGTATGCCTCTGGGGGGTGAAGTCAAAGTACTACATCAGCAACACCAAAGTGACCTCCCTGGGGTGAAAGCCTGGGCAGTGTGTATGGTGATCCTGGGCTGCCCAGATGGCAGACTCGCCTCTCTGCCTTACTGATGTAGTCCAAAGAAAAGCAGAACAATACATTTGGCACCAGCTTGGTTGCAGGAGTTGCCCCAAGCATCTTGGGGACTCCACTCTGAATTTGTGTAGGGTTTACTTCTTAGCCTTTTCTTCTCTCAAAGCTATCCCACAAGGCAGCGGAGGTTAATGTGTACAAAACTACATATACTAAAGTGTTTATAAAAATGCATATATTGTTGAAAATAACATTTAATTTTTTTTTTGTTTATTAGGATTTTACAAAAAGCAAAAATTAACAGAATAAAAAGAAGACAAGAAAAAAAAGAAAAAATACAAAAAATACAAAAATACATAAAAAAAGAAAATACAAAAAAGAAGTAAGTAGAAAAAGTTAAAAACAAATCCATTTTTTTCATATCTTTAAGCTCGTTTGCTTGTTTCCTTGACCTCCTCACACCTCCCTTTTTTGTATTCCCGTTCACATAGTCAGTTCAGCAAATCCTTACCCTCTTTCATTTATCTTAACTCTATATCCTAACATATTATAACTGTATATTTTCATCCATTATCAGTCCATTTTTACATATTCTTATTGGCCTTGTTGCTAATGCCACTTAATTTCAATCCAACATCATTTTAACATTCATTAATTTTACAATATTTCTGCAAATAGTCTTTGAATTTCTTCCAATCTTCTTCCACCGACTCTTCTCCCTGGTCTCGGATTCTGCCAGTCATTTCCGCCAGTTCCATATAGTCCATCACCTTCATCTGCCACTCTTCCAGGGTGGGTAAATCTTGTGTCTTCCAATACTTTGCAATAAGTATTCTTGCTGCTGTTGTAGCATACATAAAGAAAGTTCTATCCTTCTTTGGCACCAATTGGCCGACTATGCCCAGGAGAAAGGCCTCTGGTTTCTTCAGGAAGGTATATTTAAATACCTTTTTCATTTCATTATAGATCATCTCCCAGAAAGCCTTAATCTTTGGGCACGTCCACCAAAGGTGAAAGAATGTACCTTCATTTTCTTTACATTTCCAACATTTATTATCGGGCAAATGATAGATTTTTGCAAGCTTGACTGGTGTCATGTACCATCTGTATATCATTTTCATAACATTCTCTCTTAAGGCATTACATGCCGTAAATTTCATACCTGTGGTCCACAACTGTTCCCAGTCAGCAAACATAATGTTGTGTCCAACATCTTGTGCCCATTTAATCATAGCAGATTTAACCGTTTCATCCTGCGTATTCCATTTCAACAGCAAGTTATACATTCTTGAAAATATCTTAGTTTTGGGATCTAACAGCTCTGTTTCCAATTTTGATTTTTCCACCTGGAAGCCAATTTTTTTGTCCAAATTATAAGCCTCCCTTATTTGATAATAGTGGAGCCAGTCTCGCACTTTGTCTTTTAATTTCTCAAAACTCTGCAATTTCAATTTGTCTCCTTCTTGCTCCAGAATTTCCCAATATTTCGGCCATTTGGCCTCCATATTGAGCTTTTTCTGAGCCTTTGCTTCCATCGGTGACAACCACCTTGGGGTTTTATTTTCAAGTAAGTCTTTATATCTTATCCAGACATTAAACAATGCTTTCCTGACAATATGGTTTTTAAATGCTTTATGTGCTTTAACCTTGTCGTACCACAAATATGCATGCCACCCAAAAACGTTATTAAAACCTTCTAGATCCAAAATGTCTGTGTTCTCAAGAAGCAGCCATTCTTTCAACCAGCAGAATGCTGCTGATTCATAATAAAGTTTAAGGTCTGGCAGGGCAGATCCACCTCTTTCCTTTGCATCAGTTAATATTTTAAATTTTATTCTGGGCTTCTTGCCCTGCCAGACAAATCTAGAAATGTCTCTCTGCCACTTCTTGAAACAGTCCATTTTGTCCAAAATTTGCAATGATTGAAACAAAAATAACATTCTTGGCAATACATTCATCTTTATAACAGCAATTCGACCCAACAAGGAAAGCTTCAAATTTGACCATATTTCTAAGTCCTTTTTCACTTCTGACCAACGTTTCTCATAATTGTCTTTAAATAAGTTTAAGTTCTTAGCAGTCATATTAACCCCCAGGTATTTTACTTTCTTGACCAGTGTTAAACCTGTCTCCTTCTGAAACCTCTCTTTCTCAATCGGTGTTAAATTTTTCTCAAGAACTTTGGTTTTTAACTTGTTCAACTTGAATCCTGCCACATGACCAAATTCTTGAATCAGTTCTAATACTCTTTTAGTACTAGATTCTGGCTCCTGTAACGTCAATACTAAGTCATCTGCAAAAGCTTTCAGTTTATATTGTTTGGCTCCGACCTGTATACCTTTAATCAGACGGTCCCTTCTAATCATATTTAGCAAAACCTCCAGGATCGAAATAAATGGGGAAATTGGGCAGCCTTGTCGTGTACCTTTCTCTATCTTAAATTCCTCTGTCACCACGTTATTAACAATTAGTTTAGCCTTTTGTTCTGAATAGATTGCACTTATACCATTTTCAAACCCTTGACCAACCCCCATCCCCTGAAGATTTTTCTTCATAAAACTCCAAGAAATATTATCAAAGGCTTTCTCCACATCTACAAAGATTAAAACTGCTTTAGTATTAATGTTCACTTGCAACTTCTCCAAAATGTTAATTATATTCCTCGTGTTGTCAGACAAGTGTCTACCTGGGAGAAAGCCGGCTTGGTCCTTGTGTATCTCTTCCACTAATACTTTCTTCAATCTTTTAGCCAAAATATCAGCAAATATTTTATAATCCACATTGAGCAGGGATATGGGGCGGTAGTTCTTAAGTTGTGTCTTTTCAGACTCAGTTTTCGGTATAAGCATAATATAAGCTTCCTTCCACGACTCTGGCGCTTCCCCCCCCCAAAAAAAAATTTCATTACAAACCTCCTGTAGTGGTTGCATTATCCACTCCTTCAAAGATCTATAATATTTTGAGGTTAGGCCATCCGGCCCTGGAGATTTGCCCAGCTGCATATTCTGAATGGCACCTTCTACCTCCTGTTCTGTAATTTTATGGTTCAACATTAACTTGTTTTCTTGAGAGATTTTTTGTAGTCCATTTGTTTTTAAGAATTGGTCTAAATCAAACTCTTTCTGTGGCCCTTGTGTATATAACTGTTTAAAATACCTCTGGAAGCATTTTCTAATTTCCACTGGATTCTGAATGTTCTTTCCTTCCACTTCCAAATTGGTAATAGTATTGAGCTTTTGTCTTTTTTTCATTTGCCAGGCTAACAATTTTCCACATTTATTAGCCGATTCAAATGTCCTTTGTCTCATTTGTTTAATTTTCGATTCGATTTCCTGATTCATCATCTTCATATATTGCACTTGATATAACTTTATATCTCTCAGAATCTCTTGTGACTTTGGTTTCGCTCTCAGTTTCTTCTCACCTTCTTTTACTTTTTCCAAAATCTTATCTTTTTTCTCATTTTGAGCTCTCTTCTTTATTGCATTCTGTTGAATCAGAAACCCCCTCATAACTGCTTTACTTGCGTCCCAGATTACTCTTTTTTCAATAGTGGTGTTCAAATTTATCTCAAAATAGTCTCTCAAGGTTTTTTGGGCCTTCTTGATAACCTCTTGATCTCTAAACAAGGTGTCATTCATCCTCCATCTGAAGGAACCGGTTGGTGTTAATTTCATCTCCATTTTCACAGCATTATGGTCGGAGCAAGTTTTAGGGCAAATTCCCACTTTTCGAGTCTTAGGTGCCAGTCCTCTAGTTATCCAAAATTGGTCAATTCTTGTCCATGTCATTTTGGCCAAGGGATTCTTAGTTCTCCAAATGTCAATCAAATCCATATTGTCGGTCAATTCAAAAAAGGTTTTTGGTAGTCTGCCATCTTTTGTAACTACCTGTCTCTGCGACTTGTCCATGTTTGTAGATACCACTCCGTTCATATCTCCCATCATGATAATGTTGTAATCCATATAGTCTAACAATGTCTCAAGCAACTTCTTAAAAAATTCAGATTTCCCCTCATTCGGTGCATATACTCCTACTATCAAAATTTTTTCTCCTTGTGTCTGAATTTTGATTGCCACAAATCTTCCTTGATCATCTTTAAAAACAAATTTCGGTGATAGGCTCTCTTTTGCATAAATAACTACTCCTCTCTTTTTGACCTTGTCCGATGAGATAAACTCTTGGCCCAATCTTTTATTGATCCATACTTTCCTATGTAGCCTTATCACATGTGTTTCCTGTAAACAAATCAAGTCCAATTGTTCCTTTTTCAGTAAATGAAAGACTTTCTTCCTTTTCTTCGGGGAATTAAATCCATGAATGTTCCAACTTAATAGTTGCAGAGACATGGTGTATTTATTTTGCTTCTCCTCCAACTGCTCCCAATAATTGTTCTTGTTCTGACGGTGGTATCACTTTCTCTAGCTTGTCCAATCCCAAAGGTAGTGGTACTATGCCTTGTATTCCTGGTTTTAAAGCTTTTGGCTCTTCTTCAGCTTCTTTTTGTAGGTCTTCTTCGTGTTCTCTCAAAAAAATTTCTTTATCTTCCACTGATCTTATTTTAAACTTTTTCCCTTTCTCAAGTTCAGGTACAGCCCTGATCCTTAGATTTGCCTGTTTTTCTTTTAATTCAATCATAGACAGTAATGACTTGTGGTCCTCAAGCTGCCTACATATTGGTGGTATCTTTTCCTCTACAGCCAATACTTTTTCCTTGGCTTCTTCAGCTGTTTTTCGGTTCAAAGTAGATTCCTGCAGCAGTTTCTCAATAGATTCTGTATTTGAGTTCACCTTCTGCCCCAAGTTGTTGATGCTTGAAGTATTTTGATCAATTTTAGTTGTCGCTTCAGCAACTTGTTTGCTTAATTTTTCCAAAGATTCAAAAATTTTATCTAATGCTGGAGCTAAACCCCCTTCAGATGCCATTCCTTTAGGCGCCGCCTGAGCTGGATCTTCCCCTGGTGGGGCAGAAGGGCCGGGTGCTGATGGTCTACGCTGCTGCAATCTAATTTTACCCGATCTTGTTGTTTTTTCCTGAGTCAAATCTGCCATAACACTTTATCCAAGGATCAAGGTCAGTCCCACGGTTACTTGTTTTGTAGTGGAAAATTCCCCTGGCCAGTTTAGAGTGGAAAATTCCCTGGCCAATTGTAACAATTTCAAAGTTCCTCTAGGGGGACACAGTAGCAGTCCAAACTTGTAACAATAAAATGACTTTTCCAACTTTCAAAAATCCCCCCTTTAACGAAAGAAGCAACAGTTTCAAGTCCGAAGAAACCCTTCAGAGTCAAAGTATCTCTCTTACAGAGTTAGCTGTCAAAAAGTTGCATTATCCTTTAACAGCGCGATTAACAATACAACAGTTCTATTGTCCCTTGACAGTCCGTTCCCAGGGATTAAATGGTGGTCTTTGTTCCCTTTCTCTCTTCTTTTTTTGCAGGCAAAAAAAAAAATACTTCCCCTTCTCCCTCCCCTCTCTTGCACCTCAGGGAGAGAGTTCTCTTTTAATTGATGTTAGGATTTGAGTCTTTTTCAACGCGATTTTCAAGGTCTTAGCTTAGACAGTCTTTGCTTTGATCTATTTACAGAAAACGGAAGGCGGACTTCCTGTTTACGCCTTCCCGCTTCAGTGCCAAATTAGTCCTTTTTTCCCCTTAAATTCCCCAATCTTCAAACTTGACCTACTCACGGGTAGTTGTTTAATAGCCGAATTGTCACAGGAAAAAGGTCAGCGCTCTCCGGCAACAGCTGCGCGGCTTCACTCCACAGAAGAAGCAGTTGACTCTCAGCACCGCGCCACACTCCCCGTTTCGCTCCGGAACTCTTTACAGGGTTCCCTCGCAAATTGGGGGGGCGCTAAGGGTGCCCGCCGAGTCCCATGGTCACAGGCTTCTCCCGCCTGTGATTTTCGAAGGGGTCCCCGCTTCGCCGTAGCGGCAAGACCCGATTTCCGCGGAGCTACTCCTTCAAGACTAGAGGGAATCGGCCATTGCCGATGGCGCCGCCTCCGGAAGTCCAAAAATAACATTTAAAATGCATCCTATTGGGATGCATATTATAAAAAATTGCAATATAAACATGTGCAATTTTAGGAGAAATTCGCTGACAAATTTTCTTGAAGGCTTATTTTTAAAATGCTCACTGATATAGAAACATCACAAACTAAACTTAATAATGGGAAAATGAGAAACCAGAGAAAAACCAAAATTGACATACTCAGCCATCCTTAGAAAGTAGGCAGGCATACATGTAGGTAGGTCTAGCTCCAAAGAAGCATCAGTGCTAAAGCCACAGCAGTTTTCCTGAAGCCCTATACTACTTCTGTTAGCTAGCTCCAAAAACTCCCTTTCATTTCTATGTATACAGAAGACATATGGCAGTTACACGTAGGTTGCTGTACTCCTCTCTGGAGCTTAAACTCTCCTGAGTGCCAACTTTTCTGTTGCTTATAGAATTAATCACCCTAATTTTGTCAGGGTTGCTGACTCACTCTTAACTCCTTGTTCTTTCCTTGAATATAATATGCAATGAAGTTTGTTCAGGGATTGTTATTGCAGAATAATGTACTCATGTAAGCCTATTCTATGCAACTCAGGTTGAAAGCTCAGCCAACTTATTATGCTTACTGCAGAGCTCTAGGCAAATATCTTCCTCCTGTTGCCCCTAGCCTACTTTACAGAGTCATGGGGGTGGGTTGATATCATTAGCGAGGGGAGGTCAGCTTGGCCCAGCCATTGTCCAAAGGACAAATAGGGACTGGGACCTTGATTCTCCTCTGCAGCATTGGCCTCTACTCTTTGGTTGCAGGAGCAAAAGCAAACGCAATAGTAACAGCCACTAGCCAGATGAAAAATACATCTGGGGAAGGACTGGCCCTACCATTTGGCAGAGTGAGGTAGCCAGTGAGGGAGTGGAAGCTAGGTGGGGGGAGTGGCAACAGCTTCCTGATCATTCCACCTCTGTTGGAGGGAAGAATTGTGTGTGTCGCGCACCTGTGCCCCCTAAACTAACCTGCTACCCTCAGGTGTAGCAGATGTTCCCCACCAGTCATCAGTGTCGAAGTAACAAATACCCTCCAACATTCCAGTGATCAAAATTGGGTTGCTCGTTTTTTGGTCCCAAGCTCTTGCGGGAGCTAGCATGAGGGTTGCATGAGAGCATAAAACGAAGAAATGAGTGTCTTTCGGTCTGGTGCTTGGGATGAGCAAGCGGATGAGAAAACCACGGCTTTCCAGGATCCAATGAGAAGCTGGGATAGCTTCTGTGATTCCAGGATGCCCCACTCAAATTGGGACAATTGAGGGGTATGCAACTCTCATTCAATATGTGAAATGGGGATGCAGGCAGCTTCACTTCAGGCAGTGAGATATCTTAAGTCAGCCCTGTGGAGGAGATGGCACACCCTCCCAAAAAGAACACTGTGAATAGGAAAGTCCCAGTCTTTAGTTATTTTTTAATAACGTAATATTGTAAAAAAAAAATTGCATATTGCTCAGAATCTCTGCCATGGAGCAGGATAGGAATGAAATGTAATACATAATAAGAGGTAGGAATATATTGAACCCACAGGACCTAATATATTGAACCCACAGGACCTAAATAAATGGCAGCGGAGATAAAGAATAAAAGGCTCCAACCCAGAAAAGATCATGCTTAATTAAAAGAGAGAGAGAGAAAACACCAACCGGGTGGCAACCTTATTTGTTCAGTAGAAATAGCTGCAGAGAAGCAATAAATGGCTTTACTTCCTTCCTTGTGGCAGAGTCAGAAATGGATTTCAAAGCTTGGGGTGGGGGAATGTCAAAGTGCAGGAAGTGACAGAAAGCAAGTTATAACAAGTTGCACACACCACAGTCTGGACTCTGGGTTCACTTTGGGCATTCAAAGCCTGACTGGTGCTTCTCCAAAACTTACTTGAAGTAGCCAAACTTCCTGGATTTATAAAACTGGGCAGAATATTTTATGGGAGCAGGATTCCACATTACTCGCATTTCCTTTCCTTATTAGCAGACGACCACAAGGCAATCCTGTCTTAGTTGCCGCCGCATCTGAGGCCTGGGCAGTGGAAAGGTATCATTAGTGCAGACACAGGTAGCACTTGAATCATTAAGGCTTTGATCCAAAGTACATTTGGGTTGGCAGCAAGAGCCATGAGAATCAATAGGAGACACTTCCAAGTCTGTATGTTTATTGTGGAGTTCCATAGTTCCAGTGGGACTATAATATCTCAATAAAGCTGGTAATATCTCCAGAACTATAGGACTAGCCGTCACGAAACAGGGTAGGATGATGGTTCATTTTTGTAAAGAGTTTAGGCTTACAACTCTCAAATATTACTCATAGTTACAGGTAGGTAGCCGTTTTGGTCTGCCATAGTCGAAACAAAATAAAAAAATTCCTTCCAGTAGCACCCTAGAGTCTCTATGGTGCTATTGGAAAGAAATATTACTCAGTTGGCTTAGTACATTAATATCCCACCTTTCTTCCATGGAATTCAAGATGGCATCCATCAGTTTTCCAGGTACAGTGGTACCTCGGGTTACAGACTCCGCTAATCCAGAAATAGTGCTTCAGGTTAAGAACTTTGCTTCAGGATGAGAACAGAAATTGTGCTCTGACGGCGCGCAGCAGCAGGAGGCCCCATTAGCTAAAGTGGTGCTTCAGGTTAAGAACAGTTTCAGGTTAAGAACGGACCTCCTGAACGAATTAAGTAATTAACACAAAGTACCACTGTATTTTCCCACAGTGAGGAGGCTTAGTCCTCTTTTGCTTTAACAAACCTATCAGAAACTGAAAATGTGCCCTGATTACATTCTCTGGCCAGTGTACAGGAAGCTCTGATTGGCTGCTTTCCCCATAGCTACCATATGATTGATGGCCTTGTAATCAGACCCTAAAATTAAAACGTACCCATATAAGAGATAATGTGGACTACCAGCTGAACAAGCATGGCACTGAAGGAACATTTCATTTCATTTGCCAAGAACCTCTTGTCTCCTGCATCCTTGTCCATCTTTTAATTAATAATGGAGATTTCAAGTTAGTGGCCTAAGACAGAATTAAGTATTAACTATTTTTAGTGTTGCTTGGACAATCCATTTGGCAGCAAAGAACATCTTCAGATGAGTCACTGCCTTTGCTGCTATTCCCTTTAAATAAATTATTCAGTTTAACATATTCATAAAGCCTAAGCCAACAATTATTCCTTAAAAGGGTATCCTCAAGTGACTTCCATGTGGGTTCAAAGCTATTTAGAGATAAGAGGAGAGCGAGAAAGAGAAGCTCAGGCTGCATTCCAAGCCACTCTCCCCTGGTTTCAAAGGGCAATCTTCCTTTTTGAAGTGTAGGATATGCAGTTGGCTATCTATTCTTGTCAAGTTTCATATTAAATGCTTTCTCTGCGGTGGGTGGATTGTCCAGGTTTGCCCTTTGGAAACGACTCACATCAGCCTAATGTGTTTTTCATTGGTTTGTGTTACCAAGAAGCTGTTTCACATCACTACTGTTTAAAATTGCACTGGCATTTTCATTGCAGCCTCTTCTTCAGATCGCTGTCAACAAGACTAAAGGTGTTTCCCACTGTGCTGTGAAACATCTATTAAACTTTGTTCTGAGAGAGAGATTCCAAAAACACCAATCAGCTAAAGAATGGGTCTATCAGGGATGAATAGTGACATTTTTTCTCCTGCGGTTGCCGCCCATTACCACACGGGCTTCAAGGGAACATTGCAACATATGTTCCTAGAAGTGTACTCAAGAAAAGACTACTTCTCTCTCTCTTTAAAGTCTGCACAAAAAGAAAATTAACTAGGGGTGGCTCCAAGCTCAGATTAAATAGGAATACTGTCTCTGTCCTGAGATGACTCCCAAGAAGCCTGAAGAGGCTCTGGATATCTCTACATGGTAAATGACCTTGGCTGGCATTCCATACTAAACTAGAAACTACCTCCTTCTTTATCTTCCAACAATAGTTGGAACCAGAGCAAATGGCCCACAAAACCATCTAATTCAAGTTTGTCCTCTAATTTAAGTTTGTCCCCATCCTCTTCCCCAATGAGTATTACAAGGGCAACATTGAGACTAAGGAGGAATATTATTATTTGCTGCTCACTAGATTAACTGTAATAAGGCAGGCAGGCAGGTAGAAGCTGGTTGAAGCTTCTAACAGCAGACACCACTGATCACATCTGTTTTTGCTTGCTAGCTAGGGCTAGCTGTAGGCAAACCAAATGTTGTCAGAATGTTGAAAGTGGTATGATAGAACCGTCATTTCTGTCTTTCGTATCTTTTACGATGCTTCTGAACAAATGCATGCGAACAACACAGACAACCACTTTTAACCTGTGCTATTTTTCTAGAAAACAGAGGTGCCAGAACACACCATGAACAGCTCCCTTGTTCTCTTGGAATGGCAATGGCGCCCTCCTGAGAGGTGCTGGAACTGAGTTCCGGCGAGTTCCGGCCGAAAAAGCCCTACTTTTAACTCTCCTAAAAACTATTGTCTGTTTCCAACCAAGCAAGAAGGAAAATATTTGCTTAGTCTAATATCTGTGCAAGACGTGTCTGGGGCCTCCAAATTTGGATGCTTGGCATTCCTTTTAAACTGTAAGAAACAATTAGGATTATTGGTATTTCAGGGCCCCACATTACTTTGTTGGGTATCCTGCTGGCTTTTTATAGAGGTGGAGAAAATAAACATATTTCCCCACTGTTTCCTCCATTCCCATACAACAAGCATCTCAAATCATTAACAAATGTGTGAGTCTCAAATCCTTTTCTAGGAATCACCTAGTTGCCAGTGACCCTCAGATACTATCAGTTTGGCAAGGAAGAATGATAATACAACAAATGGTGCTTTACAAATATGTCTGAAGATCTCTAAAGGAGTCTGCAAAGGTGTACGAGCTTTTATATCGCACTTCAGACATTTGGCCAATTCAAATATCCATATTCAGCACTTTTCAGGGAAGCCTGCTTGGTTAATTCCCTTCTAATGTTCAAAATGGTTGTCAGTTTACACACACACACACTATTTTGGGCTTATTTGTTCCTCTTTTTTTAACAATGTGTATCCCACCTCTTCATCATGCTGATTCGCAAAACAGCTTACAAATGTAAAATATCGAAACAACATACGACAGAGTAAAATGAATAGCAACTCATATTAAAAGCTGAGGGAAACAGCAGTGTTTTTGGCCTGTTCCTAAAGATCAACAGAAACGGAAGCTGTGTGCATATTATCATCTTAAAACACAGCTAGGTGGTTCATTTTCTCAATTCGGACTATGAGGAAACAAATCAAAACACAGTAATGTGTTCCTTAAGAAATGACAAGATAAAACAGGATAGATAAGGGTTGTGGCTAATGTCATGTGTACACCGCTTTCTAAAACAGCAGTGGGAGTAAACTGGATGAAGAGTCAATGGGATTGTGTACACAGCCAGGGATTACTGCCATCTTGTTGTCAGCCACCTTCCTTCAGAACAGGAGCTCTGACCAAGATCTGGAGGAGAACAGCCTTTTTTTGGCTCTTAGCTGCTGAGCGGGGAGGGAAAGGATGTCTCTCTGAGGAGAGTCTTGTGAAGTTTTTCTGAGATTTGAGGACACAAAGGTGTCTGCCTGCTGTTCACCTAAGGGTTTACCTCAGTGGTACTGAAAACTACTCCAGAATGTGCTCTTAAGGTCACTTAACATGGAATAGTTATTATGCTTCAATAGCTGCTGTGCTGAATAATTAAAAGAGTTCATTTCCCCCCAGTATTTTCCAATCCTGTCAAGTGTAGCCTACTGCAAGATGCCTAGAGCACAGCTTTATTTTATTCCATATTTTATACTTTTTATTTCATATTTATATTTATATTGGCCCACCCATAATGGGTGGGAGGGATTTTGGTTTTTCTGAGGAAATTTAGGGGAGAATTGGTGAAGATATTGAGAGAAAAATCAACAGAGGAAAAGAGCCAGAGAAGATGACAGGCAACTCATTTAGTCTGGTTTTTTGTGTAGGTGTATTCTGCAATACGATATTGGGCTAGGTTCCCTTCAGGTTCCCTTCCAACTCTACAATTCTATGATTCTATTATTTTACTTCATTTAGATCCTTCCACATGGCCTTACAAAGGCCCTCGAGGCAGCTGATAAATTTACGCCAAGTAAATTAGCAAAAATGTATAAATCAGAGTCAAGTACTTGTTGAAAGTGTCAAGAAATGGAGGATACTTTTTACCATATGAAGTGTACATGTAAAGGAATTCTGGGAGATGAGATATAATTAACTTTTATAAAAAGATCAGAAAGCTTCTTATTAGGAAGTCCCTACAAACCAAAATAATTTATTTCTTTACGCAATTACAGCAGCCCGAATAGTATATGCTGAGAAATGGAAAGAGAGAATGATTCCAAGAAAGGAGGAATGGCAGATAAAATCAATTAAATATGTAGAATTGGCAAATTTAACTAATAGAATAAGAAATCAGGAAGATGGAGTTTTTTAAGGAAGAGTGAGAAATGTTTGCAGAATATATGAAGGATTATGTCAAGCAGGATAAAGTGTTAGCAGGATTAATTTAAATTCAGCAGTTTAAATAATTAAAACTATAGAGGGAAGGGATTTTTTTAAATAAAAGGAGGAATTACAATATACAGTCTTAATGGATAAATAAATAGAACCATGGAAGGGGGAAAGGGAAGTTAATTTTTGAATTTGTGGTTATATTCAATGAAATGTGAATTATAAAGAAAATTTGGAAGAAAAAAACACACCAAAGGCCCTCAAGGCAGCCTCACATCTTACCATTTTATTGTACGTATGTATGCAGAACTGCACTTCATTTCACTCTTGCCTGGTTCCAAATATTATTTGGAGGTCTTCCCCTTTTGTTACGCTATTTACTGTACCTATTGTTTAATTGAGGTTAAAGCGATCTTCCACTTTGCATCCACAATAATCATAAATCTCCCCTTCTGTGTACACTATCCAGAATGAATTGTTAGAGACCTCCCGAAAAGTCTGAGAACTCCAGCAGAACAGGAAATGTTTATTCAGATAAGATATAATGCAAGGAGGAGACGACTAGTGCATGATTCATGTGGGATTTTAATCTTTCTGATAGCACATGGTCACCTCATTTCACATTTTGGCTTACTCCACAACAGAACATTTTTAACTTTGATAACATTGATATAGAGGGTTTCCCACCCTCCATCTTATCTACCTCACAAGTGCCTTGTGAGGTAGGATAGGCCGCAAGGTAATGACTGTCCTAAGGTTGGCTTGTGATCTTCAAAGTTGAATGGGATTTTAACATGCTAAATGCAACACGGGTTCTCACAGAACTAGGGCAATCTTGATTTTCTGCTGCAAAATCTAGCGGTATGTTTGTTTGTTGCATTTGTATCCCACCTTTTTCTCCCAGGAGCTCAAGGTGGCAGACAGTGACGGACCTACTTTTGGGGGGCCCTGAAGCCTGAACTGTTGTGAGGGCTACTTCACAACCAGCAGTGATGTCTACCAGGACAGACTTTGCTCGTGTGCTCAAGACATCTATTCCGTAAAACATATTTTGTTGCACTGTGCAAAATATGAGCAAGCCAGGGCTGAACTGATATTACCCTTGCTGGGACCTTTCCCGGGAAAATCAGAGGCTCACTATGTCAGGTTCCTATTGGAAGACCAGACAAACACTAGAACATTAGCAGTGGCAAAGTTTTATTGGTGGTTGCAAGAACCAATGATCCCTATATTCTGAACAAAATGCTTGTTTAACCTGGAGGTAGGCTGTATGAATTGTGTATTGCTTTGTAACGATTTGTTGGGTCTCTGGACCGTAATAAAGGTTGATGATTGATGATGTCTGGGTTACCACTGTTATCTTCTTCAATGGCGTTGCTTACAACAACCTTTACAACATTTTTTTTATTTTTTTAAATAATCAATTTTAGTTGTGCAACTCAAATTGGGTCTACTGGACCCATTTTTTAAAAAAGCAAGGTTTGGCATAGAGGCAGTGACAGTCACCCAGTGAGCTTCATGGTCGAGTGGGGATAGTTCCAAGGATCTCATATTGCACCTTGTTTTTCTTTTTTTATTTCTCAGCAAAATTCATTGTGAATATTTCAGATACACAGTTAAAAATCTTGTTGAAGAATTGTCTAGCATTGCTGGCCCATGGGTTCTGACAGCAGGGGTAGCTGAAAATTTAAAAGACTATCATCCTACCAAGCACTGTGACTGATATGAAGTCACAATTTTATACACTATTTTAGAAGACCACCAGAGTTCATACAAGGAAGTTAAAACCAGTGCTCTATTTAATGATATCTGAGTTGAAGTCTGAGTTGCCAAATGGCAGTAGATGGCGGGGGGGGGGGAGTTTAGGAATTGCCTGACCTGCACCTCTGAGCCTTTAACAGAGGTTTGATATGCAGAAATCCAACAAGTGAAGATGTTCATTGCATGGAGCTATTAGTACAGGAGAAATGTTTATTAAAGAGACAAACACAGAGGTCAGTTCAAAAGTGAAAAACCCCTGCTCAAGGAAAGCAAGCCTAAGAAAACATATTTCAAGATTAGTATTATATGAATCAGGGCAAAAGCCCCCTGTGTTTGATTTCTGCAGTGAAATAGCCAGCTTGCAGAGTAGAGCTTCCAAGTTTTCAATTTAGACTCAGCAAGATTTCAGCAAAGCTGCAGTCAGACTTAAAAGGATTTGGAGCATATAAATATGTAGAGTCAGTAGCAGCTAGCAAATGCAGTCCAGAACATCCAACTAGGGGACTATAAGTCTGGAAGTAAAGATCCACAGGAGGGGGAAAGTGTTTAAAGTGCAGGTGCTATATAGTGAGTGATTGGAGGGTGGGGGAGGCCTTAACTCAGGCCACAGCTGCTTGAACGGATCACACTTCCTTGCACGTATGCCTGAAAATGGGAGAGTGTTTAACATAATTGATGATTTTTAAATTTGTCTCCAAGGGATTTTAACTCCCCTAATACCTCATGCAGGCAGCCCTACCAGAGTTCAATCTGTTTGCTTGGCTGTAATATTATGGTAGCCTAGATTAAACAGGTGAGTGTTGAATATTATATATGAAGTTCAGTACAGCAAACAGTGATTAGTTCATAGTATGTGTTCTATGTGTGAATGTAGCTCTTTATCCTACACAATTTAGAAGTTTCTGAGATCAGTGAGATTAAGAGTGTTTGCATATGTCGTCAACTAAGGATGGATGAGAAATTAATTTCAGTGCACAATGCATGTTTAAAGCCAAAAACTATCAAATTCACACTTTCAGAAACAATATGCTCACCAAAACATGGTTACACTCAAAATCCACACTTACCTGACCTGAATTTTGTGGTGAAGTTCTCTAAACAGTATTTACAGAAGTACACATATTAAGATACTAATGAAAATAGCACACAAAATTGGGGAAAGTTGCTTGCAAAAATTAGTCAAACTTGCATATAAAATGTGTTAATAAAATGTTGGGGCATTTTCATAAGGATTTTTTTAAAAAAATAATATTGCCACAAAATGCAGAGAAGTGAATTTAAGGCTGCAAAAATGAGAGACTGAGAGAACAGAAAGTGACAGATCTTTCTCTCCCTATCGCCAAGAGTGTGAAAATTAAATCAGTACAACTGTATCATATTGCAGTTGTAGGATGCATAGAAGGCTACAGCTAAGCTGGGAAATTGCATCACTCCCAGCAGCATTATCTAGAGACCTTCTAAGAGTGTAGAATTCATATGAATTGCATTCACAGTTTTAGTGGCTAACTGAAGATGTCCATTTTCAGCTTATTTGTTACGTTGAGGTTGACTTCTTCAGGAAGAGAAACAGTCCTAGGAGGAAGCTGTGATTCAGAGATGAAAAGCTGCCGAAAAGCTGCCCGGACGCCATTTTCGGATGCCAAACGCTGGCAATGTCTGGGATTTTCCAGACATATGGCAGCCCTAGCTTTCCGATTAGAGTGGCCAGGGCTCCTGTACCTTGAATGGTTGTGCAGAATAGGAGATTCCAGCAGATGTAGCTTGCAATCTACAACCTGCTGAAATTCCATTTTGTTCACAAGTATTAAACCATGATTATGCATTTGTTCTTTAAGTTTTCTTGTGGTCTCTGGTCAGTCAAGTTTCTTAAACACTACAGAAACATGCACACCCTGCTTGACGAAGAGAATAATTGTGAGATAGGAGATGAATGTGGGTGCTCATTGGCAACAATAGCTTTCAGGTTGTTGTGTGAATGCAGCCTAAGAGACCTTCACACTTACTCAGCCTAATCTATGGCAACCTGCATCAACGTGGCCAATGCTACCGACATTTCAGCCTGAGGCTGTGAGATAGGGGAGTTTTTTCATGAAGGGCTCTCTCAGCAATTTATTCACCCTTGTGACCACAGGTGTTTCTGCTGATTTCCAAAGTGATGGAAAAGCAACATCTGAGCCAGCCCACCCATGTGACGGGGTGAAGCAGGTGCCTCAGGCAGCAGAAGCACAAGAGGCAGCACTGCCACTGGAATGCCCCTCTCTCACTGAGTTCACTGAGAGGGAGGCATTCCAGCTGTGGTGGAAGTGGGATGCGCAGGATGCAACAGCCAGGCAGCCAATTCCTGTTTCGCCTCAGGTGGCGAAGCAGGCTGCCTTTAAGCAATATGCTTGGAAACATACAGTGGTACCTCGGGTTACAGACGCTTCAGGTTACATACGCTTCAGGTTACAGGCTCCGCTAACCCAGAAATAGTACCTCGGGTTAAGAACTTTGCTTCAGGATGAGAACAGATATCGTGCTCTGGCAGCGCGGTGGCAGCGGGAGGCCCCATTAGCTAAAGTGGTGCTTCAGGTTAAGAACAGTTTCAGGTTAAGAACGGACCTCCAGAACGACTTAAGTTCTTAACCCGAGGTACCACTGTATTCCCTTCTGCATGAACTGAAAATGATCTTGATCAGTATCAGTATAGGCTGTTGATCCCCATCCCCTTTTCGTCTTCTCCAGTGTCTGGATTCTGGAACAATTTGACCTCATGTCACCATCTTTTTATTTTATTTTTTTATTTTACTGAGTACATATAAAAATGCCCCACGTCTGACGTGTGAACCTAGCAAAGCAATGTTTTCGGCTTATGAGCCAAAGAAGATTTTATCCCCCAAATCCTGGTAGAGCATGCCTCCAACCTCTACCACTAACACTCATCCCTCCCCCCCCCATCCCCGTAAATGAGTGTGTTCATTGGCATGCATGCCTGTTTATTTAGGTGCGTGACAGGCTTCCGTTGTTATTTGGACGAAAACGTCTCATTCTACCCATTCCAAGTGCTATTTGCATGCTGTTTTGTAGACATCTCCTAGACATCTCGGGCACCAGAGGGATTAATAACATTCATCCAAATGTTTTCCCGGAGGTTGGTGTGTTAGAGAGAAGTATTTGTATTATGTGACTTGAGACAAAGATGAGTTGACGAGCTGAATTCAAAATGTGGAGGGAGTTAGTGTTCACTGCAAGTAAAAGGGGCTAGCTACACTGTCCTGCAATATTTAAGATTCGTACAGTTCACCTCCCCATCCCGTAAGAACCTCCAACCTATTCCTCTTCCTGGAGGCAGGCTAGCTTTGGAAAGAATACAGTGCAGTGCAATTCAGGCACATGCTTCAGATCCTGAAAATCAGAAACACCCACAACAACCGCTTGCATAGAATTAGTAACATTGGCCAGGAATTATTAAACTCAAATCTGTCCCCTTAAAGTTGAAGCTTTAATCCGTTTTACAGGCCATTGCTGGTACTTCAGTTGTGGAATGATCTCTGCAGGCGGACTGCCTGGCTTCATCCTCTTCTGCTTTCAGCCATATGGGAACAACTTGCTTCTTCTGAAAGGCTTCAATACACTAATATCTGTAGACTCTGCTATCAGCCACTGAGAGGTCAAGGAGACTGAGAAGGGTAGCATCCCCCTGTCTCTTGCCTGATAAACCTACCATAATTAACCAAGAGTCATTCCACTTCCAAACATGCCAGATTAAAATAAATCTAGACAATTCTTTTTCTTCCAGGCACACCTGCAGTTAGACCACCAGCACCCTCTTAAGCATCTTGCCCCAAAAGGGAATATTTGTGACTGGGTGGTAGTTATTTAACTCTTTTGGCTCCAGAGGGGTCCTCTTAAGAAGAGGGTGTACCACTGTCTTTTTAAGGGCCAAGACAAATAGGCATTAACCACTCCCTGGGCTGGCCAGTCAATCCCCCTTGGATGGACGATGAGTGGAAAAACAGGTGGTTGCCCAAACTCCTGCAAGCAACTTGTCCACATCCTCAAACTGTAATAACTGAAACTGAACCAAAGCAACCAGACCAGACAGTGCTCTGGAGATATATGAGGATTTAGTATAACTGTGATATCTAATTCTATGCAAGTCCAACCACTTTATCCTCAAAGTGCTTCATAAAAGCATCACAGCAGGCTTCTAATGACTCAAAGCTGCCCACTGGTCTGGTGCAATAAGCTTATTTGCAAGTTGGAACAGCTCTGCTGGATGGTTGCTTGAGGATGCAATGGCGTCAGAACCTGCCCTCTAGGTAGCTGAAAAGCACAAATTAAGAGAACAAGGAAATAAGAATGTCACTGCTACTACCACCAAGATTCCCTAAAACTGACATTGCACCTGATTCATTTTGGAGTTATTAATGGCTGCCAAGAGCAGAACTCTGTTGTTGCTGCTGCTTCTGCTGTAAAACCAAATTGAAGGTTACAAATAAAAACCAGAAGAAGCCACCACCGCTGCTAAAGCTAAGGGCCCCCAAAGTGCAGCATGTACCCTTTTTTAAAAAAGTGAACACACACCATTTGGAAGCCCTGAATTCTCTCCCCCAATGATCACTTGAACTTCAAGCTTTGGCAATCCTCACCCCAGGGCTAATATTACTGGATTAGGTTCAGTCTGTTTAGCTGAACATAGGTCATTTGAAATTGATGGGACATGTTAGTCATGACTTCACTTAATTTCGAAAGGGAACTACGTGCAACTCACTTAGTCTGGATGCTGCCGACTGAATCCAAACGCTGCAAACTGGCAGTGAAAACGGCTGGAACTCTGCAGTGGAGGAATGAAGCGTTCTGCCATGAAGTACTACTACTGAGAAATGTAGCAAGACACAGCCCTGCCAACATCTACAAACCCAGAGAAGACGATTCCACAAGCAGACAGAATAATGGGCCAGAACAAGTGGATTTGGAACAGTTCACAGCAATCCTGTCTTTAGCTGTGCTTCAGCAATCGTCTCCCAGGTCGCATTGTCTGCAGTAGCCAGAATTTAGTTTTCCATCTGTTTGGCTCCTTTTTATCCTGTAGTAATAAACACGTTACATATCCTTGGCTCCCTGGCAAATCTGTTTTTGACAAAAGGCCACAAAAACCAAAACAACCAAGGAATTGGGGCCGGCTTGTCCGGACGAGGGGTCAGGGGAAGAAGTCCACGGTACTAAAAACGTATAGTAATGGCATTTTTGGCAGAGTCTTTCCTTCTCTGTGAGCCACGTTATGCTCAGATGCAGGCAGCCGGCGTTGCTGTTCAGGGCTGAGCTGCACCTGGAGAATCCCCCAGGCGATTGCATCCCTGTTAGGGGACTCTGGAAATCGCTTTGCACTTAGGAACAGCCACAACAAAGGGAAGGCTGCAGGTGCAGGTGCAGAATGAGAGATGACAAGGCAGTCTGCTGCAAACATATCACCTTGCAAAGAATGCCTGCTGGGAAGGCAGATGCCCCTTCCCCTTTATCTTTTTTCACTAAATGTTAGCTCCACATGGAAGATAGAGCAAGATTGTTTTCTCCTGTTCCAGAGGGTAGGACCCAAACCAATGGCTTCAAGCTACAAGGGACAAGATTCCATCTAAACATCAGGAAGAACTTTCTGACATTAAGAGCTGTTTGACAGTGGAATGGAGTCCCTTGGGAGGTGGTGGACTCTCCTTCCTTCGAGGTTTTTAAGCAGAGGTTGGATGGTCACCTGTCATAGATGCTTAAATTGAGATTCCTGCATTGCAGGGAGTTGAACTAGATGACCCTTGTGGTTACTTCCAATCTATGCTTCTATGATTCCACCTTCCTAAGTCAACTTAAGTCTTAGAGGGGGCATTGCCCAGTAAGGAAGGAAAAACGAAGCATCCTCCAATACATTGAGTCAAGCAAAAATTAAAATGTTAAGAGGGACAGAAGGTCTGCAAACAAGTAACTTTGTCCATTTTGCTTTGTTTTGCAATCATTTTATCTGGCTTTTCAGGCAATGATTGCTTCCCAAAGTGGATCACACCAATGCAGCGTGGCTTGCAAATTCAAAAGATGCGGAGTTGAGGAGGCAAAAGGCAGAAGATCTTTGAGGCCAAAATGAGGTTGTGTGCTGCAGCTGGGGCTATATATGCAATTGGAGCCAAGCTGCTCTTCTCAAGGTTAAAGTAACTTATTCCCCTCCCCCAACTACAGCTAAACAGCTTTCCTTTCAGCTGTTCCATCCAGAAACTATATCACTCTGAGGAAGTAACCCCATGGCCTTTCCTCAGCCACTGAGGAGGAGGGGTGACACAGAAACTGCTAGTAATCAGGGAGGAAGAAGAGGAGGAGGAGGAAGGGTGCCAGCCAGAAAAGTGGAATAACTCCCACCACAAAGATGGTGCGAGCTACAGAGTCACTCCGCAATAGAGGCAATGTAATGCACCGGTCCTGCTAATGTGAACTTGAAATAAATCCCTTGTTTAAATAGCCATAGGTAGTTTGCCCCTCCCCACTCTGTCAGCAACTGGCTGGACACTGAGGAGGGGTGGCTGGATTCTGATGAGCGGGCACTGGAAGACTGGCTTAGAAAAAGGGATCAGTGAACTGGAGGAATCAGTAACAGCTGGGAGACAAGATTCAGAGGCAGGAGAAGATGCAGGATCGGAAAGTGAAGAACAGGTGCAAGAGGAAGGAGAGATATGTCAGGCTGGGGTAGAGTCAAGGGCTTGCACAGCTCCTCTTCCTGCCCCCACCTCTCCTGCTCCACAGTCTCCCAGGACCAGAAGAGGACTGAAGTGGGAGGAGCAGAAGCAGGTTGCACATAGGCATAGTCTTCACCTGCTTGCATGCAGTTCAGTGGGAAATATACATAAGCCGAAGTTGGGGGTGGGGCCTCTCTGCTGCATGGAACTGCTTGATTGGGTGCATACCCAGGAGCAGGACTGATGGACATGCCTTTTCCTGTCTTGTAAGTGTACCTTTGGAAATAACAAGTTAATTCCTCACTCTGGACATTCTTTTCCTGACAGCGCCATGACACCCTGCTGGGGAACAACTCTCTTTCCTCATGGGCTTTTCACACAAGGCCACAGTGGGAAACATGAGGCTGGATGCCACAATTTTTGGGTGTTTTGGATCTGGCTTTTTGATTCAGGATTTCAAATTTTAAAATCACTATAAAGCAGGAATGGCGTACCTGTGGCAACCCAGACATTCTTAGGCTCCCATCAACCCCAGTCAGCATGGTCAAGGACGAAGGGAGTTAAATACAACAAATATTATTTATTTGTTTAGCTGAAGCCGTTACAAAAGATAAAATATATAAAGCAGAATAAAATGCATTACACAGCTAAAATAATTATTTAGAACCAGATATTTTGTCAGACAAAATTTAACTTATCATCACCACAGACTGTTCTCCTTAAAATTGTTGCTGTAAAGCTCACGTTTTCAGAGGTGAAGGGGGACCTGTCGCCTGATGGGAGTTGGAATCCAGCACCATCTGGCAGGACCATGCACTCCCCACATTTGCAGTCAAGTAAGATCTGCTCCCCCATCCTTCTTATCATCACCTTTTGCTTTATTGATTCCCCCATGCAGCCCCCACATGCCTCTCCTTCAACACCCATTTGGCAGGTTAGAAAGACTTTGTGAGGGCAGCTTTCCCCCTCCCCTCTGTTCAGTCAGGAGATTTGTTCCATATTCTGCCGGCTTATAGGTCTTGTCTCTGCTGTCTCATTCTGAGTGGGAGACTCCAGATTTGAAGGCTAATCTTCAGATATCCCACTGCGAAAAGCATAAGTCAACATAGCCATTGGCACAGATGAAAACCCCCTTTGACCTTGGGTAAAAATAGGAATCAAGAGACAGGCAGACAGCGTCAACCAGGCGCGCAACTTGCCGAGATGCTCCAAAAGGTGCATGATTTACTGGATCACAAACAACACTGGGGTCTGCTGAGACTTCATAGTTAAGCCATCCAAGTGAGAAATTCATTCACTAATGACACGAGAAACCTTTCACAAATGCTTTCCCAGCCCTCAGAAGACCCCAGGACCCAGTCAGGAATTCTTCGTGGAGATTATATATAATTACATGCTGATGCGATTGAGGAAACGAGTTCACATGATTCATGTTCCTGGGTCAAAAAGAGAAAAAAAACCTGGCAGATAATCCTACAGCCTAGATCCAATGCGGATTTTGTCTGATTTTACTTAAACAATGCTCAGTAATTACAGTCATTTTCAAGGCATTCAGCATAGCACCTGCGGCTGCCAGAAGATGAACAAACAACGGTTTTGGCCACCAGAGCGAAAGCCTAAAAACAAAAAACCAATCCTTTGGAAGAAAAAAAAGTGGTGGCTGGAAAATAATCAAGTGACCGCGCAGGGGGATTTCGTTTTCAAAATATCAAAATAGCCCCGTGTGCTGAGTTTGTGGATTATTTTGTTTTTAAACAGAATTCATGGTATTAACAACAGGAGGTCGAGGGCTGGAAGGCTCACCCCTTGATGACAGAGAAAGCAGCTCAGATAGCATCGGCTTTCACAGTCTGGAAACCTTAAAATAAAAATAATTACATTTCTCAACAGAGCAATCATTGCAGGGGCAAGAAGCTCTTGCAATGGGATGTCAGCAGGGCTTGCTAGCAGAACAGCTGCTTGGGATTATTCCCCTCTATATGCAAGGAAAACATGTTTCAACATTTAGGATGTTAACATGCCTCAGGCCGTCCTTGGAAGCAATTCAGTTACATTCAGCACACACCATAGTAAATTATCCAAACTTTGTGTTGGGGTACGTTATGGGGGATATCATCAAAGCAGGGCCCATTGATCACTGGTTCTGCTCTGGTATCGCCATCTGAAAGCAAAACAAGCAGCAGGTGATGGCAAATATATTTTTCATACATCTGTTTTGGATCCTCTCTTGTGTGTGAAAGACCTTTCTTTCCCTGAGACTCTGGGGAAGCTGCAACCAGTCGGAGCAGAGAATACTGCGCTAACTGGATGGATGACTTGTCTGACATGGTATAAAATAGCCTCCTGTAAGACAACTATTTGGCCAAGAAGAATAGCCTATAGCACCCTTACCGCTGAAGAGGCTGTTGGATGCAACTCTGCATGATTTGCAATTCTGCCCCTGCCAACTTACACTCAGCACTTGCTGCTGGTAAGCTGCTGGTAAGCTGAGCTGTTGTTTCACAGCTTTGTGCTGAGTAAGAATCAATCACTTTGTCTCACATCTGCAGTGCAGATGTTGTGGAATTAACCACTGGCTGCATCTCTGAATAATTCCCTGCTCTGGCCTCACCTCCTTCCAATCAATGCCCAGTCACTCCTGATGCAGGGACCCAGCAAGTTTGCCCACCGTTGCAGGAGGTTTTCCATTGCATTTCTGCATGAGTAAGTGCTCTGAGCTTTTCTTTCCAACCAGGATGAATGCTTACTTTAGTGACTCATGCACAAACATGGGGACTGGGCTCCTCTGAGGGCGAGTAATTTTTATTCTTACACATTCTAGCTGTTGCGCATTCCAGATTTAATTCCCAAATAAGTGTAATCTAGCAAACGCTTGGGAAACACAAGGAGGGGCTGAATGACACCCCACACACATATTGAAAGAATGTGTGGGTCACAATGCCTTCGATCGGGGCCCTTCCTCAGCAGCTGCTCTATGTACATGTAACAGTGTGCCTCAACTGTTCAGAGATTCTGAACATCCACATTTGCTTTGCAGATTTAACATGCGTTGGTGGACAACGGGAATTCCAGCAGCAGCAATAACAAAGGTTGCTTTTATTTGATTTTATCCATTGTATGCTTTTTGAAATTCTTACATACACCACTTAGAAATTCCAGCGATTAAGGGGTCTGTTAGAAATATTCTGCAGACTTTGCAAGACTGAATTTGGTCCATTCTAGATTTACTGGCTCATGCTGTAACAAGGGACTCAGCTATACAGCTGAAACGTTTTAAATTGGTTGTAAAGTGCAATATACAAATGTGACACTAGATGACAAAAGTGAGCTATGCAAAATTCAAATATTTTTCAAAATGTTTTTTTAAAAAAGCATTTTTACCGCACTTTTTATATGTGTGTAGATTCCACCAAGATGTAGTGTTGATGGCCAGCAACTGAAACAGCTTTAAAACTTTTCATAGCAGACAAGGTTGCTGGTCACAGTGGTTATATGCTACCTCTGGGTTCAGAGGCAGCACGTGTCTCTCAATGTCAGCTGCTGGGAAACAACACCTAGGGAGGGTTTTGCTTCCATCTGCCCTGGCTTGTGGCCGAGACATTTGGTTGGCTGCTGTGAGAAGCAGAATGCTTAAATGGGTTTATGGTGTGTTGTAGCAGGATAGCTCGTCTTATGTTCCTGTATGCATTAAGGCTGGTGTGTTGATTTTAAGCAGAAGTTACAACTAATCAGGTTCAGGAAACAGGTGATTGGAAACTTTGACCCAGATAATATTCAGCCATATCCAAATCAAAATGGGGGAACTTATTGTACTTTCCCATCACTAACAGTCTCAGTATTCTTACTCTGTGCCCTTCAGCAAAGCTATGTACTTTAATATTAACGCAATCCATTCCATATGTTTAACCTTATGACCCTCTAATCTCCACCTAAGCTGCAAGGAAAGAAAGCTTAATCATTATATATAATTTCAAAACATTCCTGACTACACTCAGAACATTGCCTTAGGAATATAATTAAGGGAACAAGAATAATTCTCCATTGTAGAGGCTATGGTGGAGAGGGACAATCATTTCTGGCAGAATTGATTCTTTTCAATAGAGGTGATATAAGTTCTGAGTTAAACAGACATGGGGCAGTAGCCAACTTCCACCGGCACAAGGATTTCTGCTTGTGCAATGTTACTTCTTCTCTCTCTCCTTGCACAAACCCCCTGCAACCCCTCCCCTCCTCCTAAAGGTTGGGAAAAACCAAGAACATGTTTTTTGGGGGGAAGGAGAAGTTCTGTTGTGCAGCCAAAAGTCCTTGCACATTGCTGCATATTAATATTATTATCATTTATTCAATTTATATTGAATAACATTTGGCATTTTGTTCAGGATCATCTCCAGATCACGTTTTACTAAGCACCTAAACTAGCAAAGCATCCAAACAATGCCATCATTCTCATTACACAATGAACTCAGAGGCCAGAAGCCATGTGAAAGGATTCTCTTTGCATGCCCTGTCTCTTCCAGGAGGCAGAATGAGTATGTCATGCCCAAATCCTGGAGCCAGCATGGCTAACATAAAAAGATGGTGAGCCCTGATGTATTATCCTGCCCCCCCCTTCCTCTCCAAGCAACATCATGTCTCCCACTAGACCAGAACTGAAATAGTGACAAATTTTAGGTAATTCCCCTTACAAAACTGTGCTTCTGCATCACTACAAAGTTCTTTTAAAAAGGTGGGGGGACAAGGGCCAAGAAATTAAGGAAGGGCTTTCACTAAGGAACATGGGAGCTTAGTTGTGTTCCACAACTGCTGCTACATTAAGAATTAGTGTGAAGAGCAAGTCTACCATCTAGTGGCCAGCCTGGTTATTTACACCCCTCTAAAGCTGCCTACCTTGTTTGAGAAGTGATGAACATAGGACAAGTAACCAAGAAAGAAAAAAAGAAAAAGAAAAAAACAACGCACAGAAATGTCACACAGATAAGTCACCTGGAGTCCTCAGTTCAGAGATTATTCCAATGCAGCATGTGTCACTGTTGTCACTGTAGGGATATGACAGAAGCTGTACCCAAACAAAACTTATTAAAGTTGCAAAAGGAATGCAGGGAAGCACAGCTCCAGAACTTTTTTCAGAACAGGAGCAATGGCACCATTAGCTTGGAGCAGCAGGATCACTGATAGCCCCTATATGGCTGCTCTGGCAAGCAAATGGGGCAATCATGAGGCTTTCAAGTTTCTTTGCCAGATTAGCAGAGTCACCAAATGAGGAAAATAATTAGGCGAAACATCTATTTCCTTTTCTTTTTCATTTCCAAAATGTCATGTCCCAGCCCACAGATCATGAAATTTACCAATTTATAGAGCTACAGTCCAGGTAGGACCAGTGCTTTTTTCTAGACAAAGAGGCGCCGGTATTCACCATGAGGTTGTTACAGTAAGTGCCACACTTTTTAAAAAACCAAAAAGAGAGAGAGAGAGAGAGAGAGAGAGAGAGAGAGAGAGAGAGAGGTAGGTGCCGGTACTGCGTACCCTTGACTACCCCCTGGAAAAAAAACCCTTGGTAAGACTATAAAGTCTGCCAATTTCATAGATCTATGGGCCAAAGCACTGCATTATGCTTAGATGTCTAGCTTAGCTCCTATTCAAAAGTGTCTGGGCCCTGGGAAGTTAGTGGCAACGTTGCCACCACCAAAGCAGCAACAGAGAAAGCATGTGTTGGCAGCCACCGGCAGATAGGCCCTGTCCTGGGTTTGGGGAAAAGGCTGGCGCATGATAAGCACCATGCTAAGGGTCCCCCAAAGTCTGGCACCAGTTGTGCTTGCTGTGGAAGCTGCCATGATGAGCTCCAGCTGTTGGCATATACGAAACTGAAAATCAAAGTTCTGCATTGAAAATCTTAATCTTTGTAAATTACACAAACAAAATACATTCTCGCAAGTGTCACACAATTGACAACTCTGTGTGTAAAGGCTTGCAAGTGAGCTGCATTGAATTTATTAAGATGTGTTCGGTGGCAATCATAGGACTGCTGCCATAGTGCAGCCTCTGCTATGCATGTCAAAAGGTAATGCTCTATATGCAGAATGAAATTTTGCCCATGAAACCTTGGATCAATTTTGTCAGTTTGGCCCCGTTGTCAAAGACTTCAGGAATTTCCCACTGTAAAGCCTCCTTTCAAACCCTTAATAAATAGAAACATTTAAATATGCACATAATGTGAGCTTTGTGACTGAGTGATGTGATAAAATTGCAGGGCTACCTCCCCCTAAAAAAAATGATGCCATCCAGTTGTGTTTGTGGAAGACCTTACCACTATCTTGTTCCCAAGTATGGCACTTTATTCTCTCCTAAAGGAGTGACATGAGCGCCGCAACTGGACCTAATGGACCTAATGGTACCTTTACCTTTAAAGGAGCGATATATTACATAAAATGAATGCATTAAAAGAAAAAAATTGGGACAGGTTGGCTGTATTAGGACAGGTTAGCTCTTTCTGTTGAACTCAGCTATTAAGATCCAAGCCTGCCCCTACTATAATAGGCATATATTGATTGTTTCTTGGTCACGCTAGGGCAGGCACCCCCAAAGTTGGCCCTCCAGATGTTTTGAGACTACAATTCCCATCATCCCTGACCACTGGTCCTGTTAGCTAGGGATAATGGGAGTTAATAGTCCCAAAACATCTGGAGGGCCAAGTTTGGGGATGCCTGCCCTAGGGCATGACAGAATGCCAGGAACTGTTTTTTTCTGTATAGAACAGTATTCAGCTCATCAAGAGTTGGGAACCTATGGACTTATGGAGTGTAGACACGGAACCAAAGAAACTGGCAGACCAAAGAGCAAAGCTTTGCAGGGTCCAGGTGAGGTTCAATCTTTGAATATGGTCAGAAAGCAATCTTTTCGGCCGAAAGATTATTACATAACACTAATTCTGGACACATTAGCAGTTGTATACCATATATATATATATATATATATGAAACAAAATTGCTATAATCCACTTGCTATTCTTCTTTCAAGGCAATTGGGGGCAGAGAATCAGTGCACGAGCAACATGTGGTCAGTTTTCATGTTAGAAAGGAGGGATCCTCTTCCTTCTCAGAGGACAAAAAGGCAGTTAAAGCATTAAGAATCCTAATACAGTGGTACCTCGGGTTATATACGCTTCAGGTTACAGACTCCGCTAACCCAGAAATAGTGCTTCAGGTTAAGAACTTTGCTTCAGGATGAGAACAGAAACCGTGCTCCGGCGGCGCGGCAGCAGCAGAAGGCCCCATTAGCTAAAGTGGTGCTTCAGGTTAAGAACAGTTTCAGGTTAAGAACGGACCTCCGGAACGAATTAAGTACTTAAGCCGAGGTACCACTATACACCAGCCACAGTGTTTGAAATTAGCCAGGCGCCAAGTGAAGATGTGCGGGTGCCAGGAGAGCGCGTGACATCTCCACTGTCTGGAGGCGCATGCCTGGAGATCACTGCAACTTGACTGTTTCCACACACTAATACCACATCCTGTAGAATTCTATCGGCTATATTTTATCTGCACAATCAGAATGAATTTCAGGCACCAAAATGCTTTTTCTGGGCAGCCTGGGGAGAGGCAGTAAACAATGTTATAGTTAATGGTTGTAGCTTGTCTTCACTTACCCCACCCCACTGCCTTGCTCAGTTGTGAAGTCGTCTTACATTATGAATGGTCTGTGTCGCCATTAAGAAAAAGGGGCAGGAATAGGCCAATATACATGTGGACTGCCCCTGGATAAAATGTCTTCTCTTTTTTAAGTTCTTAAAGCTCTTAAGCTAGCTCATGAACTAGCCAGATGTTTAACTGATAATTAGGTAAAAGGGTAAAGGTAAAGGACCCCTGGACATTTTAAAAAAAGTATTGACAAAGGTGACCATGGGGTGCGCTGCTCATCTTGCTTCAAGCCAAGGGAGCTGGCGTTTGTCCACAGACAGCTTTCCGGGTCATGTGGCCAGCATGACTAAACTGCTTCTGGTGCAACAGAACACCGTGATGGAAACCAGAGCACACAGAAACACCGTTTACCTTCCTGCTGCAGCGGTACCTATTTATCTATTTGCACTGGCGTGTTTTTGAACTGCTAGGTTGGCAGGAGCTGGACCAGAGCAACAGCAGCTCACTCCATTGTGGGGATTCGAACCACCAACCATCTGATCGGCAAGCCGAAGAGACTTAGTGGTTTAGATCACAGTGCCACCCCTGTCCCTACTGATAATTGTCTGAGATTTTTTTCAAATGATGGACTGATTGTGATTAAGACTTTGAAACCGTTTTGCCCCCAAATGACTACTAGACATTCCATTTTGGCAACTGAAGCCTGGGTTTCAGGAGCCATTGGGCACCTAGCTTTTATATCTTGAGTTTCTAACACTGCAGCCACATACCAATGGCACAGAAGAAAATATAGCATTTTTGTGTTAATATAGAATCACAGAATTGTAGAGTTGGAAGGGACCCTGAGGGTCATCTAGGTCAACCCCCTGCGATACAGAAATCTTAACTAAAGCATCCATGATAAATGGCCATCTAGCCACTGCTTAAACTAGTCCTCTCCACAGGGAGACCATGGAAAAACAAACTTGCATTGCCTTATGTTAAAATAAATGCAAAATGACAGTTTTACCATAGCCAAAAAAGATAGGGGACACCACTGTTACAGAGAAACTGAAGAACAAGCATGAATAACCAGACCACTGCAAAAGAAAACTGATTTCTGGAAACATGGGCCGAATTCCTAAAGTGGACTAGAAGCACAGGAATTGATTATATCTCCAAAGCAACACAGTAGATTAAATTAACTGGGAAAGTAAACTAAAAAAAAGTTTAAGCCTACAGTGGGTTACTTTTGTTTCTTGTTATTAAAGCAAACAAGGAATCTCCCTCATATTTCAGTCAAGAAGGCCACCGACAACTGTAACTTACTCAGAGTATTAATTGAATGTGTTTTATTTTACACCATGATGTGAGAACATAACACCTGTTTAATAAAAGTATACACATTTGTAACTTCACCCAGAATACACTTTTAATGCACATTAAAAAAAGCGCTCATCTTACAAATTGTTTTGCAATCCAAATATACAATAGCTTGGAAAACAAATAGTTTAGAAAATGAATGCCAATGTAAAAAGACTACTTAAACCTATAACAGTAGAGTTTCTGCATGGCTCATCTTTACAGTTTTCTTACTGCTTCATCAATATCAGTAATCTGTTCCTTCAACTGGCTCCACTGTTCTGGATTTAGAGAGATACCTAAAGTAAACCAAAACAAATCCTTGGAGGTTATTACAGATTCACACTTATGCTATAAACACACATACACAACTGCAGAATTCACAATGCAGAGATGCTTCAAGAGAACCTCAACTTTTGTATTGAAAAATGCAGATTTGAGGACAAGAAACTTGAAAGGTAGGATCTCAGAAAAGTTGGGGGGGTCAAGGGCAATCAGCGCCTCTATGATCCAAGTCAAAATTTATGCAGTACAAAGTAGATAATCCCTCTTCAGGAATTCTACCAAGCCAAGTATTTACACAAGACCAGAGAAACAAGTTACCTGGAAGTCACTCTTGACATGGCTCACTTGTAACATTATACACAGCAGAGCTTGTTGTAGTTAAGACTTCAAACACTCATCAAAATGTTACTTGCAGTTTCTCAGCCCAGTTTAAAAGTGCCTAGATATTAACAGCCACAGAATATTAAAGCAGATACATACCTAAGCCTCAAAGGCCTTAAAAGCTGGAGGGGTTCTGACATGCTGATTCAGCACACAAGTACTGTACCATCCAAACAACAGACTGAAAGATTACTAGGACCAGCACTGACAGCACAATCCAAACAAACAGCTAGTTATTCAAGGAACTTTGTCTCCTTTTGACCTACTTGTTTCCTGCTCTTTGAATGGAAACCACACAGAGTGCAAACAGTATGACCAGGAAGGGCATACAGGACAGATATGCAAGTCAGCCTGCCCATTTATTTGCATTCTATGATCAGAATCATTTATTTCTTTTTGTATTTCAGTAGGCATGGCTAGAGCACAGATCAGCTGAAAGTCTTGCACAGACAGTTTAAGGATCTACAAGACTGCATGTTCTTTCCTTTCTCACCTGCTCAGGCCTGGCATCACCTAGGATTTCTGTCAACAGGATCAAAACAAAACAAAACTGAACGCAGCTCAAAATTCACTTTGAGAACTTCCGAGTTATATGCAGTGCCAAACATCAGTGCGTGGGGATGGAAGGGAATGTGTGCAAAATGAGAGGCAGGTGGTGATCTTAAGTTAGATCCCTAAGCCAATAACCTAACAAACATGAATGGGCACCAGAACTGCTGCGCTGGGACCAGAGAAACAGGAACCTCTAAATAGGTCTATGTCCAACCTGTCTGTATCGACTTTGAGGGTAGGCAGATCAAGAGCAGGGAAACAAAGGAATGTTTGGTTGCGTTCAGATTGGCCACTTCACACAAACTAGTTAAATATAGTGTGACTGAATGTGAAAAAGGACAGAATCTGTATGCCTTTAGTAGCTGTGTAGAACAGGGAATTTTGGTAGATGTGTCTTGCTATGTCATATCTGGTATATCTAAGCAGTATTGATGATGTGGAAGAATGGACTGTACTCCCAATCCTTTATTATTCTGTTGGGAGCTTCTCAGAGCGGCTGGGGAAACCCAGCCAGATGGGCATGGTATAAATAATATATTATTATTATTAATAATTATTATTATTACTACAACTATTATTACTACACCTAGTTACCCTGACTTAGATGTTTAGGTATGGGGCCCAAGAACCCATTATAGTGCATAACGTATTATCAAAAACTGTAGTCACCATGCAGACAACATAAGAATTACCTTTTCTGCCAGGTTTCATTTCACCTTCTTGATCCATCCAGTATTCTCTAATATCAATTAGGACTTTACCTTTAAAATCACGAACACTGACATATCTCATTTTACCAATCTGCCAACAAATTAGAGAACTAAATCATTATTTCACCAAACACATGATACAGCTCTTCACACACTATTAAGGTCTTATGTATGATACAAAGTAAGACTAGAGTTTATTTTAGAGATGTTGGGATCAAGTGTTTCTTCTCAGTGAAATCTCTTACAACTAACAAGCAATGACAGCTTGAAGAGACAGGAGAAGCCAAATCTTTCTGCAGAAGTTATTTCTAAACCAAACTGATTTATTTCCTTTTCTCAGAAGCGTGCTTTTTTATAGAAATATTGTCAAGGAATATTTAAAAACTCAATCACCTCCAGTCCTTTACTAATGAGGACGGAATCATCATCCTAGCCTCGGGCTTTCAGAAATATGAATTCACATTCAAATTGAGAAATAGGGTAGATATGCACAAGTTCAGTAAATTTTGGTCTTCAAACTTATGCATATAGACTGAGATTATGGAAGTAACCTTAAATGAAAGGCAACCAAGCTGATCTCCATTTCACCAAGAACAGCAAGGTATGAAAAAAGGAAAAAACATATACATTACATTATTAGAATGTGCTATTGTAAACCAAGTACAGTCGTACCTCCTTTTGCGTCTGGGATCTGTTCCGGAGCCCCAGACACTTGACGAAAGGGAAGCTCGACAAAGCACCGCTCTGCGCATGCGCGAAGTGCAATTTAGCACTTCTGCACATGCGGCAAACGCAGAAGTAACCCGTTCCGGTACTTCTGGGTTTGCTGCGGACGTTCGATGAAATGGACCCTAAACGGGGCGGACTCAAAATGAGGTACAACTGTACAGTGAAAATGTGCTAGGCTCCAACTAGAGGCCTATATTTAGCTTAGGGCACCAAACCCATACACAAGCAGTTTCAAGATTAGTGTTCAGGTTGCACCATCAAGAGAAAAAAACATTCTGAAAGCATTAAAGCAGGAAACTGCAGCCTGCAGAATGCTAGTTAGAAAAATTGATAGCAGCTGATACTCTCAGAAGCCTAGCTCAAAAAGAAGTACAGTGAACCATATTTTTAAAAATATGGTGGATAATGATGCAACAGTTTTGGTCAAGGATATTACACTAAGTGCACCGAGATGCAAAAGCACCTTCCTATAATTCTAAAATTACTAAACTGTCTAAAGACCCCCAAAAATGCCACACATATTTGCATGATTGAATAGCTTGTGTATCTGTTGTATTTCAAAGGATTACCAAAATCTTTACCATTGAAGATGTCAAGAACATCTTGGATGTGCCTTGGCTATCAATAGTATAATCTTAGTATATTTTGCAATGTGAGAAGTAACATCTGAAATATTTTTAAATGTTGACTATGTGCTTAAGAGTTCAACATACACAACTGTAAGTTCCACTAGCTCAGGCCTTCTCACTTGTTATAATCTTCCCTTTTCTGCATGCAGCAACATCCCAATCCCATGCAAATGGCCCATGACCACAGAACAGGACTTTGAAACACACAGTTCCTGCCCATGGGCAAAATTTCCTACACCTAGCCCACTACCTCCACTTCTCTAACCCGCCACCCCGTCTCTGCTCCTTATTTGCCATCTTCACCAGCACCTCCAGACACTTCAATTACTTTCCACTCTCAGAGTAAACATGTAGAACCAGTGGGGGGAAAACTCCATGCAAAATGTTATTATAACAGTAATTTGCTTAAGGTCACCCAACAAGTTCCTAGTTGTACTGTAATTTGAAGCAAAAAGTTCCTAGCTTAACCAGAATACTGCTTACCAATTAGCTGTCCAAAGTAGTACAAGAATGGATAATTACAAAATCAAGCTTTCTAAACTGCATACCTTTAATTAAGAACACTCTTCAACCCTTCACACTTGCTTCATAAGCAACTATCGGATCACACTACAGATAGTAGTGTTAAACATAACACAGACCATCTGGGATCCAGTAATCTTCATTTATTGGGCAGCTAATCAGATGTACCACTCAAGTACAATTTTTCAACATTTCCTTTCGGATTAAAGTTCAGTATAGTTTTTCTTTGTGAGAGCATTGCACGGGCATGGACTAGTTCCTCAGTGAAGCAGAATTTAATGTGCTTTCTACTCATGTCATTCATAGACAAGCTAAGATGATTTGTCATATCTGTGCCAGTCAAATTAAAATTGCTCCCATCTTTCAGTCCAGCAGCTCCCAGCAAGCAAGGCCACCAAACCCACAGACAGGAAAATACTGTTGCTTGGGGAGGTTCAGCTTCCTTCCTGACCCTACCCACTACTGACTGATCCTAAACAAAATCAATTTTACTTCTCCAGCTCTCCTACTTCACGTCACTCCCTTTGTGTTACTGACACTGACTAGTAGTGGGAAAACTGTTTCTGCAAGAACATAAAGCTTCTGAGTCCATATAGCTGTTCTTTGGATGAAGGTCAGTATACAAATATAATTTAATAAATAAATAGCAGTTTAGGAAAGCTACAACTATATCTGTTTGCCGGTGCTTGTGTACTAGATGCTTGTAAATGGGTTTAGCTCACAGTCGTCTTAAGGATTCCAATCTTGCAAAGTTATGAAAACAGAACACTGGCTTTATTTATTTTCCTGATGATGACAGGTCTTCCGCTTTGTAAAATTTAAGTACAACCCACAACACAAGAACTGGGTATCCCACCAACTACTCAAAGTAAGAGCCACCAGTTACCTGAAACATATTCTCATCTCTGTTGCTACTTTGCTTGGAGGAGGCGGCACCTTTGGAGCTTTCACCAGTCTTCTGTTTCTTCACAGGCTTTTCAGGCACTGCTTGTTTTTTCCTTTTCACCTTGACATTTAAAAATCAAAGTGAATTAAGAACCTACTGGAGAAGTTGTAGTTTCAAGTTTACACCAATATGTCTCTCCTCCTTCCCCCACAACAGTGTAGGAAGAGTGTTCAAATGTACTCAATATTTGATCAGAGAAAGCCCCAGAAAACCATTTAACAAAAAAGTACCCATGTTCACAGGGAAGACACAATACTTACATACAAAGAACAATTTTACCAAGTAAAAGCTACATTTTGCTCATTGTGGGAAACTAAACCTTTTTCTATCAAGGTTCGATGCAGGCCTTAAAATGTAAAAGAAACCTTATTAGCATCACTGCATACTTAAAATAACCACATTCAGGTTGCATCTACAGAAGGCCAGATAAAATCAATGTGAAACTGCAGCAAACTCTCAGAACAGTCTTGAATGGGGTCAACTGGCTTTGCTTTGTATTGAGAAACTTACTGAGTTTGTTTACTCCAGTATCTCACTCTAGATAACTTGGGCTTTCCATCTCCACCAGAGACTGTGTAAATCCAGGAAATCCCTTAATGTTCGGCAAACTGTGTTGGTAAATAATAGGCACTTCCCTTCAATAGAAGTGTTGTTTGTACCAGCAGCTAGGATATCAACTTACAAATGAAAATGTAAACTCCCTTAAGATTAACTGGATCAAAGAGATGCAAAATAACATTGCAAAATAATGTATGCAACTTTCTACAACATAATGTATAAAAGACTGAGGGCTGGCAATATCAGACTTAACAGCACTTGAAACCACAGCTCAAAAATGTTGCCCTTTCTGTCCCATCTTCTGTGAGAAAGGCCAAACCAAGATCCCAATTCATTTGTGCTCAAAAGCTCCCCAAACTATTTTGACCCCGCCTTGATCTATGCTGGCAATCCTGAATACCTCAAGTCCACAAAAAATGGGCCACTAACCAAAGAATATTAGTTACAGGTACATAGGGAATTGCTTAAAAAATATTTAGATGAAAAGCCAAATTCACCTAATTGCAAAATTCTGCGGCCTGGGGCAGAATGAGGGAAGAACTTAAACATTAGGAAGAACTTCCTGACAGTAAGAGCTGTTCGACAGTGGAATTTGCTGCCAAGGAGTGTGGTGGAGTCTCCTTCTTTGGAGGTCTTTAAGCAGAGGCTTGACAAGCATATGTCAGGAGTGCTCTGATGGTGTTTCCTGCTTGGCAGGGGGTTGGACTCGATGGCCCTTGTGGTCTCTTCCAACTCTATGATTCTATGAGGGGCTTTGAATGCATAGTCCGATGCACTTACATTCTACTAGTTCAACAAAAACACCTTTGTGAAATTCTCCAAGCACAGCCAAGTAGCTGAGAGAAGAATCAGGCCATGGGCGGGATGGAATCCTGCTCAGAGATGACATTTCAGGACCAAGCTAAATGTTGATCATTTGAACATTAAGGTTAACAGTTTGCTGTTCAGAACGTTTATCTGCAAGCTAGAGGGATCCATTCTTTCAAAGATTTAGTGGTAAACACTTCTATACCAGCTATGGTTCTCCATTTCCCCTCATCGGCAAGTGGGTAAAGCACCACAAATTAGTAAATATGCGGATGGTAAAGTTCTTTAAAACGTGAAGGAACTATACGTCAACATTTTGAGAAACTGAAACTGGACTAGTACTTACCCCTCAAATACAAAAAAAATTCCCTGAGAGATTCATTCTTTCACCACTTTACTGACTACGCTTGCTAAAAAAAGCATTCAGCTACAAGAGAGCTATGCAATCTTCTACATGCCAAACTAGGTCCTAAATACCAGTATAAGCGGAACTTGAAAAAGAAATGTGCCCGGAATTGTGGGTATACTTGAAATGAAAGGTCTTAAAGGGTCATTGCCTTAAAATAGGTTGATGTATTTAAAAAATACAAACAGAATAAAAAATAAAAAAGTTCTGATCAAGATATCCATTCTGATCCAAATATTCCATAACTTTAAAATGAAATAAAAAATAATGAGTAGCACAAGTATGCCCTCAAAAGACTGACTCAATTAAAGAGAAGTGCATTTTAATTATCTTTTTAAGAACAAGGAAAGTAGATTTGTAAAATCAGCTCCCCTGAGGATCTATTTATCTTATACCGTTATGGCTTTTTAAGGCATATATGCAAGTCTTAGCCATTTATACACGTCTCTGTATAAGTAGAAAGCATAAACTCTAAAATTAGTTTCTGGGTGGCTTATGCCACTGTTTTATTCTTGCTCAATATTTTGTGTGTGTGTGTGTGTGTGTGTGTGTGTGTGTGTATATATATATATATAGAGAGAGAGAGAGAGAGAGAATATATAAATCACCTTTTTGTCAACTTCACTGTCCGAATCACTGGCAGATGAGCTTGAAGACACAAGTTCTTTTGATTTCGGCATTCTAGGAAGGAAAGAAATGTTGTTTTTTAAAAAAGCTTCATACAGTAAGTGATTGTTAGAATTTCACACCCCCTCCCATCAAGCAATCTCCTCCATCATTGTCCTTTCACACACAACTGCTCTGAAGTTCCATTGAAATTAAATGGGCTTCAAACTAATATTTAAGAATTGGGATACGAGCCATATCTTGGCATTGGGCTTACCATTGGGGAAAAGTGGCAGTAGGGATACATAATAAATGACTATGGAGAGAAACACAAAATGCTTGGTTGTTAGGTAGCTTTGATTTTAAATAGGGTTAACTGATGTCCTCTCTGCTTATGAGACAGTGAATGAGACCCATATAGGATGTTACTTTATCTTAAATCAATACTATTAACACATTGCAATCCTATCCAACTGTTGTTTGAAGCACATATACTGTTATAGTCTGATAGAGCTGAACTTATTCTTCTGTTAGAGCAAAGGCAGAGAGATGGATAGGACTTGAATGGAGGAACAGTAGGGATCAGGTTACTTTGCACCTTCTGAAACAATGTAGCAAGAAAGATGTATTTGTTTCAGAAGAGAGCAAACGCCTGTCAGTGGTACCTCGGGTTAAGTACTTAATTCGTTCCGGAGGTCCATTCTTAACCTGAAACCGTTCTTAACCTGAAGCATCACTTTAGCTAATGGGGCCTCCTGCTGCTGCCGTGCCGCCAGAGCACGATTTCTGTTCTCATCCTGAAGCAAAGTTCTTAACCCCAGGTACTATTTCTGGGTTAGCGGAGTCTGTAACCTGAAGTGTATGTAACCTGAAGCGTATGTAACCCGAGGTACCACTGTATTTTGAAGGATTGTGAGGAAGCTGATCCACCTCACAGGTAGTAAGGTTTTATAGTAAATAATGCACTCAGGCAAAGCTGGGGTGTTATGTACAAATCTTAACAAGATGTGGTAGAGTACAGAATGTATCACACCTTTGAATAAATGCTTTTGCTTATGAGTGAAGCTGAAAAAATGTTCTACAAAATCTAAGTGATAATTTGCAAGTGGTTTGAGAGAACCAATGGCTATGTTCTGTGAAATACCAATTTGCTATTCCAGTTTCAGAATGAAACAAGATGGCTGGGTTCTAACTCTACTGCTGGAGGCAAGATGCCTCTGAATATAAACTGCAAGGAAATTCATCACAAGTGCATCAGGTGCTGCTTGCGGTTTTCCCACCGGCATCTGGTTGTCCACTGGGATAACAGGATACTGGGCTGGATGAGCCTTTGGTCTGATCCAGCATACATCATCTTATGTTGCCCTACATATATCAGTTATCAGGAATTCTTCCCACTGAACCCTTTAAAGAACCTCTAGCGCTCTCTCTCTCTCTCGGCAAGGTGTGGCTTCCGATTCCAGCTCCAAAAGATAACACATGGGAGAAAAAACCTAAACAGTTAAATATGCAGCTTCATCAGAGATCATACTGCTTTTCTCCAGGTAAGTATATTTGTTTGACCACACATCAATGACATGTTTTAACTTCTCAGAAAAATTAAACAAGCAGGCTTCAGGTGTTTCACTAAGGCAATTAAGGGGAAAGGCATTTATTTATTTATTTATTTATTTATTTAATATGTTTATTATATCCAACCTTTGTTCCATCACAAACTTATTGTGGTATAAATCTGAGTGAAATATAAGAAACATGGGAAATGGCAGATGGAAGTAATAATAATAATTTATTATTATGGTCAGAGACCAGCTTGTAAGGAATAAAAAGTAGTAAAATACCCAGAGCCCAGCATTTTCAATGCAAATAGGAAAACCATATCAAGGCAATTAAAATTGATTAAAAAATAGGAAGAGACAAACACTTGAAATACAGATATGGAGGGCAGTATAAAGAAGACAGGTAGATCCCTGGATATTACAAGGGAGGAGTCCTGGGGGGCGGGAAGATTAACAAGATAGGCATACTGAGAGAAGAGGGTCAAGACTGAAAAATGCAACTGGTATTCTTGGGAGGGGGGAGATGCAGAGCATAGGGTTATGTTTAACAGATAGAAACCTACCCACCAATGTCTGGGATAACACAGCCCTATCACTCATAAATGCCTCCGGTTTAGGAAGAAATCTGCCCACCTAAGTTGCACCACTACAGGCTTTCACACTAGCTTACCCAACTGCAACTCCTCCCTGACTACTTCAATCCTCCTGGAGGAAATAAAAACCCCCGTATTTGTTGGCCTCCTCAATTTCTTTGCAGGAACATCTGAGACCCACCCACATGACAATGTCTGTAAGTAACACGCCTGTGTTACATCCAGTCTTTCTGGATTCAGAGGCATGTGCTACAGCCATACTGTATCTGAGTTTCTCTCACTGTATGAACTGTGAAGGTACAATGAGAACTTTACGTGCTGTTACCACTTAATTCACCAAGATTTTCAAAAGAGCAAAAGGGAAGAGAATTTGGGAGGAGAGAGGTGATGGCAAGATGAGCATACAGACCTATGTGCATGTAAGTCTATAGACTAAAGAGGAGAGGGAGCTAACAGATGATGTAGTGCAGCTCCATGTGTAAATGTAGAAGGAAAATGAACTTGGAATAGGCTAAAATATGACTAAGCCCATGGTTAAAGCAATACATCAATACTGTATGTAGTGTGCCATCCCACACCCTATGTTCTGGTGCTGCTCCAAATTGGGGGCAACAGACCAGGGGGCAGGCTTGGCTCTGCCATTTACTTGCTGAGCTTCTTGCTGCCACCCAATGGTGCCTCAAGTCCTGTGACACATGGGGCACCCAAGGGACAAAATGGCCACTCAAGAGGCGGAGGATTGAACAGGAAGGTGAGGCTACAACACAGGAAAAAGCAGATGGCGGGTCACTTAAAATGCAGAGAGTGCGTCAGTGTTGGGGCCAAGGTATCCTAGAAGGTGCCATGGTTTTGTTGGGGGGGGGTCCCTTCATTTGAGTAAAAGGAGAGAGAAAGTGCAGCCCAAGGCCCCAGTAACACCCATGGGGAGGAAATGCGGGAGGGGAGCAGGTTGCCAGAAAATCAGAGAACCGTTGGGTCGCAAGGGACCCCGAGGGTCATCTAGTCCAACCCCCTACAATGCAGGAACCGTTTTGCCCAACGTGGGGCTCGAACCCACGGCCGTATCGTGCTCTGCCGACCGAGAACCCGTAACCAGCCAAGATGAAGATGGGGGGGGGGGAGAGAGACAGACCAGACCACAGTATGGAGGACCAGAGACGGCGCCTTTAAGACAGCCGTGTAGATAAAGCCGGGGGGGGGGGAGGGGAACCTGGGCCAAGGCGGTGAGGTGGGAATCCCCCCCAGGCCAAGTAGAGCTGGGGGGCGGTTCCCAGCCGCCATTTTCTCCCTCCCTCGGATGCTTTCTCTGCCCCCTCCCTTCCCCAACATGGCAGCCTCTGGGCTGCTGCGCCGCCTCCGCCCTCAGGTTTCCTCCACCCCTTTAGAATTAGGGAATGGGGAGTCGGAACACGACCCGCACCGATAGGGAGCAGTTATTTGTCCCATGGCGCCCTCGTTTCTCAGGGGCGAGCGTCGCCGCCGCCTCTCATTTCAGGGACTCGGGTCCCGAGGAGCCCAACATGGCGGCTCAAACCGTCGCGCCGCGCGCGCAGGCGACGAGGGCCGAAAGTTCCATTCGAACGTGACCCCCCGCAGAAAGAGCCACGGGAAGAGGGTTGGGGAGCGCGCGCGAGGAGTAACGGAAAAAGCGGCACTCACGTTCCACTCAGAGCCCGCTGCGCTCACTGCCTTCCTCTCGGCTTGCCTTTTTTATCCCCGCCCCACGCCGCGGCAAAAGCGGAAGTGACGTGAGCTCCGGCGGCCCGCCCACTCCAAAAGACCGCGGGAGGGCGCACGCACACCGTGCGTGAAGTTAGCGCGCTGCGCGCGGCGAGGCGCGAGGGGAGCGAGGAGCGTTTTAAGCGTGTGGGTGACTCGTGGGACGTAGAAATACGTGCAGCATCAACCATCTTAAATAAAAAAAATTAAAAATCGAAGATTTCATTTATCAAATTCATTTTTCAAACCCTCAAAAAATAACACGATAAAACTGAGAAAAAATCACAGCACTGATTTACAACATACAACGGTTAAAACATTGAAACTGGTTTAGGTCGTCTCAACTTTATAAGCTTCTGGGTAGGCTTGTCTAAAATGCTTCCAGGAGGCGTGGAAAGGAGTATAGCGCCGGCTTGATTTTAATACAATAGGGAATTCCAAAGTGCAAGTGCTGCCACATTGAAAGTTATTAGAAATGTGGAGTGGGCACTTGTATGTTCAAAGCATGTGACTTGTATTCTGTGGAAGTTTATCATCACCATCATTCTATATTTAAAGTAAGAACAGCTAAAAACATGGGAATGCAACCATTAAAAAACTAATTACCGGGTAAACATTGTTATAATTAAAACTGTTATATTTTAAAAATCTATTAATAGTTCCTGCTATAAAAAGTTGTTCGTCTTTTGAGGTGCTGCAAGACTCCCTTGTTTTTGCTGCAATAGGCAAGCAGAGCTGCCACTCTGGAATGCAATATGAATGCCCCTTCCCTGCTCCAGCCTCAGGTTTAGAGAACATGAATAAATAGAGGAGCCTTCAGTCTGTATTAGTCAGTGCTTTGTTTTCTTGAAAAATAGATGCCAGTACTCTGTAAGTGCCACATTTTTTAACAACAAGAAAAAGATGTGCTGTACTGCATACCGTTGAGTACCCCCTGAAAAAGCCCTGGTATTAGTGTTTCATTTTCTGCAACTTTTAAAATTAAGGTTGTTGAATAGTGGGTACACATGGCAGACGACACAGCGATTTCTCCAAAGCAGCTCTTTATTTTGTAAGCTGGAACAGAAACTGAACAGCAAACAGCTCAGCCGGCCTGCTTTTATAGGCAGCCAGCTGTCAACATTGTAGCAACAACAACCCAGGGTTTCCCGCCTAAAATAACTGACGTGGACCTGAGTGAAAACTATCTACAGTATCCCCCTGCTGGCCCAGGGTGAGAACTTCAGTACATAACACCCCTCCCCACCGAGATAAGGCGTTAGTTACAATCGTAATGGTTTCCTTATATACAGCACTACACGTAATGGTTCAATTAGGCACAAAAGCATATCGGTTACATTTCCCATACTTAGACCAACAGTGATACATGTCCAACAACATAGTCCTTTAAATAAGTTGGGCGCTTGGAAACTCTGCCAGACCGCCGGGGACTGGTAGCCAAGTCCGGGGGGCCACACAATTCTTGCTGAGGCTGTGGTGCGACCCTAGGTGGCGTTGAAATCAAATCCCCTGGATCCGCTGCTGTGGGTGGAGCCTCCGCAAGTGGAGTGGTCTGAGTCTGTGGTAAGTCTGGCAGACCCTCTGAAGCGGCTTGGTTCAGCTCCATGCTGGCAGTTTGCGAGGGAGGTGTAGGTGGAGCCTCGCCATCTGTAAGTGTCTCTTCTGGAGCCACAAGTGCAGTTGGGGGCACCACGGTAGTGTCCAAGTCCCCAACCCTGCGCCTAAGCTGGTCTATGTGCCGGCGCCACAAGCGTCCGTCTTCGAGTGCCACCTGGTACGAGCGAGGTCCAGTGACTCCCACTACTGTCACTGGCACCCAAGGAATGTCCCCCACATAGTTCCGGGCAAAGACCTGGTTTCCTGGAACAAATGACCGTGGCGCGTTGGCACAGCCTGGGGGTTCGGCCACGGCAAAGTCCGGGTGCAGCCGGTCAAGCGGTGACCTGAGGCTGCGGCCCATAAGCAGTTCAGCAGGACTCCGCCCTGTGGCCGCATGAGGGGTGATGTGTTGCACGAACAAGTATTCGGCGACCCGCTCGTGCCAGTCTCCCCCGGTCCAGGCGCGCCAGTGCCTCTTTTGCCGAGCGCACCATTCTCTCCGCTTGCCCGTTGCTGGATGGATGAAAGGGTGCCGTTAGGGCATGGCGGATGCCCAGTCCCAAAAGATACCGCTCAAAAGTGCCTGACGTGAACTGCGGTCCGCTGTCGGAGACAAGGACATCAGGACACCCATGTGTCTCAAACAGGCCTCGCAGCACCCGGATGACAGACTCGGGAGTGGTGGAGGGCATCAGGGCCACCTCCAGCCATTTGGAATAGGCGTCCACCACTACCATAAAGGTCCGGCCGTGAAAGGGGCCAGCCAGATCGATGTGCACCCTCGACCAGGGTGTCTTTGGCGTCTCCCAGGTGTGTCCCTTAGCTGCCGGTGGTGCAGGCCTCGATTCTTGGCACGCTTGACAGGCGGACACCCAGGCAGTGATGGCATCGTCCATGTTAGGCCACCAGACGTAACACCGAGCCAATGCCTTCATTTTGACAATTCCCGGGTGGCCAACGTGCAGAGCCTCCAGGACGCGTTGACCGAGTCTTTGGGGAATCACAACGCGGTCTCCCCACAGCAGACAGCCACAATGAGCCGAGAGTTCATGTTGTCTGGTTGCAAAGGGCTGGAACTCCGATGCAAAAGGCCCTTGTGGCCACCCCCTCCACACCCAGTTGAGCACACGGCTGATGGTGCGATCCTGGGCAGATGCGGAGGCCACAGTGGCAGCCGATACAGGCGCTGCCGGAAGATCCTCAATCAGGAGGATCGATGAAGCTGGAGCCGGGTCTTCCACAAACGCTGGAAGAGGGCAACGGCTGAGGGCGTCGGCATGGCCCATTGATTTCCCCGGGCAATGGACGAGCCGGTAGTGGTAGGCAGCCAGGAAAACAGTCCATCGCAGCATGCACGGTGAGAGGACTGGTGGAGTTGGACGATCACCGGCGAGGAGGGCCAGGAGCGGCTTGTGGTCAGTGATGAGGTCAAAAGTCCTGCCATAGAGGTATTCATGGAACCTCTTCACTCCAGCCACAAGTGCCAGTGCCTCCTTGTCAAGCTGGCTGTAATTCCGTTCCGTTGGAGATAGTGTCCTGGAAAAGTAGGCGAGCGGTGCTTCTCTTCCGTATGGAAAACGGTGACTAAGGACAGCGCCGATGCCAAAAGGTGAGGCGTCACAGGCAAGGACCAGCGGCCTGGCTTCACTGTACTGTACCAGCACACTGTCCGATGAAAGGAGAGCCTTGACTGTGTTGAAGGCCGCCGTCTCCCGATGACCCCAGGACCAAGGCGTCTTTGTGCTGAGGAGTCGGTGAAGAGGCTCAGCCACCGTGGCTTTGTGGGGCAGGAACATGCTATAAAAGTTCAGCAGCCCCAGGAACGCCTGCAACTCCGTCTTGTTCTTTGGGATGGGGGCCTGCTGGATAGCGCGGATCTTGGATGTGGTCGGGTGAAGGCCGGAGGCGTCAATAAGATAGCCCAGGAACTCTACCTGTGGAACGGCGATCTGGCACTTCTCCCTCTTTACCTTGAGCCCGGCCTCTTGGAACCTGGTCAGCACGGCACGGAGGCGCTCGAACAGCTGCTGGTGTGAGTCTGCAGACACCAAGACGTCATCAAAATATGGTACCACGCCCGGAAGCCCTTGCAGAAGATGCTCCATAAGGCTTTGGAAGATGCCAGGAGCCACACTCACCCCGAACTGCAACCGGCGGCAACGGAATGCCCCTCGGTGGGTGACTATCGTCTGGGCTTCAGCAGTGGCATCATCGACAGGCAGTTGTTGATAGGCTTGGGCAAGGTCCAGCTTAGCGAAGACCTTACCCTCACCCAGGGAATGCAGCAGGTGTTGAACAACAGGAACCGGGTAAGCGTGCTGCTGAAGTGCCTTGTTGATCGTGCACTTGTAGTCGGCGCAGATTCTCACTGACCCGTCTGGCTTGACAGGCGTGACGATGGGGGTTTCCCACTTGGCGTGGTCAACCGGCTCCAAAACTCCTTGGGCGATCAGCTTGTCCAGTTGTTCGTCCACCTTAGCCTTGAGAGCAAAGGGAACCCGGCGTGGCTTTAGCTTGATGGGGGCGACTTGTGGATCAAGGCTAAAGGAGATGGGCGTACCTGTATATTGCCCCAAAGTGCCATCAAAAACCTCGGCAAAGTCTTTGACCAGACCCTCAGTCTCTGCGTTAGAGATGCAGTTGATGCCGGTGACTTCCAGGCCGAGGGCATCAAACCAGTCTAGCCCTAGGAGGCTTGGCCGCTGACCTTCGACCACCACCAGTTGGAGCAGGCCCGAAAAATCCTTGAAGGCAATCCAAAACAGCCAACGCCTACCACGGGGATGTCGTTTCCCTGGTAGTCTCTCAGGTGTACGCGGTGAGAGTCAAGTTGCCTTTTGGACACTCTGGGTACCAGTCTTTTGATGGTGCTCCAAGACACGATGGACAGGGCAGACCCGGTGTCAATCTCCATGTCACATGGAGCTCCTTCAATGAGCACCGTGACGTTCAGCTTGCGTCGCGTAGGCGAGTCGGTTTGGCCAATCGTGGTTCCAGACGGGCAGCGGCAGTTGGTGAGAGCGAAACAGCTTTCCTTGGCAGACTGGAGTGAAGACTTGGACTTGCGAGTCGGTGAAGGGGGGGTGTCAGATGGAGCCGATCGGCAGACCTTAGCGATGTGGCCCCTTCTGGAACACTTCCTACAGATGGCGTCTCTGAATCGACACTTGGGACGGGAATGGTTGCCTCCGCAGCCGGCACATTCCGGTTGGCCCTTGGACTTCTGTTGGAACTTCCTGCGCTCCCGCTTTGTCTGGTGCACGTCATCGTCTTCACTGGAGGATGCCTCATCACTGCTGGCCTCTTCATGATGCACTGGAACTGGCTTCCTAGCAAGACACGGGCTGCTGGACTTGCGGATCTCCTGGGCGGAGCGTTCAGCAGCTTCTGAGGCCACAGCCTCCTCAATGGCTTTCTGTAGCGTGAGGTCTGGCTTGGCGAGGAGACGCCGTTGCAGATGGATGTCCCGGACCCCGCAGACAATTCGATCCATCAGGGCATCGTCTAAGTCTCGGAACTCACAGTGCATTGCAGCCTGTCTGATGGCAGTGGTGTAGTTGCTGATTGACTCCCCCTCTGCCTGGTTCCGGTGGTAAAACGCATGGCGGGCAGCAATCTTGGACGGCTTTGGTGCGTAGTGGTTGCGAAGCTTCTCTTGGATCGTGTCCCATGGTGTTGCCTGGACTGAATTGGTTCTGTCCAGTGATTTCGCTCAGTGATTTCGCTCTGTGATTCAGCTCAGTTCAGAGGATGGCCGCATCTGGCTGTGCTCTGATGTCCACCGATCCCATCCTCGTCGCCAGTGTTGAATAGTGGGTAGACATGGCAGACGACACAGCGATTTCTCCAAAGCAGCTCTTTATTTTGTAAGCTGGAACAGAAACTGAACAGCAAACAGCTCAGCCGGCCTGCTTTTATAGGCAGCCAGCTGTCAACATTGTAGCAACAACAACCCAGGGTTTCCCGCCTAAAATAACTGACGTGGACCTGAGTGAAAACTATCTACAGTATCCCCCTGCTGGCCCAGGGTGAGAACTTCAGTACATAACAAAGGTCTGTAGGAGTACCTGTGGAACAGCATACCTGAGGTGTTGACTCCTAGAGAATTGCAAAGCCAACAAAATACAGCTTGTAAAAATGTTCAGAAGTTGGGAAAGGAATTTGGTCATTCATTGCCAGCAATGCCATAGAGAATATCCCCTAAGTGCCAGTATTGTCAGTTTCCACCCTTGATGTGTGCTTGGATTTCCCATCTTAGAAGCAGAGCCAAAGAGCTGTCCAGCAGCATTTTGACAAGATGCAGTCGCTAGGAAATCATCTTCACAGAGTGACATGGAATTGAGTTAAATTAGGTGCTGCAATATTAAGTGCCAAATTGAGCAGTTTTATAGCTGTCTTTGCTGTTCCACCACCTGCTTTCTTTTATTGCACCCTATCCAGAGCACACACTAGTTTGTTTCCTTCTCTCGAGTAGGTTCAGGGTTGGAGGCTTTGTGATATCAGACATGCACAGATCATCCTGATCTAGACTTCTACTCTAAATCACCACTGTCTTTACACTGTGGGTTAAGTGTGGAATTTCTGGAGCTTATATGAACCAGTTAAAACATGGAAATGTCTGAATCTGTAGTCATACCATATTAAGCATCTTCCAGGGTGTAGTCTCAGGATATTTGGCAAGCTCCACTAACTCCCCTTGCACCCTGTACTGGGCTTGGTAATGGGGTTCCCCTGCCCTACAGTTCTGGCTCCAGGGTGGTGCTGACTAGAAGATGGCAGATTATTGTTGTACACCACAAATGACTCAGCAGTGGGGGCGTAAGTAGAAACCACATTATGATTTGAAAGCTGGAAAAAGAACAGAACTGTTAGCTTGAAGAAAGGTCCTGGAATCCCACACAGCAGCTTGCTAACAATGGCACAATTATTATCCCTGGAGAGGCTGCAAAGGAATACTGATGTGCAACTGAAGTGGGGAGTTGGATATTGCTTTGCAGTAACAGTGTAATAGCCATAATACTGTAATAAGAGATCTACCAATAACAATTAAATTTATCAATCATATGCAATGCATCTGAGAAAGACAATTTTAGTCCTACTGATCATATCTTTATTAGAGCACTAAATTGCAAAAATGGGTCACAATTCAGCAGAAGTATGATATGCTTACTTAACCCACTGATATCAATGGCTTAAACAACGCTAATTCTGCACTGGATTGTGGGCTTCTCATCATGAGCACTTTTGGGTAAGTTTCTTTCGTGCAGGGGAGCCGCAAACGAGTCTGGAGTGTCTCCATGTGATTTTACTAACACAACACAGTGCACTCCACTTCGTAAAAGGCCGGGTAAGAAAAACGCACTGGAATGGAGAAGAAACCGCGCCCTGGCCAGAAAACTACGTTTCCCGAAAGCCTCCGCACGCCTCGTGCGCACGCGCCGAAAGTCTCCGCCCGCGTCACGTTCCTGCCTCGCGGCGACCAAGAGAAACCCGAGAAGGACGGCGGGGGAGGGAGGAAGGAGAAGAACTACATTTCCCGCCGTCCCCTTTCCCTGTTTTACAACCTAGCAAGTGCCGCGCATGCGCCACGGAGAGGCCTGGCTCCTCAGTTCGCTCGTTGAATCCTCGTAGGTCGGTCAGTCGGTCGGCGGGCGGCGTGTGGGAGGGGAGAGCCAGACGAGCCAGCGACCTGCGCGCCTGCTGCCTGCCTGCCTGCGACGGTGGTGGCGGCGGCGTCGGAATCAGTGAAGCCGGAGTAGCAGCTGCAGCAGCAGTAGCGGCGTCGTCCTCGGAGCGGGGCGAGCGCCGGAGGTAGAGAGTGTGTTTCCACCGCCGCCATTTCTGTCAGCCCGGACTCATGATTCCCATATGCCCGGTAGTCTCTTTCACCTATGGTGAGTAACGGCCGCTTTGGCGAGCCGGTCGGAGGGCGGAAAGGAGGGGCGGCGGCGAGGCGGCCTCTCGCCTCAGGTGTGCTGGTTTTTGACAAGGCCCCTCTCTTTTTCTCTCTCTCCCCTCCATGTCGCTGCTGCAGTGCCCAGCCGGCTGGGGGAAGATGCCAAAATGGCCACCGGCAACTACTTCGGGTTCACCCACACCGGGGCTGCTGCCCAGTACAGGTAAAGGGGAGGCTGGCGGGAGGGCGGGGGAGGTGTTTCCCCGGCCCCCCTTCTTCCCTGGCGCAGCGGAGACCTTGGAGAGGAGATGCGCGCAAACGCCGGCGCATGTGCATGCTCGTGCGGAGGTGTTGATGCGTGTTGTGTGCGGCGACGGGGGGCGGAGCCGGCGGCGTCAGGCCTGCTTCGGGTCGTGCATTGGAATAAGGGTTCCCCGTCCTGCCGTAGGGCTGGATCCGCCTCCTCCTCCCCTCCAGCCTGGTGATTCTGCCGCCGCCTCTCCTCTCCGCCCTTCCAGCCCCATCCTGCGCATGCTAATGAAGAAGCCTCTGGTAGCGAGAACAGTACGGCAATGGAACAGACTCTGCTGGAAGGATTCATTCGCCTTCCTTGGAGGCTCTTAAGCAGAGGTTGGAGCATAGCTGTCAACTTTTCCCTTTTCTTGCGAGGAATCCTATTCGGAATAAGGGAATTTCCCCTAAAGAAAGGGAAACGTTGACAGCTATGGGTTGGAGGGCCATCTGGATCATCTAGTTGAGGTTGCTGCATTGCAAGGGGTTGGACTAGATGACTCTCGGGATCCCTTCCAGCTCTACAGTTCTATATTTAGGTATCCCCAGGTTGTTCAGTGAGACTTGCTTTCCAGCAAACAGGCACAGGGTTGCAGCTTAAACACGTTTTATTTCTTTCGGTTCTGCAACCACACTCCTTCCCTTACTCTCCACCGCCAGACCTTGGAAAACGTGTATTTTCCAACTATATTTCTCCCACTACATACTGACTTTTGTGTTCTGTATGCATTCAGTATCCTCTAAATGGATTTGTTATCGCTCCTGCCTCCCTTAAATATTTGGCTTCCAAAACCTATTGCAGAGTTCTGTGGTATCTTAGACTAATTTTTAATATACAAAATAAATAAGATAAAGTATAAAATATTAGGCTCAGCGCCTAGGGCTTGCCGATCGAAAGGTCGGCGGTTCGAATCCCCGCGGCGGGGTGTGCTCCTGTTGTTCGGTCCCAGCGCCTGCCAACCTAGCAGTTCGAAAGCACTCCCGGGTGCAAGTAGATAAATAGGGACCGCTTACTAGCGGGAAGGTAAACGGCGTTTCCGTGTGCGGCTCTGGCTCGCCAGATGCAGCTTGTCACGCTGGCCACGTGACCCGGAAGTGTCTCCGGACAGCGCTGGCCCCCGGCCTCTTGAGTGAGATGGGCGCACAACCCTAGAGTCTGTCAAGACTGGCCCGTACGGGCAGGGGTACCTTTACCTTTAAGGACTGATGGCTTATCATCCAGGGCTTTGGATCCTAAAGTAAGTTAAGGAAGTTCATGGAAGAAGAGGTTCCTGTTCCCGCCTCTCCAAAGCCTCCAAAGGGTAGCTTCAAAAATAAAGAGGGCGTAGGAAACTTTCATTCTTGGAACTTCCTGAATGAATGTTAGAATCCAACCCCAGCTGAATATTTGTGCCCTGCTGCAAAAAAATGGAAGTTTGTTATTATTTATTAAATTTCTATGCCACCCTCCATCCAAAGATCATAGGGTGGTTTACAATATAAAGTTTACAAAGACAAAGGCTAAAGTCTGACCTACTCATTATTAAGAACTGACAGTGTTTCCTTTAGGCCCCCTCAGTGCAGACTGAGAATTCATGGCTTGTGTGATTCAGAGCGGCTTTCTCATAGTATATTATGTGCCTCGTGTATTTTACATTTTTGTAAAAGATGTATGTTGCTTTGTGATGACTTGGCTCTAAAAACTATAAATATGTACACTATTTTGGGGAAACTCTTAAACTAAGTGTTCATTATGGTGTGGTTGTGTTACCAAATGAAACTTGAAATGGAATCATTTTGAAAGAGATGATAAATTTCATAACTTCTTAATTACATAACTTCAAAATAACATGCACACACAGTGCCTCACTTAGCTGAAATTATCCCCAGTGAAAGGAACATTTATTACATCTGAAAAACAGTCTGTCTCCTCTTTACGAATTGGGCCATTTTGTTAAATCGTTTTGTTTACTGTGGAAATATCTCCAATTTAAAATAATTTGTATTTTTGTCAGATTTTGGCATAGTGGAGATAACTGTAACGACAGCACTACTTTATAAGTTTACTTCACCAACTTTGTGACCTCTTGTATAATTAGTTTGTCTTAGAGGTAAACCTTGAACTTGAAAACGTGTCAAGTGGTGGCAATTGTCTAATCCAGGCATCCCCAACCTGCGGCCCTCCAGATGTTTTGGCCTATAACTCCCATGATCCCTAGCTAACAGGACCAGTGGTCAGGGATAATGGGAATTGTAGTCCAAAACATCTGGAGGGCCGAAGGTTGGGGATGTCTGGTCTAATCATTCTCTTGCTTCAAATGAATATCCACATAGGATGCTTTTATTGTTTCAGGCTTATTTACAGCTGCTAGGTCGTATGTGAAATGAAATTGCTACACCTCTTAGGTTTTAACAATTGGAACTGTATTTTATTAACTTAAATCAGTTGCTTATTTCATGGTAAACACTTGCATATTTCATGGCACTTATTCTTAAAAGTGTATATTCCTGAAATAAACAGCCTGAGATCCAAAGAACTGCATGTGCAAAGCTATTCAAATCTGGGGAGAGGGCTAGGGGTGCTTTCTCCTTGTGAAGTGGTTTCCTGAAATTAGAATGGCTTTTGGAAATGGGGAAATGTGGATCTGCATGTATTCTGCATGGTGCTTGAGATCTTGTCCATATTGTTGGAAATAACATTTTTGAAAGGTATGTAGCCAACCTTCAGTTTATTTCGCATGATTCGGCGTTTTGCATAGTACAGCAGAAATATACTTTACAGACTTCTCCATTATTTGGTCTTGAGTTTTAATAATAATGCATGGGTAGTCTGTTCCCTGTGTAAGATTTCTAACGTGATGAAATTCTCTCTAGCCACAGTGTAACAGTTGTACTTGCAGGCTTGCCAAATCTGCCTTTCCAATGTTCCATTTGAAGAAGTACAACTCTGAAATGTCGAAAGCCCAAATAGATTTTCCAGTTCTGTAATTACTGGAAATAATATTGTTGCCACTTCTCAGAAATTCCCTAGTCATTTCTTGCATTTTGTTGACTCTATAGCAGGGGTCGGCAACCTAAGGCCCATGGGCCACAAGCAGCCCACGGGGGTCGTTTAACCGGCCACTGACCCCCCCAACCGAGCCACCCACTTGGTGAGTCCCTGCACGCTGCACTAAACCAGCGCGGCATGGAGACTTGCTTCTGCGGTGCCAGAAATCGCGTCTGCGCAGACGCTGGAAATCACGTCAACACAGATGTCGGACCAGGCAAGGTAAGCCTTGCCAACCCCTGCTCTATAGCCTATGGAAAACAGTTAGTGCCTCATACAAAACCTATTTAGGTGGCATATATAACAAAAAGCCACCCTCACCTTTAACAGTAAAACAACAATATGGAATGTATTTTATATTTATTTATATATTGTCCACTCAAATAAAATAGCAAGACAGTGCGCAATATACCGGTATATGTGAATACAATAAAACATAATATACTGTAAAAACAATACAAAATTGTCTCAGTAATGATTAATACAAGAACCCTGAACCTGGTCCTATGGCATAGAAGCAGCTGGTGTAGCATTTTTTTATAGCAAGACTGTTGCATGCTGTTGGCTGTCCTCCTCCATCAGCATTATTGCCATTCCCTTCTGCTCCAGGTTAAGTTTCTGGACCATGGCCATGGGAAGCCCCATGTAGAGCATATTATAGTAATCTAGTCTCAAGGTTAGCAGGACATGTACTACAGTGGCCAGGTTATCTTGACCCCAAGATGACTGTAATGGCATGCCAAATAAAACTGGTGAAAGGCACTCCCAGCCTGATCCAAGTTAGGAGAAGTATTTCATGAGGATATTGAGGTCCTGAGCTGTATAGGGCTTTGTAGATTAAAACTTTGAATGACTCTGATACATTTTAAAACAAATCTGTTGGGACTTATAAGAGATTTTAACTTCATCACAATTAATTAAAATACTTCTTTGGAAGAGCTTCAAATACAGCAAAGATACAGCAACCTTTTAGGTAAAGGATGGAATTACTCCATATGCAGAAATAGTGATTAGAACAGAACAGTTGCCTCCATTCTGTCAAAACTTCTCTAGAGTTTAGGCATGCTTTAATACAGCCATAAAGAAGAGCATCATAAATTATTTTACAAACTATGAATTACCATGGTATTATAGTGATACAAAATGTTTCTATGACAGTGATAACTTATAGCTAATAAAAATGACAGAACTACTGATTCCCATTCAAAAAGGGGGGTGGAAACACACAACTTCCTAGGCATGATCACAGATGAAAAGAATCTCTAAAAATGTTGATTCAGTACTAAATTATCTATGTGTGGGGGGATTAGGAGAAGAATGGAGTCAACAAGGAACAGGCTATGCATAGATCTGTTGTCATGAGAAATTATTCAGACCAAAGAGAAGGGAAGAATTGGCAGTTTGAGACACTATTTTAACTGTCTCCTTTTGCACACAGTTTCTGCTTAAAGGCGATTAGCAGAAGTTACTAGTTCTTGCCAGTGTGCCTCAGAATACAAGGTTGAGGGAGGCTTCTCTACCCAGGAGGTAGGAGGTCAAATCCTACAATTTGTAAAATCTTGCAAACTCGATCACTGGCTCTGCGGGTTGTGGCAGACGCAAGGGGAACAGGTTTGCTAAAGTAAATGTGGTAACAGAACTATACCAGCCTTAGAATGAATAATGTTAAGGCTGTTCATTCTGTGCCATAACAAAATACATTTTCTTCACATGAAACATTTCAAATATTTCTAAATGGTATATATACTTTTGATTTGCTGCTTCATCATTATAATGAATGACATTTCACTGCCTTTCTTCTCAAAATAATGAAAACGTTGGCTTCACTTTCCTAACATCACTTTTTAAGCATTCTATGAGCCTACTTTTGTTTTGCATTATATTTAAACATTTTGTGGGGAGGCATAATTATGTTGCTACTTGAAGCATTTCTTCAAAGATGGCATTTTCAAAAGAACTTTCCTTTTGGGGTATTTTCTTGGACAATTCTTGCAAGATAGGAGTTGTCATTGAAGGTTGCTAGAATGATTGTTTCATGAAGGGTATGTTGCTTATTATTATTTTCTTACTTTCTGTGTAGATTCAGCTGAATCTTCCTTTTTTTCTAATTATACTATCATATCATATATACACTTATACCAGTTTGTTTTTGAATGTTTGAGGTTATGTAGTCGCAGTTGCTCCACACATGCATGAGGAAAGAGTAACCAAACACATGTCTCTGATTAACCCCAAAACTACAAAAAAGGACCCCTTCCCCCAAACAGCCTATTTAAATGTCATCAGAATAGAAGTAAGAGCTGCCTCTAGAAATCAGTGGAGAAAAACAGTTTTTTAACGTAGCTGGCTTTGACACTAGAGTGCTCACCCCATTCTGCCTCTCACCCCTGAACAGCCCAATTAAAATAAGGTGTTCAGTGGACCCAGGATGCTGGATAATGGGATGGTCAGAAATGTGAGTGGGAAGGAATTGAACTGCACTCAACATTGCTATGCTTGTAATACAAAATAGTGCACCTAAAATTACTAATTGCTATACAAGAATGAAAATGCTCCCTGCCTGCAAGTTGACAATACACTGCCTTAATGTGGCCTGTTACGAAATTCCTAGCCTTCTGTCCTGGGATTCAGCTCCTGCCACATGTTCTTTTCAGCCTGTCAAAGAGCTGTTTGTCAGGCTGCAGGGAACCCAGTTTACAAGGATAAGAAGATGCACAGGGATGACTCCCAGTGGGTCTGTCTTCACTTGCGGTTGTTCTTCCCACAGCATGCTAAACAGCTGTTTGATGGGCTTGGGGGTGGAGGAAGCATGATTTTCAGTGCCAGTCGGCTGGGGAGCATGAGAAACACATGACAGGATCTCTTTCCATCACGTATCATCCCTCCTCACCCTCTATCTGTGTGCGGGGGAGTGTTAATTTGTACATGGCCCTCAACCAAATGTGGCCCACACAGTTATCAAGGTTGCTTACCAGTGATCTAAATGTTTATAATCACATGAATATGGTGCTTACATGACTTTTCTTTGTATGTGTTAGTGTGGGAGATGAAAACACTTTCCCATGCAGGAAATTAGCTGCAAATACATTTTCAGGAGTGCTTTTTTTGAGGCTTTCCATTTCCTGGGAGCATTCTAGGAATCTATATCTGACTCTGTTTCTTTGGTTCTATTGCACTGCAGAGTGTTTGGAAGCATTTACTCTACAGTAGTTGTTTTATATGGAGATGTGAAATCGTACTTTTCTCAGATGTAGTATAGCTATAAAACCAATTACCTGCCTCTGATCTATACATATTTTTAAAGCAGGTGTGGGTAAGCATTTCTAGCAAGTATCTCACTACCTGTCAAATCAACTGATGTCACATTGTCATTAGGTTATACTGGTTTGAAGCCCTGGTTTTAGGACTTTAAAGCACAGTGTGGGCAATTTGAAAGCCCTTTTGCAAACAGCCCTCTCTAAACTTTCAAACATCAGGGGTTCAGAGAGCACTGTAAGGTTGCTTGCAAAAGGATTTCAAACGTGTGGCTTGCCCAAAACTACATCAGAACCAAATCGGAACCTGGTAGGGCAGGTTTGGCCTCTGGGTTGGAGGTTCTCCACTTCTGGTTTATGTAAGTTTGTTTTACATCAAAAAAAATCCTCTCAAAATTATATTTTGTTAAAAATGGTTCATTGGTTAAGGATGCAATCCTGTGCACTTTCCTGGCAACTACATCTGATGAGTATACATGCATAGGATTGTGCTCTAAATTATTTTGATTTAGAGTAACATTAATGTTCAGTGCCGATTTCGCTAACCTTGTGACGTTTGCCAGATGTTTGCGCATCTGAGCTTTTCCAAGACCATAAAAGTGAAAGGCCCTATTGAAAGGTTTTGAGAAATGGGAATTCCATGACTTATTTAAACTCTTGGTCACTGTGCTTGTGTTTCAGACTTAGTTTAGCCTTTTTTTTAGCTACCCTTAAACTTGGACAATTTAAGCAGCTTTGCTATTAGGCATCTGGCTTCATTACAACATCATCATATTTCTTGTGTTTGTCTTTCTATTACAGCCAGCAGCCAGCTTCAGGTGTAGCCTATTCCCATCCAACTACAGTTGCAAGCTACACTGTCCATCAGGCTCCTGTAGCTGCGCACACAGTTACTGCTGCCTATGCCCCAGCAGCAGCAACGGTTGCAGTTGCAAGGCCTGCTCCAGTGGCCGTTGCAGCTGCTGCAACAGCGGCAGCCTATGGAGGTTACCCAACGGCACATACAGCAACAGACTATGGTTATACACAGAGACAGCAAGAAGCTCCCCCGCCGCCACCTCCAGTCACTACACAAAATTACCAGGTACTTAATGGATAAACCATAATACTTGTGAAATTGAGTCTTTTACCTTCTAAAACATGATGGACGATAGAATATGTTAAATATAGAGTAAGAATGTGCATGTATAACTGTTATGTAGTTTAGGTCAATAATTTACAGAACAGACCTCACTTGAGTAGCGGTGAAATGTAATAGGGTAGCGGATCTACCACCACATCTTCAGCCCTGTCACTCATGCTGGCAGGAGGCATGGGGACAGGCAAATCGCTTTGCCAGCCTGAAGTTGGTGCAGTGATCAAGACAAATCAAGTCCAGTAAGTAACAACAGTGGGTCTGGGTTAAGATCCAGCACATCCTGGACTGGCTCAGCTCCATCTGCCCATGGAATGGCCTGTTGGGGGACTTCCTGTGCTACTGCTGTTGTAGATGCCTTCAGTGGTACTTCCATGCACCCATATGTTTGGTAAGACAGTACAGGAATCTTTTTTTTCCTTTAGCTTGATCATCGCATAGTCAAATATATTTTTAAAAACCTGAGGATAGCAGTATAACACCTAGGGGAAGAAATATGTTAAACATTACTTAATGTGGAAAGTAACAATAATTTAAGTAATTATTAGCCACTGAACATTCCTAGCAAATTATTAACTGTAGCATAGCCACCTCATCAGCATGCTGCAGAACTTTTAATTATGTAGCATTGTACATGCCTGCAGGCTACAACATGTGAGATATTAGTAGATTATTATACACAACCTGAGATAAAAGGCAGTTGTATCCCAAAGAGAGCTCAGTTTCACAACAATCTATCGGCATCTCTACCTGCTCCACACTTGATGTCACATATGGCACCTGGTATGGGAAAGGTTGGTGCAGTCTGGGGAAAACTTTTTATGAGATAAATTTGGCCTCCAACACTGGAGGTTCTCCAACCTAATGTAGAGGTTTGTGCTTGGTGTCTTGTGGGTAAAGTGATGGTGATGGAGCATTTTTAAAAAATGTAGGGGGAAAGGCTGCTTAACAGGACATTGGCATTTGTTTCTTTAATGCAAGTTGTCCAGTACTAGCTTCATTTAATCTAGCAATCTTAGGCAAAAAATACATAGTTTGATCCTCAAAAATGTAGCTTATCAATTCTGTTGAATGTTTCTACTATTTTACAGTCTGATTAATTAGAATAATCAAAATAATTCAGTAATAGTCCATATATTTAATGGAAAAACTAATGTCCATATGTTTTCTCCCCCACTCCCATGTTTCTTAAGGACACCTATTCATATGTTAGATCTACTGCCCCAGCTGTAGCTTATGACAGCAAGCAATACTATCAACAACCCACAGCCACTGCAGCTGCAGTGGCAGCTGCTGCCCAGCCACAGCCTTCTGTGGCTGAATCGTATTACCAAACAGGTGAGTTGCAAGCTTTAAAGAGAACTCCAGCTTTTTTGTTGTGATATAGTTCACAAATGTGTTACCATCTGCAGATGCTCAGAATCTAGTAAGTAAAATAGTTTGTTAGTAGCTTGGTTTTCAATGGTTAACTGTTTGGTGGTTAACTTAGCAGTTAGGGCTCAGATATGCGAATCTTAACAATCCTCTAGCTTCTAAGTGCTCATTTAATTGCTTTATTCAAAGAAGAATTCTAACACGACTGCATCACAGAGTGCATGCCATGTTTTATCTTCTTAGGACTTCGAGGGTCTGCTTGCTAGGTAAAACATTTGGCCATTCTGAACTTCTAAGTCATTGGAGAAAAACCTTTTTTGTGACTGCCACAAATAAAGTTTAAAGCTTTTGAGAGTGTCACTCTAATGTATGCTGCTGTGCTTATGTAGCCTCATGTGGCTTGGCGCTGTTTTACAACTAGCCTACTCAGATGGGGAGCAAACAGCTATGTGTGAAGGAAATAGGAAAGGAGCAGAGTCAGATGCTTTAAATTGTTGCAGAGTAACTGCTTTTAACGAGAGTGTTTTTTGGTATAACTCAAATTAGTTTATTTTCTGGACATATCTGTATGGTGCGTTTTATATTGGAGCCCCATCCTAACTGGGAGCTAATCACCTCTTTTCATTAAATCAGATGTTGGTGGGATTTTTTTCTTCATATAAATCGGTGGATAAAATATTAGATAGGAATGTGGAATAAGCATACATTGCAATTAGTTTTTTTTAATCATTGTCTTCGGTTTAGCCACTATTATGTGTGTTCAAAGAATGTGGAGTTAAACATGTTAGTTTAAGCGTTGTTGCACTGAAAGTAAAAGCACAAGCTTTAAGGTGCCGATCCCATTATAGTGACAGTAGTATTTTTATAATAGAAGTTCCAAGTGCAGAGCTTAAAGTGTAGGGTGAGATTTATTCCCATATTGTCTGCCTTATTCAATAATAAGATAAAGTGAAAAATTAAATGAAATTGATTTTTAAATTATAATTGTTTACATGATTATTGAAATATTCATGTAATTATGCTCATTTGTCTTAATTAGCTCCAAAAGCCGGCTATAGCCAAGGAGCAACTCAGTATACTCAAGCCCAGCAAACTCGTCAAGTGACAGCCATAAAACCAGCCACTCCAAGCCCAGCTACTACTACTTTCTCCATATATCCTGTATCTTCCACTGTGCAACCAGTTGCAGCAGCAGCTACCGTTGTTCCCTCGTATACCCAAAGTGCTACATACAGTACAACAGCAGTTACTTATTCTGGTGAGTATTGCTTGAAGAAAGGATATTAGAAATGACTGTTTAGATGCCTTTGTAAGATCTAAGGTAGAAATGCTGTGCTGAACATGTCTAGATTTTTCAAAGACAGGTTCTGTACTCAAATTACTTCTTGTGAACTTTTGCTTTGTCAAATGTGCTGATTGTGTGCAGGTTTACTCAGAAGTAAGTCAACTATGGCCAGTTGGACTTATTTTGAGGTAATTGTAGGATTACAAATTCAGACTCTTTAGAACAGGTGAAAAAGAGTCTCGATGGCAGACTGTTGGTGTAGAGCAGGTGTCATCAACCTTTTCAGGCACAAGGTGATGCCTTACAGATCTATGTTGGACTGATTGTACAGGTTTGCTGTATGTCTGTGGATGTTGGCATTTCTCCACTAGAAAAAAATTGCTTTTTAAACTTGAAATAAACTCCTCTTTTCTGGCTGTGTAGTATTGCTTGGATATACAGATTGCGAATATTGGTTTTACTTTTAAGTACAAGTTTTGTGCATCTATGTTAATGTTGAAATTCTCCTTAATTAAGAGATACTCTGGTGTGCACTATGCATTTATTACATTTAGATTTTCAAACTTTAATGTGCTTACAACTTACAACTTTTTTTGATCATTTAAAGGTACATCGTATTCTGGCTATGAGGCTGCAGTATATTCAGCTGCATCATCTTACTATCAACAGCAGCAGCAGCAGCAGAAACAGGCGGCGGCGGCAGCTGCTGCTGCTGCTGCGACAGCCGCCTGGACAGGGACCACCTTCACGAAAAAGGCACCATTCCAAAATAAACAGTTGAAACCAAAACAGCCTCCCAAACCACCCCAGATCCACTATTGTGATGTTTGTAAGATCAGCTGTGCTGGACCACAGGTATTACTGCTTTCTGATTATGAACTTAATTGCTTAGTAAAATTAAACAATTAGCATATTCCAAATATTCAGGGTCAATAAGTTTTTCGCTTCAGGGTTATTTCAGTTTAAAATATTCCAATTGCACTTTGGTTTTTGAATGTTTTGGAAGTTAAACGGACTTCCGCAACGTATTCCAAGATACGACTGTATAATTATGTGGAGGAAAGTATTTTCTGGATACATTTCAGCAGCACATCAACTTCATGTTGGTTATTTCTTGCACTTTGCTTTTCAATGAACAGAATAATATGATAAATGAACTAATGTGTCTTGTTATTCATGTGGTGATTTAAACAGACTTACAAAGAACATTTGGAGGGACAGAAACATAAAAAGAAAGAAGCAGCTTTGAAAGCATCACAGAACACAACCAGCAACAGTTCATCTGCTCGTGGGACTCAGAACCAGCTGCGTTGTGAACTCTGTGATGTGTCTTGCACAGGAGCTGATGCTTATGCTGCTCATATTCGTGGAGCGAAACATCAAAAAGTAAGCCTCTCCTTCCTTTGTCTTTCCATTTCTCAGGTTTTATACCCAGTTAGTATCCCAGCCTGGACAAAATGAATGGTCTGACAGGCAGGCAAAATTCATCACATTTGATTGGAGGCTGGGACTGCCCACCTTTCAGTTACCTGACACAGTATGCCTTTAGGTAATTCAGCCTCAAATGAATGAATTGTGCTCTCAATTTGTTCTTTATAGCTATGACTTTAATTCAAGTAAGGGCTTCATTGAGCAGTAAACGTGAGCCCCACCTTAGGCAGGGATTGGTTGCACTTGGAGCTCCTGAATTGAGCCTATCAGAATAAGGCTTGCATTTAGAGAGAGAGGAGAGAGAATGATAAGTCGCTCTGATCTGAATCATAGAGTTGGAAGGGACCTTGAGGATCAACTAGTCGAACCTCCTGCAATGCAGGAATATACAGTTGTCCCTTACAGGGATCAAAACCTGCAACCTTAGCATTATCAGCACCACTCTAACCAACTGAGCTACAACACATTAAAGAATCTGCAAACACACATCTCTACATAGTACTAGCTACCAACATGAACACAATCAGATCTTTATGCACTAGAACCTCTTTTGGTGTCTCCGAAGGTGACAACAGAGGCAGTGTCAGAATGGTGCCAAATGTAAAAGGCACTGAATGTTAGTACCTCTTGCAGAGGAACAGTTGGGAGTACATCAGTTGTGTGACTGGGGTGCAGTTTCATGCAGTATTTCATGTGTGTATTAGACTCCATTAAATTTCCCCTCACGAATTCTGCAAATTCTTTTGAAGGTTCCTTGAAACTTATACTTTCATGCTCTTAGATGTACAGACAGGATTCTAAATAGACGTTGAACAATTTTGTAGATTCTGCTATTAACTTTCTTCATTGGTGGTTCTAGGTGGTTAAGCTTCATACTAAACTTGGCAAACCCATTCCTTCAACTGAACCAAATGTTGTGACCCAGGCTACGTCTGCAACATCTGCTTCCAAACCAACTGCTGTCTCTTCAAACATTGCAACTAACAGCAGCACTGTGAATTCTTCCGTTTCATCTTTGGCAGTGAAAATTCTTACTCCTTCCGCGAATGTGCTACTTAGCACAACTTCCAACAACAAAGCAACAATAGTTCCAGCTAATGTTGCTGTAAAGAAAATATCCACACCCAAAATTAACTTCGTTGGTAAGTACTGAAGTATTTTAGTGAGAAGTTCAGCAAGATACACTAAATAAACTTACGCAAGAACAGGTTTAAAATGAGTGTCTGCTATGATTTTAACAACCACTGGAAATTCTAATTTTCTCTCGGCTTGGCTGCATGAAGCCCATCAAACCAAGCATCTGTTTGCAGTTCTAAGCACTGTCTCTCTCATGGCAATTTTTGTCTCATGCACACAAATTGCTACTCAAATGGTTTAGGAAAGTATTACATCAACACTTCTCAGCTCCAACACGCCTTTTATTAGAGATTACAATACTGAACATGGGGCTACCGTGGAACACAACTCCTAATGTTGTATGAACAATGCATTTTCAATAGCTGTCATAGAGTTTTGTTTGGTCAAGGCTCATGTCTTGCACTCAATTATCCTGTCCTCTTGAATGCCCCAGGCCATGCTGTCATTATTAAAACAAACCGTATAGTTTATTTGAACTTGTATTTTATTTATTTAACTGTTTATGTTACCTGTTCTTTGAGGAAAATACTACAGTATTGTGCTATGGTTTGCTTGCTTGCTTGTTTGTTTATTACTTACAGAATATCCAGGTTTTTAAGCAGTAGGCCAGCCTCCCCTTGGTTGTGGCAAGAAATGTGACTTGAAAATGTAATGAAAATTAATATTCACTTGTGAAATGTTTCATATTAGGTGGTAACAAGCTACAGACAACAGGAAGCAAAGTGGATGAATTAAAAGTAGTAGAAAATATCAAAACTACTCCTTCTATTGCTGCAGTGCAAACACAGGAAATTAAGCCAGATATGTCTGCTGAATCAGTAACATCTACAGCTCTTGCTGCTTTGCAAAGTGAGGTCCAACCAGTGGGTCATGACTATGTCGAAGAGGTATTCATTCAAAAACTATGTTCATTAAATGCAATTAAACAAAACTGCTGAATTAATGTGTTAGATTACTTTATATGGCTCAGAAGTGTGAAATCACGCTGATAATTAAATTAGCTTCATGTCTCTGTGTGAGGTAACTACTTGGCTATTTTGTCTATGAAAGAATTTGCAGTGGAGTACTAATAGCATTGCCCATCCTTCCCTGAGCCTCAGATGTTCTGAGGAAGGTCACTTGTGAGTGTCTCTGCCATTTAAGGTCAGTAGCTATTAAATTAAAAGCCTTTGTCTTCAGGTAAACTAGAGTGTGAATACTGAGACTGTCTTAACACTTCTGATCACTGAGGATGTGGAGTGTCCTTCAAAACTGACCGTTCAGAGTTCCAGCTCCAAAGGAACAGGTTGTGGGATATATAGCAAGATGGCAATCATTGGGACATGTAGTAAGATGGCTGTGTCTTGTAAAACAGGAAAGTGATATGGCATATTACAGGTATGTCCAAAGTCCATTTTGGAGGCCTAATCCGTTCGATTTAATCCGGCCCCTGTGGCAGTATATGTCCTGGGGTAAAATCCTAAAAAAAGCTCATCAGGAAAGCCATCAGGAAAGAAAAGGAGTTAAATGCCTCTGCTGGGAGCTTCACAGATGGGGCAACATTTGAGAACATTGTAAATTTAATAGCTACTGACCTTAAATGGCAAAGACACTCACAAGTGACCTTCCTCAGAACATCTGAGGCTCAGGGCAGGATAGATGGACATTCTTTCAGGAATCCAGGTTGGGGGGGGGCGTGCCTCATAGGTCTGGCACAGGTTCTGATTAGGCCTTTGAAACTATTTTCCCCAGACCATGGGCAGCTGCCACATGGGTTACATATATGACAGCAGGTGAGAGGCAGGTAAGGACATGACTCCAAAGGAACAATCAGGAGCTTAAAGTGAGGGGCAAATCCACACCATAAATTCAAAGCATCAAATGCATATTTAAAGTACATGACTTTCCCCAATAAATCCTGGAAACTGGTTTGTTATGGGTACTGGGAATTCTGTCTCTGTAGAGGGGAAATACAGTTCTCAGGATTCTTTGGGAGAAGTCATGTAGCTTAAGTGTGCATTGTATTTGCTTTAAAAGTACAGTGTTTATTTGCCTTGAGTTCCCGATTGTTCCTTTGCAAGCAGGGCTTGCTGACAGTGAGTTCCACTAGGAAGTTTCCCATCCGGGATCTAGTTCTCCAACCTCAGTATAGGGTTTTCAAGGCCATAATCAGCATTTTGAAGTGAGCCTAGAAATGCATAGATAACCCCTGTAGATCTTCGAGGACAAGCGTTACGTGCAAGGTGTAGATCTTTCAGGATCAATATTCTGCACAGTTTGCTCAGTTCAAAATTCTAGTCACTATGCTCTGGACCAGGGGGTCAGCAACCTAAGGCCCATAGGCCGGAAGCAGCCCTCGGAGGTCGTTTGACCGGGCCATGAGCCGCCCCCAAACTGAGCTGCTCATGCGCTGCGCTAAAGCGGTGCGGGGAGTTGCTTCCACAGCGCCAGAAATCACATCTGCGCAAACGCAGATGCCGAAAATTGCGGGCACGTGCGCAATCCAGCCTATGAAGGGATCTCCACGGGACTGATCCGACTCAGGCAAGATAAACCTTGCCGAACCTTGATCTGGACTGTAGCTTCCAAACTGCCTTCAAAGGCAGCCCAATTCAAAACACATTAGTAGTTACTGTGCTTGCTCTGGTGTTTAGAAAAGATTTTAACAGTGAAAGGACATCTACAGAACGGTGTTTTGGAGTAATAGAGTGTTCTTCAGCGATTGAGAATAGTGCCTCAACATAGTGTTCCAAAGTAGAACTATTGCAAACTTGCTCCAGAAAATTCCAAGGGGGGTTGGAGAGGCAAGTTACCGCTATATGAAATAGTTCAGGGGCGCAGGATAGATCTAGATTCTGAAAGAGGTGCTCACATGGGTAGAAGTGCTCTGTTGGCTATGAGAAACAAAAAGCTTTGCACTTGATCTGGAACACAATAATTAACTTGGAAAATGGGTAATTCAACTTTGATATCAGACAGTAGCAAAGGTAAGAATAGATATTTGGGTCAAAGGTTTGTTTGTTTCTTTGTTTTTTAACCTAATTGAAGTCTGCTATGGCTGGTTAATACAGGTTCTCTGTTGCCACTATTGCATAGATCTTATGCCAGAACATGTCTTTGTGTGAAAATTTTACAAAAATTAGTTCAGTTTCTTTATGAAACCAAATTGTGTTAAATAACCATTTTTATACTGATTTTTCTTTAAGGTACGGAATGATGAAGGGAAGGTTATTCGTTTCCATTGCAAACTTTGTGAATGCAGTTTTAATGATCCTAATGCCAAGGAGATGCATTTAAAAGGAAGGCGGCATAGATTACAATATAAGGCAAGTTGACTGTAGTAGCGTAAATGGTCTAGTTCTGACTGTCTCTTTCAGTAAATTTGATGGTGATTGAGTTTTACTTGGTCTCTTCTAGGATGAAACCTAAGCAGGTAGTACATCTATTTTGAGCACCAACTGTTCCCTCCCCCAGCTGAACTATGGTAGCCATATAGTGTTTGTTCCACATATTAAGCTACTTATATGTGTTGCAAGTGAAAGTATTGTATGAGGAGGGATAATACTGTAGCTTACTGTTTGCTCCTCATAATGTTTTTTAATATGAAGGATTGTGTCTCTGACTGAATTGCAGTTTTTGCATTGTCTTGGTGAAAATAATTGGATCTGACCACAGAGAATAAATCTTACAAGAAAATAAAATTAAAATCTTCCTTCTCTACAACAGAAAAAAGTAAACCCAGACTTGCAAGTAGAAGTGAAGCCGAGCATCCGGGCAAGGAAGATCCAGGAAGAAAAGATGAGGAAGCAGATGCAGAAAGAAGAATATTGGAGAAGACGTGAAGAGGAGGAACGGTGGAGAATGGAAATGAGGTAACATGTAGACTTTAATAGCGACCAGTGTACATTTTGTAAAGCTGAATCAGTTTCCATTCTATGTAACTATATTCCTATGAATGCTTGCCTTGGAAAGCCTGGATTAATTTTACCTTTAAATAAATAATTGAAAACAGGCATAGAAAATATTTATAAAGAGTAAGAATGGCTTTTTATGGATGTAAATCAGATCCTACTATGAATTCTGTAGTGAATACAGAATTATTGAACCTGCAGCATCCAATATCTTTTTTAACATTTGAAGTTCCAAAAATTAATTTTGGTGGGACCTGAATTATTGAACATATCGTCAATAAAAGGTATTTCTGCATCAACTGAAAGCCTGTGTGATTTAATTCATATACTTAGACGCTATGAGGAGGACATGTACTGGAGGAGGATGGAAGAAGAGCAGCATCATTGGGATGACCGCCACAGAATACCTGATGGAGGATATCCTCATGGACCTCCAGGACCTCTTGGACTACTTGGTGTTAGACCAGGAATGCCACCACAGCCCCAGGGACCAGCTGTGAGTAATGTTCGCATTGTCTCTCTCCTCCTGATGTACTTGGTGCCACAGACTGGGCGTGGGGGGAACCTAGTAAGTCAATCAGGTCTGCAAATTATGCCTAGGCTTAGTAGCTAAGCATTGGCTTCTGCTAACCAACTGTGAAATCTAGAGCCATCATGATGGCACCATCATATTACATGCATTATCAGGACACTTATTCCACCATCAGATGTAATCTCTAAGAAATAATAGGAAACCTTGAAAGCCTTCCTTGGTCTGTATCACCCCATTTATTTTCCAGAGCAGGGAGAGCCTTTAGCCCTGGTGGGTGGTTTTGATGCCAACCAATTCTTCATTTACATTTTTTAAAGATCTCATTTTCTTTATGTGAGCTCTTTTAATGCACTTTGAGGCAGAAAACTTGATAATTTTAATAAAATAGCAAAGAACAAAAAGCAGGAAAACATAAAATGTATCTGATTTTTAAAATCCACTTTCTGCATTCAGCCTCTTCGGCGACCAGATTCTTCAGATGACCGTTACGTAATGACCAAACATGCTGCTATCTATCCAACTGAAGAGGAACTCCAGGCAGTACAGAAAATAGTTTCTATCACTGAGCGTGCACTGAAACTTGTATCTGATAATATGACCGACAATGAAAAAAACAAGAGCAAGGACGGAGATGATAAAAAAGAGGGCGGTAAAGACAGGTATGTTTTATTGCCATAGTTGGTTGAAATCATTGTGCTAGGAGAGGGACTAAGACAAAATGAAGCATTTGCCCTACTTCATGCCAACTTCTTAAACTTATGCGCCCAGAAATACTGGATTCTGTTATCAGAGTAATGGATCCCTAATTTTTGCCAATGAAAGTTGTTTGCTTAGCTGGCATTCTCCAGAAGCAACTAGGAACTGCATTCCTTCAGCAGCAACTGCACTTTGTTCATATGAAAAAGTCCTTCAGCTGTGCAATAGATTCTTAGCAGCACTTCAGACTACTTTTCCTTGGCTGAGGCTTTATCCTCTTGCCGATGGTAGAGAAGGACTAGCCCAGAACTCCACCCAGTGTGAGAAATACCAAACTTTTCATTGCACCTCTTTGTGTCTGGATCTTTTCTTCAAAACTTTGTGCTTTCCGCATAGAGTTAAAATGTAAGCTATGATGTACGTAGAGAATGACAGAATGCACACCGCCCTCACGGGGGTCTAGGGTAGTGTGTTGCACGTGAAGGGCTCTCCCTGCATTAGATTTGTTTTCTTTGAGCGCTTTGGCCCTTGAAACACCTGCTTCTCACCAAGACTTCATTTTTGCACAGGGCTTTGAAAGGAGTCTTACGAGTGGGAGTGTTGGCTAAGGGTTTGCTGCTCCGAGGAGACCGAAATGTCAACCTTGTCTTGCTGTGTGCTGAGAAACCTACTAAGACATTGCTGAGTCGCATTGCTGAAAATCTGCCCAAGCAACTTGCCGTATGTATGGTCTTGAAAACATTTGGTATTTTTCACTGGGGCTCTGCCAGTAAAATTTCCTCTATATCGTAATTTACTTTGAAGTAGGTGGACTGGCAATGAGCTATTTTCTAAATACAGGTATAGATGCTCAGCCTGCAATACATAGCTGCACTGCCATCCTGTAATAGGAGTGCTCCTAGCCTCTTCACGGCTGTAGGAAGGCTGGAATAAGAGCCTTGTAGTACTCCTTGATGATGGGGAAGATGGAAAGAAAAGAACACCTCCCTTCCTAGTCTCCTTAAAACTCCACATTGTGTTATATAATGCTAAAGAACTCTGGTAGGAGATTGACTGCCAACCCCAAACATGAGCATTTTATTGTTTTATAGCAGGTGCTATAAGAAGGAAGCCCTGCAGGCCTCTCTGGCTCTGAGGACTCTCCCCTGGGCCACATGCCTCACTAGCCCTACTTCTCACACCCCTTGAGGGTAGTAATAGTAAAAATTTATTATTTATACCTTGCCCATCTGGCTTGGTTTTCCCAGCCACTCTGGGCGGCTCCCAACAGAATATTAAAAACACAATGCCAGCATCAAACATTAAAAACTTCCCTAAACAGGGCTGCCTTCAGATGTCTTCTAAAAGCCAGATAGTTGTTTATTTCCTTGACATCTGATGGGAGGGCATTCCACAGGGCGGGCGCCAGTGTAGGTCTTTCAGGACTGGTGTTATATGGTCTCGGCGGCCAGGCACCAGTGTAGCTGCTGCATTCTGGATTAGTTGGAATGTGCCTTTGAACTCTGCTACTGCTTCTGGTTTGCCTGGAAGGAGGATGGAGAGTGGTGTGAAAGTACGTCTAGAAACTAGCCTGCTAATTAGGTAAAAAATGCACCTGTTCCTTGACCCATTTTTCTCTCTGGGTCTCTCACAACTGGAATGGGCACCTCCCCCCAGGCTACCCAGAAAGGAATGTTAGCCCACTTTTGCTATATTCATTCAGGGAGCAGGGTGGATTCTGCACAGTGGGGAAGCAGAACTTTATTTTTCCTTTCTCCTCCATCCTAAAACCTTCCAATATACAGTGGGAAGGCTTTAACCTCATAATGGCCACCTGCTCCTTCCCTCCAGGATACTGTAAATTTGTTACAGACTCAAGTAAGCCAGTTGTCTCTCACACCTTACTATCCTTTAATGTATGAATTCATGATTTAGTCAAGGCACGGTACAAGGTACCTTGACTAAACTCCCAAGCAACTTGTGATGAACCTCCAGGTATTTTGGACTAGTCCCTTTTTGTGTGAAAACATTTAGCTTCTTATTTGCATTCTTTAGGTAATAAGTCCTGAGAAATATGAAATAAAGTGTGCAGGACAAGAAGCATCCATCATTTTGAATTCCTGTGTGGAACCTAAAATGCAAGTGACCATCACGTTGACATCACCAGTGATTCGGGAAGAGAACATGAGGGATGGAGGTTCGGAATCTGTTAAAAAATGCTCTATTTTAATTGGCTTATTCATTCTGTCATAAACGGCATTAAATCCTGGAAGGCAACATGCTGGCATGTGATACACATTTAATGGCAATTCATAAATCAAGCAGTCCTGTGTGTTTTTTCAAAACCTATTTTGGACTTATTCACTGCAACCAACAACCTCAGATTTCTGGAAAAAGAAGGTGTTTTTTTTAAAATGTGCAAACCTGTCTTTCTTTGGAAAAAGTAAATGTTTATGACTCAAATACCTGCAAGTTGATAATCAAGAAGTCTTTCTCCCTAAGGGAGAAACTGCACCAGGAAATTATATTGTATGTTTGAAACTGGATCAGTCTTAGCCTTGACTTATATGGCACTTATTTAATTTTTAAATTCAAAGTGATTCTGGCTTTGCTTGGAGCAAGATGTGTATTTTTTTTCCAGTTTTTTGAGGTTGGTTTCTGGACTGGAGTATAAGACAAAGAGCTCCTAATATTGGTTGGAGTGTCTTAATTAAGTAGTACATATGCAGTGTGTTTATAGTAAAGAGTGATAGCTGAGTTCAGTTAAGTAGACGTTGGAACTTTAAAACTCAGTATGTATTTATGACCTGTGCGATCCTACTGGTGCCAGCAGTGTTGCTTTAGGGTCTCTTCTATAATTCTTTGAAAGCTACAAATGTTTTTAAGCCAGCAAGCATGATAATTTAATGTCTGCAATATGTTGGCTCTATTTAGAGGTCAGATAAAATGAACTTTGTTTTCTTTTGTCTTGTGTTGGTCAAAATAAACTTTTTGCAGGCACAGTGGTATTGCTGGCTAAGAATCCATAAGCATAGGAAGTAAGGCTCTATTTAAGTTCTTGTTAGTGTAGAGTGAGTGTGCTTGTGTACATACAGCTGTGGAATGAATTCTTAGCATTATGCTTTCAATATTTGAATAATTGCTTATGTTATTTTTTAAAAGTATAACTATTCTAGAAGCAAGCTTTCTCAAAAAGCTTATTTTTTTTAAAAAAAAGCTTTAATATTAATGTACATAGTATTTTTCTTCCTGGTTTTTAAAACACTGCTTAAATTTACATAATACCATTGGCTTTTAAATTCTGAAATAATCACAGATAACTTTGCTTGATTGCCCTGAGTTCAGTTTATTTATTCATCGTTACCAAACAACAGAATGAATGTCAGACATCACATTTGGTTATATGCAACCTGTAAAGATTTGGCAAAAAAAGGAAAACGTGGATAGAAAATTGCACAACTATTTTGAACACGCTCTTGATGCCATTTCACTGTGCCAGTTAATTTCACGATCTGACTTCAAAAGAAAATAAAGCTCCATTTTTTTGTCTGACCCAAACATTAATTAGAGTTGCCATTCTAAGTTTGATAATACTAAGTTTGATAATATTAATAGAGGAAAGCAAAGCTTTTAAAGTTTTTGAATCATTTTTTCAAGACACTGAGCAGCTTAAAATGAATATGTGAAAAAGTTTACCTCTGAAATATGTGGTTTAACTGCAAATTGCAGTAAACAAGACTTATAAAGATCGTTGTTTATGTGCTGCAAAAAAAAATGGTGTACCCTTAACTGCAGCTCTTAATGCTCGGTGTCTTAACTTGGTTGATGGAATCTAGCTGGCTTTTGGGAGTTGAATTCAGGTGGCAAGGAAGGCTTTGCTGGAAGAACCCAATTTGAAGTAGATGTATTTCATTTGCTGGTTGAATAACATCTTATGTAATCCTATTCAGTTGCAAACTGAAGGGGAAGGAGAAGGTAAACACAAAACTGTTAACCATGTAGGATTTTTTTCTTTACAGTTTTGTGCACTTAACAGTTAAATTTACAGAATTTACTCCGGATATAAAGATTCTGTAACCCATGCTGCGGAATGTGTTTCTTCGGCAAAGTGTATATGTTTATGTTTTTTATCCTTAGCTTATTAGCCCCGGTCCAAAGCCTTCTAGCAGAGACAATTGAATCCTGTCAGGGATTGCTGCCAAGACATCGGAAGGATTTTTGACCAAGGTTTTCTAAAGCTCAATGTCACACCTGCCATATTTTTGAGGGGGTTTGGTTGCATAGTCCTAGCATTTACTGTTACTTTTGTGTTTTGTCTTTTTTTCCCTTCTTGTCTTTGTCTCTCTCTTCTCTAGAATTAAGCAGTGTTCACACTAGCTTTGAAACAGTTGACTGGGTAATACTTAATTCACACCTGGAATTGAAAGCGCATGTCATACCTGTTAACTTTTTAATAACGAAATAGTGTGGACACAGCATGTCTTATTGAAGATTAACCCCTTATTTTTAGAATACAAGAAAAATAATCCGCACTTAAAAAAAACAACTATGGTTGAAGCTAAGAGGGCACACTTGAATTCTGATTCATTTAATTTTAGGACCAGTTTTTAAGGGGTTAATCCACTTGGAGTCTTTATGCAAAAATCCACATATAGGAAAGTCTTTTTAATGGATATCCAGCCCAGATAAGCTCTCAATTTCTATAGCTTCTTCAGCATCTTCTGATGGCTTCAAGGTTGATTTGCAATGGGTACACTCTATCTCCCACTGAGGTCAATGACAAATCTCAAGCTTAGTAGAGCTGGATCACCCATAATCTTGCTTGTCAATTGTATATGGGTCTCTGGATCATTGCATCATTTTTTTTTTAAAAAAGTAGTGCTTCGAAATACAAGTGTTTTAATACCATTATTTAAATAATAATAATCCAGGACTTCAGTGATAATTAAACTGAGTCATTAACACTATTTTCTTGCAAGTATTTTTTAGGAGAGTATAAATAGTTTTTATGAAACAAAGCTTGCTCCCACAAGCTATATAAAATAGAATAAACTCTCCCTATTTTGTCAGAACTATGAACTGAACTTTAAATGTGTCAATTATCAAATCGTACTGCTGACTTTGGCCTCAGTTGACTCTTTTCCCTTAAATTTTCTCTCCTTTCACTTGATACATCTATAATCCTAATGTCTTCTTTCATTTGCTTTGAAATCTCTCACTAATGTGACTCATTTTTCACTTCACTGTATCTGTATAGCTCATAAAATTCACCATGTTAAAATGGCATAAATCCCATTGCTAAAATGTTTAAGACTTGTATATCCCACTGGTAAAATATTAATATAAGCATAAACAAATGAATTTCCTATGAGAGGTGTACAATTAAGGCATAGCATACTAAATGAAATTGAAATAATTCTGTGCACAGCGGAAGTGTCATTTATATAAATTCTGGCTTGCATTCTCCTGACCTGTTTCTCTTCATTGATGGCTGACCTTCAAGCCAAATCTGTTAATATCTTGGTTTACGTTCTTTTCCTAGTTGGTGTGTTCCATGAGTCTTTGATTTGCTGTTATGAGTATGTTTGCTTAAATTAGACTACATTTTAATGTCCCATCTGCTGAATAATCCAGGCAAAGTCTGGTTGCATTCAACATTTATTTTAACAGCAATTTTGTATTGGCAGAAAATTAAAAAATACCTAGAAATACTCTTGGCTGCTCAACAGGCAGTCACAACATATTTAGGAACAGTAATTATAACTGACACAAAATCCTTGTTTGGAAAATAAGAATTTACCAGATGCAGTGTTGTTCTTTCTATCACACTGCTATTGCTTCTGCTTTTCCTGGTTTTGATTTTTCCTCTACTTCCTTCTCTTAAGACTGCTCTTTCTTGTTTTCCTCTGGTATACCCCTGGATGAAATTGGGATGGATATACACGGCATGCACCTTGGTGCAATAGGAGCCTAGAGGGTTTAAGAAATACAAAAATGTACAGGTGCTCTTGACTTGAATTTTACAAAGTATTTCACATCCCTTCAGACTCCATAAAACCAAAAAATCTGGATTGTTTCTATAAGTATAGTTTTACCTTACCTTAATGTGAGGTATCCTAGTACATCATGGGTCTTGACTGCTCAGGAAGAATTTTGACCCATTAACTAGGACTAAGTCTGAGGTAGCATGCGGCCATTTTAAGTTGTCCCAACAAACACATGGCACAATCCACTGGGAAGTTGTTCTGCACAAGCACCATTAAAATGGATGGGAACTTAACAGAAATGCCCATTCAGTTCAGTGGGGCCCACACAGAAGAACCTCACAATAGATTTTGCTCACAGTTTGTTGTAACTTTTGCTTCATTCAAGTGGATTTTTGTGTTCCTTCTGTCTTGTGTTTCCTGTGCTGGTGCACTGTGTCCAACCATTCTTCCTTCAACATTTTAATTTTAGGGGAAATTTATTTTTCCAGAGGATTTTTTTTCACAAATAGATGGACATAAAAAAACAAGATTGAGAGCTAACCTTGTATTATGCTCTTGATTACCTTCTGTATTGGGCTCAATGACCACATACAGATTAAGGGATTATTACTACTATATATGAATACATTGGAGATAGGGATTGCAATATAAATGGCACGTGTGACATGGAAGCTAATTTAAGGAAGTGTCTTGCTCACCTGGTCAAACACCCATTCCTTACTGCATTTTGCCAATTCAATCCATTTTAGATGTAACCTCGGGTATGGTGAAAGACCCACCGGACGTCTTGGACAGGCAAAAATGCCTTGACGCTCTGGCTGCTCTACGCCACGCTAAGTGGTTCCAGGTTCGGAACATCATTTTACTTTCTTCTTGTAGCCTTATGAGAGAGAGAGTAGCTCAGTTGTTCGGTTGGATGTTAAACTATGCGGAAAAACTAAAGGTTGCCCATAGTAAATATGTGTATATATATCTATTATGTGTACTCATATATAAAATTAAATGACATGGGGGGAATTAATTCATCTTGGAAGATCTGTATAGAAGAACCGCTTTATGCCGTTCTTGCCAATTTGACGTCAACTTGTTTTTCTGGCCACCGAGATAGCGAAGTTGAAAGCTTGACTCGCTGGGGGAAATCGTATGTTTTGTATTGGTAATGTGTTCCATAAGGCTGCAGAGTAACTTTGCTTTAAATAACAGAATGTGTGTTTAAAGCTTTGTGTGTTAGATGTAAGACTTTTACCCTTTATTTCTTGAAGCTTATTAAGTGTAGGGAATGAAAGGTGAGAAACTATTTGGTTTGGTGACTTTGCACTCCAGCAAAGGTACGACAGAGAAACCAAACAGATTCCCATAGCCTTTCAGTCTCTCTACTTGTTAGCTCTTTACTCCTGTATTTCTATTATAGGAAGGTAATTGTATTTTCTGTACAAATGAACCAAAGTGTGCAGGAATTCAAGGGATATTAGTCTTGTATAACCTGTGCACCTTGACTTCTCAATTACTAACCTTGGCATAAAATGCTTCTGTAAATGGCAGCTCCTGGAATGTTTCATGTGGCTTGTTTCTTTTCTGTGTCTGAGCTTCCATTGAACAGTGGTGTTTTAGCTTCTCTAAGAGGCCTATTTTCTATTGGTGCTGGGATTGATTAACTTGATTTTGTATTGCCCTCAAGGCTAGAGCTAATGGTCTGCAGTCGTGTGTCATTATCATACGTATTCTTCGTGATCTCTGTCAGAGAGTTCCCACTTGGTCTGACTTTCCAAGCTGGGTAAGTACTTCCTTTTTGTTTATTTCATTTATGAATAGTTTCCTATGAAGCATCTCTTAAGTTATTTCACAATGCAATAAAACAATTGCATACATAAAAACAGTTGCAAAACTAATACAGATACTGACTAGGACAATAATCTGCTTAGTAGCCTTGTAAAAAGAGGGAAATATTCAACAGACACCAAAATGATAATAGAGATTTCTGGTGCTCATTTCCTTCAAATGCTCCATTTATTTGAAGGCATTCATTTGTTTAAGAAGTGAGGGTAACATCAGGACAAAGCAAAACATTTTGAAACACATGTTCCTCTAAAGAACCATGATGTAGGGCTAACGTGTGTGAGAAAGCTTCTGAACCAGAAGGCCTCATTCTCATTTTTTAAACAAGATTTACATACCATTTGATTGTTGTGAAACTTATAAGTGATTTACAAGAAATATTAAAGTATCAATAAAAAGGATTTTAAAAACCCATTAAACATTTAATTGCCGATTCTCTGTGTTCTCAGAATTATGCATGAAATTCTTTTGAATATCCTTGCAACTTTGGAATTTTATACTTCACTTAAGCAGCTGGATTTATTTGCTGGCCGTTGTGATGCCAAAGAGCTCCTTGTGCTTATACAAGACACACATGTTGATTACATAAATCTGTATTTCCAGTAATTTTGATTCTGTCTTTTTAAAGCATTTGGGCTAAAGAAGTATATTTCCCTTTTTATATGCAGAGATCCCACTGACACAAAATATTTCTGCCTGATTTAGGGTGATTCCTCCCTCTTCTAGTGCCCCCACTTTTTATGAAGAGTCCTTGACCCTCTAGATGCAGTTTATGGGACATTCAGCAAGAGGAGGGGGGAAATATGATACCTTGGGTACCCTAAGCCTAGTCACTTGGATTTTCACAAGAGACACTCTTAGTACTTCTATATTCTCCTGTGGTTCATCATCTGTCAATCTTCAGTACGGCAGTATCTGCACTTTTTGAAGGCACTCCCAATGAACATCAGGCAGGCCCCTACAGTATTGTCATTTAGGTTCCTGCTTAAAACTTATTCGTTCACCCAGGATTTCCTGGGTAAATAGCTGTATTGATTTTGCACTTGTAATAATGATGATGATGATGATGATGATAATTTTATATTTTGTTCTTAATGTTGTCAGTATAGAAATGCTTGCAAGTTATTAAACAAGTTGCTTAAGCAAGCTTCCCTTTGCTTATACAACTATTGGATATAGCCAACATATTTTAAATTGCTAATGCTGTCCTTCAGGGGCAATTACAAAACAGTGCACAAAATAAGTATTAGTTTTGAAGAATTTGAGGGGAGCCGGATCTTTCTAATGACTCTTGCATTCCTTTTATTTATGAAAATTTGCAAGGAGTCTGGGCTCTACAGAAGATGTCCCTGTAAGCTCTGCATCTAACGTAAAACACAGGCCCTTCACCTGTGGAATTCAGGATTCTGCTATGAGAGGCATTCCGTCAGCAACAAGCATTTCAGCTGTCCAGGTGGAACGATCTCCTTCTCCACAGCCATTTGCTCTTCTGGGGGTTCTCTTGAACCTGCAGAACAGATTATGGAGGGAAAGCACTCTTGTACTAATGGGATTCCCTGTGCTGGCTTCCACTAGCACACTGGGGTAGTTGAATCCAGCCCATGTTACTGATAGGGCTCCACAGATTCTTGCAAGCCTTGGATATGATCATTCTTTATGGTAACCCCTGAGCTACTCACAAGGCCCCTGGTATGTGTAGAAGTCTTAGAAGAGCTGGGGATGAGCCCCTTATTTCTCAGTAGGCTTCAGAGATCCTCTGAAGGTGTAAGTTTCTCGTGTGTTTTTTCTGAGCATCTTCAAAGTCTGGTATGAAGTGAGAGACAGTCATTTCTCTCCCCCCAAGTTCTCTGCATATGCACCCAGTATGGGCTAAGAGACTCCTCTGAGTTCTCTGCAGTGTGCAGATTTGTAGTTTTGTTTTGTATTACCAAGGCTAGGTGATGGTATCTGATAATCACATATATACCCCTGACTATTGAAACTGTATGCAAACATTTGTGTGTGTTGCCTTTGGCTTAGATTCTAATTTTTTTGTGAATGGAACTTCGTTGATGCTCCTGTTGGCAGAAGTTCACCAATTCCCCCTCCAGCCCCTTGCCCCCGCCATCTGTTATGGAGGATCAGGGGGCTCTCTGGAATGGCATGGGACATTGGAGAATACACGGGAAAGGGGAAATTAGTGAAAATCTGCAGAGGGGCAACTCACAATCCAAGCATTTTTCATATTTTTGCAGCACAACTCTTCAGTGTTTTATGCAGCAGGACCCTATTTTCATGCCAAGATTGCATCTGATTCCAGCCTGCATTCATTTCCTTGGTTCATTTATAGGTTAAGCACATTTTTAATGAAAAAACAACAACATTAGACTCTACCGTGGCCTCCACTGAGAGAAACTTGGCAGTGTGAACTGATATAGGCAACTCTTTTTTTATTAAAAGGCTTTCTGCTGGTGTCAACATTTGCTGTATTGGTTTAAACTTGCTTATATTTTCTGAGCTGCAAAGTTTTAAGACTGTGTTAACAGACAGCCATTGCTCATAAAGTTATCATGTGCTACTTACCAGCTGATGGCATTCTACATTTCGTGTTTTAAACTAAAGTGTGGATAGTGGTTTATGGTTACATCTCTTTGTTTTATTTAGGCAATGGAATTATTAGTAGAGAAGGCAATTAGCAGCGCTACTGGACCACAAAGCCCAGGAGATGCCTTAAGAAGAGTGTTTGAGTGTATATCTTCAGGAATTATCCTTAAAGGCAAGTAGCAGTCATAGTCCACACTTGAAATTCTGTGTTAAACTGATTGGTTTGTCTACTTTACACATTATTTTGTTACAGTATAGGAAGAATGAAATAATACTATCTTCATGAAATTAGTAAAAAGAAAATAAAGTTTCCTTTTTTGTTTATAGGTGGTCCTGGCCTTTTGGATCCTTGTGAAAAAGATCCTTTTGATACACTTGCTTTAATGACAGATCAGCAACGAGAAGACATTACTTCAAGTGCACAGGTAATTAAAAGTTCTCATAAAATAGTTAAACATAGTGAATATCTCATACACAAACTTCAAAAAAGAAAAAAAGACCTGATCTGAAACCTGATCTGAAAAAACCTCATCTGAAAAATGTGCTTCCTATATGCTGTAGTTTAATTTCAATTTTCCATTTTTATTTTGTATTAAACGTACTAGGCACTTAACAGGTCTCTAGGCAACTTACACCGAAGAACATACACAAAAATACATCATGAAATAGAAAAGGGGGAATCATATTAACATTTCTGTGGGTGGGTGGGTGGGTGGGTGAGCCCCTCCACCATAGCAGTAATAACAACGCTGGCAGCAGAGTAACAGAAACAAAGATTATACTCCCACCCAGTAACCAGCACAGCCCACCTCCCTAGTCCCTGTCGATGCACCTGTTGGAGCAGAGGAAGAATTACTAGGGTCTTTTACCAATTTTACAAATCACTGCTTTTCATCTTAAAGGATGTGAAGAAAAAGGAAATGCTATGTCAAAAATAATACCAAATTCACTATTTTTTAAAACTGGTTGAAGTAATGATAAAAATCAGGAGCAATATTGATAGTGGCTAATCAGGGAGTTACAATTCAGGGTAGCATACGGAAAGAGCCCAACCCATGTTATAGACCAGGGTTGGAGAACCTTTTTGGCCAATGGGACAGCTCTATCTCTCCATACCCTGCAGACCAACATTGACAGGTGCTTAGTTGGGGGAGATAGTTATCAAGCAGGACAACTCCCCATGCATCAGCTGATGCACAACCAATTCATTCCTGCTTCCTGTAGGATTTGGGTGCACCAACACACCTGATCTGGTTTACACACACAAACCAAGCAGGATTGAACCCTGTGCTTCAGTCCTTTCCAGCTGCAATACACAGCCATGTTTTTACCTGCCCAACAACCAGTGTCACATGTGAGCCACCTGTGCGGCAGCTGGATGACAATGGTTTGAGAGGCCAAATTTGGCCCATGAGGCAGAAGTTCCCATCACTCTTCTAGATAGTTTCACTTCTGAAGGCAGAGGAAATACAGCATTTTGCAACATATTCTACACAGGGGACCAATTTTGCTTCACTATGCAACTAACATTTTGTTTTCAAGGAACTTTCAGAAGCTATATCATTAATTGAAATTCCGTAAAGCTGTATGGTATATATAATAGAGTTTTAAATACTCATATGTATGGTCTTGAAAGTGTCTTACTAAAATGAACATGCATCTATTTTTAGAAGTTTAAATAATTCTGATAACCTATTTCCTCCTCCACAGTTCGCATTGAGACTCCTTGCATTCCGTCAAATACACAAAGTTTTAGGAATGGATCCCTTGCCCCAGATGAATCAGCGCTTCAATATTCACAACAATCGTAAAAGGAGAAGGGACAGTGATGGAGTTGATGGCTTTGAAGCTGAGGGGAAGAAAGACAAGAAAGATTATGATAACTTTTAAAAAAAGAAAAGAAAACTGTGTTTGGTGTTAACAGAGGCCATTTGTTCTCTGATTTTTTTCCTCAATGTCTGTTAAATACATCCAAAAAAGTTAGAAAAATTACTTTTTGTGTGGCATTCACACCATTTTTTTTAGGATGTGCAGACTAATTATGGTAGAAAGAGATCACAAATGGAAACTATTCTGACTTCTAGCAGACCCCTCATTGTTTAGTTTCTAACTTCTAATGTATGATTCTTGTTTTCTCTTCTTTACGTTAAGTAGTACAATGTATACTTAAATTCCACTGTATTTAATACAGTGTTTTGTGCTTCAGTTGCTTTGTGTATTTTGCTCTTTTATTTAGAATTTTAAGTTACCATTGACACAAGCTGTAAGTTGCTTTGTATTAGAAAATGGTAAATACAGTCCTTCACTTAATATTTTATAGAAGAACACTTTTTGTAAAGTGGGTCTGCAATATTATTTCTCCTAAATGTGAAGCGTTAACACAAACTTATCCTGCTATTTAAGTGCTTTCAATTAAATGTTTCTGCCAAATCCATGGCATTTGTCTCTTTAGTGATATAATGGTGTACTTAAGACAGATTTGTGTTACTCTAATCAGGTTTGTTGTTAGTTATGCATTAGCAGTATAAATGCTGAACATACACAGTTTGGATTTGCTGCAATTTTAGCAACTGCATAATTGATTTTAAAAATTGCATGACTTTGTTTTTAATAGAAGGGCTTTAAAAAAGTATCAATTTAGGTTTCATGCCTAGGTCTTTGTATGATTGACTTTGATATAGCAAGGCCAAAAAATAAATTTCTGAAATTTTGCCGAAAACATTAAGAGGGTATTTTCCCCTTTGGGAAAGAGCTGGCTACTTGTTTTCAGAGAGCTTATCAGTATGGTAGCTCTGAATTAAAATAATTGTTTGCTATATCAGTGCCTGTGAGATTGCTCCTTTTGCTATTTCCTTACCAAATTATTCAGTAACTTTCATTTTAGGTCTACAACCTGAACGTAGATACCAATCTTTCTGGAAATTTGAAGGTTGTTAAAGAAAATAGCAGAAAATTATTTGTGGCCATAGTGTATGCTTATGTCTCCTTCAAACAACTAAATATTATAGCAGTGCTGTAATTCAGGTCTACATCTGGCTGTTGATGTATGCTCTGGTACACAGATGTGATTTGTTACAACACTACAGTGGAATCTGCAAATAAAACTAAAATCTATTAAATGACTTAACGTTCATTATACACTGGGAACATACACTTTGCTTTGTCTTTCTGAGTGGATTATGCTAGTTTTCAGCACATAGATTTAACATTGGCAACCAGTGGTGTCCATCAGCCAATGGAATAGATTTCCACAATGGCAGCTTCCCTCCCCCCCCCCCCGCAATCTGCTCCAGATTCATCCATCCAAACCAATTACAAGAAAGGAGATTCTGACTAAACATCAGGAAGAACTTTGACAGTAGGTGCTGTTCAACAGTGGAACAGACTCCCTCGTGAGGTGGTGGACTTTCCTTCTTTGGAGGTTTTTAGGCCATCTGTAATGGATGCTTTCGTTGAGATTCCTGCATTGCAGGGGGTTGAACTAGATGGCCCTCGAGGTCCCTTCCAACGTACAAAATATGATTCTTTAGGTTGAGGGGCACCCTCCAGACCAGACTGTAGAGGAGGTTGCAGTAAGTGGGAACCCATGTGATATTTATGTTGCCCGGTGGCCCTAAAATTTCTTGATAAATAGGAAATTGTAAATGGTTGCCTGATTTCATCAGAGACTGCCATGTTCTGGTGCTCTTCAATTTTTGATAATTGCAAAGCCTTCAGGCTGTATTTGTTCTAAATTCTTAACATTCATTAACAGACACATAAGTGCAATATATTGTACAAAGGGGGAAGTATCAAAGCTGAATCTTTTGAGCCATTATGACTACAGTGGTACCTTGGGTCACAGACGCTTCAGGATGAGAACAGAAATTGTGCGGCTGCAGCGGGAGGCCCCATTAGCTAAAGTGGTACCTCAGGTTAAGAACAGACCTCCAGAACGAATTAAGTTCTTAACCCAAGGTACCACTGTATACCTAAATTACTAAATTCTATTATTTAAGATATGATGCATCATATTGGCTAGCGGATTGTTGTGAGAGTACCTGGACGTAGTCAGTTTTGGTAGCATAGAGACTTCAAATGCTGCTGGTTGTGATCTGAGTGTAAGGGGACTGAGCGCACACCTTTTCTAATCATGGGGCATTTTCTATCTTAGGCCACATAGCATGTTGCTACTCTTCCCGTTCCACCCCCCCAAAAAAAATATATCTGTGGTCACATATTTCCATGTCTCCACATTTCTCTTTTGGGCCTTCACATTAACCTGTGCGCTGCTTCTTCAGCATTGTAACAATGGAGAAACATTTTTAAATGATTTTTTCCAACACTCATGCACTATAAAAATACATGCAGGTTGTAGTGTTTTTTTATGCACAGCTTTTGGATTTTAGGCCAAAGTTCTGTTTATTTTTAACAGAGTATGCTAAACATTGGCCCATCATTTAAGACAGCATTGGTAACCCGAGCAATAATTAACAGTGCAATCTTCTACATGACCATTTGGGGAAAGTCCCATTGTGCTTAATGGGCCTTGTATTCCTTCCCATGACTACCAGTCTGGGTAGGCGAGTTGTGCCAGAGGCACTTAAGTAGGTTGTCACCACACCAGCTTGGGCTCCCTCTACCCCCAGATGGGAGCATTTTTGAGAATCCGAGACAAATACTTAGGAGGGGAGGCTGAAAGCACCCAGCCTACCTGGCTGTCCCCTGAGCCCAATGTAGCTTGTTTTTACACTGTCAAACCCGCCCCCATAGCATGAACCAAGTCATTTTAGGCATTGGGGGGTGGGGGTGGCGGAGAATGTCAACTGGGAACGCACCCAAGACCGCAACAGCCTAGTTTATGATGAAAAAGACGGAACAAACAAGAGGAGGCCAAATGTTGCTTCAAGAAAATGCAAAGAACGTATACTGTTGCATCTACCGTATTTTTCGCCCCATAGGGCGCACCGGCCCATAGGACGCACCTAGGGTTTTTTTGGGGGGGGAATAAAGAAAAGAATTATTTCCCCCCCAGGCGCGGGGCTGGGGCGGGGGACGCCCGAGCTTCCCCTGACCCCAGCCCCCAGAACAGGCAGCTCTCTGCAAGCCTTGGGAGACCGGCACAACTTCCCGCCGGGCTCCCACGCCTTGTGGATATCTGCCTGAGGCCCAAACCAGGTCGGGGAACAGCAGGATGGCGGCGCTCCGCCTCCCCGCTGTCCCCAGAGCTTGGGCTGGCGGCGGGGAGAAGCGCGCTTCTCCCCGCCGCCAGCCTCCAAACCAGGTCGGGGAACCAAAGCCCGGGGCGCGCTGTGCAGCGCGCCCCAGTCTTCGAGATGCAGGCTGCTATCCGCAAGCCTAGGGAGCCCGACGGGAACTCCCGCGGGCTCCCAAGGCTTACAGAGAGCTTCCTGAAGCCTGGAGAGCAAGAGGGGTTGGTGCGCACCGACCCCTCTCGCTTTCCAATCTTCAGCGAAAGCCTGCATTCACCCCATAGGACGCACACACATTTCCCCTTCATTTTTGGAGGGGAAAAAGTGCGTCCTATAGGGCGAAAAATACGGTACTTACAAAAACTTCTGGTCTCATGTTGCAGAATAGATGATCAGCTGAGGTACTTTGGATGACAAAGGACAGTTGGGCAGTGATCATTGAAATTATTTCTGATCCAAGAGACTGAAACCTTTTGGAGGTTGGGTGATGGACTATCAAGGTGTTAACTACTGCATCTTCCTGCGAAATTGAGACTATTCTGTGCTTTGTATATTCTAGAGGAGATGTGCTCTGGTATACTCTGCCCACATTACAGGGTTCACCTCCAGGTAAGAGTACAGGATTGTAGTCTAAGTCTTAAGTACGCTGTTTCCAAATTCCAATAGAATGAGAACAAGATTTTCAAGGTGATAAACATTTTTTAATTGCTGGAGAACTTTCTCCAGTTAAGACCTCATCTGTTTTAAGTAATCCTACCTGAGTAAAACTTTGACTTGCCTTACTTGCCAGTTTAATGAGTAAGTCAATTTCAGACATAACGGCTGCTGTTCAGGAAACGAAGGCTGGACATCTGATAATAATATTACAATGCTATTATGTACCGTTTGATAAGAGGCACTATGGTGCAAGTCTTATCAGGTGGTCATGCTCTGTGATGCAAAAGCTTTACCTGTTGGAGGGAAAGGCATTTTGCATACAGTCGGGTGTATTACTGCACACATTCCAGGACTGAGCTCTTGGTACTCATGACTCTGCTTAAGATTTATGATTTCTGTTATTCCTAGTGCTACTTAGGATCAGATTGTTATCCAACACAATCGTCTCCTCCCAACAAATCCTGTACCACTGTTTGTACTGCCAGAACAACACAAAAAACCCCAGCAGAGACAGGCAGTATCATGTTTGATAATACCATTTAATAAACTACATGAAACACCTAGCTTTTCCTTAATATATTGGGCATCATGAAATCACTCAAGGGACCAAATTATTTAAAACTTCTGTTATATGTCTTCTTTTTTTCCATGATTGTTCTTACTTTAAGTATTCCTTCCTGTTCCCATAACTTCCTAATTGGCCCTTTCTTGGTTGGTTTCTTTTTTAACTCTTCCAAAGTCTGGCATACAAAATCCCTGCTAGAGTTAAGTATATAAAGCAGGCGTGGAAAACCTTTGTTCCCCCAGATGCTGTTGAACTACAATTCACATCATCTGGCCACCAATGAGAGACATTGTTATAGACTGCATAAGGTTGGGAAAGAAGAGAAGTAAGGAGAGAGAAAGTGAGAAAAGGTTGTGGTAGCAAACTTTTGCATAAATTGATAATTTATTTTACAAATGCTCTTTGCCAACAGGGTGACATTCAATCTTTGTATTTCTAATTAAAAGTGAAAACATCTTACGCATCCTATCCACTCCCAAACAGCTGCAAGTCTCCCAAACAACCTTCTAAACAGCTGGGGCAATTAATTCAAAATTAATCAGCTGCTGAGCTATTAAATGGGACCAGGTGTTGCAAACACATCTCACCTGGGCTAGAAGACTTCTGTTTCCAAGCAGAATTGATTTAACTTACCATTAACCCCCTAGATTAGGGATGGAGAAACTTTGACCTTTGAGGTATTGTTGAACTACGGCTTTCCATAATTATTGGCCATACTAGCTGGAAGCTCAGCTGATGGCAGTTGCAGCCCAAGAGCCTTACAACCTGAGTAGTTGAATTAGCACCTGCAATTATCAACCTGCCAGCATTACAATCTTAAAGAGGCCCCCTTCTGAGTGCTTTACATAATTTTTTCAACTGGCGCTTTACAGCAGCGGGTGTGGGTGTGTGGGTGTGCGGGGGGGGACGACGGGACATGATTATTTCCTCTGTTTTATTATTGCAAAGTGTTTATTAGTTATTGCAAACAACCCTGGAAATACTCGTATGAAAGAGCAGTATAGATATCATTAAATAGGAATGTAGTTGTTGGTGTGTGTGTGTGTGTGGTTTTGTTCTTATTGCTTTGATTGCATCCTTATTGCACCTTGAAGGGCAACATAAGGCTGTTCTACCTCCCCTGCTGGTGTCCACAAGTGACGAGAATGCTTTTGCACTCACATTGTGTTTGTGGGTTTCCCATAGATGTTGGTTGGCCAGCCTGAAAAGGGAGAGTTGCAAGGGACCACAACGGACTACAAGGGTCATCAAATCAAATCAAATTTTATTAAACGGTCACAGACCAGATTAACTCGTACGGCTAGTCAGCAAAGCATAACACCGGAAAAAACAAAGGACAATTTCAATACAGATTAGGCCATAACAGCAATTTAAAATTTGACAGCATAAATAAAATTAAGTATTTGCCTTCGCCTGCATATTGGCATTGGAAAGCTCTTGTTTCCTGCGCCTAATAGCGGCTACACAGAATTTGGCAACATTGGTCGTAATTTCAGGAACCTTGTCTTCTACCAAGGCTCTCATACGTTGGAGTTCTGGTTCATTTTTAAGCTTTTGTAGAACTGGGGCAATAAAGGTCAGGCGTAGATCCTCGTAGTAACTGCAGTGCAGCAATACATGCAGACTTGTTTCCACTTCCGATGAGCCACATGGGCAAACACGTGACTCATATGGTTTGCCCTCATATCTGCCTAGCAGCAGGGCAGAGGGCAAAGCGTTAAATCTGGCCAGGGTAAAGGAGTGTCTGTACTTAGGTATTTGTAAATCAGCCAGATAATTTGCGGGTGAGAACCCTCTCCCAAAGTCTCTAATTGTGGCATATTTATCCATTTTGCCCATATGACATTGCAGCTCTATGTCCCTAATGCGTTGAAGCACTTGACTTCTGGCTCTCTCATATCCTGCCGCTATCAAGATCTGCGGGGAGAAGCCCAAGCTTCTTATCTTTTCAAACAGGGAAGCTTTCCAGATAGAATGAAAGGTGTCTAAGAGTGTTAAAGGAGCCAAACCGGCCGGGGAAAAAATAAGTTTTAACCAGTAGTGTTATCTTTAGAATCCACAACCGCGCGTTGACGGATGGTTGTCCAACTTCTAAGCGGACAGCTGTATTAGATACACGGGGGGGGGGGGGATCCCCAATAAACACCAATAGAATTTTGTTTGAAATGCCTCCATAGGCGCAAAATTTTTAAAACTGCAAACCTGGGATCCATAAGTGAGTTGTGGGAGTATTTTTGCAGCAAAAACCTGGGAGGCCACCGGAACGTATTTACCCCCTTTCCCGTGAAAAAAATCTTGTAAGGGCTTTATTGGCCCTTCCTGCGTTGGCAATGGCGTTTTTCATCTGTTGGTGCCACGAGACACAAGGGTCATCTAGTCCAACCCCCTGCGATGCAGAAATCTCAGCTAAAGTTTGCTCCATCCTCTATGCGACAGCCCTTCAGATATATGAAGATGGCTATCATATCTCCTCTCAGTCTCCTCTTTCCCAAGCTAAACATGCCCAGCTCCTTCAAACATTCCTCCTAAGGCTTGGCTTCCAGACCCCCGATCATTTTGGCTGCCTTCCTCTGCACACGTTCCACCTTGTCAATATCCTTCATCATTTGTAGCGCCCACAGCGCTACCACTGTAACTGGTCACAGCACTCCAGTGTGGTCTGATCAAGGCAGAAGGATCCTAACATTTCCCATAACAATTTAAAACAAACACGTTGCATCTGATTTTGTTTTCGGGTTCCTGGAAATTTTATAGTCGCACACAACTTTACAAACCGTGCAACTTAAAATTGCATTGTGAGAAACTAGATTCGGGTGCGGCGGCACTACAGTTAATACAGCTCAGAGTTCCAGGCCGGGAGGGGGGAGGGGACAAGGAAATCACCTCTCCTTTTAAGCCGTTCCGTGAGTCATTTGCTGATTGGGTAACGTATCTGTCGTTCAGCTCTTGGATTTTTTTATTTATCTAATAAATGTTGTGATTGGTCTCAGGACACTTTTCCCCACCCCTTTTTTCACGGGAACGACCATTCCCTGCAAAGCGAGCGAGAAAGGGCGGGGCGGGTAGGCGGGACCTCTGTCTGAGATCGACCTCCGGCCGGCCCAATGGCGGCGCGGATGGCTGGGCGGAGCTCGTGCATTAATAGGGCGGCGAGAGAGGCTCACGTGCGCCGCCGCCGGGACTGTGGGGTCTTGCCGCTCGCTACGATGGGAGGGATTAACTACGTGAGGCGAAGCAGGGCGGCGCTGGAGGACGACGACGACGCCGCGGAGTCCTCCTGGGAGGAGCTGCCGACGCCGCCCTCGCCCGCCGGCACCGGCCGGAGCCCTGGCAGCACCGCCGCCGCCGCCGCCGGGAGTTCGCGGGGGCCAGACATGCTAGGCGCGGGGGGCGGCGCGGGGGCCAGGCCGGCCAAGCCCTCCTTCGTCTCCTACATCAGTCCGGAGGTAGGTCGGGGACTGAGGGGACCAGGCGAGGCGGTTGGTCTGAGAGGAAGGGAGGGAGGGCGCGCGCGCGCGCGCGGGTGGGGCTGGCTGGCGGCGCGCGGGACGAGGAGGGAGGGAGGAGAAGGCGGCGGCGAGGTGGGCCGGCGTAGGAATGGGGTCCTCCAGGGCTATATAGAAGACCCGAGATTGAGAAACAAACGCCGGTCTAAGCTTTTGTGGAATAAATAAGGAGGTCTATTAAAAATAACGGAAAATAAGCATTGAAAAAGTATTAATAGCGTTATTAAAAGTGCGCTTTGTCAGGAGCAGACACTCTCAAGGTGTGTGTGTGTGTGTGTGTGTGTGTGTGTATATTTTTGTAAATAGCCCTGGAGGACCCCATTCCCACGCCGGCCCACCTCGCCCCCTATACATATATACACACACACACACACCCTGAGAAAGTGCACTTTTAATAACACTATTAATACTTTTTTCAATGCTTATTTTCCGATATTACTATTTTTAATAGACCTCCTTATGTATTCCACAAAAGCTTAGACCAGCGTTTGTTTCTCAGTCATGGGTCTCGAAACCCATGACAAATTAATCTTCAGGTCTCTTAGAAGAGTTGCTTCCTTCAGGTGCTGCAAAGTTGGGTCGGTGGTCCCTGCTTTATTTGGGGAGCATGTGCCCCTCACAAGTGAAGTTTTTTTTAAATATAAAAAACAACCATAGAACTATAGTGTTGGAAGGGTTTCCCTCCCCCCCCCAGGGTCATCTAGCCCAACCCCCTGCAATGCAGGAGTAGGCACGTGGCCCATTTGGGGATCGAACCCACGGCCTTGGCATTATCAGCAGGATGTGGCTTCTGCAGAAGTGTAACCATGATAAAAAACCTTGTGTTCATGACGCCGCGAGACTTTTGCTTTTTAGGATAACAATATATTGCTTTTTCCTGTTTGTAGGTTAGTGTGCCTGCTGTGAAGTTCGGTCAGTGGTGCGCTTTCACTTTCTCACACCCCCCCTGCACTGTTTTGCTTTGAGGGGAGGGGGGGCAGTCACCAAGTGTGCAAGGAGGAGAATTTGTCGCTTGTCTGGCGTCAGCGTGTGTGGTGCTTCGTACAGTGAAAGTCCCTGCTGCAGGAGCTTAAAAGCTTACTTGATGGGAAGGGGGGGGGGAGAAGGTAACAGCAGTGGGAGGAGGAGAAAACAGGGGAAGAGAATAAGGATAAATTTAGTTTTTGATAATGTTAAATTACTGGGGGATTTGTTTTTGTTTTTTTTAACCTGCACAAAAATAAAGGTATTGAAACCATGAAATATTTCACATCTTGATGGTAGCTGGTCATATCTATACTCATGTTGGTGTGTTTCCAACAAAAACAAGTGTAGTCGTTGAATAATAATGGTTTTAAAAAATACATTGGCTTGGTGAAGTGCCCCTGTTGAAGCTTCATATTTAACCATTAGCTTGATACCAGCTTTCCTACTGTGGTCGAAGTAAGGCCCTCCCTAGCTATGTGTTTACTCAGTACCAAGCTCCACTGAGCTCACTGGGACCTACTTCCAGGTAAGGCTGCTTAAAGGGTTTGTAGCCTTACTGCTTTGTTGATAGAGAGGCTAGTTTCTCCCTGTAATTCTTCATTTTAAAATATGTCAGCCTTTATATATTTGGGATGAAATAAGGTCAATTTTAAGTTTGCATTTTCTGAATGCTGCCAAGGTATGTCAGAAGAGTTTAACCTTTGTGAAGTGGTGTGACTCAAACCTGCATGGGATAGTCTTTCATTTGTTCCTTAAGGGATGTTTCCTGCTTTGCTCCCTCCAAGCTCCTTAAATCTGAGTTGGGTGCAGGCTAAAGTAGCATTGTGAGGAAAGGACCTCTATATGCGTGTAGTATATTGATTTGTAGTTACAGTAAAGCACCTGTTGCTGTGACAAAAGTAGGTGGGGAAGGAAGCCTTGTATAGTGCAAAGCACTCAGTGGGCTTTATATTTCCACTGTCAAGAGGAAGTCGGCCAGACTTTGCCATCATTGTAAAAATAGCAATTTTCTATTTGCCATAAGAGTGAATAGCAGTCATTAATTACTATAAGGGGAATATATAGAAAAGGTGTGCACCTCTGATGGGAGTTAAACCTGCTCTCTGCCTGTGGTGACCTCTGCCATTACAAATCAAATCTATCTGCAAAACTGCATTCTTGATTGTACTAAATACGATTGCATGTGGGACAAAAAACCCAATTAAATTTTTCTCTTCCCCCCTTCCTCTTTTAAACAGTAGCTTGGTCAGAGATGGGTGGTGCTTAGGTGTGGTTGGGATAGGATTTCTGAATATTCTCACCTCGCATCACTAGGTGTAAGGCAGATGTAATTCTGTGGACTCCCTCTCAGAATTGCTTGGTTGCAATTAGGCTTGAAAGAAGTTTTGTAGGCATATTTTCAAGCCTAATTGTGGCAAAGGGGGCTTTTTGTGGGGTAGGGAGGTGTGAAGAAAATAAGCTAACGCCTTAACCAGCTGTGCTCCTCCTGCCAAAAATGTCACCTATGCTACAACTTGGCTTAAAAAAAGGCCTTCTGTTGGCTACAGTGCTCTTCCCCTGCTGCAACTAGGCTTTAAAATTCAAAATAAGCCCCAGTCCTGCCCCCATTCTTGAAGGGAGATGCTCTTCCTGTTGTTGCAATGCCCTTGAGGATTTTTCAGGTTCCCAAATGTGCCCACTACCCCCAAAAGCTGATATTTGGAAGTGTATGACAGGGCCAGTGAAGAATGGTGTGAGTGGAGTGTTGAAATATGGCATTTCCTGCTTTCTTTTAAATGCCTGAGGAGCTTATCATTAGGTAGACAGGTGTGCTGAGGGAGTTTAGTGAATTGAGGAGAGAAGGTTGTCTTTGGCAGGGTATTGGAGGGCAATTTGTGTTGTTGGAATGCTGTGATGGAAGAGGCGCTGCTTCACAACCCCTACATCTCATGTTCATACATATTCTGCAGCAAACTATTAACTACATCAAAGAGTAATAGGGGAATCAAAGAGTAATAGGGGAATAGATGGTTTCAGATAATACCTGCTGATGTAAGTGCACTGTAGGATTTTCCATCTCTTCTCAGACAGAGGCTGTATGTATTTTTGCTCAAAGGCTCATGATATAAATTTAGGTGTACAGTAATGTGTGGGTAACTGCAAGCTTGTGACTTGTGCATCTTCTAGATTACCTTTGTGAAGGGAGAATTGGAATTTTGTGCATATTGCTGCTTCCTGATTAGGCAGGCAGTGAGCCAACTGGTTTGACTGTGCATAGGAAAATATTTGCATTGAGAAAGTGTTAAGCGTGAGGTGGGTTTTAATAGGTAGGAGAGGATATATTAGTTGCAGTTTATCCCTCCAGGCCCCCATGTGTATGGGATGAAGAGTTTGAAAATACTTAGCAGCAAAATTGAAGCATTTGGGTATTGGGATGTAAAACCTTGTTTAGAGCAAGTCTAGCCATGAAGCTGGTTCTCCCTTTATTACCCCACTTAAAAAAGAATCAGACAACAACTTGTAAAGTAAGTGTAAGAATAAGATTTATAATCATGCAAAGGCAACAGTAAAAGCTAGGCAGGCAAAATATTTAGGCAGGTTATATTTACAGTATAACCAGCCTCAGGCATATACCTAAAGCTGAGGCATGACTGCATCCAATGCTGGTCAAAGGAATAGAGAGAAGAGAGAGGAAATGCCCCTTCTCCACAGAGCCCTCTTTACCATTGTATTTCTATGGTCTGAGTATTTGCCTACAGCTCTGTGGTATTCGTTAGGTTTGGCTGATAATCTCCCACATTAAGCAGGTGCCAGTTAATCTTGTATTCCAAATTTAACAGCTAATGAATGACTTGTCACAGGTACCGTATATAAAGTTCCATATGGTGCTGTTGTGTACCAAGTGTGGTGAAACTGAATAATGGTCAGGAAAATATCCCTTGTTTCTTGCCAGAATGAATTGAAAATTGCAACGTTTAGAGTTATAGAAGATGTTGTAAGAAGCTACTTTTAAAGGAAATGGTGCCATGCTTCCAATTTGACAGGGGGAAGAAAGCAGACACAATGCTTTCTTTACTTGCCAAAGTAATGAAAGCAGATACTTGAACTTGCCCTTCAGGCCAGTTCCATACTGGTTCTACTCGTTTATAGTTTCATTCTGCTTTGGCGTTAACTGAAGGACATTAAAAATGATTTGAATATCCCAAATAATTGTTATAAAAATACAATTATCATTGTGCAGCACTATTAAAATTTGTGTTTGTGTTTGTTGGTTTAGTTATCTCCATGTTAATTTATACTGGAACAAAGACTAAATAGGAAACAAATTTGGATAAAGTTTCCTAGTATCTAGTATATTGTCTTTTTTGCGGGGGTCAGGTCCTTCAGAGATAACTTGCACAAAAGTATCCTAAGCCTCAGATGAGCTCAAAGTTATCCTGGGGGAAAACTTCTATTTTCAGTTTTGTATGTACTGCAGGGAAAATTCCAAGGTTAAGTTGCATTCATTAAATGGGAGCAAGGTGGTGCTTGGGGAAAATCCCTGGGATAAGTATGTTGTCAGACAACTCTTGTCAGGACACATTTTGTGTTAGTTTCTAATGTAGTTAACTGTGGAGCATTGCAAGCAATATGGCAGCTCCATTGACCTTGAGTACATTTTAAGATTATATACTACTTCCATGAAGGCACATATGGTTTCTCCTGCTCTCATTTTATTTTCTCTACAATATTGATACCATTTTTTAGGCTTAGAGAGCGATCCTAGCCCAAGGTCACTCAGTGAGTTTTATGGTTGAGCAGACTACTCAACCCAGGGCTCCTTGTTCTAAGCCAAATACAGTGGTACCACCATGTGGTGGGCTGGACTATATTTTTTGGGGGGAAATGAACGAATTCCTATGCCCCACAAATAATCCAGAGATGCATTTTAAATAAAAGCACACATTCTACTCATGTAAAAACACAGGCAGGCCCCACAAATAACCCAGAGCTGCATTTTAAATAAAAGGACACATTCTACTCATGTAAAAACACGCTGATTCCCAGACCATCAACGGGCCAGATTGAGAAGGCAATTGGGCCGCATCTGGCCCACAGGCCTTAGGTTGCCTACCCCTGGTCAAAACCAATGACATTACCAGGGATTACTGATAGCCAGGGTTACATATTCAAGATAGTTTCCATTATTAGCTAAACACCTGGTTGGCATTACCCAAGTTAAATGGTGGGTGAAAGGATATATTTCATCAGTTTTGCATTTCTGGTGTTCTATAATTCTAGTTGCAGAAAGACCAGGTAAGCTTATGATAAAAGTACAGTGTTTTTGAACTTACTGTTGTGTGTTGAATCTCAGCTACTTGTGAAGTAGTGTCATTTCATCTATGAAAGCTAAACTAAGTGTAGGGAATTTCACATCCCCTGGAGTAGATACTATTAACTGTAAACACTCACATTTTCCCACAATAAACAGTTCACTGCTATGCAAAGTTTAGTCTTTGCTGCATTTATATTTGGCTGATGTCCTGCTGCTTTGCAGCTTGGATTATGTCAAGGATTTTCTCTCTCTCTGTGTGTGGGTGTGGGTGTTTGCAGAATACGAAAATGTTTTAAAAACCAGCTATATCCTTCTTACCAGGTAAAGAGAAGCTGATGATGCTGGACAATATTGACTCCAGCATGTACTGCCTGTCATGGCTTATCTTGTATTCTATTTATGATCTCGAAGGAGAATGTCTATATTTATGTAGACAAAGCAGTAGCACCTCCACCCAGGAAATTAATCATAGAAAATCAAGTTGGAGGGGGGTGGAAGTTAGTGCATGGAAAAGAAGGAAGAGACTCTAGCTATGAAGTATAAAGAAAAAATCGGACTGCATAGGCCACTTCCTGCTTCATACTGAAGCTATTTTAAAATATTTCCAGGGGCAGAGGTGAGAGCTGCCCATAAAAATAACAGAGAAATCCAAGATTTTAAAGTAGCTTTGGGAATTGTTATCAATGAGTCCACCCCAACCAAAATAACTCTGCAAGAGGTAGCCACAAAGAGCTCTGTTCCTTCTCACTTTCTTCTTAATTAGAATGAAACCCTTTAAAATAGAATCCTACTACTGTAAATTTCAAAGCATGTCAAGTTTTTTATATTACTGGTTTGAAGAAGCTTTGGCTAGAAGAGAGTGCTTTACAACAGCCCTACACTATATAGTTAATACTGCAGATCAGTCTGAGTGGTTTACAACAACCCTGCAGTATATTTTTGTAAGGATTGGTAAATGGTGAACCTTTAAATCTGCAATACATTTCTTTCTGCCCCTACTTGTAGTCTGTTTGGTACAGCCAAGATGATGTGTAAATTGGATTTGCTAGCCACTTGTTAAATGCACTCGGGATAGCAGCTGTTTTCAGAAAAGGGAACTTTGAATCCAGGTGTGTATTTATATATTTAAAGAATTTATGCACTTCCAAAAATGGATTACAGTTATCTGATCAAATATTCTGTTGCCTAATAGAATATGCATTCAAAGTTCTTGTCTTTTTGTTGCCTTGGCTGTTTTTTAATCAGCTCCTGACCATTGGGATGAATAACTCCACAATGTGCAAAGCTGACTTATGAACATCTAGAGACTGCACACTCGCTCTTTATGCAGCTGCACATCTCAATATTGTGCAACTTATTGTTTCAGCTGTCCAACTCTGAATCATTTCAGTCTTAGAAACCTGCATCCTGTTTTTCTTTGAAGCTTTTACCAATGCACCTTTTAGTTCAGGGATCAAGAATGTTAAGATTTAAGTGTTTTCAAATCACGTGTTTTAATTTTCATGCTACCTTTCATGCCTAAAGAGTGTCTAAAATATTTTTGCCCACGTTCTTGAGCTTAGGCTGTTCAGTTATATTACTCAAGTCCTTGCCTCTAATCTTACTAGCTTATATACAGTATATGCTTTAACATGACATGCGTAAATTGACACTAGTAAACTTCTAGCTATACCTTTCTGGTACAGCTACAGCTCTTCAAACATGAAATACTCTAGCTGACCCTACACAACTTTTTGCTCCCAGAGCTTACTTAGCTGGGATTACATTAACATTTGAGTGAGACTTTGGCATCCAAAATATTCAGGTGGGGAGTGCTGTTTCAGTGGCTATTTAGCCTTCACCATTTTACATCCAGACAGATAAGGTGTTCTAGATCTCCACAGACAACCAAAGGTGTTCTAGATCTCCACAGACAACCAGAGGCTATCTGTTCATTTAATGACGTTTATTGGTATTGTGCCAACTTGCTGCTTAGTGCATGTGATGCAGATGTCCTTGGTCTGTGTGAGACTCAGAATTTGGCAAGAAGCTTTGAATACTGCAGAACCATTAAACAAAAAAATCAGGAAAACAGTTTCTGAAATATTAAATATATTAGCTATATAGGCAGCGTTCTGACTAATAGCCCCATGATTTTAGAAGGTAAATGAGAAATCATATTTAAGGGTTGTAACATCCTAGTTCTTTGCCCTTCCCTACTTTTTTTTTATCTTGTCCAGTATGCGCATTTCCTAGTACAGGCTAATTTGCAGATTTTCTGTGAAGTAGAAAAGTGTTGCATTTGGCCAAGAAGGAAATAAGATTTTCCACATCAGTCTACTGTTTTAGGTTCAACAGTAGACTGATGTTAATGTTGGCTTTTTTCCAGTATCTTAAAAACTATCAAGATAGTTTTCATCTTAGTAAAACAAGGTGAATTGCTGGTGGAAAAATCAATATTTACCTTCACTTTTAGGTAAGATAATAGAAATGGGTCACACTATAATGGATTGCCACTAGCAATAAGGACACGAGTCCAGCTTGGACCAATGTTATCATGCATCATGTTTCCGATAGAAAAGCCAGCCAGGTAGTTTTGGTAGAGGCACAAGTAGGTCATTAAGTCAGTGGCCTTAGCTCATTGTGTTTTCCCCTCTTTTTGCCTAAGCAACTAATACTTAGGCAGTATATTAGCTGAAGTAAATTAAAACCCTCTGAAATTTTAGATTATTTATTAGATTATTTGCTTCCTTTAAGGAAGCAATTGGGAATGCAGTTGTCCTTATTGCTGGAGCTATTAAAAACGAAAGTAATCTTTCATTCCCCCCAACAACTTCAGGAAACTTTCTTGAAAAGATTATAAATTCCAATAGTTAGGGAAAGCTTCCGGTATTTAGTCATAATATTTGTATAGCACATCTATTAACTGCTGCAAGTATAACTATTGCCAGGACATGGAAATCATTACAATCAACTGTGGGCCAATGCTACAATGCAATTTGGCAAATGGCATTATTGAAAAAATTGAAACAAATTAAAAATTAGCCAGAGGCCAAACCTTGGAGGTTTTTAAACAGGTTATAAACGGAGGTTGGATGGCCATCTGTCATAGACACTTTAGCTGAGATTTTTGCAGTGCAGGGGGTTGGGGTCCCTTCCAACTCTAAGATTCTGTGAAATTTTATGCAGTCTGATGTGACTTTATTGATAACACACACAATATGGTAGAATAGTACCCATAGCTTGCAGCACAGCCTGGCATTCATGAAGTACATATTTTATTTTTATCCTTCTCCCACTTCCTATAATTTCGAATTGTTGTTGATACAAAATACATTCACTTATGGTCAGCAATCTAAGCAATAAACGCTACTATACATTTCGTATCTGTCACAACTCTACAAATTTTGGTATATGTATACTTAGATGAACATTTCTGAATATATTAACAAAGTTGTGTGTGAGTGTTTTTTAATAAATTTATGTAATTGTTGCATGCCATAAGCACTAATGTAAACAATGCAACCATGTCAAACAGTTCAAATGTGAAAAGGAATAAAAGTTATGATACAAAAAAAAAATACTGGAGCTGCTATGTTCTTGACATTTGCCTTACTTGCTAGGAAGTAAAGAACACTGTTGAGTGTTAACGGTAAATTTTTTATCTTGGCACTAGTTTGTTTATGCAACAAACATGGACTGTGATATTCTCCCAGCTGAAACAGGTTGTGGAACAGGATCTGGGCACTCCTGGCTTACTTGTTACTGGTGAAGCAGCAGCTGGGAATAGTGGTCCATGATATAACTAATATGAAAGGATTGTTTCAGTGGAGGAGAAAGCACAGATAGGTACCTAGAGAAGTAAAAGGCAGACTAATTAAAGTGCTAGGTTGTTTTTTTAAAAGCCATTAGGAAAATAGAGGATGATGGCTAGCTGATGCAAATCCTAAAATAACAGTTACATGTATATATTGATATAAACTTAACACAACATCTTTTGCTGTTTGAACCAGAATAGTAAAGATAGTGTTAATGATGAATAGCAATGTATTTGAGCCCTCAAAGTACAACATTTCTGTAGATGGCAGGTGCGGCCAGGCGTTGGGAATTGACAAAGTGGTAATGGTTTTCCTTTTTGAGTGGCTTGTGTAACTTAGGACAAGGGCAGGAGGACACCGTGTTGCACTGAATTCTACAGCCTTGGAACCAAATTGGGGCAGACATTCAAGTTGTCTTTCAGCTAATATTAGATGGCCAGAGTTTGTTTGTTAGAATATCCCAACAAAAACTAAACAGCTACTTGTCTGATAAAATAGGAACTCAAATTCCTGCATAGTTTAAGTGGCAATCAACAAGAGAATAATAGTTTTCTTGTTATAATAGCAACTTATACAGTTGCTTTCTTGGCTTTCTTGGGTTTGTGTGTATGTATATGCGTAAAGAAAATCTGTGAACCCTTTGCTGGACTAGCTGCTTGCTTGGCCAATCTCTAGTTACAGTATAACTTTATTTGCCAAACAATATGGTACTTTGAACCCTCCTAAAGCAATACATTTTGGAAAGCATTTGAAACAGAGCTTTTTACTTCTGATTTGGACTAATGCAGTGTCTTTTCTTCTAGGAGGTATATGTGAGGGAAGCCACAGGAAAGGAAGTAGAGCCAGATTTGTTGCCAGGTAACATACAGACAATGCTGTAGAATCTTACCAATGTTACACGCATGACCTGCCTAGAAGACGTGAGATAAAGGACATGCGTCAAGATTTCTCCATTTTTATTCTTTTGTAAAATGCCTCCACAATATCTGTAACAGATGGTGAAAGTTGACAGTAACTATTAGGTTCACAGCAGTACTGTCTCAAACACCTTCCTTTTTTAAGGGATGAGGAAGACTGGCTCGATGTTTACTTTGCTACTAAGAGGAGCTGTGAGCCTTTGATGAATGATGTCAGGGCTGGGAAAGTTTAAAGCTTTGTGGCTGAGAAAACTCCTGGGCCAATGCAAACTGTTGCCAAGAAAGAACAGTCTGGAAGCTTTGCATAATGGTTGGTAGTCTACAACAGAGGTTGGTCCAACCGTTTTTGGACCCATGGACATATTTGGAATTGTGAGAAAGCACCTTGGGCGCCATCATAAAATGACTGCCATGGTAGACATGTTCGTTACCAAACATTCTTGTTTAAGGCAAAGTCTCTCTTTGGCAAGATACAAACCCAGAGAGAGAGAGAGAGAGAGAGAGAGAGAGAGAGAAGCCATAGAGAGCAGAAGCTCAGCTGAAGAGGGGCACACAATCTGAGAAAATGCAGATACAATCCACCCTTTCATTTTTCTCTCTTCAGTTGCCTCACTCTCCTCCCCACCTCCTTGCATTGGGTCTGGCTGCTACTCCCACTTACCTTTTTCTATCGTCTTCAGTATTTTTACAAGGTGCTTTTCCATCTTCCTGCTTGAAGTGGACTGAAGCAAGCACCTGAATAGCCAATACTCAGAGAACTGAGAAAGAAAGCGGGGAGGAGCAGCACACTGTGCACTTTCACTCCTCTCTCTATACTTTTCAAGGCTGAGATGGGCAGGTGTGGTCCTGCTCTCAGCCTGGAAAAGTTCATAGTTCAACAAGCAAAGAGCGTGACACCCTTCTCACTTCCTCATCTCCAAGTATTTCTCAAGGTTGTGATTATTCCCTTCCTACTTCGGAAGAGGGAAAAAGGTGTGAGGGAATGTGGAGGCCTTGTGTGTGCTGGGAGGTTATTGCACATGGTCACCACATTAATGCATTGTTCAAAAGAACCCCCACATGGCTGCTATAGGAATTGATTGCAGCATCTGAGCACAATTGCTACTTTCTTTGATATTTTTGGAGAAAGTAAGCAAGGGTGGGGAGAAGGAATAGCAACTTTATCTCAAAAAGATGTATAGAATGAAGACTACTGTCCTGTTCCTGTATGGTGAACTGCATCTGCCAATATTGCCCTATATGGAGATATTAGGTGTTAAAGGTAAAGGTACCCCTGCCCGTACGGGCCAGTCGTGTCCGACTCTGGGGTTGCGCGCCCATCTCGCTTAAGAGGCCGGGGGCCAGCGCTGTCCAGAGCACTGCCGGGTCACGTGGCCAGCGTGACGAAGCTGCTCTGGCGAGCCTGCACCAGTGCAGCACACGGAAACGCCGTTTACCTTCCCACTATAAAGCGGCACCTATTTATGTACTTGCACTTAAGAGTGCTTTTGAACTGCTAGGTGGGCAGGAGCTGGGACTGAACGATGGGAGCTCACCCCGCCGCGGGGATTCGAACCGCCGACCATACGATCAGCAAGTCCTAGGCGCTGAGGTTTTACCCACAGCGCCACCCGCGTCCCAATATTAGGTGTAGGAACCCTATTTTCTGGCATCTGGCCACCCTTGTGGGTACAAGGTTTAGTGGGGTTAAAGGCGGGTCCCAAATGTGAAGGAAGTTGAAGACTCTGCTTTGCGATTCAGCTAACAGTAGATATGGGTAACTTGTGGGCCTCCAGATGTTATAGGACTACAACTCCCAGTGGTCAATGGTCAGGGATGATTGAAATCAATTAATATCTGGAGGGCTACAGGTAAATGAGAATGGGAAGGTAGTGGAAAATGGCTATATGTAGAACAAGCTTGCTTTAAAGGCTCCAGATGTTAATGCAGGCATCCCCAAACTTGGACCTCCAGATGTTTTGGGACTACGACTCCCATCACCCCTAGCTAACAGGGCCAGTGGTCAGGGATGATGGGAATTGTAGTCCCCAAAGAGGACCGAGTTTGAGGATGCCTGTCTTAATTTGCTTTAGCATCCTTCTATTTGTGCAGTGTAGGTAACTAGCCATGTAATACAGAGCGTACTTAAAATTTGAAAGTGGATTTAATGAACACTAGGAGCTCTGTAATTTAGACCAATAATACTCAATAGCAGCCATTGATTTAAATATTTCGCATCTGTAATTCAAGTACTCTTTCCTGCAGTGAAGTTACATGTGACAACTTCATTTATAATTTGTTAGAGAAGCTTTGCATTAAAGAACCTGAGTAGTTCACTACACCGTGCTAAGAAGCATGTTGATTTCCATCAGGTGAACTGCTGCTTTGCGAGGCAAATATGGTTTTGAAGTACACACAAGATGATGGATCAAACCGTGGCACCTATGGGAAACTTATATGCACGAATTTCAAGATTTCATTCCTTGGTGAAGAACCTGCTTTGGAGGATGATGTAAGGAATCTAAGTTAACCTTAAGCTATCTTGTGAGTGTATCCTCTTCATTATATGGTGGCAGGCTGACATAGAGTGCATTTAGAGTCCAGTCTAGAAACTGTTGAAGCTAGAATAATAGTAGCCAGATCTCTAGTTTCCAGTAGTTGATGTACTAGTTGAACTGATAAGGACACTCTGAGCTACAGCTGCAACCTGAGAATCCAGGAATAAAATCGATTTTAGCAATGCCCCAAGACAAATCTGACCTAGTAAGGAAGGGTGATCAGATCCAGAATGAGATGCATCCATAGTCTGTTGAGCTGCTTCCTCACCTAAAAAAATAAAAATAAATTCATAATCCATATAAAACAGTCTAAGCATTCTCACTCTCAGTCAGTCACTGATTGCAGGCATAGGTTCATGGACTTTACCTTGGTTTACTGAAAACGAGAAATGGAGCATGCTGTAATTGGAATATGTTGACTTACTCTGATATCACCTGACAACCTCTCCCAGCAGTTTAATGTAAATGCCAAATACCACGGGGGAAAATCTTGAATCCCAAGGAATCCTACAGAATAACTTGCTTGAGAAGGAACAGTCTCCCAGTACCACCTTCTCAAGCCTACCTTCCAGTAAGCAGAACCATTACAAATGGTGCCCTGAATCTTGCAAGGAAGTCCAGGAGGATACTGTAGTGGCTGATATTGAAAGCCACTGAGATGTCTGAGAGGATCAAGAGTAATACTCCCTGTCTTTCTCCTAGCAAAGGTGGTTCTCCAGAGAGGCCCAAAGCAATACCTCAGAATTAGAGAGACCTGAAATGAGGCGGGGGTTAGATAGTTTCATCCAAAAGTGGCCAGGGATGGCTGCCTGCCTGGCTCTGCATGCTATATTTAAATATTTTGCAAAACACCACTCTGGCCCATTTAGGTTGGAGTCTTAAGGTAGAGGTTTCCCTTAAACATGTAGCTTTTAGAATACTGGAGGTAAAAATGAGGCTTAACAATTGTCTTCAAATATTAAATGTGTATCTAGTTCTTTTAGCATGGACAAGTTGCTGGTGAACAATTAAATTATCCACAGCTTCAAATCTGTAGCGATGTCAAAGCAGTCTCTGTAGTAAAGTGATTTGTTTTTAGGTAAGATTAGATCGCACATTGGCAGGGATGTGACATTAAAATTGGGCATTTTTAGGCATCAGTGGAGAGTAATGGATGGATGTTGGCGCTCTTGGAAGACTGAGGCTTTGGAAATAGGAAAAAGAAACTTCAAAACTCGTAGCCACAAGTGAGTTGATTAGACTGAGTGATAGTGACTGCCTCAAGGTCACACACTGAGCTTCATGGTTGAGAGTGTACCCTAGTCTTCCAGTCCTGTTATTATGAACCTTATACTTGCAATACAGAGTAAATGAAAAGACTAGTGTCTGTTAAGGAACACACAAAACATTTTTCTTTTTTCAGGAACTAGAATTTTATAATAAAATCATTGGGGAAAATGACATCACTCTTCAGTGTGTGGACCAGCTTTATGGAGGTAGGCTGACAACTTCTTGTGACTATTGGGTGTCAACTAAACGTCTTATTTCACTTGGTGATCCTAATCTAAAGTTCAGTTTTGGTGCCACTTGTTTGAGTTTTAATTTGTAAATCTTATATAATGTGTCAAGATCACTTGCTATGAAGCATGTATTCCAACATACTCAACTCTCAAATAGCCTTTCTGGCCAGATAGTTTTCCATTCCTTATATCAGGATGAATGTGTGTTTCTTTTCATCTCCCGTCATGGTCACTAATCTAAAACTATTGATAGAATTGTTCATGATAGAGAAGGGGTAGATTTCCTTGTTCCCTGTTCTAACTCACTGCATGGAGAAATGTTAAAACTATTTTCCCCCCTTAAAGTTTATGATGAGAGAAAGAAACCCCTGAATGGTCAACTGAGAAAATACCCAGAGACGATGATAATCTACTGCAAAGATCTCAGAGTGTTTCACTTCTGCTTGCGATACACCAAGGAGGAAGAAGTAAAACGGGTAACTGTAGCCTCAATTCCCTTTCTTTAGAACAAAAACATTTGGGAGTAGCTATGACAAAACTTCCATGAATAGAGTGACTAAGCTTTTTCCGTCGGGCATTTACAAAGTTTTAATGTGGATGTGCAGCATCTTGGTACACCCTTCTGAAAATTTCTCTCCTGTTGCTTTTATGAAACTTGCTGGAAGCAAGTCAGAGTTGTCATGACATTTGAAACCTGAGTTCGTGGTTTCAAACAATGAGCAGTACCCAAGGTTTGTTCTTTGTTTACTGCTTGTAGATGGTTTGTAATAAAGAAAAGCATGAATCTGGGTTCAGATGTTGGAACAAGCCAGATTCTGGCTTGTTTTCCAGTCACACAGGAGAATTGGGAAAAGGAGCACAGAGAGAACTTTTCACGTTCAACTATTATGAATAGAAATACAGTATTAAAATACTACTATTAAAAGAAATATGCAAATATAAAGAAAAACAGTAAAAGGAATATTCAGCTAGTGCTTTTATACCAATCCAGCATTGATACATTTATCACACACTAACAGATACTGTGTGAACATACGGGAAGTCTTGTTTCTAACGGCAGCAGTAAGCTTTTTTCATGTATTTGAATGAAAAATTGACACATTTAGAGAAAGCGGGAGCCCCCCAAATTAGTCACTCTTTAAAATTTAAAAACTTCAGAATTGCCACTGAGGATTTGGAAATCACAGGAAAATGGCATGCGGTGTTTGCATGTTCTGTTTTCACACAAAAGCCCTCAGGTGACTGGTTATATCTATTATAATATGTACAGTTCCCAGTAGCATTAAAAGTGCAGTCTACATAATAGTGAAGCTTCTTTCCTTCGGTTTGTCTGAACTGCTTTGACATCACACCATAGCCGTTGTTCAGATGTCGGGATAAAGAGCCTCAGGCTTGCTCCAGTTCCTTCCCCCAGCTCCTGGTTCATGGTGAACATAGCTTGCTTGATTTGGATGGCCTTCTGGCAAACCAGGAAATAGAATGGAGAGGAGTTCGTGTTCATGCATGCAGCACCACCTCAATGGCGAGGCCATAGTTTGGCTGTGGCTCCATTTATACATTGAGTGCAGAAGCTAGAATTACTTAAGTCCTTTTTACATCTAGTTCTGAACATTGCAGAAGTGTATATACTTGGTAATGACACACAAATTGATATTGGCTTCATCTGTTCACCCATCCAAGATAATATAGCTTCTGCCTATGTTGCATCATATAGTTCTACATTTGGTCCATTCTTTATGAAGTTGGTCCCCTACAGGGAGTTGTCCATACTCATGGGTGTATGGAGAGCATTGCAATAGTATAAGGGTTTAGACTGCACTGCCTTTAAGATTAAAAAGTGACCTTAATATAGCTTGAAAATGTGTGGGAGTCTTGAACATTTAACTTCTCACAACTTTTCTCTGTTTGGAACAAAGGATACATCTAGAAAAGAATGGGTTCAACCTCTTGTTACCCAGGAATGTGAAGAACATGTGACTTGCCTTTTTTAAAATCTCTCACGCCCTTCTGTCAGTCATTGTCATAATGACATAGGGCGATTGACAAGTGGGTGGTTCCACTCAACTGTCAACATTGGCCCATGGAGGTAGGGGGAGGTAGTAACTAAGCAGGATTAACCACCCTGAGTTCTAGCCTGCTTTCTGCAGGGATTAGCTGTGCAAGCAAGTTGGCCATGGCGAGTTTGCATGCATAGTCAAGCCAAGGAGGATTGAAGTTCCCTGCCACCAGCTGATGCGTGGGGTGGTTAACAGTTTTGCTTTCATGCCGTTGTACTGGACACTGGACACATCTCTACCTGCACCACACCTAATGTTTCATATAACGTCAGGTGTAGGGCAGATCAATGTGGTTTGGGGGGAAGTGGTCTGGTGGGCGAAATGGGGACTCTTGGTCAAGTCTGACTTGGGGGCTGGAAGGTCCCTAGCCCTTTGTGCTATATTCTGTTCTTTAAGTTTATCCCCAGTTTGTTTTTTTGCCTTCACCCAACAGAGTTTCTTTTCAACCACTTAGAGCTCAGCATTTTAACCTTAAGTATTAATTTCAAGCCTAAAAAGATGGTTAATCTAGTTGTGATATATACAGTCTGCAGGTTCTCCAAACTGGGAGCCTTGTCAGTAAAAAGCTATCTAAACATTCTCCATAAGAATAAGGTCACCCTGGGCACAGACCAACTTTAATCTTGAAGGTTAATTTGTGCTTTCATCAGCTCAGGACTAGGCATAAACTAGACCCTAAGAAAATACATAAAACATGCAGTCACTCTCATACTCGGCTTCCCTCTTGGTATCCTTCACTCCCATTTCTTCACCATTTCTTCGCCTTCCAAAGCGGTATCCTTTATCAGATGGTTGCTTCAGCATGTTCTGCCCTCGTCTTGATCTGACAAACCAGCCAGTCTGTTCTCCCTTCCTAGGATCAGGGTACCTTAAACACACTCCATTCCTTTCTGGATGCTTCCTTTGCTTCAGTCGCAGAAAGGTGAGAGCTAGTAGCATGTTCCTTGCCTTCCTGAGTAGTAGCAGGGTTTAACTCATTCTTTTCTGCATGCCTCATTTGCCCCAAACAAGGATGGAGCTTCTTGGTAAGTGACTAGACTTCCTTTCTGGCTAATCCTTGTTCTGGTTTATAAATGTGTTGATTTGTTGATCCTTTCTTAGATCGTCAGTGGCATAGTTCATCAAACACAGACTCCTAAGCTATTTAAACGCTTGTTTCTGTTCTCTTATGCAACAGCTGTACCAAGTAAAGCAGGTAAGCATATATCTACTTGGTTTGGTTCTCAGTATAATTGGGGATTATCTGTTGAAGCCAGTTTGTTCTTCAGGTGGTATAACTACTCATGCAGAAGTGGAATTTATGATACTGGCAAATGTCAAATTATTTTCCTTACTAAATTTGCTTAGGTGTTTGGTGGTTTCATTTCCCATTCATTTCAATGGCAGTAGCATGGTCATCTAAGTAGTAAGCTATTTTACTATGAATCATGAGATGTGATAAAATGCCCATTTGTATGGAATCAAAGAGAGGAACTTCGGTGGATATCTGTATAAGTCTCTTCAACACTTTGTGCTGAATTCTCTCTCTTGCTGAAAAAAAGGATTTGCTAGGAAGGCTGCATGTCTGAATTTTTGTCCCAAGTATTTTGAACTTATGAGAAGGAAATCAACAGGCTTCATTTCTGTATGCTTGGATTCCTTATCTGGTAAATAAAACTAAAACTAAAAGCAGCTGTGCTTAGCCTGAGAATAACTGGGAAAAACCTTTCTGCTACTTCTAGCTGCTGAAATGATATAAATGTAGAGTGTGTGTGTGTCTGTTTTAATCAAGAGGTAGAAGCAGTGTCACTTCACTGTATTGAGGTGAAACTAACCAGAGGATAAAGATAAACTGCAACAAAGATCTTCAATTTCATATCCAAACAGCTTTAGGTAAAATCCAGGAAGATACTAGGGCATCCATACAGTACTCTGTACCAGCGCACAGTAAGCACTCCCTAAGTTGTATGTAGCTGCAACGCAAGTGAAAACTATTCCAAAACATTATTTTGCCTATGTGATAACTTGGCACCATGTTAAGTCTTTGCCCACAGTTATTTTCCAAGACTGAAGTGTGAATATCTTGGAATTGAAAACATACCCCATACCTACTTTAATGTACCTTTAAAACATTCTGTATTTCTTAAGCTGTAACTCTGGTGGAATCCTAGCCAGAGTGGATTCCATGATATTGTTACAAAGTTGAAGCAGAAAGGGCAGTGCTTCCCACCCTTGCTATGAATAGGTGAATATCTTGGCCTGTTTTTCAAACCACTCCCAAAATGACAAAACAAAGTTATTTATGGTGGTGTGCAGCTTCCTGTTAAATGCTTCCCCTTCCCCATTTTGGTTAAGCCCTAGAAATATTTTAATCCAGTGGGCTTCTTGGTATATACTTCCTGTCTGTAGAAATATTGTGAATGAGAAGAAGGAAGGAGAATTTTTTTTAATTGGTTGGTATTCTAAGAGCAGCTTCTCCCTTTTCGAAGAAATATTTCCTGCATGATTTGAGTGTCCCAATGATTGGTCTTCATTAACATTACTAGTGTCCCACTGTTCGAAGGCAAAGCAGCTCCCTCATTGGTGTGTTTATGGCAAACTAAACACCTTGCACTTCATGAATGATACTATATATACTCTTTCCAACATTTGGATTGTTTGGGTGCAGGAAAAAGGTTGGATGTGAAACAATGAGATAGTTATGCAGTCACTTCCCAGACTGCTGTTATACTAGTGTCTGACATCCAATAGCCATGTGTTTGCATATAATTCTTATGGCTAGACTGACTTGCTGTAATGCAATTTTTAAACGTGTGCTTGATTATTCATTCCAGGTTTATTCATATTTATCCATTCTTGTTTTACGTCGACATGCAATTCGTTCATATGTAGCTAATCTGTCCATATTATCAATCCATGTGCTCAATGGAATCTTTTTGTGGCTCTTCCAATTCATCTAAACAAGTTTTTTTGCTTCTAATATAGCACAGTACATCCATTTTTTTTGACTCCTTGAAATCTCGCACATTTCCGGAATATAATTTATTAAATTCAATTTCCCTAAATAACAATTTCTTTTTATTACTCTTGCTATAAATATCCTCACCTCGCACCAAAATGATCTTATCATTGGGCAGTTAATCAACATATGTACTAAGTTCGCATTTTTACTCCCACATCTCCAGCAGTTGTCTGCACTTATTTCTTCTGGAATAGTTTTGCTGGAGTCCAGTGGACTTTGAATATTTTCTGTTGAATAAGTCTTAGTCTTAGATCCATAGTGGCTATTTCTGTTTCTTATACTTGACTCCCATATTTCATTTGTTATCTGTACCCCTAACTTTTCACTCCATTTTTGTTCACTCCATGGTTTTTGTTGTATGTATCTTTTGCGGTTGATGCTTATATCGAAAAAATGATTAATTTTTTAAAAAAAAGTGTGCTTGATTATTTCTCATAACTGGCATTGATGTACTTACAGCTGCACTTAGAATTGTTTGACACTGTATTTTGTACTTCCACTGCTTTTTATGGAAATTCATCAAAAGTTTATAACCACCTAATTAGATTTACTGGTATGTGGAAAAACTGTATTGTGGATGTATTGGTATGAATGGAGACTACTGCTTTGAATAGCATATTCTGTATGGGCTTAAAACCCTTCATTTTTAAACTTGCATTCCTGAAAATGTTAGGTTATGAGGGAGTACTGATGCTTGTACAGACCATGTTGCAAATGGGCACATTTGCACCTGAATTTTTGGCAGTTTCCTTTTTAGGATGCCTCTTTTGTGGCACTCCAAGCTATTCTTGAAGCTGATCTGAGTTCAAAAAGCAGTTTGAGGATATTGAAAGCAATTCAAAGAGGGAAAAGGGTTGAGCATGTAGAAACAGTTTGTGAGTTTCTCGCTTTGGGTTATGGGTGTAGTCTCTAGGTCAAATCCAGTGGCGTAGCGTGGGGGGTGCAGGGGGGGCCGGCCGCACCGGGCGCAACATCTGGGGCTTAGGGTTAGGGGGCGCAAATCCACGGGTTAGGGGGTGCAAATTACTTGCCTTGCCCCGGGTGCTGACAACCCACGCTACGCCACTAGTCAAATCAATAGCTTTGTGTAAATATGTTGAAATGCTAATTTCTACATTTAAATCACAAAACTAAATTCAGCCAGTCCTGTAGCTAAACTTTCTAGTTTCTTGCTAAAAACACCCCAAATGTATGTTCTTTTGTTAGATTGGTTAGAACTAACAAATTATATTTTGACAGAAAAAAAGAATCAGACAGTGATGTTTGATTCTATTAATGACTGGCGTCAGGAACTGGAACGAACCAAAGGAAACCTGAAATTCAAAGCAGTGAGTTCCAATGAGGACTACAATGTTTCTAAAAAGTAAGTATAGCTCACATACTATTGCTGTTGAACAAATTAACAAATGTAAACTGATTTCTTTTATATCTGTTCTATAAAGCTCTGAACAGATTAATTTGAATAGCAATCTTTGGGGATTTATTCTCTTGAGGTGTTTGCAGTTGTTAATAATGATTAGGTTATTCAGAGGTTCCCATAAATATAGCATTTCCTTTTTTATGGTAATTTTTATTAGTTTTCAATTACAATCTAATAATAGCCTCATTATAACAATACCAATTTATAATACAATTATTAATACCAGTAGTTTAAATACTGAATTATATAATTTAGATAAGGTGGCCCCCCATTTGCTAGAATTCACAGCTTGATTATTTGCATTATTTCTGCGTTCCAAAATCTTAATTTCTATTACATTCGGGTCATAATAATCTTTATACAACAATTGTAATACTAATAATTTCTATTTGTGTTGACTAATTAAATGATTTATAAAACTACAAGCGAGGAACTCAAACTATATCCCTGTTCTTCCTGTGTGTGGCAATTATTCTGTCTGTGGTGTTTCTTCCTGTCCTTGTAAGATGTTATGTCTTTCTTTCCCCCGGTTGTTGCTGTTAACCATCATGCCTTGCGCGAATAGTTAGCAATGTAGTTAGGCAGTCCTAGAAGCAAATCTCAGGCTCCTAGGTAGGAGCTTGAAAGCCAGAACCTGCAAGATAGCTTTTTTTTTTAATGCTACTTATTCCATACACAGGGCTAGCAAAACAAGCACAGCTAAGTGCCCTCAATGTGTGGATTAGCCAATACAGTGGTACCTCTGGTTGCGAACGGGATCCGTTCCAGAGGCCCGTTCGCAACATGAATAGAACACAACCCGCAGAAGCGTGTCTGTGTACACGCAGGTTGCGATTTGCCTCTTCTGCGTATGCGCATGACATAATTTTGCGCATCTGCGCATGCGCGAGTGGAAAAACCCGGAAGTAACCCTTTCCGGTTCTGGGTCACTGCGGGACGCAACCTGAAAAAACGTATCATGAAGCAAATGTAACATGAGGTATGACTGAAGTGTTTGGACTGAGGGACATTTTGGACAAGCTAGACCTGCACAAATTGGCTGATAATCCACTTGAGTCAGAATGGAACCAGACTGGTTGGTACCTAAAATAAAAAAGGTGGCAGAAAAGCTTGTAAACTGATTCATGAGGGAAGGCCAAAAGGAGTTGAGGAGCGTCGGGTTCAACCTAAATCTAGGGGATGAGAACATTGGTCCAATAGGGGGAGGGGTTGCAGTAGGCATTGGAGGTGCAGAGGTGATAGCAATTTATATCAACCAAAGTTCCATAAGTAAGTGCAGATGACATTTGGGGAGAGAAAGTGTATAAATGTTTATATTCTAATGCTAGAAACCTAGGAAGCAAGCTGGAGCATGTTGTTTTAAAGGATGACATACATACAGGGAGCGTATCCCCTGGAGGAATGGGGAGAGCCATTAGATAGCTTGTCTCTGGATACAAACTCTATAGTGAGGTGTGCAACATGGTGCCCTCCAAATATTGTTTGCCTTTGGTTCCTATTTTGAGAACTTTTAAAAAACTGTACAGTTCCTGTGGTGTTCCACATCATAAGTGCAAATTGCTGTTGACTTTTAATTAATGTTTTCAGGTTGCCAGCATACTTCGTTGTTCCCATGTCTGTCGCTGAAGAGGACCTTTCGGAATATGAAGGAAGAGGAATTCCAGTGAGTATATTCGTAGTCAAGAATTTATGGAAGACATGTATGGGAATGAAGTGAACTTTACACAGGGTGTGTTTAGGACTTGTTGTGGCACAGCTGAAGAATCTGAGTAATATATCAAATGAGTGCAGTTTAAGAACAGAAGCTGGGCAAGAAAGGAGATAGTTTTGTACTCCTGAACATTGGGTCATGTAATTTTGTGTGATGTTAATTTCTATCTATTAAATAAGGATAAATGTTGGCACCACAGAATTCAGAATGAAATTTCTGTACATTCTGTGAATGAAGTTGGGAGAATCTTCCATGGTTTGGAGAACTGGAAGTGGAGCCTCGGGCTTTGCACACTCCCACTTATGTGATGTAAAAAATGTGGCTTCCCTCAAACCAGACTTGGAGACTGATTCAACCTATGTCTTGTACAAACACGAAAATGAGTAGGCAGAAAGCATGTGAGCTAGAGGTTATCGTATGATCATCTAACCTAACTCATGATGTTTAAAAATGATTGCAGTTTATTACTGGCAGTCCTTAAGAAAACTAAATGTAATGCAGAAATGCTGTAGTGATCTAATATTCACTCGTAACATGCTGTTGTATGATGCAGTTACTTTATAACAAAATGAATGCCCCTTGGGTAATATTTACTGATGAGAATAAACGTGTGTTGCAGATTTGGTGTTGGTCTTGCCACAATGGTGCTGCTCTCCTCAAGATGTCTACTCTGCCCAAAGCACAAGATGACAACGCTCTGCAAACACAGAAAATCTTCTTAGAGGAGTCAGTAGTAGCTTCTTTCATTTTTAAGTGTCTGTGAGGATCTTCTCATCAGGCTTTATTTCACTCCTACTTTATATGCATGTTACAAACATTTGCCTATGACTATGTTCATTGTGCTATTACCACAAGGGTGATGTGAACTGCAGGGTTTTTCTCCTAATGTTGACTGACGTATGCAATGCAAGTGATTGTTTGCCATAGATGGCTGTTAATGTTCTTTATACATTCTTCTATCCATCCTGGACCAAAAAACAAAAAACCAATTGCTAACCCAAAGCACAACGATGAAATTCCCAAACAGCAGGGCGCATCTAACTGCCACTAGCTATAGGGCTTGTCTATAGGAGCAGGTCTAAATCAACAAACAAAGCCTATGTATCACTTTGTCTTCACCATTGGTTCTATAAGCATCCCTGGAACTTTGAAGAGGAAGATTATAAACATGTAAAACACCACTGCCATTATGAAAATTAGAGGTACAGTTTTAACAATATAACTGGGAGATACAGCAAAGGCTCCAAGAGCTCAAGTAAATCTAGCATTGTTCCTCCTATCTAGAACTGAAATAGGTAACGTGGGGCCCTCCAGGTGCTGTTGGAGTACAACCACCCATCAGCCCCAGCCAGCATGACTGATGGTCAGGGGTGATGGAAGTTGTAACACAATATCTTACTGGTGGCCACAGGTTCTTTACCCCAATTATAGAGTGAAAAAAACCAGTCAAGAAGACCATGTTGTTTTTTACCAAAGTAATTGCAAAAAAACTGTGTTCTTGTTGACTGTCTTTGCCACTCATGCTATAGCTGATCTTATACTCTGAACCCTAGAAAACTGACATTTATATTGACATGTAAGAAATTGGATTGTAAACTTCCTTGCTTTTTAATTTTAAAATAGTCACTATTAAGCAATTTAAATCATAAGTTTTAATGTGTTTTTCAGTATGTATAAGACACTTGATAACCCTCCTTATGAAGCCATGAAAGTTGATGTCCTGTCAAGTAGTCTTCCGTCTCTGCAAGAGATCCAAATTGCATACACCAGATTTAAACAGCTGTTTCTAATAGGTAAGTGGAAACTATATTGAGGGCACTATGGAGGAATATCCTATCTAGACTTGCTAAAGCAAAAAATACACTTTTTCTCCAGTAACCACCCCACTGGCTGAAGTCTCCATTTGAAATTTGTAACTAAACTTGTATGTTGCTTTTCTGATACATGAAGTGCTGAGAGGAATTAGCTGTTTGCAAATGTGTGAACTCATGTAGTATGTCTAAAGCCAAAGATCAACAGTTCTACAGCACTAAAAGCCATAGCAAAATAGCACTTTACAAAAGAGAGCCACGTCTAACTTCACTACCCCTAGACGTATCTTCTGCTTCTGATACTACTGACTACCATATGTTTTTTCATTCTGTTTTCCTTGTTCAATCCTATCCCTTTGAGTTCAAGGAGTTTCTGTGATAACTTCCCACTTGCTGTCAGTGTCAGACATTTGGTTCCAGTGCTCTACTACTTATTCATTTGAGCTGCTCTATTGTACTGATGACTTACTGCTCTGATTCATGTTTTTTCCAGTGGGTGCAAACATAACAGTCAATACATATCTCAAATATCATTGTGCCTTTTGAAATCTTCTGTTCTTTTGATGTAAAGTACTTGAGTTGCCACCAGAAATAGCTAAAAACAATTTCTCTTCTTTTTACAGATAACAGTACAGACTTCTGGGATACTGATGTGAAATGGTTTTCATTATTGGAGAGTACAAATTGGCTAGAAATCGTAAGGTTGGTGAAACCCTGCTTCAACTGTAGTGCATCTTAAAAAGTTAATGTTGTAATAAGCTAGCAATGCCAAACTTAATCTGAATTAGCTCCAAGATGTAATCACCTGTATAAGATCAAACAATAACACAATGGCTTTATGGACTTCATATCATAATTAAGGCCTTCCATTTAAGTTAATGTGACAATTTTGTTCCATTCATGTAGCAGATGCTGAGTCTGACAGTTAATTTTTCCACCTCAGTTCCCTCTACAGCAGCATCAAGGGTCAGAGTTGGTCCCTTTCATATTAGAACACATAATTTTAGTTTTCAAGGATGAGTCTTCAGGCACATAACAGACACATTTCCTTATTACTGTACAGGAAAGAAGGCATAAAAACCTTGTAAAATACTAGCATTACAAATCTTAAATACTGTATTGATTATTGATGCAGAGCTGAGAAACTCTAAATCATTATCGCCTGAATCAGCAAGGCTGGAATTGGGCAGCAAAGTGATGTGAGCTTCCCAAATGAAAGAGTGAGGGGTGCTCAAAGAAAGGACTTATACCCAATGTTTCCTTTGAAGGAGACAGGTTAGAATTTTTTTCCTGTTACCAAAGAAAAACAAGACTATATTCCACAAAATAGCCAACTTAATGAAAAGGAAAGGTTTGATAACTCATATGCACCAAATGCACTGCATCATCTTTAACAATGTTACTAATGTGTTTACTATTAGCAAACAAAATGTTAGTAACATCTAATAAAACTACATCAAATACAAAGAATTGTTATTTTTGGAAAGCGTATCTGGATAGAATTTACATAAAACCTAAATAATACAGGAGTGTTTGGCTAAAATAACTGTATCAATGTTAAAAATAGCATTTGTTGTGAACACAGCTTGTTTCACTAAGCTATAAAGGAGGATTAAAGGTAAAGGTACCCCTGCCCGTACGAGCCAGTCGTCTCCGACTCGAGGGTTGCGTGCTCATCTCGCTCAAGAGGCCGTGAGCTGGCGCCGTCCGAAGACACTTCCGGGTCACGTGGCCAGCGTGACGAAGCTGCAGCTGGTGAGCCAGCACCAGCGCAGCACACGGAAACGCCATTTACCTTCCCGCTATAAAGCGGTACCTATTTATCTACTTGCACTTAAGGGTGCTTTCGAACTGCTAGGTGGGCAGGAGCTGGGACCGAACGATGGGAGCTCACCCCGCCGCGGGGATTCGAACCACCGACCATGCGATCAGCAAGTCCTAGGCACTGAGGTTTTACCCACAGCGCCACCCGCATCCCTCGGATTAAGGATTAAGTCAGGCCAATTCAACAGGGGACATGAGGTTATTGGTTTAGTGTAGGAAATAAGGGGTACTGATATACCAGTCTGGTATGTAAGTCTGTGGCCCATTTTAGGATGTTAGAAAAATAGAAAAATGCCCTTTATTCCTCTTTTAAAAGATGTTTAATTCTGTTCCATTGTTGTGAGAGAAATCAACTATAGGGCCTGTTTATTGTGTCTGGAATCAGCCAAAATGGGTACAGAAGTGGGAGATGTTTGTCAGTTGTGCTAAAGCATTGTATTCATGTTCTAGGAGATGTCTGAGAAAAGCAGTAGAGATTATTGATTTGCTAGAAGCAGAGAATACAAATGTTCTCCTTATAGGTAAGTTGTGTACATTCTTCTTTCCAGTGTGCCTTCCACATAGCTGCTCTGCTCTAAGTAGCTGAATTGTAGAGTAGTTCTCAAACATATGTGAAGAAAGGAGTTGAGTTTCATGAACTGCATTCTATATTTAGAGTTGCCCTGGAATTATTAAAACTTGTAGGGTTGGACAGTAGCCATGCTGCTGTTGCAATCCCTTCTCTAGTTGACACCTGACACATAGCATTGGCAGGCAAGGGGATTATTCAAAGAGGAAGAGTTGAATATTTAAGGTCTACAGCTGAGTACACTTCATATGTTAAATGTATTCAGAAGATCGTAAGCGAGGGGTTTTGAGCCTTACTCTGCAGTATGCTTGGAGCACAATCAAGCCAAAGCAGTGAATTGAAGGACCACTGACTTCAGTGGTAGATGGTTTCTTGCTGAAATTAATAAAATAAAGATCTTAGCTTTGGATGGCACCCAGATTTATTTGCAGGTCTTCTCGTGAAGCTGTGCTGTAGGTGCTTGGGCATTAATTTGCCATGAGCAGTTTTAAGATCTCATGGTGACTTCCTCCCCACCAAAAGAGAACAGGTCAAAATCGTCTCAGAGGGAGCCCAGAGTATGCTCACTTCCCAAAATAGTTGTTTACAGCCAATTGTTTTGGTGCTTGCAGAGCTTATTCTATGGGTATTGCAGTTGAAGTTTACTTTGAAGTACACAGCATGGGCTGTCAAATGGGCATGCAAAATGCTTAATTTCCACAGTGCAGGTGCTGATTTTGCAGATCCTTGTGGGAGAAGAGTGCATTTCACACTTGGGATGATACACTTTGTATAAAGCTTTTACAACACAGTGCATTACAAGTTTGCTTATATGTTTGGTAATCTTTTCTAGAAGTTGGTTCAGTCATTTTGACAGTTAGATTATTTGCTAAACTCCTAGGATTTCTGGATATTGTACAGTGGTACCTCGGGTTACATACGCTTCCAGTTACACACTCCGCTAACCCAGAAATAGTGCTTCAGGTTAAGAACTTTGCTTCAGGATGAGAACAGAAATCGGGCTCCGGCGGCACGGCAGCAGCAGGAGGCCCCATTAGCTAAAGTGGCGCTTCAGGTTAAGAACAGTTTCAGGTTAAGAACGGACCTCCAGAACGAATTAAGTACTTAACCCGAGGTACCACTGTACAAGGTTAAGAAAACAGTCCCTGCCTGCTGGCTTATAATGTAATATACTTTATGCAAAAGAGATGGGATAAAAATAGAGAACAAACTCTGGCAGTATTTCTTAGTTGCATTAAATGTCTGGCCAGGTGAGATGGCTACTGAAGGAGTTGGTTCTGTGTAAGGAAGGGCTTTGGCAATTACTCCAAGGGAATGTAGATGGCCTGCTGCCTTTCCCCCCCTTTGCTGCAGCCAGGTGGAACTGCTAATTCATAGGTCTTGTGGCACATAATTCAAACCACAACCCTAACTACTATTAATATTGACTGTGCATAATGTCTGTGGCAGTATATCTCAAGTCTAGTTTAGACAGAAGAATTAATGGTAGGGAGGAAATGCATGCTTCCATGGCGTGATATAAACTCTGGTAAGTGACCAAGAGGCCATTGGTTGTTTTCAGAGATGGCTTTGGGCTATAGAAAAGTGCTTTTGCTTTTGTGAGGCAAGGTGGTTGATTCTCACTGAGGCCATTGGTTGTTTTCAGAGATGGCTTTGGGCTATTGAAAAGTGCTTTTGCTTTTGTTCCATAACTCCCAAAGGTGCATTTTTAAGGGGTGTGGGAGAGGCTGCACTAGATAGAAAAGTCTGAAAATTTGTGTGCCTAAGGTCACACATGCAGAAGTGTTTTCCACTAGCACGTATTTACCATTCATGGTCTTCGCCAACTCTTTTCCTAGATATAGGTAGGTAGCCGTGTTGGTCTGCCGTAGTCAAAACAAATAGTTCATGCATGTATCTGAAGAAGTGTGCATGCATACAAAAGCTCATACCAATAACAAACTCAGTTGGTCTCTAAGGTGCTACTGGAAGGAATTTTTAAATTTTATTTTCCTAGAGTCTTGCTGGAATGGGTCTCATTTATTAAGCAGCTAAGATTTCAAAGAGCAAGCTTTGATTCACTAAATGCCTTAGTGCAATCCTATAATCATTTGCGTTGGAGTTACCATTCAGCTCAGTAAGGTTTATGTTATGGCTAAACATGCGTAGGATTGAGCTGTAGGTCTTACTATTTCTCACCAGCTCATTTACATTAAAGTTTAGCATATAAAACAGAATTAAGCACTCCTTGAACTGTAGGATTCCCTGTAGGATTGTTTACTTTTCAGTTTCAAAGGTGGCTTTCCATGTAGCATAGTTGGTGAGATCAGGATCCCATTGTTCTACAGTCTGCAGTTTTCAGCCTCGTGGCAGGTGGCGAGAGCTGTGCAAGCAGAGCAACATTGCTCCACTACCTCCTGAACATAGTGTTGCTGCCAGTTCCTGAGAGGGAGAGCTGCAAGGTGAAGGAGCTCAGCACAGTGTGGTGGTAGGAGTATTGGATTGGCTCCTCAACTGTGCTGAGCTTTCCCCCCTCTTTGTTTCAGGAACCAGCAGTCACGCTCAGTATTTGGGAGGCAGGTGAGCAGGGCTGCCCCACTGTTACTGGCCAGTCCTTTCCACTGAAAAACCCACCTGCAGTCCCTGGATAAGCAAAATGGTACTACTTAGGGATCCAAGTTTGCTCTGGCTCTATAAACCATATTGAGTGAAATTATGGTTTATGGGGAAACATTATGCGTCTTAGTTTCCTCATATTTTATCTGTTCTTCCCTTTTTGTACCAATAATTTGAGGTATATATGTCATGCCCTAAAGAAATGGGATAAGCCCTCTCTGTAAGTGGTCACTGGACTCTTTCATTGGGTTGATGCTTCATTTCCTGATAGTGTAACTCGGAGGTTTTCAACCTTTTTGAGTCCATGGCTTCCTTGACCAACTACATGTTTTATCTGGCACCCCTGTGGGGCTCAGGAGCCCAGTTATGTCATTCCTTGCTTGCAGGGCTGGCGGTCTCTCACCCTTTTTCAAACACCCTCCCTTGTGGAGTGTTTTCTCATCCTTCTCTCCTCTTCCCTCTCCATGGGAGTCCTCTGGGCAGCCTCTGCTGCTGCCCCTGGTCTCTGAGCTGCCCTGCCTGCCCCAAAGAGAGCTGCCTCCCAGAGGCACCATTTGCTTGGGAAGCTTGTAGCCAGGGCTTCTGCAACAGCCAGCCACACAAGGAGGGACAGAGGCCAGTGTTGCCCGCGGCACCCCTGACCATCATTCAAGACACCCTAGGGTGCCATGGCACACTGGTTGAAAATCATTGGTGTAACTAGTTTTAGAGGAAACAGAATAAGCACCCTTGTTGAAGTTGGGTCTGTAAATCTTGGATACAGTGGTACCTCAGGTTACAGACTCCGCTAACCCAGAAATAGTACCTCGGGTTAAGAACTTTGCTTCAGGATGAGAACAGAAATCGTGGTGCAGCGGCAGCAGGAGGCCCCATTAGCTAAAGTGGTGCTTCAGGTTAAGAACAGTTTCAGGTTAAGAACAGACTTCCAGAACGAATTAAGTTCTTAACCCGAGGTACCACTGTAGATGTATGCATGCCTATGGGGTCTTTACTGTGGCTTTTTACTAAGTAACCTCCTTACATCCTGAAATGTCGGCTTAGTTGGAAATCACTTTAGCATATTACTTTGAGATTTTATTTTGGCTGGACACCTGCATCTTCCTTCTGTCTCATCTCCTTATTTTCCTTCTTTCAGTGAAGACCCTGTTTTCTGCTGTCCCATTTTTCTCCACCTGTGAGTAGAGTACTGTTGGTTAGCCTACAGATGGGTAGATTAGGGAGGCTGGCATTTAGCACTGTGGCTAATTGGTAACTGTGCCATTCAGCTAGGACTGGGAACATTCATCCTGTCTGCATTTTGAAACAAACCAACTCCCCAACAATTAAGTGCATTGACATAATTATCACTCTTCTCTGAATTTTGGAAGTTATTGGCTTAAAGATTGCAGTAAAATGCCCACTTTGGGATAAAACATGTTTAGAAATGCATGCATTGAGATAGAATATGTATTTAAATACATATTTGGCACACTTAAACATTGGATTATTGCACAAACAGGCTAGAACAGACTTATGAATGTACGTATGGAAGACTGACACAGGCCAGAAATGGACTGATTCACCCACCCCTACACTAAGCAAGCTCAAAACTGGCTACTTTTAAGTAGCTTTCTCTTTGGTGAAAACATTATGCAATCTTTCCAAACTTGCTTCTTCAATCTTGCATCCTGCACACAGTTGTGTTCTTTCCACATGCAGCATTTAGAACATTGTACGAGGTTTTTCAGCTATGTGTTATGAAATCTTACTGTGATCTGTGCTGGGGTTTGCCTTGACCACTGTGAAATAGTTTGTGTGCTGCTTTGGGAATCTATATCCCTAGTTGACATAATCAAGAATGAAAGGGAAACATCTGAGATTTGTTCTACTAGTGAATATGAAATTTCACCCAAAGGACTATGAAGTAAAAATAGCCAAAGTACTGTGTTTCTGAGAAAGCAATACAGGTATCCTTCCACTTATGCACGATCAACTTGTGTGCAACCATGTATATGGGCAGTGATGGGGAATAAATAATTTCATACTGGGAAATGGAAGGAGAGAGCTGGAGAATACATTTGGCTCATGAGGAGACCCTTCCCAGAGCCATAATTGGACTTTAGTGAAGGTGGAAAAGAGACTGGAGTTCCAGCAGGGCTTTGTTTACACTGCTCAGCCTCCTTGCCTGACAGCTGATGTGTGGGGTAGTGCAGCACACTTTTCCGCATGTCTTCCAGCCTCCAGCCGCCCCCAGAGTTTCAGTTCCAGTTGTGGATATTTTGGGTACAGTATTTTTTATATGGATTGGAGAAGAGATCAGCAAACAGGACACATAAAGGGTGCTCCCCACTTAAATGATTTTCACACATGCGTGTGGGGCGCCTGTATTTTGGTCACTACTACTATATCTAGTCACACTATGCTACGCTATGCTATTCTTGGTCAGTTTGAGGTAAAAGGTCTCTTAATAGAAAGGGGCAGAGTTGGGGGGGTTCAGTAAACCCCATTTGTCAAGAATCCTGAAGTGGCCAATCCTTTATTGTAGGTACCAAGTTTTAAGTAGGAACTGTTAATTTTTGCAATTTATATAGTTCCTTCAAGTGTTTATAAAAGGATTTGTCGTGTCTCAAATGCTTCCATTTCTTTTTTCTCTTCAGAAGAGAATGCTTCTGACCTGTGTTGTGTAATCTCCTGCCTGGTTCAAGTTATGATGGATGCACACTGCAGAACTAAGCTGGGATTTCAGAGTCTTATTCAAAAAGAATGGATCATGGGAGGACATGCTTTTCTGGATCGGTGTAACCATCTGTGGCAAACTGATAGAGAGGAGGTATGACAAAATGAAATTCTTGAAGTCTTTGTGCAAAACCATATCCTCTAGGATGGTATTAAAGGGGGAAGGCTGAGAATCATAATGGAAATACTGCGTTCAGCTATTCAACAGTAACAACGTAGTATGTTTTTGAAGTAACTTAATTTGGACTTTAGAAAAATGATAGTACAGTATAGTATAACTCTGTACCTTAAGAGCCCTAAATAAGGAGCCTGCCTATGTAACATGGCCTTTAGAAATGGGTATGAGACTAGGCCCAGGCCAAGACCTACAATGTAAAAAATAACTCCTCCTCGTCCCCACCAGCCATACTTAAGTTGACAAAGGTCAATGAGGAAAGGGTATCACATGGAATACCCCCTTGGGTAGGTTCAGTCTTGGTGAACTCAATGCATCAAATACCCCACATAATCTATTGCATAACGTCTGGTTTTTTCTTTTCTTTTAGGCACCACTTTTCTTGTTGTTCTTGGATTGTGTATGGCAGTTGGTTCAACAGTATTCACTAGCCTTTGAATTTACAGAGACTTACCTAACTGTCTTGTCGGATAGTCTGTACATTCCAATATTTAGCACCTTCTTCTTCAATTCTCCGCATCAAAGAGACACTACCAGGGTATGAACACTGGGGGCTGTGGGGAATTACAGATGGGTTGTCTTGGTGCAGCTGAATTCTCTTTGGATTTATGACAGCAGTACAATCAAGTGCCAATAAAAGCCTTGTTTCTATAAGGTACAAATGCTAGTGTTTTTGTTTTGTTTCTGTGTATAACCCATTCTAACAACGGTATATAAAGTTGTGCAGTGTGTTGAATCACTGCCTCTTTCTGCTGGAAACCTTTTCAGCCCTTCTCTGGCTTCTGATACCTCGCCAGACATTGCTCACATACTTTCAACTCTTTGCAGCCATGAAGGTTACTCTTCATATAAAAAAGAGAACTAAAATTTTGGAATCTGTACAGACACGATGTAGTATCTGTCTTGTATTGCACAGATGTCAGTATGATTGAAGCAAACTACCTTCTATCCTATTCAGAGGGGGACACCCCCCCAATTCTCTCCTTCAGTGCTTTCATGAGCTATAGGAATCCTGAGTGTCACTTCTCAAGGATGGATGTGAACAAGATACCTTGAAAGTTGTTCCTCTGCCACGGTTTCAAAAGAATTATGATCTAACCGGGTCCTTCTTTGAAGGAAGGTTATACTTGAGTGCAATATTACCACTTAAGTCTTTAAAAATCAATGGCTGAAGAAATTATTTATTTTTTACGTATCCACCCTTTCCCTCCTCATACTATTTGAGGTAGCATGGGATTCCCAGGTAGTCTCCCATCCAGACTGACCAGAGCTGTTTAACTTTAGATAACCCATGACTGTCATATGCCTTCAGACCATGTCCTGGATCAAGTAGATTTTCTGTTCGACTAGGTGTACAGAAACGCTTGGTACAGTGAAGTTATACAATGCCATGTTGAGAAATGTGTTCAAATCCTGCTAAGTCTACGCAGACCAGAGAGGTGGTTGAGGGAGCTGAAATTGCTGAAGTAAAGATGTTACTTGCAGTAAAGAGCTAGTATGAACTGATGCTTATTAGAAATATATCCAAGATTCTAATTCTTGTCTGTTTTTCTTTGATAGTATGGAGGAAGCCTTAATACAGAAGGCACCAAACTTAGTTATCTTCATGTTTGGGACTGGTCTGTGCAGTTTGGACCTGAGGCACAAGCCTTGCTGAATAATCCTCTTTATGCTGAGAAGCCAAAACATGATAAGATTCAGAAAAAACCTACACGATTAAAGGTATGGTGTCCAACTCTTACCCTTAAAACTCTATATCATTTTTCTGCCTTATGTAAATAACAGTGGCTGATGACTTGTGTCACCCACTGTTCAGTTAAGGTAGAACCTGTGGATTTCTGCAAATAGTTTTCTCAGTGCCAATATCAAAAGCAAGGTTTACAGCTTATCTTGCTGCATTATTTTCAGCATCAGATACTTCAATCATTGCCATGATTTGCTGCCTTAATTGATTGCTATGAGTTAACCATATAAAGCTAAGTAAAATAGTGTTAACATATGATTAGGTAAAGGGACCCCTCACCATTGGGTCCAGTCGTGGCCGACTCTGGGGTTGCGGCGCTCATCTCACTTTATTGGCCAAGGGAGCCGGCGTACTGCTTCCGGGTCATGTAGCCAGCATGACTAAGCAGCTTCTGGCAAACCAGAGCAGTGCACAGAAACGTCGTTTACCTTCCCTCTGGAGCGGTACCTATTTATCTACTTGCACTTTGTGCTTTTGAACTGCTAGGTTGGCAGGAGCAGGGACCGAGCAATGGGAGCTTACCCCATTGCTGGGATTTGAACCGCCGACCTTCTGATCGGCAAGCGCTAGGCTCTGTGGTTTAACCCACAGCGTCACCTGCTGCATCACAGCCATTTTCTGGTCTTTGGGATTAACTTTGAAATTAACCCATAACAAAAAACTTAAAATGCAAATAGTTATTTAATTAAAAAGTATACATCAGTATATTTTGTATGTGCCCTCAAATAATTTTTCATTTGAGAACCACTAAAGGATTTGCAGTCTTAAGCATGCCAGGTGAATTCTTTCACAATTTGATGGGAAAGGATATAATCCTTTTTTGAACTGCAACAGGGGGTTTAGTGAGTTGCCTGACTGGTATGCATCTGAAATCTGCAACTGTTTTGCTGAGCAGATTTAGGCAGTTTTTCAATAACTTGTAAAAACTTTCAAAGATGTGGCCAGTTATCCTGTTTTCTGAGGGGCAGTGTCTTGACTTACTGACCCATTAAATGTTTTTGTTAGTTAACTAAATTTAATTCTAATTTCACTCCTCTCTCAAAACACTATCTCAGTTGAGAAGAGATGGTTGATATTCTCAGGAACTTTCTTACTTGGCTGAGTAATGTGTTGTGTTATAGCTGCTTAGCTATATTTTTACCAAAACACTGGTAAGTTGTAGGCTATGATAGCTGTTAAAATGCAACTTAAATCTGTCTTAAACTAAACTATTGCCTATGTTCATCCTTTTCCCCCCTTCTTTTTTCTTTTTTTTACAAAAAGCATCAACGGCAGCTTTCCTTACCATTGACACAAACAAAACCGTCCCCCAAAAGAGGGTTTTTTAAGGAAGAAACGGACCAGTTAATAAAAAACCTCCTTGGCAAAAGGATCAGCAGGCTGATAACATCTGCCGACGAACTGCAGAATACCTCCAGAGAATTTTATGAGAGTTGGCACTCCAAACCTGCTGATGTCCATGGAATCCTGCTGCCACGCTTAGAAGGACCAGAAATCAAAGTGTGGGCGCAGAGATACTTGCGATGGATCCCTGAAGCTCAGCTGCCTAGTGGTGGGACAGTTGCCACTGCAACAAAAGTCTGGGATGTGATGGAGGATGTGCAAGGTTTGCAGAAGCAAATGGATGAACAACGCAGCCAGAGTCTCTCAGAGGAGGGCGCTGCAGCAGAGTCTCCCTTCCAGAGAAATCCTGCTCGCCTGTCTGCTTTATTTCCATTTGCTGGGCTTCAAAGACATTCCCTCAAGCCAGTTTTACCTACGAGCACCTGGAAAGATTTGGAAGGTGAGGACTTGGCTAGGAGAGATGATGAGTATGTTGATTTAGGGGATGTTTGATGTGAGGCTTATGCTCACAAACAGAAATGAAAGTACTGGCACACTTCTCTCCAAACATAAAATTGGTTTCCTGGCAGTGGCTTTCCCTTCTGCCCGATGAAGCTTTTAGCATATGAAGATTTCCTCACTTGAGCACCCGCAATATTTTCTACATGAGTTTTGATCAAGCATTTTAATTAGTTCTTTCCATAAGCATGGGAGATACATAGCTGTGTTGCATAGGGCCCAGTTGAAAAATAAAGTAAAATACAAATTAGTTGCTCAATCATGGAAAGAGTTAAGGTGTTGGGGCACTCTCAAAATCATAATAAACTTCTTGTTGGAACATAAAGGGGTGGTGGTCTCAGAAATATCCACCAGAATTTTAAAATGTCCTAGTCAGGTAAGTGTGTCTTCCAGGCACAACTTATAATGCATAGAAAAACGTGTGCTGTTTGAAAGACACCCCCCGGCGTTTCTAAGAAGAATCAGGTGCCATGTTTTGTTTTGTTTTGTTTTTAATGAACTTGACAGGGTCATACCTGCCTTTTTAAAACTCCCAACTAGAGAAATACTAGGTGTTTCTCTCATTCATCCTACTTGTTCATTGTTGTATCTTAATAAGTGTCTTAGTTTTCAGTAACTTAAGATAACAATCTCTTGTGCCAGTCTTCTTTTGTTTCCATCATGTTATTATCCTGCCGCCTTGGTGTGTGACGTCTGGAACACACACTATCCAAGTACAGGATGGGGTAGAACTTAAAAGATGACAATAAGCCAGACTTTTTCTTCCAGATTGCATAGGGTGCTCATGTTGAACTTCCTCACTAGCGCCAGTAGCTTGCACTGAATCTCAAGTCCTTACTTTAGGAAAGGCAACTAAAGAGCTATATTCAGCTTTGAAACTGGATTTGTCATCCAGTACTGCTATTTTATATAAACATGACATTAAAGCTAGCTATGAATGTAAAAGTTTATGCATTGGAGTTGAATTGCTGGATGTTGTCACAACAGTACCTCAGTTATAAAAGCCATATGAAAACTGCTTATTAAGTTTTGTCTGCCTATACCAAGCAGATAATTCAGCTCTGAAATAGAGGCTTTGAGAAGTCTAGAGGGTAAAGTCTTAATGTACATAAATCCAGAAGTAGCCCACAAGATAGAATTGGCTCTTAGTAACCCTTCCTCCTTGGAGGGCTGGAGCTTCATGGATATGACAGTGCACAAGTGGTTATTGTACTAGCCCAATGAGATTCTAGGTACAGTTTTAAAGCATTGCCTTGGAGTATATCCAGTGTGCTATACCTGCTTGTTTTTTACGTTGTATTGGGAGCTAAGATTAGACTTCCAAAAGAGTGGATTGGTGTAAATCAGGGTAGCTAGCCTGTGGCTCTCCAGATGTCATTGGACTCCAAATCTCATCAGCCTAAGCTGTGGATGATGGGAGTTGTAGACAACATCTGGAGAGCTACTTAGAGCTACCCTGGTATAGATGAATGCCAAATGGAAACCTCAGAATCTATGTTGCCTTATGCATTTTGCTACTGTAAGCTCCTTGAGCTTTCAGTATTCTTAAAACACAATAATTCTATTTGTATATGAGCCTTCCGAAAGCTAGCATTGCACACTTTTGTTTCTTAAAATTTATTTAGCATTTATACAGGAGTTTCTCTCAAATTAGTACAGGCTGTACATTTTATAGCTACTTGATTATGATTTTGAGTTCACTTTGGGTGAAAAACACTAACGATGGAAAGGTTGTTTTTTAAAAAACATTTCCTTTGACAGCTAAACAGTTGTAATATATTGGTCGTGGAAATGTATTTATATTTAAGCTGTCAAGTATTGTGTATATAGGAAACTCATGGATATGGAGGGATTTTTATAATGGCTTATGGAACTGCTCCACTCTAATAGGAACGAGTATGGTATTGATATGATCAGAACACACCACTGTGGATGGAAACATATTTAATTCACTATACTGAATTTTCTGGTATTCTGTTTTATACCTCCCAGTTTTACACTGAATACAAGCTTAGCATTAACAGTACTAAAGGAAAAAAAACTCTTCCTGTTTACTTTAATGGACTATTTGGACAAATGTATTTGTTTAATAAAGTGTACTTTTACTATTTTAACTTGAAAAGTGTCTTTGTCAATATCAACGATTAAGCTGTTTGCATAGTCTAGTCCAGGGTTTCCCCAACTTGGGTCTCCAGCAGTTTTTGGACTACAGTTCCCATCACCCTCACCCATTGGTCCTGATAACTAGGGATGATGGGAGTTGTAGTTCAGAAACTGCTAGAGACACAAATTGGGGAATCCCTGGCTCTAGTGTTTTGCAGTACTAATGGATGCAGTAACCTTACCATTGGTTTCAGAATTCCTGATAATCAACAGCAGAAGTGCAGATCCATACAAAACTTGCCTTCTGCGTAGTCATACCTTGCATGTAACCCACTGCCATGTACAGCAGGGATGGGGAGCCTGTAGCCTTCTAGATGTTGGACTACAATTTGATCTATGCTGGTAGACCAGGTCCCCTGATCTACAGGCCTCAACAGTTACGCTCTATACAGTCACATGTGGCCCTGCCGCCAGGCAACCATGATTTATTATTTCATTTTTGTACTCTGCCCTTCCTCTGAACAGGAGCACAGAGCAGCTAATGCACACAGTACTATGAAACGATGTTTAAAAGCCACAACAATTGAAAATAACTTTTCAACACAGCCACTGTAATCAGCTTAGCAGACATCTGCTTCAAATCCTTTTAAGTCCCAAATGACTGGACAAATAAGTGTCCTTTTTAGCTTGCTCCAGAATATTTGTCTCGTGCCACTGTCCTACTAGCCACACCAACAAGACCATGAGCAAAAATGAGACCAAAGCCTCCTAACTTGGAAGCTGCAGAAGTGGGGAGCATCCCAGCAGCTTTGCAGCAATCTGGATCTACCATTTGAAGGAGGATGGGGGGCACTGGAAGCATGTCCCCCACCTCTTTATATCAGGGGAGGAAAAACTCCTGCAGCCCCTGCTCAGCAATGGGGCTGCTAGTACCCTCCCTTTCTGATGAAAATGGGTGTGTTGGGAGGTTTTTCTGTTGAGGTGTTTACTCCTAACCAGCAGGACTTTTCAATTGGCCAGCCATGGCTTTGACTTTGTAGCTTGCTTGCATTCAGCAGCCACTTTTTCTCTCTAGGTCACAGCACCACCACTGAAATTCTAAGCTCTACTTTGTCTGTAACTGGCTCAGGGCAGTGCTCTTCCCATTTGCCGGCTGTCATCTCCCTGTCTTTGTTCTCTGCTATGGGGATCTCATGAACACAGGAAGCTGGGTCCAGGTATTAAGAGTCTAACTTCATTTAACTCCAAAGATTCATTAAATTCTAACATTTACTAAATCCAGGAATTTAGGGAAATCAGGCACCCCCAACTCATATCAATAGAAATGTGGATTTGGAAATAAAGGTCACTTTAAGTACTCAGTGTTACAAGACCTAACTCACTAGACTCCTGTTATATTAAGATGAATTAAGAGCTGATTTTGTAAAAGCTGAGGTGGATTAGCTTAGTTTGGAATATATGTATATTTATTGTAACCTCTTCTGCGTCTACATCACATGGCAGGAAACTAAACCTAAATAACAACCTGTTTTTGAAGGTTCCCATTTTCATATATATAGGCAACAGCAACAAGCTGAAGTACAGTTAGCAGGCACATGTACTTGGGTTTACTGGACTGATAGGACTTTGGAAGATTTCTGGTCTTGTGATTCCTGCTCCCTTGCCCCATTTGAGGGCAGTTTTCCGCTTATGTCCTAAGGAGTTGCACAGCCTACTCCCATGTCATATGCATGGGGGGGGGGGGAAGCTCAAATGCAATAGAGATGGAAAAGGGAACAGGAAGCACAAGCCAGCTGTGTTTCTGCTTCCTGTTCTTGTTGTTTCATGTCTGAAGTGGCTTTTCCTCTTAAAGATTTGCAGGGAGGGGGAGGGATACTTGAAGGCTTGCAAACTTTTTAACAGTAGCTCTTCAGAAGGCAGACCTTATTTTAAGAACAGGAAGCTCTCAGCTTGGGCACAGGGCCTGCCTGTAGTCAGCATTTGCTAGGATTTTCCCACCCAGTGCCTTTCTGTTTTGTAGCCACATTCTGTTGGATCCTTTCTCCCCAGTGTACTTGAGGGCACAAAGCCAATACAAAATTAGCAGCCTCATAACTTAAGAATTATATATCCACAAAGATAAGAGAATTTTAAGCAAATCTCAGTTGCTACGGAAAAGTAGCAAATTGTGCTTCTTTCCAGAGATTTTACCGTGCAATAAGCCTTAGAAGAAAAATTGCCATTCTTTTTAGGGTTCTTTTGCTAGAGCAGGGGTTCCACAGATCACTAATGGCCTGCAAGCTTCATTGAGGTGGTCCATGTGAAGGACACTTCTATGGCATGCAAATTGTAATGCAATGAAATACAACAGGAAATAAAAGGAATAGAAATATAATTAAAAACAAACAGCATGTATGAGCTGCCACAGTGCATTTCAGTTGCTATAACAGGCAGAAAAATCATTGAGTGGTTGGCCATGACCCTGGGCAATTTTCAAGGAGTGCAGGGGGAAAGTTTGAACTGCTGTGCTAAAGATTTCCTTATCTCATGAATGCCTTCATGGAATGGAAAAGGGTGATGAAAATGTACCAGTTTGATCGGCTGGGCTGCAGAAGACTTTTTGTGTACCCATAATTGACGTACTTCAACAAATAACAATGGAAGCACATAGCCTTCTTTTGGAAAGAGATCGTATCATCAGATGGCGCTGATATGCTGATACTACTTGCTAGATTCCCTTCTCAAGCTCCTTTTTAACTTTTTACTTTGAAGATGTTAGTGACAATACTGCTTCCCAGCAACTGTCACAATGGGAAAGTGTACCCTAGCACCCCAGAGTGCATAAACTCTTAAGGCCAGGATACTGCCTAAAAACCTAGTCAATTTATAGATTTAGTTGCAAAGCTATTTATTTTATTACATAGCTATCCCTATCTCTTGCATTTAGGGCAGGGGCCAGCAAACTTTTTCAGCAGGGGCCGGTCCACTGTCCCTCAGACTTTGTTGGGGGCCGGACTATATTTTGGAAAAAAATTGAACGATTTTCTCCCGCCTGCAAAGAGGCCTGAAGGTGCTTTGCTTTACCTAGGCACAGGCAAACTCGGCCCTCCAAATGTTTTGAGATTACAATTCCCATCATCCCTGACCACTGGTCCTGTTAGCTAGAGATGATGGGAGTTGTAGTCCCAAAACATCTGGAGGGCGAGTTTGCCTATGCCTGGCTTTACCTGTCCCAGTTGTCGTCCCAATAGCCGCAGCTGGGCTTCTTCAGCCAGCCAGGCGCCGTGGCAGGGTAGGAGGCTGTGTTGGCTGGCGAAGACAGAAACAGCAGCCCCGGCAGATGAACCGTGGACGGAGGTTGGGGAACCGGGGTGTCGCTGGAGCTTTTACCCACCACACCTGCTGCTGCTTCTGCTTCCCAAAAGGGACTGCGGAGTAGACAGAGCCACCCACCAACCCACAAGCGGCGGCTGCAGCCACCACAACGACCCGCCTGAATGCCATGGGAGAAATGAAGGAGGCAGGCAGGCAGGCGGTGACAAAAAAAGCGCACATGGAAGCGGTGTGGAAAAGGGGCGCGGAGAAGGAAGGGTAGACTGATGGAGAGGGAGGAGGAGCAGGAGGAAAACGCAGCAGCCACTGGCATCACACGCCCCCTTCACAGCGCAACCCTGCTGAGGCGAGCAGGCGAGTGAGCTGACTCCTGCCGTCGATGGCGCTCGTCATGGGACAAGATTGCTCCGTCCCTGAGAGGAGAAGTGCCGCCGTGTGAGGGAGAGGGAAAGAATGCACGTGCTGGTGATCTACATGGTGATTCCTGGACCGTCCGCAGGTCGGATCTAGAAGGCAATTGGGCCTGATCCGGCCCGTGGACCTTAGTTTGCTGACCCATGATTTAGGGCATGCATTTGGCAACTAAAAGGGGAGTTTTCAGATCATGCTCCTTACACTGGCCTTACATTGCTGCAGTCACACACCCTGACCTACTTCACAGGGTGGTTGTGAGAATAAAATGGACAAAAGGGATAAGCTTGTACACCATCTTGAGCTTGGAGAAAAGGTTGAATAGAAATGCAATAAATAACCAGACCCACACCAGCAATGTAGCACCTCGTGTGCTTTCAGACCATACCCTGGGGACTATGCAGCAAGTTTCAATTTTGTGGAGACGCTTCTTCAACTTTCATGTGCTAGGTTTTGCTGTCTGTGATTCTGGGTATTTTCATAGATGTGTGGGTGAGAGAAAAAGAGAGAGACCAAGACCTTCATGAATGCAGAGGTTGAAGCAGGACCCCTAAAAGTTCTGTTACAGTGGTGCAATGGGGAAGAGGGGAGACCGCAATGCAGAAACCAGTTATCTCTTAACAGGTATATCCATATTATAAGCACATACTTCACTGGCTAACTTCAAAGGATAAATTGTGTTTGAAGTTGAGAGTCACTTTGATCTATGCAGTATGTAGAAAAAAGAGTGTGCAAATTCTGTTTGTCCGGGAACTGCTGGTAATTATGTTAATCTGATTATGTTAATCTGAATTACCGGTAAATCATAAATCTTCTGCTAGGTTTTAAAATTCAGATTTGCTTTTCAAAGGGAATGTTGGGTAAATACGTTGTCCTTCTCCACCCAATGGATAGGTATGACTGAATTGAAGCCTATTTAAGTGTTAATTTAGAGGGCAAATTCTCCCCTCTAAATGGGATTAAATATTGGGTTCTGTATCCCAACAGGTCACACTGCAATCATAGTGTATTACTGTTTCACACGTATGACCAATGTGAAACTGCATGTAAACCTTCCAGCTGTAAGCAGCAAGAATTGCATATTGCATTTTCTTGCACCTGTCAGTGTGATCTAGCGTGGGAGGGGTTTTATCCTGTTTTCAGTATCCTGGGAGGGTGGCAGAATAATGCTTTTTAACTCAGTCCTGCTGAGTTCAGTGTCTTCTCCCAAGTAAACAGTTTTCCGGATCACATGCTCAAAATAAAATGTTAGGTGAGGGAGACTCTGTAAGTGCTGGGCATCCCATCTAATAGGTGAACACATGATGCTAAACATATGTAAGCTCCTTTCCCCAATTTTCATCAGGACAGCAGAACATGGGCAGGGGAAGCATAACCCTTTTATCCCTGTCATGGTTCAGACAAAATTAATGCTGAGTTCCTTTCATATATTAACTGTGAGCCGCCCCCCTCCCAATTCCCCTTTCTCAAATGTTGTTTTGAAGGGATACATTGGCTTGGCTAATAGGTTTAAGAAGTGGAAATTAGACCATTTGTCTGGACTATGAACACTGAATATGTCATAAACATGCATTGTGATGACCGTGTATTCCTGGATGTGATATATATGCCCTGTTAATACTAAGGGCCACACTTACATTTTGCTTTTATGTCCATCTTGGTATGTTGATTCTTTTGTTTCTGACATAGACATCACACATGCACACACCCAAAAAAACATGTCATGCTGCTGTTAGGCTCATTCCCATTAGCAGCAATGGATTGTCATGTTGTGTAAATATTTAAACCACATCAGTTTGTGTGAACATTGTTGGTTCCTCTACATGAGAAAGATTATCAAGATAATTATTGATCTAAGTTTTGGGGTAATTTTCCCAAGTAAGCGGTAACATCTGTGGTGTGCAATCATCACCAGTAATGGTCGCCAGATTAGAAGGTCCATGAATATGTACATAAGATAATGGGTTTTTATCTGGTAACACGCTGTAATTTTAAGAACTACTAATTTTAAGAACCTGAGCTTGCTCTTTTCCTCCCTCAGCCAATACCTGTTTTCCTTGTTGGTTGTGGTTTTTAGATTATGAGCTGCACTAGGAACCTTTTTGAATAAAGAGTGGGATAAAACTGCTTTAAGTAATAAAATGCCGATAAATATATTTGCTGCAGAGAGATTTGCAGCAGGTCACAAGGATTTCTGCCCCAGGTATCTGTAAGATGCCAGTCAATTTTCTCAACAGTAAACTAAGTGATCTTCTGCAAGTCACAATTTTGTCTCTGCTTCAGTCTTCCATTTGCAACATGGGGATAATGCTGGCTTGCAGATTTATTTTCAGGATTACAGGGATGAGGTAAGAAAGTGTTTGGACCCCTAAAGTGTGCTTTCTAAATGCTTGGAGTTATTAAGTACTTTACTGTTCATGTGGGGGTACTCCTTAAAAAGGTACATTTGAATGTACTTTAAGGGGTTTTTTTTGTGCTGGGCATTATTAAACCCTCCCCTCTGGTTCACTGTAATTTTGCACTGTTTGATTGAAATCATACTAATGCATGTTAATGAGTGTATAATTATATGCCTTCTTTGGAATTGCCATTGCTGCCTATCCTGTCATTTCATAAATATAGGTTCATTCAGCTTGAAACTGGCTCCCCAACACTGCCATTTTCTGATTAGCAATTTATTCTTCAAGCTTATCACTTTATGTGAAAACTTCTACATTTACAGAAGCATTCTGTTTGTGTCATATGCACTCCAGAGTTCTGGACTATTATTTATGCATATTAATAGGGAAACACAGTGAAGGCATTGTGGTCAAATGCAGTAAAGACAAGATATACTGTACTGACATATTCATGCACTCTCTCTTTTTATAACATTAGACTTCCATCGCAAAAACGGCACGGCCATTTCACCTACGCAAAGGCAAAACTGTGTGTGCTATTATGTGTACATTTAACAAGGAACTTCAGTCAATCACAGTTTCCTAAAGTATGTATCTGCATGGTTAAGGGTATAACATTTATGGAGCAATGTGAACTGGTCCTAAGAGTATTTTTTTGGATAATAGCAGTCACACAGTGACTATGAGCTGATACCCCAGGTTTATGACAGCTATCCGGCCCAATAATTCTAGTCTTCTATCATAAACATAGCAGGGGATATTTTCTATGGTACCTGCAGCAGAGTGTCTAAGGATGTGCTGCAACATTTCCAGCTTAAAGAACAGGCACTCAAGCACTTAAGGCTGCCTTTGGTGCTGTATAGGATTCTATTCTTTTCTTTGAAAAAATTTATTAGAGTTTATAAAGAGAAATATAAAGAAGATTATCAAATATATTTTTTATCCAGACTAAAACATTAATCTAAGTGAAATAAAACATAGATCCAGAAGAAAAGGAGAAAGAAAGAAAAAGAAAGAGAAATAAAAAAGAGAGAATAATTATTTAGGAATATTTAGGAAAGAAAACGTGATAGTCCTAGTGAGGCAATTCTCAGTGGCTACAGAATGCTGAATGTCTGCTGGAGGGAGAAGTAGTGTGGAGAACATTAGAAGAGAACATGGCTGGCTGATGGCATTTGTCTATATTAGAAACTCCATGTGCTGATACGTATAGACACTTACCGTATTTTTCGCACCATAGGACGCACTTTTTCCCTCCTAAAAAGCAAGGGAAAATGTGTGTGCGTCCTATGGAGCGAATGCAGGGGGAGGCAGGCGGGAAAAGCCCCCAAGAGCTGCACACAAGCTCCGTGCGCTCTTGCGGGCTTTTCCACAGGAGGGAGAAGGGACTGACTGGCCGCATCAGTCCCTTCTCCCACCTCCCAGAAAAGCCAGAAGAAGCCGTGCAGCCCTTTTAAAGTGCGCGCGGCTTCTGCCGGTTTTGCGGGAGGTGGGGGAATCCCCCCACCTCCCAGGAAAGCCCTGCGCAGCGTCTCCCGGCAAGGAGAGGCTGCACGGGGCTATGGATTCTTTAGCCCCACGCAGCCTCTCCCGGGAGTGGGAGGCTGCGTGGGGCTAAAGGAGAAGCCAAAACAGTGAGCGGGATCCATCCCGCCCCCTGCCTTGGCTTGCTCCATAGCTGCGTGCAACCCCTCCGGCAAGGAGAGGCTGCACGGGGCTATGGATTCTTTAGCCCCACGCAGCCTCTCCCGGGAGGGGGAGGCTGTGTGGGGCTAAAGGGGAAGCCAAAACAGCTAGCGGGATCCATCCCGCCCCCTGCCTTGGCTTGTGCCATAGCTGCGCGCAACCCCTCCGGCAGGGAGAGGTTGTGCGCAGCCTGTACGCTGCTCTTTGGGGCTGGGGGGGGAAAGATTTTTTTCTTGATTTCCCCCCCTAAAAACTGGGTGCGCCCTATGGTCCAGTGCGCCCTATGGTGCGAAAAATACGGTACATGGTATATAGTTCCCTGATGCGGTTTATTTGCTTATCGATCACAGAAAGACTCCACTGGAGGTGCATACTTAAAAAACCTTTTTAAAGGTTGGAGCCGTGTAACACAGCTTCTCTGAAGAAGAAAAAGCTAATAAAAATAGATGTATGAGTTAGCTACTCTTAACACTGCAACACTAACATGAATAGACTGCTGACATGAACAAAGGTGTCTCAGACTAGGTGAGATTTGCCTTGGTAGCCAGGAATGCATCTGCCTGGTTAGGGTTGCTCAGTTAGTGACTAACCATACAAATACCAGCACAATCTCTCTTTTGACAGCTTCTTACAAGACAGCTGTATAATTGCCCACCTTTCCTCTCTGTGTGTGTGTGTCACACACACACACGCACATATTTTCAGGAGTTGTGGGTGCTAGAATTCCCCTAAAATTCCCGGATCGAGCTAATGTTAGAATTTAACTAAGACTTAGTGTTAAAACTGTGCTCAACCTGTGCATATTTCAGCTGTGTAGTAGGTGCATCTAATCCTCTGGAATAAGCAAATGGCAAAACCTAATAAAGCCAGGAATAACCTCCTGCATGAGGTGATCACTTGGAGTAATGGACCATTAAGACATCAAAGGAACTGGGAGTTAAGGCACCAATTGAGTAGGGCCCCTCCCTTTACAGATAAGGAGAGCTTATGGCAGAGAGGGTGTAAGCAATAGAAGCAATGTAGCCTAGAGGAGTGATGTAATGGAGATAGTAAAGCAGTGGGTTGGAGAGAAAGGCAGCCTATGGGAGAAGAATGATCCTCTTGGAGGGTAGTGCTGGGAAACCCTTCCATCATAGGCTCAGGTTGTATAAATCTGCAAATAATCTATCATAAACACACCCCAGTCTCTGTTGTGCCTCAAAAGGAAATATGGACCCTGGGTTAGCGAACTTGGCCACCTTACTGCTCACCCCTAAACAGTGAAAAATGGAACAAGGAAATCCAAAGGCATTCCATAAAACTCAACCCACAATAAACGTGTGAGACCAGCACAATAAAAATTTGATGCAAATCACAGGGGCTAAGGGTCAACCTCAACCACAACACTGGGGCTGAAACAACATGATCACAAAAACAGGGCCCAGGAGGAGAACAATACAGGATGCCCAAACTCTCAGGAATATGCACTATATGCTCAAGAGGCATTTTTATGCAGTGAATTGACTTGCTTCCCTTGAGCAATGTGGTGTGTGCAGGGCCAGCCCACTCAGGAGGGAAGGTGTGGCGACTGCCTCAGGCAGCCGGATCCGCAGGGGCAGCAGACCTCCATGACAATACAGTGGTACCTTGGGTTAAGTACTTAATTCGCTCTGGAGGTTTGTTCTTAACCTGAAACTGTTCTTAACCTGAAGCACCACTTTAGCTAATGGGGCCTCCTGCTGCCGCCGTGCCACCGGAGCACGATTTCTGTTCTCATCCTGAAGCAAAGTTCTTAACCTGAGGTATTATTTCTGGGTTAGAGGAGTCCGTACGTAACCTGAAGCGTATGTAACCCGAGGTACCACTGTATTCATTCAGGTATTCATTCACCCATGAGGTAAAAGGAGGCAACTGAGGCAGTATCCGCAGATCCCGATGTAGCTTTTTCTTCCCCTTGATGTAGATCAGCGGTAGGCAACCTAAGGTCCATGGGCAGGATGCGGCCCAATCGCCTTCTCAATCCGGCCCAGCGTGTTTTTACATGAGTAGAATGTGTGCTTTTATTTAAAATGCATCTCTCGGTTATTTGTGGCACCTGCCTGGTGTTTTTACATTAGAATGTATGCTTTTATTTAAAATGCATCTCTGAGTTATTTGTGGGGCATAGGAATTCGTTCATTTTTTTCTTCAAAATATAGTCCGGCCCACCGTGTGGTGTGAGGGACGGTGGACCGGCCCACGGCTGAGAAAGGTTGCTGACCCCTGATGCAGATCTTCCCTCACCTGGGGTGAGGTAATGGGGGCGCCATTTTGGGGTCTGCCTCAGGTGCCGAAATGTCCTGGGCATGTGTGTGTGTTCACGTTCGTCCAAAAAAAAAAAAAGTATACTGCATATTCGCTTTCCTTCACAAGGTGCTCCTCACCATAAAAAAAAGTTTTAAAAAGCGACTCCAACAGATGATACAGAAACAAAAACACGCTCCCCCTTCCTGAGGGCTAGCGCGGGGCAGAGTTTACCTCAGAGTTTACGTCCGCCGCCTCTGAGCCGCCGACTGACTGACCGTCTTAACTTCCTCTCCGCCCCCGCCCCCCATCTTTCTCTTTCCGGCGCCTCCAGAGTCTTCCTCCTCCTCCTCCTCCTCCTCCTCCTGCCACATCCTCCGCCGCCGCTATAGCTGCTGGCGCGTCAGCCCGCGCCGCCATATTGGAGGAGAAGGTGCTCCTGCCGCCGCCGCCGCTGGTGCCGCAGGGGGAGCCAGGCTGGCCCAGCTCCTTCTCCCCCGCTCCCTTCCCTCCCTTTCCCCTCCCTGAGGGCTTCGGGCCGCCCCAGCTCCCGCCCGGAGTGGGGGAAGCGGAGAGAGCGAGCGAGAGCGGCAGGGAGGCCGCAGCCCCAGCCTTTCCAGCAGGGTCCTCCCGGGGCCCCCCGCCGCCGCCATGACTTCCCTGACCCAGCGAAACTCGGGCCTAGTGCAGCGCCGGACCGAGGCCTCTCGCAGCGCCGCCGCGGCCGACAAAGAGCGGGCGTCCGGGGGCGGCGGCGGCGGCGGCGGGGGTGGCGGAGGAGGCGCGGAGGAAGAAGGCCGGCGGGACGAGCAGGGCGACGACGAGAAGGGCGACTCCAAGGAAACGCGCCTCACGCTCATGGAGGAAGTGCTGCTGCTGGGCCTCAAGGACCGAGAGGTGCGGGGCCCGCAGCCCGGCGAGCGGGGGAAGGTGGCGGGGTGGGCCCGGGAAGGTGGGGTGGGGTGTCTGTGAGGTGAGGAGGGGACATGAAAGGCCTCCCCCCCGGGTTGCCCTTGTGTATGTGGGGCTGGGGGGCGGGATTGTGAGGCCAAAGTGAGGGGTGGTGTCGGTCGAGGGGCCTGGAGGTTGCTACGGGGGTTGGTGGATGTCTGAGGGGGAGGGGCCCCTTGGCTGTCTGGTTGTGTTGTGTTGTGTAGTGTATGTGATTAGGGGTTAAGGTAGGCGGGCGTCTCTTGACACACACAAACAAAAGTGGTTGTGCCCAGGGCTTTGCATGCTGCCTTTCAGGGCCACCCTAAAAACAAATTAAAACGAACGAGACACAAGTGTCAGAATGGAAGTTAAAAAAAAATAATGCCAGAAAGCTGGCAGGGAAGTATAAGACACAGACTCCCCAGCATGCCATGTTGCCTGCAAGGCAACCCCTTCCTCCCACCTCGTCCCCCACTGCAGCTTTCAGTCCAATTCTCAAACTGCAATACTGTACAGTGGCACCTCGGTTTACATACGCTTTAGTGGTACACACTCCGCTAACCCAGAAATAGTGTTTCAGGTTAAGAACTTTGCTTCAGGATGAGAACAGAAATTGTGTTCCGGCGGCGCGGCAGCAGCAGGAGGCCCCATTAGCTAAAGTGGTGCTTCAGGTTAAGAACAGTTTCAGGTTAAGAACAGACCTCCGGAACGAATTAAGTACTTAACCCGAGGTACCACTGTATATGGCAATAAATCAGATATGAGAAATACAGAAGAAGAATAAGAATCTTGCGAGAAGAACAGGATATGAAGATGGAATAGAATTTGAAAGTGGGCATCAGCCACCGCCTTCTACCCAATTTATGTACTGGGACATGCTAGTTGAGTGCTCATAGTTTTATGCTAAGTGTTTCCACTATAACTTATCAGGTATGACTGAAACTGAGGCAGCTAACGGTTTTAAGATTAGATGTAACGAGGGGTTAGGGAAGGTGGTGGTGTCAGCAAAACTTGGAGGAGGATGTTGTGGTGAAAAGCTTTTGGATTTGACAGAAGGGCTTAATGGGGCAGGAGAAACAGCAAAGTTGCATTGAAACCCCTCAGTAGAAGTTGGCTTAGGGGTATCAAGTTTCTTAGGAGCATGTAGTTGGACTTTCTCAGACGGGAATACTGTTAATAGCTGGGGTTTTTGAACATTTATGTTTTGGAACCGTGTACTGGCTTAGTTGGTATGCTGCATTCTAAGCACCTACTTGCTAGTGCAGTAAATTGAAACAACTGGGCCATAACAGTCGTCTGAGAATTTCTTATACATTGGTACCTCTGGTTGTGAATGGGATCCGTTCCGGAGCCCCGTTCGCAACATGAGCAGAATGCAACCAGTGCATGCGCGGGTTGCAATTCACCACTTCTGCACATGCGTGTGGCGTCATGTTGAGCATGCGCGGGCGACGAAACCCAGAATTAACCCAGAAGTAACCCAGAATTACTTCTGGGTCGCCACAGGGCGTATCCTGAAAGAACGTAACCTGAACCGAACGTAACAAGAGGTATGACTGTAGTGTTCCAGCTGCAGTTCATATGGCTATTTAGGAATTTTAAAAAACACCTTTTGCAAAGTTAAAATGTACTTCTTTTCCAGAAAAACACATGACTCACAGGGTATGCTTATAAACATTTTACATCATTTAAGAAACAAACTTGGATAGGCAGAATGGGTTGGTTGACATGCTAAGGCTTATTAGTGAGTGTAGTACTATCTTGAGCAAGATACTCTCTTTAGGATACCTAATAGAGGAAAAGTTTGTAAACCTTTGCTGCAGATTGTAAGGTGCTATTTCAGAATTTTGCAAAGTAATGGAGCTCTGGTTGATGTTATGGGTACATTTGGCCAAGAAAGGGAATGCTTTTATCAAATGCATGGGTATTTTTTTTAATGTGTAGAATAAAACTTACTGCCTTTTTCATGATAGTTGTTGGCTTCTATTTTGACCCCACAGTGTATTTGCATGGGCTTACATAAAGGATCATGCTCAGATGCACTCTTTCCCAGAGTTCTTTAATCTTTGGAAAAGTCATCCACTTGTAGCTTGGCTGCTGTACATTACCCTATACTTCATCTCCAGGCTTTTGGGGATTTCTGCTGTAGTTTTTATTAAGTTATAATGAAAAACATGTTACAGGCTCATTAGAGTTTAGTTTAGAGTTTTTAGGTTGGGTTATCTAAACTGTGGGAGGGAGGCATATGCAAGCCAAGGAGGTGTTTCCAGTTGTCAAAGCATAATTTGATGACTGGATCCAGCCATTGCAAACTTCTCTAATAAGCAAGATTGTTGTGGTTGGTTGATGTATTCTGAGTTTCAGTTAACAATAATGATTTTAGTCCAGTCCTCAAAAGTACTGTTTGTTCTGATGAATTTCAGATAATAGTTGTCAGTCCTTTGTGGTTGCTTCCAAATTTTGGAACAAATACTGTACTTAGTTTGCGATATAAAGTCAAGCTTTATTGTCATTAGTTATTACTTATTTGCACACCATTTTGACACTGCATGCATATGTGTACAGTTCATATAAGGCACCCATAGCATCTTGAGATTTATAAATTCATTTTTATTTGTTTCTATAATGTCTTATGCAATGTATTAATCTTCTGTTTTTTCAGATTTCTTTTAATTGAGGGAGGCCACAAAGGGGTGTGTTCAGAGAGAGAGTGTTAAAAAGTGAGACTTAAGAGATATAGACACAATATGTAGGTCTTCTGCTGAACTAGGCCCTTTAAGCTTCATGGCTAAGAGGCAACCTTCTATTAACCATCTTTCAGCTGCCCTAAGCTCCTCACTCCTAATATATATGGCCTAAATCATAGGTAAATAGCCCAATACTGTATGAGCTAAACAAAGATAAACCTACAGCTTGAGCCAAGCACATTCTTTAGGCCTTCCCCATGCCATATTGTGATTGAAATGAAGCTCTTCCAAATTATATGAACTAAATAATCTCCAATGAGTTGCGTCTTCAGCAGTGGGATATCACAGTCCCTCGTCTGACTTATGTACTGTAGGCTTGTAATACTAACTTATGTTGGATAAAGTCCAGTAACACCATGGGGATTTTTGAAGGCAAGCTTTCCATCATCTTTGAAGAACTGCTAGTCTATTATTTCTTAAAAGATGGTACAATGACACACCAGTTGTGGCACTTTGTAGGCATCAGGTCCTTATCCTAGTGAAAGTGAATTTACAGTTTGCAGGAAACTGATGGCATTTTTAAGAGCGCATGAGAGATGCACAGTGAAGGGTATGTAATTCTTTTCTGCTGCTCACATACGAACCCTTTGGTTCATTAACACTTGGCTAAATGTTGCAGCTGTACCAATAGCGAACAGTATATTAATGACAAGAAGCAAGCCCTTCTTGCGGGAATAAAATGACCCTAAGGAATGTCAAAGCAAAGTAAAAGTAAGAAAGCCTTCTGTTTTGTTAGTATCTCTATTAAAAGTAAAACTGACTTGACTAACACAAATGCATTTATAACATCAAGGATACTATTATATTTCTGGTATATATTGTATATATTGTTTAATTTGTTTATTGTTGAAAGCAAAGCTTTAACAAAGCTGATGATGAATAATGCGCACAAAACCTTAGACACAGAGACTTGGTGTGGAGGTGAATTTCCCTGGAATACAGAAAGTTACAGCTTAGCCATCTCTTAGCAATGCAAAGATTTCCTTACAGGTCACAACCATATATTTCTTCTGCTGCTGAGCAGCAGGAGGAAACCTTTTGCAGCTCCTGGTCATTGTAATCTGCTATCATGTGTTAGTCTACACTGACCCCATGAAGACTGAACCAGTTTTTCCTCTTTCCAGCAAGAAATACATCTTTGCAGTATCTCTTAACTGCAGCAACTACTGTGTAAACCATAGCATAAGATCAGATTCATAGACTCATCATTCATTGACTCATCAAGGGTATGAAAGAATTGCATTGCTCTTCTTGCTATTATACACAACCTTTTTATTCGGCTTCCATTGTCAAAAGAATGAACAGTGAAAATATATAAAGCAAAATATTTTGCTTGTTCTTGTTATAATGGTATGGGGAGAGAATTGTTTTGGAGAAGAAAGTAGCACAACTTTTGTAAGAAGGACACTGTCCCAAAGATGACAGGAGGAGTACTACTACTTTGCATCCAGATAATGTGTTCTTCAAACACCAAATTTGTGGGTGTTGGATTAAAACTAATAAAATGGATAAAACAAGTTGGGGGGTGTCTTTCTGAAAACTACATACAGTCATACCTCGGGTTGAATGTGCTTCAGGTTGAGCGCTTTTGGGTTGCGCTCTGCGGCAACCCGGAAGTAATGGAGCGTGTTACTTCCGGGTTTCGCTGCTTGCGCATGTGCAGACGCTCAAAATGATGTCATGCGTGGAAGCAACAAAACGCGGCACGCACAGACGCGCCGTCGCATCTTATGTTCCATTCAGGATGCGAATGGGGCTCCAGAACGGATCCCGTTTGCATCCCAAGGTACCACTGTATCCGCTTCCCTCAGAGTAAGGTGGTTCTTAGATAACACTCTGCTTTCAGCTGAAAGAGGGACAAATGCTACAATATCGCAGGGTGGTGGGGGTTGCTAACTTATTATTTATAGTGCTATCTGTATGCATACAAAATAATTGTGACTGGTCCTTCCTTACCCCAATGGGCTTACTACAGGAAGTATAGACAGGATACAATAGAGGAATAATACATGATTACTTTAGTTACACATGCTTTGGCTTTGTTATAGTAGGGCATCCAGGACTGGGGCAAGGGTGTGTGTGTGTGACCATGATAAATTATATATTGCTTAATTGTCAAAGTGGCTTCTAGGCAGATTACAAGTAAAAAATATCTGTACACATAAATAAAATACACAATAAAATATTTTTATCAAAACAGTAAAATAAACACCCACAATTTAAATGTACACTAAAATAAGTCCTTCAAAGAGTTAAAACAAAAATTAAAACAGTTAAAGCCGGAGGTTCAAGTAAGGAGATCAGAGGAATGCTTGTTTAAACAAGTGTGTCTTCAGTACTCCGTGGAATGCCAATACTGATGGGGCCTTTTGTTTTTCAGCAGGGAGCTCATTCTACAATACTGGTGCCTGAAGTGAAAATGTTTACCTCTGTGTTGCCACATACCAATAAGCATCAGGTCATAGCAAAAACTAACTGAGTTTCATTGTTGATCTTAATGCGCTTATCTAAAGGCTTCCTAGAAATGATGAGTTTTGGAGAAGGATTTAAAGGAGATAAAGGTGGCTGCACAGAGACATTCTTTCTGGAAGGCAGTTTGAGACAAGAGGCAGCAAAGAAAACTGGACAGAGTCATTTCAGGGAGCAGGAGACCTTTGGATGCTGAGGGAGGTAAATCTGGGTGAGCGAAGGTCACAGGCAGGGATGTGTTGGGAAATAAACACACAGAGATAAGGATGGGCAGAGTGGGGGCATGAAGGGTTTTGAAGGAGCTTGTAAAGCACCTGTGATTTGGACAGGAAGCCAGTGGAGAAGAGGAATTGCATCTCAAGAGTGAGGGAAGAGGGATATTATTTTCACAGCAAAGTGCTGAATAGATAGGACAGTGGGAGGTCTGAGGGAAGAAAAATCATGATTGTGTGTGTGTGAGAGAAGTTTTTGTATTTGAATAAATTTAGTGTAGTTTTGACTCAAGTTGGGAGCTCGAAAGTTGTTCTTCAACTTGTTACTCAGATACACTTTGCTTCCATAATTTGTATTTGCCTTATTTTTGCTCATGAAGCATGTCTGTGTAGCTGTGTAATCAGTGTGTTCTTAGTTTATGACTCATGGTAAGTCAAGAGAGCTAAACCACAAACCCAGGTTCGGATGACACACTAAACTATACTGTAACTTAGCATAGTACAGTGGCAAAATGATTGGGGAGAAGCAAAGCATCTGTGTTATCCTTCCTGGAAGCCTGAGTGCTTGCATGTTTGTGCTAAGTAATGGTTTGGGTTAGTGTGATGTGTGAACCAGGCATTTGTGGCAAAAATGAACTCCAGTGAGCTCAGTAAGTGCATCAGGTTGTAGCCTTAGCGCATGCATTGTCCTACATTTAATAAACAAAACCAAAGTACACTGTTAATTTAGTGTGCTGTATAAATATTTATATTTATTTTCTTACATTATATCAACTTTCTTCCACCATGAAACTCATGATGGCATACATATAATTACTAAGTGGTCACTCAGCGATAGCTCAAAAGTTCCTCCAACAAACAGAAGTATTTAAACTGAAATATTTGAGTTGGTGACTGTTTGTTCCTCAGATTAAGATTCACTTTTATTTTGCTTGCTTCCTGGGCTATGACATTTCCTTTCTCATCATTTTTAGGTTGTCTTCATGAAAATTAAGACTATGATGCAGGCAGCTAATTTTGCAGGCAGCTAATTTTGCAGTTCATGTAATTCTGTTGGTTGCGATTTCATTCCTAACATACTGAATTCTCCTAGTTAAGACAGTCCTAAGGTGGTGAGAAGATTCTGTGGCAAAGAAGCCACCACTTCCTAATAGCCGCCCTGATAGCTCATGCCAGTCAGGGCAGAAGATGGAGGATGGATTTCACCCCCTGTCATGGCTCTTTAAAAATTCTCCTTCCCGCTCCACCATTGACTTTAGTGAGAGAGATAACAACTACAGTGACTTTAGTGAGAGAGATAAGCAGCTCCAGGGTTGTGTCTGGGCAATGAGGGGACTTTGGATTCAGTGGATCCAAGGCCTTCCCTGACACCTCACACTGGAATGCCCCATTTTGAGGTCAGTCGTATGTGCAGCACTGCTTTATAGCGACAGTGGCTGACCTGGCAGAGCGTCTGCAGACAGTGTCAGAAACAGAGAGATGAAAGCTAGGCGCTAAAGGGCACCTTAAACCTAGGTTATGGATGCAACAACGGAATATATAGGCACACTTTTTTCATAACAATACAAAGCTGAAAATGAATGAACTGCAGCTAAAATAAGTTCATTTTTCACATGGTCTAGTATTTCCCCTGCCTACCCCCATAATATTCTTAAGAGGGCCTCTTCTCCAGTCTTCAGAGAGTAGCTGGAAGTGGGGAGGCGGAAAAAGGTCCTCCTTTCCTTCCACACTGCAGTTTTAAGCTGAAATCTTAATTGCGGTACTGCGCCCAGAGCTCAGAAACTGCTCACACTAATGAAATTGTCTGTCTAAAAATGCACCTAGAACAATGGGAGTTTTGAACACTGCCTGCAGACCTCTCTCTGTGTTGGTGAAAGTGGTGGTCCACAACATCTGATAGCCTCTCAGCTGTTCTCCCAGGTAGTTTAGGATTGCTTACTAAATGCACACTTTCTTTTAGTCCATATTCCAAAATTTGCGGAGCTTGTACAAGTATATGCCTCTCAGTTCACACTGCAGTTTTGTATTGTAAAATCAGTAGGAAATAATCTCCCTTAGCACCTCTTCTGTGGAGGGTTACGGGAGCCCCCAGAACAGATTTAGGGTGCACACGGGGTAGTTATACAAGCAGAAATCCTTACATTGATGAGATACAGTGGTACCTCTGGTTACGTACTTAATTCGTTCCGGAGGTCCGTTCTTAACCTGAAACTGTTCTTAACCTGAAGCACCACTTTAGCAAATGGGGCCTCCTGCTGCTGCCGCACTGCCGGAGCACGATTTCTGTTCTCATCCTGAAGCAAAATTCTTAACCCGAGGTAATATTTCTGGGTTAGCGGAGTCTGTAACCTGAAGCGTATGTAACCTGAAGCGTATGTAACCCAAGGTACCACTGTAATTGTCTTAGCATTACGTTGGATTCTACTGTGACTTAACAGGAACTTTTTCATTAATACTTGAGTTTTTGTCATTATGATTGCCTATACTTTAGGTATAAACATCTTTCTTTGTTTTAAACTTCCAGCATAGAGCTTTCTGACCTGTCTTAATTTAGAGGCAGATGTGCAGAGTCTTAATTGAGCATAGACGTTTGTTGTGCCTGTGAATTTAGGTAAAAGATTCAGCTTTTTGTTGTAATTAGAAATTTATGCTGTGCTTGCTGCCTGAGGATGCTGTGCTGTACGTATCATCAATAAAAAATAACCTAGCAGGTAGACTGAATTTGTAAATAATGAACTAATAAACATTTTAAAAACCACAATAGTTTGCAAAATCTTTCTTTGGACTACAAGGTAAATCTGGAGTGGGATGGCTGGGATAGAGGCAAAGTTGAATGAAGCATAGATGTGGCTCTTAGCTTTCTCCAATAGGCTACATACATCCCAGCCATACAAAAGTCTGTTTTCTCTCTCTCTCTCTCTCTCTCTCTCTCTCTCTCTCTCACACACACACACACACACACACACACACACCCATTCAGACAAGCAAGAGGCATCACAATTCAAGAACACATTCCATTCACAAAAAAGGCAGTCGAGGGTACTGAACAGCCCCAGTGAAATTCAAAAGCTTTCACATCTACAATATGTTGGGAAAATTCTCTTTTATTTTGACAGCATATTTGAAGGTGTACACACACTGCTTCCAGAGTATTTTAATGCTTTGGTTTGAAAAGCAGGCATTTTGAAATGATAAAATGTTATTTTGTGGAAAGAGGAAAAGATGTGTTAAAAATTCCTTGGCCAGTATTGTAAGGATAATGTTAGAGCTAGTTTGAATAGTGTTTATTTTATTGGTTTAAGTTTCCTTCAACCAGAATAAAGTATTTCAGCATGTGAAGTTTTGTGGCTTTAACTGCAAATTCTGGTGAAGCAAGAAGTATACCTGTTTCAAAGCTTCTTTGTTTTTACTGAACTTGTGATTCCTGCAACTATTTACCATAGTACCATAGAATTGTAGATTAGGAAGGGTCCCCAATGGTCATCTAGTCCAACCCCCTGCAATGCATAATCCTAAGCCTGGTAAAATGAACCATTTGAAACAAGTATATTTTGAGATGTCTGGTTCAGGTCACATGTAACTCTCAGCCAAACCATGACTTAGCACAAACCATGACTTAGCACATGACTTAGCACAAAGAAACAAAAGTATGGATTCTTGGAGCAAATCTTTCAGCCGCTGCACTCCTACTGCCACGCTTCACAGGGCTAAGCCATGGTTTGACTTGGAATTACATGTGAACTGAAAATAAAAGTCTGTTTTCCAGCTCTTAGAAAAATAGACCCACTTCATTCAAACTAGACTGCCTAAATTGAAAGAAATCAATATTTTAACATTTTGGAGTAAAGTTCAAAATCTCTGTAACGATGAATCACATTTCATGAAAGCTTGTTAGAAAGCTTTTATCACTATACTTTAGAAGTAAAAAAAAAGGGGGGGAAAGCTTGGATATGTTCTTCAGTATTTAGTTTATTCTTAAATTCTTTAGCTACTTTGGAGCATGTGAAGAGGGCAGATTTCTTCTTTTTGTCTGAAAGTGTTATAATGAATATTATTTATTATTACATGGATAAAAGAAAACTTACAGAGACTTCTTTCCCATCAGGGTTATACATCATTTTGGAATGACTGCATTTCCTCTGGGCTGCGTGGCTGCATGTTAATTGAATTAGCACTGAGAGGGCGTCTTCAGCTGGAGGCATTTGGAATGAGACGCAAAAGTTTGTTAACTAGAAAGGTAAGAATCGGAGGGTAAAATGACATGTAGGTCTTAAAAATTATATCCCATACAATTCTTCAAACTGTACCAACCTTTTACATACTCATTTCAGTATTTGTAAAGAGATGGCAAGAACGCTTGTATCTAATCGATTTTAAGTTCCTTAAGCCACATATCTAATATTAAACATGTAGTGCTTATGCAATTTGCTGAATCCAGGGCCTACTATGGAGATGAATCAGTCTATGTTGCTCTTTGCGGTTGATTTTGTTGGCATTACGTGAAGGCAATTTATTTTTTCTGAGGGGATCTTGTGATGAAAAAATGCTGTTGTATGCGCAGCCTGCCCTGTCAATATTATCTTTTGCTCACCTTTTTTAAAAAGCATGTTTTGAAAGGTTTCCACACTACCTCGCTGTTAAGAATTGCGTCTTTGTGTAAGTAGACAGTTGCTGCTTATGTTCAGCTGCATTTAGTTATGATTATCTTGAAATGGATCTGCTCCCTTCCCCATAGAGCTTCCAAGATTCTTTGGTGTGCCAGAAATGCAGGAATGTTCCTTGAAATACCATGGTTATATAATAGCTTGCTTGACTATTTCTAGAATATTTTACATAGGTGATTTTAAGAAGAGTCAGACCTAAAAGCTATGTTATTTATTGGCCATAATTGTGGCAAGTTGGAGTTTAAGGAAAGAGTTTGTGAGAGAGCAATTGTCACAAACTTTGGAGGAGTTTTAGGAGGAGGAATGTCTGGTGAATGTATTTTAGTTTTTTTTTAAAAAAAAAATAGATCTTTTTTGGGTTTGGGGAGAGCTTTTTAAAGTCAGGATTTTTTTGAGCTTTTGGGGAGAGGTGTTTTGAGGCATCATCACCCTTCTCAGGTGCTGACAAACCCAAAACCCAAGAAGCAATGACTGGTTCCACACTAGAGCAAAAACTGAAAGTGCTGGACTGTATACAAGAAGGCATGGGTGTGTGTGCTGTGGCACACAAGTTTGGCAGGAATGTGTCCAGCATCCATGCCATCAAGATCTGGGCAGCAGCGTCTGCGATCACACCTGCAACTGCCAAGGTCACCAGCCATGTGCTGGTTTTTTAAAGGGTTTTTCTAGGGTGTTTAGAGGGTGTTTGCAGGCTTTTCCAATGGGTGCCTCAATTATACGCAATATCACGTATGCATGTGGTGCCTCAGAACATAACCCCCATGTAAATTGGGGGGGGGGTGTTCTTGTTAGGTTTCCAAATTATTTTTTATTGTTTGTAGGTACTGAAAGCTTTTTCCAAAATAAGTACTAACATGCCATAACCTTGTACTAAATTGGGGTCACCATGAAGAGAAGACATTTGCTTAAAATGATGTATTATGCTTTTTAAAAAGCTTCAGCCATCATATTTTAATTTTGTGCTAATCAGTGGAGTTGCTCATACATAGTAGCAAAGTGCATATTATTGGACCACATATACCAAATAAATAATATGTATCTAGGTATATTAAAGCTGGTACTACAAGAGTTTGGGTGGCATCCAACGCCGATGAAATCAATGGACAATTAACGTTCACAGATTTCAATGGTTCTGCACTGAGCATGTTTTAGTTGGATTATCCTCCTACGTTTTATGCTTAGGCCATTCTTTAGTAACCAAGTTTCTATTGAACCTCTGACTGGCTTTTATTCTCTGCATTCTGGCTGATGTGTTCTTCCATCTGATGGTATAAATTTCCCTCAGTGTTGTGAAGGACTTAATAAACATTCATTAGCCAGGCCTTAATAGCCAGATACTGGCTTTCCCAGAAGAATTGGAGCTCAAGCAGTGAGAGCACAGATCTAATGAGAGAATTAGCATTTCTAGGCTCCAAATAATGACATCTATTAAATTTAGTATTTTGGCATTTTTTGTTGCTGTCCTCCATAATATAAATTTATAGTGAGCTTGATTGTTGTCAAATAAAATGTCTGTTAAAGGAATTATTTAATCATCAAAAAAATTTTTAACAGACATTTAATGTGGCTTTTATTGGAATTATTGCTTCTGTGAAGCGTGCTAATTATCTCTATGACCACAAAGCATATGTTTAGGAATGGATTATTGTTTATTGACAGATTGTCCTCTCTTAAGTATTATGTACAGGGGGTCAGGGAACAGAAGACATTCCAGACAAACCTCCATAACTTTGTTTGCTGTCCGTATGCAAGGGATTTTAGAGTGGCAGGGAGATTATTATTTTCCTCCAGACAAGGGAGGTGATATGGGTTCATATCTGCATCACCTACGGCCTTTTAGGGAACTAGAACATTATGGTGAAAAAGGGTGACAGTGGTAACTTACACAGGTTGATAATCCTAGCTCAGAGCATTCTAATTATGAATAAAAATAACAGTAAAAATACAATGAATCTATTCTGTTGGTTTTTCATTTGTTGCCTGGATATTGTGTGTAGTTCTCTTATGTCTCTCCATTGGCACTGTTTTTTCCTCTGCAGCAGCTTTGGGAGTTTTGGTGCTTAAATTGGAGAGCTCTCTTATCCCTCTGTATTTATTTTTTCTGGGCATTTTTTGAGGTAAATGTGACTCCATATGCCCTGTATACTGTGGTTTCAGGTTGCAACAGAAAGTAGTATGCTATTAATATAATGTGTTTTTCATGAAGTAACTATTTGTCTAAATAAAAAAGGATGCTAATGTACCTAGAGGGAATGGTTTGGGACTTTTATTTCTTGGTTGACTTGAATGGGGTGGTATATATGGAGCATTGCCTTCCCATGGATTCAGATGTTTTCCTTTTCAAAAGCAAGATACTTGGTTTGGTTTCCCAAAAACAATGACATTGCTACAAGAAGTGGGAATATTCCAACACTGGGCCTCAAGATATAAAAAAGTAGTACTGAGAGACACTTTTTCTCCACTTGGTGCTTAAAGAGTTAAAAGCAAAAGTTTGAGGTGATGGAGTGAACTCTTATATTTCCTATCAGGTGATCTGCAAATCAGATGCTCCTACAGGGGATGTTCTACTTGATGAAGCTCTGAAGCACATTAAGGAGACACAGCCTCCTGAAACAGTGCAGAACTGGATAGAGCTGCTTAGTGGTAAGATAAATCTTTGGAAATTAACATTTTTTAATGTTTAACAAACTTTTGGGCTGCCATGCATCACTGGTTTTAAGGAGCGAGTTTTCAAGCATAGGGCTTGATAAGTTCCTTATCAAGTGATGCCTTCTGTCCAAATTATGAGTAACAACTTTGGATGCTGTGAAGATCAAATTTAAACACCAGTGTTCCGTCGAATAAATTTGGGGATGGCAGTGTTGGAATGGTGGAAGGAAATAGTTAATGTTCTCGCTATCTCTGGAGTAGAATTAAGCTGCTGTTAAGCAGCATACAGGATCACCAGGTTTAGATTCAGCAGTGGGAGGGTGTGGGAGATTTGGTCAGTGTTAATTACTTCATGAAATCTTAACACACAAGTTTAGTCAGGTGAATTGCGCCTTTTGTATTTTGACTACCTAGATCACGGTATGTATGTACTTGGCTCTTATTTCCCACTCTTCGTTCTTTTTATACTAATATTCTTCCATCTTCATTAAATATCCTATGTCTGCAGCATGTTGATTAGTAGTAATGTTCATGTAGTCAAGTTAGTTCCAGTGAATTCATTGGGGCTTACTCCCTGGAGAATGAGTTTAGGATTGCATATTTATATCTCAGTGACACATTCCTGTGTTCCCTCCTGCTTTGGCTGTTCAGCAGTAGAGAGGAAGAACAGAGAGACTAATGAAAATGAGAGAAACCTGGAGCTTTTCTGGCAGAGGCAATGTTTACGGCTTTCAAGAAAATCAGATTCTGTTCTTGAAGTTCATTTCTTAAATTAGGTAATTTTAGCAGTGCAGCTGACATTGTAATAGTCATTCAGAGAGGTGAGGTGAGCACTGAATGAGCCTCTTGTTGAAATACGAATTCAGTCATACTGTTGTCTAGCAGTTACCGTATTTTTCTGTGTATAAGACTAGGTTTTATCCCCTAAACAATACTGTCAAAAATTAGGGGGTGTCTTATACTCTGGGCAATCTCCTCCCATTTTCTTAAATCTGAGTCCCCCAAAATAGGGGGCATCTTATACATGGGGAGTGTCTTATAGATGAAAAAATATGGTATTTTGTCTGGTTTTAACTGTTATAGGTACTTTTATTTTATTTTGTATATCATCTTGAGATATATGTGCAGAAGGTAATTTGTAAATAATTTGCTTCCTCCGCCCTTCCAACCATAAAATGGGGTTAATACAATTGTCAATGATACTAGCAAAATAGTTTAGTTGAGATCAGTGAGAGAATGCTAGTAAGCACTTAGGGGAAAACCCTATTTTTATGCACTTTGCGCAATTCTGGTTCCAAAATTAGAGTATTTGGAGATGTGAATGGAAGAGAGCCAGAAAAGAAGATGAGGCACTGATGTTTGTGTGGGAATTTGGGGTGGGGGTGGGGCAGAGAAGCTGCCTGGGAACAGAAAGAGAGGCAGGGATTGGTACAAGGTCCCCTACCCCTGACTCCTGGAAACCATTTGCAGTTCCCTGCTGGTTTCTACTGAACACTAGGCTCTATACATTTCCAAATGTACTCTGTGGGTGTGTTGTGCTTTTAGTTTTAAAACCTGCAATGCTTTTGTGCAGAATTTTGAATTATATTTCCATACTTGCATTCCTTTGTGTGTGACAAACCCCCAAATCATTATGCTAGAAGCATTTCTGCAAATGGAAATGTCACCCTAATTCCTACTGAAGTTCTCACTCAAAGAAGAAATAAATTTTGGTCTGTACCACTTTAGACAGTGGTTAGGGATTTCATGATTGAATGTTCTCCCTGCAATCCACTCCATGTATAAATGTAGAATATCAGGGGGAAGGATTCTAGCCCAGTCTCCCCCCCCCCCCCGAAATGCTATCTTTCTGTGAGCAGGAATTGATTTATGTATAGGTATAGAGTAGCCATACCCACAGTCTGAAGTGGTACAGACCAGGTATGGGCTTACCGCCTTCATAGGAACTAAACTTGGACTCTCATTCAGTTGCATGTTGTTCCTTCCTAGCATCAGCACGCTGGCAGCAACTTCTTGGGTTGGTTTCCTTTTCAAAGTCCATCTGCTTTCTGACATGGTTTGACCCTCTTGGGCCAGCAACGTCAGCAGACTTCAGCCTCGGGGTGGGACTGGTACTTGCAGTGGGCAATAATGGCCTTTCATAATGAATTCTGCTTTTGCAGAATGTTATTTATTTATAGCCCATCATTTGCCAACGGTCCCGGAATGGGTTACAAAAAAAATATTACAATATAAAAGAACTTTAATTAAAACTGTAACAGCACTAAGAATACAGTAGAAAGGACAACATTCACTTAATCTCAGTCCATCATCCCCAAAGGCATTGAGGTGTGCTTTAACCAGCTGACAGAAAGCATATTGCACTATACCTCATACAGGAGCAGCTGGCGGGGGAGACATTCCATCACAGAGAAAGTCTTCTCAGTTTGCCACCACCCCTCATATTCCACGGGGTCCTGGTACTGCTAACAGGGGTGACATGTTGGCTAAACGTGTTCAGTCTTAAAGCAAACTAATATAATATTTGATAAAATATCCTGATAGCTTTATGTACCATCGCTTCTGCATATCATAAGAAAGTGAGTCCTGTAAAACATTTACACAAATTTCTGAAGAGTTACAATTTCTGAATGCAAAATAGTTTTCTGAATTGCTTGTTCAGAGTTCCTTGTAGTTAGGAGGTTTGGTCACAAGGTGGCGCCAAGCTACTGTGGAAAATCAAAATGGATAAAAAACAATCTATTTTAAAAGTTCACTTTATTTTTGCTGGAGCAAATATGCATTTCCTTCATTGCTTGTCTTAGGGTTCACAACACCTTGAGCCAATGCATGCCCTATGTTTTCTCTTATAGCACACAGTATATTGGGGGGCATTTTAGAAATGTTTTGTTCATGAGACTAATTTGGCTGGAGGTTTTCATTTGGTCGGTGACTTTTTCTATAGTGTCTCTTTTAGCAGGTGCAGGTAGTGTCACTTAATAGAAATGAAATTTTATTGTTGGCACCCTTTTACCTCGATAGACAATGGAGTTCGCCTCTGGGGGTGAAGACAAACCATTGGAGAATCACAGCACCTGCTGTGGGTGCAGAGATTGGTAACTCGTAACTGCTGCCTCCTGCATTGTTTCTGTTGCATTAGCCAGTACCAAAATAACTTCTCCTGGACACAAGCCTGGGCAATGTGTATCGAGGTCCTGGGCTCCCCAGATGGCAAGACTCCCTCTTGCCCTTACTGATGTGGTCCAAAGGAAAACAGAGCAATATGTTTGGCACCAGCTTGACTGCAGAAGTTGCTGGAAGGGAGCACACAAGGCGCCCCCAGCTGTCTTAGGGACTCACTCCAGATTTGTAAAGGGTTTATTTTGTAGCCTTTTCTTCTCTTGAAGACATCCTGCAAGGCAGCAAGTACGGATTTTTCTTTGGGGTTTACTTCTGAAGCCCTTTTCATGAATGAGTATAGTTGCAAGACAGTGAAGGTTTAAGATCAGAGTTTTCCTTCTCCCAGCCCCATCTGTTCCTCAGCTCCCTCTACAGCATGTGCAGTAAATGCCTTTTAGGGCTGTGCAATAAATCACCATAACATTGAATACCTGTTATAAAATAACATTGTGATAAGTTTTTCAACAAGACTATATACCCGGTGAACAAAAGGAACAGCTTACCAGAGGGTAGTTCAGCTGAAGGATACTTTCCAGATACTCTGCAAAAAATTTGCAGGCATGGTGTCTCCAGCTTTGCTCTCTCCCTCCCTCCACCACCACAGGGAGCCTTGTCAAGGCCCTCAGCTGCTGCTGGGAAGTGTGGCACACCCTCCGCCACCACGGGGAGGTATGGCGGGACTCTCTGTCGCCGCAGGGAGGTGTGGCAAGGCCCTGCTGCTGCAGGGAAGGGCAGCACACCCTCCACTGCCGCAGGGAGGTACAGCGGGACCTCTGCCACTGTAGATATGTACACCGCTGTAGATATATATTGTGATATATCAAAATATGATATTTAGCTGGTGATATAGTATGGTGTTTTTATCAGATATTGCCCAGCCCTACTGCCTTCTTGACCGTTGGACCCACTGTTGGTCTCATCTGTTCAATCTACTGAAGCATATCTTCACATGCAGGGGAAGTCCCTAGCTCACCAAGGGTTTGAGACCCATCGACTACCTTGACCTGGTTTCTCGGGGTGTGGCCACTGTTGCATGCTGTCAACTTCTAGGAGGTTGAGAGCAGAGTACGGAATGGGAAGCAGAGGTAGACAAACTGCCCCAAAAGGAGCGTGGTGCATCCTCCAGCAGAGGTATTAGCCATCCCTTAACAGCGGGTGGCGCTGTGGGTAAAAGCCTCAGCGCCTAGGGTCGGCGGTTCGAATCCCCGCAGCGGGGTGCGCTCCCGCTGCTCGGTCCCAGCGCCTGCCAACCTAGCAGTTCGAAAGCACCCTCGGGTGCAAGTAGATAAATAGGGACCGCTTACCAGCGGGAAGGTAAACGGCGTTCCGTGTGCTGCGCTGGCTCGCCAGATGCAGCTTTGTCACGCTGGCTACGTGACCCGGAAGTGTCTCCGGACAGCGCTGGCCCCCGGCCTCTTGAGTGAGATGGGCGCACAACCCCAGAGTCTGTCAAGACTGGCCCGTACGGGCAGGGGTACCTTTACCTTTAACACCCCATACATGCATAGAATACCCTTCAGAATATAATTGAAATGAACAGTCTATCCTCAATGCACTCCAATAAGACAGATACCAGTTTATTTCAGAAGCTAGCAAGTATTTAGAATGATAGGAGACTGTTGTTTTTCCATTTTGTTTTTCATTCTAGTTTTGATAAACAGGCAACTGCCTTTCACAGTTTTCTTCGATCTTCATAATAAACCTTTTTTAGTATTTGGTGAATATTCCAAATAGTAGCTTTGATCCCCACCCCCCTTTAGATGGCCACCATATTTGTCTCAACACAGCTCACTGTAAGCAGACTTGGTACAAATTGACTGCCTTGTGCAGAAAGTTTTTATTGACATTAAAATAGGTGACAAATTTCTGGAAAAATTATTTCATCCACTGGGAAATTTTTGAGGTTTATTTGGGGAATAGTTTAGGGAGTCATTCCTTGTTAGCTAGTTTGCAAGCATGGAACTCCTCAACCAAAGTACTATTTGCAAGCTGCTCTGTGAATCATCTTTGCAGCTGGTCATTAAGTGAAGCATTCTTTCTATACCTAACGTGACAATTAATACTGCATTTTTGCCTCTGTGCTGTGCTACTGTGTCCTGTTTTGTCTCGTTTACCCTTGCTAACCAACAGAATACCAGCAAAACATTCAGGGGCTTGTTTGTTCTTTTGCCTTATTTTAGGTGAGACATGGAATCCATTAAAATTGCACTACCAGTTACGAAACGTACGTGAACGATTAGCCAAAAACCTGGTGGAAAAGGGGGTTTTGACTACAGAGAAACAGAACTTTCTCCTCTTTGACATGACCACACACCCTCTCACCAACAACAACATTAAGCAGCGCCTCATCAAGAAAGTTCAAGAAGCTGTTCTTGACAGATGGGTGAATGACCCCCACCGCATGGACAAGCGCTTGCTGGCTCTCATTTACTTAGCCCATGCTTCAGATGTCCTTGAGAACGCTTTTGCCCCCCTTTTGGATGAGCAGTATGACCTAGCCACAAAGAGAGTGCGGCAGCTCCTGGATTTAGACCCTGAAGTTGAATGTATGAAGGCCAACACAAATGAGGTCCTGTGGGCTGTAGTAGCAGCCTTCACAAAATAACTGCAATCAGACTGCTCAAGTGTTCTTTTCCCCATTTCATGTCAATCAGTTTATCTTCTATTGACGATTCATGTTTTCTGTCATCTTGTACCTCTCTTCATATGATGAAAATCAGCTCTTGTTCAAGCTTTCGTTCATGGGAACGGTAGGTGGTGTGTTCTGTTTCTCCGTGTGTGTGTGTGTCTACTACAGGATTCTGCTGGTTCAAGAGAGCTTCCTGTTCTTCAACATGCTTGACGGCCACATTGACATTCTGTTTCGTATCTGATCTAAGTTACTGTGTCTGGGTTTTTATTGTACCCCTCTTTCTTCCACTGGGATGGTTTCACGCAGAAAGCACTTCCAGGAGGGAATCAAGCATCTGGTTTCAAGTAGATCCAAGTGTATCATCTGCCTCAGCAAAGTGCAGCATTTTATCTGTGGCTAAAATCACGAAGGCATGTTGGAAGCACCCAAAGTGAGCCTTTTCGAGTGCAGTTGAACAGGTTCCGTTAAATCACTGAGGGTTATTTTGGAACCTCGCACAGAATCCTGCTGAAATGGAGTGGTGATTGGTGCCACAACAAAACCTAGTAGATTGCCCCTTTCTTCCTAGACATACATGTGGAAGTGCTCAAACAATTTCTAAAGCAGAAATATCCCCAGATCGACTCAATAAATAGTTCAGCCATCTCGTGCATTTTGCTGTTCATGTAACTCTTTATTGAGTTTTTGTTTGTTTACTTTAAAAATAACTGAATCCTAAGGCTAGTATCAAAAAGTCTGGTTGTTTTGCAAAGGGGTGGGATACATTCCAGTGTGGTCTGTATATAGAATTGTATATTAACACTTAAGCACATTTTAGTAAATTTCCAAATCTGAATTAGTTGTGCATCTGGCTTTCTATCATTTGCTTTCAGCCACTGCCTCTTGGTAGAACGATGGGCCTCCTATAAAAAAAAGGTGTGCATGTGTGCGTGCCTGACCTTTCCTTCTATGGAGTTTGTGCCATCCAGGTACATTCTTCTTGTATGTTGCCTTGATAACATTTGTTGTATGATGAGAACATTTTATCATTCCCCCCCCTTTTTTTTGGAAGAGGCTTGTGATGAGTACAGTTCTTGGTTGCAGACTTCAATTTCTGTTTGTACACAAGTTAAAATTGTGTCTCATGCCATTAATCAACTTAACACTTAAACAAAAATCAGTTGTCAATCTTAACAAGTGTTGCATGTAAATTGTTAGTAGGTAATTACTACAGTTCAACCAATTACGACTTCTGTAGTAGGAAGCTCTACTATGTTTTAATTTTTATATACAATTATGCTGATTAGCACATTATTGTAAAATATATAAACTGGCTTTTTAAAGTTTATTACCTCTTTACCATTGCTTGTTCTAGCTCCATTCACAATGTAAATATTATGCATTGAACAAATAAAAGACTGACCTTTTTGTTTTGGATAACAGAACACACTAATAGTGGAGCAGGTATGTAGAAATTTTTGGTTAACATTGAAAGCAGAAATTACTAGATGGCGTTTAACTGTAGTTGAAATTTAAAGGGACCCCCAATCTGTATACTAGCTTTTTACCTACAGTAAATAAACGATTATCTTGAAAGTGCCTGAAACAGAGCAAGCATGTAATTTTGCATTTTGTGTTCCTAATTGTGAAAAGCACCGTGATGTATGATGTAACTGTGAATTCTGATTACAGTGGTACCTCAGGTTGCGAATGGGATCCATTCCGGAGTCCTGTTCGCAACCTGAAAGGAACACAACCCGCGTCTTCTGCGCCTGCGTGTGGTGTCATTTTGTGCACATGCGTGAGTGGCAAAACCCGGAAGTAACCCTTTCCGGGTCGCCACGGGACGCAACCTGAAAAAATGTATTATGAAGCAAACGTAACAAGAGGTCTGACTGTAGTACACTTGAGGACAGATTTTCTCACTACCAGGAAAGCCTGTAAGTAGTGTGATGCTCATGTCTGCTTGTATGAGCTTTCGTAGTGATCAGACCATGGCACCTCTACAAGGGAGGACATGATCACATCTATACCTGCTCCAAAGATCAAATCCAGTGTGGGGCCTGCTTGATGTGTGGGGCCCAAAACAAACTGGGATAGCCCTAGTGTTGCCATGGAGGACACCAGGTCCAGAGCCTGTGAGGAGGGGGTGGCATCAGCATGGATGTTGAAGTTCCCCAATACCAATAGGTTAGGGAACTCCAAAGCCTAGCAGTCCAAACTAGAGATGAAAATGAAGGCAAAAGTTTGCTCTCTATTCTGAGATTTTTTTCAGCCCTCTATAGTTTAGCAATATCGAAAGAAAGATCTGGAGTGATCTTGTGACTGGCACATAATAAAGTTTCTTTTGCTTCTGCAGATACTGGGACATGAGAAGAAGAAGAAAAGTATCTTCCCTCCCCGCCCTCTTGAGAGGGATTAGGTCACAATCATATCTAGGATTTTCCCCCAGCCCTTCTTTCCATTGTACAAATTTTGTGAGATATCTGTGGAAGTGGGGTTACAGATTTGACATCTTTGTGTATTGTGGGTATCTAAACCTAAATGATTTAAACACACACACACGAATGAACGAACGAACTCATCTCTGGCAGAACTAGACACACAATGCCTTTGAGTTCACATTTTTGATAACAAGATTTATGGAGAGTCAGTTAGGACAAAGTATTGTTTCAGACGTAATCCAAATGATAAAGAAACTATACTAACTATCCAAATAATGATATATGTTCCAAACAGATAAAACATGATTTGTGCAGTTTTCCACCTCTCTTGTCTTACCTTACCTAATATTCAGGTGCTACATGCCTCTGAAACTCTGGGTTGTTTGGGATTTAATGTAAAACCATAATTTGCCCAAATTGGTTTGCAACTCAATGTTGCATTGTAGCTTCAAATCCTGGTTTGGCAGCCACAAAAATGTGTGAACCACTATGTTAGTGGAATGCTGGAGTAGAAGAAAATACAAATCACATGGAATACTGGCAGGGAAAGTTGTACACTGTGGCTTCTGGAAGTTGTGTGCTGATTCCTAGCGTTGCAACACTTAGGAGGCATACTGTTAGCTTTCTAAAGCTTCTCTTTCCAACCACGTGGGCCAGAAATCTGTTTTCTTACAGTTACATTCATCTGAGTTAGACACTAGGTCTCATGGCAGAGTTCACATTCTGAAATTCATTATAAGATGGCGATGAAATAACCAATTGCTTATGAATGCTGACATAGCTGAAGCAAGCCTTAAGAGAAACAGTTCATTTGGGAAAGCTAAGTATAGTTTATGGGAGTTTCTGCTTTTTGTGGTTTTTCAGACTGAGGTCAGTACTATGGATGAAAGTTTAGAAGTGTGTGATAAGTGCTTGGCATTACTGCGATTGGCAGGTTTTGAGTTCTGCTCTACATTCTTCATTGCACTGTCTTTGGAGTCCAGGAACGCCGCCAAAATCTTTGAAACGCCTTTCTCTTTAAGTGCCAAGGGTACTTAAAGATTTCAGGAAATGTGCCAAGGCGTGATGGCGGGGAAAAGTCCTGATAGTAAGTGTTGACAACATTATCCTTATTGAGACTGCCCATGGGGTTGTTTTCCCACATAGTCTTGCAAAATGTCAGGCACCAGAAAGCCCTGGCCTTTATCACATCTGCTAGAATAAGCATCGCTCCCTGCATTCATCACATGCCTGATGGTAAGCTAGGTGCAAATGGAGCCTGGGAGGGTAGCACATTTTCTTTTCTGGGAGACCATTTCACTATGAATAAATCACAGCCGGAGGAGTGACACCTTGCTATATTTTCCCCTTTGTGTTTCGTTTTTTAATCTGTTCCTTGGTAAAGTTAGTGAGAGGGAAAAGATCAGAGTTGAAATGAACCATATACCTAATTGTCCTGGCCACTTGGTTCACATAACAACCATTCCTAACCCACCCACCACCTATGAAAGCTATGCAGTTTGTGCTACAAGCAAAACGTAGAATCACAGAAGATGCTTGCAGGGTGATCCACATGATTCATGCATATGCTGTAGGTGGAGGCAGCAGCTCAGTAAACTAGATGATATATGTGAAGCACTTTGAACACTTGAAAGTTTTCATGTATTAATAAGTAAGCATAAATACAGACTAGAATTTTTAAAAATTGAGGGTTTGTATTTTAAGCGAATTCTTGTGCTCTGCCCAGAGATTGATATGATTTTATTTAGGGGTGGCATTCCAGAGATACTGGGTAAACAGTCTTCACAAAAAGGTCCCTGCCCCAGTACTCGCCAACCTAACAGCTTTCACTGGTAGATAGGGCTGAGTGATACGGTAATATCACCGCTAAACATCACAATATCACAATGTTTGAAATAACACCTTTATTTTTGCATAGTGTGCGCACACACGAACACATCATGATTTTCAATATATTGCCCGGTCAAATATTAAGAAACCAATAACATAATATGGACTTCAAACCGGTTTTGAATGATATATTGATATATTGCCCAGCCCTACTGGTGTACCATAGCTAGACCTCAAGTACAATGGGAAGATAGGTATAAGTGCAGGCAGTTCCTTGGATAACCTGGTCGCAGTGTTTAGGGTTTAAGCATTTGTAATACGCTGCCCTAATAAATTTGAATAGTAAAAGACTCCTGTGAGCTTCCAAGACCCCAGAGTTGGTTGCCTGCTTTGCCTCTGTATGATACATTGTTCTGGCATTGCCTCTTTCCTATATGGCTCTGCTGGGAACTGTTAATACAACATCAGGTATGATTTGCCTGCCTACATATAGCATAATTTGCTTGCACTCAGAAGAAGTAAACCCAGCGTATCAGCTCTTGCAGAGAAACAGAGGCAGGCTACTCTGAATGTGAGTAGGGATTCTTGCTCTTAACAAACCCTGAGTAAAAGAAAAATTAAGGTGCCTTTAGTTTTAATTCAGAAAAAGAGGACTACCTTAAAAGTAAATGTTGCACCAGTTGAAGAACTTTTTAATCAATTCCTCAAATAGGGTGATCAGATGGATCATCCATAATTATCTTTCTAAATGCCACATAACTCTGGCATAAATTTACCCTAATCATTTTCTAGAGGCAATCACTGTTGCCCTTCCAAGGGAGGTGGGGAGCAGATAAAGACCCTATCGATTTAATAATAATGTTTGACAATTACAGAATGTGTTCAAAATATTTCACATGCTTAAGGTTGTGTTTTAAAATTTAATAAGTGCCAATTAATCGAGAGTATGTCTTTAATTCATAACAAACAAAAATATTAATGAGCCTGACTTAAGTCTTTCAGCGCTGATCATTATCCCAACCCATACGATACAGTAAAGCAAGAGTAGTCAACATGATTCCTGCCTCATGTTGAATTCCATTGGCCTCAGCTGGCATGATGGGGGTTGTAGTCTCAACATCTGGAAGGCACCATGTTGGCTCCTCAGCAGTAAATTGATGGGGATTTAGCAGCCAGAGTATTGAGGGCTGATTTGCAGGTCCACCTGTCTGCTCTGGTATTTTTTTAGATGAATGACAACAGCAACAATGTGAAAAACCTCAAAGCGATTTGCAAAACGATAAAACAATATAACTGAGGAAACATACAGAAGTTAAAATACTAAAACAAATTAGGATTACCTCAACTTTCTAAATTTATGAATTAACTAGATGGAAGGCCTTGACCACTTGCAATCTCTCAGTCTTGGTGTGTTTTCTCTAACAATGACCCCATTCATGGGAATATTGTGACAATTGCTGTGATAGGAAACCCTTGTCTCTTGTGCTAAGGCTTAAGGATAGAATTGACTTACATTTTTATACTATATTTTATATGCCCAAACTGGATTCTGCATATTGCACAAATTTGCAGCGTTTGAGGTTTATTGCCTGATGAACATTCAGTGTCGCCCCCCCCCCCCTTCAGACACCTGCTCACTGAATAGATTAAAGCTTGGAAACCCACTACAATGTAGGTCACTGAATAAGAGATTATGCACCTTTTTTCTCAGGAGGTTAGAGCTAAACTTAGAGGTCTGCAGATGCAATAATGTCCCGTTGTCTACAGGAGGTGGTTTGAATGTCTCTGTTGTTGTTGTTTTGTACCTACCCCTTTCCATGGGATACTACAGTCAGGAGGAAATGAGTACTGTATGTCACCAATTTCAGAATTTCAAAACTTTGGCAGTTCTCTCCAGCCCAGTACTGACTGCCCTGATGGGCACCAGCTCTCCAAGAAATCAGGCTGACAGAGGTATTTCCCAGCTCTGCTACTTGAAATACTTTGCATTGTGTTTAAATTGCAGAAAAACAGAGGGATCTCCCACACGTATTGCCATTTGCTCTTTCACAAATGTGAGCAAGTGACTAATAGTTAACATGTCTCTTCTCCTTGGGGTCTAGCAAGGAAGCAAGGGACACATCAGAACATAAGAAATGGCCTTTGTAGTTCAGCATCCTCTTTTCCACAGTGGCCAACCAGATGCCTCTTGGGAAGCTCAGCAGTCGAATGAGGTAATATTGCCTTCTCAGCAACCTGTAGTGTAAGGCATGCTGCCTCTGATCCTGAAGAAGGCATATGACTATCATGACTAAAAAGGTAAAGGGACCCCTGACCGTTAGGTCAAGTCGTGGCTGACTCTGGGGTTGCGGCGCTCATCTCGCTTTATTGGCCGAGGGAGCCGGCATACAGCTTCCGGGGCATGTGGCCAGCATGAATAAGCTGCTTCTGGCGAACCAGAGCAGCGCACAGAAACGCCGTTTACCTTCCTGCCGGAGCAGTACCTATTTATCTACTTGCACTTTGACGTGCTTTTGAACTGCTAGGTTGGCAGGAGCAGGGACCGAGCAATGGGATCCCACCTGGTCGCGGGGATTCGAACTGCCGACCTTCTGATCGGCAAGTCCTAGGCTCTGTGGTTTAACCCACAGCACCACCCACGTCATGACTAGTTAGCCATTTATAGTCTTACCTGTGGACTAGTTTAGTGCTGGCTGTACCCACCTCTTGGGTAACCACAAATGAGTCTAGTAGGACATGAGATAGATGCATAGCACAGACTATCACACCAGGCCTTTAAAAAACAGCTTTAGCACCCTGGTAGGGTGTCTGCTTTGCATGCAGAAGGTCCTTGCAATAGCAGGTGATTCTGTGTATTCTGTGTCAATTTTTGTACCTAGCAAGAAAAACAAGTTTGAGGGGAGAGAGGGGAAGGCACCAAGTTTCTAGTCCTTATGGGAGTAGAGAAAAAACTTGGAAAACATTTGGCGATACCTCAGAAACCTCCGAGTGGTGCCCGTGTTCAAGAGTGGTGTCTCTCTTATGTTGGTCCTTGGCCCGTCTCCTGATTAGCAGAAGCAAAATAATACACTTCGCGGGTTTTTAACATAATATAAAATGAATGTTATAAGTAGGTCACAATCTGCTTCATGGTTTAACTGAGATAATACAGGAGGAAATCAGTAGGGGGAAAGGCTAACTTTTCTTTTTTAACGCGATAAATCATTTCGTGATCCTTTATAGTCATAGATGGATTGTACCAGCATGAAAAATTCAGGAGACTAAGCACTTAGCGAAGGAGAGCTTTGCAGGCAATGACTGCTTACGTCAGTGTAAAATGGTTACATTGACATTAACAAGTACATCACCTCTTCATGAGGCACTGGAGACGTGAGATACACAACTCATAATTTTGCATTATGAAAATGAAAACAAAATGAGCCTTCAAACCACAGCTATTTTTTAGCAGGAAAATATATCTTGACTTGATAAAGCTGACTTTTTATAAAGGGAAAGATACATATAAATGAGCAGTTTAGTACAGTATCTTCCATCATCTCTGACCACTGACCATGATGGCTGGTGCTGATTGGCGTTAAGAGTCCTGGATTGTCTGGAGGGCTACAGATTCCCCACCACTGGTATAGTGGACAGAGTGATATGCATGGACTGGGAAACTTGAATTCCATCGTCAAGAAGCATATTGGGCGACCATTGGTAAACCTCTTGGCCAGCCACAGATGCATATTATGAGATTAAAATGGGACAGCTTCCACCTGCGTCGCTCTGAGGTCCTCAGAAGTAAATGCAAAAAAACCCCAACACCAAACAAAGAAGTGTTGATAAAAACATCTGTCCCTGTGCATGATAACCTTTTGAAAACTTTCAAATACAACCTTACAGCAAAATATGAAATTCACATTTCCCTCTGGCAAATACAAAATTAGTTACTGCTGTTTTGCCTCCTTTATTTTGAAAAGCATGCAAACCCAAACAGGCCTAATACATTTATTAGAACTGGCAACAAAAGAAGTATGTCTGAAAACTCTTTAGGGCTTGTGGAAAAACAAAAATGAACATTAGCAAACCATGAGTATGAGTCTACATTGAATATGCCAGACTCCAGAGGCCAGAAAGAGATCTTTGTCACTTGTCACTTATTTCTTTTTATTTTTTAACTGCCTCTTGGTTTTTCCCAATTGGAAATGTGTAGGTTGTATGATCATCATTTTCTGCATTCCGCCTTGGCAAGTTTCCTTCAATTACTTTGATATTGAGCATAATACAGTGGGGGACTGTGGGTAGCGCTGTGGTCTAAGCCACTGAGCCTCTTGGGCTTGCTGATCGGAAGGTTGGTGGTTCGAATCCCCGCAACGGAGTGAGCTCCCGTTGCTCTGTCCCAGCTACTGCCAACCTAGCAGTTCGAAAGCATGCCAGTGCAAGTAGATAAATAGGGACTGCTGTGGTGGGAAGGTAAATGGCATTTCCATGTGCTCTGGCACTCGTCACGGTCCTCCGTGCGCCAGAAGTGGTTTAGTCCTGGTGGCCACATGACCCAGAAAACTGTCTGTGGACAAATGCCGGCTCCTTTGGCCTGAAAGCGAGATGAGCGCCGCAACCCCATAGTCACCTTTGACTGGTCTTAACCACCCAGGGGTCCTTTACATTTACCTTTACCTTGTAGGGCTGGGTTTATGGGTTTAGAAAGGGGGAAAAACAGGGTAGTGTTGAACTTTTACTCAAGGTAGACATGCTGAAATTAATGGACCTAACTTGGTCATGTTTGTGAATTTCAGTAGTCTTTTCTGAGTAAAACTTAGTTGAATACCACCCCATTTTTCAGAAAAAGCTGGATTCTACAACACAAAATACATCATGGACGTTTTGCATACATTTACATTTTTTGGCATTGCTTAGTCGGCTTCCGCTTCCATGCTCATTCTTCACCCTAGCTAGCCCATGGGACCAAGGTCTGAGGTGTAACTTGCCAAACAAGTGAAGTGTATCTTCTCTTAAGAGCCATGGAGAGCTAGGAGTACTCCTTCCTCATCCATCAGTTTGTTAAGCGAAAGCAGAGATTCTCAACATGCTGACTCCTGCAACTAGCCATTTGAACACCACTGTTTCTGAGTGCTGTAGTATATAATTTTTTTCAATTAGCAGATGTTTTAAGTGCAGCAGAGTATTGCTTCATCTTGATTGCATTGTTGTGACACAACAAAAGCAGTCGGATCATCAGACATTTGCATAAATGGAGTGCTATTAACGAAGAGCAATGCTAATAAACAGCTACCTGGAAGACACTCAGGGAGTTCAGCTAACTAGGAATTATGAAGGTAATAAAAATGTGGCAATTTGGATAGTAATGTATATTGATGCAACATGGTATGAGTTTTGCTAGGCAAGTTCCCTTTTTTCAGATACAATGGAATTCTGAACAACTTGTCTAGCTAATGGGAGTTGCACTAAATTTGTCAGAGATTTTATTGGTAGGCAGGGAATGTGGGGAAAATGGAGTCTATGAGAGTAGTATCATTTTGTAGGTCAGTTTCTTTTTCTGCGTCCACCAGGACTTCAGCTGATTGATGTGATTCGTCAGTCTTCTGAATTTTTCATGTTTCCTACAATACACCTGTGCCTCATCTCGGGCAGAAGTAACAGCTCCACCATTTAAAAACAACAACTTTACAGCCTCTAAACATCACCTCCCAACAATAAATTGCTACCTAACATTCTATTTACATTGAAATGCATTTGTTAGATTTTTTCTTAAGGCCAATCATTTATATTTACTTGTTTCCTTTCATAATAACGTCTGCTGTCTATTTGCGTTTTGCTACATTATGAATTATACCACTTGCTCTGATAAAATACGTTGACAAAATACCATATGCAAAAGCTTCCTCTGTTCCTCTGGTGTGTGTTTTTGTTTGACTCAAGATGCCAGTTAAGCTGCATGAAATGTGTGTAGCAAGAAAAAAAGAAAACATAAAAAGAAGAGACATTCTGAATGCACACAAGTTGATAACCTGGAAGGAAGAGGAAAACAAAATAACAAGGAAAGTATTTCCGCTTTGGAATTCCCTGCCTATTGAGATTAAGTAAGTGCCTTCACTGTATTCTTTCCAGCACCTGCTAAAAACATTCTTGTTTAGAGAAGCCCACCCAGAAAGTTGCGGTAATTTTTTAATGTGTTTCGGTATTTTAATTTATGTATGTTTTAAAATAGAGCTGCAAATGTTTCTTGATTTTATTGCCTTTTTTGTAAACCACTTTGAGGGCTTTTCTTTTTACAATCGAGGTATATAAATTTTATGCAATAAATAAATAAAAATAAACAAAACACCTCCACTTGATTGTCAGCACATGGCAACCGCAGAAGCCAGTGGATGTGAGTAAAAATGGTAGGTCTGAAGAAAAGCCCTATGGATGCTTCAAAAACCTTTCAAAAATGTGCATTTAAAGTGGAACGGATCCAACATGAAGTCACAGGACCATAGTCCCAACAAATGGTGGGTGAGACATTCACAGCCCTACTGGAGATGCTGGGGATTGAATCCCTTTCCATTCCAATGCTTCCGATGATATGTAGTTGTGTCACAATATTTTCTGAATTGTGCTAATGCCCCTTAGCTGTTTTGTGACTCTGGAGATAACATATGAGGATCATGCTGTCTATCTACTGCAGATAGCGAAGAACAATGGTGTCTCAAATTCACTGCTGATCTGTAAGTAAGTGTATGTGTGTGTTATATTTAATTTCCTCTGGCAGAGTATGTAAGTTAAATGCAGTATTGATAAAGCATGCTGACATTCTGGCATGCCAACCTAGGTTGTATGTTTATAAAAGATCTGCACATAAACTCAGGAGAAAGATTACCTGAACTCAGCGGGTGCCTTTAAAAGCACCAGATATTTATTGTAAAGAATTCATGCATAAATCTGCTGTGCCACTTCTGTGAATGAGCAGCCTTCCTTCACGGCAGAATGTAAATATTCCTGCTACAGCAGCAAAAGAGTGAATGTTGCTATCACTGAGAGCAAAAATAGGCTGCTATCTCTATCAAACAACATCCCAGTATTTAATTTCCAACTGCTCCCGTTGCTTTACATGCCGTGACGCAGAGGGTTCTGCATGCAAAGGGAATTGCATTTGGATTGCCGATTCTCACGTTGCGTCTCTCAGAAATGGAAATGGCCGGAAACATCCAAATGGGAATATTACTGTGTTTGATTTCTTGACAGTTAAGGGAGCAAGAAGCAGGCAAGTCTTTTTTGGGGTCAAATTCCCATGTTACTCATTTGGACAATGCATTTTGCACAGGAGTTACAGATGAGGAGAACCTTTGATTCTCTGCCTCTCAGTAAAGATATCAGTCTAAGGGTGTTTTCTCAGGGGGGAACCAAGTTCTACTAATTACATAGTACACAAAAGTGCAAGAGTGCTAATTCTCAATAGCTTTATCCTTCATGTATTCCTCCCCTTTTAACTCTCTCGAAGGTTCGTAGCCATCACTACACCTTGTGACAGTGATTTCCGTAATTTAAACTACATGCTGTGGGAGCAAGTACTTTGTCTTGCCTATCCTGAATCTTGCACTATTTGTCATCATTGGATGACCCCTTGGTTCTCTTCATTCCAGAGTGATAAGAAACTTGATTGCCAACATAGCGCACAGAACAAGGTCCACTAGACTTCCCAACCCTCTTCTGCCCGTGTGCCCCCAATGCCCCCTTAAACCTCTTCTGGGGATTCTCCCATCCTTCCAGAGCAAGACCTCATTCTGTGCATGCGACAACTTAGCTGAATCTTGCCCCAAGGGACAAATCTATAAATTGCTGCTAAACAATATTTTTGAGGATACGTTATCGCTACAGTAGACCATTCAGATTTTGAGACCAATTAATAAATCATTAGGTACACTGAAGGTCAACTTCCAGTGAAGATATTCCAGGACCATTTATTTTTTTAAACTTCTAAGGAGTTACAGATTTTGAAGATGGTAGCCTGGCACATTCCCCCTGTGTTTGCACCAGATGACGCGTCAGCTTTCCATGATTCATGATAATTTAGACTTAAGTGGTCCTTAATGGTTACCCGCATTGGCTCTCCATCATACATCTTTCAGTATCAAGGGAACTGTAAATTTGTGTAAAGATGAAATATGTGTGTGAAGACAGAACACAGGAAACATACACAGAGTTTCTTTTTTAGTAGGTTGGTAAGCATATTAATATATTTTTTAGAAGAGCAGTTTTTGACTGTTCTGGAGAGCTTAATTTTCATTTAACAAGCTGTGTGTGGATTTTCAGGCAGTTACCTCCCAAAAGTTACAAGTAAAATATACATGCACATTCATAAAGTGCCAACACTTACAATATCAGTTGCAGCATACAAACACACCGGTAGGTAGAAAGTGTGAAATCCACTCCTATAGGCTGCAAATTTAGCATTTGGGGGATCCTAATCTTGCCTATACAATGCAAACTGTGTGGATTCAGTGATGACTCTACTGAGCAGGTAATTCAGATGTGCACATTGATCTAGGAAGGAATTCCATTTGTCCAAGTGGCTACTATGATGATGGACATCTATACTGAGTTTGTGGGTGGAATTCTGAATTATGAAATTCTGCATTGTAACATTTTCCTTATATTCTGTGGATGGGTGTGTGAATTTTTCACTGCACTTGAACGCAAATTGTAATGCACATAGTGAATTTTCCAGAAGAAGAGTGAATTAAATATATCTAAATAAACATTCAAACACTGTGCCAATGATTTTGTTTACATGTGGCAATGTCTGGATCACTGGAAAACGCTTGAAAGTCCTAGCTGTGGTTTGAAAGAGTATCCAGGAACGAAAAACGATGTCCTTGGCTGTGTCATTCTTCCAAGGAGATCAATCCATTGAAAATGGTAACAAATTATAAACCTGCTTCTCCTCTCACACCAGTTCAACAGCTCAGGGTGTTTTCACACTTTCCATTTTGCCAGTAACAAAGCAAAACAAGCAAATCAAGTTCTTTCTAAGATGCTAACTTTGCAAGTAGCAATACATTAAAGTCCATGCCAGCAGTGTGTCTTCATCCAGCAACCCACACATCAAACATTCATCTCCAGACCTTTATTTTTAAAAAAGTTTTATGACTTCAGCAACTCTATAGCTTTCCTGGTGTATTAAATAAAGAACTATGCCTTGCTCTCCCTAATAATCTTAAAAAATAATTTGCTGCAAAGCTGTTGCAACTGTATAGGTGTGGCTGGATAGGTGTGGCTTTTCCTGCTATAGGTGAGGAATTTAATCCTTGTTTTGTAGAGGTATACAGTTGACCTACATGAGAAGGAAACGAGCTCGCAGCGAAAAAGGGAAGATGTTGACTGTGTGGAGGAAAAGGAGATCATGACTCCTAAATCTCTCATCAAACAAATATAAGCAGGATCTGTGGTCTGTGGTCCCTAGGCCTAGTTTGCATACAGTATTTAGCAGAATCACAGTGAAGCTTTTCTTGGAATGCACCCTAACCCTTAAGGTTGCAGATGGGAGCTTGCGTGCTTTCACGTTCTCCCATCCTGAATGTAGTGGGGGAAAGCATGCCAGGAGAAGGCTAGCTCAGATCAGCCTCCTAGACATGCTGGCTTTCTGTGTGCAGGGAGTTTACACTGTAAACTGGGTCTAAGGGCTTGCCCACACCTCTGTTTTCCCAGTCACTTTCATCTGGGGAAACCCAGAGTTTAGTGCTGAATCGGAGCAAACAGCAAACGGATTTTCCGCAGATGGCTGTTTGTTCTGATTTAGTGCTAAAGAGTGTGTTTTCCAGGAAGAAGCAGCAGGCCAAAGGCAAAACTGCTCAGACCTATGCCTAGAAACCACAGTGCAAGTGGGAAACCGCTTGACCCATGCTTACTTGGCAAAGGACAAGCCGAAGTGCGGCGAGCCCTGAGGCAAGCTTTATCACTGGATTTTACTGAATATACCAACAAGACTAGGACCTGTTTGCTGTAATTCCAAAAGTCTGAATTACACAGGTCTCTTCTAAATCTTTAATGTACTTTGTGAGAGTTTCTGTGCCTAGAAGCTTCTTGCTTACAGATCCTTCCACACCATCAGCCCCCACCGTTCTCCGTTCAAGCATCCACTCAACGGCTGAAATAAATTGTGCAAAACGACTTCCACTTGCAAAGCTGGCAGCACAGCCCTATGTGTCCAGCATTTTGTTGAAGTTTGCTATTTATCTGTGGGAAAGAATTTGCAGTATCAGTGCCCACTCAACAAATGGGGCACTGGCGAGTGATTGTGGGCGCCTCTGATTAGTTGGTTGCACACACATTTACTGTCTCGCACAGCTGGGGCACGTCATGCATACATCTGCCTTGAAACAGGCTACAAATGCAAAGAGGTAAGGTATTTGAAGCTGAACAAATGGGGGGGGGGCTGCTGAAGATGCTCCTTGCCTGGAGCACCATTTCATTTAAGGCTTGACCTGCTGCAGTGACATAAAATTTGTTTATTTCCATACAGGAACTTCTTAGCAACTGACAGGAGTGAGTCAGCAGTAAATCACACAAAGTAAGTGGAGTGAATTCTTTATTAGTACAGTGGTACTTCGGGTTACATACGCTTCAGGTTACAGACTCCGCTAACCCAGAAATAGTGCTTCAGGTTAAGAACTTTGCTTCAGGATGAGAACAGAAATTGGGCTCTTGTGGTGCGGCAGCAGCAGGAGGCCCCATTAGCTAAAGTGGTGCTTCAGGTTAAGAACAGTTTCAGGTTAAGTATGGACCTCCAGAATGAATTAAGTACTTAACCTGAGGTAGCACTGTAAACACAGGATCCACACAGGAGTGTCCGGCCTCATGAGCACAGCAACTCTTCTTGCCCCGATGAAGCACTTGCAGAGACTAAGAGCCACGGCCTTCCCTCAGGTGCCTCTCCAGGGTTTTTTCCAAGCAATCTGAGACTGTGCCTGCATGACACTAATTTCTCCTCTGCCCACTTAATACCTCTTCTGATTCTGGCAGACCAGGGGAGAGGGGAGCTTGTTGCAGCAGGAGGGGCCTCACCTGTGCTTCTACCAGCCTGACTCATCTCTGCATCTTGGTCTCCCTCTCTTCCTGCTTCTGCTTCTTCTGGACTTCTCTCTGCTACAGACACTCACAACTCACTAAACTGTCACCACTTCAGCTTCTGACATCTCCCAGTCTTTTCCCTTTCCTCCTTTCTTTTACTGGGGGTTCCCCAGCTGGTTTCTCCCACCATTCCTCTGCCTCCAATCAGTCCCTGACAGCAACGTTTCCCAGCCAGCTTCAAAATACTCTTTGCTGCCCAAATCCAGATGTTCTAGGCTGCCCCCTTTCAGCCTCCCGTCTTGCAGGTTGGTGTAGCTTCAGGTATCTTTCACTACGGTCTTTTTGTGTAGCTCAGTGCGGGCCCAATGAAGTAGGTGGGAACACCTGTTCAATAGGAACTAGCAGGCAGAGGAAGAAAGAGACATATCTTTGCTTGGCACAATATCTAAATAACCCGAATGAAGCTTTGCTTTCCTCGTCTCAGCATTCCTACTGTATTAGGCCCACTACTTAAATGCAGTGTGCGAGAATCAATTTTCTCTTTGTGCAGAGAGTGGCTTCACACTTTCAGATGAAAATTGCTAACTTTTCAATGAGTGCGGGAGGTAGATAATAGGCCGAAACTATTGCAGCGTTGAATTCAGGAATACAGAGCCAGATCTTGCTCCTCTTGATGCCAGTGGCAAAACTGCCATAATGAGGCAACTATAATTTGCTGCCAAGACATTATTAGAAATTCAGTAGATGGTTATTATTATTCACAAACCTAGCAAGAGAGTCAGTAATAGCTGCCACCATTAGAAATGTAGCCAAAGGTACAATTCTTCCTAAATGTCTAGCTTCTGCTTCCTTTGGAAATGGAAAGGTGCTTTGAAGTGCCACAGTCACTCACCTGTAACAGTGCCATAACTTTCGTAAGCCTAGAAACATATTATTAGATCTCACCTTTGCCATGCTTTCGTCTATCCTGCTGTAGCTAGTTACCTGTGTGTTTCCAGTCTTCTAAATTCTGCACTATGGGAGTTCCGCTCTTTTTAAATTCAGCACCACTAACTCACACCAGTTTTTAAAATAGCAAAGTAAATTCACCTGAAGTTGTAAGTGATAAGAAAATATAAACCTACATGGATCACCTTGCTAGGCTGGAATTTCTAGGCCAGATGCCTGCAAGGCTGGTTTGGGAATCATGTATTCTGTTCCCAATACTTGCCCAGTGGATGTACATTGCCATCATCTAGGATCATCATTTAATACTACTAATTGAAAACATCTTATTGCAGGCAACTTATTTTTGGATTAACACCATAGATTAAAGGAACCACAACCCTCACATTATAGCATTGAGAAGAGAGACTTGAGAAGAACCCAAATACTTCTTTGAAGTATGGATCGAAAGCTGTATTTAAGGTTGTTTGAGGCAACATGGTGCCCATGATCCAAAACATTTTATTAAGCTTTTTAGCATTAATTGAAGGGGGCGGGGGAGCAGTGCAGGCCTAAGACATAATATTACTGGAAGCTGACACAAACACCAAGCGCAACATTTTAAAAAGTTTTGCTGTACCATTCAGACGCCAGTTCTCTCCCCTCCAAAAAAAAATAAAAAATATTGTCTGGTGGTTCTTGCAAGGTCATGAGGGGAATGTAAATATCTTTAGTTTTTAAATCAGCCTTGAAAAAAATGGAAATATCTAACCCTTTTAAAATTGTGTTGATATAATAAAAACTGTGGAGGCAGATTTCAGCACAAATTGCTCAGTAAAAAGTGAGCATGCTCTTGGCTTCCTGGAGCCAGCCAATACATTCAAAATATTGGTATAAAAGAGAAGCACCAGGTACTGCCCCCCTAATTTATTTAAAATTAGAGAAATTTTCTTTTAACCCCCCCTAAAATCAAAGTATTATTTAAAACCGATTAAGTAACTTCAAAGCACTTTAAATGCTACCAGCATTTGGGTTTGGGCTGTTCACTGACTCACCTGCCCCCTCCAGCCTGTGATCTCGGAGGCTTCCTCTCTGGTACGTTTCTGTCTGCCAGCTGCTTCCAGACAACTCATAAGCATCTTTGTGCTGCTGAGAAACTGCTCAGAGAATGGCACTGCCCCCTTGGAGGCTCTGAACATGACTATGGCAAGCCTCAGATGTTTTCGAACCCAGAGTGAAAAGCCGTACGGATTGATGGATGGATTCTGCTCTGGACCACACTGGTATGTTTTCAAAGAAATGACTCAGAGAGATAGAAATGGGAGGCAAGAAAACTGTGCCCTATATAGAACCTGCTGCCTAAGCAGCTACTTCATTTTGCTCTGATGTCAAGGCTCGCCCTAAGAGAAAGCTTCAAAGCGGGGTGGGGGGAGAAGCAGGGATGCCACCCACTGTCCATGCAAGGAGATGCCCTCTGACCCTTACACCCTTGGTATAGTGGCCGATCCGGATCAAGGAGGCTCAGCCTGTTGAGTTAATTAAGCCAGGCTGGCAATGACAAAGTCTGAGCCTTCCTGTTTCCAATCAATACCAAACCCTCACAGCGCACACCCAGAAGTATTTTTGGCAGCCAGCCTAGCGGAGGAGGGGGTGACCCAGCCGCCCGTGAGACCAGGCCTGGCAGAGGCCCAGGCAGGGGAACTGGAGCCTCCCATCGCCTCCGAGTGCCTGCAGTTCCCGCAGGGATGTGCTGCGGATTTAATAATACCTGTGTGACAATGTCATCCTTCAAACGAGGTGAGTGCCATCAATTATTCCCTGCATACTAAGTGATGGAATTAAAGCCCTAAGCTGTTCACAGCTTGATACCGCTGTGCTTGCATGTTGCAATTTTTAAGGAGGGGAAAAATGAGAGAGAAAAGTCCACGTCTCTCTTCACAGTTTCTTGGCGCTTTGCCTTGGTGGTGAAGCAGCTGTCACGTCGGGGAAAACAGACGTGGCCTCCCGGAGAGGGAGTCTCACAGTCTCCACACTCCCTGCTCCGCAACTTCCCAGCAGCAAGGGAGAGTGAGGAAATCTCTGTGTCGCCTTCTCCTCATTGCAGCCTCGGAGGAGACTTTCAGAATAAGTGTGATGCAGCCACTCATCATTCATTCATATATTCTTTCAGTGGGTACAGAGCGCGGCGGCGGCGGCGGGGGAACACTGGCCCTGACGCGTCACTCGGAGAGGAACGCCCCCAGCCAATGGGGACTCCTCGGCCTCCTCAGTCTCGGAAGGGCTCCGCCCCATGCAAATGAAGGGGGCGGGGCGCTCCTCATCTTTGAATGAACGCTGGATGCAAAGGGAAAGAAGGGAAGAGCGGCGTTTCCTCCCCCGCCCCTCATCCCCTTACCAAAAAAGCAAAGCGCGGCGGGGGAGTTGGGGGGCTCTTGGAGCTACGAATCAGAGCTTCTCCTCCCAGCCGTCCCGCCTATCGCAGAGAAGGGAGGCGGGCGGTTTCCACGGTTCTTCCCCCAATGGTTGCAAGCGGTGCAGCTAAATTGAGAACAACACTAGCGGGAGGACTCGGATCTTTGCTTAAAAAAAAAAACTAAAACCCAGAAAAACCCGCCTTTCTCCTCCCTGCTTTGAACTGCGAGAATGACAGGCTGCCTCTGGACCACCAGCAGCAGCTGCAGCAGGTGAGAGGGCGGCTTGCGGAGAGCGGGGCAGACGGGGCTGGGGCTTCTAGGGACGGGGGAGAATGGGGGGCTGTGAAAACGCTTGTGGGGTTCTGGGGGGGTGTCGAGGCGGCTCTGCCTGGGGGGCTCAGGAGAAGCCAACCCCCGGGACGGATGGGGCTAGGAAGGCAGCCTGGGCGGCGGCGGGGGGGACATAGACCTTCACGATAGACCCTCAAAGTACATGCAAGCTGGAAAGCGAGTCCTCCATCTCTTCGCACTCCGCCCCCCTGTTTGGGTCTTGCCCCTCTGCTTTCCGAAGAGGGGCGTGTTCCGTGCCTGCATGTGTGAGCGTGGGGGAAAGTTGTGCCCAAGTCATCTTTTCCCACTGTTGGGGGAGCGGAGGCTGAACTAAGTCTGCCCTCGCAATCATTATTCTTTAAACAAAATACTCTTCGAGTTGTTCTCCGCTGAAATCCAGGTCAACACCCTGAGTCTACTATTTTTCGAAGACTGTCCCAGGCATCCCCCTTGCGGGAAGGCAGAGAAGCCCAGCTCTGATTCCAGACGTGCTGTCCAAATCAAGACGGTTTATAGGAATTGCAGGTTTGGGCTCCGCTCCGCTTGTATGCATGTGATTTTCTTCCTCAGAAGGAGGACTAGCTGGAGAAACGTGAAGAGCAAAGGAACCCGTCTTGGCCCGTAAGGAACTCCCGCCCCCCCCCCAAAAACCCCACAACTGGGCAATAATACTTTAACTAGGACCAATCCACTGCCCTAAAATTGCAAGGAAGCTTGCGAGTTCATCCTGGGAGGTAGTGGGATAACCTGGGGGGGGGGGGGAGGCGCTAATAAGAGACAAGGGGGCGGCCGGGTACCGCTGGAGGTGCAAATGACGTTGAAAAGCTACTCTCACCAGCCGACCAGTTTTGTTGAATGAATTAAACCAAAAAGATTTAGCTGGATTTTGAATGAATGTGCAATGCCTTGCTACTGTTTAGAATTCGGTTGTGTCACCACCTTCCTTAATGGGTCGTGCAAACCACTCTTCTGAATTAATGGTTTGTGTTAGGGTAGGGTAGCAGGCACTGGGGAGGTGTTTATGGAACCATGGAGCGGGAGGAGGGTTGGCGGCCCCCCAAAGTTAGGGAGGCTCTGGGTTAGACGTTGAGCAAGCAGCAGGTGTTGGGAGGGGAAACTGCCCCAGTCCAGGCTGGTTAAAAGTTCTGGAGGGCTGGGCGCCTCCCGGTCCAGGGCCCATCCCTTCGGCTCCCCGCCCAGGCGAGGAAAACCACGAGGTCGCCCAGCAGAGAACTTCAGCTGCTGAGGTTTGTCAAGAGAGCCGGACCGCAAAGGAATGGGTGGGTGGGGTGCAGGAAGAGCTGCCTTGCTCCGCGAGAAGGCGAGCGGCCTCCTCTTTGCTCAGAGCCGGCTAGCCTTTGGAAAAGTTGCTGGCTCGTTTGCACGTGAGGAAGCGGTTCTGTTCCCTGGGCTGGACGCCGCGCCGGAGCGCCTCCTAGAGGAGCGAGCCGGGTAAATGGCAGCCTTTCCCAGGTAGAGACCCTTGCTCTGGGTTCATTTGCATAGGTTATTTTAATTTCCGTGGATTGTTTTGTTTCTGAAACAACCCTGCGCCAAGATAGCCATTGCTTTTATTCTATTTTAAGTTGGTTTCTTGGTTTAAAATGGATTCTTTCTTCGGGATTCATGCACCGTAAGGGGTTGGACTAGGTGACTCTGGGGGTCCCTTCCCAACTCTACAATTCTGTGATTCTATTAAAAAGTTCTGTAGGCTGATTTCCCAACAGCTGAGGAGGGGGTTTATGAAAAGTGTAGAATACTGTCAGAGTGTAGCCTTCCCAGAATGGTTCAGCTGGCACTGCCTTCATGGGGTCCTAGCCAGTGAAATTTTACTCGGAATAGACCCACTGAAATGGAAGCATGTAACTTAAAGGTAAAGGTACCCCTGCCTGTACGGGCCAGTCTTGCCAGACTCTAGGGTTGTGCACTCATCTCACTCTATAGGCCGGGAGCCAGCGCTGTCCGAAGACACTTCTGGGTCACGTGGCCAGCGTGGCGAAGCTGCATCTGGTGAGCCAGCGCAGCACACGGAAACGCCATTTACCTTCCCGCCAGTAAGCGGTCCCTATTTATCTACTTGCACCCGGGGGTGCTTTCGAACTGCTAGGTTGGCAGGCGCTGGGACCGAACGACGGGAGCGCACCCCGCCACGGGGATTCGAACCGCCGACCATGCAATCGGCAAGTCCTAGGCGCTGAGGTTTTACCCACAGTGCCACCTGCGTCCCCTAGCATGTAACTTAGCCATGCCTAATTATTTCGGTGGGTCTTCTCATGAGCAGGATCAGCACTGGCTACAACCCATGGTCTTTTCTGCACCAGCTGAAGAACTTTTTGTTCACCACCCAGGCCTTTAACAGGACGTGTTTTACAGACTGGGCTTCTCAGTTCTATGTTCGAATTTTAAAGTAATATTGATGCAGTCAATAAACATCAGTTCCACAATTGCCCCTAAAGGTATCGTTACAAGAAGAGGCTCTGTGGCGGCGGTGGTTGAGGATGAATCAAAGTTTGGGATCTTGGGAAAGTGACAATTAGGGCACATCATACATTTCAAACTCAGGGCTCCTCCCAAAGAGTCCAGGGGACTCTGGTTTGCTCCTCACAGAGCTTCAATTCCCTTCCTCCTTAACAAACTACCAGGATTCTTTGGGGAAAGCCATGTGCTTTAAATAATAATAATAATAATAATAATAATAATAATAATAATAATTTGTTTGTACGCTGCCTGACTGGGTTGCTCCAGCCACTCTGGGCAGCTTCCAACAAAATATAAAAGAGCACTAGACACATCAGACAGTAAAAGAGCACTAGACACATCAGCCATGATACATGGCTGCCTTCAGATGCATAATTATAATTAAAGATGTATAAAAGAAGATGTATATAAAGAAGATGTATAATTAGTCATCTCTTTGACATCTGATTGGAGGGCATTCCAAGGGGCAGGTGCCACTACCGGGAAGGCCCTCTTCCTGGTTCCCTGTAACAATACAGTAATAATAATTTATGGACTTTGGAATGGATGTTGTGTGGCTTTTTAAATACTAGCAGGTATATTATGGCAATGAGCCTCTTTATCAGATATATGAACTGGTATTGTTAGTTGGCAGAGAAATATCTCTATCTAGCCTTTATCTCCCATTATTGAAAAATACAGAGTGTGGCCCAGGGAGGATTGAAAATCAAATCACTGAAGCCCAAAGGTCATGAAATGCAAGTAGGGCTGTGACACTTACATGCAAAACACATGCATACAAGATGCGAGCAGTGCAGGAATTTTAGATAATGCAATCTTCCCACCTTTGCTATGCTAATTTGACACCTGGAGTGGGAGAGAAGATCCTATCAAGAACTAAATGAATAGAAACTTGAGGATAAGTTCCAGTTCAGCAATTTTGCTCTGAAGTCTCCCTTTGAAACTTTTTGTTACAGAATCAGGTCAGCAGCAGTGTGTCCTGAGAGACTGAAGTCCTCTCCCGATGCTTTCTGAACGTTGATAGTTCTGATGTCAGGCTCATGTCCAATTGTCTCTCTCCTTTGGGTAAGAGAGTTGTTTCTCTCTCTTGCTTTCCTCCCTAGAGGAGAGCTGGTCTTTGCTTGGGAGCTAATCCCATACTAGGTAGAAATAGCAGAGAAAGCCTTCGCTCCTGTGCTGTGATCTTGGGAGACAGATCAGACACTCTTCCCTGATTATGTAGTCTGGATGAGTGTATGGAAACTTCTTTAAATGATTCCTTTTTTCAGTTATAATTTATTAAGTTTTCAAAAGTTTCAGATATACACTCCAATATGTAATAGATTTTTCTTTTGTTTTGTCGACTTCCCAATCCATTTTCCATGGCGTTTTTTATTTCTCCTTCTTTGCTGCACCTTATTTTCTCTCTCTTGCACCCTAACAACAATACAATAATCTCTAATTCCTTCTGTTGCTTATAGTTCAAATCCTGTTCATGAATTCATCATACTATAGTAAAGGGTAAAGGGACCCCTGACCATTAGGTCCAGTCGTGGCTGACTCTGGGGTTGTGGCGCTCATCTCGCTTTATTGGCCAAGGGATCCGGCGTACAGCTTCCGGGTCATGTGGCCAGCATGACTAAGCTGCTTCTGGCGAACCAGAGCAGCGCACGGAAACGCCGTTTACCTTCCCACCGGAGCAGTACCTATTTATCTACTTGCACTTTGACGTGCTTTCGAACTGCTAGGTTGGCAGGAGCAGGGACCAAGCAATGGGAGCTCACCCCGTCGTGGGGATTCGAACCGCCAACCTTCTGATCGGCAAGTCCTAGGCTCTGTGGTTTAACCCACAGTGCCACCCGCGTCCCTCATCATACTATAGTAGTTCTTTAAGTAGTCGGAAAAAAGGCTTCCATTCTTTTATAAAACAGTTACCGTTAGGTTCTCTTATTTTATCTGTTAACTTTGCCAATTCTGCACAGTCCATCATTTTACTTATCCATTCTTTTTTGGTGGGAATTTCTTCCTTCCATTTTTTGCATAGAGGATCCTAGCTGCTGTTGTTACACTCATAAACAGCCTAATCATCTTGTTTGGAACTTCTGTCCCGATAATTCTTAAAATGAGACTCTTAAACTCTTGGTTGTAGTCCGACTTTGGGCAAAACGTTCTTGTGCTGCAGGGGTTAGATGACCCTCGTGATCCCTCCTAGCTTTACAATTCTATGATTCTTCCCCTGATTAGAGTCTGGAAGAGTGCATAGAATCTACTTAGTTGCTTGTACAGTGATACTTTGGTCCTCAAACTTAGTCCGTCCCGGAAGTCGGTTCCAAAACCAAAGTGTTCCAAAACCAAGGCGCGCTTTCCCATAGAAAGTAATGCAAAATGGATTAATCTGTTCCAGACTTGTAAAAACAATTCCTAAAACAGCAATTTAACATGAATTTTACTATTTAATGAGACCATTGATCCATAAAATGAAAGCAATAAACAATGTACTGCAGTCACACAATCAATCAATCAGTAGCTGAACTGGGTTCCACACAGTCACAAAAAAACAAAACAAAACAAAAAAGAGCCACAAAAACGCAGAATAAATAGCAAAAACAGACAGACCTCAACGTAACACTCGAAACGGAAGTGTGGCACTCAAATTGGAAGTGTAACGCTCAAAACAGAGCACATCCAACTTCCGAAAAAAGTTCACAAAAGGGAACACTTACTACAGTGGTGCCTCGGGTTAAGTACTTAATTCGTTCCGGAGGTCTGTACTTAACCTGAAACTGTTCTTAACCTGAAGCACCACTTTAGCTAATGGGGCCTCCTGCTGCTGCCGCGCCGCCGGAGCACGATTTCTGTTCTCATTCTGAAGCAAAGTTCTTAACCTGAAGCACTATTTCTGGGTTAGCGGAGTCTATAACCTGAAGCGTATGTAACCTGAAGCGTATATAACCCAAGGTACCACTGTACTGTGTTTGCAGTGTTTGGGTTCTAAGTTGTTTGAGAACCAAGGTACTACTTTAATCTCTTGTGAATGGTTGAGTGTTGGCGGTTCCACTTCAGTGGCAGACTCTAACCTGCTGCTGAACCACAGCTCCCATCATCCCTGATCATTGGCCATGGGGGCTGGAGCTGTTGGCCGTTGGAGTCCAGCCACATTTGGACAGCACCCTATTGGCTATGGCTGGTGTAGCAGCCCTGCCTACTATGCACCCAAGCCGCCTTTTCATTAACTCCCAGTTAGTCATAGATGGACCTATTGGCTTTTGTGGAACTGCACATTGCACAAGAACTCCCAAAGCCACAAATCTCTAGAAACAAGAAGAATGACAGGAGGACCCAAATTGTGCAGCTTTTATTTGGGTAATTAGAGAATTTATTATTGTCAAGGACAGCATTTTTTTAACCGACTGCAGTGCTGTTTTAAGAAAGTATTCATTGTTGGCTGCTAATTTGTGCTGTTGGTTGTTGCTCTTATCTAGAGTCTGCAGTCCTGTACAGGTATGGTTTCTCCCTCTGTTATAAATATTGATGCAAAAATAATTTGTTTTACAAATTGTTGCATGCTGTTTTGGGAGAAAGGCAAAGTAGGCTTGAAACTTGGATAGGGAAGAAAGTGACTGAAGCAGATTCCAGAGCAGTTTATATTTTTTCACACCCGCAAATTGTAGGTGTGAAAAAAACGCTGCAAGCCAATGATATGCGTGTACATTTTCTTCCTTATAATAAAAGCAGCCCAATGTGAATTGAGATTCCCTCCCCAAAGTGGTAGCTGAGATTCCCCTCCTGCTCCTCCATGGGAAAAATGGGAAGACTATGGGTGGAGACAATGCAGACGGGGGTGGGGGGAGGGGCTCATGATTAGGAGTTATTGATAATAGATCAGAATGGATGGCAGAAATGTTCTACTCCTCTGAATTTTGGAGTCATTCATAGTTGTCTCTGTAGACATCGAGGCCAAAAACCTGCTTCATCCCCACACCTTCTGTTTGTAAATGAATGTTGAGATTGTTGAGAATCCAAATAACAGATTCCACATGGAATTCCATCATTTATGGCACATGAGATTACAGGGGAGGGGGAATCTAAGCCTGGTTCTTTTTTTAACACCAGTCCCTTAGTTCCTGGTTACCCACACTGAGAAAAGATTTCTGATGCTGTCGTAAATATCACTGAGCAGAAATTTCTGATCTCAAAAGCTTGTCTTTAATTCCTCCTGGCTTTACTGTTATTTTTTTAATTGCAATCAATATTGTCAACTCCACTGCATTGCACTAGAATCTGGGTTGGAAAAATGTTACCAAATAGAAAATGGGTTAGTGGTTGTGTTTTTGTTTTTAAAAGGAATTACCTTTGACTCTTCTTTGTGCAGCGACCTAATAAAATCGGACAGCATGAAACATCTGGCAGCTTTTTTCATGGGTAAAATGTAGTTCAGTGTGTCATTAAGATACATCACTCGACAGGGCTTGCTATGCTGTGCTGTAAGCTTAAGAGGAAAAAAGAGCAAACAAAACTAATAAAAGGCACCACATTCAAAACTATAAAGCAAGGGAAGCTGACCTTGAAACCTAGAAATCCAATTCAGTGCATTGCAGAAAGATTGTGTGCATTTTGAATAGACGTATGAAGTTCAGGCCTTGCAAGTCTCTGTGTCTACCTAAAAGGAACCATTGAATGGCCTGGCTTCCATACATAAGCATTGTTTACCTGTGGATCTTTGTGTGAAAAGGGAATGATAGTAGGCAATCTTATAAAGGAACATAAGCAGCTGTGTTATACAGAATCAGACTGGTGCTCCATCTAGCTCAGAATTGCCTGCACTGGCTGGCAGCAGCTACCCAGGGTTTCAGACTGGCAGCATTCACAGCCCTACCTGCAGAGTATATGCCCAAAGCTCCTTGACCTGGGGTTTGCATAACTCCATATCCTCCAACATTTCTCCGATGAAAATAGGGACGTCCAAAAGACATTCTGGGATCAAATCAGAAACTGGGATGGCTTCTGTAAATCCAGGACTGTCCCTAGAAAATAGGGGCACTTGGAGGGTCTGAAAGCCTATGAAAAATGTTAAATGCACTTTCTCAAAATGGTTGCCCAGTTGCAGGTAGTTTCTAGGCCAGGTTCACAAGATGTCCCCTGAGTCCTTTAAGCTTGGATGGCTGCCTAAAAGCAAAATATTTCTACCCATATGGGAAGCGCAAGGTCCCCCCCCCCCAATTCAAGCCTGTGAACTAGTTTCTGCCATGCGTTTGTTCAACAAGACTCGAGAGATGGCTTTGGCTCCACTTCTTAAAGCCAAGTTCTTCCCTTGCCCCCGAGCCCTTTCGCTTTCGCTGTCTGTGGTAGCTAGAAGAGACTCGGCGATGCAAAACCTGGAAAGCAACATTTCCCTCCTTAGATTCTTCTTATTGCACCTGCCAGCTGAAATTGGGAGTGCAAATACCCAGACCTTAGTGGGCTGACATACAAGTTCAGCACAATGGTCATGTTGAGCTTGTTCTTCTGCAGATGAGGATCTTTTTTGCGTGTTTAAAAAACACTGATTCACGTACATATTTTCCTACGTGTTGAGAATTGCCACCGGGGAGAATTCTTCCAGGCTGGGTCTTGCCTTGATGTGATAGTTTTATACCTATAGGGAAGAGTTAGAAAGCGAGTAAATCTGGAGAAGTCTTCAGAGAATGTAAACCCCAACTCCCACCTGCGGTCTGAAGTGGAAAAGCTCAATCATGAGGCAAAAAACAAAGTGGATAATTTGCATGTCATGCAATAGGAATCCTACAACCTGGTTCATGCAGTTGGAACCTTTTCATAGGCCTGGCGTGTCGGCTGTCCTGTAGCCCTGTGCTTAATTGTAACGGCATGTGGAGAACTAAAGTAAACTCTTACTTGTCATTGACAGTGACAAACCGAAGATACGACTTACTAGGCGTTCCTCCACTCCAGTGTGCCTCCCTTGCAACTCACCCTCCTAGTACATTTGCATAGTTATTTAATAACCGTTGATCACATTCATGGGTTTGCTTCATGACCTAATACTTAAGAGATTTCACATATGGAGGATGTCTGGTTGTATTTGATCATAGCTGGGGCCTCCATTGATTTGTGCGTTATGTGTGTTTGTGTCTGTATTTCGCTTCTTCACGGATGGATGAAGATGCAATCCCTTTCTGTGCTGGTGCCTTACAGCATAAACTCAACCTGAAAGCAGCTTTGAGTCTTAAAAGGCCCTGTGTTTTTGCCGTGTCACGTATTCTCCATAGCCAGCTGAGAAAGCTGCTGTTAAAAATACCTCCTTAACTGTGTTTCTTGGTACAGTGGTACCTCGGGTTAAGTACTTAATTCGTTCCGAAGGTCCGTTCTTAACCTGAAACTGTTCTTAACCTGAAGCACCACTTTAGCTAATGGGGCCTCCAGCTGCTACCGCGCCGCCGGAGCACGATTTCTGTTCTCATCCTGAAACAAAGTTCTTAACCTGAGGTAATATTTCTGGGTTAGCGGAGTCTGTAACCTGAAGTGTATGTAACCTGAGGTACCACTGTACTGACTTTGACAATTGGCATTGCAGTCCTAAAAACACATTTATTTGAACACAGGTCCTAGAGTGTTGAGTGGGACTTTCTGGAATGGTAAGGTGGGCTGGGCTCCCAGTCCTTCCCTCCCCAGAGTTCAAGCTTGTGGGAAATAGTCATACAGAATCACACAACAAGTCAACTGTGCATGTTAGTGCATAGTCTACACGGATCAGAAAGTTTATTTAGGTAGCTGACACCTTCAGAGGAATCGAGTGTTGGGTGCAAATCACAGTGACAATTGCACTCAGGTCCTGTTTACAGGCTTCTCAATAGACATCTTGTTATCCGCTGTGAGAATGGGATTCTGGACTAGATGGGTCTTTGGTCTGGTGCAGCATGGCGGCTCTTGGGTTCTTAGGAAATGTAAACATTCAGTTCTAAACTATTCATATATGTACCGTGACAGAGAATCACTGTGCTTCACATGCATTGACAAATGCTGTCTCTCTCATGGTACTTGTTCTGCATATGTCTCTCTCCTGTCCAAACACAAGAAGGTCATACTATGGTTCACCCACCCACCCAGGTTGGTATTGTCTGCTCTGATTTGCAGCAGCAGACTGTTCTGACTGAGCTTCAGCTGGGGGGTGGGGGGTGTTCAACCTTTGATCTTCTGCATGCAGCACAGCATGGCTAGTGGTCAGGGCTGAGGGGAGTTGTAGTCCTACAGGAGGACATCATGTTGGCTACCCATGATGGTGCTGAGTAGAAATGGTTTGCGGTGTGTGTGTTGTGGTTGCACTTGCGTGCTAATGAAGATGATTGCTTTGTCATTGAAGAATGTTACTTCTCCTGTGCTGTAAAGCAGAGCTTTCAAGCTAAATGGGACAGAGGAAGCTTGTGGTGTCACTTGTTTCTGCTTTCCAGAGAGTGATCTTGACACAGAACCTTGAACTTGGTGGGGAACATTAGGCAGAAAGCTTGCAAGATGTATTATTAATGACATAGCAACCCTCTGTGCAGAGGAGTTTCTGCACATTTGTGACCTGGGTTTAGCAGTTCTGATGCCTAGTTAAAGGAGATGAGGTTCAGAAATTAACATAATGCACAATTTGCAATTGACGCCTTGCTAAAGAAGTGATTTGCTGCTAAATGAAGATACTAAACAACAGTAAATCACTTCTTTAGCAAGGTAACAATCGCAAATTGTGCTTTATGTTAGTCTCTTCATTTAGCTTCATGCAGGTCTGACTCTGTGCTCTGCTTCAGTCTTCCAAAGTCCAAACTGATAATGAGACCGAAGGGGAGGGGAGGGACAGTGAAGGGTTCTTGTGTTGTTTTTAATCTCTATAGTGTGTTCTCTAATAAGGTTAAGTGCGGCTGATGAATGTTGTATGTATATGGATGTTAGCTTGTTAATAAAATGCCTGTTTTCAATGACTTCTTCAAATCTGGAACTGCATACTGAAAACAACACATGGTACCAGAAGTGAAATACATTGTGTGACTGAACTCTCCCATTGATTTAAGCACCAACTTTTCCCTCTGTGTTTCCCCCTTCTCATGCTCCCCTACCTGGACTTCATGGAAATCCAGAACTGTGATGAAGTGCTACAGATCCTTCAATGCAGGGGGTGGTGAGGAAGGAAGGAATGTGTGATGCCACTCTTACATTTTTATTATATGGAAAAGATATCTATGTTATCAGGTTAAGAGAATACTTTGCCTAACACAATGCTTCATGTGATCTTGACCAGGAGGTCTTGTTACTCTGAGTAGTTAGAATATCCAACAGCATAATGCTATCCCACCACTTTTAGGTAATACTTTCTTCATGTTTTACAAAGTTTACTTCAGATGACTAATAGTACTAAAGAACATCCATGTGAAATGTGATTAGGCTAATTTTCAGCTCTCTCAGCATGAAGGCAGATGGAATACTCTAGTACACAGCAGGCCAAAGTAACTACTTCAGCATTTTAGGGATCTGTCCAAAATAATTAATAATCTCAAATTGGGGAAGAAGTCATATTGACCTTATGCCGGAGAGAGTGGTGTGGAGCTGAAATCTTGCTGATTCATCACATTGCATGTATCTATAGGCTGGAAATAGAGCAGTGGGTAGGACTGTAGCATTGTTTGGAACATAATATGATGCTGAGGAGTGTTTTGCATGTTACTTAAGCTCTCGCGTTTAGAAGATGCTGGAAGTTCTGTTTGTATACGTACCAAGCAAAGAGTGGAGGCCCTAAGATGGTTGGATGGTGCCTTGTACGCCTCCTTTCAGCAACTCCTGCAGACAAGCTGGTGCCAGATGTATTGCTCTGCTTTCTTTGGACCACATCAAAGAGGCTGAGGAGGAGGGGGTTGTTGTCTGGGGAGCCCAGGACCTCCACACACACTTTGTGCACCGTGGAAGGTCCCTTTGGTGCTTCTAATGCAGGTGTTTGACTTCATCTCCAGAGGCACACTCCATTGTCTCTTGAGACAGACGGGTGCCAACACCAACTCCCATCATCCTTGGTTATTGGACATGTTTGGCTGGGGCTGATGGGAATTCTAGGCCAGCAAGATCTGGAGGGTACCTGGTTACAGGAGGCTCTTCAAAATCATCATCCATAGTGGTTGGAGAGTGTCTCCTACCCTGATGGTTTTTCCCTTTCATAGCACCCAAGGACTACCCAGGTATTTCCTGGCTGTTCTGAGCCAGCAATTTCCCTTCCAAAAGGAAGATATGACCAGTCCTGACTGGCAGGTTTGGCCAGTAGTAACAAACAATAGGCTTGTCCTGGAGATCTTGAGTTGTCACTTACTTTTAAGAAAACCAGCATTCTCTGTTCGATTTGTGCACCAAAACATCAAAAGTGAGCGTTGCTGTTTTGAATTTGGAATTGCCTTGGCCATTGTTTCCTTAAAGCATCTGTGGTCTCTGCATCTTCACTCTTCTGAGCATGTTCACGTGGCTCTAACTTTAAGGGGTTCAGTGTTTCAGATCCCAAACATGAACAGGCGCTGTTTTACCCACCCTGGACTCCTGCCAAATTCTAGACCCCTTTAACTTCTTTCCAGAATAGCATACTGGTCTTAATTGTAAATCAGATGGAAGCAAGAAGTCAAGAGATGTGAAGGAATCCCATGTTTGTGCTGTTCCCTTTGTTGTAAGGATTTTTAAGTAAGAAAGTCATATGCTCCTTTCATTCTGTTCCTTGTCACTTGTGGCTTTTTTCCTTTTTTCTGGAGTATCTCCCTCGCAGATTCTTTATAAAGAACAGACGGCGCTAAACCTTCCAGTCTGAAATCTGCACAGTATCATACTGTCTAAGCCAACTTTTTATCTTCCTGTCTAAGGATTAAACGGCTCTCAACAGTCTGACTTTTTGTGCTACCTGCCTGCGGTGGTGCACGTCTAACAGACTATCCCCCAGCCACTCCCACCTCCCCAAATACAAACACACCTCCCTTCTTTGCCTATTCAATAATGGAAGAAGAGTGAAATCACTGGTGGAGACCAGCCTCCTTATCACAAGGCTAAAGGCTTGGATTAAAAGTCTGTCTGGCTAGGCTTTTCTGAAGTTGGAGACAGACAATGCTTCTGACAGCAAATGGAACTTAAATGTGAGAGGCTTCTCCTGTTGTGTATGTAGCTCTTTTGGCCTGCTGGTGCCTCTGGGCAAACAGGGATGGCAGGCTTTTGTGAACAAGACAGAAGCCTGCTAATCGGAGACAAAATGGGACGTGCATATGCGCCATAAGCTGCAATTCCTTCCTATAGACTGCCTCCAGCTCCCAGGGTGGGGGGTTTGGCAGCCTTATTTTAATTATTGCACGAATTACTTTAAATAAACAATCATCTTCTAGTGCAGTGTTTCCCAAACTTGGGTCTCCAGCTGTTTTTGGACTACAATTCCCATCATCCCTGATCATTGGTCCTGCTAGCTAAGGAGGATGGTAGTCCAAAAACAGATGGAAGACCTGAGTTCGGGAAACACTGTTCTAGTGTTTGGGTCCTTTGCCTTGTACTTGCCCTAAATAGGACAATAAGACTGCTAGGGTGATTGTTTTATCGCTGAATATAGTTGTTGTGAATTATCTCAAGTTGTCTGCTTATCTCAGGCTTTGCATTGTCACAGATTGTACTTGTTCTGCATTTAATTGCCATTTGACCCCCTCTAACAACCCCCCCATACCTATATGCATGTATGAGAGACAAGGTAGGTGGGGTTACAAGGCCATTTTCCAGATGTCTATGGGAAGGCCCACAAACCAATTGCCCCCTCTTGCTGCTGTTCTGCAGTGACTGGTAATTCAGAGGGAAGCTCCCTCTGAACCTGGTAGCGGTATATAGGGGTGGGACAACAGCTTAGTGCCAGAGCATCCACCTTTCTTGTAGAAGGTCCCAGGTTCAATCCCAGCATCTCCAGGTAAGGTTTAACATGAGTCAACAGTGTGATGCAGCAGCAAAAAACCTAATTCTATTCTAGGCTACCATCAATAGATGTCTAGGGAAGTAATAGTCCCACCCTATTCTCCCTTGGTCAGACCACACCTGGAACACTGTGTCCAGTTCTGGGCACCATAATTTAAGAAGGATATTCACAAGCTGGAACGTGTGCAGAGGAGGGTGACCAAGATGATTAGGGGTCTGGAAACCAAACCTTATGAGGAATGGTTGAGGGAGTTGGGTTTGTTTAGCCTGGAAAGGAGGAGACGGAGAGGAGATATGATGGCCATCTTCAAATATCTTAAGGGCTGTCACAGGGAGGATGGAGCAGGCTTGTTTTCTCCAGTGTGGTGTAGTGGTTAAGAGTGGTAGTCTCGTAAACTGGGGAACCGGGTTCGCGTCTCTGCTCCGCCACATGCAGCTGCTGGGTGACCTTGGGCCAGTCACACTTCTCTGAAGTCTCTCAGCCTCACTCACCTCACAGAGTGTTTGTTGTGGGGGAGGAAGGGAAAGGAGAATGTTAGCCACTTTGAGACTCCTTCGGGTAGTGATAAAGCGGGATATCAAATCCAAACTCTTCTTCTTCTTCCCAAGCCTTAGTAGCCTTACACATGCCAACTGAGGGGAATGCTCCATGCATTTCAGTTGGAAAAGTTATGCCGTGACAAATTGGTTACGTTCTCAAGGTGTGTTTTTTTGTATACTGTATATAATATGTATTGTAAATCACCTTTCTGTTCTAAAGCAGAAGGTGGAGTAAATGGATAGCAAATCAATTGATCACCAAATGCTCTCTATATCACACAATCAAATTAGTTAGCCTTTAAATTCACCCATATTTCCCACAGCCTGTTTTAAAAATTCATTTACCGGTATCTCTTTGCTTGGATATCCATCTCCATCAAATGGTGATCAGTCTTGCTGGAAGAGATGCATTTTCCTTTTCTCATGACAGAATTGGTTTCTGAAGTGGTTTGCATTCCTCTGTTCCATTTTCATAAATGGCAAACACCGGTGATTGAAGAAGTAATAATTTACTAGCCTACAAGTCCTCTACCTGCAATTTACTCCAGTTGTTAGCTCTGCAAGTCCTTAAAAAAAAAATCAGTTGGGGAGGCAGATATGAGCTTAGTATTATCTGTTAGTTGAGGACTTTACTAGTGGGGAAGACAGACGTCTGTCTTGCTCTAACACCTGAGGCTCGAGTGAATGCACACCAGACAGTTGATGAATGTATGAAATGAGATTGTGGAAAAATTAGGAAAATTCTATCTGTGATTACCAATCTGTTGTGTATTCTTCACCTATGCAACACCACCATTCAAAGTCAGCATTTGAGGTGCTTTTGGCAAAGTTTAATCAATTTAAATCAATTGCAATGTTGTTGTTTGTCGTTTAGTCGTGTCCGACCCCATGAACCAGGCACTCCTGTCTTCCACTGCCTCCTGCAGTTTGGTCAAACTCATGCTGGTAGCTTCGAGAACACTGTCCAACCATCTCATCCTCTGTCGTCCCCTTCTTCTTGTGCCCTCAATCTTTCCCAACATCAGGGTCTTTTCCAGGGAGTCTTCTCTTCAGTTGCAATGTTGTTGTTTGTTGTTTAGTCGTTTAGTCGTGTCCGACTCTTTGTGACCCCATGGAAATATATAGTTTACATTAAATGGAATGCATTGATACTGTATCTCATGCCCTGCAATTCAGAACTATGAACCTAATGGGGATCCATTTTTAAACCCATTGGAAATATGCAGGCCCATGCAGAATTTAAACCTATTGAGTAGCTGGAAGTGGCACAAACTGCTGCGGTCCTGAGTTTGAAAGCAAGGCTTTGTTGTGGACGCGTCACCAATATGGGCTTTTGCGGCTTGGATTAAAAGGATTTAAAAGATTAATCTGTGCCCAGTCTACAGAGAACAGCTCTTTGTATGCGTCAGGTGGTTTTCCATGCCACAGGTATTTTTAAAATTGGCCCCATAAACTATTAAGAATTCCTGTGAACTAACTGACCCCTTTTATGTAAAACAGCTTTAGGAGCTGATAATGGCACTAAACACAAAAGATCTAAACTGTTTAGTTTTGCAGTTTTCCCAAAGGCTCTCCTGGCTACTGGACAAATAGGACGCTGTAAAGAGTCTGTTTAGTTTGAACTATATCTTTTTTTAAGAGAGTTAGCATTCCTGGCATTAGGGTTTTTTAAAACCTGTTTCCCACTCCATTTTATGAGATCCTAACTATGGAACACTAACTCTGTGAGGGGTTTTGGCTTCCAGATTTGTACTGAGATAACTGCTTTTAACATAAAATAACTTGCATCTTTAACAACAATAACAACAATTTTATTATTTGTACCCCACGCATCTGACTGGATTGCCCCAGCCACTCTGGGTGACTTTTATCAGATATAAAAACATAATAGAACATCAAACATTAAAAACTTCCCTATACAGTGGTACCTCAGGTTAAGTACTTAATTTGTTCCGGAGGTCTGTTCTTAACCTGAAACTGTTCTTAACCTGAAGCACCACTTTAGCTAATGGGGCCTCCTGCTTCTGCCACGCCGCCGGAGCCCGATTTCTGTTCTTATCCTGAAGCACTATTTCTGGGTTAGCGGAGTCTGTAACCTGAAGCGTCTGTAACTTGAAGCGTATGTAACCCAAGGTACCACTGTACAGGGTTGCCTTCAAATATCCTATAATTGTTCTACTGTATAGTTATTTATCTCTTTGACATCTGATAGGAGGACATTCCACAAGGTGGGCACCACTACTGAGAAGGCCGTCTGCTTGGTTCCCAGTAGCCTCACTTCTCGCAGTGAGGGAACCGCCAGAAGGCCCTCAGAGCTGGACCTCAGTGTCCGGGCTGAACGATGGGGGTGGAGAGGCTCCTTCAGGTATACAGGGCTTTAAAGGTCAGCACCAATGCTTTGAATTGTGCTCAGAAATGTACTTGGGAGCCAAGGTAAATCTTTTAGGACCGGTGTGTTATGGTTTCGGCAGCCACTCCCAGTTGCCAGTTTGCCAGCCACATTCTGAATTAGTTGTAGTTTCTGGGTTGCCTTCAAAGGTAGCCCCACATAGAACATATTGCAGTTCTATGCCTTCAAACGGGTGATAACCAGAGCATGAACTGGCGAGACAGTGCGCAGGCAGCCAGGTAGACAGCCTCCTTGGACGCAGAATTAACCTGTGCCTCCATGGACAGCTGTGAGTCCAAAATGACCTCCAGCCTGGTCCTTTAGGGGCACAAGTTACTCCATTCAGGACCAGGGAGTCCCCCACACCTGCCCGCCCTCTGTTAGGCAGAAACAGTACTTCTGTTGGGATTCACCAACTACCAAAGAACAGATGGCATTGCTCCTCCTGCAGCTGATGGTGCAAAAGGGTTTCGGCCACAGTTGTTGGGAGGAACCTTAGAGGCCACGTAGTCTGACCCCCTGCTCCGTGCAGGATGCCGATGAGGGTTCAACGTATGCGCGTAACACTACTCAGCTGGGAGTGCAGCAACCTGCCATCGTTATGCATCCGAAATAACAGATGTGGAACAGAAGTGATGGGAGATCTCTGCCGCCTGCTCACCTCTAAATAAAACCACGGAAAAATCACGAAAACACCACAAGCTTCCAGTGACCTCATTCAGAGGAAACAGAAGCTGAGTTTGCGTGAAGTCCCTGGGGTCCTCTCTGCCTGGATAACTGGGGCACGCATAATAATATTTTCAAGCCTCCTTCGCCCCATTCATGCTTTCTGATTGTGGGTATGTGCCAAAAGAAAGTAATGTGTCAGAAGGATTTAGGTTGCTCCATATTTCTCTCTTTCTGTGTTGGTTTTGAGAGGGGGGCGGGCGGGGAGGGCTTTTTGAAAAGCACGATAATGAATGGGCTGATGGAGGAGCTGGGTGCCCCAGGCAGGCATGGAGATCACAAAAGTAGTGAACGTAAAGTGCTTTTTCTTCCGTGCTTGGGGAACGAAGTATCAATCAGCCAAGATAGCATTTGTCACCACTAGATAGGCTCACTGGAATATTTTTATTAAAACATCACCACCTCCGCCTCCCCCCCACCCCCAAAGTGTAAGTGAGACTGGCTGTTAACTGAATACTACAATCCAAGTCTCCTGGTGTAAATGCGAATCCGGTAATTATAGATGAGCTAATACGCCGTTCAACTATCATGTTAGTTTTGTGTCTTTTTAAGTGCGGCGCTTCCCAGCCAGCCGACTTCCACCTTAACTCGGCGTTCTTCTGTTTTGCTGGTATGAATTATTAATGCCTTGTTGAAAGCTTAATAATTTTTTTCTTCTTTTGCTCTGATTAAATAAGCTGCCTTTGTTACCGATATAGCTGCCTGTCTCCATTGCTCATCATAAACCTATCCAGGAGGTATGCCGAAATTATGCAGTGCCTGTTGTGATGCATTTAACGCGTATCCGGAATTAGAGTTTGAAAGTCACGTCGACTTTCAAGGGGACTTTGACATGATACACTGGCATAAAAAAAATTCCATACATCAGCTGGCAGTCCTCACAGACCGCTGCCTCTACTCTTGCTTCTCCAGAGTAGATGTCTTTATCCCCAGTTCTGCAGCTAGTTTATTTATATACTGCTTTTTGGTCCAAAGATCCCCCCCATGTGAAAAAACATACCCACATGTCAGTCAAATAGGTAAAGGCAAAGGTAAAGGGACCCCTGACCTTTAGGTCCAGTCGTGGGTGGCCGACTCTGGGGTTGCGGCTTTCGGATCATGTGGCCAGCATGGAGAACCAGAGCAGGGCAAGGAAATGCCATTTACCTTCCCGCTGGAGCAGTACCTATTTATCTACTTGTACTTTGTGCTTTCGAACTGCTAGGTTGGCAGGAGCAGGGACCGAGCAATGGGAGCTCACCCCATCGCGGGGATTCGAACCACCAACCTTCTGATCGGCAAGTCCTAGGCTCTGTGGTTTAACCCACAGCGCCAAATAGAGCTCTCCCCAAATAACTTTTTGCAAGGGTGCCTTGTTACATATTTGTTAGATGTAAGCTAGACACCTAATGGCTCCTGAAACCAGGGTTACAGTCGCCAGAACGGAATGTCTAGCTGCGAGTTTGAGGGCAGATGTCTTGAAATTCATCTGGCTGTTGTTGGACTACAACTCCCATCATCTGTGACCACTGCTCCTGTTAGCTAGGGATGATGGGAGTTGTAGTCCTGCAACAGCTGTCCACCCAAGTTTGAGAAACACTGTGTGACTCAACTGGCTTTTCATGTTTCATCTAAGCTAGCTTCCAATGTTCTTCCAATAGCTATAGTAGTGAAGGTGCCGTCTTGCTTGCTCTGTGTTGGGTTTTTTGTGCTTCAGGGGAGGAACTGACTTCTCATTTGTGTGGCTTGGCTAGCATTGAATACTTCTGTGCTTCATAAGAATTGGTGGTTCGGATATCTTTTTTTTTTAAATTGGGGGGTACTTTGTGGTATAACATTCTGGCTCAGAATTTAGTTTCCCAGGAACCCAAATTCCCTGTTCTTTCCCGGCCACGCATTCATTCATTCCAACGGGACAACTTCATGCTAAGTGTAGTGCGTGCAGCTTTGCAAACTGTTGACAAACTACCATATTTTTTGCTCTATAAGACTCACCTTTTCTCTCCCAAAAAGTAAGGGGAAATATGTGTGCATCTTATGGAGCAAATACAGGCTGCGCAGCTATGCCAGAAGCCAGAACAGCAAGAGGGATCGCTGAGCAGCGATCCCTCTTGCTGTTCTGGCTTCTGAGATTCAGAATATTATTTTTTCTTGTTTTCCTCCTCCAAAAACTAGGTGCGTCTTACGGTCTGGTGCGTCTTATAGAGCGAAAAATATGGTATTCACAGCTGCTGTTATAAGCCAATAATATCTTTTGTTCTTAGGTGCTTTTTTGCTCTTCTTTTCATCTCCCCCACCTCCCAGCCTTATCTGGTTTCATTGTTTTCAAGAATATGTAATTCTCTTCAGGAAGTCATTGCACAAATAAGCAACAGTTTGCGTTTGAAGCTGTGACACTTCTCAAGCTTTCCCACCCTGCCTATTTTTGACTGGGCTTCCTAGCCAAATGGGATTGCTAATTGAGGGGTTGGGTGGTGCCAAAAAGGCCTGGCGGGGTTTGTGTGTATGTGTGTGCGCGCAGGAAATTCAGTAGACCACCAGTTAAACATTTCCCCCCCTCTTGGGATCCCTCCAGTGTATGTTTAAGTTGAGTGATGAAGGCAAGTGTAGCAAGCCCTCTGGGCACATATGGTATCCATTCTATATGTGTATTTATAGAAAGATTGGCTGTTTCTAACCTCCTCGCCTCTCTCTTTAACTTTGCGCAAAGGTGTAAATAAAAAGCAAAGAGAGAGGGTGAGGTAACGTGGAGAGATTGTTATGAAACTGAATAAAAATGCCCATCATGTTTTGATGAAATGCACCTTCAAGAGGAATGGTTTCACATGCTCTCCATTTCAACAAAGTAATTTCTCAAAAGAAGAGTTTGGATTTGATATCCCGCTTTATCTCTACCCGAAGGAGTCTCAAAGTGGCTAACATTCTCCTTTCCCTTCCTCCCCCACAACAAACACTCTGTGAGGTGAGTGGGGCTGAGAGACTTCAGAGAAGTGTGACTGGCCCAAGGTCACCCAGCAGCTGAATGTGGAGGAGCGGAGACGCGAACCCGGTTCCCCAGATTACGAGTCTACCGCTCTTAACCACTACACCACACAAGCTGTGTCTTCTCTTGGGACAGGGAGCGGGTACAAGCTGTCTTGTTCTGAGTCACACCATTGATCCATATATCTCAGTACAGTGGTACCTTGGTTCTCAAACTTAATCCCTTCCAGAAGTCCGTTCCAAATCCAAAGCGTTCCAAAACCAAGGTGCGCTTTCCCATAGAAAGTAACGCAAAATGGATTAGTCCGCTCCAGACTTTTGAAAACAACCCCTAAAACAGCAATTCAACATGAATTTTGCTATCTAACGAGATCATTGATCCATAAAATGAAAGCAATAAACAATGTACTGCAGTCACACAATCAATCAGCAGCTGAACTGGGTTCTGCACAGTCACAAAAACAAAACAAAAAAGCCGCAAAAACACAAACACAAAATAAATAGCAAAAACAAATGGACCTCAGCATAACACTCAAAACGGAAGTGTGGCACTCAAAACAGCACGTTTGGCTTCCAAAAAAAAGTTCGCAAACCGGAACACTTCCGGTTTTGCAGTTTTGGGGTTCCAAGATGTTCGAGTACCAAGGCATTTGAGAACCAAGGTACCACTGTATTGTCTGCACTGGCTGGCAGCAGCTCTCCAGGGTTTCAGGCAAAGGACCTTCCCATCCTTAACTGCAGATGCTGTGTGTTGAACCTGGGATCTTCTGCATGCAAAGTACTTGCTGTTCTACTGAGTTTCAGCCCTTCCTGATAAAGGTTTAATAGGTTGTCCCCAGCCGTTGTTTTGGGTGGAAGGAACGGGACAGTCCAGTGGAATGGCAAATGCTTTGTGCAGAGATGGTTCGTGGTTCAATTCCAGTGCAGGGGTTTTATGAAACAAGCCTCACAACCCCTACCCACCATAGATGAATGACTGATAAAACTATTGGACTGAGATGGCAAAGTTAACATGTTTAATTGGGGGGGGGGGAATTGTTGCTGACGTTTGTTAAGGATTGGAAATTTCTTAGGTGCTTTTTGCACGAAAGAGAAAATGATCTTGTAATATCTGGATTTGAAGATTGAAAAAAATACTGTTTATAGAAGATAAAATGGTAGGATCTGAACGTATGGATATCATATGTAGCTGCAGGACAGAGAACCAGAAGTCCTTATATTTTTCTTCTTTATCTTTCTTTAGTCCCCCCCCTTTTCTCACTTTCTCTTTCTTTAGGTTTCTCCTTTGTCTTTTCTTCCTTCTATGTTCTCTTATAGACTAGCTGTTTTATCTCAGTGTATTATAAAAGGAAACTTTGTAATGGATATGTATTTTTGTATGTTTTTGAATAAGTATCAATATATATATATATTAAAATGATGGACCAGTGGTCTGATACAGTATAAACCCGTTTCAAATGTCACCAGAGTTTATCTGATGTCTGATGATATTATGTTATTTTATTTGCACACAGAAAAACCAGGATTTTATTAAGTGTTTTGTGAAGCTGCTCATGGTTCTGGTCTAGCATCTGTACCAACTTTCTGTACCAAATTGTTCTTATACAGAATAGTTCAGCAATGCTGGGAACTTCCTTTTGAAGCATGTGGATTAAAATCAAAATCACTGTTCTAAAAACAATACACTCAAACATTTTTATATGACCGATTTAAGCCAACTCAAACAGCTCTTTTTGTGTGTGTGAGTGTATATACAGCAAATTTTACAATAATAAAAAGACTCTGGAGAACAAAGAGAGGAAACTCTATGCTAAATGGAAGCCAAAGATTGATGCCCGGACTTTGACTTGTTGTAGTGGATTCTGTTCCCCAGTATTTAACCATCTCTGTAGAAACCTGTTACTTTTGGTTTTTTAAAAACCTGTTTTTGAAGAGTGACAGAAGTCAGTCCCAATTGTTTCATTCATCACATCTCCTGCAGGTAGCACATGATGCCACAATCTCATCAATTAATCAGAATAACTTAAGTTCTGCCACTCTCTGCACAAACCAGCTTGGACCCTGCAGTCTTGATCAGTGGCCCCTCTCTGTGTGCCTTGTCCGAGGGGCGGCGGAGAGTAGCTTCATGAGAAGGGGCTCTTTCCACTAATATAATGGTTCCAGCTTTCATAGATTGGCAATGGCTCTGCAGGATTCCAGGGCACAGCCATTCCCAGCCCCTTGCTAGAGATACTTGGGACCTTATTCACGCAGTAGCCCCATCCATGCAATCTGTAAAGTCTAGGATAAAAATTGTCGGACGATTTACCAATAAATATAAAAACTTGTTGGCACCCGTCTGCCTTGAGAGACGATGGAGTGCACCTCCAGTTAATCTACTGTGTTAACAGCACTGAAGTAGCCTCCTCAGTGTCATGGTCCGGTTCATGGGCAATCAAAGTCCTGGCTGGGGACATCGGGACCGGGGGGCAAGATGGCGGGGTGGGAGCAGGAATGGGGGTCCAGGAGTCAGAAAGCCAAGAATCTGAGGGTCAGAGAGCCGGGAGTCAAGAAGCCAAGGGTCCGAGGGTCAGGAAGCAAGGAGTCATGAAGTCAAACGCAGCAAGGCAGGGAACGTGTTGCTGTGGCAAAGAGCCGAAGGGAAAATGCTGACCTTATATCCCTTCCCAGCTCTTGCCACCAGGTGCTGTGAGTTACCAGTCGGCCTCACCTGTGTGGCCACGCCTTGCCTCTTCAGAACTAACTTAGGAAGGCCCCAGTCCTGCAGAGTCCTATTGGTCACAGGGCCTGGCTCCTGCACGCACTCCTGACACTCAGGGTGCGAGCCTGGGCAGTGTGTATGGAGGTCCTGGGCTGCCCAGATGACAAGACCTCGCTGATGGAATCAAAAGAGCAAGATGTTTGGCACCAACTTGGCTGCAGGAGTTGCTGGAAGGAGGCATACACGACACCATCTAACCATCTTAGGGACTCCACTCTCGATTTGTGTAGGGTTTACTCTTGAGCCTTTTCTTCTCCCAAATATATGTCACAAGGTAGTGGAGGTTTAGGACCAGAGTTTTCCTTCTTCTAGATAGGCTCCCTTCCAAGGTCAACAAATCCCCTCTGCCCCTCACTTCCTTCTACAACACATGCAGTAACTGCCTTCTTGACCATTGGACCCACTATTGGGTCTTGTCAGCTCAAGCCGCTGGAGCCTTCTTCACATGCAGGAGAAATCTCTAACTCGCCAAGGGTTTAAGACCCATCGGCTACCCTCAGCCGGCCAGTGGAAGCCGTTTCCTGGGGTGTGGCCACTGTCACATGCTGACAGCTTCTCGGAGGCATAGGTGAGAGTTGAGTGCACGGTGAAGACCAAAGGTGAACAAACTACTGTGTTTTTCACTCCATAAGACACACTTCCCCCCCCAAAAAAAAGTAAGGGGAAATGTCTGCATGTCTTATGGAGTGAATGCATGGTCCCTGGAGCTGAATTGCCCAGGGGCAAAAAGCAGATCATGTTTTTTCCCCCTCTTTTTTTGGAAGAGGGAATGGGTGTTGAAACAAAGCCACTGATCGGCTAGCGATCGGGAGCGAGATAAGGGACGCTAGCAATAAAGGAGGCTGCCTGGAAGTGGGGAAGTAAAGACAGCAAACTTGCAAGGAGAGGAGACAGGAAGACTAAAGCAATGAGGAGAGAAATTAGAAGAAAAGGAGGAGCAAAAAAACTGCTCCAGCTAAGGAAAACACACTAAGGCAAACAAGAGGGAAGGGAGTGTTGAAAGGAAGCAGCTGATCGGTGAGGGAGATAAGGGACGCTAGCAATAAAGGATAAAGGAGGCTGCCTGGGAGGAAGGAGGTAAAAGCCCATGGATCCTTAGGATTTTTGCATTGGGTCACCCCACATTCACCATCAGATCACATGTCTGTGGCCACAGCATGAACCACAAAAATCATACACCCACTGTTTCGTTTAGAATATTTTTTTTCTTGTTTTCCTCCTCTAAAAACTAGGTGCGTCTTATGGAGCGAAAAATGCGGTGCCTCAGAAGGAGCACAATGTCTCTCCCCCCAGAGGTTCTGCCCTTCCCTTAACACCCCATATTCCATAAATATGAAAGCTAAATAAGAATAAAATTAATACTAATTGCCTTGAGCTCTTGAACAGAGTCTTTCAGGTTTAAATCCAAATTGTTTTAGTAAACATAGATTGTCGGCACACACACAGAGGAATTGGCAAAGATCTAGTAACCCAACGCATTTCTCTGTGGCATCTTCTGTGCTGTGGAACTTCCTTCATGCAGAACTACCTTCACTATACAGCTTTTACTATATGCTGAAAATGCCCCTCTTTACCCAGGCCTTTGATACTTGAGATACACTTATTTTGGACACGTCCTGTTCTTGTGATTGCAGTTTGTTTTCATCTGTTTTCATTGTATTTTAAAGTGTAGTCACCCACCTTCAAGGTGAAGAGCAGGCAATACAATAAATTAATGATAAATAATGATAATTTTGACTGGATCCCCCCCCCCCGTAGCTCCACTGTGGTAAGCTAAGTTCTCCAATGTTTTGCATATAGTAGTCTGAAAAGCCTTCCTAATCTTTGGGCTGTATGCAGAACATTTATTGCAAACCACTTAAATGCAAAAATCAAATTCAGCATTGTTTCCAGTCTCATCTGAGAAGTAAACCTCCATTTTCCCCTCCCTCTTTCCCAGTCAAGGGCACCTTGAGGCAAACCTGTTCTTAAAAGCAGATTTCCCTCTTGCTGAAATCCCCCCCCTTTTGTTTTGAAGTCTTTTTTTTTCATTTTGAGAAATTGTCTGCTGTGGAAGGATTAACTGTGGACAATCAGTTTCTGAGACTTCCTTTTGAGAAGTACATTTATTGAATGTCTTCTGCTTTTTACTAGTTACCTGGCATCTTGCAAAAGGTTATTTTGTTTGTTTCTGTCAGTGTTCTAGGGCCTCTGAATAGCTGCCCTGTCCTTTTTTTTCTTTTTGCAAGTGAAAAAACCTGTATTAAATCTGACAAGTTTACCTCCCTGTTGTGAGGGGAAGAGAGAGAAACGTGCAAGTCCATATGCTTGTTTCAGCCCATGGATGTAGAATGATGTGCTAGTCGCTGAGCTATTATGCTCTGGAAGAGAGTTAATTAAGCTTCCACCAAGCTATGGTGCTTAAAGGTTCTCTGCATGCTTACTGGCAGATTAATTAAAGTTTCCATAAAGAAAATCACTTTATTGCATTGTGGCTTCCAGCTAGGGATCCAAGATTACATTTTTCACTGTGCTCTGTGACACTGCTGGACCACCTGTGATCATTATATTTAATTGCTGGAAAGAGTTAGTGGGGAAATCCTGTGCGTGTCTACTTAGAAGCAAGTCCCACTCAGGGCCGGATTTAGGTTTGATGAGGCCCTAAGCTACTGAAGGTAATGGGGCCCTTTATATGTCCAGCTGTCCTTTGTTAACAACAAATTGTCGCTGTTTTTTTGTGTTGAATATATGCTATATGGTAATTTATGGACCTAATAGGTATCTAAAGCCATTTGCACATATTGCCTTGCAACCAGTCCATGCAGAATGTAGGCACCCTATATATAGAAATGAGCAAACCAGTGATATTTTAGGGGGCAGGCTAGCAGGTCGGTCCCATTACTTACATCACAGGAGCCTACACAACACGAAACACTGTTGCTGTATGTAGGTTTTATTTTACTTGTTTTTTATCTTATATTTTGGAAATGTACAGTCATACCTTGGGTTACGAACGCTGCGGGAAAAATGGGGGAATAAGAATGATATGTTTCTGGATAATATGTTTTGTTTTAATTTTGAATAATAAAGTAATTAAAAATTAAAAAAGAAAAAAACACCTGAATGTATATTTCCAAAACACAAGATAAAAAACAACTTCTTCTTAATTGTATTTTAGTCCAACAATTACTTTGATAAAATGTTTTGTTATGTGCAAATGGCTTTAGATATCTATTAGGTCCATAAATTACCATGTAGCATATATTCAACACAAAAAACAGTGAGTGTTTGTTGTTGACAAAGGACAGCTGGACATATAAAGGGCCCCATTACCTTCAGTAGCTTGGGGCCTCATCAGACCTAAATCCGGCCCTGTGACCAATGGAATCATAGACCCTGAGGATAATCTAATCTGGACCCTCAATGCAAGAATATGCAGCTGTCTCTTACGGGGAGCGAATCTGCAAGTTTGGCCTTAGGAGCACCTTCTCTAACCAACTATGCTAAAGCAGGTTTCTATGCTCCTATGAGTTGTGGTCTATAACATCTGGAGGCTCCTAGGTTGGTGAAGACTGGCCTAGACATAGGGCTCAATCCTTCCCACCTCCACCAAGTGACCATTTTCTACAGACTGCTGGTGGGGAATTCTAAAGGAAAAAGTCAATTCATCCATCCCTGCCTTCCATATTTCCCTGGTACAGGAAAAGAGATGTCCTTTCTTGCTTTTGCCCATTCCCACTGGCCGTATGAAAACAAGTTAAAAAAATAAAATAAATCATATTACTGCAATTGTTAACTGCTGTGCCGCAAAGTAATGCACAGTCACGTATAAAATTACAAACAGCATGAAAGCGTAAATTCTCAAAATAAAAATTGCTGTCAGCAGCAGCAATAAAACCTGAGGCACTTTCAGAACACCTGCTGGGACAGGTAAGCTTTAATCTGCCTTCTAAAGGTGAACAAAGATTACGGCTTCTGTTATGCGCAGCCTGCTTTAGAGCAAGGCTAGATTACTGCAGTGGTTCCTAAACGGGGCTGCCCTTTAAAGGCAGCCTGGACATTGTGGCAGGTGCAGAATGGGGCTGCCAGGATACTTGAAGGTCCCGGCCTAACAGGATAGGCAAAAGGATGTGGTTCTTTATACAGCCCCAGGAATGAGGAGATTTAAAGGCTGAGATGGGATTTCGGCAGTGCTCTCCCTAGTCCTTTTTTTTTAAAAAAAAAATATTTTTATTAAGCAATTTCAACATAACAAATTATCAAATCATATAATCACATAAATTATTTCTCCCCTTTCCCCCCTCCATCACTCCCCCCCACCAGAGACTTCCCTCAGCTCCTCTCTCTGACTTCTCTGCACATATTACCGGTATTCTCTGCATGCAATAAATTTTATAATGAATGATTTTAGAGTGTTGTTTGTGTTGTACTTTTGTATTGTTTTATTGTTGTTAGCCGCCCTGAGCCCGGCTTTGGCTGGGGAGGGCGGGATATAAATAAAATTTATTATTATTATTATTATGTTATAAAATTATACATTTCCTTGCGTTGTCTGTCTATCATGTTATCAACCAATAAATTTGTGTATGTTTATTCAAAACCTGCCAAGGAGTCCAGTTCATTTTGTTGTCTGTTTAGATAATTTGTAAGAAGTTCCCATTCTTCCTTAAAGTCACAGTTGTCCTTGTCCCGCAGTTTGTGTGTCAATTTAGCCAGTTCTGCATAGTCCTGGTCCAACCATCCATTTACTCCATTTAGTAAGATATTGCTACAGAGGGTCCAATTTAATTACACAAGGCTAAAAGCCCTTCTGCCCTTGTTAAGAGAGTGACAAAGTTCATTAAACACAAACTCCTAAATGAAATTATATAGTAGCATCTATGTAGGATCCCTCCCCCCATTTCCCCCTTCACTTGGATCTTCAACCTAAACAACTTCTCTCATTCCTCTACCCCATTTTCCTCAGATTAGAGCAGAGGAAGGAAAAGCTGGAACTGATTTGCAGGGTGACCTAATGCAGCTTTTCATCAAAAGCTTCTGGGCGCTGGAGAAATTGCAGGCGAGAGATCATTTAGGAACTGTAATGTGCATGGTTGTTTTTAAATAAAAAGTCCATGGTTATTAACGGACACCCTTTACTCTTAATAATCTTCTAGTTTTGGAACTTGGAGGAAGTAGCATTCACCCCTCGCTCTGTAAGTGTACTTTTGGGGGGATATTTTTTTTTTTGGCTTTAAAATCACTGGGCAGCATCTGCCTTCTTTAATTAGGTCTCTTTCAAACAGGGCAGTGGAACTTCATAAAAATTAATGATGTCTGGCTAGGCTTGTTGTCCATGCGAGATGTATATTTATGGGGCTTAAAAAAAAAATACCCTTGGCAAGGGAACAGAAAAGCATCCTTCGGTAGTGCAGCAACTGCTTGAGTTTTTGGCGAACATTTAGAAAACTCTTCTCACACTCCAAAATCATGTACATGCTCTTAGCAGGTGTATGAATAGTGGCGCCAATTCACACATTACGTTACATGTTTGCTGGTGTCCGCTAAAGTGGGGCTATGTTTTAGGGATGAAAAACAAGCGAGGGGGAGCCAGGGTGTTTTATTTTTATTTATATTCTCTGTGTGAACCTGGTGTAAAAACCTAATCGTTTGATTTGACCTGGCTGGCAATAGGGTTAAAGGTAAAGGTAAAGGGACCCCTGACCATTAGGTCCAGTCGTGGGCGACTCTGGGGTTGCGGCGCTCATCTCGCTTTATCGGCTGAGGGAGCCGGCGTACAGCTTCCGGGTCATGTGGCCAGCATGACTAAGCCGCTTCTGGCGAGCCAGAGCAGCGCACGGAAGCGCTGTTTACCTTCCCGCCAGAGCGGTACCTATTTATCTACTTGCACTTTGATGTGCTTTCGAACTGCTGGGTTGGAAGGAGCTGGGACCGAGCAACGGGAGCTCACCCCGTCGTGGGGATTTGAACCACCTTCTGATCGGCAAGTCCTAGGCTCTGTGGTTTAACCCACAACGCCACCCGCGTCCCCTGGCAATAGGGTTAGGGTCCACGAATTGCTTGTGTCCTGGGTTTAAGGCTCACCTGTGTCATGGGCTTTATTGTGCGTCCTTGGATAAGTGTCTCCCTGCCTGTGGAATTCATCCGGGATGCTGGGATGCCCACCAACTTGGATGGACGGACTTGATATGTATACAGAGAGTGCAGCTGTCAATGGGTTCTTGTTTCCATGGTCGTGCTTTTCCTCGGCATACAGAGGCAGAATGCCTCCAACTGCAGACTACTGCTAATAGCAGGCAGGGAGAAGGCTGCATTCAGGTTGTGCTTGTGGGCTTTCCGTGGGCATCTCTTTGGGCACAGCAAGGAAAGGATGCTGAACTCGATGGGGCTTTGGGCTGATCCAGGGAGACTCTTGCATTCCTGCCTCTCTTTTGCTCGCCAGCCTACTTTCCTCCCTCACAAGGATGATTGTGAAGGCAAAGAGTGTAATTGCGTGCACTTTTCAAACAGAGTTTTTGTACAGTGGTACCTCGGTTTTCGCATGTAATCTGTTCTGGAAGTCCGTTCGAGTTCTGAAACGTTTGAAAACTGAAAACTCAATAGCCGATAGCTAGGTCTCAGGATCTTACACCCAGCAGAAGCCTCATGGCATGTTCGACTTCCGAGGTGTGTTCGAAAACCGAAGCATTCACTTTCGGGTTTATGGTGTATGAAAACTGAAATGTTTGTCAACGGAGATGTTCGAAAACCGAGGTACCACTGTAGTTTCCATTCTAGCAATGCCGATTTGTTTTTGAATGATTGTTTTTTTTTATGTACCTAAACATTTTGCAAACATAGTACTAGGGGTGTGTGCGTGTGTGTAGAATAGCAATATTTTCCAAAATGTTACATTTGTTCAAAAGTGATCTCCCTTGGCAGCGCCTGGCGTGGTGTTATAAAAAGCTCGAACGGAACCACACAAGCGCAGGCCTCTTTCCCTGTGATGTGGTGCGTCGTTCCTTCTCTTCAAAATTACAGCCTGCGATAGCTAATTACAAGCTTAAAGCAGAGCTGGAGTTAAACTGATTGCTGCTTTGAGATTTTGCGCTGCTCATTTCCCAGACTACACCCTGCTAAGAAACACAGAGAGAGGCATTGGTTTGCTGGCATGCAACAAATGCCCGAAGGAGGCATTCAGCCACCTATGCTGAACTCCGGATGGTTTCATCCTGTTCACTATGGCTGACCACCATCATGGGCTAATTTGGGGGCGGGAATCCCAAGAACCTTTGCCTGGCTGGGCTGTTTAACTTAAAAACCTTTCCCGTTCTCCATCCATCTGTATATGCATTCCTGAAACTAAACTTTGTTTGTACAGCCCCATGTCGCCCCCTGCGCCCCCCGGTGTTGTCTCCACCCCCCCGGGGCAAGGGCCTGTCTTCTTCATTTGCTCTTATTGCTCTGTAAAGCACTTCTGTGCTGTTGTTGTTTTCAATTACATGGAGCCGTCATTGTGCAAATTGGTGTGTGGGCGGGGAGAGGCTGCTTATTACAAAATGACTTGTTTGGAAAGCATGAAAATCCTATCAGTGAACCCTCCCTTTTCGGAGGCGGCAGCTTCCATCGTTGGCAGCTCACACATCTGTATCAAAACCCATCTATAGCGCATAGAAGGTACCAGCAGAAGGAAAAGGCCTGGCTGACTCAAGTAAACAAGCCAAGCTCTGCACTCCAAGGAAAGGCATGAGCTCAGTAATAATAATAATAATAATAATAATAATAATAATAATAATAATAATTTATTATTTATACCCCCGCCCATCTGGCTGGGCCTCCCCAGCCACTCTGGGCGGCTTCCATAGAAACCCAAAATACAGTAAAATATCACACGTTAAAAACTTCCCTGAACAGGGCTGCCTTAAGATGTCTTCTGAATGTCAGGTAGTTGTTTATCGCTTTGACATCTGCTGGAAGGGCGTTCCACAGGGCGGGCGCCACTACCAAGAAGGCCCTCTGCCTGGTTCCCTGTAGCTTTGCTTCTCGCAATGAGGGAACCGCCAGAAGGCCCTCAGCGCTGGACCTCAGCATCCGGGCAGCATGATGGGGGTGGAGACGCTCCTTCAGGTATACTGGACCGAGGCCGTTTAGGGCTTTAAAGGTCAGCACCAACACTTTGAATTGTGCTCGGAAACGTACTGGGAGCCAATGTAGGTACTTCATAAGTGCCTCCTGAAAGTTTTGCATGTTGTGTTGCTATGATTTTAAGTAAGGGCAATGTGGAGGGCCAGGTGAGGGTGGGGGCAGGGAGGGTGTAAACAGTTGCCTATCCCTACTATTTTATTAGGGACATGGGTTAAACCACAGAGCCTAGGACTTGCCGATCAGAAGGTCTGCGGTTCAAATCCCTGCGACGGGGTGAGCTCCCGTTGCTTGGTCCCTGCTCCTGCCAACCTAGCAGTTTGAAAGCACATCAAAGTGCAAGTAGATAAATAGGTACCGCTCCAGCAGGAAGGTAAACGGTGTTTCCGTGTGCTGCTCTGGTTCGCCGGAAGCGGCTTAGTCATGCTGGCCACATGACCTGGAAGCTGTACGCCGGCTCCTTTGGCCAATAAAGCGAGATGAGCGCTGCAACCCCAGAGTCGGCCACGACTGGACCTAACGGTCAGGGGTCCCTTTACCTTTACCTTTACTATGTTATTATTATTATTTATTTACATTTATATACCACCTTTGTCTCCCAAGGGTCTCAAGATGGTGTATATGTGTCAGGGCTGCCCTAGGTCCCAGCTCACAAAGGACCAACGCTGCTTCGTTGTTAAGTATAAAAGTCTTTATTGAAGTTCAGTTTCACTTCCAGAGCCGCAGCGCGCAGCCCCACGTCTAAAGTGTCAGACCACTGATGCTCCGTCTGAGTCTCCTCCCCCCTGACACCAATTTAAGATCCTAGCCTTGCTCCACCTTCTCCGCTGCTCCTTCCTCCTCTGGGTCCGCCTGCCCGCCGGGGTTCCGCCCTTTCTAGCCTCTTCTCCCGCTGATTCCCCTGAGCCTTCTCCCTCCCTCCGGCGGGCTTTAGGAGCTGGTTCCCCATCCGGGTCTCCTGCTGTTCCGCGCGCCTGCACATTTGAACTTGGCGCGCGCGCCCAGCCAGCAGCTTTCCTCCTGACCGTTTCACTGCTGCTGCCACTGCTTCCCCCTTCGGGGGGGCTAGCTGCAACTGACCTCCCTTCCGTTCCCCCACTCTCCGATGGAGGCGTGGTCAGCCCTGACTCCCTCTCTGGAGGAGACGCTGGCCCTGACACATGTGACTCCTCCCCCCCACTATGCTCTGGTGGGGAAACTGGTCCCGATCCTCCACTGCTGCTTTGGGGTTCCCCTCTGGCTCCTTGTTTCTGGTGCGTCCCCCCTGGGACCCCCCTTGCCCTGACCATCGGCGCCCCCTTCTGGGAATCTTCTGATTCGCTGGAGAAGCTCATGGAATCTCTCGGGCCACTGTCATACTCCCCTACGCTGCCCTCAGATTCTTCCCCTTCGCTCTCCCAATCCTCTCTCCCCAGTGCTCCTGCTCCTGATTCCCTGACAATATGGTTTTCCTCCTCACAACAACCCTGTGAGGTAGGTTAGGCCAGTGAGATCCTATGGAATGAAAGAGTCTCTTCTGAAGCTGCTTAAGGCAGCAAAACTTCTTCCGTCCCTGGAAATATATATCTACTCCCTTCACTGTGTTGCACTTCTTAAAGTTCACGGAGGAGACTTGAGCAGGTTAAGACTTCTCAGATACATGCATGCATAAACCATCCAACCACTGGGAAGTGTGTGGTTTGTTTGCTGACTGTGCTCTGACCTTTTAATGCTTCTCAGCCTCATTTGGGGACTTGCACAAACCAGCAGGTCGCCTCTCTGAGGCCTGGATTGAAATCTGTAAGTTTATTATTGAACTTTAAAGCAACGGCCTTAAAGTGCAGTTTGGTCTAGAGCTGGCAAGAGATGAGACCTGCGCCTCATGCAGATTGTGCTAGAGCTGGATCTTAAATCATCCCGGGGACAGAGACTTCTGTTGCAACATAGCGACTGGCTTACTTCGGCTGCTCACCAACCTTCTTATGATTCCACTGCTTTGGAATCCTGCCCCAGTGTCTCCCTTGGTTTAAGAGTTCAAAGCGTTGGTCTTTGATACATAAATATATTCAGTCATCTGGGGCTGGGCTTGCACATTGGAGAGAACATGTCCCTTCTTTTTGACAGCCTGGATCAGGAGGTCAAATTGGCTTTGGAACTCAAATTTGCCCCCTTGATTTGAGGCGGACAAGGAAGATTTGCCCTTCTGAACCTACTGCAAAAACTACGCAGTTAAGGGCTTGTTGTTGTTGTTGTTGTTGTTGTTGAGGGTGAGGTGGCAAAAGAGAGCAAGATATTTGTCACTGTTTTGTCCCATGCTCTCTTTTAAGAGTTAAGCTTTTGTCCTCTGCGATTTGGGACCCACCAAGCTAGAAATTGTGAGCCTCAGGTTGGCGGGCTGAATGTGCCCCCCAGTTCCTTTTATCAGGTCACTCTCTGACTGACCCTGCTCCACACCACCTTAAAGTGCTTTTTTTAAAAAATAAAATAATATTTATTAAAAGTTTAAAGATTACAGATAGAAGTAAAAAGAGAAAAAGTAAACAATACAAATCAATACATTACAATACATAAAGAAAAACAACAACAACAAAAGACATAATACATCAAAACAAAAACAAAAGCAAAAACAATTTAAAACACATCCAATATTTCCATATCTTTGTCTTTCATTAACTTGTTTCATGGACCTCCTCACACATCCCTTTTTTGTATTCTAGTTATTAATTATTTCAGCAAATCCTTTCCATCTTTCACTGTTTTCTGTCATTTAATTGTCTTGATTTATTTTAACCTTATCTTACCATTAAAACCCTAAAACTTATTTGAACTTAACTCCTTATAACGTTTCTACTAAAGCCATGTAATTTCATTCCAACATTTTTCTAACACTCATTAATTTTACAATATTTCTCTAAATAAATTTTAAACTTTTTTTTCCAATCTTCTTTCTCCGTCTCTTCTCCCTGGTCTCGGATTCTGTCAGTCCTTTCTATCAATTCCATATGGTCCATCAACCTGGTGATCTTCTGTCCGAGGCTCTTAACTCTTTTCCATGTCCCTTCTGCAGATCTTCTTCATATTTATACATGCACTTAACTTTATCTTCTGCTGATCTTGTTCTTAATTTCCTTCCTTTGGCGCTGAGGAGTAGATCTCGGGGAAGCTCCAACCTAACAATGTCTTTATTCCTTCTTGACAGGTCAGCCCATTCTCCATAGTCAAAACTAAAGTCCATAAGGTATTTCAGAGCGTGTTTCAAAATTCCTCCGAAGCTAAAGGCCCCCACAACTCCAATCTCCCCCTGACCCAAATCCAGATCCCAAAGGCCTTTCTGACTGGCTGGCATGTGTTCTTCTAACTCTGATAATGTCTCTTGCATGCCCGCATGCATAAGGGGCACCAGAGGGCGGCAGGTGGGGGGCTTTAAAGCCACAGGTGGTTTTAGGGTGGCACGATTGGTGTGGTTGCACTGGGTGCCACCCTACAGAGGGCATCAAAACGGTGCTGTAGAACAGAGTGTGAGAGGCCGGGGCATGCAGAATTTTAGCATCAATCATTCTTTATTGTGAGTGTCTGGAGGTGGTTGGTATGTAACCTGAAGCGTATGTAACCCGAGGCACCACTGTAATTTAAAGCTGGCTGCTTGAGAGCTCTTTCCTTTGGGCCAGTAAACTGCTTGTTTTTGTTTCCAATGTTGTAGGGATAGTGAGTTTAGAATGCATTTCTCTTGCTGCAATTTAATTTCTTGGCTTTTGGGGAGTATTTTCAATTGATTGCTCCATTTGTGTCCGAGTTCTTAAAGCATGCATGCATTTTTAGTAGTAATTAAGTGTCTTCATAAAGTTGGGATGCTGTTTTTTTTTTAAAAAGATATTTATTGAAATTTTCAACTTTAATACATTAAAAAAGAATCAAAAAAGAAAAAACAAAAAGGTTTAAAAACACATAACGTTCACAATCCTTATTTTTCTATAACATATTTCCCTGACTTCCACACACCTCCCCTTCTTATATTCCAATTCAAAATGTTAGTTCAGCAAGTTCTTATCCCTAATTTTAACCTTTTTCTATTTAGTTCATTTTAAAAAACCAATTTTGCCTTATCCAAACTTAAACATCAATACTTATGCATCAATACTCATTCTAAAAACATTTTTCTAACGTCGACCCAAATTCCCTTCCACGAATTCCCCAATTTTCATACAAATAACAAAGTAAAGTAAAAACAAAACAGATTGTAATTATGCACCCTTTGGATTCCCAAACTCCACCCCCCCCTTTCCCGGTTTCAATCCCCAACAAATGTCCATCAGTCTTAGTCTACTATCAGCCTGGAGATCTCACGTCCGAGGCTCTTAATTCTCTCTCAATTCCTCTCTGCCGGTTTTTTTTGATAGTCCTTAATATTAAACACCAAATCTCGGAGAAACTCTGGCCCAACGGGATCCATGTTTCTTCCAGCCAGACCTCCATACTTAAAAGTGGAGCCCGAATCATGTTTCTTACTCCTTTCAAGTCCAAATGTCCCCAAAGCTCCAACTTCCACCTTAAGCAAATTTGTAATCCTTGGGTCTTCAGATCTCCACATAAGGAGATCTCTCCATTCTTCAGTCTCCAATTCAGACCAGATTTTCGACATCAAGTTCTTATTTTCCTTTGTAGCCATCATGTCAGTCCTCTGGCTCTCCTTTATCATCTGCAAAATTACAGCTCCTCCTTCCTTTTCCTCAGGAACAACATATATCTCCTTCTCCACACTCTCAAAACTCTCAAGTTTCTCTTTTTGTCCAGCTGCATGGGCTTCCTGAGTCAAATCCTTATCAAATTCAGTGATATTATTTACTGTTAAGTTCAGAGTTGCAACATTTGTAGCCAAAACATCAATTTGGCCTTGTAGCTTTCCCAAGAGAACAAAAACTCTGTCCAACCCAGCCTGAATTTTCCCTCCTCCAGCCATTCTTGTAATGTCCCAAATCCCCCTCTAGAGGGATTTTGGTAACTTAGTATTCTTTCCAGTTCAAATCCAAAAATCAAGTTAGTTTGTAACAGTTCTTCCTTGTTTTCAACAAATTGTAACCAAATTGTAACAAATATAGCCAGCAGAAGCAACAAAAACAAAGTTCTTTTTTCCCGTCTTGACAGCTAATTTGACAGCTGTCAAACTCTTCAATACCTCATCAGCAGGCTCTCTCGCGGAGCACTCCCGGGTCTGGGGTGGCGGCACTTCAGCTCCCAAGATTAGCTCTTTATCCTCCAGTAAGATTTCTTATATTGCCAAATCGTGAAATTAATGTCTTTTACCAAGTAAAAAAGAAAGGGTTCTCTCGACCTTAGTTAGCAGGTCCTTGCTTTAGATTATTTACAAGACAGGGAGACGGACTTCCTGTTTGCGCCTTCCCCGATCGTGCCTAATTCAAAAGAAAATTTTTTCTTTCCAATTTCCATACTACTCACGGGTTGTTGCTTTAAAGTCCAATTGCTCACAAGAAGAAGTCAGCGCTCTCCGACCATGGCAATGCGGCTTCACTCCGCAGGAGAAGCAGTCGACTTTCAGCACCGCGCCGCTCACCCCGTCCCCCGTTCCGAAGCCTTTAAAAAGGCTCCTTCACAGGTCGGGGGGGCGCAAATGGTACCCGCCGAGTCACCAGGTTCACAGGCTTCACCACCTGTGATTTTTGAGGGTCCCCGCGTCGCCGCAGCGGTCAAGACCCAATCCTGCAGAGCCGATTCCCTCCGGAGCTCGGAGGGAATCCGCCATTAGCCGATGGTGCTAACCCGGAAGTCCGGGATGCTGTTTTTTTGTCTGCCTGGGACTGTAAAATAGCAGTGTGGGTTTCACGGGTCGCTAGTTATGTGGATACCTGTGGCCTGACTTCTTGAAGGTCATTCGCTTCTCGGTAGCGAAAAGCAACCATGCGGAAGTTTTGCTGCTGCTTTCAGGGATCGATGCTGCTTTAGGACTAACATCACCTGCTCCACTTCCCATCTGCTCTACCTGTATAAATAGGTATTGCAAAACGCTAAGTTTCTAGAGCCCTGTTCCTTGCAAGTAATTATATTCTGTAAAACAGATGTGCTTTGGAACTTCGGGCTATTTAATGAAGTAGAGCATACAAAATGATCTGGAGGTTTTGCATCTGTATTTTCCCCCTCTCCGGTCACTGAGTGATATTTGCTAAGTTAGTCTCTAGCCTTTGTTTGCTGGTTGTTCGAAAGCACGTCAAAGTGCAAGTAGATAAATAGGTACCACTCCGGCGGGAAGGTAAACGGCGTTTCCGTGCGCTGCTCTGGTTCGCCAGAAGCGGCTTAGTCATGCTGGCCACATGACCCAGAAGCTGTCTGCAGACAAACGCAGGCTCCCTCGGCCAATAAAGCAAGATGAGCGCCGCAACCCCAGAGTCGGTCACGACTGGACCTAATGGTCAGGGGTCCCTTTACCTTTACCTTTACCTCCCCTGTTTTTGCATGTCACCTATGCAGAGCTGGGTCTTCCATGCAGCACTGCCAATGGGCGCGCGCGCACACACACACACACACACACACACACACACACACACAGAGGCAGCTGTGCAATTGAGCTTAGCTCCCATTCAGAAGTGGCACCATTGCCCACCTTCTGCTAAAATGGCAGTCCGGGGCAAGGTGGGGAGCAGCAGTCTAGCAAGGTCAGGTTGCTGAGGGGCTCTTTTGAACCCCAATTGCTTGCTCCACACCTGTGTCCGTGTACAAGCTTCTTCCACACCTCTGTCCATGAAATCTTTAGACAGCATGTTCCTTGGAGCCTGTGGGTTTTGAAGTCACTGCCTTTCCCACTCAGTAGAAAGTCAGTGTACTGAGGCTGACAGTGGGACCATTATGCACAGAAGTTGTTTCCAATAAGTCAAGCTTTCCAAGATGAATGGGGGAGCAGAACTCATGGAAACTGCAGTTGTCAGACATTTAGGAGTAGCCAAGTTGGAACAGAAGCTGGCTGCCCTGTCCAGGACACCTTTCAATCCTATATGTGTAGGTTCCATGAAGAAAATGTGGAATGGTATATACGGTGCTTCAGCTCTCCTTCTGCACTGTTCTCCCCACCTCCCAAAAAGTAGAAGAAAGTTGCCCAAGTTTTGCCTCTTAATTTCCTTTTAATACCTATTGTCCAGAACTAGGCTGAATCTTCAGCTTTTTGACCTGAAATTTCCCCACTGGTAGGATAATGTAGTTGGAGGTATGGTATATTAGAAGTCAGCCCTTTATTGTTTCAGAGGACGTGGGATGAGGAGTAATCCCTAGTTCTGTGCCTCCCCTTCCTCCTTACCGTGGAGCTCTCGTCCTTTTTCAAATGCTCTATATGTGTCTATTTGATCACTTCGATCTGTGGAACTTTCACTTTCACAACTGTCACATGATGTTCATTCCACATCCTGTGAGAAGTCCGTCCTTTAGTGTGGCAGCATCTGTGCTGTGGAACTCCCCGCCTATTGATATTAGGCTGTATTGTTTTGGATGCCTCCATAACATTTCTCCCCCCTTTTCACAAGGCCACCCCAGTAATATAATTTAGTTTTATTTTGTTGATATATATATATAGTGGTGTGTGTGTGTGTGTGTTTGTGTGTTTTAGGTGAGCTTTTCTCCAGTTGTCATATTTGTACAACACATGGAGAACTTTCATTCTCCAAGTAGTTTCTGAGTTTTCTCATTAAATAAAAGAGAGGAATATAATCTGGGTCCAGCTCATTATTTTGGGAGTAAATGTGGCCAGCTAATCTTCCTTAAGACAGCATCTTAAAAAGCAGAGACATCACCTTGCCAACAAAGGTCCGTATAGTTACAGCTATGGTTTTCCCAGTAGTGATGTATGGAAGTGAGAGCTGGACCATAAAGAAGGCTGATTGCTGAAGAATTGATGCTTTTGAATTATGGTGCTGGAGGAGACTCTTGAGAGTCCCATGGACTGCAAGAAGATCAAACCTATCCATTCTGAAGGAAATCAGCTCTGAGTGCTCACTGGAAGGACATATCCTGAAGCTGAGACTCCAATACTTTGGCCACCTCATGAGAAGAGAAGACTCCCTGGAAAAGACCCTGATGTTGGGAAAGATCAAGAGGAGAAGGGGACGGCAGAGGATGAGATGGTTGGACAGTGTTCTTGAAGCTACGAACATGAGTTTGACCAAACTGCAGGAGGCAGTGGAATACAGGAGTGCCTGGCGTGCTCTGGTCCAAGGGGTCACAAAGAGTTGGACACAACTAAACAACAACAATCTTCCTTATGGGAGAACGAATGGAGCTTGTTCCAGATCCAAGTTCAACAGCCAACCACATTCACTGTGAAACCTGACTGTGTTACACTGACCAGGTACTGTATCAACGATTTAGAAAGGTTATTGTACAAAGGCACTTTATTGCCCATGTTCCACATTTCATAGAATCATAGAATCATAGAGTTGGAAGAGACCACAAGGGCCATCGAGTCCAACCCCCTGCCAAGCAGGAAACACCATCAGAGCACTCCTGACATATGGTTGTCAAGCCTCTGCTTAAAGACCTCCAAAGAAGGAGACTCCACCACACTCCTTGGCAGCAAATTCCACTGTCGAACAGCTCTTACTGTCAGGAAGTTCTTCCTAATGTTTAGGTGGAATCTTCTTTCTTGTAGTTTGGAACCATTACTCCGTGTCCGCTTCTCTGGAGCAGCAGAAAACAACCTTTCTCCCTCCTCTATATGACATCCTTTTATATATTTGAACATGGCTATCATATCACCCCTTAACCTCCTCTTCTCCAGGCTAAACATGCCCAGCTCCCTTAGCCGTTCCTCATAAGGCATCGTTTCCAGGCCTTTGACCATTTTGGTTGCCCTCCTCTGGACACGTTCCAGTTTGTCAGTGTCCTTCTTGAACAGTGGTGCCCAGAACTGGACACAGTACTCCAGGTGAGGTCTGACCAGAGCAGAATACAGTGGCACTATTACTTCCCTTGATCTAGATGCTTTACTCCTATTGATGCAGCCCAGAATTGCATTGGCTTTTTTAGCTGCCGCGTCACACTGTTGGCTCATGTCAAGTTTGTGGTCCACCAAGACTCCTAGATCCTTTTCACATGTACTGCTCTCAAGCCAGGTGTCACCCATCTTGTATTTGTGCCTCTCATTTTTTTTGCCCAAGTGCAATACTTTACATTTCTCCCTGTTAAAGTTCATCTTGTTTGTTTTGGCCCAGTTCTCTAATCTGTCAAGGTCGTTTTGAAGTGTGATCCTGTCCTCTGGGGTGTTAGCCACCCCTCCCAGTTTGGTGTCATCTGAAAATTTGATCAGGATGCCCTTGAGTCCATCATCCAAGTCGTTGATAAAGATGTTGAATAAGACCAGGCCCAAGACAGAACCCTGTGGCACCCCACTAGTCACTCTTCTCCAGGATGAAGAGGAACCATTGATGAGCAGCCTTTGGGTTCGGTCAGTCAGCCAGTTACAAATCCACTGAGTGGTAGCATAGTCAAGACCGCATTTTACCAGCTTCTTTACAAGAATATCATGGGGCACCTTGTCAAATGCCTTGCTGAAATCAAGGTAGGCTACATCCACTGCGTTCCCTTCATCTACCAGGCTTGTAATTCTGTCAAAAAACGACATCAGGTTAGTCTGACATGACTTATTTTTCAGAAATCCATGCTGACTATTGGTGACCACAGCATTCCTTTCTAGGTGCTCACAGACTGTTTGCTTAATGATCTGCTCCAGAATCTTCCCTGGTATTGATGCCAGACTGACTGGGCGATAATTATTTGGGTCCTCTCTTTCCCCCTTTTTGTAAATAGGGACAACATTTGCCCTCCTCCAGTCTGCCGGGACTTCGCCTGTTCTCCAGGAATTCTCAAAGATGACTGTCAGTGGTTCTGAGATCACATCTGCCAGTTCTTTTAATACTCTTGGATGCAGTTCATCTGGCCCTGGAGACTTGAATACATCTAAACTAGCCAAGTATTCTTGTACTATCTCCTTAGTTATTCTGGGCTGTGTTTCCTCTGCTGAATCATTTGCTCCAAATTCTTCAGGTCGGGCATTGTTTTCTTTATCGGAGAAGACTGAGGCAAAGAAGGCATTGAGGAGTTCAGCCCTTTCTGTGTCCCCTGTTTGCATTTCACCATCTTCTCCTCTGAGTCACCCCAGAGGACCCCATTTCGTCTTAAGCCACTGAATACCCACAGCATGAAAAAAATTCCAAAGTCTGTGTTGCAGCAATGCCTTCACTGGGGCGACTGAAATGCAGAAAACAGTGTGCAAGAGTCCCAGATTAGATAGCAAAGAGTCCCAGATTAGATGGGGATTGTGGGGAGAACGAGGGGGGGGGGCTGGGTGATGTTGAGGCTTTCATTGGGGAAACCACCCAGGTTGAAACAAGGTGCCTAAAGGCTCTGCTTGCTGCAACTCCCTCATAATAATAATACTTAACAAAATATACTGAACCACTGTGTTTTTCATTTTATTCACATTCCCTTCTCAGCAAGCAAACCTGGAACAGCTGTTTATTCAGATACGCGAGGTGACTAAGGGAATTATGTCATTCTGATATTAAGGCCTTCCTGTTTCCTATTTTGTTTTCAGTTATTGCCTGAACTTCATGTTTCCTACCCCAACCCTCCCTGTCGGGCAGTGGCTTCCTGTTTTCTCACCCAAACACTAGGGTTCTGTCTACCACTCCGGGGGGGGGGGTTCTCCTCGTCTCTTAAGCACCTTTCTGAGTAACTAGCCACACGGGTTTCCTCTCTGGCCAGGGGACAAATAAAGGAACACTGGCAATTTCCACCCCCATTTCCATTTTTGTCAGAATTCTCTGCCTACTCTACTTGCGAGGTGTTCTGATCTTTAGGTCTAAGTTCTCCCGAGTCAGATTAGGTCGTTGAGATGATTTTTAACAGGAGTAAAAAAATTTACAAAAATAAAATTGTCCCAACAGCAAGACAAGCCGAAGCAGACGTTTTTGCTTTCACTCCTGTTAAAGATTCAGGGAGGCAGCCGTGTTGGTCTGACACAGTCAAAATAAAAATAAAAATTTAAATAAAAAATTAAAAATTGTCCAGCAGCACCTTATAGACCAACTAAGTTTGTTCTGTTACAGTCATACCTCGGGTTACAGACGCTTCAGGTTGCGTTTTTTCAGGTTACGGATGCACCAAAACCTGGAAATACCGGAACGTGTTATGGCGGTCGCGCATGCACAGAAGTGCTAAATTGCGCATTGCGCATGTGCAGAATTGCAACCGAATCACGCTGCGGGTTGCAAACGTGCCTCCCGCATGGATCACGTTCGCAGCCCGAGCGTCCACTGTACAGTGGTACCTCAGGTTAAGAACTTAATTTGTTCTGGAGGTCTGTTCTTAACCTGAAACTGTTCTTAACCTGAAGCACCACTTTAGCTAATGGGGCCTCCTGCTGCTTCCGCGCCGCCGCTGAATGATTTCTTTTCTCATCCTGAAGCAAAGTTCTTAACCCGAGGTACTATTTCTGGGTGTGCGGAGTCTGTAACCTGAAGCGTATGTAATCTGAAGCGTATGTAACCCGAGGTACCACTGTATAAGCTTTTGTGTGCATGTAAATACACTACTTCAGATACACTTAAGCAGAACTCAGCAGACCCTTGTATATAGTTAAAAGTTGTTAACAGTGTCAACAGGTTTACCATACCCATTGAACTGATCGCCCATCTCCTACTACCCTTCTGAGAAATATCCCACCCCACCCTCCTACTATATATAAGGGCCTGGTGACTTCTGCTTCAGTGTATCTGAAGAAGTGTGCATGCACACGAAAGCTCATACCAAGGTGTTATGTACTGAGTTGAATAGGATCCAAACTGCAGCAGTCTGATTGGTCCTAGAACAATAGGATCCAAAAGGCAGCAGTCTGATTGGTCCTAGAACAATAGGATTCAGAATGCAGCAGTCTGATTGGTCCTAGAACAATGCAGCAGTATGATTGGTTGGCAGGAACTACCCAATCATGCTCCAGATAGAAGTGAATCCACAACCTGATTGGCTTACAGTAGAATTCCGGAATTAGCCAATCATGTGCAGCCCATTGTGTAAATAATGTATATAAAGCAGATACTTTGAGGGGACATTCATTCATTCCTCCTCACCACTATGAGCTGAATAAAGAGCATGAAATCACTTTGCGACTCTGAGTATATTTCACAAAACAAACTTAGTTGGTCTATAAGGTGCTCCTGGACAATTTATTATTATCATTATTTCCCCCCTGACTGCATCAGACCAACATGGCTGCCTACCTGAATCTTCAACAGGAGCGAAAGCAAAAACTTCTGTTTCGGCTTGTCTTGCTCTCTAGCCGTAGCAAAGTTGCACATGCCTTAATGGGCTTGGATTTATTTCTTTTTGGTCATCTGTTGTATTGTAAAAAGCCCTTAAGCATATGCCGCAGAGTGCTAAGCAGGCAGAAATGTCATTGATGGGTGGGGTGACCTTTCCGTGACCAAAATTCATTTGGGGAGGAAAAATAGAAACGTGCTGTTGCGTTTTAAGTCGAATTTGACATTTTCCTCCGTGCCTCTCACAGATTCTTATGCCAAGTAAGGTTGACACTTAAGGGCAAGACATCTGCATCACAGAAGCAGAAATGCGCCTTTGCAGGGTGTTTTGGCAACAGCTGATATTGCCATGTGATGCTTCTATCTCTGCAGCTTTTGAGAGGGGATCCTCATTGTCCTTCCATCAGTGGAATGTTACTTGCATTCAGGGTTGGATATACTTGGGGCCACTAAAATAAAAATATATAAGAAAAAAATATGTGCTAAGGAAATGGGAAAATGCCCTTACGGTGTATAATGCATTCTGGTCACAGTATACAGTATTTTAAAAAGTATTAAGCTGTCTTCTAAATGGTAACTGAAGGATCAAGGAGCTGGTATGAGGAGAGATTATAGTCTTTCCTTAATAATCTCCCAAATTTCTCCTCTGTAATACTTAAAAAAAAAGGGGGGGGGAAGCATTCGGTAAATGTTTCTGTAAGAAACTTATCTGTTCTCTTCTTTTTCTTCCAAATTGCATTTTTAAAAAGAAAGCTGCTTTTAAGGAACAAAGAAACTTTGCTTTTTTAAAATGCAGTTTGTAAGGCAAACTGATACTGTTCAGGTTTTGTAGTATGTGTGACCCCCTCTGACCCCCTCCTACCTCCTGTATATTCCACCTGTCATTATTTATCAGGTGCAGTTAGGAGCAGATGAAAACTAAATCATTGGTAAGCGTAATTCAGAAGCATTCTTACGTGTTGTATGTTTGGAAGAGTTCTGGGTATGGAGGAACAGACACTCCTTGCCACATGAGAAGGAGTGACCAAACTGTGACATGTTCCCAGTCTTCCAAAACCCTCCCCTCTTATTCTTACAGTCCCCTGCCTTTATTCTGCACTTGGCTAGGACATCCCTTTGAACCGAGAACTTATAAAGCAAAAGACACATGGCTGCCCTATGTGTAGACTCCCATCACTGGGCCATGCGAGGGACAGGGTGCTGAACACATCCAACCGGGTGGCTGAATTGTTCATGGCACACAGGTTGGCAGTCAGTGATTTAAAGGATCACTTAATAAGTTTTCCCCTCCCTCTTGAAAACTCGGTGATCTTCCGGCAGTGGCCAGAGTTGCTCTGGGGCCTTTGAAAGCCGTTTAGTTTTATCAAAACGACACTCCGGCAACTCCTAAATCTCTCTAACCCCAAGGGGCAGAGGGAAGGAAATATTCTCACCGTTTTGTTAAAGTTCTCCAAATTTAAAAATAGCGTCCCTAATTTCCTGCTCTGCTGAGCAGCACCTTGCCTTCAAATCAAATTATGTACATCCTCCTCTAGGCCAGCCCTTTGGGGGCACAGCTACTGTGCGCGGGGACTAAGTTTTTCCTCGAAACAGCTGTTGGGAGCACGCCAAAAAGTGGGGCAGAGCAAGAAGCAGATGGTACTCTTCTGCCACAATTTAAAAGAGAGGGGTGGGGGGTTTTGTGTGTGTGTGTGTGTTTTTGCACTATAAGCGTAAACATCATAGGTTCACACAAACACACACACACAAACACATGGACAGATTTATTCCGAACGATACTTGAGGCCTCCTAGGCAAACCTCTTTCATGCAGGAAGAACAAGGTTATGACTCTAGGTCAGAGTTAGCCATGTGGATGTTGTTGGACTACAACTCCCATCAGCTCTACACAGTGTGACCAATGGCCAGGGATGATGGGAGTTGGAGTCTAACAATACAGTCATACCTCATGTTACGTTTTGTGATGGGATGATGAGCTGCTTGTGCATAAAGTCCTAGTCCCTCAGAGTTTGGCTAAGTCCACAAACCTCTGTCTGTGACGGAGCTCCTTAAGCATGGCTCCATCAGTCGCTCGTAGAATCGGACAGTGGGCGTTTACGGAACTTCTTCCAGCATAAAAGTTCCTTAACGGAAACGCGTCTTCTGGACTCTCGGCGTGACAGTTTCTGGCGAGGAGTGGGTGTCCCTATGGGAGGTCCTGAAACCTCCCCACTATTTTCGCTGGAAGTGTCTCTGAGCCCTCCCTCCGACTCACTTTCCCTTGGAACTCCTCCTCTCCCCCTGCTGGTTCCCTCCTCAGCTGATAAGTCTCTCTCAGCCTCTGTGAGCCCTTTCACCTCCTGCTTCTCCGATGGCAGTTCCCTGACACGTTTGCTTCATGATACGTTTTTTCAGGTTGCGTCCTGCGACGACCCGGAAGTACCGGAAAGGGTTACTTCTGGGTTTCGCTGCTCACACATGCGCAGACGTGCAAAATGACATCATGTGCAGAAATGGTGAATTGCAATCCGCGTGTGCGCGCAGCTGCGCCACTGCGGGTTGCGTTCTATTCATGTTGCGATCAGGCCTCCGGAACGGATCCCGTTCGCAACCAGAGGTACCGCTGTATTGGGGTGGGGGCCCCACCACATTGGCTGCCCCTGCTCTAGGTAGCTGTGTGCCCTACTTTACAGTGGGCATCCCTCTGCTTGAAAGGCTGCCTGGGCCAAGTCTGGTCTAGAGATAGAGAAGCACACGGAGAAACCATTGTTTTCTCAAAATTTATCTTCTGTATGTACCATGAAAATAAATAAAAACATTATTAAAATTTTTAAAAGGGATACCCCCCCCCAAAAAAAAATCGAGAAGGGGCCTTGGAGCTACCCATATAGCCTGGATAGTTCTGTTGGTTAGAGCGTGGAGCTGATAACACCATGGTTGCAGGATCTACCCCCTATGGGACAGCTGAATATCCTCAGGGTCCCTTCCAACTCGATGATTCTATGGGTGGGAGGGCACACAGATCACCTGGTTATAGTCTTCCCCCACTATTATGAGACATGTGCTATTTCTATTCAAAGTAATTCTGACTTCAGAGTCATAGAATTGTAGAGTTGGAATGTACCCAAAGGCCATCTAGTCCAACCCTTGCGTTGCAGGAATCTTAGCTAAAGCATCCGTGACAAATGGCCGCCCAGCCTCTGCTTAAAAACCTCCAAGGAAGGAGAGTCCAGCTTTGCAGCTTTCCATATAAATTAGTCCATGTGGATGCTAATGTTATGCAAATCTGCATCCTCTTTAGTCTTCGTCTGGTGGTTCCTCTGTATAAGTGGCAGATGGATTTCAGGGTTTGCCTCGATTTGAGAGGGGCCTTTGGTAGAGTGCCCTCTTGTGAGCCCTTGCAGGCTTACTCTGTGCTGGTGCCAGAAAACAGCAGTAACTGCAGTGTTGATGCTGGCCAGGACTGCCATTTAAATTTCCCACGGCAATTCCCCCTGATACAGCATCACTCCAGGGCACTTTGGGCACTTTGTGATGACCAAGACTCCATCTTCCCATCCTCTAGGGAAGGGGGGCATATAGATACGGAGGACATCTCTGACCAGGAGGGAGATTTCCACTCTCCTTTACAGTGGTACCTCGGGTTAAGTACTTAATTCGTTCCGGAGGTCCGTTCTTAACCTGAAACTGTTCTTAACCTGAAGACCACTTTAGCTAATGGGGCCTCCCGCTGCTGTTGCGCCGCCGGAGCATGATTTCTATTCTCATCCTGAAGCAAAGTTCTTAACCTGAGGTACTATTTCTGGGTTAGCGGAGTCTGTAACCTGAAGCGTATGTAACCCGAGGTACCACTGTATAAAGGTAAAGAGACCCCTGACCATTAGGTCCAGTCATGGCTGACTCTGGGGTTGCAGTGCTCATCTCGCTTTACTGGCTGAGGGAGCTTCCGGGTCATGTGGCCAGCATGACTAAGCCGCTTCTGGCGAACCAGAGCAGCGCACGGAAACGCCCTTTACCTTCCTGCTGGAGCGGTACCTATTTATCTACATGCTTTTGAACTGCTAGGTTGGCAGGAGCAGGGACCGAGCAATGGGAGCTCACCCCGTCACGGGGATTCGAACCGCCGACCTTCTGATCGACATGTCCTAGGCTCTGTGGTTTAACCCACATCGCCACCCACGTCCTTACCACATACATAGATGACACCATATTGTTGGCATCTGTCTGTCTCAGGAAAAAATGGAAGTGTGTGTTATAGCGCCTGCTGCGGCTGCAGAAACTGATACAAGAGAGACATGTTTTATTGCAGATGGGGCAGATGAAGGCGTCTGGTTGTGCTGTTGCAGATGCATCATGGCGTTTCTTCTCTCTGCGCTCCTCCCAGCTGTCAATCCTCCTCTGATCACTGCTGTGGATGCACAACCTGTCAGTCTGTTTCCAGGCACTCCGGTCATCTGCAAGGGATTCCCACACTGCAGGGTTGGTGTTGCCAGCCTTCATGTCCTGTTTGCAGACATCTTTGTAATGCAAATTTGGTCTACCAATGGGCCTATTGCCTGAAGCCTGTTCCCCACAGAGCACATCTCCCCGATAGATTTGTGTTGCACTGACAAGAGTTTCTAAATCAGGCTTCCTCAACCTCGGCCCTCCAGATGTTTTGAGACTACAATTCCCATCATCCCTGACCACTGGTCCTGTTAGCTAGGGATCATGGGAGTTGTAGGCCAAAAACATCTGGAGGGCTGAGGTTGATGAAGCCTGTTCTAAATGGAGCACAATCAGGACGTTGAATTTTGCACAGCTGTTGCTATCAAAGCGCTTTGTTTTTATTGTTCTGATGCACATGTGAAACCACAGCTGCCCGTTTTGTAGTTTAAATATTGGGGGAGATGCTGGCTTGGACGTTATCCCTGGGAACCTTCAGAGACTACTTTGCTATTCTCTATGATGAGCTCACAAGAGGTTTCCATTTTTGGAGGTGACATTCTCAGCAAATAAGAAAAGATTTTAAGTCTTTGGAGGAAGATAACTTTGTTAGGATTTGCAGCCAGGCTATGAAACACTATTTTTTTTGTTGTTGGACCAAACTACAAATGACCTGACCTCATTTCCTTCCTACATACATTCTAAGTACAAAATGCATCTTGAGACTTTTTGTTTTTCTGCCAAAATGACCATATAGCTCTCTCTGTGTTACCGCCAACAGAGGGGTGCAATCGGATAACATCGGTAGGATGTGAAAAACTTCACTTTGTTAAATCCAATATTCTGTCCATTTTATCTCTCATGGGCAGCTGTACATCGTCTCAAAAGATGGACAGGAATTCTATTTGCCATCAAAGACTTTGTCCCCTCCCGTTTGTGAATTTCCTGTATGTATTCTATATCTCCTGTGGAATTCAGTCGAGAGAAAAGCCACATTCTCCAAACATTTCGACAAGTGTATCCACTTCTCTTGCGATTCCTTGGAGGGACTGGAAATGGGAGGCGTGGCTTAGAAAGCCCCACTTAATAACAGAATTCATTAGCAGTGATTTGCCGTGGCTTGAAAATAAATTGTAGCAAGGACTTTTTCCATTGTCTGGGAGAAGAGGCTGAAGTGGTGGCTCAGATAATGATCACTTTTGACCTGCCAGGGCTGTGCTTAATTTAAGGGGGGGGGGAGAGAATCTGCCCCAAAACAACTCATGTTCTGCCTTGAGGAAGGATGTGACCTCTTTAAATGAAGCAGATGCCCATGATCTGTCTTTTGTTCTTAATTTATTCTACATTTACTAGTCATGGAAAGGGAAAAGAAGCTAAGCAGGTCTCTCTGTTTAACTAACTTCACAAATCTTATTCCGGGGCTGCCCATGCACTCAGGGTTCCTAGGGTTGCCATAGGTCCTCTTTTTCCAGGACATGTCCTCTTTTCCCCCATGGGTATGTAAAATGAGAGTTAAAAGTAGAAGTCTGCAAATGTGTCCTCTTTTTTGCTCTTCAAAATATGGCAACCCCACCAATGCACTCAGGGGTCTCCCCCCCGCACTGAAATTAGGCCTGGAAGAAGTATTCTATTGTAGTAAATAGAACAGGTAGGTCTCTCTCTCTCTCTCTCTCTCTCTCTCTCTCTCTCTCTCTGTGTGTGTGTGTGTGTGTGTGTATAAGATGCTCACAACAGTTTTTCCGATTTGCAAAGATGCCAACAGCCCCCCAAATCCTGGCAACACCTGTCTTATTCAATACTCCTCTGGGTTCTGAGATATCACCCAGGGCAATGCCCATGTACTTTGAAGTATACATTTACAGCCGTTGTGTTTGTGTTGTTAGAATCTCAGAACAGGGAAATACAAAAGATTTGGTCTCCCAGTCTGGCCTTGCTTTGGCTCTGTGAATCTTAGCGGAAGAACAGAGGATAAATGCTGAAATCCTTTAAAACTTGTAAGCAGTGTTGTGCTTTATTTTTAGTAGTTTCTAACACATTGAAAGGCTGGATTCGGCCCCCACCTCATGATCCCAGCAGGCTTGGATCTCAAAGTTAACATTTAGAGAATGTTTACCATTCAGATCTTCTTGGCTGGTTTGAAATACAGTGGTACCTCTGGTTGCGAACGGGATCCGTTCCGGAGGCCCGTTCGCAACATGAAAAGAGCGGAACCCACAGCGGCGCGTTTGCTCACGTGGGGGTTGCGATACGCCGCTTCTGCGCATGCGCGTAACATCATTTTGTGCTTCTGCGCATGCGCGAGCGGTGAAACCTGAAAGTAACCCTTTCCGGTACTTCCGGGTCACCGCAGGACATAACCTGAAAGAACGTAACATGAAGCGGACGTAACATGAGGTGTGACTGTAATCCTCTTCTCATCCATCAACCTGCTGTCTGCTTTGCTGTGCCTGTAATCCTCCATTACTGTACTTAATAAAGCACATTTCAAACCCAAGGGCCTTTTTATTATTATAATTACTTTTCCTAACTTGATTGCAACATTCACCCTCCCCCCCAAAGGTATTGGTGTGGGGTGTTGGGGAGTGGTCCTGTGGAAGCGACCGCTTGTGTGGGTAGTTTGGAACATCTGGAAGGAATATCTGCACATATCCAGACACTTAACAGCCTGTGCTTTGAGAAGCCGGCTAATTTTAAACACATACGATACTGTATCAGCGTTTGTGTGTTACTCCAGCCCTTCCTCTCATCTTGAAAGAGCGCAGCTGCCTTGTGGGCATTTGCCAAAGGGTAGCATCGCATGACGTTAGATAGTTGGAGAGAGGGGGGTCTCTCTGTAATAGGATTTATCCTCTCTTGGCGGCTTTGGGTGGTAATGATATGTGTGAACACAACAAGCTTCTTAAGGAAACAAAATCAAGAAGGGAAGGTTTCTCCCCTCTTGGGATCAGACTAATGAGGGACGCTGATTTGTAGGTCTTTGATTAGGCTTAGTGAACCAACACTTTTCCAGTCAAAAGGCAATAATAATAAAGAAGAAAAAGGAAGAGCTGTATAAGGGATAGCCTGGCCACTGTGACCCATCCATTGGTAATCTCTAGATAGGATTACTGTAATGTGCTCTGTATGGGGTTTCCTTTGAGGTTGGTGGCAAGATTGCTCTCTGGAGTGTCCTATCTCACAAACATATTCCACAGCTCCTAAAGGGGTGGTTTGGCTACTCAAAACCTATCAACCTGCAGTTAGCAGCAACGAAGGGGAGGGCCTTCTCCATGGTGGCCCCTCTTCCTATAAAATTGCCTCTTCTCGAAACTCCAGCGAGCACCAATGCTGATTTTTTTATACTACAACAACAACAATACATACTTGTTGTAGTCAGGCTCTTTCGGGTGCTTAACATAGGCATTTAATTACTGGTGCACCTAGCATTATCAGTTATTGTGATTTTAACGTTCTATTGTTTATTTCATTGTTTTAATCTGTACACTGCTTTGAGATGGGTTTTAATAGGTGCTATAGCAGTAATTTCATGAAAAAAACAACACCATGGAATTAATTGAATAACCACTGAAAAGTGTCTTGGACTGGAAGCAATTTGCTTTCTACTTCACATGCTTAGTGTTGACTAGCGCATTGGAGGGATGGACTGTGAAGGTGTTGTTGGATGCAAGCTAATTTCAGGACTGGAATGCAGATAGGATTCTAGCCCGTGGAGAATTCTGAGATATCTTATTCAACCTTAATTACCACGGCAATCTCTAACTATAAATAATACTATCGAGAAAGGAGTTCCTCTAGAGAGGAGCTGCATACAGCAGCTCACTACATGGACTACATGGAAATTTCTACCATGTTGTTGCAACTCCATATATTTTCACAATGACATGAAATCCCAAGCGCTGGATAAGACACTGTCTGTGAACGACTTGGTTTTCTGCTTGGGTCTCTTTCCTCTCATAAGGTAAAGGTAAAGAACCCCTGGACAGTTACGTGCAGTCAAAGGCGACTGTGGGGTTGCAGCGCTCATCTTGCTTTCAGGCCGAGGGAGCCGGCGTTTGTCCACAGACAGCTTTCTGGGTCATGTGGCCAGCATGATTAAACCGCTTCTGGCGCAACGGAAACCATGATGGAAACCAGAGCGCATGGAAACGCCGTTTACCTCCCTGCTGCTATGATACCTATTTATCTGCTTGCACTGGTGTGCTTTCGAAGTGCTAGGTTTGCAGGAGCTGGGACAGAGCAATGGGAGCTCACCCTGTCGATGGGATTCAAACCGCCGACCTTCCGATTGACAAGCCCAAGAGGCTCAGTGGTTTAGACCACAGCATCACCCTTGTCCCTTTCCTCTCATAAAGGAGCATTCAAACACCTGATTTCTCAACTTTCAATTTGGTTTCATCTATTCTTCTGCTTTAGGATTTTGTCACCTCGTTTAATTTATTGCTTATATTCTGGATTTCCTTCCCAAGGGGAGCTCAAACTGGCACGCAGAAACAGCCCAATTAATGCAGACTGTGAGAATAAACAATGTTAAATTAAACAAATTAAAGCCACATTCAGTATTTTAAAAACCCCTTTGAAAGCCATAAGAATTAGTTCAATGAGAAGGATTCTCCTGTTCACCTTGATGACCCTTCCCCGTGCTCCAGTGAGGAGTTCTGCCAAAGTTTCATCCAAAGGGCACAGACATTTAGAGCAAATGGTTGCAGTGGTGACCTATGTTGTGAGGTGGAACCACCATCTCCTCGCCATGACGCCGTCACCCCATCCAGCGACATCAATGGCAGGAGGTGTCAAGGGTGGACTGGACAAAGAGGAGTGATTGGAAGCACCAGCCAGGGAAGCCCCCACGGGAAACCCCAGAGGAGGAAGGCTCAGAGCCAGGGGATTGTGGTGGGACACTGAGAAGAGGTCAGAGGGAGAAGATTGGGAGGAGGTGCCAAAGGGTGAAGAGGCAACAGGGTTTAGTGAGCAGGAGGAACCTGTGACAGGGAGCAGTTCAGACTCTGAGGCTGAAGCAGAGGAGGGGCAGTGATCAAGAGGCTGCTGAAGAATTTGGGGGCTCTCCCTGTTTTGTTCTCCTCCGCCCTGGTTTCCAAGAATGCACAGGATAAGGAGGAGGGCAGAACCAGAAGTGCACAGATGCAGTTTGAGACTGCTTGGGAAACATCCGGGAAAGGGTGGAATCTTCAGTCCTAGGAACTGCTCCATAGAGGCAAGACCTGCTGGGAAGGGTTACTGAGTTGTATGCTGTTTGCTTGAACAAAGAGCTAACTTCACTGACAACAGAGCCCTGTGTCTGACTCCAGCCCTGACGGTATATTCCAGATGTTGTTGGGCTCCAGCTCCCATCATGCTCAGCCAACATGGCCAGTGGAGAGGGATGATGGGAGTTGTAGTCCAACAACATGTGGAGAGCGCGACATTGGCTACGCCTCTCCTGGAGCTGAGATATTGCCCTCGCTGCTCCCAGATTCCTGACTGATAAATGCCCTACTGCTGCTTGTGAAGGCCAGGCTTTAAAATGCATAAGAGGAAGAAATTGGGCACACATGAAAAACTGCCTCATCTAGGCAGTCTCTCTCCTGGAAAAGAATAAGGGGGGAAGAAAACATGGCTGCTTTTGGCCCTCTTCAGTTTCAAACAATTTTTCATGGGTAAATATTTAACAGATAAAATTTATAAACCCAGAAAGGCTTAGGGGGCGAAAGGAACATATGGAAGTGGTTCTTTATGCTGATTTAAAAATAAAATAAAGGAAGAGAAAAAGGCACTTCAGAATTAAGAAATGATCCCAAAAGACTTTACCACATTTTCAAAGGCGAGAGGGAGAAAATTTTGCACAGAAAGCAAGGGGGAAATGGATTTTTGGGTAACAATAGGGACATAAACCAAAATGAAAATTGAGGCTAAATGTCGCCCTTCTCCTCTCCCCCTCCCCTTCTCTCTGCTAGTTGCATTTCCCCCAGACCCAGGCGCTCAGCAATATTTTTATCCTTCCCTCCTGACACTTTTCAAAGCCTCGTTTGCGCCCTAATTTCTTTGTGAGGTCTGAAGAAGTTGAATTAATTTTTAATGTTAAATGCACAGATTTTTTTCCCGTTCTGGGGGTGGGGTGCAGGGAAGAGATGGAATTGTAAATGTATGAGTAGAATTTTGTGACTTGTTGGGGCGGGGAACGAGACTGCTGGCAGAGAAGCAACTCCAAAAGACTCTGTGACATTAAGAATTTCCTTCCAGAATTTTAAAGAGTCCGGAGGGATGGTAAATGCAGAGATAATCGGGGAGCTCTTGATTTTTGATTAACTCTGGTGCTAAACCGTTTATAATAAAAGACCATTCCAAAGTATCTTTTTTAAAAATTCGCCTTCTCCCTCCCTCTCCCCCCCAAAAAAAAACTGTGGCAAGAGCCTACTTAATATAATACATGAAACTGAAGGCTGTTTCCTTATCAAAGCTTTGCAGCCGACTGTGCATTATCAAAGGGCTGCTTCCAGGGCTTAATTTGAACCGGGGCTTACCAGACTCCTGTTTTTGAAATTACCTGGAACATGAGAGAAGCAACAATAAAGAAAATCCTACCTCTGAGCATGGGCGGAGTGCTTTCCTCCTGCCGGGGACGATTGCTTCTTCCAGGTCATTTCATACCTGAGTTCTTGGTACTACTGTATGAAATACGTGCATTAATAATGATAATAATAATAATACCGTCCATACTGTGTTGACTGCAAAGTCTGCATGTATAAATCATGGTTCTCCCCTCCTTCCAGCTACATATGATTTGGAAGGGGTTGGAAAATTTAGAAATGTGTGATTTGGGAGAAAACGTGTGTAAAAGAAATTGTAAGTACACATTTAAATATGGTTTTTGGTGTGGATTTTTTTTTAAAAAAGCACAGATCCAGTTCCCACACCTAGTACAGTGGTACCTCAGGTTAAGAACATAATTTGTTCTGGAGGTCCGTTCTTAACCTGAAACTGTTCTTAACCTGAGGTATCACTTTAGCTAATGGGGCCTCCTGCCGCCGCCGCCGCGCAATTTCTATTCTCATCCTGAAGCAAAGTTCTTAACCCGAGGTACTACTTCTGGGTTAGGGGAGTCTGTAACCTGAAGCGTCTGTAACCCGAGGTACCACTGTATAGGGTGGCATTCAACAGGGCTGGCCTGCCTGCAGAAGAGACTTTTGCTCGCATAAGTGATGTTTACCTTTCCCCTCCTCTCTGCCGCAGCTCCCTGTGTACCCCTAATATGCTGGTGGTTCTGTGGTCTAAACCACTGAATCTTTTGGGCTTGCCAATCGGAAGGTTGGCGGTTCGAATCCCCGCGATGGAGTGAGCTCCCACTGCTCTGTCCCAGATCCTGCCAACCTAGCAGTTGGAAAGCATGCCAGTGCAAGTAGATAAATAGGTACCGCTGCGGCGGGAAGGTAAACGGCGTTTCCTGCACTCGGTTTCCGTTATGGTGTTCCGTTGCACCAGAAGCGGTTTAGTCATGCTGGCCACATGACCCGGAAAGCTGTCTGTGGACAAACGCCGGCTCCCTCGGCCTGAAAGCGAGATGAGCGCCACATCCCATGGTTGTCTTTGACTGGACTTAACCGTCCAGGGGTCCTTTACCTTTTACCTATTATAGAAAGTAAGGGAACCTTCTGGAACACACTGGGTGTTTCTGTGGGGTTGCAGAGGAGGAAAGGAAGGAAAGGTCCTGTCATGTCTGCCGGGACAACATTGTAAGCTGTCCGTATTTGTGCTGTGTTTTTCTTGTTTCTTATTAGGATTTCTAATTATGCATCTGCTGAATATAGGCCTCTGGCTGCATGTACGTAATTAAAACCGCATGTTGTTGATAACGTAACACCAAATCCAAGAATAAGAGGCAAGATGAAAACCAAAGATTTAAAGCCCATTCCTACTTCTGCACACATGAGCATGAAATTAGCCATACAGAATTCCTTCACTGGTTTCCAAAAGGATGGCTATTGGGGTCAGAGCCAATAGTGTACATGTGTATCAGCAGCAACTTAAGTAAAAGGTAAAGGTAAAGGGACCCCTGACTATTAGGTCCAGTCGTGGCCGACTCTGGGGTTGCGGCGCCCATCTCGCTTTATTGGCCGAGGGAGCCAGCGTACAGCTTCTGGGTCATGTGGCCAGCATGACAAAGCCGCTTCTGGCAAACCAGAGCAGTGCACAGAAATGCCGTTTACCTTCCCGCCGGAGCGGTACCTATTTATCTACTTGCATTTTGATGTGCTTTCCAACTGCTAGGTTGGCAGGATCTGGGACCGAACAACAGGAGCTCACCCTGTCGCGGGGATTCGAACCACCGACCTTCTGATCGGCAAGTCCCAGTCTCTGTGGTTTAACCCACAGTGCCACCCGCATCCCGCAACTTAAGTACAGTAGCTAAATGGAAGTTCCATGCCCAGAAGCAGTATAACTGCGAATGCTGTTTATTTAGGTCAAGCAATGGCTTTTGCCCTGCTTATGAGCTTCCCAGAAGCATCTGGCTTGCAACTCTTGGGAACAGGATACTGGACCAAATGGATCTGTGATGTGCTGCTAAGCTTTTCCTATGTCGGCTCTAAAAATATTGACTTGGAGAGTAACATTTAAGGCTTGACATCATTAACTAAGGTGTTTTGGCTTGTTATATTCTCATAAACCTGGAGAGATGGTGGTAAACTATTTTTAAAAAATGACTGGGTTTCAAAGCACCCTTGGAACTTATAAATATGGTGAGCACCTCTTTCCAAGGCAGGAAAATGATGAACACAGTATATGGTCTGTTTGGCTTCACTGTATGCCTTCCTGAACTAGAAAATAGTAGCTGTGCTCCTTCTAAGGGTTCAAAATCGTGTTGGTGTTTGAGTGTGCATTATGTACTTTACTTTAATGTCACACAGACCAGAGCCCTGCTTAGGTGTTTAGGCCTGAACAAGAAATGCAAACGCTATTGCAGATACTAATATTGCATAACCTGAAGCGACAGGATGCACAAAAACAGACTCCTTTTGGAAATAAAACATTGTCAGTTTAATTAAAGCTTCATTTCCAGAACTTTCTTCAAAACAGAACAAAAAAAAAACAGCAAATGGTATATCCAAAATATCCATAAGATCATGTGCAATTCCAGCACAGGGTCAGTTTCTTATAAAATATGAAATATTCCAAACAGATCTCAAATCTGAGCTGTGTCTCTCCTTACAGTCTCCATTTTGCCTGGAGCTGTATTCACTCACTAGAGAGGGTCATTTACACGTCCTTACTTCCACAGACCCCAAGAACAAAGACTGAGCCACCACCCTTCCAAGATTATGAATTTGCAGTTGTGAACTAAGGTTAAACATTCAAGTGCTAGCTAGCAGAGAACAACAGTTAATTATCAACCCATCAATGAGTTCAGAGACCACTTAGTATACTTAAGTGGAATTTCCCCACATTAAAACCTTCAGTAATACACATTTAGGCATTCCCCATTTCAGTGTCAATTAAATAATTATACTTGACAAGCCCTTTTGCACCATCCCTGCTTGCTACACTCCATGCCTCCCTTTCTGAGTGGGAAGATCTGAAGGGTGAATGCATTTGGCTGAATGTGCTTGGAAGATTCACCGTTAGGAAGTCTGGTCATGTGTGGACCATGGAGAGGCTTCTAAGCTCACTTGGCTGAACATACATAGAAGTATCTCTTCTTTTCAGACCTACCTGCTCAATGCAGGACGTGTGGGGCTGGGGCATTGTGCATGGCCCCACAACCCCTACATACATTGACATTCCTTATTCAGGGCAGTAACACCTCAACAGGGCTACAGAAAATGCAGACACTTCGGCCATTGATAAGAGAGCCGGTGTGGTGCAGTGGTTAGAGTGTTGTGCTTGGACCCGGGAGACCAGGGTTCAAATTCCCACTCAAACAGGAAGCTCACTGGGTGATCTTGGGGCAGTCACCGTCTCTCAGCCTAACCTACCTCACAGAGTTGTTGTGTGGATAAAAATGGGCAGGACAAAGAAGTATGTGTGCCACCTTGGAGGAAGGATGGGTTATTAATGTGATAAAAAAATAAAATAAAATGTATTTAGAGTGAAAGCCTTGATATGTCTGCTCAGAGGTAAGCTCAACTGAGTTCAATGTGGCTTTTCCCATGTCAGTGTACGTAGGTTTGCAATCTTAGTTGATTATTCGTCCCCTGATTAAATTACATTTGAATAGATTTACTTTTCACCAGCATCTCAGTATGCATTCATTTTTGAGATTTTGGAGAGAAAAGCTTAATAAATATGGACACAATCTACTGTTGAAAGGAAAGGCAATCTTTTTTAAAAAATTTCAATTATTCAACAAAACTGCGTTAAAAATGTGCCCTGCTAACCCTCTGCCCTAACCTATTAAAGTTCCCCTTCATTGATTGATCAACTAAAGCTTCCTTTGGTTTTAATCTACTCATTTAAATAGATCAGCGCAAGCCTATTTAAGTGCCTCTTTGTGAAAGCCGCTTGAGGAATTCTTGCTCCACACAGAAATGGGTGGAAAGGTTTCCAGGAGGATAAGTGAATTTGCATTCCACCCAACAAAGCTCACACCCTAAGTTCATTAAAGGTGATGCATGGATTTGAAAACCAGGAGAGTAAACAGCAGTGAAATCCGGGTGTGAAGGCAGTAAAAGCCTCACCCCTTCGCTCCTGGAATGGGAAGCCTACTTTTTGTAGGTTCCTTAAGGTTAGCCTTTAAGAGAAACCACACAGCCTCACAACATCAAATCAGAGCCATTTGGGACGTGTGCCTTACACATTGCTAGGAAAAGCTTGTGTGCAAATGAGCAGAGTAATGCCACACATTATGGAGGAGACTCTTGAGAGTCCCATGGACTGCAAGAAGATCAAACCTCTCCATTCTGAAGGAAATCAGTCCTGAGTGCTCACTGGAAGGACAGATCCTGAAGCTGAGGCTCCAATACTTTAGCCACCTCATGAGAAGAGAAGACTCCCTGGAAAAGACCCTGATGTTGGGAAAGAAGGAGGGCGCAAGGAGAAGGGGACGACAGAGGACAAGATGGTTGGATAGTGTTCTCGAAGCTACCAGCATGAGTTTGACTAAACTGCGGGAGGCAGTGGAAGACAGGAGTGCCTGGCGTGCTCTGGTCTATGGGGTCACGAAGAGTTGGACACGACTAAAGGACTAAACAAAAACTATGCTGCATACACAACTGCTTGCTTGTCCAAACTCTGTGGGCAGTTCATCAAACCAATTCAGGTACAGTGGTACCTCGGGTTACATACGCTTCACGTTACAGACTCCACTAACCCAGAAATAGTACCTTGGGTTAAGAACTTTGTTTCAGAATGAGAACAGATATCGTGCTCTGGCGGCACAGCAGCAGCAGGAGGCCCCATTAGCTAAAGTGGTGCTTTAGGTTAAGAATAGTTTCAGGTTAAGAACGAACCTCCGGAACGAATTAAGTACTTAACCTGAGGTACCACTGTATTTGCAAAGTTAAGAAAATCCACAGAATTCTTTCAGGATGAAGACATATGCAGCAATTTAAAGTGTGGTGGAAGTGGTGTCATGTGCTGCCTTGAAAGCAACATATGAATGCGTGTTCAGATGTCTTCCCTTAGCACCTAAAACCTTGCATCTGCCACAGAAGCTTTTTGTTCTCCATGAGCTTTTGATTAAAGGCAGGATCTGTGAACGTAGGTACATAGGGAAGCGGCCTTTGCACAGAGTGCAGACCATTGCGGCATCTAATTTAGTGTTCTGACGGTGCCTCTCTCACGTTTCAGACCGGAAGCATTCCCAGCCGTACCTGGGGGTGCTGCAAATTGAACCTGGGACCTTCGGAATGCAAAGCGGACGACCTTACCACTGAGCTACAGCTCTTTCCCTATTTATTTTGTGCTTTCCGATCTAGAAGAACGGAGCGGCTTATGCTTCTGTGCGCATTAGACATGCCGTAGTCTTCAGCCTTTCCAGACCCATGATTCAACTTCAACCCAGACACATGTATGGGGATTCATTACTCTTTTCTTTTAATGATAAATTTGTATAGTGGTAAACGGGACGCGGGTGGCGCTGTGGGTTAAACCACAGAGCCTAGGACTTGCTGATCAGAAGGTCGGCGGTTCGAATCCCCGCGACGGGGTGAGCTCCCGTTGCTTGGTCCCTGCTCCTGCCAACCTAGCAGTTCGGAAGCACGTCAAAGTGCAAGTAGATAAATAGGTACTGCTCCGGCGGGAAGCTAAACAGCGTTTCCGTGCGCTGCTCTGGTTCGCCAGAAGCGGCTTAGTCATGCTGGCCACATGACCCAGAAGCTGTACGCCGGCTCCCTCGGCCAATAAAGCAAGATGAGCGCCGCAACCCCAGAGTCGGCCACGACTGGACCTAATGGTCAGGGGTCCCTTTACCTTTACCTTAAAGCTGCTGTTGGTCTTTACCCAAGACCAGGCTAGTAGTGCTCCAACCATGCACTGATGGGAGTTGTAGCCCAAAACATGGAAGGTACCAGTTTGACAAAGGCTGCTATATGCCATGAACGCAGCACTGTTTGCTATGTTCAGTGGACCACAGTATTAGGCTGAAATGAATGTGCAGCATGATGAATATTTTTTATTAACTTGTGCTGACATGGGCGCAGCGGGGATAACGCACTGGAAATTGTCAATAAAGATAATATCTTTAAGTCCAACCATTCCTCTGAAAGTCTTGTTTGGCATTGATGCTGATGAACCCTTACAGCTGATCGCTAGAAAACTGTTTCCAGCCTTGTGATGATCGGATCAAATTGAGGGCAATTACATTAATAGATTTTGGAAGTATTTATGTTGGAAGTCCATCTCGTTGCAGCTGGTAATAATTTTTACTGGTCTTTTGTCTTCCCACAGTTTAAAAGAGCTGTTGATTGAGTTCAGCGTCTGGGATGCCAGACTCTGTGCAGCTAGTTCTACACATTTGGAGATCAAATACCACCCCCCTCAGGCCCACATGGCAAATCTTGGCCCACATGGTGACTTGTGAGAGCACCTTATGATACGGCATGACGCTTCAAAATCCATGGAAATGGTTCTAGTTAGCATTAGGGCTGGGCGATATCTGGTTTTCATCATTGTGATATATCACCAGCTAAACATCATGGTATACCGATATAATAATTATAATTATAATTATTATAATTATTATTTATTTATTTATTTATTTATTTATTTATTTATACCCCGCCCATCTGGCTGGGCTTCCCCAGCCATTCTGGGCGGCTTCCAAAAAAATATTAAAATACTGTAATATATCAAACATTAAAAGCTTCCCTATGTTTGAAATAAGGATGGAACTATGGAGAAGCATTGTCTGTCTTCATGGTTTTTCCTGCATTGTGATTTTTGCCGGTCCTGCTCTTATGATTTGCCGCTGAGCTGGCAGGGTTAACAGGGGTTGCAGGAATCGAGAGAAGGGTTGGCTTCACGGTTTCCCCCACATTGTGATTTCTGCATACATCATGATTTACAATAAAGGTAAAGGACCCCAGGGCAGTTAAGTTCAGCCAAAGGCGACTATGGGTTTGTGATGCTTATCTTGCTTTCAGGCCGAGGGAGCTGGTGTTTGTCCACAGACAGCTTTCTGGGTCATGTGGCCAGCCTGACTAAACTGCTTGTGGCACAATGGAACACCGTGATGGAAACCAGAGTACACGGAAACGCTGTTTACATCCCCCCCCGCAAGTGTACCTATTTATCTACTTGCACTGGCGTGCTTTTGAACTGCTAGGTTGGCAGGTTCTGGGACAGAGCAACAGGAGCTCACCCTGTTGTGCAGATTCGAACTGCCGACTTTCTGATCAGCAAGCCCAAGAGGCTGAGTGGTTTAGACCCCAGCGCCACCCGCATCCCTGATTTGCAATATGTTGTCCGGGACTGAGCTACATTAGTCAAAAAACAACGCTTTGAATGCGTTATAAACTCGCAACACCAGATGATGTTACAGAGCAAAAAATAAAATAAAAATCTGTGCTATTTTTACATAGAGTTTTTTCTTTTTGTTTTGACGATTTAATTTCTGACTTATTTATAGTGGGTTTTTTCCTGTGTGTAGATCCCCCCCCAAGTAAAAAAAAGAGAAAGAAATGAAACCAATATCACGATATGGACTTGAAATTGGTTTTGGACGATATGTCAATATACCGCCCAGCCCTACTGAGACCGATGACCGGACTCTGCAAAGGGCAGCATCCAGTCTTCCTAGGAAAGTGTCATTGAACTGTTGCTTGCCTGGACTGAGGTTTAGGTGTGTATGTAGAAACCTCTGATATTTTTATATCTGGAATATTAAAGGTAAAGGGACCCCTGACCGTTAGGTCCAGTCAACTCTGGGGTTTCGGCACTCATCTCGCTTTATTGGCTGAGGGAGCTGGCGTACAGCTTCCGGGTCATGTGGCCAGCATGACTAAGCTGCTTCTGGCAAACCAGAGCAGCTCACGGAAACACTGTTTACCTTCCCGCCGGAGCAGTACCTATTTATCTACTTGCACTTAGACGTGCTTTTGAAGTGCTAGGTTGGCAGGAGCAGGGACCGAGCAACGGGAGCTCACCCCGTCGCAGGGATTCGAACCACCGACCTTTTGATTGGCAAGTCCTAGGCTCTGTGGTTTAACCCACAGCGCCACCCGCGTCCCTATCTGGAATATTAGCCAGCTTTAAAGAAGTAAGAGTCACGTCTGTTACCCAACTGATGCCAGCCCCCTGCAGCCATGCCCACCACCTGTGTGAGGCCCCAGAAGATCTCATGTGAAGGAGTGCAGCCCTCAGACTGAAATCTCTCCCCCCCCCCACCCATAGAGGGGAAATTGCAAGGGAGTACAGCTCTGGGGCTTTTTTCAGAGCGGGAACAATGACATCATCTCCCAGAGCCTAGTGTACTGGCAAGTGAATGAGACGATGAAGAGGCTTTAAACTTTCACTATTGTTTGTGACAGAGGAGCATAGAGGCGAGAATGAGAAAAAATAATAAGGCAAAGCCTGCATACTTTGCTTTCTGTTCTTGGACCGGGGTTCCTATAAATAGTAACGCTTATCCTTTGCAAGGTGGTTTGCACTTCTAATTAAAAGCTAAAGGCTTCATTTCAGCTGGCTGAAGATCTTTTGTTCAAACTCAGTGTGTTTTACAGACAGAAGCTATGTAGTTAGGAGTAAACAGCCGCGAGTTCAATGGAGCTTATGCCCAGGAAACTATGCTAAGGATTGCAGTCATGCTGATCCTAATGGACTGGGTATTATGCTAGGCACTGCTGTTTTCCAGAGTATTTGTGTGTATAAGAGAGAGAGAGAGAATGGATGTATTATTTGACTCTCATTAGGAGAGTGACACTGGGAGCTATGAGAACAAACTTGTGCACTTCAAAATCTACTACACCTCTTCTAGGGTTCTTAGATTGATTTTTTTTGTATGTGTGTGTGTGTTTTTGAAGTACTACAGTGGAACCTCTGTTGTCAAACGTAATCCGTTCCGGAAGACCGTTCAACTTCCAAAATGTTTGACAACTGAGGCGCAATTGCCAGTCGGCAAAATCAATTGAAAAAATGGAGAAATGTGCCTCGGAGGCTGTTCGAAAATGGAAGCATTCACTTCCAGGTTGCCGGTGTTAGAAACTGAAACATTTGAATTCCAAAGTTTTCAACAACTGAGGTTCCACTGTATAAAAAAGAAATAACCCCCTTGCATTTCATAGGATCATAGAATTGTCGGAAGGGACCCCAAGAGTATCCGTTTATAATCAGTATCCTAGATATGAATAGGAAGGAAAGTCGGTTTTGGAAAAGCAAGTAACAGTGATGGTGATCGAGGCATGCAATTACCTGATGTGGAATTCCAGTTTATTGCATTTATAGATACTTTATGTATAAAAAATAATAATAAAATGTAATGAATACTTTGTTGGCATACCTCTGTCTTGGGAGGCAATGGAGGAGTGTGCCTTTTGGGAGCGAAGTTGAACCTTTGGAAGGTTGCAGCGCCTGTGGCTGTAGCGACTGATACAGGAAAGACATGCTTTGTTGCAGCTGGGGCAGATGAAGGCATCTGGTTGTGCTGCTGCAGATGCTCCCCAGTGGTCATTTTTCTTCTGATTTCTGCTATGGATGCACAACCTGACTGTCTTCAGGCATTTTGGATGTCTGCAAGGACTGGGTTGATGTTGATGTAATTTATAATAAGCTAGATTTAATTGAGAGAGACATGGCGGTTCAAATCCCTGGGACGGGGTGAGCTCCCGTTGCTCTGTCCCAGCTCCTGCCAACCTAGCAGTTTGAAAGCACGCCAAAGTACAAGTAGATAAATAGGTACCGCTTTGGCGGGAAGGTAAACGGCGTTTCCGTGCGCTGCTCTGGTTCGCCAGAAGTGGCTTAGTCATGCTGGCCACATGACCTGGAAGCTGTACGCCGGCTCCCTCGGCCAATAAAGCGAGATGAGCGCCGAAACCCCAGAGTCGGTCTCGACTGGACCTAATGGTCGGGGGTCCCTTTACCTTTAGATTTAATTGAGACATATAATTAGTAGATTTATATCCCAATTTTAAAGCAAATACCTTCACAAAGTGGCAGGCTATACTACACAACTAAACAGCAATTGAGCAGCATAAAAAGCACAAGTGGGAAACACCCCAAATCCTTAAAATTGCCAGCATGGTCAATTGCCCCAGCATTGCCACAAAATACAGTGCAACCAAAATTAAAACAAAACAATGTCGCCGTTCAATTTCCGCATCCTGATTTAAAACCAGTGTATTCTATGCCTCCACAGGTGTTTTCTTGATTCCCTCACTGAAAAGTGTCCATGATCCTATGTAAAGTTCTGTATTCAGATTTTTGTCATATGTAAAATTCAGACGGGGGGGGGGGGGAAATCACCAGAAACTTAAGCCCTTGATGTATGTTTTGAAATTAGAATTCATGAGCCCTTGGAAGAAGTCCATAAGGGTTGGGGTGTTTTTGTTTCCTAAGCAACTTTATTATTGTGAACTTTTCCCACAGGAAGGGCTTGGGAAAGGAATTGAGCACATTTGCAGATGTGCCAGAACTTTTTTGATCCCTAATATTTCCAGATTCCTCATGTTTAAGTTCTAAGAGTGGTCACATGCAAATGTTATTCTTCCTTTGATGAAATTAGCAACTCTGTGATGCTGGAGTAAATGCAAATATTGTATTGTGGTTACAAAGAGGTCTTCACAAAGAGGTCTTCAGCTGTTCAGTGTTCTGAAGAACCACATCTACATCTAACCATAGGTGGGACATCTGATTTGGCTTGGGAACCAGGTATGCACGAGGTCACGAGCCTTAACCTTTTACTTTCTACTGTGTTCCCAATCTAGTGAATGCCTGGGGGTGACGTGTGCCTGGGGGAGCTGCCATCTGCTTCAGTGGGTGGTTTCCCCCGATGTAAATAGCATGGAAGACTGACTCCACCTTGGGACTGCAGCAGAGGGCAAAAAAATCAAATCCTCTTCACTTCCAATGGCAGGGTCCCCATCCAGATTAGCTGTCCCTGTACCACCAATTAAGTTTAAGAAGCCTTTTCATGTAATGTCTATATTGCGTTAATGGTGTCTCATCTGGTTTGGCCTTCCAGAAGCTCTAGCATTAGCTAAACCACAGCCTGCCCTTTTGAGAGCGATGAACAACACATTTTAAAAAATGTCAAAATGGGCTGGGCTTTGGATGTGTCGAATACACAATCTTTCAAAAATAGTATCTGAAGAATGTATGCAAATAAATCAGATCTTGAAGAGTCAGCAATGGGCATTGTAATTACTTTCGTCGTCGTCTTCTTCTTCTTCTTTTTTTTTTAAATCTCTTTCTATAAGCCAGGAAATTGGTACTGAGGATTCTTTTGATACTCCGCTGGGAGGGACGTAAAAGGAAGGAAGAGCTCAATTTGTTAGAGGGGATGAAACAAAACTTTGCATGTAATCAGGATATCCCAAAATGCTCTGGGACTCGTTTAATAAAGTAATCTTGCGAAATATTAGCGTTGCATTGTTCTTCTTCATATATGCCCGCCTTTTAGATAAAACAAAAATTTTTTTTCCTTCCAGTAGCACCTTAAAGACCAACTAAGTTAGTTCTTGGTATGAGCTTTCGTGTGCATGCACACTTCTTCAGATACACTGAAACAGAAGTTGCCAGATCCCTCTATATAGTGAGAAGGTGGGGAGGGGTATTACTCAGAAGGGTGGTGGGAATGGGTGATTGGCAGATAGCTGTGATGAGCCTGTTGACGACTCTTAAAGACTGCAATAGGTCTTACAGGAAAAAGCAAGGGGTGAGAAGGTGAAAAATGGCTTTGTCATGTATAATGAGATAAGAATCCAATGTCTTTGTTCAGACCAGGTCTCTCCATGGTTTTAAGTTTGGTAATGAGTTGCAATTCAGCAGCTTCTCTTTCCAGTCTATTTCTGAAATTCCTTTGTAGTAAAACAGCTACTTTGAGATCTTGTATAGAATGTCCTGGGAGATTGAAGTGTTCTCCTACTGGTTTCTCTGTCTTGTGATTCTTGATGTCCGATTTATGTCCGTTTATTCTTTGGCGTAAGGTTTGGCCTGTTTGTCCAATATAGAGAGCTGAAGGACACTGTTGGCATTTGATGGCATATACAATGTTGGACGATGAGCAATTAAATAGTTATTCTTCTCCTTTCAGCGCTAGACTTGGTGCCAATTCAACGACCCCTCAGTATCTCTGTTTGCAAGGTCAAAGGTAGCTTTCTTGAAACGGTTAGGGCACTTTCCTCATTCAGGATAATATGAGGATAATATGAAGTGAAAAGAAAGACAGAAAATGTAGATTTGCAGGGAAATTGTATATTTTACTTAATTTTTTCCCAAAATTATTCAAAGAAAGAGAAAACAATAATGGGTTGTATTCAAAGTCTCGTTAGTGCAAGGACTTTCACTTTCTCAGTCAACTGTTCCCTTCCTGTACCCCCCCTTCCCTTGCACATCCCAAATCTACTACAGTGGTACCTCGGGGTAAGAACTTAATTCGTTCCGGAGGTCCGTTCTTAACCTGAAACTGTTCTTAACCTGAGGTACCACTTTAGCTAATGGGCCTCCTGCTGCCGCCGCGATGCTCCCACACGATTTCTGTTCTCATCCTGAAGCAAAGTTCTTAACCTGAGATACTATTTCTGGGTTAGTAACCTGAAGCGTCTGTAACTTGAGGTACCACTGGGGCTTCCACCAAACCTCTGGAGCAGATTGGGGCAAGGGCTCATGGGAAGACCATAGAGAATGGAAGTTCTGTTGTGCTATCAGGACATTTTTGCTGCATACAACTGAATGTGGGCTGATGAGTTGGAATTCTCCCTACCAATTGGCTGCAAGAGCTGTGACTTTGATGTATGAAATAATAATAATAATAATAATAATAATAGTAATAATAATAATAATAATAATAATAATAATAAATAAAATTTATTTATACCCCGCCCATCTGGCTGGGTTTCCCCAGCCACTCTGGGCGGCTTCCAACAGAACACTAAAATACAATAACCTATTAAACATTAAAAGCTTCCCTAAACAGGGCTGCCTTCAGATGTCTTCTAAAAGTCTGGTAGTTGTTTTTCTCTTTGACATCTGGTAGGAGGGCGTTCCACAGGGTGGGTGCCACTACCGAGAAGGCCCTCTGCCTGGTTCCCTGTAACTTGGCTTCTCGCAGTGAGGGAACCACCAGAAGGCCCTCGGAGCTGGACCTCAGTGTCTGGGCAGAACGATGCGAGTGGAGACGCTCCTTCAGGCATACTGGACTGAGGCCGTTCAATATGTGAAATAAGCACATACACAACCTTCAATTGGTTCTGCTGCTTAGGTGGTTTAGGGATTGTGTGTGTGTGTAGCATTCCAACTGCTCAGAAGTCACAAAAACAGCAGTTGTAGGGATCAGCTGAATTTGGACAAGTGTGGAAAGCAGGGAAGAGCACCAGCAGCGCTAGCCCGAGACATTTTGCCGTAGATGATAAGATATTCCTCTCCACCCCTAATTCCGCATGCTCCATTGCATCTGAGAGGGGGAAGGCTAACTTGGGAGATACAGAACAGGTGACATTGACAGCTGTCTTCCCACACCTTGCTGCTGTTCCCCATCACACATCACCTGATTCTTGCCTCGCTCCGTCTCCAGGACTGGCCCTAAACTAAGCACAGTTGCAAGAGCAGTCAGTTCTGAGCAGTCAGCTTGTGAACGTTGTGTGTGTGTGAGAGAGAGAGATTGGAGGGCGGTGAATTATACGTGAACCGGAGGCATGACTGGAGAATGGACAAAGTAGCTATGACAAAGAAAAATGTGCCTACAATTTATATTTGCTTCACAGGATAATGTTCTTGGCATCTGCCTGTCTCGAGAGACGATGGAAGAGTGCGCCTTTGGGGGTGAAATCAAACCATTGGAGAGTTACAGTGCCTGCTGTGGCTGTAGAAACAGATACAGAAGAGAGATGTTTTGTTGCAGCTGGGGCAGATGAGGGCATCTGGTTTCGCTGTTACAAATGCACCATGGATTTTCTTCTCTCTGCACTCCTCCCAGCGGTCATTCCTCCCTCTGGTCACTGCTGTGGTTACATGACCTGACCGTCTGTCTCCAGGCACAAATGTCCATCCATGGATTCCTTAAAGGCGGATTCCACCAGTAATTCCAGGGGTGATAACGAAGAAGACGAACTTGTGGCTGCGTTCATTGCAACCCAGAGCAAAAATAAGGAAGGCAAATTTGGAGGGTCATACTTTGGCAGAATGTGTAGCTTAAATAGACATGTTATGATTAGCAAGATTAAGAAGGCCTGCATGCGTATGCACATTCGGTTTGTGTCTCATTGTTGATTGTGTTCCATGTCATGGCCATGCTAGAGCGTGTCAGAATCTTGGAAACTGATTTTGACATAAATGGGCAGATACTAGATTCAGACACATAACCTCCAAGTGTGCAGGAAGACATACACATTTATAAACATTTCCTTGTATTCTTGCTCGTGTTCCTCTTCTGTAGTCTTTCCAGAACATGACTGATAACCCAAGAGTGTATTTAAAAAACACACAAATGAATAGAAAAACAGATTATAGAATTAACGAGAAAAGAGAATAATGTTAAGGAAAGCTTTCTCATTAATGAGCATTGCAGACAGCTCTCAAATCCTTTATTTGAGAGTGAGAATTATGGTTTTAACTGTGTTGTTTCCCTCTTTCTAGGTCAAGCAGGTGTTGATGAATGTGGAGGAGCAATTATGGTTGCTGCTGGTGGAGCAGCGAGTGCCCGAGCGATTTCTGTGGAAAGAGCCAAAACTCTGCTTCCTTCCTCTTCTTGCTGAATTCTCCAGAGCCATTGTGTTCATTCTTTTTAATTAAAAAGCCTGCTCTGTTATCTTTGGCTAAACCGGCAGAAAAGAGAGAACTTTTTCATTCCTATTATTTTACTTCGGGCTCCCTCCCTTACTTTCGGTTTCCCTCAGTATGGCGGCTGATGAAGCACAGAGCTACCTTGATGCTGAAAGGTGCGTTGATCAAATCTCGACCACCCAATCCAGGAACAAGTTCATCACATAATGGGACCGTGCCGTGGCCACAATGCCCATCACTCCAGAGAACGCCGTGCTGTTTCTTCCCATCCTTTACCGGTGGCTCCAAAACCATCTGAAGGAGGAAGTGGAGGAGCCAGAACACAGACTTTGCCACTCTGCCATTAAGAAGCTGAGGGAATACATCCAACTCAATTTCCCAATAGAGGAGGGCAAACTGCAACATGGTACTTGCTTTGTGGATATGGAGATCTGCACACTGTACCTGACCAAGGATCCAGGAAAGACAGAGACGCTCGGCCTAAGTTTTGGGAACATCCCTGCTCTGGGGGACTATGGTGAAAAGAGGAGAGTGGGGAGGAAGAGGAAGGGGCATAAGGGTCCTGTGCTGGATGTCGGAAGCATCTGGGTCACCGACTTAAAGAAAAACAGCCCCGCAGGGAAATGCGGAAAGGTTCGCTTGCGAGATGAGATCCTTTCGCTGAATGGACAATTGATGGTCGGAGTTGATATCAGCGGCGCAAGGTAGGAGGTTTAAATAAACTCGGTTGGCGTGCAAAATCGTTGTGTTTAAACCATCTCTCTACCTAGGTAAAGGTAAAAGGACCCCTGACCATTAGGTCCAGTCGTGGCTGACTCTGGGGTTGCAGCGCTCATCTTGCTTTATTGGCCAAGGGAGCCAGTGTACAGCTTCCGGGTCATGTGGCCAGCATGACTAAGCCGCTTCTGGCGAACCAGAGCAGCGCACGGAAACGCCATTTAACTTCCTGCCAGAGTGGTACCTATTTATCTACTTGCACTTTGACGTGCTTTCGAACTGCTGGGTTGGCAGGAGCAGGGACCGAGCAATGGGAGCTCACCCCCTCGCGGGGATTCAAACCTCCGACGTTCTGATCAGCAAGTCCTAGGCTCTGTGGTTTAACCCACAGCGCCACCTGCGTCCCTTTTCTCTACCTAGGTAGCGATCTTAAATGAGCCATTTTCCATCCTTGCACTATCCCAGCGGTTCTCAACCTGTGGGTCCCCAGATGTTGTTGGACTACAACTCCCATCATCCCTGAGCTCTGGCCTTGCTAGCTAGGGGTGATGGGAGTTGTAGTTCAACAACATCTGGGGACCCACAGGTTGAGGAAGGTTGCACTATCCCATGCTGATATAGTAGTGTATCTGGTATGTTTTGATCAACAAGGCAGAAACCGCAAATGTTCCACTGCCATCACCAGGGATCCAAAATGTGGGTTTCGTTAGCGTAAATAGGGATACAGCTGGAAGTGCTTCCAAAGCCTGCTTGCAGATGTCTTGAGGAAAGAGAAAGAGGGAGTCATCACTGCCACCACTCACCCCACTGCCTTGTAGTATTGACTGTTTTGGAGCTAGATGAAGAATCGGTGCAGGCGTTGGGTGGGAAAAATGTTAGGTGCAGTTTTGTGTGCTAATACTCCTTCACGTCTCCGGTAGGAGTTGGGCATTTGGCAAGGACAGAGTACTGTATCCTATTGGCTTTCCGCAGATTGCTGTGCTGTCTTAGTGTTGATCCAATAAGGACTGGGCAGGAATAGGAAACTTTGTGTGCTTGCAAAGAGTCAAGGATGTGCTCACAAAACTATCGAGGTCCCCAAAGCAGCCAAGATGGTTTGGGGCCCTTTCAGGGATGTTCCCCCAGTGGCTCTAGCATCTTAGGGGTGGCGCTGGATTAGAGAACATGCCTTGCCCCATTGCGCCGGGCCTGCATGCAGTGGCCGGCGGGCTGTCTTGAGGCTGCCCACAAATGCCACCGAATAATGCAAATATAGGAATGAATGCTGCGGAGGGTCTGGAGGAGTTGCGGGGGAAACCTGATTGAAAGAGGAAGCAGATCTGAAGAGAAAAGAGCAGCCTGTGCGTGTCAAAGTACTTTAGGAGTAAAGTCTTTTTTTCCTTTCTGTTAAAGAGCTTTGCATTCTCCTTATTTGATCTGACACTTCCCTCTGGGCTTAGAGCACTGACACGTGCTACTTGGACTTAATTTCATCTTCCTTCTTAACAGGTGTGGGTTGCAAGGGAATGTCACATCCAGTGCCCTGCTGCTCTTCAATGCCCTTTACCTTTTAAAATAAAATAAAATAAAATAGTGCCCTCCTTTAAAGACAAGCTTCTGTGAGAACACAGCCCATTAAGTTCTGTACTCCATAGAAATAGACATACGCTGCTTAGATTTTTCTGTAGGAGGCTGCTGTCCTAACATACGTGGTGACTCAGTAATTTCTCTACCTTCTTTGCTCGTATGGCACAGCCTCTGCGTAAGATCCTCTGAGGCACCTGTGTTAAATCAATAAATATATGTTCATGTATACAGGCACCTTCCCACTTAACTCGGGGGTTATGTTCCTGGGTACCGTGCATGTACGTGAAATTGCATATAGTGGGAAATGCCACCTAAAAAGCCATTAAACATCCTCCTTTCTCAACTCTCAACAGGCCTCAAAGGCTTATGGGATTGCTAGCTGTTTTCCTGCTCTTTTCTCACTATTTTTTGGCAGATTCCCCACTCATTTTGGGTTGTTTTGCGTCATTTTGCAGTTTAATTATTATATATCGTATTTTTCTGTCTATAAGACACCCCCTATTTTGGGGGACTCAGATTTAAGAAAATGGGAGGAGATGTATCCGTGTATAAGACGCCCCCTAATTTTTGACATTTTAAAGGGGAAAAACCCTAGTTTTATACATGGAAAAATACGGTAATTATTTACTGGTGCTACACATCTATGTGACTGCGTGCAAGTTGAATGCTCGTTAAGTGGGGAGGCGCCTTCATCGTCTACACTGACTGGCAGCAGATCTCCTGGCCACAGACTGATGTCCTGGGATTGTGCTATAAACATCTACAGTGTAAACACGGGGGGGAGGAAGGTTGTATACTTCCAATATGTTTGTGCAGGTTCCTCCCCCACCCCAGTACATAGGAAACTGCCTTACAGCAGGCCAGACTATTTCTCTATCTAGCCCAGTATTGCCCACTCATACTGGCAGCTGGCAGCTTTCAAAATTCTCATTGTTCTAGGCACGTTTTGCAACAGGGAACTTCATTAGTGTGAGCAGTTTCTGAGCTCTGGGTGAAGTACTGCGCCGAAGATTTCAAATAATAATAATAATAATAATAATAATAATAATAATAATAATGATAATAATAATTTATTTGTACCCTGCCCATCTGGCTTGGTCTCCCCAGCCACTCTGGGCGACTTCCAACAAAGATTAAAAATACATTAAAATGTCACACATTAAAAACTTCCCTGAACAGGGCTGCCTTCAGATGTCTTCTGAATGTCAGGTGGTTGTTTATCTCTTTGACATCTGATGGGAGGGTGTTCCACAGGGTGGGTGCCACTAGCTAAAAGGCCCTCTGCCAGGTTCCCTGCAGCTTTGCTTCTCGCAGTGAGGGAACCACCAGAAGGCCCTTGGTGCTGGATCTCAGCATCCGGGCAGGATGATGGGGGTGGAGACGCTCCTTCAGGTATGCTGCAGAGTGGAAAGAAAGGAGGACCTTTTTCTGCCTCTCGACTTCCAGCCACTCTCTGAAGACTGGTGAAGAGACCCTCTTGACAATATTAGAGGGTGGGTGGGATGGGGAAGTATGGCTTTGTTTTTTGCCCTCTTCAGATGAGGACCAGACCATGTGAAAAATAAACGTAAGATTTTAGCTGCAGTTCATTCATTTTCAGCTTTGTATTCTTGCTGTAAAAGAGCTTGCCTAGACACTAATAACCTAGCTTTAAGGTGCCATTTAGCTCCCAGCTTTCATATCTCAGTTTCTAACACTGGCAGCTGTTTTCCATAGTCCCAGGGAGAGGGCTTTCTCATCAACTGCTCCCTGATCCTTTTAACTGGAGATAGCAAGGATTGAATTCAAGACCTTACATGTGCAAAGGATGTGCTGTCCTAGTGAGTTGTGTCTCCTCCTCTTCTCATTTTTAAATGACCCCCTGCACCCACAACACAATAGACCGTTTACGCCAGTGGTTCTCAAACTTTCCCCCCTCTGGGCCACACTTTGAAAATAAAAATTTGCTTGCACCGCACCATTTTTTTTTATTCATAAGAAATACATTGGGAAACAAAAAACAACTCCCAGCAGTGCTTGATTTATAGCACAAAACACAAGTACTTTATAATATGCTCACGGGACACCCAGAAAGTATAAAGCAACGCATAAGAACATGAATCATTCCCAAAACACAATTATAAACAAGTCTTCTCCAGCGCTTTGTCTGAATGGCGATTCTGGATCACAAACAGGATTGACCTTGATGTGCTTGCTGCCGTTATAAAAAGATACCTATCCACCTTTGGCAAATAAAAGCAAATTATTTTGATACCGTACTACACTGAAATGTTTAAATGTTTCTTTGAATGTCCTTGAATCTTCTTGCTACTCTAGTGTGGCATGCCACACCTTTGTGAACCACTGTTTTACGCACATGTGTAACTTCAGACAAGAGGCCACACTGTTTGTCCTTTCTTCAGATGCTTAAAAAAACCTGGAATGAGGATGCAGTGATGCTCAATACTGGAGTCAAGCAACAGTAGCTGGACAGGGCATCACGCCCACACCTTGCTTGTTAGAGGCATTTGACTTAGACACTTGCAAAAACAATGCAGGACTCTTCTGATATTCTTAATTCAACAGAGAATTTATGATTAGCCATGGAATTTGAGTATGCAAGCCAAAGAGGTAGGCTAAAGCAAATAAATAAACCTGTCATATACTCCGTGCGCCATAATTCTTTATGAAATATTTGCACCAAAAACACACACGGAAAAGGTAGGATTTATACATTTCGGTTTGCCAGGATTTCTAACTGAGCGCCCTTGTTTTCTTCTTTCAAAAACAGGAAAAGCAGCTAATTCCATTGCTAAGGCTTATTCCAAGAAATGTCATGTGTTGGATGTGTGGCACATTTTTTGCTGCGAGACCAGGATTCCCTTTGAAGCTTTCTGAGTGGCAAAGAATTAAAACTAGGGTCCCCAGTGAATGGAATGTCTGAAATACTCTGCAAATAGAAGTGTGCAATGGAAAAGGGAAGGGATCCACTCCAAAGTCACACTGCTGTTGCCCCTGCCCCATAGCCAGTATAGCCCCATAGTTTCTCCTTGTTAACTGGAAATGTCAACATGGGTTCAGTAAGCTATTCCACACTACACACCAGTTTGAAGCCCATAGATAGTATAGGGTCAGTGTCATTCAGGGATGCAACAGAAAATGCAGGGTAGACAATGCAATTGCAAGGAGAGAATAGTGCCTGAATAGGACTCTAGCCGAGTGCTTTTCAAACTCTTATAGAATCATAGTACCTACCTTAGTACTATAGAGTTTTCCAACCCCAAGAGGTATCTAGTCCAGTCCCCTGCTATGCAGGAATCTCAACTAATAAAAGAGTTTCCACAGTGAGAAGGTAAGTCATGGCAATGGCAGGTTGCTTGTTACTGTCAATCCAGCCCCACTCCTCTGCAATGTGCAACCACTGGGAAAGATTAGGCGTTTTGTAGGGTGAAGCATCAGTTTGCAATGCCTGATGGTGAGGTCCAAGAGTCCTGGGCAACATTCGTACACAAACACCACCCCACAGCATGATCTACAATCTAATGCACAGGTTTTTTCCAGGAGACAGGGGTAATTCTTGAGACAAGTTGGTGTGGGCAAAGTTCCCAAATGGCTGGAATCTTAAAAACCTCTGACCGATCAAACAAAGGTCTGAACTAGAGTTGAAATTAAATGTTACATACCATATTTTTCGCTCTATTAGACGCACCAGACGATTGGATGCACCTAGTTTTTAGGGGAGGAAAACAAGAAATAAGAAAGGGGACTTCCGGCTTAGCGCCAATGACGAATGGCGGAGTTCCTCCGACCGGAGGAACGGGCTCTGTGGAAATTGGGTCTTCCCGTCGCGGCGAAGATGGGGACCCGCTAGAAATCCCAGGCGGAGAAGCCTGGGAATGTGGGGTTTGGCAGAGCACCAAGAGCGCCTCCCCTACTCGCAAGGAAACCCCTTTCCAGGGCTCTGGAGTGAAGTGGGGTGAGCAGCGCGGTGCTGCGAACCGATTCCTATTTCCACGGAGGGAAGCCGCACAGCCATTGCCGGAGAGCGCTGACTTTTTCCTGATGACAATTGGACTCTAAATCAAGTACCCGTGAGTAAAAACGGAAAATTGGATTAAGAAATCTGTAAAATTTGTGAATTAGGCAACGAAGCGGGAAGGTTTAAACAGGAAGTCCGCCTTCCGCTTTTTGTATATAGACTGAAGCAAAGACCTTGCAATCTAATAGCCTGGAAAACTGTTTTAAAGTTGGAAATCCCCTGCATCCACAACCAATAAAACCCCCTTGGAAGCAGGAGAAAAGGGGGGGATATTTGACTGTTTAATCCTGCAGGAGGAGAGTAAAGGAATTTAAGTTTCCATCGTCCCAAACCTGGGGACGGGGTGTCTGGACAGAAATTGTTTGAGACTTCTATTGATTGAAAGTGGAGCATTTTGACAGATAGTTAAGAAAGAAAGAAAAAAAGGAGAGAAACAAATTAACTTCAACGCTACTTTCTGCATTTCTGCATTTTAAAGAAACAAAGTATTTGAAAACCGAAAGTAATCTCCTTTGTTGGATACATTTTAAAAATGGATACAAATAAAAATTGTGTCCCCTAGAGGGAGCCTGTCAGTTTGTTGTTGCAGCTTACTTGGAGACCTTACAGCTGCGAGATAGGGATCGTGGGACCAGCCGTTTGACCTTGAACAGAAATGTGTTGGAAGGAAGGTTTGGTATCCGCCCTTGGCATGACAAATGCTTTGCTGGAGCAGCTGCATGAGAAAATGAACTTGATGAATGAAAAGTTGGACCTGATGAATGCTGTAGCCAGTGAATATGATTTAACAGGAAATAAGGATAAAGAAGCTATACAGCGACCAATTTAGGAATCTGGTTTGACAGGGCAAGTCCAAGGGCAGATGAGGAAGGAAGAGGCTGCGATTACACCTCAAACAACACAAATGGAGAGATCCAAAGTCCTGCAGGAGCAAAAGCCACTGAACTTGGAGAGTGTCTGGAAGTTTTTGGAGTCAAGGAAGCTCTTAACTCTAGTGGGACTATGAAACAGGTGGACAACTATCTTCTGGATAACTATTTTTTGGATTACAAAGATGATGACGGGGAGTGGGACTGTGGGGAATGGGCTAGTCTGATGAAGGAAAATGGAAATTATTACCGGATGGAATCCTCCGGAGACCCACTCCCCAAGGAGAAAGGGGAGAAATTACGAAAGAAACCAACAAAAGACAAAGAAGTGCACAAGCACAAACAAGAACAAGAAAATCTGCAGAAGGGGCCTAGAAGAGACTTAAGGGCCTTGGACATAAGATCACCAGATTGATGGACTGGATGTAATGGTTAGAAAGGACTGACATAACCCGAGACCAGGAAGAAGGGACGTTGGATAAAAATTAGAGATATCAAGAAAAATTTCTTTTTATTTTTGGAATTAGTGCAACATTAATGAAATATCAGGGAACATGCTGGAAAGGAACTAAATTGGCTTTAGTAAAAAAGATTTAAGGAGTTATGTATGAATATGGTTTAAATTGTGAAATTTTAAGGTTTTTAAGACAAGATAAGGTTAAAGAAATTAAGGTAAATTGAATAACAGAATATATTAAAAGATGGAAAAGATATGTTGAATTAATAAATAAGATAGATTGTTAAGATAAATTATTTAAATTAAAATTGAGAAATATGGGAAGAATTTGCTGGAATAATGAATTAAATTAGAATACAAAAAGGGAGGTGTGAGGAGGTTCAAGAAATAAGCAAATGAAAAGATGTAATTTGAGATTTGTATTTTTCTTCCTTTTTGGTTTTTCTTTTTATTCTATTTTTTTGCTGTATTTTTCTGTTTTTTTTCTTTTTTCATACTTACGTATTCATGAAACTTTGAATAAATATCATTTAAAAAAACAAACAAGAAATAAGAAAGGAATGCAAAGCATCCTGAGCTAAGAGGAAGCGCTCCTCCATCTTCGCTCAGGAGGCTTTGCGGGGCTACCCCTGAAGCCAGGAGAGCAAGCGATCCCTCTTGCACTCCTGGCTTCAGCGAAAGCAAGCTTTCCTCCTCCGGAGACTTCATCCCGTGGCTAAGCCAGAAGCTAGAACAGCCAGAAGGATCCTGCTCGCTGTCCTGGCTTCTTCTTTCTCTCTCTGGCCGGGAGAGGCTGCATGCGGCTATGGCAGAAGAAAAGACAGCCAGCGGGATGGATCCCACTCGCTGTCCTGGCTTCTTCTTTAGCCACAAGCAGCCTCTCCTGGGCAAGGGGAGCCTTCATCCCCTGCCCAGGAGAGGCTGCGCGCGGCTAAGGCTCCCCCAAGAGCCGCGCTCCCTTTAAAGAGCGCACGGAGCGTGTGTGCCGCTCTTGGGGACTTTTCCCGAGAAGGGAGAAGGGCAGCCCTTCTCCCTTGGGGAAAAGGCTCCAGGCGGCTCTTTAAAGGGAGCTCCACGCGGCTCTTTAAAGGGAGTGCTGAGCAGAGCCTCCCGCCTGCATTCTCTCCATAAGACGCACACACATCTCCCCTTACTTTTTAGGAGGGGGGAAGTGCGTCTTATAGAGCAAAAAATACGGTAAATTTTGTAATCTGTCATATTTTGCAAATCAGAGAATTGGAGTGAGGGCTTTTCTTCCTGAACCAGTTTCTGCATTTCTTAGCCTATTGGATTCTTTCAGATGATCGGTGTCAAAATAAGTGACGTTTTGAGGCAGTAAAATAGGTTGGTGGCTACACAAACATTACCAAAACATTGCACACTATGCAAATAATGCTTCCTTGCACCCTAATTGAGAATTTTAGGTCCACTCACTTCCAAATACAAATCTTTCCACGTACTTGGGAACCCCTCTTCATTTAACTTCTTAGTTTCCCAGATGCTAGGAAGTTACAGGAAAATAAATAAGCATGCCTTATTTAAATGCATTGAAGTAGCTCGACAAATTTGTGTATGCTAGAGACTTGCAATGTGGTGATTGAGGCCATATGTGGTGAATACTCCTAAGCATTACCAGCTGGGTAACATAGGAAACTGCCTTATACTGAGTTGGACTGTTGGTCCATCTAGGACAGTGTTGCGTACACTGACTTGCAGCAACTGTTGATGCTAAATTTATATTAAGTGAATAGCAGAAAGCATGGTAGGGACGCGGGTGGCACTGTGGGTTAAACCACAGTGCCTAGGGCTTGCCGATCAGAAGATCAGCGGTTCGAATCCCCCAACAGGGTGAGCTCCCGTTGCTCGGTCCCTGCTCCTGCCAACCTAGCAGTTCAAAAGCACGTAGTGCAAGTAGATAAATAGGTACCGCTCCGGCGGGAAGGTAAACGGCGTTTCCGTGCACTGCTCTGGTTTGCCAGAAGCGGCTTAGTCATGCTGGCCACATGACCTGGAAGCTGTACGCTTGCTCCCTCGGCCAGTAAGGCGAGATGAGCGCCGCAACCCCAGAGTCATCTGCGACTGGACCGAATGGTCAGGGGTCCCTTTACCCTTTTAGAAAGCATGGTTCCAGGGAATGTTTACTATTATGGCAGCAAAGGCATTTGATGGTTGAATTACGCATAAAAAAGGCTAGATGTGCTGTTACTAATGTTGTGCCTCCAGGAAGAATCTTCAAAAGCTGATTTCTATTTTCTGCACTAGAGCTTCACTCATAACTTAAAATATGAATATCAAGCCTGAATTTATATATGATCTGAAGAGAAACCAGGGTATCTGATCAGAGTTTCTGATGTGCGGTGTGGGAAGCAGATCTTGGGTTTTTGCATGCAGGTTTCAGGATGAATGAACTGTCGTATTCCCTTACACACATAGGCACACACACTTCCTCTCAGCAGTATTTGCGGCAGTCTGATTTTAATACGCTGGCAGTCTCTGTGACCACATCTCCCTCTAGTGGCGTCCCTTAAAGATTCATTGTGCAGATTCTATGGCTAAAAAGGCATAAGGCACAGACTTCAACGTTGCAATTTGATCTGGTCTGGTGGCTTCATATTTTGTCTGCAGGAAAATGAGATAGGGTTGGGTATCCATTGCTGCAGATGCGCTGAGAATATGACAAATGATGTTTTATGTTCAGTCCCTTTTTTGCCATCTTTTTTGCTTGTTTTGAAATGTTTGCTTAATAGGGAGAAGTTGCAAGACTTTGACATTTTGTCATTGTTTGGCTACAGACAACAGTTTCAGGTACTGTAGTCCTGGAGCTAGGATCTAGGGTGATCACGTTACGACTGAAGACTAATGAGGAGGCAGGAAAAATGATAATTTTATATCTCCAGGGCTGCATACACACTAGACCTATAAAGCACAACAACAACAACAACAAAATATGGGAGCTGTAGTTTACCCCTACAGTTCCCAGCTCCTTAGCAAACTATAGTTCACATGATTCTTTGGGTGGGGGAGTCTTGCATTGAATGTCTGGTGCGTAACTCAGTCTAGAAATGGTTTTATTATTCTTATACAGTGGTACCTCGGGTTAAGAACTTGATTTGTTCTGGAGGTCCGTTCTTAACCTGAAACAGTTCTTAACCTAAAGCACCACTTTAGCTAATGGGGCCTCCCGCTGCCACCGTGCCACCGTCACATGATTTCTGTTCTCATCCTGAAGCAAAGTTCTTAACTCGAGGTACTATTTCTGGGTTAGCGGAATCTAACCTGAAGCGTCTGTAACCCGAGGTACCACTGTACTTTGCTTTTAGGAATAATAGTTGTTTTTAGAACTTGCATCATTATTGCTTTCTGTATTTTGTCTCATTTTTATGTTCATGTACACCACTTTGCTTCATAGCCTGAAGCAATCAATGCACAAACTTGGAAAATTAATAATAAAGGAACACACAAAGAGGCAGGTCAGAACTGAAGAGAAACCAAAGGATACAGGGACACATGGCAGAACTCAGGAAGGCCTTATTATTGGCCAAATGAGCCTTAACAGGAACAGGAAGCCACCGTCTAGTCCTTCCTGTCCAGAAGGTCCTAATAGTCACCTTGGATGGGCACAGTCATTCCAAGACCGGAGTGGTCATGCAACATGCAGTTCACAAATCGAATGTCTCCCAACTTGAGACTTGGTAGCTCCTGACATGATTTTGCCACCATGATCTGAAACACTGTGCGCGCTTTGATGCCCATGTTGCCAGTAGCAGTGTTGTGGGCCTACGCTCCTCACCTGATATCCGCATGGCTGAGTTGCTGCTGCATCCTGGAACAGAGATGGGGAGAAGCAAGAAGTAAATACAGTCATACCTTGGAAGTCGAATGCCTTGTGAGTCTAATGTTTTGGCTCCCGAATGCCGCAAACCCAGAAGTGAGTGTTCTGGTTTGTGCAGGAGCTTCCTGCAGCCAATTGGAAGCCATGCCTTGGTTTCCAAACGTTTTGGAAGTCGAGCAGACTTCCAGAACGGGTTCTGTTCGACTTCTGAGGTACGACTGTACACCAGTAGGCATGCGAGCTACAAATATATTTCCTTTCCCTTTAGCTGAAGGGAACTGTTCCATGCACACATCCTCCTGAACTGAAATGAGTTTGGATGAGATTGTGGGTGAGTGTACCGTATTTTTTGCTCTATAAGACTCACTTTTCCCCTCCTAAAAAGTAAGGGGAAATTTGTGTGCATCTTATGGAGCGAATGCAGGCTGCGCAGCTATCCCAGAAGCCAGAACAGCAAGAGGGATTGCTGCTTTCGCTGCTCAGTGATCCCTCTTGCTGTTCTGGCTTCTGAGATTCAGAATATTTTTTTTCTTGATTTCCTCCTCCAAAAACTAGGTGCGTCTTGTGGTCTGGTGCGTCTTATAGAGCGAAAAATACTGTACTTGTTTTTTTGTTTTGCATCCCTGGGAAATGGGTCTGAGAAGGATGACTCCAGATTAAGTTTACAACAGCATTTCTGGGCGGTGCAAATGATAGCCTGTGTACGTGTGACTTTTCGTGTATGCACGACATTACCCCTAATGAAGAGCCATCCTTTAGTTTCTTGCTTGATTTGTTTCCCCTCAAACCAGCTTCCATCTGATTCGAAAAGGTAAGCCACAGTCACTTCACTGTTAAGCTGAGGTGTGTCCATTTGAGACAGTTTCTTGCACATGTGCAGATGAATAGGCGTTTGGGCGTGGTCGCAGGGATGGAGAAACCAAGCAAATAAATGGACTTTGGGTGAAGACCTCCCTGCGCTCTTTCTGGCGTGTACCTCAACATTCAACTGCACAGCAGGGGTAAATGACCGTGTGTTTTAAGCTGCTAATGTGTATATGACTGCAGAACTGCTGCATTTATGGTTGTGCTGCCCAAGTATTTCTGGTGGAGGGCCAAAAGTTTATGATATGTTAAATACATGGAAGCATTCCAGCTTTTGTTCTTACTTTAAAAAAAGCAGCCTGGGGGGCAGGAGGATAGCAGAATTGAGTCTGTTATATGAGAGGAGGGGTAGGGTGGTGATTTGTGGTTCGAGTTGAAATCTTCCCCTGAGAGTTGCTATTTCCCCAGGAGAGAAGTTGTCACTGATGCCAATTGAGGTTTGAGAGGTGAAAGGTTCCAATCCTGACTAGGCTTTCTTGCCACTGCATTGTAGGGTTCTTCTGTACTTTTAAAAGTAATGAGAACATATATGGGAGAAATTCAACATAGCACTGTGACAGTCAGTCCATCAGTGCAAGTACAGTGGTACCTCGGTTTTCGAACGTCTCCATTGACAAACATTTCGGTTTTAGAATGCCGTAAAGCCAGAAGTAAATGCTTTGATTTCTGAACATGCCTCAGAAGTCGAACATGCCGCATGGCTTCTTCTGAGTGCAAGATCCTGAGGCCTAGTGTTCGGCTGTTGAGTTTTCGGTTTTCAAACGTTTCAGAACCCGAATGGTCTTCCGGAATGGATTACGTTTGAAAACCGAGGTACCATTGTATTTCAGCCAGATAAAACCATCTCTCTTTCTGCTATACACTGTTCTTTGGGTTACCCTCAGAGCTGATTTCAGGGGTTACATGGGGGAACCCTTTTGTGCTAACAGAAGTCCTTGTGTAGTGTTCCATTAGTTGAACCCCACACTTTGTATTTAACTCACTTAGTTTGTCTCAGATTCCCACCTAGCTTGGTTCATATTCTTTTTCATGTTTTAGTTCAGTTGTGCACATTTGAATAAAGAAGTGAGCAGAGGCAAGAGAGGGTGGGGCAGATGCCCTTTCAACAAGGAACAAATTTGCACCTTGGACCTTATTTACCATTGCCCTGATCCAGCAGGAAGAAATGTGCATGTGAACAGTGTGTGTGTAATTCCCCAGGCAGAGAGTCCCAGTCCAGGAACTACACCAGCCATCAATCGCACAGTCCATCTGTTTGGAAGTGTGATGGAATCCAGCCCTTTGATCCTCTGTCCAACTTCCAGAATAGATGGCTGGTGGTGCTTTTGAGATAACCTGCTTTGGGCTCTGGACAGGCCCTGGCTCCAGAACTGGGACTTCCAGCTTTTGGGGATGACGACACACACCTGCAGTCCCCTTTGCACACGTCTCCTCTTGCTCTAGTGGAGTGTTGAGTGTTAAGGAAATAAGCATGAGGTATCGGAAAGCAGGAAGCTCTGAATCATAAATTCTTCATTCAGATAGAACTGGCTAATGCAGTTACAGGTCCGTGGAATTCAATCACTCGCTACTTATGCTGTGGAGAAAGAGACAATAAAACTGATTTATATTGATGCCAAAGCATGCAGGTATTTAGAGGGCGAGATCTTCAGAATCAACGAGGGTTTTTTCTAATGCAAAATGCAGCCTGTGTGTTAAATAAAGATGTCTAGAAAACTGGATCCTGCTGCTGTTTTAAACTGGCATCGTTCTCTGCACAATGCCTAAGAGGCATGGCTGTGGGCAGCTCAGACATTTGTAGTGAGTGGTGCCGCAAAAAAGAAACTGCTAGCACATTTGCTAAGCAGGGTCCGGTATGGTTTCAAATTGGATGGGGGACTGTGCATTGAGATTCCTGCATTTCAGGGGGTTGGACTAGATGACCCTCTGACCCCTTCCAATTCTGGGATTCTATTATTCATGTCCCATTCTCCCCCTGGTGTGGATAGCCACTATTTGCTCACAAAGCAGACCAGGACAACGATGGTTGAGAATTGGAAGGGATACTAAGGGTCATCTAGTTCACCCCCCCTGCAATGCAGAAATCTCAGCCAAAGCATCCATGACAGATGGCCAGGCAACCTCTGCTTAAAAACCTCCAAGGGAGTTCACAACCTCCTGAGGCAGTCCGTTCCACTGTTGAACACCTCTTACTTTCAAACAGTTCGTCCTGATGTTTAGTTGGAATCACCCTCCTTGTAACTTGAATCCATCAGTTCAGGCCCTAGCCACTACCAGGCAAAAACAAGCTTGCTCCATCTTTCCTGTGACAGCCCTTTAGATATTTCAGGATGGCTATATTATTTCTTCTCAGTCTCCTCTTATCAAGGCTAAACATACCCAGCTCCCTCAACCGTTCCTCATAAGGCTTGGTTTCCAGACCCTTGATCATCTTGGTTGCCCTCCTCTGCACACGTTCCAGCTTGCCAACAGCCCAGAACTGGACACAGTATTCCAGAGAGTCTGTGGCATAGCTGTCAACTTTTCCCTTTTTTAAGGGGAAATTCCCTTATTCCGAATAGGATTCCTCACAAGAAAAGGGAAAAGTTGACAGGTATGGTCTGTGGCCCTCTGGACTCCAACCCTCATTATCCCCAGCCACTATGGCCAAGGGTTAAGAATGATGGGAACTGTAGTCCTGCAACATCCTGAAGAACATGGGTTTCTCCATCCCTGCCTTGGGAGGCCCAGTCTAGCTTGCTTAACTGACAGCATACAGGGCACCTTGCTCTGTTGACCCAAGCCTGACTGGCTAGTTGATAACTCAGGATTTGATGGCGCACCATGCAAGGTGCTTCATTTAATGAAGAAAACTGTGTATACAAACTCTTGGTGAACTTTTTACCTCTTTGCCCTTTTTGTGCAGTAGATCCTTATACAGTGGTACCTCGGGTTAAGTACTTAATTCATTCCAGAATTCCGTACTTAACCTGAAACTGTTCTTAACCTGAAGCACCACTTTAGTTAATGGGGCCTCCTAGTGCTGCCGCGCCGCCGGAACACAATTTCTGTTCTCATCCTGAAGTAAAGTTCTTAACCTGAAGCACTATTTCTGCGTTAGCGGAGTCAGTAACCTGAAGCGTATGTAACCCGAGGTACCACTGTACTGCATTATAAGGGTTTTCAAAGCTCCCATCACTTTTGAAAGCGGTTTGCCATGTGGAATTATGATCAGCAGAGGCTGCTATTCAAGAAAGTCAAATCCAAAGCAGCCTCGGATGTGTAGAACCAGCTGTGTGGGTTTTTTGTGGGTTTTTTTTTTCATGCTGGCTCCCTATAGCAAATTAAATTTCATTTTTAAAAGCCTACCATATTTAGTGGCTCTAGATAAGGAGAGACATAGAAATAAAAGTAGGTTTGCAAATTATCTACTCACTGGAGTAGCTGGGAATGTATTTTTCCACAGTGCTAAGAAGTTCCCCTTTGGCCCTGATCTGTGTCTCATTTTATGCTTCTTGCGCATACATTGTGAAATGAACCCCCTTGCACATTTGTTGCTCCAGCCAATGTACATATCACATTTGGCTTCAAGATACTGTACTTTATGTCTGCTGTCATTTCAGGCTTCAAAGCCAAGTGATGCTGGAGCCGCCAGTTTTCTGTTTTGAAAGAGAGGCTTCCAAACAAAAGATGCTCACGATATTTATAAAACTTCTGCCCACGCCGGTTTATTCTGCAGAGCCCAAGTGGCTGAGAAGCCCAGAGCTTAAAGTCTCTGCCGCACTTTCTTCTCATGAAAAAATAAGCACGGCGACAAAGGAAAATGTATTAGCGTGGATGAAATGTTATCCTATTTGGTTATATTTTTAATATTTTGTTTAAGCATCTATTCTGGAGTGTCGTTCTGCGCAAGTTTCAAAGAGGCCCTTTTGTAAAGCTGTGGAACTAAGAATGAAAAAGGGTCTGGACAGCAAGATAAACGAACACAATGAGAAGGCTTTGGGCTGGAATATGTGCAACAGCAGCACCACGTGAAAACTTTTATGGGTGAATTGGCTCAGTTGTAACCCAACACAGAGAACTTCTCATCAAATTTCGGGGGTCCCCTGGCCACCTCAAATATTTTATTGGGGGGGGTCAAAGGGACCTTGGCCCCTAGGAGTTGACTCCTATGTATGAATAAATCCACAGTGCTTCCTGTCATGTGGAGAAGGTATTTGGCCATTTCACCTGCAGCAAAATCAGAAAAGCAATGACTGGTCAGCGCTATCATCTGGTAGTGCCTAACACACTGAGTCCATGAAAATAAACCCCAACTGTGTATCTTTTTGATTACTTTAGCAGAATTACGTGAGCCTGGCCTACAGCCTTGGACCCAAGAACCTAGTTTTGTGTCACTGCCTGTACTGCCTGTGAAAAAGCAAAAGGGCAGGTTCCCGTTGAAGACGGCAGTGAAGTTGGAAAGGCTGAAGAAAGGTCTTCGGGGGGTGGGGGTGGGAGTTAATGGAGACGCCATCTGTGCTCGCAACATTAAATTCGACGTCTGAAAGAATGCCCAGACTCCTGACTGGAGAAAGTGATCAAGGGAAAATCCGGGAAGAAAATCCTCATCTATGATTTAAGCCTGGATTCTTGAAACATTAATAAGTGGCAGGCTTATGGCACGTTTTGGACATGTGCTTGCTGGTGCATGAAAATGCAGTGGAAATTGCCTGGATGAGATAGAAAAGCAATCGGCTTCATATAGCTCTACGTCTAAAAAAGGTAAAAGCTAAAGGACCGCTGGACAGTTAAGTCCAGTCAAAGGCGACTATGGGGTTGTGGTGCTCATCTCGCTTTCAGGCCGAGGGAGCCAGCGTTTGTCCACAGACAGCTTTCTGGGTCATGTGGCCAGCAGGACTAAGCCACTTCTGACTCAACGGAACACCGTGGTGGAAACCAGAGCGCACGGAAACACCGCTTACCTTCCTGCCACAGCAGTATCTACTTATCTACTTGCACTGGTGTGCTTTTGAACTGCTAGGTTGGCAGGAGCTGGGACCGAGCAACAGGAGCTCACCCCGTCATGGGGATTCGTACCGCCGACCTTCTGATCAGCAAGCCCAAGAGGCTCAGTGGTTTTGACCACGGCACCACCTGCGTCCCTACATGTATAGCTATATGAAGTAGGTTGCTTTTCTATCCCATCTGTCCTCCCAACATTGACATTGCTGCAGCTCACCTGGGTAGGTCAGCTAGGGTGGGCCAAGGTGGCAGCAAGGTTGATGGAACTAATTTGGTTCTCTTGCCAGTGTGACTGCTGCACAGCCCTGATTCTGCCCCTGCCCTGCCCAATCCAGGTGGCTGTAGCGATGTTGATGTTGGGGAGGACGTGCTCTCTCTCACTACACTGGCCACTACTGATCTGTAGGGCACACCTATGTTTATAGGGAGGGTATCCCTGGAGGGACATGGGTGGCGCTGTGGGTTAAACCACAGAGCCTAGGACTTGCCGATCAGAAGGTCGGCGGTTCAAATCCCCGCAACGGGGTGATCTCCGATTGCTTGGTCCCAGCTCCTGCCAACCTAGCAGTTCGGAAGCACGTCAAAGTGCAAGTAGATAAATAGGTACCGCTCCGGCGGGAAGGTAAACGGCGTTTCCGTGCGCTGCTCTGGTTCTCCAGAAGCGGCTTAGTCATGCTGGCCACATGACCCGGAAGCTGTACGCTGGCTCCTTCGGCCAGTAAAGCGAGATGAGCGCCGCAACCCCAGAGTCGGCCACGACTGGACCTAACGGCCCGGGGTCCCTTTACCTTTACCTATCCCTGCAGCACCCCTGATGTGACTTACCTGTGACTAGTGATGGGGAAATTTCCCTCTGCTTGAATTCAGAAATGAGTGGCTTTATATTCAAAGATGAAGGAGACCCATTTGCAACTGCTTTGTGCACGTTCAGTTACTAAGAAGCTGGAGACATCAAGGTACCGTCATCAGAACAACACAGAAATGCTAGACGTGCCAGGTACATGGCACTTTGCATTTGTAATGTAAGCAGAACATTTTCTCACATATCGTTTTACCACCAATGACCAGAAGCCTACTTGGGATACTATTAGGGAAAGTAAGCTCATGTGCTTGCTGTGCTTGCCAGATTTGCTCAAATTAAAGCAAATTTTTTAGTGTTTTGAAATCTAAGGCAGAGAATAGTATGTTTGTGTGCTCTGAGGACGTTCATAAATTGCTGCTTTTATTTTTGTGAAGAGAAAGGAAACACAACCTTTTGATAACACTGTCCCCTCTGGTTATACGTGCTTCTTGTGTTACTCTGAACATTAAACAGAACCAGAGTTAAAAATAGTTTTTGTGCTGAAATCTCTCAGGATTATACATGTCCTTAGGTTATTTTCTGTAACGATAACCTTTGTACCAGACAAGGGAAGAAAACATTCAACGTACCTCCTTTGGCCGAACAGAACAGTTGCACAAATAATATCGGGGACAAATTGAGCGTTGAAGAAACACTTTCTTCACTTTGGAAGCAAATGAGTATTTTATGTAGCACAAAAGAAGAAGAAAGCAGGAGCTGCTTATTTTGAGGTAATGTTTATTGGGGTTGTGTGTGTAAACCTGTTTGGCTGAGTAATGGTTGGTGTCCATTCTATATGGCTTGGATTCCATCCCATATGGTGTCTGTTCCACTTTATATAACATGGGAGACAGAACCATAGAATTGTGGAGTTGGAAGGGACTCTGAGGGCCCTCTAGTCCAACCCCCTGCAATGCAGGAAACATGGCCAGCATGGCCAATGGTTAGGGGTGATGGCGGAGATGTAGCCCAACAACATCTGGAAATCAACAGTTTCTCCATCCCTGGGCTGAAGGTTCCCTAATGCGTGTGCACATCTTCTGGATTCAAAATGTGCCTTTCATGGTCGGACACTAACAAATGCACCGCAGGCATATACATGCTGATACATTGTGTGGGAATCAGCCCTCAATATTAACACAGGGCAATTACGTATAAACAGAAGTCTGAGTTTTACTGAGTTGTTTTCAAGTGATGCAAACATCTGTGCAGAGAAACTTCAGATGTGGCCATTTAATGACTCCCGTTTACCGCCTCTGAATGAAAATGTCACGAGAATTCCATTACTGATCATGCCAAGGATCCAAGTAGACTGGCGGTTTTTTTCTCCTATGGTCAGCGAGAGGCCCCTGGAATCTCATCAGGAGACATTGAATAGCCATCCCCTGTTGCTTGTCTCCAACACCTGGTATTCAGAGGGGCGCTGTCCCCGTTAGCTAGTAAACTAATAATTCCTCCACAAATTTGTCCTTTAAAAAAGAGTCATTTAAATAGCGGCCATCACCACTTCTAAGGGTAATGAATCCCCTTAGATAATAAATAAGGACTTTCTTTTTCTGTACATCTGCACTGACTATAAATAAGTTTCATTGGGTGACCCTGAAGTCTTCTCTTAGAATGCTCAGTGCCCTACCCAAAGCAGGCCTGTACCATATATGTTCATCCATGTTATTTATAATACGTGGCCATTTTGTTTTTATTTAAAGGGTTTATAACCCACTTATAAAAGGACCTTTGGGAGTCATCCAGCCCAGTGCCCTGCTCACGGCCGGATCTACATTGCAGGGAGCAGCTACATCACCATTCCTGACCAATGGTTGTCCAGACTCTACTTAAATATCTCCAGCAATGGAGAGTCCACTGTCTCCTGAGGCAGGATGTACCACTGTCAGAAAGCTCTTGCCATTAGGAGCTTTTGCTGAAATCTGTTTCCCAGTAGTCTCTGCCTATTGCCTCTATTCCTGCCCTCTGGGCCAACAGAGAGCAAGTTTGGTCCATCTTCTGCATGAGGGCCTTTCAGATATTTGAAGACAGCTATCATGCCTCACCTTAATTTTCTTTTCCCAGGCTGAACAGTTCCTCACAGGACTTAGGCCACTTCCTCACCTTGCATTTAAAGCTCTTTTAAACCTTTCAACATTCATGGAGAAACCTGGGAACTGTAGTTTGTGAAGGGTGTTGAGAGTTGTTAGGAAACCACTATTCCCTTCTCAGAGCTACCGTTCTCAGAATGGGAACCATGGAAATAGACCAGCTGAGTACATGAACTTTATTCCCAACACATTTCAAATAGAACTTCTCCTCAAGTTATACAAGTTATATACAAACTTTGTAAATAAGCATGTTGGGAATCAAGTCAACTTGGGTCTTCTTGGACACTTGTTACATTTGTCTGGTCCCTCTTTTTCTGTGCTGAGCAATGTGTTCATTCGTGTCCGTTTCCTGGGTACCATTCGAAACTCTGTTTGATTCTTCCGGTAATATTTTTTCACAGTAGATGTCTGAACTGTCTGAGTTTATGATACTTGACAGACGCAGCAGATTAGCATAGCCAGGAGTGGGAAGGCGGAATGTTTTTATGAAGCTGCAAGAAAAGTCTTTTACCAGAGTGACCTTTCGTGCTCTAACATCTCTTTCTTCCCCATCCTGCTACAACCCATTTTGTTCAGTGTAAAAACAACCACACACACACTCCCTGATCCATCCTTCTCTTCTTCAGCTCCTCTAGCATCACTGCCAGAAGCCCAGGTGGGCAAGTTCAAAGGAACAGCACAAAACAATCCACGCAGATGCCAGTGGGATGGAGGTTTTATCAAGAGTTTTACCATACAGTCTTATCATATGCTTTCTCAGAAGCCTCACCAAATTCAGTGACACTTATTCCCAATTACTCCCTAGGATTGCAAGTTTAAGTCATCTTACAGGCTCCCATGTGCTGTGCCTGAACAATCCTGAGCTGTAAAACTGATGGGGTTCTTTATTTATTTAGATGGTTTAAATACCACCCTTCCCACAGGCCACAGGGGGTGGTTTACAAATAAAAACATGTAAATAAGAATACGTAAAATCCATTAAGAGATACAGTCCGTTGTAAACTCACAGTAATAGATCACTGAATGACAATAACAGTAGCAGCAGCTGGGTCTCTTCTCCTCCAAATGCCCTCTGAAAATTATTCATCTTGGCCTGGAGCTACAGAGATGAGGCCAGGCGGACCTCAGCAGGGAGAGATTTCCACATGCAAGGAGCCACCACTAAAAAAGCCCTTTCCCAAGCCTGCACATCATGTGCCTCAGCCCGCTTAGGACCACTGCAGATAAAAACCCCAACTCTAAAGCCCAACTTCCTAAATCAAATAGGCGCAAAGTAGATTTGAACCGGCTTTATGCAGAGTCTGATAGTTAGCTTAGCATGTCTCTGAATACCAGTTACCAGGGGTCACAGGTGAGTCGGGTGCTGTCACGCTTTTGGGCTTCCTACAGGCATCTTTTTGGCCACTGTGAGCGCAGGATGATGGACTAGATGTGCCGTTGGCCTGATCCAGCTAAAAGGCTCTCCTTAATGTCCTTATGCCAGTCAGTGTAACACCAGGGTTTCCCAAACTTGGGTTGGGGCTTCATCTGGTTTTGGACTACAATTCCCATCATCCCTGACTACTGGTCCTGCTAGCTGGGCGTGATGGGAGTTGTAGTCCAACAGCAGCTGGAGACTGAAATTTGGGAAACCCTGCTGGTAGATAATACTGATTTAGATGGATTCATAGTATAGGATATCTGCATGAATTCTGGTATTATAGCTACAGCAGCTGCTGACTTCTCTGTGTGATTTCAGGCAGGGGTCTTTTCCAGCCCTGGTGCTTGAGATTGCTTTTAAGGTGAGATCCCTCTGATTGAACCAGGACCTGTAGTTGCAAGATGGAGCTGTTGTTCCTTCCCATCGGAGCACATGGGTCACATACTCTTGTGTAGTGAGGTCCAGATAAACGGAAGTGTTACTGTGTGTCTGTTTCTCTTTAGCCTTTTATTGGCATTAGATCTTTCAAAGAATGCACACACAACAATGCATTATTTATGTTGCACTGTGGGAATGTTTTGTACATCACGTCCCCCCCCTCCTCCATCCCCTCCATGACACATTCCAGTTCTGAAGCTTATTTATATTTTCCTTGAATTAACGTTTTCTGTTTCGTATGGCTATCAAGGGACTGCTCTAAATGGGAAATAAAATGCGGCGCTCTGTCAGGCCTGATGCAAGCGAGCAGGTTTCTTGTGCTCCATTTCTATGTTTAAATAATGATGGGCTGAGAGCATACCATATCTCCATGTGTCAAGAGAGTTGCCTGATCAGCTGGAAAGCCGATATGAATCCTACCCCCATTAATTCTCCTGAAAATTGTTTGCTACAAATCTGGATATCGAAAATTTGAAATTTAACACCAATCTTTTCAATCCCATGATATTTGAAGTCTGTGCTGGTTATCACATAGTAATTAATTAGTTATATTTGGCAGCATTTAATGGCTGACACACAATACAATTTGGTATCTGATAGCTAGCAAGCTATGATATTTTTAGTAATTTTAAACTATCGCTGGAATTCTTGATGCATCTGATAACACTGGTCAACAACAAATTTGTTGTCTGCGTTTTTTCAGTTGATTTAGGACGAATCTGATGCACTGAATCCAAAAATCACATTGGTTTTGCTCAATCAGGTCAAGTTTTTGAGCTATGGCCACATGTCTTTTTTAACGTTTTTGTTCACATGTACGCTTGTGTGGAGCATTTTAGAAGAAGTTGGTGGGGGTAAAATGCCATGTCGAATAATTGTTTTGATTGGAAATGTTTATTTTAATGACAAGAAGTATTCAGGTCCGATAGTTCTGGGTGATCATGTCGAAAAGGGATCAGTTTGAAGTCATAAAACCTCAAAATCTTCCATAAATTGGTGCGGCTGGGATCAACAGAAAGAACCGGAGCAGCCTCAAGTATCCTGATCTTCAATAAGCATGTCGTCCTGTAGCTCATTGTGATGAAATTCCAGTGCCTATCTTCGGAGAACTTCCTGACATTAGTGACGAAGATGCCTCCAGTGTTGAAGGACATGAAGAAGAAGAAGTGGTTCTTGAAGATGATGCTCCACATCCATTTTCCCAAAAGGAGTTGAATGATCTAGTTTGCGACCTCAGCTTGTCAAAGGACTCTGCCGAACTGTTGGCATCCAGATTGAAGGAAAAAAACCTCCTCCCTGACAGTGCTCGCATCAGCTTCTTCCGCAACAGGCATCAAGAGTACCTCCGTTTTTTCTCGGAAGAGAAGGACTTGGTGTACTGTGCAGATATTGCACAGCTTCTGCTCAAGCTTGGAGTGCCACAGTACGAACCCAAAGATTGGAGACTGTTCATTGACAGCAGCAAGCGATCACTGAAATGTGTTCTGCTACACAACGGCAACCAGTTTGCCTCTATACCCCTGGCTCACTCGAGTACACTGAAGGAGAACTATGAAGCGGTGAAGTATGTGCTGGAGGAAATTGGTTATGATCAGCATAAGTGGTTTATTCGTGTTGACCTGAAGATGGTGAACTTTTTGTTGGGACAACAGTCTGGCTTCACCAAGTACTCATGTTTTCTGTGCATGTGGGATAGTAGGGACTGTGCTCAGCATTACACGAAGAAGGACTGGCCTGTGCGGGAGGAATTGGTGCCTTGCAAAGAAAGGAACGTCATCAACGACCCTCTGGGGGACAGAGACAGAATACTCTTCCCACCGCTGCATAATAAAGCTCGGCTTAATCAAGCAGTTCACCAAGGCTCTGGACAAGGATGGTGACTGCTTCACTTACTTGTGCCAGGCTTTTCCAGGATTGACCATGGAGAAGTTGAAAGCTGGCATCTTTGACGTTCCTCAGATCCATCAGCTCATCAGAGATCCAGAGTTCAGAAACTCAATGAACGAAGTGGAACTGGAAGTGTGGAAGGCATTTGTTCTGGCAGTGAAGAACTTTCTTGGCAACAATAAGGCCAGAAACTACGCAGAACTTGTCAACAACATGCTGACTGCTTTCAGAAACTTGGGCTGCAACATGAGCGTCAAGATGCACTACCTATTTTCACATATGGACCGGTTTCCTGAGAACCTGGGTTCAATGAGTGACGAGCAGGGGGGGAGATTCCATCAGGACATGAAAGAGATGGAGACCAGGTATCAGGGTCGCTGGGACGCAGTCATGATGGCTGACTACTGTTGGACTCTGAAGAGAGACCTCCCTGCCGCTGAGCATTCCAGGAGTTCCAAGAAACGGAAGTTTAAGCCCTGAAGTTTGAAAAATGGTGAAGCAACATGCAATTTACTTGTACTTACCTTTATCAATGCCCACCATTCAGTTTACAGTAAACCTGACCTGATGGAGAGAAACAGATGCCATTTCCTGATTCAGCAGTGCAAAAATACCCTAAATCAGTTGTAGAAATCTAGACAACATTCAAAAAGTAAAAAATTGTTGCCCAGTGTAATTGACAGCTTCACCCAGGGGTATCCAATATGGCAGCCTCTAGATGTTGTTGGAGTACAATTCCCATCATCCATGACCATTGCCCATGTTGGTTGGGGTTCATGGGAATTGTATTCCAACATCATCTAGAAGGCACTACGTTGACTCCTCTTGGCTTAGGCTTCCCCAACCTGTTGCCTTCCGAATGTTTTGAACCAGGACTCTAATCATCTCTAACCATTGGCCATGCTGCTTGGGAGTTATAGGTGCAAGACATGTGGTGCACACCAGTTTGGGGGAGGCTGCTATTGCATGCACACACCAGAATGATAAAAGAGACTGTTGGTAAGGTTAAAGTCGTCAAATTTGAAATCAGGAGTTTCAAATTTGAAATCCTGTCAAATTTCAAAATATTTTGTTTCGGTTCAAATTATCTCAGTAATCAAAACCATGTGGAAACAGTGGTTATGGAAAATGGGCTTCATGTACTAGGATAAACATTGCAAAATGTTGCAGTGAATGGGTCCCTAGTTTATCTTATGTGGCAGGAAATAGAAAGGGGTGGCCTTAACAGATTTGGAACAAGGGGACCACCCAACTGTCTCAAGAATGGCTCTGCCCTGTGGTTTGTGGTAGCCAATACGTAGCCAACCCGTGGATTGTGCTCATGCGACGTGAAAGTTCTAGGTCACTCATGACATCCAGACAGTGACATTCAGCATCTAAAGCTCATATCATATTGGTGCAAAATTCAAATATTGGCCTGTTTTGCTATATAGTTGCACACACACTTGACTGATTCCATCAGGTAGGCAGAGGGCCTTCTTGGTAGTGGCGCCCGCCCTGTGGAATGCCCTCCCACCAGATGTCAAAGAAAGAAACAACTATCTGACTTTTAGAAGATATCTGAAGGCAGCTCTGTTTAGGGAATTTTTTTAATGTCTGATGTTTTATTGTGTTTTTAATATCCTGTTGGAGTCCACCCAGAGTGGCAGAGGAGGCCTGGCCAGATGGGCGGGGTATAAATAAATAAATAAATAAATAAATAAATAAATAATAGGATTCATAAACACAGAGTAAGTGGAGGGACCAGCAACCCTGGTAATATTGGGGGGGGGCATCACTAGTAAATAAAGTAATTTTTTTTGTGCGGCGATTGATTGCATTACCATATTTATGTGAAGCCCAAGTGTGCCACCACAGTAGTTGCTTGAAGCTGGCAGCCAGAGAGACGATGGTCTTTATTACGGACACAGTCTTCCCACCCATGGCTGCAAGCAAGGGTTTGGAGGTGGGTGGGACTGGAATCTCTGGCATTTGAAGAATGAATGGTGGGGTGCTGGGATCACCCTGGGCTTGTGCATACATGCTCGTTAGTCTCTAATGGTTTTCAAAATGCTGCGCCGCACCTTTATTATCTCCTCTAGCTGCGCTGATTGAATAGATACAGTACCTGTTTTCTCGCTATATGTAGCAGTTGCTGGTGTGTACTCTGTAAAGGAGCATATCTACCAAAATATGTCTCTTTGGCTGCTGGAGCACCAGCTGTTCTGCTCAGATACAAACTCAGTCAACCTGGCTACCGTACACTGAGTTTTGAATGATGGACCGTGGTTAATGGTAGATTGGCACAACGCTGAGCATTTGTGGTATTTAACTGTAAAAGCAAGCAGGGTGCAAGCGGTCGGGAGAAGTTTGATTTGAAGAAGGATTCTCCAGCTGCATCAGGGCTCCCTGGGAAACACCTTTCTGAGGCCACTTACTCATTTCCACGCTATGAAGAGCTGCTGTTTCGCGTCGTGTTGTAAAATAAGTGCCTCTGCTTTCATTGGAAGGTTGTTGGATGGTTTGTCTTCCCAGATTTAGCAGACAGGCAGTCAAGTTGTGTATCCATAGCTGTGGCCAGAAGAAAAATGGCCACCGGGAGGAGCACAGAGAGAAGATACACTGCAGCAGCACAACCAGATGCCTTCATCTGCCCCAGCTGCAACAAAGCATGTCTCTCCTGTATCAGTCTCTGCAGCCACAGCAGTTGCTGCAACCTTCCAACAGTTTGATTTCACCCCCAAATGCACACGCTTCCATTGTCTCCTGGGACAGATGGATGCTGGCACCTGACATAATGGCAGAAGGGGAAAACTCTTTCTCTATGAAGGGGTTTTAAGTATCATGGAACATAGGCTGATACACTTGGGAAAACCATTGGTTCACTGACAGAATCATCAGATCCTATTGTGCATAATTTTAAGGCGGACTTGAGTTGGCGGCTGGGGAGTGGGACATCAACAAGGGAGTAGGATAGCTACCACAGCGTCAAGCCAAGCAGGGCTGAACAGGAATGTGGCTGGGGGAGGAAGTGGGGCTGTTCCTTTGTCAGGGATGTTGTGAGCCCCTCCCTTGAATTTTCAGGTAACTTAAAAAATGAGCATGCCAGATATTTGAGGGAGGCTTGCCAAATAGCAAAGGGTGGGGAGAGAGGGCTAATGCTTGCATTCTTTGTTTAATAATGGAATTGGTATTAAGAAATTTATATCCCACCCTTTGCCAAAAGGACAGAGCATGCTTTACACCATAAACCACAGTAAGAACCTTAAAACACAGAAAAATTATTGGCAGATTGGGGCAAGTTGACTTTAACAAAACAGCATGCCAGGAACACCTGTGATAAGAATTGCCGGGGGCGGGCGGTCTTGAACGACCACAAGAGGTCAGAAACATGACTTTGTGTCCCAGTACTCAACAGCCACCCACCTGCGGAATTCATGTTCACCTAGAGAAAACGTGAGAGCTTTAATGCAGAAATTCTTTACAGTTGCTGGTGGTTTTAGACAAGCGTTCTTTGGCTGCAGTCCTCAAACCACTTCCTTTGGGGGTCATCCTTCTGTGAAAGCCAGTGGGGCTACTTTTGAGCAAATGGTGTGATGGTTTGCAGCCTTCGTTTGCTCTTCATGTAAGAGTGGGGAAACCTTTTTTTTCCTCTCCTGTCCGAGTTTATCCATCGCAAACTTTTGATGTTCAGGTTGTTTGGCCCCCAGTGACCAGATGGCTGTCCCTCAAAAAAATGCAGGATAATTTCCCTCTCCCTGTTTGATAGCACCACCACCGACTGCCCTTTTTTTGGGGTGGGCAACTTAGTGTTCCCATTAATTCAAGACAGGAAGCCCTCTGGAGAAGTGATATAAACAGCTTAGCTGCCTGGGTCATGCTTCCTAATCGCTTTGCAGCTGGACGCTTGAACGTGCGGGGAAAGGGGGCTGCGCTTTTCCCCGGGGAAGGACCTCGCTGATTGAAGTTAGCCTGAGCGGAGGGGGAGGAACCCTGTGCGAAAGAAGGTGGAAAGGAAATGCTTGAGCTGTAGAGTCAGATCAGACTCTCTGAGCCAGCGGGGTTGAGGGAGGGAAGTATTTTACTACAATTGAATTCCAGGGTCTCTCTCAACCCGTTTCCTGACTTCTCGCCCCGTAGGTTAATTCCTAGACTCTCCATGGCAGGGGGAAGGGAGCAGAGAGTTGACCATGCCTGAAATAAACCGGTTAGTGGCAGGGTAAGATTGGATTTTGTTTTTATCTTTGCAGCGGAGAAGATCTGGGCTTTGCCGTGCAGCTGAAACCCCTTCTCTCTTTCTGTTTCACTTTGGATGCTGTCATCCCCGTTCGTCCCACCAACTGGCAACCTGAGAAAATAATGTTAGATTCACCTGCCTGGCTAACCTGAAGGCACTCGTTGTTTGGCTGCCCCTTGTGTTTCTGTGGGTTTTGAGTTTTGTTGGGGTTTTCTGTGCATATTTTTTGGGGAGGTCCGATTTGGGCAGCTTTGACAGCTGAGCACATTGCTACTGACAGAGCAGCATCAGGAATGCACGGAAGACTATTCGTGCTCCTGTAGCCAGAGGCAGCGAAGAGGAGGGCAGTAAGCTCTCCCAGCCTTCTGGAAACTCATGTAACGGAACTGAAGGGTTTGCTGCTGCTGCTTTCTGTTTTTTTAGGGTAAACAAGCCCTGTCTTTTTTTTGGAGGGGGAGTGCTTCTTGGGCAGAGGCGGACACAGCAGTAGCAGCCGCAGCAGCAGCTGGATCGCCCTCCCTCCTCGGGTGTTCAAGTGGCCTCTCGTCTTGGGTGCCAGCAAGCGATTAAACTAATTAACAGACTCATGGGATTGCTAAACCGCCCGCTCGTGGATTAACCCAGAGAGAGAGACGCCAGCTGCTCCTTACAGGAATTCCACGGAAGACGAGGCTATCACGGAAGAGGAGGAGGAGGAGGAGGAAAACCCATGAAGGGGATTTAGAAGGAAAAGAGGTATGTGTAGCATACCGTAAGAATTGCAAATAAACAGGCGTGTGTTTGGGTCCGCTCCAGGAAAGGTCTTGGTTGAATGTATCCAGAGGCTGAAAAGTTATGTAGCAAAAATGCTAGTTCAAACGCCAGCTGTGCTTTCCTCGGTTTTCTTTTTAAAGGCGCTGATGAAACATAATTTTTGCTTTATGGCTTGAAGTATATCTTGTGAAAGCTCCCATTTGCAGCTGGTTATTTTTAAATCGGGCTCTTCAGAAGGTTGCTCGGGTTAACTTTCCTTGTCACATAATGCCGCAGGTATACTTACCTGCTGCTTCTGCTTATCCTTTGCGGTTTTTCCTCCTGTTGCGACTTCTGTTTGCAATCAGAATTAATCTGTCTTGATTAAATCTGGAAGGTATATTAGAACTCCGACTGCATTCAGCAGCCGCAAGGTGAAAAGTCAGCAGAGACAGTGCAACAAGCCGATAACAGCCCCGGCTTAACAGCGTATGGGTGGGGGAGAGCGTGGGGAGGAAACCCAGCTAATCTAGGACTAACACCAATTTATCGGTGCTTTGATTTCCAGTGTGGTTTTGCTTTTGGAGCTTTCAGCTCCAGTGCAAAACTGGACGGGGTTCTGGGCAAAACATTGTTTACGATTTCGCCTGAGATTACGTTCTGGCCCGAGGCAAACAGGGTTCTGTCCAAAACCACTAAACACTTCATCGGGAGGAAAATGTTTCAGAATCGAAATCAGCAAAATGTTAAGGCATCCTATGTGCCAGCATGAAAAGTTTTTTTTAAAAAAATAATCTAGTCCCAAAATAATTCTCTATAGCAAGGAGAACTAGGAAAGTTTTTTTTATATAGAAAAAGGATACATTGTGCTGAATTGTAAGCAGATTGCTATAATCAAATATGTATTGCAAGTTGCACTCTGTGTGTGAGATGTCATATGTACACAAACACACACACATAATAGATGGGGTAAAAGTTCTTGCAGGGAGGTCTTTTTTAACCAGACTTTTGATTTGTGTGGAGTTTGCAGGTTATACATTTTAAGGGATCACCTTGTATTTACAGATAATAGGTGCGGTTAAAATAAACTCTTTTTAATGCACATGCAAAATATCTGCTGAGTACTGCACTTTGGCAGGGTCTTGGGACTGTGAGAGGGGGCGGGTGGGCGGGAAAGATTGCAAATGATACTAATAACTAAAATATGGCTTTGAAATAAAAGGCAGCTGGGACTGTTAAATATTAGATTGCTCAACCGCGTCTTTCCCATGGCAGCAGCTTTTGGCAAATGACTTTCCACACTCAGAGCCTTTATTTTTGGAATGGTCTTGGCAAAGACAAATGCCCAAATTATATCGGTGTGCGTGCCGTTCTTGTGAATGAATGAATAAGTAAACACATTGCAAGAAGACCAATTAGCATCTATCTCTGTTGTGCACCGGTCAATAGTATCTCATCAAATATGTATTAATAAAGGATTCCCTTTTTGAAAGGACATTAAAAAACAGAGAATGATGGCCTTAGACCTAGTAGGTGGTATTATTCTACTCTCTCTGTTGGCACTTTCTATCCAATCCCCTGCCCCATTCCTCTTGATCTCTCAAGTGCACACCCTTGTTGCACATGGCAGAACTCCATCTTTTGACTCCCTGCTCAGCAAAGAGCAGATCTACATGTCTTTTGGGGTCTTTAGGGTCTCCTCGCAAAATTCACATGAATACTTAAAGTGCCTTAAAGGTAAAGGGACCCCTGACCATTAGTCGTGGACGACTCTGGGGTTGCAGCGCTCATCTTGCTTTATTGGCCGAGCGAGCCGGCGTACAGCTTCCGGGTCATGTGGCCAGCATGACTAAGCCGCTTCTGGCGAACCAGAGCAGCGCACGGAAATGCCGTTTACCTTCCCGCCGGAGCGGTACCTATTTATCTACTTGCACTTTGACGTGCTTTCGAACTGCTAGGTTGGCAGGAGCAGGGACCAAGCAACGGGAGCTCACCCCGTCACGGGGATTCAAACCACCGACCTTCTGATCGGTAAGCCCTAGGCTCTCTGATTTAACCCACGGCACCACCCACCTAACGCAGAGTTAAATAACTTCCCCATTTATTCCCAGTAATATTTTATTGTTTATTTCCCACCTTCCTTCCACCATGGAACTCAAGGTAGCAGACATTGGGTTCCCCAGGTGATTTCGCCCAGATTTCCTGCTTGGCTTCGGCCGGGTGGCTTGAATTGCATTCCTTTAGCAGCTCTCCAAGTTGTGGCCAGCAGAGGTCTACCTGAGATGGCAAGGACTGAGCCTGGGACCTTGTGCATGAGAAACATGAGCTAGGCCCCTTCTTGTGTGCTTAATTAATGCCATCCATGTGTGGGGTTGCCGACCCATATTCATCAGCATTCAGTTGCATTTGTAACATGTCTTCTTGGTTGAATATGATGTGGGGCAGGAATGGGGAACCCGTGTCCCACCAGATGTTGTTAGGGCTGCGACTCCCATCAGCCTGGGATGATGGGAGCTGAAGTCCAGCAACATATGGAGAGTCATGTATTCCTCACCCACAATGTAGGGAATTGTAGAAGTGTTCTTAGCCTTTTGTCAAAGAGCAAGGTGGCAGTAAATCACACCATTCAAAGTTGGAGTTAACTCTTGATTAGCAAAAACAAGCAATAAATCTCAACATCATAGCTTGAAATAAGACTTAGTTGTGTGTCCCTCTCTCTCTGTGTGTGTTTTTCTTAAAGTGCTGAGGTCTGGTATATTGAGCAGGTGCTGTGAGCCAGGGAATAATTTTCAGTAATCCTGTTTCTGCCATGGGCTCCCTGTATGGCTTTAATTGTGGTTTCAATTAGTTTTGAAATGCTCCATTATGCCCAGCAAGACAAACTGTGTTAAAATGCCACTGTGCTTTCCCACAGATTGGCTGTGTGCTTGCCATCTTATTTTGCAGGTTCAAAATATAAATTTGCCAAGTTTTTGCACCTTGTGAATGTGCAGAACAAAAACTGCAAGATAACTTTTAACATTTCTTGATCTGGTCTGATTTCCAGGATTGGTTCACATGCAGCAGAGAAGAGAGCCTCTTGCTCTTGGGGGTGGGGCAAATCTCAGCAGTGGAGAATCTGCTTTGCGTGAAGAAGGTTGCAGGTTCAATCGCTGGCATTTCTAGGTAGGGCTGGATGAGACCCCTGCCTGATACTCTGAAGAGCCTCTGCCAGTCAGTGAAGAGACAGTTTTGTGCTAGAAGGACTTGGCATAAGTCATCTTTTGCTTCTATGCCAGCATTGAACACTGCTTTCCCCGCTGAGCTATAGCCTTACCCATTCATGAATGTACACCAGTTCATTTCATTGGTTACGGAACACTTAGATTACAGGCAGCTGACTTCAAGCGTTGTTTTACAAGTTCTCTGCATGGTGTGTTTGATCTGTGATATCTCACTCTCACATGCAGACATTGTGATAGATCAGTATATTGTGATGGTTAGCTGGTGACATACCATGAAGCTGAAAACCAGATATCGCCCATCCCTACTGTTCGCCTCTACATAGTTCCATCCTTATTTTACACATTACAATATATTGGTATACAACAATGTTTAGCTGGTGACATATTGCCGTTTTGGAAACCAGATATCACCCAGCCCTAGTTGCAAGTCATATTCCAGTCTGGCAGAAGCACTCAAGGAAGGGTGCAAAGCAAAGTTGGTGACAGGTGTGGACTGGGAGGGTGTGTGGCTGGGGAGAGTCTCAAACCCAGACAGAGTGGCCTAGAGGGCCATAATTGAGCACACTAAGATTCTCCATTCCTGGCCTAAAGGATTTGGATGTCCTAGTATCCTTTGCCGGGAGAGACAACTTCTTAAGACAACCAGGCAGAGGGCCTTCTCGGTAGTGGCACCCACCCTGTGGAATGCTCTCCCATCAGATGTCAAGGACATGAGTAACTATATAACCTTGAGAAGACATCTTAAGGCAGACCTGAACAGAAAAGCTTTTTAAGGTTTAATGCTTTATTATGTTTTTATATATGTATGTTGGAAGCTGCACAGAGTGGCTGGGGCAACCCAGTCAGATGGGCGGGGTCAGGATACAAAACAACAACAACAACAACAACAACAACAATATCTGGAAATAGTAGGTGGGGAAGAAAAAAGTTCCCCATCCCCAAAATAGGCAGTAATGAGCTGGATGGACCAATAGTTTGACTTGGTCTAAGGACACTTCTCATGTTCCCATGACTCAGGCTTGCAGATAGCCACTCGCCTATGGCAAGTAGTGACTTTTAAAGACAAGGTTTAAGGGGAAGCATTTGTAGATTGAAAGTTCTGCTTCTTTCCCTTTTGACTATTGATGTGCCCCAAAATCAGCTCAGTGGACCCCAAGTAGCACAAATTAATGCAACAGAGATCTGATGACAAGAGCTGTTGGTTTTCTGCACCTTTTAACTCCCGTCTCGCAGTGACAAACCGAAGAACGCAGTGCAGGCAGTGAACCCTGCCTTGCGCGTCTGTTGGTAGCAAATTGAGTTAAATTGGCTGGTCCGGGCACATCGTTGCTCTCCTTCCTCCCTTGGAGCTGTGTTGAGCTTGGCAGTAAGTGGAGTGGAAGTTAAGCACTAATCATCCATCTTTAATGATGGGCAATTTGTGCTAGATGAAATTTGTGCTTTGCTTAGGCCTCTGTCTGGCTGATAAGGGAGGGGGGCAAATTAAAGACCCTCTATCACCCAGTGCCAGGGTGACAGTTATTGCGCAGAAATGTGGAAGGAGTGCTGCCTTCTCAGTATATGAACGAAACTGAGAATCTCGGGAATTACTGTCAGGCCAACTCCCAATGAGTTGCTTTCCTTACGCATGCCATGGATCCGGCAGGAGAAAGCCGCACACTCTCCCAAGATCCTTCTGTGCTCTTTTAGACATTCTTCTGTGCTCTTTTAGTACAAATATTTATTTAGAAAGTTACAACTTCCTGGTTTCAGTGCCATCGGCCAGTGACCCTGAGATAAGTGTGATTAAGTGAGCTGAAACGGTTTTCGCCATTGGTTCAGAGGTGGGCTAAATTCCTTTGGAATCTTGCCCTTTAAACTGCGGCATCATCAGAGCTGCTTCAGAGTTCCTTCTGATATGGTCACCAGGAACCAAACATCTCAGAAATGATACCGTGGAAAAGGACACTCAAATTGATAAAAGTCAAATGGATTGTCAGGGCAGGGGGTTGGAGCCCTTTCCCCATCAGGAAAGGGATTTTTAGTTTATAAAAAAGATGTCTGGATAAATAAGACAGAAAGAGTCATTCACTGCCAACTTGATATATCAAGGCTACACAAAAGGAGGTTTGGAGTTCCTAATATTATTTGGTATTATTATATACAGGTGAAACTCAGAAAATTAGAATATCGTGGAAAAGTTCATTTATTTCAGTAATTCAACTTAAAAGGTGAAACTAATATATGAGATAGACTCATGTCATGCAAAGCGAGATATGTCAAGCCTTTATTTGTTATAATTGTGATGATCATGGCGTACAGCTGATGAAAACCCCAAATTAGTTAGAATATTAAATGAAATCAGCAAAACAAGGATTGCAAGTAGGGCAATATTGGACCTCTGAGAAGTCGAAGCATGCATATGCACTCAGCACTTGGTTTGGGCCCCTTTTGCATCAATTACTGCCTCAGTGCGGCGTGGCATGGATGCTATCAGTCTGTGGCACTGCTGAGGTGTTATGGAAGACCAGGATGCTTCAATAGCAGCCTTCAGCTCTTCTGCATTGCTCGGTCTCATGTCTCTCATCTGTCTCTTGGCAATGCCCCATAGATTCTCTATGGGGTTCAGGTCAGGCGAGTTTGCTGGCCAATCAAGCACAGTAATCCCATGGGCATTGAACCAGGTTTTGGTACTTTTGGCAGTGTGGGCAGGTGCCAAAGTCCTGCTGGAAAATGAAGTCAGCATCCCCATAAAGCTTGTCTGTGGAAGGAAGCATGAAGTGCTCCAAAATCTCCTGGTAGACGGCTGCGTTGACCCTGGACTTAATGAAGCACAGTGGACCAACACCAGCTGATGACATGGCTCCCCAAATCAACACAGACTGTGGAAACTTCACACTGGACTTCAAGCATCTGGCATTGTGTGCCTCCCCATTCTTCCTCCAGATTCTGGGTCCTTGGTTTCCAAATGAGATGCAAAAGCTGCTCTCATCAGAAAAGAGATTTGGAGAGCCATGTCATCAGCTGATGTTGGTCCACTGCGCCAGAGTGGTGCATGCTGTAGTTATCTCCTGCTTGGATTACTGCAATGCGCTCTATGTGGGGCTACCTTTGAAGGTGACCCGGAAACTGCAATTAATCCAGAATGCAGCAGCTAGACTGGGGACTGGGAGTGGCCGCCGGGACCACATAACACCGGTCCTGAGAAATCTGCATTGGCTCCCAGTACGTTTCCAAGCACAATTCAAAGTGTTGGTGCTGACCTTTAAAGCCCTAAATGGCCTTGGTCCTGTATACCTGAAGGAGCATCTCCACCCCCATCGTTCAGCCCGGATACTGAGATCCAGCGCCGAGGGCCTTCTGGCGGTTCCCTCATTGCGAGAAGTGATGTTACAGGGAACCAGACAGAGGGCCTTCTCGGTAGTGGCATCCATGCTGTGGAACACCCTCCCATCAGATGTCAAGGAAATAAGCAGCTATCCTATTTTTAAAAGACATCTGAAGGCAGCCCTGTTTAGGAAAGTTTTTAATATTTAATGCTCTATTGTTTTTAACACTTGATTGGGAGCTGCCCAGAGTGGCTGGGGAAATAATAATAATAATAATAATAATAATAATAATAATAATAATAGTAATAATAATAATTTGTAGGAAGTAAATAAATCCTATTTGTGTGGGTCTGTAGTAAGTACTCACAGCCGCATACGAAGATCCTGCTTTTTCAATTGGATGTATTTTGGCTGGGAAACATTCCTGAGCTAACTCCCAGTGGTCTGTAGCCAGCAACTTCAAAGTGCCTTGGAAAATGTCCTATGAAAATCAGTAAAAGGAAAAGGGAGTGGGGGGAATTTGTTAAAGGTAATAAAAAGACCGCCCTGCCTCTTTTTCTCAACTCAATTTCCTACAAATAAGATAGAGAAGTCCCCAAGAGCACCTTAAAACCCAGCCGATTCAATCCTTCAGAATGGTTAGTTATTCCAAAAAGCTGTTGGGGTAGGAAGCTGTGAAACTCTTTACCCTGCTCTGAAGTCAGAAGTGTGGGGCAGCCAATGTGTTATCTCAAGCTATTCTCAGTGGGGTGACTTCAAAAGAAGCCCCCATATGCATTCTTACTGGGTGTTGCGGTTGTTTTCCAGAAGCAGCTGTTAGATGCTCCAAATGTTGCTTCACAGCTGCAAATTCAATTTTCTCTAGTAAGATCATGCAAACTTTAAAGAAGTCCAGATGTTTTTAAAGGACAGCTATGGACTGCAGTTGAGTAAGATCTGGGCAAGGAGAAATTCAGTGGCAATTTTACACTGCCTCCTTCCAGAATAGGTACAGCAGATCACTATTCCTAGATTCCAGCACTTAAGACTTCTGCAGACTCAATGTTCATTGAGCATCTATCCTGATTCACTTGCACAAAGACCAGACTATATCCAGTCTTTATTTTGTGTTTATTCTGAAAAGTTTGTGGGGAGGTTATACAACAATGAGCAGTTGTCCTGATTTGCTTGCTTATTCATCTTCCTGTTTTACCCCATACTTTCCAATGCATTTCCCTGTCACTTTCCTAACTGCAAAAATTCCGTTTATTAATGGATTGTTGCAATAGAACAGAAGAGCAATTTAATCCACTTTAATTGCACCAATCTAATTTCTAGGAATGCCCTGGCTCCCTCCTTAAGGCGGAGGATTATGTGACCAGGTGTATGATCCCCTTTGCCTCTGCTTTTGGAAAAGTAGACATCAAAGGGGCTGGTTTCTGGCTCAGGCTTCTGCATCACCTGCTAGCTTTCTGTCTGTGCAGAGCTTTCTTTTTTGCCATCCCAGCATGCAGTTCTATCTTTCCCAATGCAGGGCAATCTACAACAATTTTATAACGTGCCGTGTGCTTTTTTGCTTATTGAAAAATGATAAACGTTTATAGCAAGAAGTGGTGGCTATGTGTACGCCATACATCTAAAGCCCCTCCACCCCAAAATTCTGGGAAGCGCAGTTTACCCCTCACATCTCAGTTTAAAAGAAAATTAAAAATTGGGAGCAGCAGGGGGCATCAACAGGCTCCTAAAAGGGTGTAATTCATTTAGAACGGCAAGTAATTAGGCAGCATATAAATGCCTTAAATAAAATATATACATTAAATAAAGGGGTTGTTGTGGTGCTCATGTTAGGGAAACAGGAGTAGGCAGTACAGTGGTACCTCGCAAGACGAATGCCTCGCAAGACGAAAAACTCGCAAGACGAAAGGGTTTTTGGTTTTTTGAGTTGCTTCGCAAGACGATTTTCCCTATGGGCTTGCTTCGCAAGACGAAAATGTCTTGCAAGTTTGTTTCCTTTTTCTTAAAACCGTTAATACAGTTGTGACTTGACTTCGAGGAGCAACTCATAGCACGCGGTGTGGTAGCCTTTTTTGAGGTTTTTGAAGACTTTGGTGATTTTTGAAGCTTTTCCAAAACTTTTCCGAAACCGTGCTTCGCAAGACGAAAAAATCGCAAGATGAAAAAACTTGCAGAACGAATTAATTTCGTCTTGCGAGGCACCACTGTACTGAGTTGGGTGGGATGATCTACCTACCCAGCTGAATATGTGTGCGTTATGATGGTTTCATTATGCTACCTTCAACTCCCGTAGAAAACTCTATAGTCTGTCTTGAGCCCTAAGGTAAAGGTAAAGGGACCCCTGACCATTAGGTCCAGTCGTGACCGACTCTGGGGTTGCGGCGCTCATTTCGCTTTATTGGCCGAGGGAGCCGGCGTACAGTTTCCGGGTCATGTGGCCAGCATGACTAAGCCACCTCTGGTGAACCAGAGCAGCACACGGAAACGCCATTTACCTTCCCACCGGAGCGGTACCTATTTATCCACTTGCACTTTGACATGTTTTCGAACTGCTAGGCTGGCAGGAGCAGGGACCGAGCAACGGGAGCTCAACCCGTCGTGGGAATTCGAACTGCCAACCTTCTGATCGGCAAGTCCTAGGCTCTGTGGTTTAACCCACAGCGCCATATTTTAAAGCTTGAGAGAGACCATAGTTTGTACGTGCATCAAAAGAGGTGTGAGAGAGTCACTGTTGCTCCTGATACAGACCCTCGTTTCTTTGATGTCCCATTTTTGCTGTCGGTTAAAGAGGTTTGGCAATGGTTATTTTCTTTTTGGAAGAGTCTTGAGTTTGCGCCATCATGCAGTGAGGATGCTTCTCTTGTGCCTCCGCCGCCGTAACAACTGTCATCTGTCTCCAGCCTAAGTGGCTGTGATAAATGGCTGCTACAGTCACAATATTTGTGAATGGGTGATGGCTGCATTCAGGAATCGCACAAAGAGAGGACTTTTTGTTTTGCTACAGGGAGCGTCTGCCAAATTCCTCGTTTTCAGAGAGATCGACATCTGATGTGCAGAGACTCGGTATTATGTTTGGCTGGAGGAGGTTTTACAGCTCTGTAATGAGATACCGATGTATATAAGAGTAACAGATCTCTGAGAGCAGAAGTGTGCAGCCAAGTCACGTTCTATGGAGATTTTTGTGCAGCGAATAAGTAGAAGCTCGAGGAGCCAAGAGACTAAGGGGCAAGATTCAGCAGGCAAGAGGAAGAAATGGGGCCTTTTGGCTTCGAGTGTGGATGCGCATAGTTTTGATCTGTTGCATGTCTGTGGGTGCATGTGCTCACACAATCGCATGACAAGATTTCCAGGCAAAAAGTTCCATGGGGATTTGCCAGCATACCCTGGTCTGCTGTACGCATTTATTTTCCTTCCATGCAAGCAGTCCCAAGCAGTGACTAGGCACATACAGGGATACAGTGGTACCTTGGTTCTCAAATGGCTTAATTGTCGAACAAATTGGCTCCGAACGCCGCAAACCTGGATGTAAGTGTTTCAGTTTGTGAACGTCCGACGCGGCTTCCACTTGAGTGCAGGAAGCCTTGGTTTTCGAACGTCGAACGGACTCCCAGAACGGATTAAGTTCGAGAACCAAGGTACCACTGTATGGAGTTAACTAAGTGAAAGATTTGTGCAGCTGTGCAATTGCAGGATCTGTACAGGGCAGGGGTGCAAAACCTCTCACCCATGGGCCAAATTGGACCCAGCACAAACCACACCCACCTGCCCCATGCGTGACATCATATGTGACAACAGGTAAGGGACAGGTAGAGATATGGTTTTCTTTGCAAGCTCTGCATGGGTGCTTTCAAATCTTGATCTTCATCTGACACTGTTGTGATGTTGGGTGATTGGCAGCAGGGTAGTTCCGCCCAGCTGTCAAACCTGAACTGCAGGGGGCGAGGGAAATAAGACTCTGACCCTCTGTCGAGATCAGGCTCCCTACCCCGATGCAGATACAGGTATTTGCACATGCTGTGGGTGGTGGAATTGGTAAAATACAACTAGGAGAATGGATGTCTGAAACAATTAGTTCTTTCATCAGATGAGGTAAAGGACCCCTGGGTGGTTAAGTCCAGTCAAAGGCAACTATGCGGTGCGGCGCTCATCTCGCTTTCAGGCCGAGGGAGCTGGTGTTTGTCCACAGACAGCTTTCCGGGTCATGTGGCCAGCATGACTAAACCGCTACTGGCACAACGGGACACCGTGACAGATGCCAGAGCGCACAGAAATGCTGTTTACCTTCCCGCCACAGCGGTACCTATTTATCTACTTGCACTGGTGTGCTTTCGAACTGCTAGGTTGGCAGGAGCTAGGACAGAGCAACAGGAGCTCACGGTGTCACAGGGATTTGAACTGCCGACCTTCTGATCGGCAAGCCCAAGAGGCTCAGTGGTTTAGACCACAGCGCCACCCGCGTCCCCTCAGATGAATGAGATAAGGATACCCAGAGTGGCAATGTGTTCCATGTCAGTTTGACACGGAAGTATGAAAACTTGGTTGCAGGGAGTTTGACTAGATGACCTGTTGGGTCCCTTCTAATTCTACAATTCTGTGATTCTAATTGGACTTCAACACAGAGATGTTATTTCAAATTTCTAACCATTACGACTTTGGGAAGGAGCTACAAAGCTTGTGGGCAACGTCAGGTACAACCTCAGATCCAAGAGGGACTGAGTGAGGTGTTGTCACCAGGCAATGGAGTTTAACAACTCTACATATTTATTACCGGTTCTTTCTCTTGTCTCTCATTTCTTCCCAGTCTTCATTTCCCTCTTTCTATTCAATTAAAAAAAATACGCATGTTTCAGAAACTTGAGTCTTGGAAGCAAATGATGATTAGCCCAAATAATCCAATGGGCGTATATTTACAAATGTGCCCCCCCACCTTAATGTAGAATTTAATATTTATTTTTGTGCAAAACTGGGAGATAAATAGGTAGATCAAACCACAGTTGGCTGGTTTTCAGGGTAGCATGAGCAAAAGAGAGCTCTCGGCCCCAGGGAGACTTACAATCTGAACTTCGATACTAAGGGAGGAAATATTGGTTAATGTCTGAAGTCTCTAAAATAGCTGTATGTGTGAAACATTGTGATGTCAGGTTCTGTTTTATAAAGCCCATTGACATGCAGAATATGCTTAGTTTATCCCAACTGAATGCATTAACCATAGTATTGCAATATTCATAAGTATATGCTTTCCTGCGGAAAGTTGGAGGGAGGCAGTTTTTCCTCATTTAACAGAGCCTGCAACATAGTGGCTTCATTAAAAGGCTTGCTGCTGTGTTAACACTTGCATTGCTGGTCTGCGTGAGTAAGGTAAATGGATTACTGAACAAAGTTTCTCCCCCTCCCCAGTGATGTCATCTAAACTTTGCTTGCAAACCCTGCTTCTTCTGCTTCCTAGTGGCTTATTTCTCCTTAATAACCTGCCCAAATTCAAACTCGCTCCTGTCATAGCCCCACACTGGCAAATCTAGATGACTTTTCAGTGCAATTACGATGCAGTGCAACGCAGGGTCTGGGCTCTTAACCCCTTGCCCTGTTTTCATTGGAACATGGGGGACAACACGCACAAAAGCTGGACAGTTTTAATCCTGAAACATCAATAGTCCTGTGTTTGGGACCTTTCCTGCTGTCAGGAGACCCTCAAGACAGGCTGGGTTGTGGGTATCCCATCAGATGTCAAAGAGTTAAACAACTACATTATACAATTTTTCATAGACATCTGAAGGCAGCCCTGTTTTGGGAATCTTTTAATGGTTTTTGTTGTTACTGTTTTCCCTGTATTTTGTTGGAAGCTGCCCAGAGTGGCTGGGGCAACCTAGTCAGATGGGTGAGGTACAAAAACCAAATAATTATTATATTATTATTTGTTTCCTCAGATGCACGGTTCACATGTTCAATCTGCTGTAATCAAGCATAGGAAAGCAGGGAAGACACATACAGTGGTACCTCGGGTTACATATGCTTCAGGTTACATACGCTTCAGGTTACAGACTCCACTAACCCAGAAATAGTGCTTCAGGTTAAGAACTTTGCTTCAGGATGAGAACAGAAATCGTGCTCCGGCGGTGTGGCAGCAGCAGGAGGCCCCATTAGCTAAAGTGGTGCTTCAGGTTAAGAACAGTTTCAGGTTAAGTACGGACCTTCAGAACGAATTAAGTACTTAACCCGAGGTACCACTGTACATGCATGAGACCTTTAACTAATTAAACAATCTTTTGCCTTTTAAACTGCAACTTAACCTGGGGCAGCAATAAACCCGCTAGCACATTTGCAAAGCTAAGCAGGGTCCTGTATGGATTCAAATTCTTTCGGGGCTGTGTGTTGAGATTCCTGCATTGCAGGAGATTGGACTAGGTGACCCTTGGGATCCATTCAGCTTTACAATCCTATGGTTCTGTCTGGGGAGGGGGAGATAGTGTTTGATTGGTTATTCTGTTATGTATTTTTGTGCTATTATATTGTAAGCCACCCTTTGATCTTTGGATGAAAAGCGGTATAGAAATTTGATAAACAACTATGGTAATAATAATTGCAGAGATTAGAAATGTAGTGGTAGTGAGGCTTTCTTGCTACGGTGCTGTGAATAAGGAAATTGGTGTCCCTAGCAATGTGGTGCCCATCATATTTGCCGTCATAATCAAGTGCCAAACGTTCTTCTATTGGAGTGTCATCCAAATTGGCAGTCTGGTGGCAGGAGATGCCTGCAGGGTGTCAGCCGCAAATAACACAATAGCATTAAACCTCACTATCTGCCGCTCAGGTGTGACAGCTGCTTTTTCTGCGCAGCAGAGTCTGGGATTTGGCCAGAGCAAGTGCTTGCCATGTTGAATGAGTACCCTGCGATGCTCCAGAAATCTCTAATGAGAGTATCAACATTCTGTCACAGTTTATGAAAATGTATATGCGAATCAATGGTTCTGAATCATTCCCCAGCATGCTGGAGGGAACATTTTTTTTTAATTCCCTCCTTTTTTTAATTGGTTGAGATGAAAGGCTGTGCTAATTGATGTTGCTATATTGAGGCTGCAATAATGGACTTGTGTAATGCTGCTGCAATCTTTTTTACTTTGCGTTAAATATGAGAGAGCTTTTTAAAAACATCGTTCTCCCAACACCCATCTTGAGATAGAAGCTCCCTTGAAGATGGCAAAGCTTGAATCTGACCAATGTCAGATCCCTAACATTGCACATTTCGGTTGTGGAATACAATTCACCTGCTGTGGAAATTTCAGCTATATACTCACATAATTTACCCTTTAAACATTGTCAAAACCTGTCAATGTCTGTTGCTCTCAGGTTCTCATTTTTCCAGCCGTGAGTGCAGTCTGTCCTATTTCCAACATTAATTTTCATTTTCTTTATTAAGAAAAGCATAAAAACAAAATATTGCATGAATGTTGATGTGCATTTTGCATAATTAACACATTTCTGAACGCTTCTTTTGCCCAAGAGCAATAGGCCCACTTTACAGAGTGTTTCAGAACAGTGCAGTCTTTAGCAGGAAGGAGGTGTGCTTGTCATGTTAGCCACCTTCCCATCTGTTAGCCCAGGCACCCCCAATCTTCGGCCCTCCAGATGTTTTGGACTACAATTCCCATCATCCCTGACCACTGGTTCTGTTAGCTAGGGATCATGGGAGCTGTAGGCCAGAGCACCTGGAGGGCCACAGGTTGGGGATGCCTGTGTTAGCCTGTTGCAGAATGTTAGTCTGTTGCAGCAAAAGCAACTAAAGAGTCTTATGGCACTTAAAAGACTAACAGATTTATTCTGGCATACGCTTTTATAGACTGGAGTCCACTTCATCAGATGTATGAAGTCTTTAGAGGCAAGTTAGTAGCTAGAAAATTGCCAGGCAAGAGAACTCTGAGGTATTAAACTGTCTGTTGCGGATAACGCTGAGAGGTTCACGTACAAGTGGAAATCTGTGGGAAAATTCAGACTGGCCACAACCATTGGCTCAGTGAAATATATTCTCTTGTTTTTTTGTGCCCAAACAGAGCTGGGTCTGCCAGGCGTAGATCTAATTAGTGCCAGTTGGGTTGTGGGAATTCCTGGTGGGTGAGGCTATGAGTTAGGTTCTCTGCTGCCCTTTATTCCCTGAATGCTGGGCTCCGTTGGTTTGGTGGTCTTCCCAAAACAATTGCTCACTGTTTCCTCCAAAACAAGCCACAAAGTTCACCATAGGAATCTTGGCACGAGCAGATGAGCTTAATTCTTTTCGTAGGTGGGGCGAAAATTTCATTCTAGTCGAAAGTCAATGATGGGTCTTGTTGTGAGACACCCGGGAATGTAGCAATGAGTGTGGAATTCGCAATTGCTAGGTAGGAACACTTGCCTTTGCTTTTAGCCTTAGGAGAACTCCCGCGCTTCTCAATTTCATGCTACTGCAATGTATTTGCATCTGATGCACGCACACTCGCTTTCCATTACAAAAAGGGGCGCATGCTTAATTAGCGCTCTCTGAATGTGTAAATACACCTTGGCCTCTGAATCCTGGAAATGCTGTAAGCAACAGACTGAAAATTTTTAAATGGTTATCTCTGAACAGAGGATGTTAAAAGAAGAAGGAGGAAACACTTCAAAGACACTTCCTAAGTCTGTAAAAGCTGCAATTTCACAAGTAAACATTCGCCTTGAGGTTTGGGGAGCTTGATAGACGGGTTCATAATAGTGGATATGAGGCTGAAGCCTGATTTGAATGGAACAGTTTGTGGAGTATAGTATTGGCAGGCAGGTGAGAATGTTCATCAGGAGATTCAACTCTGTCTCCTAGGGCTTGACTTGGGATAAAGGTATTTTTCTTAATGACACTAAATGTGTTCAATAGCTTACCAGTACAGTGGTACCTCGGGTTAAGTACTTAATTCGTTCCAGAGGTCACTTCTTAACCTGAAACTGTTCTTAACCTGAGATACCACTTTAGCTAATGGGGGCCTCCCGCTGCCGCTGCGCCGCCGTCGTGCAATTTCTGTTCTCATCCTGAAGCAAAGTTCTTAACCCGAGGTACTATTTCTGGGTTAGAGGAGTCTATAACCTGAAGCATATGTAACCTGAAGCGTATGTAACCTGAGGTACCACTGTACCAGGATGTTTTAAACTGCTATAAGCATTGTTAGCCACTTTGACCATTAAAAAGAAAAGTGGAAAAGTGGAATAAAAATACCTGGAACTATTTGAAATGTATCAGAGACATTCTTTCTTTTGAGCCCCAGCTTCCTTGTTTTTCAAATGGAAACCACCTTGCTTTCATATTGCAAAGCCTAGGGTGACAATCACCCATGGAAGACGTGCTATTAGGTCAAGGCTGTGTCATTGCCAGAGCTTTGCAGTCAAGTGTATTTATAACTGGGCTTTGGTTCACGTCTTGCTTTGGCAATTGTAGACAAGGCTGACTTAAAGGTAGCGCCAGCACACTTTGGGGCAGATGAGAAACAGATTGCTTGTGTGTGGGAGAGAGAAAATAATGATCTCTGGTCTGATTGCTGTAGGAATGCTTTTAATACTTGGCCGGGAAATAATAATAATCCCCTCTTAACAGGTATGTTAAATACATAGGACACAGTCCAGCCAGAATTGTATGCAAAAACTTAAGAACTGTCTTGCTAGATCAGACAGGGCTCATCAAACCCAGCACGCTATTCCTCAGGGCAGCCAACTTTCCTATGCTGACACGCAGCCACTGAGGAAAGTAGCTTTCCTTCGTCGTCTTATCCTCAGCAATGGTATTCTGAGGTAAACTGCTTCTGGCCAGGGAGGTTCCACTTTACCTATCATGGCTGATAGCCATCAAGGACTCAGTCCTCAATTTACACACTTACATTTGAGAAAGGACCCTTGAACGTGCTGGCTTCCAGAGAGGAGCTTCCAGCCTCTTTACTCCTCCCTGTGCTTTTCAGGTCAAATCAGAGCAGGTCTGCAACCGAGCCACCGTCTGGCTTAGAGTGTTGTCCAAACCAGGAGTCATGATTAAGGTTCTTTCCCACACCCTATAACCGTCATACAAACTTGGGTACCGATTGTGGCTACTGGACCATTCTTGGACTAGAGTAACCTGGCATGAAGTGTTCATGCTCTGGTGACCTCCTCTCCAGACTACTGCAATGTGCTCTACATGGGGTTGCCCTTGAAGGCAGTCCAGAAGCTGCAGCTGGTGAAAAATGCAGCTGGTAAGTGGGGCAGCCAGATGAGACCATGTGTTGAAAACATTGCACTGGGTGCCAATGACCTATTGGGTGGATTGACCTCATCTCGCTCTATAGGCCAAGGGAGCTGGCGTACAGCTTCCGGGGCATGTGGCCAGCATGACTAAGCCGCTTCTGGTGAACCAGAGCAGCACATGGAAATGCCGTTTACCTTCCTGCCGGAGTGGTACCTATTTATCTACTTGCACTTTTTGACATGCTTTCAAACTGCTAGGTTGGTAGGAGCAGGGACTGAGTAACGGGAGCTCACCCCGTTGCGGGGATTCGAACTGCCGACCTTCCGATTGGCAAGCCCTAGGCTCTGTGGTTTAAAACACAGCGCCACCCGCGTCCTAGTACTAGTAAATAAATGGTCCTAAATGGCTTGGGACTAGAGTACCTGAATGAGCATCTTCCTCAGCAGGTGATGCTACTGGAGGCTGCCCAGATAGAGTTGAGAGGGCCTTTTCAGTGGCAGATGTGGTGAGGTGTGCCTGCCTGTCTCCCTCATTATTGACTTTTAGGAGAAATTTTAAAGCTTTCCTGTTTCCCTACTGGGTTTTTTTGCAGCTGGTGCCTCTGATCCTCAATTCTCTCTTGCCCATGGAGATCACAAAGAACTAGCTTTGTAGGACACCATGGAAGAAAGAACAGCACTCTGCAAAATGTCACCTTTCTGGTGTTTTGCACTGGCAGACTTACCTTTCCTGCACCACAAAGTGATCAAGCCTCTCTCCTCCTCCTCCTTTGTACTATCAAGAATATTTCCAGCTGCATATTCTTCAGCTTAGTCCAGGGCACATCTCCAAGCACTGGCAAGAGAGCACTTACAGACCATCTGCTTTCCATTTTGGAGACTTCAAAAGGAGAAGGAGCCAGAGAAGAGGCTCTGCCTATAAAACCGTGAAAGGGAATGAAGGAGGATGAGCAGACCTTTAAAGCACCAAAACAGGTTGCCCCAAGAAGCTCATCTTTCTCTGTGGCCACCAAAGGTTTGGTGTCTGTCCCCATAAGGCTTATCTGAAGTGAAGGCCCAAGACAGGTGTTGATCATCATGTGAGCTGTGCACAGGTGGGCTGAAGCGAGCTGCTGCCATTCCTGTGAAGTCTCCTTTTATTGAGACAAATATGCAAGCCAGGCAGATACATTTTGGGCTGTGACCTTTACACATCTTCCGTCCCGAGATCGTGGGGTGGTACAAAGCTATTTTGGCACCTGTTTCCACAGCGTCATTTCCCCCTTGCACAGTGTATGACAAAGGAGACAAAAGGTCTCGGGGGAAAAGGTTACAGACAGGACACCGCTGACTGCTGAGACCGCAGAAGGTCAGACATAGGTGGAATGATGTACAGACAGCTGTGGCTTGTCGGGGGGGGGGTTTGCCCTGCACCCCAAGGTCATGTGTGCAGGCAGATTGTGGCTGCCTGCTGGTGGAGAGTGTGCTCCCTCCGGACCTCACTGTCCACTCCGCGATATCCCTACACTTATCCATCAAGAATCTACGCTACAGGATAAAACCGTGAAAGATGTCAAGAGCCACTGTGGAGGAACGACTGGAGTGTCAGACTAGAACCTGGGAGACTAGAACCTAGGTTCAGACTAGAACCTAGGGTTCACATCCTCACTCAGACATAAAGCTCACTGGGTGACCTTGGGCCAGTCACCATCTCTTGGCCTAAGCTACCTTATGGGGTTTTCCTGCGAGTAAAACAGGGAAAGGCGCAAACCATGCATGTCCCATCTTGCTCCTTAAGAAGGAAGGTGAGGCATAAATGTAATACAGTCGTACCTCGGAAGTCAAACGTAATCCGTTCTGGAAGTTCGTTCAACTTCCAAAACTTTTGGAAACCAAGGTGTGGCTTCCAATTGGAAGCCGCGGAAGACACATGGAACGTTCGGGTTTCAAAGAACGTTCGCAAACCAAAACACTCACTTCCAGGTTTGCAGCGTTCAGGAGCCAAAATGTTTGACTCGCAAGGCGTTCGGGATCAAAGGTACAATGGGAGTAAGTAAATAAATAAAGCGCTTAGGTATTTGGAATAGACTGCATACCCTCTAACATTTCTCCAATGAAAATAGGGATGTTCTATTCAATTATAGTAGTAGTAGTGGTGGTAATAATAATAATAATAATAATAATAATAATAATAATAATAATTTTATTACTTAAAACCCTGCCCATCTGACTGGGTTGCTCCAGCCACTCTGGGCAGCTTCCAACATATATAAAAACATAATAAAACATTAAACATTTTAAAAAAAACAACCCTTCCCCGTACAGGGCTGCCTTCAGATGACTCAGGAGATTGGATAACTCCATATCCTCCAACAGTTCACTGATGAAAATAGGGACGTCCTAAGGAAAAGCAGGACATTACGGGATCCAATCAGAAACTGGGATGGTTTCTGTAAATCCAGCACTGTCCCTGGAAAATGGGGACACTTGGAGGGTCTGAGACTGTATCCCCCCCGCTGCCAGCTACAGTGCTGAGCCAATGGTCAGTTTCACAGCTTACAATGTTCCAGTGGTGATCCTATGCACTGCTGTGCATTCTGCAAGGTTCTGCTTCCTGTTCCAAGACTGATTCATCAATGTCCCTTCTTGGCTGGCTTCATATCCTCCTCTTGGCAAGATTTCCCCCTGAAGGTCCCAGATGAAAAGTTTTAATGCAAAGTGTCATTGAGGCAAGGCCCGTGAAAGAGAATTGATAGCGAGTTTTGGATTAGGAAGCAGAAAATTTTTATCTCAGTTTTTCTATGCAAGTTCAAGCAATTTTGCTTGGGTTTTTACTTTCCAGTTTCCGCTGTTTGAAAGAGTGTCTCTCCGCGCACGTCCCCCCCCCCCCCCGGTCTCGCTTCTTAAGATTTCCAAGGAGGATTGCAGCTTATTAGGTTAGGAGGTAAATTCCCCTGACCTACTTTCCTTGGTCTTTAAAATAATAATAAAATCCCCAACTAAAAAAAAGAAAAGAGATAATTTAATCCCTAAGTCAAAAGCTAGTATTTGCCAACATGTTGAAAGGAAAAAGTGACAGTCAACAACTAGGCATTGTTGTCTTCTGAAATCTGTCACTAGTCAGATTTCCTTGATTGCTTCTTTGTGGAGAAAAGGGTGGGATGCTGTTTGCGCATGAAAATTAAACTGCAAACAACCTTTCAGTTAGGAGTCACATCCTTGCTTTGCCACTCCTTCACTTTGAGGTCAATAATGGTTCTTTCTCTTTGACTGTCAACGGCCATACAAATTTTCACCCATTCCATTTATCTTGCAGCCATGGGCCCCTCCAATAATTTTTCCAGGGTCAGGTGAGTGAGAAATAAAACATGAAAAGGTTGTAGCAGGGGGGTTTCTCACCAAAGAAATGAGAAGAATAGTACCTGTACATTTTGCCTCATATCTCAGATTCTACACATGCTTAAAACTTAGTCCTTTTTAAAATGAAAACTAGGAATCAGGGGTTTATAATTCATCTGGAGGTGGGGATTGCCCACCCCCCCGACACTGTAAACCAATGCATAAAGGTAAAGGTACCCCTGACCATTAGGTCCAGTCGAGGACGACTCTGGGGTTGTGGTGCTCACCTCGCTTTATTGGCTGAGGGAGCCGGCGTACAGCTTCCAGGTCATGGACCTTTGTCCTTCCCACTTAGACATCTGGAAATCTGGATTCGAAGTCACCCGTGAAACTTCCACAAACAGAAAAGGTTCCTTGCTGCAGAATCCGTTGTCATTAAGCAGTATAAAGTTAAAGGTAATGGAACCCCTGACCATTAGGTCCAGTCATGACCGACTCTGGGGTTGCGGTGCTCATCTCGCTTTATTGGCCGAGGGAGCCGGAGTACAGCTTCCAGGTTATGTGGCCAGCATGACTAAGCTGCTTCTGGTGAACCAGAGCAGCACACGGAAACGCTGTTTACCTTCCCGCGGGAGCGGTACCTATTTATCTACTTGCACTTTGACGTGCTTTCGAACTGCTAGGTTGGCAGGAGCAGGGACCGAGCAACGGGAGCTCACCCCATCGTGGGGATTCGAACCGCCAACCTTCTGATCGGCAAGTCCTAGGCTCTGTGGTTTAACCCACAGCGCCACCCGCGTCCCCCATTAAGCAGTATATAAATCCACAAATAATAATAATGAAGTTACAACTGAAGCCCTGAGCAGCTGGCATGGGCAGTGGTGCAGTGATGGGGCACCACTCAGAGTGTGTCCTCCTCAGTCTGTTTGCTTCCCTTTTGCGCTTTCCCCACCTGAGGGGACAGATAGCTCAGTTGGTTAGAGCCTGGTGCTGATAACACCAAGGTCGCAGGTTCAATCCCCATATGAGACAGCTGCATTGCAGTGGGTTGGACTATATGATCTTTGACGTCCCTTCCAGCTCTGCAGTTCTATGATTCTTCACACGAGTAGGGACCTAAAAGGCTTCTGTGTTAACTTGAGAACTTCAATACGTGGCACAGCTCCAGCAAAACGATTTCTGTTTCAGAGCTCGCTGTGTTACCATCTTATCTAATGCCGTTCTCTCTCTCAGAAACACCTCTCTTCCTACCCCAAACATCCATTCCAATATGAGTTCTGTGCAGATTGAAAGTCTGCGTGCTCCATTGGCTGGCTCTAATAAAGTGTGGCCGCTTTGCTAAGTCTGTGAAAGTTGCTGTAGTAAAGTGAGGTTGCTTTAGCCGGGCTGGAGATAATACTGCTAGTGGTGTCACAACGACTGCAGGCATAAGGTTTTGATTCTGAGGACGTAATGCAAGGGCTGGTTGGGATAAGGGGTGTAGCTCAGTGTTAGAGCTTCAGTGTTACTGAACTAAATGAACCAATGGTCAAAGCCAGTATAAGGGAGCTTCTTATGTTCCTATCCTTCTCCATAATACGTCCCAATGGATAGACAGTAGATGTGCACTTGGAGCAGCGTCTCTGCCTCAGCCAGCCTCGTGTGCAGAGACAGATCATCCAGTTGCCACATTGTTGGCATCCGTCTGTCTCAGAAGATAACAAAGTAATGAGCTTTTGGGGTGAAGTCATACTGTTGGAAGGTTGCAGCGCCTGCTGTGGCTGCAGAGACCGATACTGTTGCAGCTGGGGCAGATGAAGGGATCCGGTTGTGCTGCTGCAGATGCACGAAGGCGTTTCTTCTCTTTGCCCTCTTTCCAGTGGTCATTCCTCCTCTGGTCACTGCTGTGGATACATTACTTGACTGCCTGTCTCCTGTCTCCAGGCACTGTGGGTCGCCTGCAAGGGATTCCCACATGGGAGGGTGGTTGTTGACAGCCTTCATGTCCCATTTGCAGACATCTCTGTAAGACAGAGTTGGTTTGCCTATGGGCCTGGTGCCTCCATTCTGTTGACATGACTGAGACAGGAGTGCGGACATGCTGGGGATGTGGCTTGGGAGAGCACATCTTTTTTTGAAACTCTGTACTGCCATTTGATACCCAAAATCCTCCCGACGCAGTGCATGTGGAAGATGTCACTCCTGATGGTTGTAAGCTGCCCATGACTCACTTCCATAAAGCAGCGTGCTTAAAATGTACACCTGGTAGACCTTCATCTTGGCATTGAATGTTAAATCGAGATGTGGAAAATAAGGAAACAACAAGGAGAGGCAGGACTGAGATTTGGAGATACGCTTCAAGGTCCAGACCATGGGAAGTCCTGAAAAATTAATAATTATAATTTGGTCTTTTTTATTTTAGTTTTTTATTTTAATTGGATTATGATTTGATAATTTAATTGGATGTTTTTTATTGGAAAATTAATAAAAATGATTTAACAAAAAAACACACGTTATTTATTGGTGGTATCAGCCACCCTCGTGTGTGAATACAGACAGATCATCCAGTTGTCACATATGCACATGGAAATTGGTTGGTTAGTTTGCAAAAAATGTCATTGAATTCGGTGAATGGTGCTATCTCCAACTAAGATTTTCCTGAGAGCACACTCATTGAAACTAATGAGTTTAATTTGAGTGGGTTCAGTCCCTGACATCTGCTGATAGGCATGGGAGACAACCCTGTCTTGAGACAATGGAGAACCTATGGCCCTTACCCTACCGTCATACTAAAATTAGACCCATTAGTTTCAGTGGGTGTACTTTGCCATTCAGTGTTGATAATACTCAGCTAGATGGATAAATGGTCTGACTCACTACAATGCCACTTCCTATGTTCCTGTGTAGCGAAGAGTGGTGTGCACTCCCCTCCTGATTACCCGAGAAGGAAATTCCAAAGTGGCCCTTGGCCAATGGGGAGATTGCATTCTGAGGAATCAGGATAGGGAAACAACATGGGTGGTGTTCAGCTGAGGTTAATGAACATGACCAAGTGAGGCCCATTAATTTGAGTGGGTCTGCTCTGAGTAAAGCGGAATGCCACCCTATGGATCTGGGAAAGTTGCCTTTACTGATTCATTCATTTGGCTGATACTTGTTTCTGCTTGCATGAACCTTAGAAGTCCTTTTAAGGCTTGGAGCCAGGTTGCCTGAAGGTATTCCACCAAGATCATTTCCATAGGCCCTTCTCTAAGTTCCCCAACCAAATGTGATGATGCAGATGGCTACTATGGAGAAGAGGGCGTGACTACACTCCTGAGTGGCTCACCAAGCACCTCCAGCATAGCTCAGGCAATAGAGCACGAGACTCTTAATCTCAGGTTTATAAGTTCAAGCCCCACATTGGGCAAAAGATTCCTGCTGGACTAGATGACCCTAATAATAATAATAATAATAATAATTAATAATAATTTATTATTTATACCCCGCCCATCTGGCTGGGTTTCCCCAGCCACTCTGGGTGGCTTCCAACAGAATATTAAAATACAATAGTCTATTTAACATTAAAAGCTCCCCTAAACAGGGCTGCCTTCAGATGTCTTCTAAAAGTCTGGTAGTTGTTTTTCTCTTTGACATCTGGTGGGAGGGCGTTCCACAGGGCAGGTGCCACTACCGAGAAGGCCCTCTGCCTGGTTCCCTGTAACTTGGCTTCCTGCAGTGAGGGAACCGCCAGAAGGCCCTCGGCGCTGGACCTCAGTGTCTGGGTAGAATGATGGGGGTGGAGACGCTCCTTCAGGTATACTGGGCTGAGGACGTTTAGGGCTTTAAAGGTCAGCACCAACACTTTGAATTGTGCTCGGAAACGTATTAATGATTATTTCTAACTCTACAATTCCATGATTCTAAAATTGTGGCCCTTTTTGTGCCAGATAAAGATTCCGTCCCCCTCCCCTGGCTCTTTCGTTATTGCTTTTCAAAAGTTCTGCAGACTATTTTTGTTCTCCGTTGCTAGTTTTGTTCTGATCCTGTCGTAGCTGTGTAGGATCTCATGGCTGTGTTATATTTTATTTCCTTTCTTCTTTTTTTACACTCCACAGATTTGCCTTTTATTAGTGAACTATCCAGAGAACTTTTTATGTTAATTGCTGGCACAGAAGTAAATAAGCAATACATTGCTTGTAGCGTAGGTTCAGTTTTAATTAGGAGGCTATGCATGCACACATACAAACAAACCTTCTCTCATCGTCCTGCAAATGTTTCTCAAAAGCAAGTTGATTGATGTGTTCTCAGCACTTGCAAAGACAGCCTGGCTTAATTACTTGTCGGTCCTGGAGTACTAGAGTTCCTACCCAGGGTTATTTTAATATTCCCTTCACTTGCTCAGAGTGGAATGAAGCTTGACCCCTTTTTTATTTTATTTTAATGGAGGAAATCCTCAGAGGTGGTTGCCCACCCTATGAGAAATCTCGGCCAACAATTTTAGAATTGCTAGGCACAGATGGGATGGGCAGCTTTTTCTGAGTTCTTGGTTGTTCCTCTTTCAGGAAATACAGGTAATTAACAGCCAGCAGCTTTGATTCCTCGTGGCTGGCAGAAGAAACAAGCCAGTATACTCCCAATAAATTAGAGCTTTCAGGAGCGAGTAATGTGACTTTCCCTGCACCACAAGTTAGAGCCTGTTTGCTGAATTAAGGCACCTTGCAGGGTGGTTTCTCATTGTTGGGAGGGATTGTATTACTTTGGTAACATGACTCACACACACGTTGTACCACTTGGTAGATTGCATGTTTGCAGATTCCTAGTACAAAGAAATACTAAAATCTAAATGTACTCAGATGAGGGATATTCTTCCAGTCAACCTTCTGGATATCTACCAGTTAATTCAGGCTTGTTAAAAATCACTGACAACACAGGAAGATGCTGTATACTGTTGTAAACAAAAATTTGCCCTTTTCCCTTATGGGGTATCCAAGAGCCCATATAGAGTCCTTACATAGGTTCCCTATTGGTAGGAGAAAATAACAGAGGCCAACCAGAGAATATTGAGAAGCAAAGCAGCTAGTAAGCTTGATCTTTATTGATCTGTTGCAACAGGGTCTCCCCTCACCCGCAGGAGAGAGGAGGAACCCAGAAAAATGGTGTGCAAGGCCTTATAAAGACTTTTGAAATTGCCACCCTGTAGATCAAGACCACCCCCAGAAACATCATACATACATCACAGAAGGGGTGTAACCTAAGACCACCCCTCAGATACATCATACCTACATCACAGAAAAGGCGGTCTAAAGCAGAAATTTGAATGTTGTTTTCTCCTGTCATTGTTCATCTCCTGTCTGGCAGGTTACTTGATTGGATTGCCTGGGTAGCTTGGCCAGTCTTTTGTAATGATAAATATTTAGTTCCTGGGCCAGGTCACAGGCTCACACCCTATTCATATCTTAAATGTGCCCTTAAGACAGGATTTGTGAGGAAAGAGACAATGGGGAGGTTTTCCCACTTTGACCTTGTAGAGAAAACATTTGGTCAGTTTGGGAATCAAAATGGTTCCAGGTCGGTCTTCCTGTGCTGATCTATGGTGCACTTGGTTGGTACACTTATGAACATTGGCATATATCTAAGACCATAAAATTCCTATCACAATACTGAGTCAGAACATTGGTCCATTTAGCTCAGTATTGTCCACACTGGCTGCCAGCAGTTTCAGACATTCTCAGCCCTTACCTGGAGATGTTGGAGATTGAACTGGGACTTCCTGAATGCATGTTCTCTACCACTCAGCCACAACCTTTCCGCTACTGCTACTATAGGCATGGAGCCTTGACTTTAAATTTAACTCCTCTTTCTGCTTCACTTCCTATTGTCAAGTCTTGTGAATTCTCCCGTTGCAGCACTGCAGAATGTTGAACTTGGCAAAAACTTTGGTCACCTCTCGCCTTGATTCCTGCAACCTTAGTCACCCTGATCTTCCATTGTTGCACTCTTTTTCTTCCCAGAACTAGGCTGTCCTAAATCATTCATCTCTCTTGCCATTCTGATCATGGAATAACCCTCCTTACATACCTGCCTTTACTTCTAGTTTGTTCCCAGGTGGAGCGACGGTGGTGATGTATTTCTTACCTGCTCTTCAGCAGGAAGTCTCAAAACACAATCCAATTAAAACGAACAACACTGACTTCACTCATAACCCCCCAAAACAAGAATTTCATACAACACATTACAGGGAGGGCACCACAATCAGTTCTTCAGTTTCCTAAAGCCAGGAGCAAGAGGTGTGTCTTCAGTAGCTGAAAGGACCTGTCCCAGATGCACCTCTCTGGGGAGGAAACGCCACATTCCTTGGGCCATCACCGAGAAGACTCTGTCCCAAGCCACCGCTCCCTGAATCTCTGAGAGGGGTGGAACTGTACTCCATTGATCTTAATTCCCAAGCCGTTCTATAGAAAGGGAAACTCCATTTCAGATATTTGGGGTCCAAGTCATTTCGGGCTTCAAACACTAATGTGAAAACCTTGAGTTGGGCTCCGAAGCTAAACAGATGTTATTTGTGCTCAACAATGACTTGGCTGCTGCAGTCTGCATCTGTTAAAGCTTCTAAGTCAGCAGTTCTCAACCTGTGGGTCCCCAGCTGTTGTTGGACTACAACTCCCATCATCCCTGAGCTCTGGCCTTGCTAGCTAGGGGTGATGGGAGTTGTAGTTCAACAACATCTGGGGTCCCACAGGTTGAGAAAGGCTGTTCTAAGCAGTTTTCAAGGAAAGTCCCCGGTGGAGCACTCTGCAGCAGTCTAGAGGTTACCAGAACATGAGTACAATGGCTAAGTCATCTCTGTCCCAATAAGGCTGCAGTTTGTGAACCAGACTAAGCTGGAAATAGACCTACCTGAGCTAGTGGCAATGTTGGATGCAGGTATAACCCAAAGCTATACAGCTGTTCCTTCCAGGGAACTGCAACCTAGGGGACTGCAACCTGGTCCAGAGCAGGGTGCCTCCCCACCTTTCAGATCTGAGAACATGAAGTGCTTAACACCTCTGCTTTGTCTGGATTGCATTTCAATATGTTGGCCCATGTCCACCCCGCCGCTGCCTCTAGGCACTGATCTAGCACCTCAACCACTTCTCATTCACATGGTTCAGAGAGAGGAAGCTGGGTGCCACCCACATGCTGGTGGCATCTCATTCCAGATCTCCTGATGACATCTTCCAACAGCTTGTTAAATAGCTTGGCAGACAAGATGGCTAAACGGTGCAGGGTAATTTGTAGGACCATAAGAAGCTGTCTTATACTGTGTCAAATCATTGGTGTATCTAGCTCAGCCCGGTCTACACTGCCTGGCAATGCCTCTTGAGGGTTGACTCAGTTTCCCTCTGGGACCTCCCTGGAGATGCCAGGGCTTGAACGTAGGACCTTTTGCACGCAAAGCATCACAGAGCCACATCTCTTTTAGCTGCTCATTGCTGTTCTTGTGACGTGACCCCGATGGTCACATCCAAACCATACATATAAAGAATGTTCCAAACACATGATTCCCCAAGAATCCCAATAACTCTAGTTTGTTAAGGGTGATGGGACTTGTAGGCGCCCTGAGCCCGGCCTTGGCTGGGGAGGGCGGGGTATAAATAAAAATTGTTGTTGTTGTTGTTGTTGTTGTTGTTGTTGTTGATAAACTACAGTTCCAGGGATTCTTCAGTGGAAGCTGTGTTCTTTAAAGGTATGGTGTGGATGTGACAATTGTAATATTATTATTGTTGTTGTTGTTGTTGTTGTTGTTGTTGTTGTTATTTATTATGCCTCCCTATACCCATAGGTCTCAGGGAGGTTCAAAGTTACAAAATTTTAAGTAGAAAATACGTAATAAAAACAATCAAACTGCAAAACACATAATAAAAAACACAATAAAAATAATTGAAACAATTAGCAATCCTAATGTATGCGCACTAATAAACTATACAGTCCGCAACAAAGGCCCCTAAACCATACTCCGCCCACAAATACAAAAATACAAATTAACATATAGCATTTAACAACAATTTAAAACAACCCCACACTCCAAATAAAACACCCCCCACCCAAGTTTAAACCCCATCCCTATTGAAACAACAATGGATTGAATGCTTCTGTCTTGGATTAGGAGTGTGCGGATGACTTCGTTTTCTGTGTCTTTCGTCCAGTTTTCCGCTTGTCCCATGCTTTCGAGGTATGGGTCTCGACAGTTTTGCCTTTGCCCCATAGCTTTCCCCCAGAAAACCCACTCTTTAGCGATAAACCAGAGCAATCATCCATCTGGAGAAAAGTCATTGACGTTTGCTCTGATTCAACGGTAAAGATCGGGTTTCCTCAGGGGAAGGGCAGCAGGACAAGGGCAAGTCTGGATGACAACCTAAGGCAGCTTCCTGTGCAGGATAGTTCCATGAACCTGTTTTTTTCCAGGAGGGTTGTGGGAATTAAGTAATAAATGTTTGCACACCATCAAGTGTTCAGTGTACCCAGCTGATTGCACAAACATTGCTAATGGACTTGCCCACCCTTTTACCCCGAGGGGAGAGTTATTAACCTTAAAAGGGAAGAAGTTCAGAAAAGCAGGATAAGAATGCATCTGCTTTAATGAAATACTATTGTCTGACTGGTTTCCTAGGCAAACTTAAGTGGCCAAGAGAGAGTATTTGTGGTTGCTTTGAAAGTTGTAATGTGAATACCTAGCTATTACAACTTGCATTTCGCTAAGCTCTTTGAGACTGCCTGCAGGCAGGCAGGCTGGCAGGCTAACGTTAGCTTCCTTTTTAACTATGTGAAGCATCCCATTCATGAGAATTAGAAAGCCAATTAGTACGGATCTGAGAAAGCATCGTTCTTCCTGTTTCATTAAGATGGAGAGAAGATAAATGGGTTTTGGCAAAGGGCCTATGGGGGCATTTCACACATTGCACAGCAACAAGTCCTAGTTTGGCTCTGAACTGCTGGATTAGGGGAGGTGACAGAGCACGTGCTCTGCAAGTAGAAGGCCCCAGGTTGGATATGCAGAAGCACCTTCACTTTAAAAGGGACCTTGGGGAAGACCTCTCTCTGCCTGAGACCTTGAAGACCAGCTTCAATCTGAGTAGCACAGTTCACCTTGGAACGCCGTCAACGCAAGAGCACAGCAGCCATTTTGGGCACCACGATCTCGTGTGATTTCACCCCGAAAAAGCGCTTTTTGGGTGGGGCACAATCTCAGTCAAGTCACGTGATTCGTGCAGGAAGACGGCATCCCCGTTTTTCACTTCGACGTGTTGGAGGAAAATCGGCGGTTCCAATCCCCGTGATGGAGTGAGTTCCCGTTGCTCTGTCCCAGCTCCTGCCAACCTAGCAGTTCGAAAGCACACCAGTGCAAATAGATAAATAGGTACTGCTGTGGCGGGAAGGTAAATGGCCTTTCCGTGCGCTCTGGTTTCCATCACAGTGTTCCGTTGTGCCAGAAGCGGTTTAGTCATGCTGGCCACATGACCCAGAAAGCTGTCTGTGGACAAACGCTGGCTCCCTCGGCCTGAAAACAAGATGAATGCTGCAACCCCATAGTCACCTTTGACTGGACTTAACCATCCAGGAGTCCTTTACCTTTTTTAAAATGTGCTTATGCATGGGAATTGCCAAATACCAATCACGTTCTCATTTACAATTGTAGATTTACGTGTTTCAGATATTGGATACAATGTTGGGATCAAAATGTCGCAGTGTGGAGTGCACCTGTTTCTGCCCTTTCCTAGGATACTCCATTCCATTCCCCCCACCCACACAACAGTCAGCATTCTGTGGCCATTGAGCATGCCCAGGCAACTTGAATTCTTACCTTTTGGTACAATGGCTTTAAAAAAGGACTATTTCTTATTGAGACTTAGATTCAGTCAATATTATATTGTATATAATCCTGCCACTAGAGCATTTTTAAAATTTAAATTCAGTTAAGTGTAGATTCAGTGAAATAAATAAACATGGTTAGGGTACGCCTATTAATTTCAATAGGACTATGCTGGGTAAAACTTAATTGGAAAAATTGTATGCTGCCTTTTTTTTTTATTTCAGAAGAAGCATTTAAGGTGCCTTACAGCATGGTTTCACAGAATCCTACTAGTAAACAATCAGTCAATGGAGAATCAATTAAAATATATTAGCGATATTACATTATTATCATGTAGAGCTGCAGTGATGATTTATCTGTTACCGCAGTGCATAGTGCAGTTCTATGCACATTGCTCAACAGCAAACTCCATTGCGTTAATTGGGATTTACTCCCAGGTAAGTGGGTACAGGATTGCAGCCTAAAAGACTTTTGATCAATTAAAAAAAGTGCCCCTGATGAAACTGGCACCCAATGTTTTTATGTTAATTACTTTTAATATCAGGCAACCTCATTATTTCGTTGTGCTAGTATTTATGTGAGCAGCAGAACAAAAAGATCTCTGTATCCATTTACTTTCTCGTTCGATCCCAGATATGCCAACCGTTGCTAATTGTTAAAACCCCTCAAGGAGAGATCTTTATAAGAGCTCTGTTCAGCACAGCTCGGTATGGCTGAAATAATTAAATTTCTCCTTAATTCAAAAAAAAAAATCAGTGTCCATCTCCTTGTGTTGATCTCACAAATAGGCGTCTGAACTTTTTTTTTTTACTGAGTAACATGAAAGGCATGCGGTCTCTAATAACTCTCTAGGTGTTCTGGCTTATGCTAAAAGGGTCTCCTGCCGTTGCAGCGTATGTAAAGTTGACAGGCGCTGTTCTTCGCCCCTGCCCAATTAAGGCAGTTAATTAAATCTTTGGGTTTTATTTATTTATTTGTTTGTTTCTAGGCTGTGTTCCTTCATGACTGAAGTTTGGCTGGCTGGCTAGCTTTGTTTTCTCCCTTACTGCTTCCCAAAACCTCGTAGTAAACTTGGCATTAAATCTGTACCTCTTGTCATTAAGTCCCCTGTCTTTTCAGGAGATTCAACTATTGTGCCGGCCTTCCCCCCATGCTGATAAAGCTTTATTTAAATTCCACTTCCCTTGGAATGATTCTCCCCTTCACCCCCATATTGAATCGCTACACATTGTGTTTCTTGCTCTGGAGATTTCTTTGCATCTTTTATTAAAAATAAAATAAAAAACCACTTCTTCATTGATGGTTCTTAAAGTCAGAGCCCAGTTCCCCTCCTGGTCAGTGCCAGATTTACGTATAAGCTAAACAAGCTATAGCTTAGGGCCCCGCTTTCTTGGGGCCCTTCAAAAAATTTAAAGGAAAAAAGAACTGCATGTACATTTCCAAAATATAAGATAAAAAACAAAATAAAATCTACATACAGCAACAATGTGTTGTGTAGGCTCCTATGATGTAAGTAATGGGCCCCGCCTGCTAGCCTGCTCCCTAAAACATCACTGGTATCAACCACTTTGATAAAAGACATATTTTGTTATGTACAAATGGCTTTAGATACCTGTTAGGTCCATAAATTACCATGCAGCATATATTCAACACAAAAAACAGTGACAATTTTTTTGTTGACCAAGGACAGCTGGACATATAAAGGGCCCCATTACCTTCAGTAGCTGAGGGCCTCATTGAACCTAAATCTGGCCCTGCTCCTGGTACCCCCTCTTTGGGATAGTGGGGGGGGGAGCTTTTCCTTATTTATTTACTTTTATCTACCTGGAAGATCCATACACTACTTTTCAACAGTACCCAAAGCAGTTTACCTGGTAAAATAGGTCAGGGAATGAAACGTTCTAAAACAGCTCAGTTCTAAAGTTTCCTGTACAAGGTAAAGGTACCCCTGCCCGTATGGGCCAGTCTTGCCAGACTCTAGGGTTGTGCGCCCATCTCACTCTAGAGGCCGGGGGCCAGCGTTTTCCGGAGACACTTCTGGGTCACGTGGCCAGCGTGACAAGCTGCATCTGGCGAGCCAGCGCAGCACACGGAAACGTCGTTTACCTTCCCGCTGGTAAGCGGTCCCTATTTATCTACTTGCACCCAGGGGTGCTTTCGAACTGCTAGGTTGGCAGGCGCTGGGACCGAACGACGGGAGCGCACCCCGCCGCGGGGATTCGAACCGCCGACCTTTCAATCGGCAAGCCCTAGGCGCTGAGGCTTTTACCCACAGCGCCACCCGCGTCCCTTCCTGTACAAGACTCACCTGCAATTTCTTGAAGCTTCACCAGGCAGATGGCGTCATTGGCTCTTGTGCAGAAATCTTGGTGGAAGAGACTTTTGGAAGTATTCATTCAACAGTGAGGCAAAAAGTTGTCTCCTTTGCCTTCTGTATCACAAGCAGCTGGATACCTTCTTGTCTTTGCACCCGCCAACACCACAACTTTCAGTGTTTTCTTAACCTGTGGTGCACTCTGGCAGCCTAAGATAATGTGTTGCTAACTTGTTCTATCTAGAAATTACACTCAGTTGCCTGGTTCTCACGTGATGACATGTTTAGCATGAATGAGGAAATGTGCAGGATCCCAGAATGAAAATCACAGCTGCTGTACTCCTCCCACAGACATACAGTCGTACCTTGGGTTGAAGTAGCTTCGGGATGAATATTTTTGGGTTGCGCTCCATGGCAACCCAGAAGTAACGGTGCACGTTACTTCCGGGTTTCGTCGTTTGTGCATGCGCAGACGCTCAAAATGATGTCGCGCGCATGCACGGAGCGGTGAATCGCTACCCACAGACGCGGGTTGCGTTCACTTCAGGATGCGAACAGGACTCCGGAACAGATCCCGTTTGCATCCAGAGGTACCACTGTACTGCTACCGAGTACTTTTTTTCTTAAAAAAATATATGTTTAGGGGTACTCTCATTTTCCTACTCCTATTGAAATACTGCCCCTCAATGAAGCCAATCTTAGATTCACAAAATGTTTAGGCGTATGCGTACCCCTGCGTACCCTTAGAAAAAAGCACTGCTGCCACCCAGAGCTTAGCCAATGTTTAGCTTAGCATTGTATCCTAACTCAGCTTTATTGCTTGCCTGGCTTCAGAGAAAAGGTTTTGGGTTTGCTAGTTAACCAGGCTCAGGGCGGCTAACAACAAGTTTAAAATACTTAATTGACGCTACAAAAAACCAGCATAAAATACGGTATAAAGCGTAAATAACAATAAAATTAAGAATCAAAAATCAATTTAGGGGGAAAATCCATCCAATAAACATTAGATGATCACCAGGGCTAGCTGGCTAAATTAGTCCCACTTGGGCCAGCGAGGAGACCAGGGGAGAACCAGCTGTGGGATCCCAGAGTGGGCAATCTTCACAAAAAGGGGAGGGGGAGGGAAGGAAGGGGAACAAAAGATCAGGCCAGGTTCAAATTGAAAGCCAATCAGAATAGTTCTGTCTTACAGGCCCTGTGGAAGGAAGTTAAATCCTGCAGGGCCCTGGTCTCATTCCACCAGGACGGAGCCATCACTGAGAAGGCCCTGGTGGAGGTGGCCTAATGACACCATAGAATCAGTAAAAGAGCCTCTACCTTGCACTCAGAAGGACCCAAGTTCATTCTCTGACCATCTCCAAGTAGTGCAGGGAGACGCTCTTACAAGAAATCCTGCAGAGCTGCTGCCAGTCAGTGTACATGGCATAAGGCCAGATGGACCAGGACCCTCACTCCACAAGCCACCTTCCTGCGTTCCTAATACAGTATGTGATTTGTAAAACATAACATTTCAGGGCTCTGCCTTCTGCACAAGATGTCCTGACTCAACCCATGCCCAGGCTGCACAGGAGCACAGGAGAGCCCTGGTGTGACACTGCTGCACTTTTCATGCTAGAATTCAGCTCCAAATCGCGCTTGTTTCAGCAGTTCCTTGTTGTTTGGCAAAGAGGCCTATTTTGTTCCCGAGGTCACTACCAGTTCAGCAGGCTCACATGCTGGTTGGGACGGACGGAAATCACACGCAGCTCATTGTTAGAGAAGGTTGTGGGAAATGAAGCTAAACAAGACAACAAGGGCCCCGTGCAGCTGTCAGAACCGGCCGATATTTGAGAGCTATAGCAGCCTGAGAAATCTGTAGGTAAAGGAGGGAGAGCGAGCCTATAGGTAAAACTCACTGAACCACGAAAGTGCTATATATAATGAACGCCAGTTCATTATTTATTGCAAAGAATTTAGCTGCTTTTTCTGCAGATTAGAAAATGAAGATTGCTTGGGTGTCTTCTGGTATTTAGGCCAGGCGTAGAAACTGGTGGCCAGATCTGGCCCCAAGAGCAGTTTTATCTGGCTCCTGGTGGCCCTACCCAATTTTAACCAAGGTGTAGTAGTTGCTCACAGTTTTCACTCGCAAGTTTAAATGAAAGTTTTCAGGTTGTTGGAGACCATCAGCGCTTCAATGCTACAGTCTTTGGCTCAGTGAGCATAGATCAGAGGTAGTCAAGGTGGTTCCCTGCAGCTTCTATCTTCCCTGGCCATTGGCCATGCTGGCTGGGGCTGATGGGAGTTGGAGTCCAACAGCACCTGGAAGTGCATTGCATTCACTACCCCTGTGCTGAATTGTATATACTCAGAAATAACCTGACCATCCTTGGAGATACGTTTCTGATCCCTCTTGGAAGACAGCGAGCTCCCTGCCCCAAACCTCTGGGCTCTTGGTCCTTCTGATCTAGTTCATCAACCACCCTGTATTTTGCAGGGATGTCTGGTTTTAGCTCACTCAGTAAAAAGCCACATTTACTGTCTTTATGTTTTGATTATTTATTTTGTGCTCTGGTTATTTTTTATTATGTGTTTTGTGCTTTTTATATTGTAACTTTGTGTTGTGAACCACCCTGAGACCTACGGGTAAAGGGTGGTATACAATGTTAATTATTATTATTATTAATATTTTAGGGACATATTCGTGAAAGTAATCTATTGATTTGCACACTGAGTAATTGATTTATTCAATTCTTTGCCGCAAGTTTGGGTAGATTTTACAGGTGGGGGTGGGGGAAGGATTAGGTAGATTTCTGTAGAATAAGTCTAGTTGCAATTGCTGTAATTCCATAGGTCTAAAATTAGAGGCAAATTCAGCCTCCATATTCAGGGACAATTTAGAGTTGAACTAGTCGGTGCTGCAACAAAATGTTGTATCGTGGAGTGTTCGTTGTTCAGGGTCCCAGTCACTCTATTTCATTCCCCTCTCCTCTGCTTTTCCATCTGCCCTGCTCCAACAATCAGTCTTCATCTTGTGGCCACTGAGCATGCTTAGCCCCACCTGAGCTGCTCCCACAAATATTTTTCGGTACTCCTGGAAACAGGGGGATTCTCCTAAGCCTACTGTGTGCATGGCTTGTGCCGTTTTGCGAAATAAGCAATGGCAGTCCCAAACAGAACATCAGAAAGAGAGGGAATGAGGCCAGTGCGGGGGACAAACAGTGAGGTGAAGCATCTTTTCTGCCCGACTTTGTAGCTTAGCCACAGAAACCAGATAAACCTTTGGTCTGGTGTAAGTCCAGCAAAGACTTCTCTAGGCAAGATGTGTCCTTTTTGACCTGATTGTGGTATCTTGTTTACAGACAGAACTATCTTGTTTACAGACAGATCTAGCCCGCAGTCAGGAAAGATGTTTCCCCTTACGTCAAGGCAAGGCAGATTCTAGAAAACATGGATACATTGGGAAAGAACTCATGGGGAACAGGAAAAGCGGGGTCACATGCAAGTTAAGCACAAAAACATGAGAAGCTCGTGCAGCTAGTGACTGGCCAAGGAGATCAGCCAAATTCTGTGACTTTGTGAACCTACAGCTCATATTAAATTTAAATAATGATACGAACTGGTAATAAACTATCAATACATCACTTCACCCCAAAAAATTCTGTCTTCTTTCTCAATATCTGAAGAATTTGTCAACTTGGCCATAGGTGTAAAATCCCACCATCTCTGTCCATCTCTTCTTTAATTTTGGGTGCTATTTATATACAGTGGTACCTTGGTTCTCGAATGGCTTAGTTGTCGAACAAATCAGCTCCCAAACACCGCAAACCCAGAAGCAAGTGTTCTGATTTGCAAACGTTTTTCGGAAGCCAAACGTCCGACGCGGTTTCTGCTTGAGTGCAGGAAGCTCCTGCAACCAATCGGAAGCCGCACTTTGGTTTTTGAATGATTTTGGGAGTTGAACGGACTCCCAGAATGGACTAAGATCGAGAACCAAGGTACCACCATACAGTGGTACCCCGGGTTAAGTACTTAATTCGTTCCGGAGGACTGTTCTTAACCTGAAACTGTTCTTAACCTGAAGCACCACTTTAGCTAATGGGGCCTCCTGCTGCTGCTGCGCTGCCGGAGCACGATTTCTGTTCTCATCCTGAAGCAAAGTTCTTAACATGAAGCACTATTTCTGGGTTAGCGGAGTCTGTAACCTGAAGCGTATGTAACCTAAGGTACCACTGTATACAGTTATGGCTGCACAAAGCGTATATGAAACAAGTTCTTTATTTTCCGGCCTGGCTGATTTGCTGCAACTCATAATAAGAATTCTGTGTGAAATGGGGCTTCATAACCTAAAATATTTGCCACTTGATTCTGTATTACTGTTTGAAGAAGCAGAAGTCACACAAACAAGTCTAACCTGCATTTCATCTTTAAAATAAAATACAAAAAAATTACACCACCAGGTATTTTCTAATTCATAACAGAGTTCAAGGCTGATGTGGAAACAAAACATGAATAAGGATGAAGGCATTTGATTTGCTTCTGTGTGCATGGGGGTGTGTGGTTGTGTGTGCTGATCGCTGCGGACAGATGTGTTCAGCTAGCTGTTCATTCACGGGAGTTGCTATCTGTGCAACTTTCATTACCGGAACAAGTCAACCCTCTTAGTTTTCAGAAGGTTCGTGTGAGTGAATGGCAGATGCAAACAAGGCAAAAGCTTCACTAATTTGATTAGAAGGTTTGCAAGGATAGCATGAAAAATATTTCCTGTTTACATACAATCATGCAAGTTGATGCAGGTGGAGGTTTTCAGCTGCAAAAATATTCACTTAATCAAGAGCCTTCTAGCGAGTGATGAATGTAGATTTAATGTTTTACTGGCATCGGCTCAGTGCTTTTCCAGTGCTCGGTATCTGTCTGGAAATTTTTGCTGCTGCTTTTGAGTCGTACTATGTTGTGAAAAAGAGATAAAAGCTGCTCCTCTTCAGCTGGTTGACTTCTAACTTACCACGTAGCCAGTGGCAGCTGATTTGAAATTCACAGCTGGAAGATCTAGTAGTAACTTGATGTTATTTCCCTTGGGAAACTTGAAAAAGACTGTTGAGATCAAGGGGTCAACCCCAGCACATTCCTGGTCCCAGGATTAACTTGAACATGGTCCCCACTCAAAGTGTCGGTGCCAAAGTTGCAGGGGCCAGAGTAACTTTTTCCTACTAAGCCATCATGGCCAATTTTCATGCCAGGAGTGGATGGACCCAAGTGCTGTTGCCCCTTGTAGTGAACCACTGAGCTGCAGGTGGCAGCTTCTCAGGGAAGTACCTTCAGGTCTTGGACTGATCCAGGCTGGGCTGTTGATCCTTCTGGATATGAAGAAGTATCAGGGACTTCCTGTTCCAGCCAAGCCTTGCTCAATCAAAACCATCTTCCTGAGATTTGCTGTGTTTCTATCAGTGCTTGGAACGAACTACATGAGTTTAACTAAGTCTGCTGAATGAGTTGACACATCTCTGAGCTACACGTGAAAGTATTTCCCATAATTGCTGGGGACACTGAATGTGAATTGAGTTCATTTTGGGATAGATTTTTCTAGTTCATATTCAAGTTCGTTCTGTTAGATGTGTTTCTTACTTTTTAGACTCTTTGGGCTTAAAGATAATGATTGTTGGGAGAAATAGATTCTGATGTGTTCTTAGTTTTCTTAAGTACCGTATTTTTTGCTCTATAAGACTCACTTTTTCCCTCCTAAAAAGTAAGGGGAAATGTGTGTGCGTCTTATGGAGCGAATGCAGGCTGCGCAGCTATCCCAGAAGCCAGAACAGCAAGAGGGATGATTGCTTTCACTGCACAGCGATCCCTCTTGCTGTTCTGGCTTCTGAGATTCAGAATCCCCCCCCCCTGTTTTCCTCCTTCAAAAACTAGGTGCGTCTTGTGGTCTGGTGCGTCTTATAGAGCGAAAAATACGGTATTTTTTAATACTTCAGCACAGCAGCTTGTAACATTCTGAATGCTGGGGGGGGGGAAATGGCCAAGGATACTTGGGATGAATTTGGATTGAACTGTGAACTGAAGGTTCACCAAACTAGTTAATTGTGTTAAGGAATGGATGTGAACTGGTATTAGTTCCTTTTTGGACCTGTCGAGCTTGAACTACTTTCTTTTCAAAATGAACTTTCCATGTTTTCCTTCTCTAACTTTAGTTATTGTTTGCTGCTGACATCTTGCTTGCACGTCACTCATTCTAACATAGAAGTGCAAGCTTCTGGTCTCTGCTTGGAGCTGAGTTGAAGGAGCAGACGGAGAGTGTCTAAGCCCTAAACACATTGAGGTTCATTCTCATAATGCTTAACCTAGGAGAGCATGTGGTATGGGGAAGCACCTTTTGCATCAGCTGTGACATGAAACACTGTGGAAGGTATAGCTTTTGATGCTCAAAAAGAGGGGCAAAGGAAGAAGAGAGGACATAGATTATTTTTTTACAGTCCTTAAAAGGAGGCTGCAGGTATTAGGACATTAAGGTAAAGGTAAAGGGACCCCTGACCATTAGGTTCAGTCATGGCCGACTCTGGGGTTGCGGCGCTCATCTTGCTTTATTGGCCAAGGGAGCCAGCGTACAGCTTCCGGGTCATGTGGCCAGCATGACTAAGCCACTTCTGGAGAACAGGAGCAGCACATGGAAACGCCGTTTACCTTCCCGCCGGAGCGGTACCTATTTATCTACTTGCACTTTGACATGCTTTCGAACTGCTAGGTTGGCAGGAGCTGGGACCGAACAATGGGAGCTCACCCCATCGTGGGGATTCGAACCGCCGACCTTCTGATCAGCAAGTCCTAGGCTCTGTGGTTTAACCCACAGCGCTACCCACATCCCTTAGGACATTACTGTATTGTAAATTCTAGTTCTTTTAAGGCTTGTCACTGAGGAGGTAAACTTGTGTCTGGCCTGTACTGTTGCAGACTGCTGGTGAAGATAGCATGATTACATACTCTTTCATATTTTTAAAAAAGTAGAAACTACCTGCACATAGAAAACCAGCATATCATGGAGGACACTAGGTTAGAACTCTTCTGTCTGACATTTTGATTACAATACAGAGTCCACTTTCCTGTGACTAAGCCCAGCTGAACAAACTGGGACTTCATTTTCCGTAAATGTGCACAGAACTGAGCTGCTAGCTTCCTACGTGAAGGGCCATTTTGCGTTGGTATGTGACATCCCACCAGCAAATCTGAAGCGGGGGGAGTGACATCAACTAACGTCTACATCTGGTGGTCTTACAGGTGTTTGTTTTATCTCCCTTTCCCAATACTTCTCAACAACGTTTGCATTTCCCTCCCTTTATTTGACATCTGCTGCGCTCGTGCCAGAAAATAGTTGGAAACAAATGCCTCATCTTGCAGCCCAGCCAAAGCAATAGATAACTCTCTTACGAGCGCCATTTAGCTGGAAGCATTCTTAAATGAGAAATGCTCAGCGTGGATTGGGCGGGGCAAGCTGGTGCCAAAGGAGGTGGAGGAGGAGGCAAGGGTGGAGGACGAAGAGGCGAAATCAGATGTGGGGCGCACTTGGAACATGGAGCATCAACAGGAAGTCTGGGGCAGGACCCTGGCGTGCTTCACATTCCTCCTCGCAGCAAGTAAACTTGTAAAATGGCAGGTGGAATAATGGGGATAAATGAAGACGGGCTCTTTCCTTTCTAAGGCAGCTGGATTTCAGGTGGTGCTGGTTGACAGAGCAGGATTTTCCAGCAGTTAAGGAGAAGTCAGGATATGCGAACCTTGCTGAGTTTCAGATTTGTTGCAACTTGTAAATAGTTCCTGTAAACTTCCCAGGCTAGGAGAATCTCCCTGTTTCTTTCCTTTTCCCTGCTAGCTTCATTTACCAAAAGTTTGGCATTGTATTCTATGCATTAAGAAGACATTGATTCCTCTGTTAGCAAAGTCTGCAACATGGTTGACTTGTTGCCCACTAAATTGTGTGTGTGTGTGTGTGTGTGTGTGTGTGTGTGTGAGAGAGAGAGAGAGAGAGAGAGAGAGAGAGAGAGAGAGATGGTTCTTCTGTTCCTATCCTTTATTCATATTTGAAAATACCATTTTTCGTCTCTTCATTTCTCATCGTTGCATTTTTCTGGGTGGCTACAGCTGAAATCTGGAAGCATAGTTACGCAACTACAATATGTAACAGCATTAATCTGTCTTTTAAATGCGGTGGACAAACTGGCAACCATCCCATGCTTTAAGCATCAGCCCAGCACAGGGATAGTTGGGGGTTTTTTTATACTGGAAATCAGTTGATTTCACTGACTATGACAAGAACTTACTGTTCAGTGTTGAAGCAGTGGAAGTTGGAAGTAATGAAATAAATATCTTAAGGGAAGTATTCTGCAATTGAACAAAGCTGCGCTCAGTGCCCAGCAGTCTCCTTGGTTGTGAAAAAAAGATCTGGGAGTGAATTGTTTGGTTCCTAACTGGTGTTCGCGATTGCATATATCTCTGTTTGCTAAAACAGTGTTGGACTATAACTCCCATCATCCCTGACCACTGAGTACGTTGCTTAGCCCCACAACATCTGGGCACACAGCGTTGAAAAGTACCATGTTGTGCTTCTGAACAACAGTGTATTCATCTATCACTGCAACTGAAGTAGAATAGGTTTACTAAACTTGGCCCCTTCCTTGCAAAGCTGCACTTAGAATAAATAGATTCCAGAACTGCACATCTTTTTTTAGAAAAAAGTCTCAATAATTAGGCATCGTGGTCCAGACATAATAAATCTACTGGCATATGTGGCAGACTGAGCATGCAACCCCAAGTCTACTAACAGTGGTGCAGTCCAGAAGAGGTGGACAAGGACTGCAGTCTTGTTTCTGTACCTTGCCTCGTACCCTTGGCATATAACCTAAAAATATCCACAATTTCACAGGCTCCTGAGCTTCCTCCTTTTTTGCACAGATAATACAGTCTTAGATGCATTGGCAATAGTCTCCAGGAAATAAATAAGATTCTCTTTTTGAAGGCTGCAGTATTAGGTCCACGTGTTAGGGTGCAAGTCCCACTGAGGTCGATAGGGTTTAGTTGTCAGTAAACCAGGCTGCGTATCTCTTCTTCAGACATAATGAACGAGGCTGACCTCAAAACAATGCAAACCCTGCCAAGGAACAGAGCAATTTTGGGAAGAGGGAAAAAAATGCAGCAAACAGCTGTTCTTGCCTTTGTCTGGTTGAATTGTTAAACTTACCGCAGTAAAGTCCCAGGAACTCCTGGGTTTTAGCAACTTTTTACATACTTTTGAAAGTGGAGCAGTTTTTAAAGCAGGAAGGGAGTTCACTTTTGAGCTTTTAAACCCAAAACCTAACCTCCAACATCCTCAAGTGCATGGGCTGCTCTTCAGATCTTATTGGGATTCCCAGTCTTGCCAGGATCTTATCAGGATTCCTGATTACAGGGCAGGTTTCCTAATACATTCAATCAAGCATGCTTAAAGAACTTTTCAGACCTATTCAGTAATCACAGGAAGATCTGAAAAGCAGCCCATATACCTGGAGCTGTTGTGTGCTCGTGTGTTGTGTCCCCCTCCCCAGTTTTACAGCTTACAGGTTCAGGCGAATGCCAGAATGCTGCTTATGTTTTGTGTTAACCATGGTTTGCTTTAGTGCATGTGCAAAGCTAAACTATGGATAAGGCAAATGAGGGAAAGGTGTGAGAGTAGGACCAAGCTTGTGTTCCCAAGATTGGCTACCAGTTTTGAAAACTGTGGTTTGAGGGAGCCAGCAAGATATCTGCACTGGGTGACTGAGTTTTGGCTTTGATCTGGCCTAGGACTGTGGGTGGTTTTTGGCTTCCTTAAGCTGTATGTGGGAGTAGGGTTTTCGTTGCAGAACGGTGTCTCTCTCAAATACTTCTGATCACATTGGCATCCTTTGAATATTCGGTGTTGTCGAATGCTTGAAAGGGCTGGTTAAAGGTTTGGTTATACGGTAGAGCATAGGTCTGTGGGTTATAAGAATGGGAGAATTTGTATGGAGAGTATCATCTAGTATGCTTCCTGTCCAGCTTCTGTGTCACAAGTGCTTTCATTTTATCCCTAGACTCTGTTAGGATGTCTTTCAGGGTCTCTTCTCTGAATAATTGGCTTCCAACAAAAGGCACATTAGCTAGGTTTATATTTAATTGGGAACCCACCTCCCAATGTCTTAACCACAAGGTATGGCATGCCACCATCTGGGCAGCCATTGTGCACCCCCAAAATTCGGTGGAATCTAGGGTAGCACCTGCCACAAATGCAGAAGCCCTGGAAATCTTTTTAAAGGTCTGTCTGCTTCTAGGATGATCGCCCTGTGGGTTGTTAAACGTGCCATTAGCCCAGATTATGGAAGCACACTGCTCTTAAGGAAATGGCAATGGCCTCATGTGGTCTTCTTAATGCATAATCGATAACGCCTGTCAGCTGGGTCTTTAAATTAAGAATCTGCTTTTTGAAACCAATAAGGACAGTGGTTTATCCACGGGAGGGAATTTTAAGGATGCCATGAACTCTGTGTTCAGGGAATAGTATTTATGTCCCAGTATAGGACATAAATAAAAATAAAAATGTCCTGGTATAGGACATTTTATAAAAGGAAGTGGGTACCAGTATCTTCAGCAAGGTGGAGTGGCACCCCTCCCTTCCTACCATATGATTCAAATGACCATCAAATGCCACTGTGATCCAGAGCCCCACAGAGCTTTTTATGTAATCAGGCCATCCTATTCATTTATGTGCATGGGAGCATAGCCGCATACAGGACTACATGAACGGCTCTGCTGCCTCCATTGCAATGAATGGGACCAATCCTGGCTGGTGAAGGATGTGTCTGTGTAAGAAATCAGTGCCTGTATAAAGAGGCCACAGTCTTTAGCATACCTTTGAACCGCATGTTCTAAATATTCAATAGGCAACACCTTGTCTGGTGCCATGGGTCTGAATCCCTAATCTCTGGGGAATCAGGCGCTGGCTCCCTGTTGTTTGAGGCATCCTAGCTGGGAATGACGTTTGCTTTGGTGCAGAATCTATTGCTGCACCGTACATCTCTAGATAACTTCCCGGGTTTATTTTTGAATTACGTTTCTTAGTTGCTAGTCCTCTGGTCGTGGGAAACCTTTGACCCTCCAGATGTTGCTGAACTTCAACTCATATAAGTCCCAGCCAGCATGTCCAGTGGTTATGGATGATGGGAGTTGTAGTTCAGCAACATTCTGCCCAAAGGTTCCTCGCATCTGCTTAGGACACAAGAAAAATACATAGGTGTGAAGGGCTACGGTAATGTCAAATAATATGCGTAAACACTGTCAGAACACAGACTAAAATAGTAATCAGTGATTACCTTTTAAAAATCTTTAAAGATGTTAGGAGGTCCAGGTGAGCAGAAACATCTTTGGCCGGTACCAAAGATGCTACTGTGGGTACCAGGTAGGCTCTGAAGAGGGAGGGTGTTCAGGGGCATCTTGTGTCAGGAAGGGCTGCTTGGCCTTCTGCCACTGCTGCTGCCACTATTACCTACCTGCTTCTCCTGCTGCCACCTGTCACAGACAGAGAAGCAGCAGTGCCATCGGCACCAGTTTTGGGAAGATTTCACTGATTTGTGGTGAGTTCTCAGCCAAAAGGGACACGATCTTGCTCAAAATCAGTGCCACTGCTGGCAGCACTTCTCTGCCAGTGGTGGAGGCAGGTGGGGCATCTGTGGAAATGCTGCCTAGGGGGTTTCTGCCACCTGAAGCAGCAGTCTCCCCCTGCCTAATGGCTGGGCCGGATCTGGGATGGGGGGACAGCACTGAAAAGGCTCCCTCTCCAACTGCCACTGCCCATACTTTGGATGGAGAGGAAACTTGTGGAAGGGCCTCCTCTTGATTATCTTAGGACATGGGTAGGCATGTATGGAAAGAGGCATCCCTTTAGGTACTGTGGTCCCAAGCCATAGTAGCATTTTGACCTCAATGTTCTCTTTGTTCTGAGCAATTAACAGAAATGGCTTGGAGATCTCTTTGCTCCCTTTGCAGATCCATCTATTATCTCACCTGTTTAATGTGCCTGTCCTGTTTTCCCTGTTTGGCCCTGTGCCCTATTAGCTGGATCTGACTTGTTTCCTGGGCTTTAATTCCTATCCTGCATTGCTGCCTAGGCTCTGTAGAGCAATACCTGATATTGCAAGGTCCGGTCCTCTGCACAACAACTCTTTTCTCACTTGGGTCCAATCTGCACATGTGCTTTAGCAACAAAACAGAAATGTGGGAGATGGTCTCTGAAGGAGCATGCATTTACGTATTGATGAGAGACTACTGTCATTTCAGCAGAAGCCGTTTGCGCCTTGTGGGGCTCAGACTTGCTGAACAAACAGATTCTAAGATCTGATTCAGATGGTTGGCCATCTGGAATAGTGCATACACAATGGGGTGCATGCATGTTGTTACTGCACATATGATATGATATCTGGTTTGGGTCCATGCGCATACTAGTGTATTTATGCTCTGCCAAGTTCCCATGATTCTTCTGATTTTCTCCCATGATTTTTGAGGCAGAAGAATCATAGGAACTGTATGAACACACATGCCGAAGTACACACACGTGGTCCAACGCACATAACCCGGTGCAGCAAAGATCAAATATTATATTCAGATGCCCATCTATGGGAGCCTAGTTGGCAGAGAAATATGAACTTTGAAAGATGCTTCCAGTGTAATTGATTATATGAAACGGGAAAACTCACAGAGGAGACTCTCTTTCTCATGCTTCTTGCTACTTTCTGGTGTCAGATCAAACGTATGTGGCTATTTTCATCAGGAAGATGTTGAAGGGTGTGCATTGCTACATTAGTGACTTGTGAAATCCCAGTCCTTTACTGCTGGTTATGAATAGCTAGGCTTTGTGGGAAGCCAAAATTAATCCTCAGCCATACTGGGTTATTTGTCATATCACTGTTCTGGCTTGTATGATGATACAGGCATTTCCTCTTTCTTTTTCTAACCAAAGAATATATTGACTTGTGGCTCCTAAATTTTTGTATTGGAGAGTGCTGGGTAGGTAGAACTCAAGGTAATAATATAATAACATAAAAACCATCGAATTTCATACACAGTTCATAAGAATCACAAAATTTAGATCAAACAACGGACCATAAAACACTACCAATGGAAAGAAAAACATTCAGTCAAATGCTGTTTTGGACAGGCATGTTTTAACTAATTGCGTAAAAGAGCATCGTGTCAGGGCCTCACATTACACAGCATGGGAGCTACCACAGAAAAGACCTTCCTCTGAGTAGTCACTTCTCAAGTGACTATGGCATCCAGAACAAGGCCTCAGGTGTTGAGCAGAGCATGCATGGAGAAAAATACAATCTGAAAAAGAAAAAGGATGCCAATGAACTTATGTTATGCCAGGCTATCTACTCCATAGGCCAAATTAGCCATGGGTAAAATGGAGGCAACTGCTAAGCCCATCTCTCCAGTTCTTCTTCTTATATGGGTTTCAGTTTCTTCGCTGCCAACCCAGTTTTGGGATTGAAAGCAGTGCTTTCAGGTTGAGGACAAAATATTACCTGGGGGGAAATGCTGTGCATTTGTGAATGTCCACTTTTTTCTTTTTCAAAATGACTCACTGCTATTGTATCCCCTACCCTTATCTTCCTGCCGCTGTTTCAGTACCACCGCCCTTCTGTTTAGGGGTTTTCTCTCCAGCCACTTGGGGATCACATAATGAATGTGATGGCATTACTGAGGGCCAACAAAACCTACTCTGGGCAATGGAAAAAGGTGACTACAGTGATACCTCGGGTTAAGCACTTGTTCTGGAGGTCCGTTCTTAACCTGAAACTGTTCTTAACCTGAAGCACCACTTTAGCTAATGGGGCCTCCCGCTGCCGCCGCACTGCCGGAGCATGATTCTTGTTCTCATCCTGAAGCAAAGTTCTTAACCCGAGGTACTATTTCTGGGTTAGCGGAGTCTGTAACCTGAAGCGTATGTAGCCCGAGGTACCACTATATTTGTCTGCTGAGGCTGATGAAGGTTTTCATGGAAATCTCTTTCCGTCCTTCCAATCTTAGCCCTTTCCTTTACCAAACATCTTCTTGCAGCGAAAGAAATTATAAACAGCAACAGACATACATAACCACAAAATACACTTCAGTATGCTTTAGTGCTCTCAAATCAATTCTAATGCACTTCAAACCCGAAATCACAAAATAAGGTAATTTTTACTGGTGCGCCGTGGCACAGAATAAAAGCTGCGTAGGGAAGACATTTCTTAGTTATGCCTTGCCTTGCTTAGATTTTATAATTTTTATTTTTCCTCTTTGCTTACCTCGCACCTTTAAGATCTCATTTGCACATGATGAAAGACCTTTACGCAGATTCCTATTTCCGTGTAGGAATTTGCCAAAACCTCTCATCTTAAAGGAAGCATGCATCCTTGGGGATTAGCACACTATTTGCTTTGGCATGTTCTTCTGTGCAGCTCCCAGACACTCCTGCCTGAATAATTCAGCCCCTTTCCCCATCTTACCTGTGAGTCAGATCACTCCCCTGCTGCCTTGTGCTTGGGATTTGGTTGTACAGCCCTTAAGCGAGAACTGTATAATTCAAACAGACAAAAAGTGCTGTGGTTTATGAGTGGCGTGAGCTATCATGGCAAGAGCTTACTTCATGAGAGCTGAATCTGATGAAACAGGCTGAGGCCAATGTTGATCTCAAATGGCACAAAGCCCCATGAGGCCTTACTTCAAAATCACATAGGATCACTTCATACTGATGACTGTTAGGTTCAAAATATCATTCGTTTGCTCATGCTCATGAGGTATGGTGGTTAGAAATTCCTGCCTCATCTTCTTTAAATGCTCTATAATAATCTTCCATATACTTTGGAAAGTTGTTGGTCTGTTTGCTATGCATTTTGATACCTTTTAACCGCAACCATGACACACCCTCCCAACATTTCTCTGATGAAAACAAGGAAGTCCTGATGGTTCCTGAGATCAAGGAGCAGGTTTTCATCTATGTTTGGAGACAATGCGACTCCATTTTGAATCAAGATCGCAAATGATGGCTCTCAAAACTGCATTAATTTACAGTGGTACCTCAGGTTACATACGCTTCAGGTTACAGACTCCACTAACCCAGAAATCGTGCTCCAGCAGCGCAGCAGCAGCAGCAGGAGGCCCCATAAGCTAAAGTGGTGCTTCAGGTTAAGAACGGACCTCTGGAACGAATTAAGTACTTAACCCGAGGTACCACTGTAAACCTAATTTTGCCTGCTCATTCTTGAGATAAAACAGCAGGTCTTTGTCTATGTTTGGATACAATCAGATTTCATTTTGGATCAAGTCAGTGGGCTGAACCTTTCAAAACAGCACTGATTTTCACCACTAATTTCAAAACTGCTCTGGTTATTTTGTTTCTTAGAGTGCCCTAGCAGTGCCATGTAGGTGGCTATTAATTATTATTATTTTAGTTTATTACCTGCCTTTCACCCTTACCCTCAGGTCCTGGGGCAGATTACAATAAATTTTAACCCATCATTAAAAACAGTTTAAAATGAATTACTACCACGAGAGTATGGTCTGTCCTAAAAATATGCATCTCAGTTGTCAAAGGCGGGGATTAAGAGGTGCACCTTCAGCAGCTGATGGAAACTGTAAAATGAAGGTGCCTGACACATCTCTTTGTGGAAGGAGTTCCACAGTTTAGGGACTGCCAGAGAGAATGTCCTCTCCTAGGGTGCTGCCACCCTGAGCTTCTGAGGGTGGTGGAACTACCAAGATGGCCCCACTGCTGATCTTAACACCTGAGAGGGTCTGTAGGGAAGAAAGAGGTCTTTCAGATATTTGAGGCCTAAGTTCTTTATGGCAGGGGGTTTCCAAACTGTGGTCTGCAATCACAATTCCACTCCTGTATACCAAGCCAAGAATGGGGAGCCTATGAAGTTCTAGAAGTTATCAGACCACACTTCCTATCTTCCCTGACAATTGGCCATGCTGGCTGGGGATGATGGGAAATGGAGTCAGCAACATCTGAAAAGCCACAGTTTTCTCATCACTTGCCCTAAGCTTTCTTCATTTCAGCAGTATAATTTAGGGTGGGAAAGGAGTCATTTTTGTTGAACAATTAGCCATCAGAAATCCTTGTTGATCTACTGCAAAGCACATCCAGATCTGCCTTCTAACATCCCCTGAGCAAGAGGGATCAGAACTGAAGAAGGCAAGCATTCAGATCTGATTTTTTGGGTTGATGTTTGGGCGGTGGGGGGGGGGGGAGAATCTGCTGGATCTGACCAGGAAATCCACCTAGTTTTGTATTCTGCTTCCATCATGGACCAAGGAAATGGCCCTAAGAATTCTGTAAACAGAACATGAAGGAAAAATTGCATACAAAAATATGTATATCAGGAGAGATGGATCCTCACGAGGACTTTAAAAAAAATGTGGAGAACTGAATTTAACACTGGAAAAAATAAAAACTGTGAGAAGCAAAATTGACAGATTCTCCCATTGTTCCTTGCAGGCCCATCTTGGGCTCAAACACATCATCTTTGGTGTAGCAGTCGTGTGATAAGAAGTCTCTTCAGATGAGGCAGGAGTTGCAAGTGCAGTGAAAGGACTTTGAGGCTACCTCATCCCTGCCACTTTAAAAATGCAAGCTAGTTTTAATTTTTAACAATGCACAAGGGCCCTTCTGTGCTGCTGTTGCCGAGACCTCGATTGTGCTGGTGTCAAGGTCTTGCAGGCTGGACTGGAGCTGTGTGTCAGTGTGTTTTGTCAAGATTATAGATGTCATAACCCAGGGCTTTTAAACTTAAGAACTCTGACTAATGGGTGACCGCTATCTGACCGCTTTAGGTAGCTGATGAAACACACAGGCAGATGAAGCCCATGTTTTAGAAAAGACAGCAGTCTGAAGTAGCCGCTGCTGCCTGGGAATGTGGGCTGTTGTTACTAGGACAAACATTTGATTTGAAGAGATGTGACAATCAAAGCCCAGCTCACAAAAAAATTAAAATAAAATATTGCCCGTGTATTTCAGTGTGCCTGTATATTTAATCCCTTGGATGTACTTACTGCTTATCGCAATGTGGTCTTCTGAGCAGAACTGTCATTGTCACTTAGGGCAACGTAATCATATTGGAACTGTTGCTGTGCATCTGCTCAGTGAGCCACTAAAATAAGGTAAGTCATGGGTGGCCAGCCTATGGACAGGGTCCCACAAAAGTCTGTGACACACCTTGCCGTGGACAAGCAGGTTTATGCCTTGGATGAGGGGTCTGCACTGTTAGAATTCCTGCTCTGTGATTGCAGTCATGGGATTGTTGTCTTTCACATGACGCTGTATGCTTTGACTCCACGAAGTGGGAAGTGACGGAGACAGGATGTTTGTGTTACTGTGTTCTGTGAAGTGGGACTATTGCCCTTTGTTCATTCTCTGTGCTGTCAGATGCTAGAGAGAGAGAAGCCATGTTGCAGTGCTCCATGTGCGTTTATATGTAAATAAAGTAGATTAGCCAAAATGCTAAGTTGCTGAGGTCTGCCACGCAAACTGCGAACACTCTGCGGATCCCTAAGTGCGCCAATATCTGTTGGCATCGGTCGCTGTGATGTTCGGGCAGAAGAAAGCTTTTGAACCTCCCGAATGATCAATCAAGATGGAGGGAACATGCCAGTTTGTCCCTCCCACCCTTGGCTGCTTCCTGGCTAGAGGTAAACCCCACAAAGGTGTTTAAGGCACCATAGATATATTATGCTACACACCTGAGTGGCACTAAATGCCACGCTTGCTGGGAAGGTTTGCTACCAGTGTGGCTAGGTGTTAAATGAAAGTATAGTGGTACCTCGGTTTTCGAACATAATCCATTCCGGAAGACCGTTTGAGTTCCGAAACATTTGAAAACCAAGGCGCAAAGGGCGGCCTGCAAATTTAATTGAGAAAATTGAGAAAAATAACATATACACTCAGCAGAAACTGTTCGACTTCCGAGGCGCATTCAAAAACGGAAGCATTTACTTCCGGGTTTACGGCGTTTGAGTTCCGAAACGTTCGTCAAGGGACATGTTCGAAAACCAAGGTACCACTGTAGCATAGAAGGCCCCAATAGTGTACTGTAACTTAGGCATGCGTACCCTCCAGCACATTGAGGTGTTAACATACTGGATTACTCTGTTTGGAGCTTTGTTCCAGCCCATATCAAGGCATGGCTGACTCGGCAAGTCAGAAATGAAGGTAGTTCATTCACTGGCTTTTGTCTTCTTCTGTGAAGCTTCGTTGATGCCAGCATGTTATTAAAGTAGCCAACAACTGACTCATTCTCAATTCATATGAATGCAACAGCTTTGGGAGTTAAAAAAAAATATCCAACGGCTTCCAACCCACAGAAACATTGTTTACAAAACTAGTGAAGAGGAAATGGAAGAAAACCCAGGCTTGAATTGCTCTGTGGGACTAGTGATGGGATAAGGAGCCTGATCAAATCCAAACATAAATTAAAGGGACAGAAAGTGTTTCAGTGGCTTGTTTGATGTTGCCGTAGTGGAAATAAGATGATGGTTTGTTCTTAAGAACAAATGCCCATTCCATAAAAGCAGCTCTCACTGGTCTGGCAGACTTAATTAAGAAAACCCTCAATTGATTAGGGCCATGATAGCCAAAGCCCAGGTATGTAAATATTTGCACAAGGAGAAATTACCATAGAAATCAGAAAATCATGGCGGCAATGAAACACAATCCACTTAATACTTGGTGCAATGATGAGTATTCTTCCACTGTTGCAAAATGAGTAGATTTGCACGTATAATAAGGGAGAAGAATAAAAATTTTGGGAGGAAAGTATACTTCACCGACAGAAGACATTGCTATTAGGAGCACCTGTAAACCTACCCTAATATTTGTAGGTGCAAATATATATATATAGAAAGAGAAAAAAATAATTCCCTAGATGCCAAAATCCTGGTTTGGGGCAATCACTCTTTGGTGAGAGAAGCCCAGCAGAGATTTAAAATCACAAAATATGCAGTAAAATAAAGGGTGGAAATACAGGCTCTTACACACTTCCAAAATATGCCTTCCCCCAAAGTGAGTTCCAAAATGACCCCTTAAAAAGTTTCCCTCTTCGCCAAGCATAGGAAAAGGACCAGTTTTGGTAAGTTAAAAAGTAATTTACTTACAAACTCTCCAAAGGTCAGATTCATGTGCTTTAGAAAGTTGCACAGGTAGTAAAACGTAGCTTAGTCACAAAGTGGTGACAGTTCCTAAATTATTGGTATAGCAACTCAAGAATGGCTTGTGAGAGCCATGTGGCTGGAAAGAGCAGCTCAGAGCTGCTCACACACACCAAAGCTCACATATAAACTAGAAAAGAATAAAGTCTTGATTACCTAGTTTATCCCAAGGTGAGGAGAACTGGACATAGCTAAGCCTGGCAGGACAGCTTACTCTATGGTATTAACCCCTGCATGCATAATCTAAACTTCAGCATTTTGCTTATATGAGGCTGGTTAGCCTGCAATATCCTTGATTTTTCAAACTGCTGATTACCCACTTCTTTGCAGTATGGTGTTGCTGCAAAACCCTATAGCTGTGTATTATCATAGAGTTTCTAGTTACCTCTAGAAAGTTTATGATGTTATCAAGACCCTCTCCTATCGTCTGTCTCCAGCATCTAGTATTCAGTGATATCTTCCTTTTGGACATGGGATTCAATTTAGTTTTTGTAGCTACAAACCACTGATACACTATGAAGCTGTCCTCCCCAAGGTTGTAGCAAGGCTACCTTCTTCATCTGTTACATGTGAACTGGATTATTATCCTTGAATTGGGACTTCCAGGACTATCCTGCAAGGGCAGCGAGTGGCAGCAGCATGCTTTGAGCTGATTGTATGGTTATGATCTTGGGAGTGATTTGCGAGACACCCAGCTTTCCTTAACAAAGGCTGATTAGGGTTTCTGTTTTGGAAACGCAACATTAACGTCCTCCTTTGTAGATGTTGGAAGGCACCTAGCCTGCATGGCTAAGCAGGAGCAGTGTTTGTCTGCTTCTCTGTACTATGACTCATTCATTAAAAGTAATTATTGCAGAGGCTAAAGTATTAGCGGCTGATTTGGCTTTTGGAGCATGCCTGTATTATCTGTGGAAACAGGTGTTGCCTGCTTTGCCGAGTCCTTGCAAACCCTACGAAACAGAAATTGACAGATTGAATTAATTGCTGAAATGTCGTTATAAGTAAACATCCTTCGGCTCCAGTTTGGAAATCCAAAAGGGGTTCCAGCGAAGCAGGCATGTTGATTTACAGCCAGCGACAAGCATCAATTAGCACTCAGCCTGTGTGGCAGAAACGAGATAGCGTGATGCTTAACAGACGGATGCTCCTCTGTTTGTTGGTTGTTTTCCCTTCCATTGCTTTTGTCCTTTGGCAACAGTTAGAAGCAATAAGAAGGGCACCTTCTCTATGTCTCCTTTGCACCCCAGTGCAAATTTAAACCTGTGCAAACAATTGCAGGGGTGGTGTGGTGTGGGGAGTAGCTATTTTTAGTTATTGGTCCAGCATTTTTCAGTCGACAGCATTTTTTATCTTGGGGCCTTTTCAGGGCAGAATTAGATGTTTGGGGATTTATGCAGACTGCTGCCAACTGTGTTGTAGCCAGGGTGATCAAAGCACACACTCCAGCTTGCCCACTTAACAATGACCCCAATGCTTGAGGTAACCTCACAACCTGTGGCGGGCATTTTTTTTTTTAGTAATCCTGTGGTGACCTTGACCGCTGCTTGCATGTTCTGCGGCCGCCGACCAACCGGCACTGCAATCCACATTTCCTGTATGTCACTGAAAACCCAAAAGGGGTTGTGGGACTGGGCCCTGGGCAGGTACATAAAAGGCTTGAGGCACAGACCCAGATTTTGCATTTGATTTGCATATGTGAACACATGCATATCTAATGCAAATTTAGGTCAACTTTCAGAGAAGAAAGCAAAACAAAACAGGTTATGGGGTACTAAGAGGATTTAGTGGGGCTGGTGCATTAACTTTTCTTCTGGTCAAATTAAGTTGGTGGGTGCCTTAGCTCTGTGGGGTGATGGCAAGATTTTTTTGTTTTGTTTTTTATAATAATATTTATTAACATTTCAAGAAATTACAAACATAAGAAAGAAAATAATAAAACAAAAAATTACAAAGAACTGAAAAATTAAAAATTAAAAACAAATCAAATTTTCCATAACTTATCTTTCATTTACTTGTTTCCTTGACTTCCTCACACCTCCCTTTTTTGTATTCTAGTTCAATTAGTTAATTCAGCAAATCCTTTCCATCTTTGTTTTTATCTTAATCATTTATCTTAATATGTTGTGACTTTACATTCTCACCTGTTAACAACCATATTTACATACTCCTTTATAACATTACTGCTAACACCACATAACTTCATTCCAGCATCGGCAAGATTTTTTTGTTAATATTTTTTTTTTAGGCCAATACATTTGTGTGTCTCTGGTCAAATTAAGGTAGAGGTCATTTTGGGTCTTGCATGTACTGTATTTTTCGCTCCATAAGACGCACCTAGTTTTTAGAGGAGGAAAGGGGGAAAGCCCCGTTTTGGGGGGAATCGGCTTACAGTTGTGCAGCTTCTTTTGCAAAGGGGAAAAGCCCCGTTTTTTTGAGGATCAGCTCAAAGTTGTGCAGCTTCTTTTGCAAAGGGGAAAAGCCCCATTTTTTTGAGGATCAGCTCAAAGTTGTTGAGCTTACTTTGCAGAGGGGAAAAAAACCTGTTTTTATGGGGTTCAACTCACAGTTCTGCAGCTTCTTTAGGAAAGGAAAGGGAGCCATTTCTATAGTTTCCAGACAGATAATCTAATCAGCCAGTTACATGGCGCTGGGGAAACAAACAGCCTCTGTCTGCAGAACATTCAACCATGAAGGCCTGGGCAAGGGGGCGTCGTCGGAAAGGGAGCCAGCGGTGGACCACACATTCGCTCCATAAGACACACAGACATTCCCCCTTACTTTTTAGGAGGAAAACAGTGCGTCTTATGGAGCGACAAATACGGCACTTCACTTTGCCCAGCTGCCCTGTGAGCAAAGTCTTTTTTAATGGTGTTAAATACGTATGTAGAAGGGGCAGGAGATCTAGGGATCAGGGCTTCTACCTTCCCCGGAACAGCAATGCAACTGATCCTAGAAGCAGCTTGACTCATCACCTGAAAACATAAGGAGATAAGAACATTAGAAGAGCCTTGCTGGATCAACCCAGAGGCCTATCTAGTATAGCATCCTGTTCTCACAGTGGTCAACCAGATGTCCACGGCAAGCCCACAAACAGGGCCTGAACACAACAGCCCTCTCTCCTTCTGTGGTCTCCAGGAACTGGCATACCACCTCCAAGAGTGGCTACTAGCCAAAATGCCTCTAGAGTTTTAAGCTTGGAGGAGTCGCTTGCGAAATATCGGGTTGTGTGTTCATTGCGGTCAATATAACATGATGGAACAAGCCTGTGTCTTTTGTTCTCCACTACTCTTCTCTAAATGTGAAAAGAAATTGGATGTTGAGAGTAAAAACATGCTGGGTAATGGGAACTTACTTCACAGCCACAGGCAGGTTCCAGAGGAACAGCTGTTTTAGCCTATTGTGGCAAGAACAACAAGGAGTTCTGTGACACCTTTGAGGCTTAACAGTTTTATTGTAGCCTAAGCTTTCACGGATTAGAACCCACTTCCTTGTGTACCTGATGAAATGTACTCTGACTATTTAATGAAAGCTCATGGCGCAATATGGTTGCTAGTCTTGGAGGTGCCATGAAACCCTTTAAGCTATTGGACTGTTGCAGATTTCAGGGATGTGGCGTAACCTCTTTGCCGTGAGAAATCGGAGGAAACAATGGGAAGGAGAAATGTTAGCAGATTTGTCACCCGCAAAATACCTTTTGGAGACAGACATGAGTTTCTCCTTCTCTCACCCAGCTGCCAGGAAAGATACTGTCCATGCTTGCTGTAGTTATGTTCTGCCACATAACACCAAACCCCAGCCTTGCAGAACACCGTGCTGTTCTCCTGTGTCCCTATTGCTGCATACTCTCTAACAAGGATGGGGAACCTGGGACTACAGCTCCCATCATCTCTGATCATGGGCTGTGCTGGCTGGAGCTGATGGGAGCTGTAGCCCAGAAATAACTAAACAGCCAAAGTTTCTCATTCCATGTTCTGTACCAATGCTGTGAGGCTATGTAAAGTAATCCCCTTAAGGTGGTTCTTTTTAAAAAGTGAAAGGGTGTATGGCTTTGGCATGCCTACCTTGTACACAGCTCCATTCAGTTGGTTCACAGTTACAGTTATTTGGTGGTGTACGATAAACCAATTCAGGGCCTGCCCAATTCATTTTGCTGCCTGAGGCAGAGGTCATCCCCTCTCATTCATGTCCTGAAGCTAACCGAACTGGCAGTTGACTCCTACTTCTACCCAGTCCTTCACTTAAGGACTGGGGGCTAGTTTAGAGGGGGGGGCACAGAACAGGTCATGTCACTCACATGGTTCTATCTTCCAGCATTTTGTAGCCACTTTAGGCAGCCGCCTCACTCTGCCTAATGCTCGGGCCGGCCCTGCATCCTGAAAGGCACGCACAAATGTGATTGAAACAGGGCAAGAGAGAGGGAAGAGAAATACTGTATGCTCCTGTGCCTTCTCTAAATTGCAGACTGGATGAGATCCTCAATTGAAAGCACTGTGGAAGAAGGCACACATCTTCCCCCCTCCTTTTCTTTTATAAGCGAGTTGGGGGTCACTTAGACGGGGGAGAGGGCAAGGGAAGAAAGGGGTTGATCGTCCTTGCCCAAAGTGCCACTTCCCTGATCTTTCTGACAGCTGCACAGGGCTGCTAATTATTACATTTTAATTAGTCTCCCAGGCCCCATCTAGTTGGCCCCTTACTACAGCTAACTTTCAGCAGCTTTTACAATTTCTCTCTCTGAGAAGATGTAGAGACATGGGAATTGGAATTACCTGAGGGGTTAGGATTCTTCAATTCTCGGTGAAGTCTCGGAACCACCTTTTCCATAGCTTGATGCGGGTGGGGGCGTTTCAAATCAAAAATTGATTTGGGGTTTGCAGAGTAGATCAGTGTCTGCTGTGGAGATGCGGTTGTTTTAATTGAAGGGGTGTGGAGTGCAGTTTACAGGTTTGTGATACCTTTTTCTAGTTTCCAGCCTTATGGCAACTGAAAGAGGAGGCAAGAATTTATTACATTAAATGACTAATTAAACCACTTAGCTGCCTGACAACTAAAATTACTATTTGAAGCCACCCTGAAAGCCTTCAATTAAATGAGTACAGCTGAGAGATGTGCGACAGTGGCAGTCTGGACTGTGCAGTGATTTTTTAAGGGAACGGGGAGGGTTGGCTGAGTCGAACTGATTGATGTTCGCGTTGTGGCACAATGCCCCCAAACGGGAGCTTAATATAACTTTTTTTGCCTTCTGAATATGTCCCAGTTTGTCTGATGAGATCTTCCTTTCAGGGCTTGATCTTCAGAGGCCTTATGTTAACTGTAGTGCCATGGGTGGGAGACAGATGTCCTCATTAATAAACCAAACTCTGTGCTACCATCACAATGGACGCCTTAGCTAAGAGTTGAGTTGAAGATGCCAAGGAGTGTGACTGATCAAGGAGATGAGGATCTTCCTTACCAAGGCTGACTCTCTCTACTGAAAAATAACTCCTTGATAGGGAGGGCCTGTGTCTGATTTTATGGCGGGGAGTCCTCTGTTTGAAGGAGTCTTTTGAATGACTCTCTGTTCTGAATGCAGGTTAAAGTTACAGAATCATAAGTAGGGAGAGGTGAGTTATACTGTATTTCTATTTAAATTATAGCAATTATTTGTTAGTTTCTATGAATGCATATAAATTTTACGCACATCTGTTCCCTCTTTTGATGATGCAAGAGGAATTTATCAGCATTCTGTCTTCTTCATGCTGATTTGGGGAGTTCCCAAAATGTTTTATTTCGTTACTTCTGCAAACTGGGGGATTCCGCTGAGCCTGCTGATTCCTCCATCTTGTTTACGGGCAGTGCCGTTCTGGCTGCATAACAACATTCATAGCAGAAGCATCATTAATAAAGGGAATGGTACAAATAGCCTGATGTACCATAACAGATGTGGGTGGCGCTGTGGGTAAAACCTCAGTGCCTAGGACTTGCCGATCGCATGGTCGGCAGTTCGAATCCCCGCGGTGGGGTGAGCTCCCGTCGTTCGGGCCCAGCTCCTGCCCACCTAGCAGTACGAAAGCACCCTTAAGTGCAAGTAGATAAATAGGTACCGCTTTATAGCAGGAAGGTAAACGGCGTCTCCGTGTGCTGCACTGGTGTTGGCTCGCCAGAGCAGCTTTGTCACGCTGGCCACGTGACCCGGAAGTGTCTGTGGACAGCGCTGGCTCACGGCCTCTAGAGTGAGATGAGCGCACAACCCTAGAGTCTGTCAAGACTGGCCCGTACGGGCAGGGGTACCTATTACCCTTTACATAACAGAAACCTCCCTTTCTGATTGCGCATGTCAGTGCATTTATTTCAATCCTCCATAGCCTATAAAATTTCACTAAGGCAGAGGCGCCATTTTCTCAAAAGGATTGAGGGGGCCTGTGTTGATGCTGCGTGATGTCATACAATGCCCTGACATCACGCATATGACGCCATATGACACTCTGAAATTGTGCAATGCCGCAAGGAGCCGGGCTGGAGCCGAATGCCCCCTGAATATTGAGGGGGATTAGCTGCCTGATATACTAAGGGATCCAGGGGTGGAATGTAGGAGAGGCAGTGATAGCCTTGCGTTGTACTGTACAATAATTGCTTTGTGAAGCACATTCTAGCCCAATGTGTCACTGAAGTTTTGATGGGACCTGGTGCATGGGATTGAAATGCAAGCCCTATGACACAAGCGGTGTGAAGGGACACCGGAGAATTAATTACATGCCTGCCATTTTATTTTTACAGTTCTTTGGGGCAAAATTACTTGGGTCTGCCATTATGTCCCTACCTCCACCCTTTGCAAAACACCCACAGGGGAAGGATGGGTGTCATCGAACACCCAGTAATTTTTTTCTTGTTTGACCACCCTACTTTTGACGAAAGTGCGTGTAGATTGTATCAGCCAAGGGATGGTGTTGGATGTATATAAGGACAGCTTCCAAGGGGGTGGGCAGTGCTGTTTTTGGAACTGAGCTCAGGGCCCGCTCTCTCTCCCTGCAGGGATACTTCAGTAAATGCAGAGTTTGAATATCATGTTTGATCTGTGTTTCCAGTCAGCGCCATACATGGCTGTCAAATACTCCATGCTATTCCGAGCCAGTTGCTTCATGTTGCACCATGAATTAGATGGCTTGCATAGCTCTCCTAGGATACCACAATACAGAAATGCTCTGGGTAGCAGAGCCTCAAATATGGTCATGTTGCCTCCCTAAAGCCCAGCCAGAGGGTGCTGGATGTGAACTCTGCACTTGCTGCATCTGATGTGGTTTGGAGCTGTGCGTGGGTGGAGGGAGCAGAAGGAGCAGCAGAATACCACTCAGGCCAACTATCCTGCCTTACCTGAAATATGACAAAGCTAATGTGCTTACTAACAGTGGGATGAAGGATGAGCTCAGAGTATGACTCTCCTTGCAGTCACAGGGCACCATCTGAATGCTTTGTTCAAGCTCAAGGGCCATTACTGATGATGTCATGGTGAGGAGGTGATCTGGGCTGTCCACAGCCCCCCTTAAGGGAGAGGTAGGTGAAAGGTAGACTGGTTGAACTCTGGGTGATCACAGTAGATCACCGAGGTCCCAGTTGTTTGACAAGACCAATGAGTCTCCCCCGCAAATTAAACTGAAGAAAAATGGGGGTGAGGAGAACAGAAACCAGAAATGGATTTTTGTGTGAAAGGACAAGCAGACACAAGTGCATTAGGGCAAGCAGGGGGACTGTCCCTCCAACCTATAGTCAGTGTGTGTGCACGTGCGCACACACACACACAAGACTATCTTTCTGCTTGCTTACATCCAGTCCAGGGCTTGGCACAGCCTATCTTAGGGCTGTGGTGAAAGATATAAATCCATCTATATGGTGTGATGCTACATGGACAAGTTTAGTCCCAGAGTAGTTCCAAATTAGAGGTCAAGGGAGTGGGATGGATTCATCTCTGCTTCCTGCCCTTCCTCCTCTCCTGTTTCAGCTGTTTCCAGACTTCTCTCTGCCACAGACTCTCCCAGCTCACTAAGTCTTGTTACCTCTTCAGCTTCCAACACTTCCTCCCCCCAGTCTTCTCCCTCAATGCCCTCTTTGTTGTCCCACCATCAATCCCTGGGCTCTGAGCCTTCTTCCCCTGGGTGTTCCCCAGCTGGTCCCTCCCACCATTCCTCTACAGCCAACCCGTCCATGACATTGAGCATGCTAAGCCCTCATTGGGTGGTTTGGGGTTTCCTCTCTCTCTTTGGGGTTGGGGCTGAAGGCTACATGTGCCCAATCCCATCGCAGCTACATTCAGAGAACCACCTGAGTAGTGTTGAAATCCTGTACTAATGAGACTAACTGCAGAAATGTTAGAGAATCTGTGGTATAATGATTTAGCATAGTGACTCAGAAGTACTAAGAACTGGTTGGTTAAGTGGAATCAGTTACCAGCTTCTTAATGTCAAGGATTTTAATTGAATCCACCCATCGCCAACTGAAGTGAATATTCCAGTTCTACTGCAGTGATTGCAGTTTCTGTTTTCAATATCTCAGCTCAACTGAAATCTGGTTAGCAATAATATTTCATTTCTTCCCCACCCCCAAAAACAAAAACAAAACAAAAAGCCCGCCTTGAAATATGAAAGCAGCACTGAAAAATAAATAGCTTTCCATGAGAGCCCGGGGCTTCCAAGTTAATAATGAGAGGAACATATACAGAGTGAACCGCGTAGCAAATTCCCGTATAACCCCAACTGAAATCCTTATGGTATTTGGATTTTAAACACTGAAAAATAAAACACAAAACCCTCTGAATACTCTGAGGCCAGATTCATTGAAAGCTTGGCTGGTTTCAAGCACTTTACAAGCTGCCAAAAGTGGGGTTTGGGGTCCTGTTTGGCTTCCTGGCTGCCAGAACGGAACAGAGACTTGATTGAATCCAGCCGCTGTTTGCATGACGCTGCGGCATCCAGTCTCAGCCGCTGCGCTGAGAGTTGGGTGCGTGGAACTCCGTCTCTTGCCCCAACCAGGCGGGAAAAGTCAATGGGATGTGAAGGGGCACCTGAAAGCAGTGTGGAGAAGCATCCTTCTCCTAGAGGATAATAGCCACAATGGGGTCCCACCTGCGCCGCTGCAGGCTGGATGTCTCAGAATGCAGGTTGCTGGGGATTTCAGGTGAGCAGAGTGCTGTGACTCTCAGGGTGGTTGCACAAGACTGGGTCTTTTCTGCAGTGGCTCCCTGCTTGTGGAATGCTCTCCCCAGGGAGACACGCCTGGCACCTTCATTGCATATCTTTTGGTGCCAGGCAAAATCATTCCTCTTCTCCCAGGCTTTTGGCTAATTAAACAATCTATGGTCTATTGGACGTGGGTAGCGCTGTGGGTTAAACCACAGAGCCTAGGACTTGCCAATCAGAAGGTCGGCAGTTTGAATCCCTGCGACGGGGTGAGCTCCCGTTGCTCGGTCCCTGCTCCTGCCAACCTAACACTTAGAAAGCATGTCAAAGTGCAAGTAGATAAATAGGTACCGCTCCGGCGGGAAGGTAAACGGTGTTTCCATGCACTGCTCTTGTTCGCCAGAAGTGGCTTAGTCATACTGGCCACATGACCTGGAAGCTGTATGCCGGCTCCCTCTGCCAATAAAGCAAGATGAGCGCTGCAACCCCAGAGTTGGTCACGACTGGACCTAATGAACCTTTACCTTATGGTGTATTTAACTGTATGTTTTTTGGGGGAGCATTGTTTTTGCTTGTAGCTGTCTTATGTATTTTTATATGCTAAACTGCCCTGTGATCCTCAGGTGCAAGGCAGTATAGTAATCAGATAGATAGATAGATAGATAGATAGATAGATAGATAGATAGATGATAGATACATTTTATATATGGCTTGATTTGTAAGAAAAACAAACAAACGTCATTTCAGTGGAGGAACCATAGTTCTGGGCTGGAATGCCTGCTTTGGATGTATAAAGTTACAAGTTTCAATTTCTCAAGTGGGAACAATCAATCCCTCTTCCCAGGGAACTCTGGGAACTGAAGTTCTATCAGCAGAATAGGAGGCCTCCTAACAACTTTCAGCACTACAGTTCCCAGGATTCTTTGGGTGAAGTCGTAACTATTTAAAGTGGTATGGTACTGCTTTTAAATATATAGTGCAGATGGGGCCTGTAACACAGCTTTGCATGTTCCTATTGCTTTAGCACTGCAACTAGCAGGGGTGGGAAACTATGGATTCTCCATATTGTTGAACTACAACTCCTATCAGCCTTGACCATGCTTGCTGAGGCTGATGGGAGTTGTAGTTCAGCAGCACCTGGAGGGCCAAAGGTCCCCCATGCCTGGTGTTTAGGCTCTTCACAAGGGCCATACCACCCATTCTCTTTCAACACCTTGGCTTCCTCCTGCCTGTTAAGATCTGCTGGGATTTTCTTTGCCTGAAGTGATACAGCTTTGGTCCTACTTAATGCTGTTCAGGGGATCTCATTTGTTCCGTGGTGTCAACATGTTTAAATCTTTCATAGAAATTGATTGCATGCAGGAGCACGTCTCTGATGTTATTCACAGAACTCTTAAAACCTGGATTACCATGGGCTGAGCAAATGGAATGTGCAGGTTGGGGAGTCTACAGGTAGCCAGAGAATTCAACATTTTACACAAGCCTCAGGTTCTCTGAGCAGATAAGCACAGTTATAGGAACCTACTTCCCCAATTAGGCAAATAAGTCTTAGAAATTATATTTAGATTTTGCACAACACTTTCCCTAAGAGCTCAATGTGCTTCACAAACATTAGCTTTGCAAACCTTATAACAACCCTGTAAAATAGGTCCGTATTATTACTATCTCGTTTTATTGACGAAGCAGCTGAGGCGATAAGACAGAAAAGCATTATGATAAACCAATTGGCATCTGGGCATCTAATGACTGGAGGTGAGATTTAATATACGAGCTTCATTGTGCTGTCTTCAAAAAGCGATGCAGTGTTAGTTTTCCAAGGCTTGCTGGAAGCCACACTCCCAGCACCCTTAGTTTGGGCCCAATGATTTGTGTCTTTCCGTCAGATTTACGTTCCATGACCATAGAGCATCTCAGCCAATGCCATAGAACAGGCATAGGCAAACTCTGGCCCTCCAGACATTTGGGACTACAATTCCCATCATCCTTGACCACTGGTCCTGTTAGCTAGGGATGATGGGAATTGTAGTCCTAAACATCTGGAGGGCCAGAGTTTGCCTATGCCTGCCATAGAACATTACGGTATGTATGTTAGTAGCTGTTTTCCAATATTGTGTAAATACATTTTTAGCTGCAGATGTGGAAAAGGTTAGTTGGTCCTTAAGCAGTAAATTATTATGGTCATCTATAAACAGATTTAATAAAGCAGGCCTTGGGTCAGGTTGTATCATCTTGTCTTGTAATAGAAGAGACTTCTTCAAAGACCGTTTCCCAAAATAATTGCACAGGCTTACATTCTCACCACATAAGGAAATATGAACCTCTGTTGACATTCCCTCCAACATAAAGGACTTTCATGAGAGCTTAACACACAGCATTTTGCAACGGGGAGTTTTTAATGTGTGCATCTCCTTCATTTCTTGCAGCTACCTTGCTGACCAGTGCTGGAATGGCGGCTTCATCTACCTGATCATGTTGCGTCGCATCAAGCGCAAGGCCCCTCTTCCTCCATCGAACGGCAACAACAGCAACAGCAGCAGCAACGAACCCAAAGCCCGGCCTACCTCGGAGCCCAGCGGGAAGACAGCACAAAATGGCAAAAGGACTAGAAAGTTTGGCGTCATCACCAGAACTCCTCCTGGGGGCAAGGAAAGCAAAGGCAACAAAAGCGGCAAAGGCAGCTCCAGGACTGAGCAGGGAAATGGACATTGCACCCTTATGGAAATGGATGGGTTGCACCCCGAGGCATCCAGCACAGAAAGCAAACTGGAGGATCGACTTCAAAAAGCTGACTCGCCATTTCCAGCAGGGCAGTACCGCTCCCGCCTTTCAGACGGAGGGATTCTAGACCTAACCTCAAGTGAACTGTCGCTGCAGGTAAATAATTTTTTAATTCCCCATTTTTCTTTCTGCTGGTGTCGCTTTAATTGAAAACCAACCAACCAGAAGCATAGGTGGTTCAATAACAAAGCAGTTTCCATTGGAATTATGGATCAGGTAGATTGTCTACAGAGCGCAAAGCTTACATGGTGACCTTCTTTCCTTCTGTCTCTTCTTCTTCTTCTTCTTCTTCTTCTTCTTCTTCTTCTTCTTCTTCTTCTTCTTCTTCTTCTTCTTATCACCATATACCTGTAGATCTCAGGGCGCTTCACAGCATGAAATTACAGTACAGCCGTACCTTGGTTCTTGAACAGAATCCGTTCCAGAAGTCCATTTGACTTTCGAAAACCAAGGGGCGGCTTCCAGTTGGCTGCAGGAGCTTCCTGCAATCAGTCGGAAGCCATGTCAGACATTCGGCTTCCAAGAAAAGTTCACAAACCGGAACACTTACTTCCGGGTTGGCAACATTAGGGAGCCAAAATGTTCAAGTCACAAGGCGTTCGAGAACCAAGGTATGACTGTATAAAGAAAACACAACATACATAATAAAAATAAGAACAATAACAAACCAATAAATCCACCTCCCACAACATATTTAAAAGGGCATCGGATGTTAATCATGCAAAGGCTTAGTTAAAGAGGAAAGCCTTTTCCTGTCACCTAAAATATGTATACTCGGGACGTGGGTGGCGCTGTGGGTAAAACCTCAGTGCCTAGGACTTGCTGATCGTAAGGTTGGCGGTTCGAATCCCCGCGATGGGGTGAGCTCCCGTCGTTCGGTCCCAGCTCCTGCCCACCTAGCAGTTCGAAAGCACATCAAAGTGCTAGTAGATAAATAAGTACCGCTTTATAGTGGGAAGGTAAACGGCATTTCCGTGTGCTGCGCTGGTGCTGGCTCGCCAGTTGCAGTTTCGTCACGCTGGCCACATGACCCGGAAGTGTCTTCGGACGGCGCCACCTCCCGGCCTCTTGAGTGAGATGAGCGCGCAACCCTAGAGTCGGTCACGACTGGCCCGCACGGGCAGGCGTACCTTTACCTTTAAAATATGTATAATGAAGGCAACAGCATTCCACAAGCAGGGAGCCACTGCGGAAAATGCCCATACTTGTGTGGCCATCCTCTGGACTTTTCATGGACTTTTCACCCTCAGAGGGTCCAGGTAGTTTCATATGGAGAGAGGCGGTCCTTGAGGTATTGCGGTCCTGAGCCATAACTAGACATTAACTTCAGAAGGTGGGCAACCCGAGGCCAAGTGTGGCCCCTGGCTGAAATTTATGCAGCCCTTTGCAAGGAATCGGTATCCCAGCAACAACAACCACCCCATGTGAAGGCATTTGAGGCAGCGATGGGAAACTTCAAGCCTAGGGGCCATATGCAGTCATCTGTGCCTCTCTTTTTTGGTCCTTGGGACCCTGCCCAGCCCACACCCCTTTCCTACAGGTCAGGGGGTCATCATAGGCTGCAGTCCCCTACGCCTCTACCTTGTAGAGATCAGAAATACTGATGTAGTTGCTCCACATTCCCTCAATTAGAGCTATCTGGACCTGCCCGGCTTTTTATTGGAGTTCTGACTTCAAACTGTTTTCCCCATTATTTCGTTCCCTGAATGAAAGCAAGCGGAGTTTATTTGCTTTCCATGCATAACAGGAGAGGGGGAACCTGCTGGGGACACGAAGCCTGGCGAGTCTCGATGATTAAAGGGCTGCCGAATGCAGAGGCACGAAGTAGGCCTTGCAGATGATGAGCTGAAAAACTCGTGTTATTGCTGCCTGCGAACAGAAATGAGCTCCAGGGAACTATCTATATCAGCAGCCTAGCTGCTGACATAATTTCCTTGGCAAAGTCTTTAAACATTCTATCAAGCCATTGCAAGCACCTGAACTAATGCAATCACCCTTTGTTTTTAAGAGTCATTTGGAAACACCACCAGCTGGATTGAGCTTTTTAAAATTTTTTAAAAGAAATCCCACCCCTCCCCCGGGCTCATACAACATCTTGGTCCTGAAACCTTTCTTAATGTTAAATCCTAAGCCCTGGATTCTGTGAAGTATACTAAAGAGAGATAAACACACCTGAATAATGCCATCAAGGATGTGGGTGACCAGTGGCTCTGCAGTTGTTGGACAACAACTCCCACCACCCCAGATCCTGCCATGTGGGCTCATTGGAGCTGGAATCCAACAATGTCTATAGGGTGTCCCCATCTCTGATCTTTAGAATACCATTTGTATCCTCTAGGTTGCTCAGGGAGTTCTCCCTTCCTTTTTTTAACCCTCTCTTTGGCCCTGGGAGATACTGTGATTGGCCCAAGGTTACCAGGAGGACTTTGTGGCTGCGTGGGAATCGAACTCAGCTCTCTGAAGTCCCGGGCTGAATCTTGGCTCAGCACTTGGTTCAACACTTTAGCTCCATAGTGTATTTATTTTTTGGTACTTTAACTACCTTCCTACCCCACCTTGAATTTCTTTCTTGGCTCTGTGGTGTGAGAGGAAATATGAACTGCCATTGACCCCCCCACCTGCAAAAGACAACTTCACTGCCTCTTTCTTGAATGCCCGGATAGATTGATTAGAGTGTGGTGCTGATAATGCAATGGATGTAGTTTCCATCCCTGTATGGGACAGCTGCATATTCCTCAGGGTCCCTTCCAGTTCCACAATTCTATGATTCTATGAAGTAGGATCTTAAAATGTGAGGCAGCCTTCCCTAATGAAGTCACCTTCCACTTGCTCGAAAGAACCAAGCTGCTCACATGATGTCTGCAAGGGTAGAAGAGTACGAAAACACCCAATCTGTGCCACTCGCTTCTGAGTGTGCTTGAATGATGCACACTTACTGTATTCACACCTTAATTTTATAGGTTGTGCACTTCAATTGTCTTAAGTACGCGCCTAAGAATGTATTGTGTGAATTGGCCCTTACTCTTTACTGATGGAAGATTGCCCAGAGATTTGACAGTGGAGACTTTGCCAGTTGTTCTAGTGTGATGTAGTGGTTAAGAGCGGTAGACTCGTAATCTGGTGAACTGGGTTCGCTTCCCCGCTCCTCCACATGCAGCTGCTGGGTGACCTTGGGCTGGTCACACTTCTTTGAAGTCTCTCAGCTCCACTCACCTCATCAAATCCAAACTCTCCTCCTGCTGCTGCTGCTGCTGCTGCTGCTGCTCCTCCTCCTCCTCTTCTTCTTCTTCTTCTTCTTCTTCTTCTTCTTCTTCTTCTTCTTCTTCTGGTCTCTCATGCAATTATACTTGCTTGTAGTAATTTTATCAATAAGGTATTATGATCAAAGCCCCCTTCTGTTGTTTGGTGCTCAGGGTTCAATCCACAAAAATGTGTTGAAATAGTACACCGTTGCATTAAGGAATTCATTTTAACACCAGTTTTAGAAAAATATAGGGAATCAATAAAAGGGAAGAAAGAGAAATGGAAGCTTTGCCGGGTTTGTGTGTTCTTTAATAGCCTATTTTCTTTCCCCAAGGATTCAAAACTGTCATATTTTGGCTGTGATGGATTAATTTTCTTATTCCTAAATGCTGGAATGACTGACTGACATTTTGATCCTGGACGTCTTAGAAACCCATTTAAAGGCTGAATTCACACATGAACACAGTTCACCAGATAATTGCAGATGCACCCGATTAACCTGAAGATTTGAAACGGCGCAATTATTTATCACCTAATCCACTTTCACAGATCATTGCCTCTTTATCGTGTGAGGAAATTGCCCGCCATGGGGAACCAACTGGGAGACTACAGGCTTATTAGGTGTTTGTATTTTTGGTGCCCCCGATGAACTGTGAAGATATTTCACACCCACATTTCCCAGCTTAGTTCTGAAATCAAGCCTAGAGGAAACTACGGACATTGTGTTAAGCAGAGTTACTTCTATGATAAAAAGAAATATCCTGCTCTTGATCTGCAGAGCAGCTCACATATGGCTCCCAGATGGCTTCCCATCCAGGTTGCTTAAAAGGCCAGGCCTCCTTAGCTTCAGTAGTACAATGGCACCATGTGCCTGCAGGCCATCCTCTGTTACATATATGCAAGGAGGAGAACAACTCTTTCCTGTGCACCTGGTAGGGAAAGACTAACCATGAAGCAACAACATGAAAGGGATGGCCCATAGCTCAGTGGCGATGCTTTCCACGCCATGTTGTTGTTTTGTGACCCCATGGACCAGAGCATGCCAGGCACTTCTGTCTTCCACTGCCTCCCGCAGTTTGGTCATACTCATATTGGTAGCTTTGAGAACACTGTCCAACCATCTCGTCCTCTGCCATCCCCTTCTCCTTGTGCCCTCCATCTTTCCCAACATCAGGGTCTTTTCCAGGGAGGCTTCTCTTCTCATGAGGTGGCCAAAGTATTGGAGCCTCAGCTTCAGGATCTGTCCTTCCAGTGAGCACTCAGGGCTGATTTCCTTCAGAATGGATAGGTTTGATCTTCTTGCAGTCCATGGGACTCTCAAGAGTCTCCTCCAGCACCATAATTCAAAAGCATCAATTCTTCGGCGATCAGCCTTCTTTATGGTCCAGCTCTCACTTCCATACATCACTACTGGGAAAACCATAGCTTTAACTATACAGACCTTTGTTGGCAAGGTGATGTCTCTGCTTTTTAAGAAGCTGTCTAGGTTTGTCATTGCTTTTCTCCCAAGAAGCAGGAGTCTTTTAATTTCGTGACTGCTGTCACTATCTGCAGTGATCATGGAGCCAAAGAAAGTAAAATCTCTCACTGCCTCCATTTCTTCCCCTTCTATTTGCCAGGAGGTGATGGGCTCCAGGTCCAATCTTCAGTAGTTCCAGTTGAAGCAGGTGTGGAGAACTTGTGGGCCTTCAGGAGGTACTGAAGTCCAACCTCCACTTTCCTCTGAACTGCTGGTGGGGATCAGAGGCCAAAACACCTGGAAAGCCACAGGCTCCCCATCCCTGAATGGGGAATGAAATATCTCAGACAGTGGATTCTGGGAAGCAGTCCTACCTGAGACTGTGGAGAGCTGCTGTCCATCAGAGTAGACTGGATGTAGATGGACCAGTGGTCTGATACTTGGTGAAGCAGCTCCATAAAGTAAAAGTAAAGGGACCCCTGACCATTAGGTCCAGTCGTGGACGACTCTGGGGTTGTGGCGCTCATCTTGCTTTATTGGCCGAGGGAGCCAGCGTACAGCTTCTGGGTCATGTGGCCGACATGACTAAGCCGCTTCTGGCAAACCAGAGCAGCACACGGAAATGCCGTTTACCTTCCCGCCGGAGTGGTACCTATTTATCTACTTGCACTTTGACGTGCTTTCGGACTGCTAGGTTGGCAGGAGCAGGGACCGAGCAACAGGAGCTCACCCTGTCACGGGGATTCGAACTGCCGACCTTCTGATTGGCAAGTCCTAGGCTCTGTGGTTTAACCCACAGCGCCAGTCCATACAAAACAGTCTCTTTGTGCAGGGATTCCAGAGGGGGCACAGTTTTTCTGCCTTCAGTTTCTATTTTCTTGTGTGCTATTAAAAACAACAGCAGCAACTCCAAAATAGGAGCATAATTATTTTACTTTAGGTGGGAAAATACCTAAGGCTAGTTTGTGGTTGAAATGTGCAGCTCCTACTAATGGAATATATATTAATGTAAAAATAATCAATAAATGCAAGCCTTTAAGAATGTATACCGTAATGCTCAGTGATCCCAGCTTTCTCAGACCTTCCTCTGCATTTATTTGCTTCTTTTATTAAAAAAAAGAAAATCAATTCCTGTTATATTCTATGGTAACAGCTTGCTTCATAATAATCGCATTTACTATTTTTTTAAAGCACTTTCAGGTAAAAATGAAGACAGGCCTGGCCTGTAGGCTTAAAGTCTAATAACAGTCGTTCACTTCAAAGATTTTATATATATATATATATATATATATATATATAATAATTGCTGTAGTTGTCTGGCTTTCTTGTTTCTGGGCTGGAGGGAATGACAGAGCGGCCATATTCAGCAAGGGCAGTTCCAAGAAATTTTGCTGCCTGAGGTGAAAAACAAGATGGCCGTCTCCCCTGCTGCAAGTTCAAGAGTCAGCTGCACAGGCAACTACAGTTTGCCTCTGAACTTGGTGATAGGGCAGCATCTACCACCATACCTGAGGGCAGAAGGCTAACTGAGCACACAGGACAGGCTGCACTTTATAATACAGCTCTGTCCTCCACCATCTTGCCACAGCTCCCTGTCCCCCATCCTCCGCCACCTTGGGGAACTGCGCCACTTGCTAAAGATAGTTCTGGTCCTACATTCAGATTATTGCATCTCATCATAATAAGCCGAGATGAGTCTTGTTCCTCTGCATGCAGCTGCTCCGCTCTTCCATTTGTACAGCCAAGCACACAAGCCAGGAGTCTCTCCAAGCTGGGAAACAATGGTTAGCAGCTTCTGAAGAAGACCCGTTATTAAGCCAGCTGTAAACCATAGCTTCATAACCTGCCTTGATTAGAAGGCGATAACCATAGTTTTATCATATTGGATAAGAAAAATGATCCAATGAGTTGGCAGTTGTGGTCCAGCGCAGCCCAGCTGCTCTGGGCAGTCATACAGCCCCTTGTGACCATTGGAGAGCCAGCGTGGTGTAGTGGTTAAGAGCGGTGGACTCGTAATCTGGGGAACCGGGTTCGATTCCCCGCTCCTCCACATGCAGCTGCTGGGTGACCTTGGGCTAGTCACACTTCTCTGAAGTCTCTCAGCCCCACTCACCTCACAGAGTGTTTGTTGTGGGGGAGGAAGAAAGGAAAGGAGAATGTTAGCCGCTTTGAGACTCCTGAAGGGGAGTGATAAAGCGGGATATCAAATTCAAACTCTTCTTCTTCTTCTTCTTCACCTTCCTCTGACGGCCACATGGGCCCCTGGGAAGCCTGCCCGTTTGAATAGACCAATCACAGGCAGGCTAGAGTGTGTGGCTTGGCTGGTGGACCTGGGCTGGCTAGTCTTCATTCAGGTCTGGCAGCTACCCATAAATGGGGGTCACGGCTTGGCTGAGCAGCTCAGTTGGAGCTGGATTTCCTTCCCCTTCTGCCCCTTGATTGTATGATGGCAGGAGCAAAGCACTCGCATGTGGGAGCACAGGATTTGTTCATGTCTTGTCTTACTGAGATCTCCTGAATGTGGCCGTTATTGGAACCTGTTGATTTTGCCCTTCCTCCTCTGCAGTGTATAGTACAGTTTTCATGATGTTGTGATGCTGAGCGCTAACTCACTTTCACCAGAAAGCCCCAATTCAATTATTCATTCATTTAAATTATGAACCCACTTTACAAGTTAAGGCATTTTCAAAGTAGCTTACAAAATAATAAGGTAACAAAACAAAGATGCTGCAGAAAACAAAACAATACGTAGGTGAAAGAGCAAATAAAATTTGGAGACTGACATTGTTTTTGACAATGTTTTCTTCAAATTTAAGATAACTGTGCATGTTGTGTGTGTGTGTGTGTGTGTACGAATGCAGTTTTCAAGCCCAAAGGTATTGAATTTCTGATAACAGAATGTTTTTCACACAGGCTGTGTTTTTACTCAGGAGAACAAATAGCGTTCCTTTTTGTTTTATTAATGATGGAATTTGGTGCTTATGAAATCAAGGGGTTTAATGGCACTGCCTTGAGCCAAGAGCAATTCAAGCTTTCCTGCTTAGTCCTGGCCAGACATAACCTCTTAGCAGCTGTATCACAGGCACTTGCAATTCAATCTGTAGATGGGTTCCAAAGATAGATGTATATTTCTGACGGTCAATGCAGTTTCCTGACGTAGGCAGATAACTCCTGGGAGCAGCATGAAATTAACAAATGTTATTCTCACTCGGGGTCTGTTATATAACATAGATAACCCATTTTCACACATAATGAGACAGAAAATGAAATTCTTGCCACTTTGAACACAGTTTAATTGTTTTTGTAGTGTACGCACATGGAGATTTACATTTCTTTTAAATGCAAATTTTAGCTAGATCCCTTTATGATATCCAAAAAGAAGACCTGTTCAGGGAAAAGAAAGTCACATGTAAGAAGAAAAATATACCATAGGGCATGATCTACCTAAAGTTAAGCATTTTAGGGAAACCAGTGGGCATCTGCAACAGCAATAGTTGGGGAAGAGAGCCTTTCCCAAGCTGATGTCCTCTAGATATTTTTAACTTTGGCCGTAACAGCTGGGGCTGATGGGTGTTGTAGCTCAAAACAACTGGAAGGTACCACTTTGTGGAAGGACCAAGTGACAAGAAGGAAGGTGACCACATCTGGGGAGACCAAAGGAGCCATTGCTGATAGAGGGAGAAACAAAAATGAAAGGGATTCCAAGGTTTTGTGGGAAACAGGAACACTTGCATCTATCAATCTACTATCTATCTGTCTACTTCTCTTTATCTATTATCTATTATCGATCATGATTTTTGCTTAAGGCTCAGAATGTTGCCTGCAGTTCTATATGACCCACTGCAACTATTAAATCTCAGGTGTGTGTTTAACTTGCCCCAAGGTAACGGTGGCCAATGGTGTTTTGTGTTGGCTCTGCCACACACTACTGCTGAATTACCTTGGTACGGTATTGCCTCTAGTTTCCTGAGCCAAGTAGCAGACAGCAGCATCATGCTGGAGAGGAGACCGACAGCCTGGGAGGCCTTTAGGTCTGCCATAGCCTAGCCTGGGTCTCCTCTCATGGCTCAATGCAGGACTGTTGCAGGCTCCCATTGCCTGTGCCACTTGTAGCACCATTGCCAAGGCTTGGTCACACTCATAAATGAAGGTGTGCGGTTCTGTTGCTTAACTCACCAGATTTGCTCTGGATACACCTTTCTTCAGGGGAAGTGCCCTGTGTTGGTTTGGCTTGTGTAGCTTCATCAGGATGGGTAACGATGAAGGGTGAAGGTGGTCAGCCTCCTGTGATTGTGTGATGGATCTTTCTCTGCTTGAGGTGCTGGAGAGATGCTGCCAGTGTGGACTTCCGGGTTAGCGCCATCGCCTAATGGCGGATTCCCTCCGAGCTCTGGAGGGAATCGGCTTAGTAGGGGTCGGGTCCTGCCGCGGCGGCGACGCGGGGACCCTCAGAAACCACAGGGAATTGGGGTCGACCCTAGAAAAAGATTTTTAAGAATAAGTACTGATGTATAAAGATTGAGGTTTATAAGTTAAAATTGGTTAATTAAAATGAATTAAAGAAAATAAGGTAAAGTTTGGGGACAAGAACTTGCTGAGCTAAAAATTGGAACTGGAATACAAGAAGGGGAGGTGTGGGGAAGTCAAGGAAATTGGTTATTGATAGTAAGAAATGTAAATTTTATGTGTTTTTAATGGTTTTTTTGTTTCTTCTTTATTTTTTGAAAATTTCAATAAATATTTATAAAAAAAAGAGAGAGAGATGCTGCCAGTGTATTAAGAAAGGAAGAAATATATCTGCATTGGATTTAATTGAATAGGTTATATACCTTGCTTAAGGGTTGTATATGGTGTACATCTTGGACTCGTATGTTAGGAAGTAACCAGTAAAGAAATTTGTTACATACATTACCATTCAGCCTGTTGCACTCTATATGTTGTAACTATTGCATCTGTGTAACAAGGTACGTACAGTGGTACCTCGGGTTACATACGCTTCAGGTTACAGACACTTCAGGTTACAGACTCCGCTAACCCAGAAATATTACCTTGGGTTAAGAACTTTGCTTCAGGATGAGAACAGAAATCGTGCAGCGGCGGTGCAGCTGCAGCAGGAGGCCCCATTAGCTAAAGTGGTGCTTCAGGTTAAGAACAGTTTCGGGTTAAGAACAGACCTCAAGAACTAATTACGTTCTTAACCCGAGGTTCCACTGTATTGAATTGGTTTGGCAGTCAGAGCAGACAATATTAGGCAAATAGTCTGATCTGATACAAAGCACTCTGTTGTGCCCTTATAAGCTGTGATTCTGTCATTTGTGTTTGATATAACGAAGCGCATGTATATGAGGTGGGGGTAGGGGGTTGGATTGAATAAATGAGTACAGAATGGTAAAATACTGCAGTGCAGTAAGCGCCTGAGTTTCAGTGTATCATGGGAATCCCTTTTTTTGAAAGAAAGAAAGAAAGAAAGAAAGAAAGAAAGAAAGAACCTAGAATAACATCTTCTTCTTCTGCAAACTGTTATGTTCAATTATGGCAAATGCTCCTCTCTTTCACTTAAAATGATGCCTGTCTCAAGTGCTTGGAGCCTACTGTCCTGTCTGCTGAGTGCTGCTGACAAGGAAGACGTGCCAAAAGACAACCATCTCACTCTTACCACAGGCTCTTCACCTTTTGCAGCAAAGTCTCTGCCAAGTACGGGGGCGGGGGGGGGGGGAGTCGCCCTTGTAACCCCCAGATGTCAGCTCGCATCTGAAAACCGAGCTGGATTTTCTACTCAACAGCCTCCTGGTACACCTTGCCTCCAGATAAATTGCCATCACCGTTTCTCTACTTTTGTGCAGTGCAAGAGCAAAGAAATATTTGATACCTGGAATCGAAGTGTACATGCTTTGTCCCAGTAGATATCAGGCCGGTTAGCCAGGGATCTTGGGGTACAGGAGCCTAAAGGGGAAGGGAAAGTCAGGACATAAACATAGGTACCCAGATATGCTCAAAGTAGTTCATGGTATCGCCTCTTAAGTGAGCAATTAGGAATAATATTGCCTGCATACATATATTTCTACAGACAAGTAATCATAGATTCATAGAATTGTAGCATTGGAAGGAGTCCCGAGGGTCATCTAATCAAACCCTCTGCAATGCAGGAATCTCAGCTAAAGCATCTATGAGAGATGGCCACCCAACCTCTGCTTAAAACCCTCCAGGGAAGGAGAGTCCACAACCACCTGAGGGAGTCTGTTCCACTGTCCAACAACTCTTACTGTCCGAAAGTTCTTTCTGATATTTAGTCTGAATCTAATTTGAATCCATACCACTATTGAAGAACTCTTACCAAAAGAAAGTTCTTCCAGATGTCTTGAGACATACTCTCCCCTGCCCCCGCAAGTTGAAAATTCAGCGAGGGAGCTGTAATATCCCTTGATGAGTTGGTAGGCCCCACCTGCCAATATCGTATAAATTGCCTTTCTTCTTCTTCTTCTCTCTTTTAGGGTCCTTATTACCATTTTTAAAGTCACTTCTAGGCATGGTCGCACAGCAATTAGGCACACATAAATTGGGAGTTGCCTGTACAGTGGTACCTTGGTTTACAACCATAATCCATTCCGGAGGTCCGGTTGTAAACCAAAACAGATTGTAACCCAAGGCGCGCTTTCGCCAGTGGGGCCTCCCCCCCAAAATTTGGTTGTAATCCAATAAAAATGGGTTGTAATCCAAAAATGGGACACGCACTTCCAGGTTTTGACGTGGTTGTAATCCAAAACGGTTGTAATCCAAAGCGGTTGCAAGCCAAGGTACCACTGTACTTACTTCAGTTAATACAAAATACTTACAGCTGAATATTAACTTGAATATATGCACTTCCATGATGATTACTGCAAAATGGGACATAACATGGTTGCATTTCGATGTTTAGAAGATGGGCATGTGCAAAAACTGAGTGCAAAAACTGCCGAAACAATATGCTTTAACTATGACCTGTAATATCTCAAGCACCCAGGTTTCCTTTGCTGGCAAAGGAGAAGCAAAAGGTCTCTGTCTGAGGTCTCTTGCCTTTCCCTTTCCAACGAGACAAAAGCCCAGTTTGTACATGCTGATCTGGTCTGCTAGATCTCTCAGCCAGAGTGAGAAATTTTAGGATGCAGCTGGAAAGTGTCTTCTCCTAAATATAAATGCAAGAACTCTCTGAAAATTCCTCTCCCAGCGAGAAGGTTGCCGGATATGGAAGATGACCATGATGAAGGGAACAGATGGGCTGGGAATCCAGATCACCGGAGGCCGAGGATCGAAACGTTCTCCTCACGCCATCATTATCGCACGGGTGGAAGAAGGAGGCTCTGCTCACAGGTACAATTTGTTCTGTTGTCACATCATGCACATCTGACTATCCCATCATTTGGGTGTAACACAAAGGTTTAAGTAAATGAAAGCAGTAGGCGGCTGCCAAATTAGTTTTTTTTTTAAATTATTCCCCGCTTTTCAGCAAGGATTGGCCCCTCAAAGCAACTTAAAATTCAAATCCAAAGCAAAAGAGAAAAAGTAAAATAATAAATTGATGCTGTTGCAAGAGTTGTTTCCCCACAGCCACTCCCACCAAATCTCACCACTAAAAACATTTCTCAAGCCTTCCTCATACCGAAGGCGACTTCCAGAGGCCCCACTAGAGCTCTTCTAGGACACCCATCTAGCTCCCTGCTCTGTCTAGATTCTTTCAAGTCTCACATCAGGGTTTTTAGTTTCTACAGCAGAAGCTGCAACCAACCAAAAATCTTGATATGAGGCTTGATAGAATAAGTCCCTGTAAGATTGTGCTTTGCCCCTGAAGCAACAACCCCAAAGAGATTACTCCATTTGCCATCATCCTTTTGAGGGCATTCTCCTGCCCGTGGTGTACCTGATGTTGGTAAATAAATTGCCTGGAGCACCCTTGACTTTCTTGCTGTTCCGGTTCTACCACCAGGAAAATCAGAGATCTCAGAGACTGAAGCAATTTGAACAAGGCTTGTTTGGAAATCTGGAAGCCACCAGGGTAGTAAGATGTGTGCAACTCACATGCGTTTCAAAAATCTGTGGTAGGTTCCTGAACCTGGAATGTAAACAGCCATATAATTAGATCCCGTCGTCTTTTATGGGATGGCATTTCTTATGCAGGTGGAAGAAAAGGATCCTTGGAGGTGTTTTTTGGCCTAGCCTAAAATGTACATGTACACCTCATTTTCATGAAGAGTACCTTCATTCTCCATCCCTAACCATTGATCATGCTGTCTGGGACGGATGGGAGTTGGAGTCCAACACTATCTGGACAGCCACTGGTTCCCTATTCCTGCTTTAGGTTGTTCTTTGTTTCTGAGCTTTGTTCTGGCAACCTTACTGTTGTAGCATGTTCTAGGATTCCCTCGCCACTGTGAGAAAGTAGGTCAGGTACACTACACATAAGCCTTGGCAGGGTACTAGTCCGTCTCTTGAAAAAGAAGCTGGCAGAAGTCTGCCAGGGTTCCTACCTGTTCCTACCTGGGGAGATGGATTTGGTGCTGGGCAGTTGTACTACAGGAAAGGAAGCATGCCGAGTTAACTACTCCACAGCAAGTGAGCGAGTTAACTGTTCCACGGAAAATTTAATATTAAAGCTGACCTACTTACCAGTGATATCGTTAGTGTCTATAAAGTGCTCCGAGACGCTCCAGAGAAGGTGTTAAGTAAATGTGGAGTGACTTGAATATTCATTATTAACAAAATGCAGGCGGTGCCTCCTATATTCAACTTGAAACTTCCCCACTGAAAGTAGGAGGATGGGGAAAAGGAAGCACCGACGTTTATTCTTGCTTCCTTTGACTGGGCAACGGGTGTGTGTGGCGACCCATTTTTTTTTATTAAAAACAAAACAAAACACTTTTGCCCAAATGACGTGGTACCTCCTGTTGTTCCTTGAGCAGTAGCATCAGAATATAATGTTCGCCTACAGAATAATAACTTTCTTGACACTTCAGAACCTAGAAACATTCCCCATGAAACTGAAAAGTCTTTGTTGTCCTTTTCCTCTTTCCTTAGAGATGGTAGACTGAAAGTTGGCGATGAACTGCTCATGATCAACGGCCACTCTTTGGTTGGCCTCTCCCATCAAGATGCTGTCGCTCTTCTTCGGTCGGCTGAAGGCCTTGTGTACCTGGTAGTTGCAAGCAGGGTAGGTAATAGTCAATTAAATGGATTCAGTATGTTTAGGTATGCACAGAAGATCTATTCCTGCAATACGTGACCATAGCCACTAGCTTAGATGGCTTTTGAAAAATGGGTGGGAAAATTCAGGACTGATGAAAGAAGGTACATCTTTACTCAGTGAATCAATAACCTGGGGAATTTGCCATTGCAACAATGGACAATAGCAATTAGTTTAGTTTGTTTTATTAAATTAATGGAGAAGAGGTCCCACAATGGCTGTTGGTTGAGCTATATGGGGGTGTTATACATGTTCAAAGTGGCCGTGGAACACATTTTCTGCTTCCTGAGACGTTTGTTTTGGAGGCAGAGAATATGTGTTCAAACCATTGCCACCCCATGTTATTCTACGGCATGAAACGCTGTAATGGTTAAAGTGCAAAATATGCATCTAATCGTTTCCACCAATACGTAGAACAATATGGGAAGACAAATGAATTCATTTTGATCTATTAAAAGCCCAGTTTCTCATATCTTAAGTAGTTCATTAAATAGCATCATATACTCATTCACCATCAATTTTATTCCTGGTATATTCCTTTAATATACATATTGTGTCATTAAATCCCACCTTCTCACACTTACCTCATTCTTAATCTATATTTCTCAAAAGTGTTGTCAGTGTAACTATTTCTAATAGTTCTCAAATCTTCCTATTTGTGTTTCTATTACTTTTCCAAAATTTGGCAAATATTTTCTCTGGCTATCACATGCCATTTAACAAAGTTTTATAGGGATTGTTTCTTAACCCGGTGACCACCTTCCAATGCTTAATTCTTCTCTCATCCTTCCACTCCATGCTAGAGTACGTATGAGAAACCTCAAGTGCGGCCCTTGAGACCTCTCTGTCTGGCCTTCTCTGTCCAGTTTTTCCCAGGCCACCCTCCTTGCCCAGATCACACATTCCTTGGCTAGAATATGACCATGAATTACAACATTGCCTCTTGCAGCCCATGTCCAAAATTTAAAACCCTGTACCATGAGCAAAAGACACACCCGCCAAGTCCACTGACAAGACTCAAGAGTCGTTAGCTTACGACTTCTGCAACATTTCAGCTGGAGTTATTTAGCATCAGCCAGTTTGGCAGCAGCTTCGCAGTATATCCCTCACCTTGTCAGTAGAACCATTCAGAATGTAGGTTGATGTGTTTGCCTTTGAGTTGGGCTGCGTTTCAAGAGCTGGGTTTTGGCCCACACCTTCCCAAAGTCCTTTCTCCAGTCACGCCACACCAGAATCTCTACGACTGACATGAATTCTCCTAGGAGAAAACCCTGCCAGAATCCGCTTCAGGTGAACTACAGGTTGTGCTGTGTTCATTTTCAGGAGAGATGTGAAGGGCTGCTTCAGGCACGCACACACTTCACTTGACTAGTCAACATTCGATGCAACTGAATGGGTGAATGGGAATTGGCTGAAAGGCAAGCATTGTGATGGAGGGAAAGTTCTTTCTGTGGCAGCTTCCTCTGACCTGCTTGCTGTCCTCCATACGTTTTGGAATACAGCTGCCATCATTGGCCACGCTGCCTGGAGCTGATGGGAATTGGTCCAAAACATCTAGAAAGCCCCAGGTTGCAGAAGGCTGGTCTATCGTGTTGGATAGTAATGGCTGCTCCAAACATGTGACTTGCCATTTGATGCTGCCATCATCAGCTTATGGACATGTTAGTGGGAATTATTCCAATGAACACATTATGACCTCGTCTCCCCCCCCCTTTTCTTAAAGCAACATGCAAAATGGAACAAGAGAAATGTAGACCACAGGCACGTCACATTGATTTCAGCTCTTTTCAAAACTATTGTCTGTTTCCAACCAAGAAATCCAACCTGATTCAGCTCCTTGGTTCACTAGGGCCACGTCTGCACCATATGCATTTAATGCTGTATCATACCACTTTAAGCAGTCATGGCTTCCCCCAAAGAATCATGGGAACTGTAGTTTGCTAAAGGTGTGAGAGTAGCTATCCCTCTCACACAGCTACAATTCTCAGAGTGGAGTAGTACTCTAATTACCCATGGTTTGAGGATAATGGATGAAGCCCACAGTCCTCAGCATGGTTTCCTGAGAGTATGCACAACTGAAAGCAGGGAATTTTACAAGCCTACAGTAAGACAAGACAAGAAAAGCTATGAGGATCATAGAATTGTAGAGCTGGAAGGGACCCTGAGGATCATCTAGTCCAACCCCCTGCAATGCGGGAATATGCAGCTGCCCCATACGAGGATTGATATTGCAACCTTGGTGTTATCAGCGCCATGCTGTAACCAACTTTAGTGAAAGCTATACAAACTAAGTTTTAAAATTTATGTATTTCATACATTTATATCCTGCTTAATACCAAAAGAGCTTCAAACTGCTTTACACACACACACACAAACAATTAAAGAAGCAGGAAACCAGGGAAGTAATAAAACCATTGGATGACTAATGTTAAAATAAAAACAAAAACAGAAGTGAATATTTTTGAAGGGTGTTGTGCTCTTGCATTCATTGCTTGTGTGGATTGTATGATTAGATCACTTCTGGGAGTCTCAAGACAGTTGTCTTCACCAGTATGTACCATCGCAATCTCCCTTTACACCGACCCACAATATATCATTCAATACTAATACACCACTAACTTTGCAGGGTTGTTGTACTAAGCTTGTATGTGCAAGGATGTAATTGCAAGTGTTCTTCTTCCTCTCCTCCTTCTTCCTCACAGGAAGGGGCAGAAGAGGATTTTCTCAGTTACCCATCTACAAGTTTGCCAGATTTAATCAGCACTTGCTCTGCTCAAGATGCGGCTCCCTGGACTGACAATAAAGAGAACGAAGAGCCGGAGGAGGAGGAGGAGGAGGAGGAGGGCAAAGGAAAGACTCTGGTGCCAGAAGTCCTGGAACCCGTAAGTGAGGCTTTGGATATGCTGCTTTGAACGTCGCTTGGTTAGCAAATTGACTGCCACCTTCAGCAACTATGGCTACCGCTTTGGAAATGTGTCATGATGCAACAACTTCCCTTTCCAGTAAGTTAGTCTTATCATCATAACATCAAGATATCAAACCAGGACTGACATCATAGAATCATAGAGTCATAAGGGATTTAATAATAATAATAATAATAATAATAATAATAATAATAATAATAATTATACCCCACCCTCCCCAGCCAGAGCCAGGTTCAGGGTGGCTAACACCAGTAAAATTACAATAGAAACATAATGGGGGGTGGGACACCCAATTTAAAATGCAGGTTAAAATGCAATTTAAAAAGCAGCCTCATTTTAAAAGTAGTCCATAAATCAAAACCGTAAGGGCCAGACTGAGTCCAAACCAAAGGCCAGGCGGAACAGCTGTGTCTTGCAGGCCCTGTGGAAAGATGTCAAGTCCCACAGGGCCCTAGTCTCTTGTGACAGAATTTTCCACCAAGTCGGCGCCAGTACTGAAAAGGCCCTGGCCCTGGTTGAGACTTGGTGGTCATTTTCAACCTCTGGCTCTGAAGCTTCAATTCAGCAGCCTTATTAAGGGTTGTGTGTGTGTGTGTGTGTCCTTTTCGTTGTTGCTAGGTAAAGGTAAAGGGACCCCTGACCATTAGGTCCAGTCGTGACCGACTCTGGGGTTGCGGCGCTCATCTCACTTTATTGGCCGAGGGAGCCGGTGTACAGCTTCCGGGTCATGTGGCCAGCATGACTAAGCCGCTTCTGGCGAACCAGAGCAGCACACGGAAACACCATTTACCTTCCCACCGGAGCGGTACCTATTTATCTACTTGCACTTTGATGTGCTTTCAAACTGCTAGGTTGCCAGGAGAAAGGACTGAGCAATGGGAGCTCACCCCGTTGCGGGGATTCAAACCGCCGACTTTCTGATCGGCAAGTCCTAGGCTCTGTGGTTTAACCCACAGAGCCACCCGCGTCCCTTTTTCGTTGTTGCTATTATTGACCAACTGAGAGCCCTAAAGCTTTGTCAGCCCACTGCAAATCACCCAGTCACTTCCTAGTAGATCCTGATTTTTGTGCTGCCCATTTTGCCCTATAGACTCCTCACAAACAGTCTATTGAGTTGTGCAGACAGCAGGTGTGTACGGACCGTTGGTACTTTGCGCGGGGGGGGGGGATTCAAGTGCATACCATAACTTTAGTTTTGCCCAGTGGATTAACGTGTTCTCCTGCCCTACATGTAAAAAAAAAAATCAATGTTTTAAGAATGTCTTTTTGCAGTTTGGAGAGTGATGGGGAAATACACTGAAAAGTATGGGATGAACAAATGATTAGCAGGAACATGTATAAACACCCTGCAAGCAAATTGCGATAAATGTGGGATGAATGCTCATTGCCATATAACCTCCCTGCAAACCAGTCAGAACAAATGCTCAATAAAGACCAGACATAATCTAACCACCATGCAAGCTTTGTGTGAGCAAATTATGATGAATGTTCCAGTGCCATCTATCCTACACACACCCATTTTATTGCTGAGGCAACCCAGTTGGATGGTTGGGGTATAAGTAATACATTATTGTTATTATTAGTATTGAGGCACACCTCCTCTCCTCCTGGATCTGCTCCTACTTTATACTTTCTCTTCTTGAGTCGAAGCGGCTGTCTTCTTGGTTTGTGGGCTTTGCCACACCGTTGCTTTCTGTTAATTAATTAGACTTAGGGATAGATCCAGATATTAGGCTAAAAATATTTCTAAGTGCAAAGTGTATAGCATAACTGTATAAACAAGATGGGCGTATTTAAAAATAATAATGCAAAAAAGTTATTCCCACTTGATAGTAACCATATGGATTACCCAGTATTGTGGCTTGAACCCAGTAAAAGGAATGTCTAATGGGAAAACACCCCATGAGAAACAACAAGCCCCCTTTTCGTTCCTTGCAGTGGTGAGGGCTGCAAAAGGTACAAGAAGTCTGTTTCCTGCAGGTGCTGAAATAGCCAATGTATGTGTGTAATCTAACACCCCTTTTAAATAATAACCATCTGTTTTTAGGGAGGGAATTTGGTTTCTGGAAGTTTTACAGTGTTGCAAAATCTTTGGCTCTGTTTTGCTTTACATTGTACCAAAAAAAATCTGCTTAAGTTAAACACACACACAAAAACCTGAATGAACTCTTTATTTGCTCATTTGTGATAACGCTGATTCATTGCATTTTTTTCCCACAAATGCCGATCGTGCTGGCTATTCAGTTGGACCGCTCTGTAGTGGAGCGTAGGATTCCCACACCCTGCCTAAAAGGGTGTCTTGTACAGTTTTGGAAACTTTTCTGCAATGGAGAGCAGCAGCCATTGGGGAAGCTACTGGAGAAGGGGTGTGTGAGAGAGAAAGAGCAGAATTATTTGCAAGGATTAATGTTCTGGCCTTTGATAAGTTCAGTTACAAATAAGCAATGACCCCAATCCAGCTGAGGGCTGTATGCCATGGTGGCTGATGCCCATTGGATCTTCTTCATCATCATCATCATCATCATCATCATCATACAGTGGTACCTTGGGTTACATAAGCTTCAGGTTACATACGCTTCAGGTTACAGACTCCGCTAACCCAGAAATATTACCTCGGGTTAAGAACTTTGCTTCAGGATGAGAACAGAAATTCTGCTCCGGCGCCTCGGCAGCAGCGGGAGACCCCATTAGCTAAAGTGGTGCTTCAGGTTAAGAACAGTTTCAGGCTAAGAACGGACCTCCAGAACGAATTAAGTACTTAACCCGAGGTACCACTGTAATAATAATAATAATAATAATAATAATAATAATAATAATAGCCAGCTAGTTTGAAGCACCGTCTACACATAGTCTTCTTCTTTGGAGATCAACTTGTAGCCAAGTAAGATTGTCTTCCAAAACAGGGATTTAGCAGTGAGTCCGTAAGTGACTGTGGAGGCCAGTTCTGGATCCACACGTCCTTCCACAGTGGGGACATAGGTTTCTGGGAGGGAGTTGATCATGGTGAGGGTTTGCCAAGCATGCCTTCCTCTTAGCACGTTTCTCCGTTTCGTCCTGAGTTTGAGAGTCTTCAAAACCCACAACACCTTTGCCAAAGGCTGTTCTCCAATTGGAGCGCTCGCAAGCCAGTGTTTCCCAGTTGTCGGTGTTTATACTACTTTTTTTTAGATTTGCTTTGAGAGAGTCTTTGAACTTCTTTAGTTGACCACCAGCATTATGCTTTCCATTTTTAAGTTCGGAATAGAGTAGCTGCTTTGGAAGACAATAATCAGGCATCCGCACAACATGACCAGTCCAACGAAGTTGTTGTTGAAGACTCATTGCTTCAACCCTGGTGATCTTTGCATCTTCTAGTACACTGGCATTAGTTCACCTGCTTAGCAAGTCAGAATATGCACAAGCATCATGCATGAACAGGTGGACCTCTTCTTACTGCTTTGGTCCTCCCCAGATACAAGTGGAAGAACAAGTGGGAATTCAGCTCTTAACCACAGCTTGCTATTATGTGTGAGCCCAGCACAACTATGGTTAATGGCTTCTAAACAAGCCTGGATATGAAACTATGGTTAAAAGTTGCCTTAATATCCTGACTGATTTGGAAGCAATTGGACAAACTTCAAAAGCCCTTCAAGGCATCTCTCTTGGAACATCCCCTTCCAGGCAGAAAACTGGTCTTGGCTTCTGCATTCCCAGATGACTTTATACGTCCGTTGTGAAAAGAGAAACTAGAGCACTCCTTACAACGTAATAATATGTTATTTCCTAGGACACGTTGTTTATTTTAAAAGGGCCTTCAATAGCTATGTGCCATACACAATTATTTAAAGGAAGAAGCCGCCACGGGCCTGCCTTGAAAGCTTACAATTAAATAAATGATACAACATGAGAAAAAGGAAAAGGAAAGGCCCAAGGTAGTCCCCCTTCTTTAGGCTAATTTTATAAGTGGATCACACTTAATTAAGTGAATGCTTATAAGGATGAAGCAATGACACCTATAAATTCAACTGCTGTGGAGAGAGTAATTGGGTGCACTCTTCCCACCTTGGATCAAATCTGTGCTTCCAGGTGCCATAAGAAAGCTGCAGAGATAGCTCAGGATAGTACACACCCCAGAAATGATCTCTTTCAGCTTCTGCCTTCTGGAAGAAGGTACAGGGTTATAAAGACAAAGACTAGCCGCCAGTTTCTATCCAAATGCAATTTTGTGTAAGGAGTCTCTATGGGTGTATATTGTATTTAAAAATGGGGTATCAGAGTTTTTAGGGGGCTAAGCAGGTTGGGATAGCTGGGATAGCAGGCTTGTTGGTTTTTGAATGTCTTATGTAGATTTTTCAATTTCATTGTTCTGTATGGGACAATGACAATAAAGATTATCGTATTGTATTGTATTGTATCGTAGTCCTTTCTACAAAGCTAAAATCTTGTTGATGGCAGAGAAAGCAAGACGGGGAAGGAGGAACTCCAGCCCTCCCCCCAAAAATGGACTGGTGGTGTTCACACATGTGCAATTCAATAGAGGCTGGTCCATTAGGTGACTGACAAAATGCTCCACCAACCTCCATCTGCTTTCAGTCATTCCCCACCCGCCTGCCTTCTTGCTTGCAACTGGTCTAGGGGGCGAGACTGCCTCCTCCTTAATCTCAGCATTGCCCTTGTAGAACTAAGAAGGGGGAGGGTGAGAGTAAAAACCCAAAGTAGTTGAGTCCATCTGTCATTGCCCCTAGCTCCACCTCCTTCGTCTTAATGTTGTCCTTGTAGAACTCAGCAGGGATGAGGATGGGGACAAAACTAGACTTAGTTGGCTCCAAGTATCATTGAACCATAGAATCATAGAATCATAGAATCATAGAGTTGGAAGAGACCACAAGGGCCATCGAGTCCAACCCCCTGCCAAGCAGGAAACACCATCAGAGCACTCCTGACATATGGTTGTCAAGCCTCTGCTTAAAGACCTCCAAAGAAGGAGACTCCACCACACTCCTTGGCAGCAAATTCCACTGTTGAACAGCTCTTACTGTCAGGAAGTTCTTCCTAATGTTTAGGTGGAATCTTCTTTCTTGTAGTTTGGAACCATTGCTCCGTGTCTGGCTCTGCCTACTGGGCAACCTGCCTTCTGCCTCACCATTCCCAATGGGCACTAGACAGCTCTGAGAAGCCCCACAAGTCTCCTGTCTTAACAAGGAAACTGACCCTGTGAAGGTTGCCCAGGAACTTCTCTCTTAGCCATGGAAGGCGGTAGCATGAAACGACACACATCTGCACATTGGATGTGCAGAATTCCTTCAGGAGCACTGAGTTTTAGAGGAAGACTCTGGGCATGGCCACCACATACATTGGATGGTCTTTAAATGCATGGTGTGGATCTTTCCCCTGTTTGATCCAATAATTTTAAGCCAAGTTGTAGTCGGTTTCAACAACCAGGAAGGTTTACAGAGCAGCAAATTTGCTCTGGAGGCAGACAGAAGTTTAACAGAGATATTATTACTCTACCAGCTTATTTAACTGATTTGCCTGTTGTAGCAACAAAGTTTCATAGCTGCAGTTTAAAAGGAAAGTGCTTCTTTATTACAAAGGCAAAAGGTACAGCTTGGTACAGCGTTGAAACCTACGCAAAAATAATCCAAACCAATAAAACCTGGGCTGGAAAGATGAAGGATGGGAACACATTAAAAGTTTTTATTGCAGGACTGAGACAGCCGAAATGATCTATAACGTTCTCATATTTGTCTTAAGTTGTCTCTTCCCCTTTAGCCTTGGCTAGTGAGTTTAAGGATAATAAATAACCATGATGATTCATGTGAATGTGATATTTGTGTGTTTTTAAAACTGAAGTTCTAAAGTGCTACAGATAAGTTAAGGAAGGAAGGATGTTAAAATGACATTTTCTGCTGAGATTTGTGTACAGTTTCACTGCCATACTGGACCTTTTCCTGCGTTGTTAAGCTTTTAGAATTCCTAACCCTTTCACTCTTTAAGTAGATGTTCCTGCCTAGGGGACAGCTGAAATGGAGTGCTAATGTCCTGGCCCAGACCTTGTCCTGAGGCATGTGATATATAAAAACATGTACATATGGAACAACTCTTCCAATACGTTTCGTATCTTGACATTTTAAAGATTACATGCCTTGGGTTTTATCCATTTGTAAGCCATCTTGCAGACCTCTTTTGATGGGAGGGTAAGGTATAAATTAAATTAGCAGATAAAGAAATTTCTCCCAGACCTTGACCTGGTTTGTTCACCACACTAAGCCAAACCATAATAATAATAATATAATAATAACTTGTTATTTATACCCCGCCCATCTGGCTGGGTCCCCCCAGCCACTCTGGGCGGCTTCCAACAAAACGCTAAAATACAATAATCTATTAAACATTAAAAGCTTCCCTAAACAGGGCTGCCTTTAGATGTCTTCTAAAAGTTTGGTAGTTATTTTTCTCTTTGACATCTGATGGGAGGGCGTTCCACAGGGCGGGCGCCACTACTGAGAAGGCCCTCTGCCTGGTTCCCTGTAACCTCCACTTCTCGTAGGGAGGGAACCGCCAGAAGGCCCTCGGCGCTGAACCTCAGTGTCCGGGCAGAACGATGGAGGTGGAGACGCTCCTTCAGGTATAGTGGACTGAGGCCGTTTAGGGCTTTAAAGGTCAGCACCAACACTTTGAATTGTGCTCGGAAACGTACTGGGAGCCAATGCAGATCTCTCAGAACCGGTGTTATATGGTCTCGGCGGCCGCTCCCAGTCACCAGTCTAGCTGCCGCATTCTGGATTAATTGTAGTTTCCGGGTCACCTTCAAAGGTAGCCCCACATAGAGAACATTGCAGTAGTCCAAACGAGAGATAACCAGAGCATGCACCACTCTGGTGAGACAGTCCGCGGCAGGTAGGGTCTCAGCCTGCGTACCAGATGGAGCTGATAAACAGAATTGACCTGCGCCTCCATGGACAGCTGTGAGTCCAGAATTACTCCCAGGCTGCGCACCTGGTCCTTCAGGAGCACAGTTACCCCATTCAGGACCAGGGAGTCTTCCACACCTGCCCGCCTCCTGTCCCCCAGAAACAGTACTTCTGTCTTGTCAGGATTCAACCTCAATCTGTTAGCCGCCATCCAACCTCCAACCATAGCTTAGCATGAGTGAACAGTCTCCCAGAATGGAGATGGTAGTCACTTTCTTCCTCCTCTGGTTTTTCTGTGCTACTACAGGTTCAGCCACACTGCCTAATTATGCAAACTGAGCCAAATGTTTGATGCTAGGATGTCTACACCCACGATGTTAGAAGTTCCTTTGCAGCTGTTCTTGTAGTCTTGAAAAGCTTGTTTTCCTATATAAATTTATGGAGCGAATGCTCCTCGCCTGTCAGTGTTTTGAATGTTGCACATGGAGTTCACGTGGGCCTGCTGAGATGGAATGCCCCTGCTTTTAGTAACAGAAACTAGATATCCTTGGTTAAAGTTTAAAAGTCATTTCTTGTGTGAGGAGTGGCCCATAAACCGCTTACGTTTTTTGGTTGGGGTGGAGAACTATTTCCATCCTGTGTCGGTTTTTGCATGTGTTCATTTACAAGCCAAGCTGGGATAGCTCAGTTGGTAGAGCATGAGACTCTACATCTCAGGGCTGTGGGTTTGAGCCCCATGTTGGGCCGAAAATTCTTGCATTTCAGGGGGTTGGACTAGATGACCCTTGTGGTCGCTTCCAACTCTACGATTCTAAGTCTGTGCTATTCTACTTTTGATCTGAGTTTTATGAAAAGCTTCATGATTTTTGTTGTTGTAATAAACACATATTTAAATACTACTTTCTCACAAAAGACACATTTCCAAAATGTGTTCTCTCTCCACCAAGTGCACTGTCTCTTGAGAAATGCATGAAAACATTGGGAAGAGCATGAAATCCAATGGGTAGTGGCTTCCTGATCTGCACATTAGTCTGGGAGTCAAGGATTAGCGTAGTTTGCACCAAGATTTGCAAAGAATGAGCTCCTCAGACACCCCTAGATTTTAGCAAAATCGCACCATGGAAATAGGCGAAATACCATATTGGCCTGAATATAAGACGCACCCACAAATAAGCCCCAGCTTTAAAATTCAAGGCTTATTTGTGGGTGCGGCCTGCCTCCTGGCTCTACTGCCCTGAACAGGGGGTAGCTGGCGCTTGGTGTCCTGCTCCCCAAGCCAGCGCCAGCGCTTGGTTCCGAGCACACTGCGTACCCACCTCCCAAGCCAGCGCCCAATAAGCCCAATGAGCTTGCTGAATAAGTCTTTCACAACAGCTGAAACAGGAACCCCCTTTATACTCGTCTCATTGGCCAGCCTGCATGGATGGAGCCAGTATATGGCTTGAGAGTACTTCACTGAGAACAGAGGTGGGCAATAGCTGGTCTGTGGGCCAGTCTTGGCCCACCAATGGGGTCTAATTTGACTCGCAAGACCATATTCCGCAAACCACACTCACCCAGCCATCAGCTGACATCACTCGTGATGGGCAGGAGGATGGAGTAAAATCCTGTATTGGCTGTGTGGAGCAGGGTACAGATGAGTTCAGCAGGATTCAACCCCCAATCATCAGCTGATGAGCGGGGGTTAAATCCTGCTCAGTTAGGGTCTGCATGGACACCATTTCAACAGGGGAGTCCAATGCAAAGCCCTTTCCTGATTCTGGCAGGAGTTTGCAGCAGCATTCCTGCGGAAACAATGACCGGCCCTTCCAGGCACACCTGTCAAAGCCGACCTATGAGGCTGATCCTGATAAGGATCTGGCCCATGGAGCGGAAGGTAGTTTCCCTACTTCCAGCTTAGAAGTGGTGAGTTGCTGCTCTCAAAGGCTCACCACACAGGGACCCAACATCCTGGCAAATTTGGACATTTGGGTCAAGATTTGGGTACGGGTGTCCCATGTTTCATCTAGGCATTGGTAGGCCTGCATGCGCGGCAGCATGCACCTACCCAGAGAGGCATATTTCCCTAAATATGCTGACTTCAAATGTTCCGTTCCTTCTTTTAGGCCACATGGATATACCAATCAATTTTAGTGGAAATACCTTATCTTGGAAACAAGATATTAAAACAAAATGAACACTAATGTTACTCTGCAATCTAGCTGTTGTTAATATAATAACATTTCACTTGATGTGTGGTTCTATTGCATCTGCACTTTGCTTTCCTGCAAAAACACTGCAGCTGACTGCAATTTGAACCCTACTGGGCTCTGTTAAAAATGTATTTTAAACATGCTGTGCTTCAAAAAGCATCATCTACATAATTTGAAAATGGGCCTTTAGATCAAATACTTTGGAAAGTAATGTGCTACATTGCAGGTTTTTCCTCTGAGCGCATCATGGCGCGAACAGTGCAAAAGGCAGGCAGAAAAATATATTGGGAGTGCTTCTTTCATATTTTTTGTTGTCCTTGATGGCATGAAAGGGATGTCCTCCGTACTAAAGCTATATGTGGTTAGTTTACATAGGACTATTTCCTCTGGCATTGTTCTTCTTTCTTGGCTGTATAAATAAAAATCCTTTTAAAAAAATGAATAAGTTGTACTGTCACATATGCTGGAGTCCTGTCTGGGCAAGAATGAAGCTGAGAGCTACACATTGATGCCTTGGCATGGATTAAACAGAGAGCTGCAAGTGGGGATTGCGGCATCTAAAGCAGCGGTGGGGAAACCTTTGGCCTGGAGGTTCAAATGTAGAAAGGGATGCAAATAGTATTACTTTTCATTTGGGGATATGAGGACTTCCCCTTCCAGGCCCTTGGGAGGGAAAGGGAAAGGAGAGACTGCAACAGAGGAAGGTTCTAGCTAGTTTCTTGAAGGTGCTTGAATAGATTTCACCATTTCAGGTCAAAGTTAAGAATGCTCATGCATTCCTAGATGAGACTGGAACTTGCAAAGTTGTGTGTGTGTTGGTGTTATTTGCTTCCAACCTTTGTGGGATCATGCCATCGGAATTACTGCCACGTGTAAGGAAGGGCTCAGCCACACTCCCTCTTGCATTGCACTGTCCAGGCACAGCTCTGTGATTTAATGCTCTGTGTCGGAGTGGTTTTTATGTTTTTGCTTGTTGTTCTGGTGCTTTCCCCTGGGAAAACCTGCATTTTACTGCTGAATTGGAGCAGATATCCATGGAAAAGTCGGTTTCCATGTGCTCCGATTCAGCTGTAAAAAGATAAAGGTAAAGGACCCCTGACAGTTAAGTCCAGTTGCAGACAACTCTGGGGTTGCAGCGCTCATCTTGCTTTACAGGCCGAGGGAGCCAGCGTTTGTCCACAGACAGTTTTTCCGGGTCACGTGGCCAGCATGACTAAGCCGCTTCTGGTGCAATGGAACACCGAAACCAGAGCAGTGCACGGAAACGTCGTTTACCTTCCTGCCGGAGCAGTACCTATTTTATCTACTTGCACTTTTTGGCATGCTTTCGAACTGCTAGGTTGACAGGAGCAGGGACCGAGCAATGGGAGCTCACCCTGTCGTGGGGATTCAAACTGCCGACCTTCTGATTGGCAAGCCCAAGAGACTCAGTGGTTTAGACCACAGCGCCACCCGCGTCCCAAAAAGGTAAAGGACCCCTGATGGTTAAGTCCAGTCGCAGACGACTCTGGGGTTGCGGCGCTCGTCTCGCTTTACAGGCCAAGGGAGCCGACATTTGTCGGCAGACAGTTTTTCCCAGTTTTTATGCAGGTTTTCCCAGGGAAAGCACTGGGACCAAAAATAAAAATCCTCAGACATGGAGCTTTAAAGCCCAAACCTGTGCCTGGAAACATGGCACAGAAGGAAGTCTGAATGACCCCTAAGTGTTGCACACATGTCTTTTGGGAATCCTCATATGTGAACGTGCCATATTAAAATTTAATTCAATAACATTCAAGGACATTGCCTGGTTTATCTCTGGGGAAAGATTCCCCTCCTCTTTAGGTAGGAGGTGTGTTTAAAGGGAAAAGTGGGTGGCAGGTTCACACACCAAGGTACCCAACAGAGATGTGTGTTAACACAAGAGCCTTAAAATAAAAAAATCGGTGGTAGACTTGCATGCCAGAGATTGGGGGAAATGACAAAAGGGATGATACTGTAAGATGCCTGTATGTTTGTTTTTGCATCTCTACCTGAGGACAAATGATAAACATGGCATCCCCTGTTTAGAAAGGAAAGTGATGGGAACCTTTTATTTGCAAGTCTGTCAGAAGAAAAGATCAGGAAGCAAGATTAATGTTCAATCGCTGGAACTGCCCTTGTGGTTTTCTGAATAGGGGGAAATGCAAAGTAAACAAATCCGAACTTTAAAAGATTCTTGCTAAGAACTGTTCAGAGGCCACTTAGAAGCCTGTATTTCCTGAGACCTCCTACATGCAAACAAAGAGTTGGTGACCCATGGAACAATGAGCTTTGAGATATGCTTTTCTGCCTAGTGGCACAACTGGGTGAAGTGGTGGCGGCGATAGAAATAAGCTGGCTCCACCTTTGAGATCGTTACTGGAAGTACTGTGAAGGAAGGAGGAAAAGAAGCAAGCAAACAGATCAGCTGTCTTAGATTTGCAATAACATTGATTCAGCCTCCAGAATCCTATTTCTTTAGAAACATAATAGCCTTAAAAAAAAAAGACTACCTCCTTATGGAAGATTAAAACCTCATCAAAATGAAAACTGTTGATGCACTTTCTTAAAAGGGAATCCACAGCGTAAAGAGGCAGCATAAAGAGGCAATGTAAAGGCAGTTTGCCTAAAGTGTGACCCCGAAATTTCACATGCCCCCCAATCTGATGCCGAAGTTTAGTGCTAGTTTTGTGCCGTGAACCCTGCGTTTCATGCCCCCACCCCAAACTGAGGAATTTACACAGCAAATCGGGGTCACAAGTTAATGCCAAAAAATCCAATCTTGTCTGATGGTCTCCAAAGAGGCACCAAAGTTTTGTGCCACAAAACCCACATTTTGTGCACACACACCGCCCCCCCCTGCAAAGTAAGTCACTGGCACTCAAACTGGGGACCAACCTTGTCTGATTGACCGCAAACTGGTGCCAAAGTTCTGGTTTGGTGCCATTTTGTCCCGCAAACTCCGCTTTCTGTTCTGCCCCCCAGAATTAGTAATCGACACTTAAACCAGGGGGCATAGTCACACATTACTGGATCTTTTAAAGGCCTCACTCTTTTACCCTGCTGAGATCATTTTGCTTACAGCAGGGCTTCCCTTGATAGGGCAGCCACTTTGCCTCACAAGAAAAGAGGACAAGATTTGCATAAAAATTCCGTATTCAAATTTCTATGTATAGATGCAAATTTAGAAACCATTGCTATAATTTAAATAGATGTATAGTATGTCTCACAATAATGGGGAAGACAAGACTAGGTGACCTGTGTGCCTCCTCAGTTGGCTCTCTGGGTGCTAAGTTTTGAGAAGCAAATTCAGCAGCCCTGCTCTCTTTTCTTATGGATCCTTATGTTTAAATCTGACTTAAACAGGACATCCCTGTTTAAACAGAGCAGGGTTAGGGAACTTGTGGCCCTCCAGACTCCCACCGTCCCCAGCCAGCATGGTCAGAGATCAGCAATGATGGAGTTATAGTCCAACAAGACCTGGAGAACCACATGTTCCCCATCCCTGAAATAAAGGATGCTTTCAAGTAGAGGGCTGTCTTCCGACAGTCCTTCAAATGGTGGACCTTGTAGACCAAGAACAAACATTGGTCATGGCTCAGGGTTTGGATGGCGTGCTAAGCCAAACCATGGCTTTGCTAACAGAAGTGCAGCAACTGATAGTGTTACATGTGCGCAAGAACAGTCTGCAGCCAGATATTGAAGAGAACGGTCAGTAGTGATGCAAAATTGTCCTTTCAGATAGTTTGTCCACAGTTACTGTTCTTTCAGGAACCCCTGATTGGGGTTTCCTTGGCAGCCTGAATTTTCTGGAATGCAGTTTGGGAAACACTGTTTTCAATTAGCAATATGAATTCAGAGCGGAATAAGCGGCACTTCCTGGAAAGCAAGGGAACCCAGAATGGCATGGTTACTGTTTTGGCAGAGGGGCAGTCTGTAAAAAGATTACATTCATGTGTGGCTGGGAGAATAAGACAAGAGTTGCGTTTTCATTGAACTGTGGCACCACAGCTCCTTTCTGTAGCCAAGGATTACAAACTGGGGCCCATGAGAAATTTGTACAAACTTAATGGGTAGAGTTTCTGTTTATTTTCCAAGCAGGAAGAAATCTGGGTCTTTCAGAAAGTAGAAAAGCTTCAGTGTGTGCAATAAACTTCATGCCCCTGATCCTTTTTTCACAACCACATAGTGTTTTATCACAGGTATATTACCTTACTTTTGTGCCTAATAATAATTCATTTTATGGAGATCTGGAACAAAGCAAATAATCCAGCACGCCAATTAGAACATTGTAAAATACCTGTATGAGATGCTTTGTGTGTCTTTTGTAGAAGACGAAGAGGAAAAAGTAGTCATGCATTGGAACTGGTCCATTATGTCAAATGAGGCACTGCTTCATCAACTTTTGCCTTCAGCCGTTCCTCAAATTCCTGACTTCTTACTGACCTCCAATCCAGTGGGTGGCACTGCCTCTGATTCCTCCTCCTTAATCTCAGGGTCGTCCTTTGTCCACAGCAGGGAGGAAGATGGCGAATAAAACTAGAATTATTTATAACTCTACCTGCTCTTTATTCTGGCTCCACCTACTGGTGATCTCCCAATCTTCTGCCCTATGTGTCCCAATGAGCGAAGTGAGTCAGGAGCTATCATCATATTTCTTCAGGCGGTTGATGAAGACCTGGCTTTTTGAAAAGGGCCGTTGGACTGAATGATCCTTTTGTTGTCAAGAGTTTCTGACTAGTGCTTTGGAATTTGTGAGTTTTGTTTTGCTTCTTACATGCATGTTCTGATTGGGTTTAATTTGGGGGGTGGGGGTGGCTATTGTTTATTCTGTGATGATCTGATTGGTTAAGCCAGTTTGAGTTCCATTGGGAAATTAAGTGGGCCTAGAATGCTTTAAAATAAATAAACATCATACTTCAGAACGTAATTCAGAGTATTTAGCATCTACCGGACTAAGTTCAATGTGCTGGTTTTGGTGCATAAAGCCTTATGCAGTTGGGGGACAGGATACCTGACAGATTATCTAACCCCTTATGTACCCAATCCGTCACTTTCCTTCCTCTTCCAACCAACCTTTTATAGAGAGATGTTTCCTAGACTGGATCTATACTGCAATTGTTTTTAGATGTTTTATCACTTGTGGGTTTCCCACCCTGGACTCCTTTGGGAGGACGTGTGGGATATAAATTTAATAACTAAAATAGATAACTGTGCACCCTGCTTTATTCCACTCACACCCATGGGCATGACATAGAGCTTGTAGGCGGGGGCACTTGAAATTCTGCACACATGTACAATAAGCCTTGAGATGGGTGCCATTTATGACCCTCATTTATTTACTTAAAAAAAAAATCAATATTTTAAATTAACACTAAAATATTTATATATAGCAAAAGAAATGTGTAGCACTAAAACACCACAGAGTTATAATAGTAATTTACTGTGGTGCTATGACACTATGCTACAATAGTGCTGAGGTGTGTTTAAAAAAACAACACATTTTTGTTCACTGCCATTTTAGCAACAGGATTAACAGCAGTGACTGAAAAAGAATTTGTTTTTTAATCTTTCTTTCAAAAAATATATAATCAGAAAAAGTATTTTAGTGATAATTAAAAGATTAAAATGTTATAATATTATACTGAAGGTGTCCTGAGCTGTGATAGGTTCGCTATCGAACCTCTGAATTTTTTTGGAAGAGAAATGCCAAAGGCATCTGCATCTGTGGAGATTGCGCTGCTATTATTTTCTTTTGGAAAAAGTTGAGTTTTTGTTATCTGAGAAGAGATGGAACAGCACCCAGAAAATTCAACTGGACGATGATTGGACGATGGTAGCATGTGGATGCTCTGTAAACAATGAATGAATGAAGCATGGCAATTCCATGTCTCTAGTGGGAGCCCTGCAGCTCTCTGCTGAAAGTGACCAGCCAGTAGGAAGCAGCCCATTTTGCAATCCAGACTACTGTTCCACTCCAGAGGCAGATGCCTGGAACCAGCTACATCTGCAATGCTGAAGGAGAGGACAAACCTGGAGCTGCTAGGTGTTTCCCCCCCAATGACTGAGTTCATGGCCACCTCCAGAGCCCACACAAGGGTGATGCTGCTGTTTGTTTGTGTCTTCCACCAGTGTTGATTGGTTATTTGCCATGAGTTGGGGTGTGTTATGTGTGGTATGATTCTGTTGTTGTTGGCTGGCAGATATATTGTATGAGGTGGTAGATGGTTGTAGTGGTTGTGTGCTTTTATGTTGGTTGGGAGTTTGTATTGTGCTGCCTAGTGATTTTCTCTTATCTTAGCTACAGAGGGTTCTTGCAAATATGGATCCAGTGGTACCTTGGTTCTTGAACATAATCCGTTCCGGAAGTCCGTTCGGCTTCCAAAATGTTTGAAAACCAAGGCGCGGGTTCCGATTGGTGCAGGCACCCTGGAAGCAATAGCCAACAACCACATCTGACGTTCGGGTTCCGAAAAACATTCAAAAACCAGAACACTTACTTCTGGGGTTTTGGCGTTCAGGTTCTGATTTGTTCGCCAACTAAGCTGTTTGAGAACCAGGGTTCCACTGTGTTGCGTATTTATGTATTTGTAATTTTCTTAATAATTTAAAACTGTGCTTATTGTGTATTTACACATTTTGATCACCCCCCCTTTTTTTGTGCCCTGAAAGTGTATCAGCAGCTCACACAGAAGGAAGAGATTTCAACCAGGAAAACAGTACGGGAAATGGTTAAACAACCTCTTCTCCAGTGACATTGCCCCTTGCCAGTTTGCTCCCTTTCCACCAGAGTGGTTAAACCTAGGAAGCCAACTTATCCTAAGTCAGACCATTGGTCCATCAAACTCAATACTGTCTATAGTGACTGACAACAGCTCTCCAGGGCTCTACCTGGGGATGCCAGAGATTGAAAATGGGACTGACCTACATACAAAGCAGATGCCCTGCCACTAAGCCATGGCCCTTCAAGGTGTTTTTTAAAAAACCCATCACCAGAACCTCCTAACATGCAATTTAGCCTGTATCCGGGGCCAGATTTAATTTTGATGAGGCCCTACGCTACTGAAGGTAATGGGGCCCTTGATATGTCCAGCTGTCCTTCGTCAACAACAAATTGTCACTGTATTTTTGTATTGAATATATGCTATATGGTAATTTATGGACCTAATAGGTATCTAAAGCCATTTGCGCATGTTGCCCTGCAACCGGTCCATGCAGAATGTAGGCACCCTATATATAGAAAGGAGCAAACCAGTGATATTTTAGGGAGCAGGCTAGCAGGCGGGGCCCATTACTTACATCATAGGAGCCTACACAACACAAAACACTGTTGCTGCATGTAGGTTTTGTTTTTGTTTTTATCTTATTTTGGAAATGTACGCCCAGTTTTTTTCTTTAAATTTTTTTGGGTGGCCCCAAGAGAGTTGGGCCCTAAGCTATAGCTTGTTTAGCTTATACATAAATCCAGCACTGCCTGTATCTGAGGCCTTTGTGGTTCCGCTGTATCATTTTGTAGATCCCCATGCCATAATAATCTAAACAGAAGTATTCCCTTCTTGTAAGGACCTTCCCACCAACTGAGATCAAATTAGAATCAAACTGGAAATGTTTAACTGAAGGATAGCATAAAGATCTAACTTAATTACAAAAAACAAAAACAAGAAACAATGTAGGAAACAGCAGATACATTGCAATTTGTGGAGCATAGTGTACATAGTTTATTCCTGCCACAGGCCTATAACATGATCGTGTGACATCATCACAATTCAATTTTCACAGTGTAGGAAGATCACTTATGCCGCCCTTAATGTAGTACAAAGTAATTAATCCATTTCCCACGCAGGAGGAATGAATATATGAAGCCATCATCAGGCAGAATTTCCTTTGGCTGCTCTGGGAGTTTAGCAGCACCCCTAGACAGTTGCTGCTTTCTAACAGTTACAGAGGAGCGAGAGCACATTTTAAGAAGGAAATGGATAAACTGGAATGGGTCCAGAGGAAGACAGCTAAGGGACGAAGTGCCTATAGCACACAGCAGGAGTGGGGAATCTTTGGCTTTCCAGGTGTTGTTGAACTACAATTTCCAGGGGTAATGAGAGCAACATCTGGAGAACCAAAGGTTCCCCACCGTGGGTACATAGCTCTCTTTAAGGTATAGCAGTTATCCTGCCTGTAGAAAGGAACCTGTGAATGAGCCAAAGATGTAAGAATTATCGGGGCATCGCCACATAGGGTCTAAAACAGGGGTGTCCAATTTATAAGAGACTGTGATCTACTCCCACTATAATAAACTGGCAGTGAACTACCCATTGGATTGACCAGAATTGTTGAGCTTTTTATGGGGAGGGTGAGTCGAAGTTGTTCAGCTTTTCTTAGGGGGAGAGACCAGAGTTGCTGATCAGGTTGGACAGGCCTGGTCTAAAACATGAGTTGAGGCTGTGGATGAGGATTAAGTGCACTGCTGGTTTTGTTTACTCTTTCAAACACATTATTATAATACACAGAGACCAGGCTACAGAACAGAAGTGCAGTCACAGCTTCACATACCAATAATTTCAATTGTTGCTTCATACCTCACCTTGACTCGAAGTACAACTGAAGTACAGAGATTATGTTACTCCTCATTCTGATGAAGCTCGCAGTGTCTATAATTTGGGAAGGAACACGGCTGTTTCCATCACCTTGCAGTGGGTTCCTGCATTCTAAACTGCAGAAGCCCCTTGCCAGGACAAAAACAAGTGGATGGTTAGAAGCCTCTGTATACCTTTGTCACAGCAATAGATTCGACTTTGCCTTTTTCTTTTTTAGCTTCAGTAGGATAATGGCTAACCCGACTGTGGAAATGATGACCTGTCCCAAGAACTTAACTGGATTCTTTTTCCTTCTGTTTTCAGGAGCCAGATCTGACAGATCAAGATAACCCTGCAGATCCTTCTGGTGCAGAGGGATCCAAAGAAAACTGTCAGAGTCCAACTCTGGGAAGTGGGATATTGAAGTACAGGAGCAGATCCCAAGGTACTGTTGATGTCATTTGAGTGGGTGAATAAAAGATTTTAGAGTATGTAGTTAAGAAAGGCTCTCATAGAATCAGAGAGCTAAAAGGGACCCAATGGATCATTTGGCCAAGTCCCTGCAATGCAGGAATATGCACCCATACGGGGTTCAAACCGGTGACCTTGGCGTTATCAGCACCACGCTCTAACCAACTGAGCTAACCCATAAGGCAATGCTCTGGCCCCGTCCACCAACTATAATTTCCATTGGGGGAGGGAGCATGGCTCAGGGACAGAGCACACTTGCCGCATGCAGAATGTTCCAGGTTCAGTCCTCATCACCTTCAGCTAAAAGGATAATCAGGTAAAAAATAGGTGATGAGCAAAAACTCTGCCTAAGAACCTGGAGAGATAGTGCTGGCTTTAAGAATAAACTGCTTTTGCCAGACTGAAACTCATAATATGAGATTAGTCCTAAATCTTATAAGCTGTATATGCAGCATACTTTGTTTTTTTATACTAATTTTGACTGCGACCCTTTAAACACACCAGGGTCTAAGTGTTAAGACTCTGCTCTGAAAGTGTTTTGAGAATGGTGGTTTGCATCTCTGACTACTGGGATAAATTATTGCTACCCACTTGGATGTGTGTGTCTCTATATATATCTAGAGACGAAGATAAAATTTATCACCATTTGTTTATATGACTTAGGAAATTTACCCATCAATCACTTCCGAATGTGCATGCAAAATGTTAAAAGCAGTGTACCTGATCCCATCACAACTGACAGATGTTAAAAGATGCTTTGAAATGTGTGTAATAAACGGCATCTCTGGGTTTTCCCTCAGGGGCGGCAACGCGTTTAGAATCCGTAGGCGAAGATGACGAGTTGACAGTGGAAAATGGAGATGTGAATTATGAAATAGCCATGAAATATTCCCGGGGAGGGAGAAAACATTCTCTCCCACAGCATTTGGACACAGGAACCAGACAGGTGAGGGGTTGCACAGTTTACTGTCTTCAAATGTCCAAGGAATCCTCCCATTAGTCCCAATTTTCATTGTTGCGGGTTAAAGAAGAAAAGGGACACTCCCCCCTCCTAAACACAGGGACACCTGTCTGTCTTCAGGTGCGCACCCAGGTGAGGTGAGAAGGGGGAGAGTATTGGAGACATGCATTGGGTTGATACCTCCCTGAAAGGGCAGGTACTTCACCTCACCAGAAAAAGATCTCTGAAGACGCACACAAATTTTAAATCAGTGAATTCAAAGTAAAGACTAGACGTAGAATTGCCAAATGTTTGAGACATGGAACAGCAAACACTAAAAGAAAGAAAGAAAGCTTCTTTGGGAAACAGCAAATGCGACGCAACAGTTTTGGCTTATTTCTAAATATTGTGGTTGTTTCATTTGCCCAGGAATATCATATTGTTAAGAAATCTACTCGCTCTTTAAGTGCTGCGCAGGTTGAATACCCGTGGCGACTCACCCAGCCATCTATTATTTCCAACATTGTCCTGATGAAGGGGCAAGGCAAGGTAAGATTATTTGCAAATAGGAACGTCTCTAGTGTCTGTCAATCTTATGCATACTAATAGAATTCTGAGTTACAGTTTATATTCCCACCTTAACGCTAATTTACCTTTATATATGTCCTTAAATGTAGCTTCTGGGAATACCAGTTGTGCCAGTTCGAAAATGCGGGCGCTATTTTAAAGGCAAGTGCCTTTAATGGCACCACCGCAAACTCATGGTTCGCACTGGAATGATTTAGGCCCACATATTGATACTAATAACCAGCACATTTAAACTGCTTGGACTTAAACATAGTTTCTGACAATTGAGTTGGTATTTTGTTGCTCCAGGTTTGGGTTGTTGTTTATTCGTTGTTTAGTTGTATGTGCTCCGTATTATATGCAGCTTGAAAACATCAGTAAAAATGCTTTCCTTTTTTTGAAAAAAAAGTGGTAAATCTCACATCTATTTTACACCATTCCAATTTTCATAGTGGATGCTCAACCTAGCTGATAATCTTGTTTCCGCTTATTCTTGTAAGGTTAAAATGAATTAACATTTCAGTTTTCCACTCCTCTCCACCTTCTTCCTCCCCATACTCTACAGGGTCTTGGATTCAGCATTGTGGGAGGGCAGGATTCTGCCCGGGGACGCATGGGCATCTTTGTGAAGACCATTTTCCCCAATGGGGCTGCAGCTGCTGACGGCCGACTGAAAGAAGGTATTTGCAGCGCAAGAGAAGAGATTTCTGCCGGTTCAGCTTATGAAGCCATACACTGCAGGCAGAGGCAATAGCTAGTTGCTCCGGCACATGCTGTCAACCCAGGGTTGGGGCCATGATGGCAGGGTGAGCGTCCCAGGGGGCGAGATGCCCATGGCGGCAAATGAAGCCGCTCATGGCAGGCTGCTTCCTGGGCGGCGGGGAGGAGCTGCTTCACTTTGTCAGCAGCCTTCCTCCCTTCCCTCTTCCTTTTGACAGCTCAGGGGAGGCTCCCCTTCCCCAGGAAGCAGACCGGGAGCAGGGGGCAATGGCCCGCCGCCCGCCCACGACTCCCAAGCCTCCCCCAAGCTGTCAAAATGAAAGGGGAAGGGGGGAAGGCCGCTGGCTTCGGGGTAGGCTTGGGAGTCCCAGGTTGACAGCGCGCTGAATGGCACCCCCCTCAGTGATGGATTCCTGAGGATTCCTGCATTGCAGAGGGTTGGCTAGATGACTCTAGGAAACCCTTCCAACTCTATGACAATAAACCAGAAACACACCAGGGAGCCTGCTCATATTTCTCAGGATAAGCACTTTGTCTTCTGTCTGCATATTAATGCCTGTTTTGCCTTTCTAGGAGATGAACTCCTAGAAGTTAATGGAGAGTCCTTGCAAGGACTGACTCACCAGGAAGCCATTCAAACGTTTAAGGTAACATAACTTCAGGTGGGACCTTCCAGCAGTAGCAGATGATGTCCTGGAGTGGAAACATGGGTTCTCCCCAAAATATTCTATTTCCGTGGCTGCCCTTTACGTGTCTGGATCTCAGTTTCATCACATGGTGGCTTTGTTTTGATGAGCAAGGAGCCATGTTTCCCCTGAGCCACTGGGAAAACAGGATCCTGGACTAGATAGGCCACTGGCTCGATCCTGTAGGGATCTTCTTAGATCTCACATTATGTTTTTATGTTTCCCTATCACAGTGGCGGGACACAGGTGGTGCTGTGGTTTAAACCACAGAGCCTAGGACTTGCCGATCAGAAGGTCGGCGGTTCGAATCCCCGTGACGGGGTGAGCTCCCATTGCTCGGTCCCTGCTCCTGCCAACCTAGCAGTTCGAAAGCACATCAAAATGCAAGTAGATAAATAGGTACCACTCCGGCGGAAAGGTAAAAGGCGTTTCCGTGCGCTGCTCTGGTTCGCCAGAAGCGGCTTAGTCATGCTGGCCACATGACCAGAAGCTGTACGCTGGCTCCCTCGGCCAATAAAGTGAGATGAGCGCCGCAACCCCAGAGTCTGCCATGACTGGACCTAATGGCCAGGGGTCCCTTTACCTTTACCTATCACAGTGGCAACATTAACTTAGATGTCAGTCCTAGGCCTTGGTTTTTATCAGGGGATAATAATGCCACCTTAAGTTCCATGATGACAGAAAAATGGGAAATAAATATATTCAGAATAATAAACACAATGGTAAACATAACCAAACTGTGCTGTTGCTTCTTTAGCAACTCAAGAAAGGCGTGGTGACCCTCACAGTACGAACCAGGCTTCGCAGCCCAAGCCTTACTCCATGTCCAACGCCTACATTATTGAGCCGTTCCAGCTCCCCAAGCTCTACTGCCAGTGCAGGACCTCCTTTGCCCGGCTGTGAAGATGGAGATGTTTCCCCTGCAAATCGTAAGGGGCCTGGTCCCAAGGACAGGATCGTCATGGAAGTGACGCTCAATAAAGGTTTGAGGAAACTTTGGCTACTATTTACAAAGGGTTGTGGAAGATCACAGAAACCTTGTAGGCAATGGGGCTTTTTTGGGGGGTGGGGAACCCCAAAACGGTAATGTTACTGTGCCTACTTTAGAGTAGGCAGACTTAAAGTTTGAGCAATCTAGCTTGATTTTTTACTATAACCTTGAGATCTACCAACCAGAGCCAGTGCCTCTGAGCACAGTCTCAGCTGGGATGTAAGAAGACAGCTGTTTCCTTTCTGACCTGTATTCGTCACAATCAGAGCAGTCTCCGTTCTGCTGCAGTTCAGATTGCAAACTGCTGTGGAAGTGTGGAGAACAGAAGTTAGGATTGGAAAAATGAGAAACAGAGAGAGGCCAAATTTAACAAATTCATCCATTGCAAGTGTCATTGGCAGCAGGTTTTCTTCTTTGGCAACAGATTTTCTTCTTCAATCACGTGCTTTTCTCTGTAAAGGGGATTAAAGGAAAATGGAGGCTCACATTTTGATGAATTGGGGCAGGGTTAACCCACCAGGAAACCACAGAAGACCAAATGGTCTTCTGTGTGAAGCATAGCTGTCGTTCCCCATTTTTTAAGGGAAGTTCCCTTATTCCGAATAGGATTCCTCGCAAGAAAAGGGAAAAGTTGACAGCTATGGTGTGAAGGAGTAAGGAGAGCAAGGGAGACAGAGGTGCAACCTCATTCAGCTGCATTGACCTTTACCATACCACATCAGTGGTGAAAGATTAATAACCTTCTGCGGGGGAAGCCAAGGGAGACAGGCAGAAATAGCATCATATACCTGCTGCTGTACCAGAAGCAGCAGCTCATCTGGGGAGTGGAGACGCAATGCTAACATCCCAGAAGCAGTGTTGCTGCCCCCTATTGGAAATTTGGGGCTGTGATGGCGCACCAGCAGAGCCAACGCAGTGCTTCTGCCGTTGCACCCGCAAACCTCTGACCTCGCTGTCCGTTTGCCCCTTCTCCTTCCCAGTTAGTGGCAGCTACCCCTGCTGCCAGAAAGCTAACATTGCAGCTACCCCTCGCTGTGTGAGCTGTTGTAGTGGCTGAACTAATCCCACTCCTACCACAAGCTGACCTGTGTGAGGGAACTCAGCTGAAGGGCACAATGCATGCTTGCTGCAGAGTTGACTCTTCACCCCCACGCTTAGAGGAAGTAAACACTATTCATGTGTGAAAGGTTCCCCCCTGTTATGTACTGAGTTGAATAGGATCCAAAATGCAGCAGTCTGATTGGTCCTAGAACAATAGGATCCAGAATGCAGCAGTCTGATTGGTCCACAGGAACCACCCAATCCAGCTCCAGGTGGAAGTGAATCCGCAACCTGATTGGCCTATAGGTGAATCCCGGAATTAGCCAATCACGTGGGGCCCATTGTGTAAATAATGTATATAAAGCAGGCATTCTGGGGGAACTTCCATTCCTCCTCACCACTATGAGCTGAATAAACAGCATGAAATCCACTCTCGACTCCAAGTATATTTCATTCCCTTTATTTTGTCTTGGTTTTGAGTTGCTAAAATCCTGGTTTTCACCCTGTTCCCCTTTTCTCTTGTCCTTCCTTTCCAAGGCCGCCTCCTCATGGGTCCCTTTGTGAGTTTCATTTTTTAAAGCGATCGTTCTTACAGAATGATAGCCTTTTATAAATGTAATGAGCTGCTTTGGGAACTCCTCTTAAAAAACACAAGAAGTACCAATCCAATAAACAAACAAACAAGCCATGTGAATGAAAACAGTTCAAATCTGGTTTAAATTTATAGTTCATGTAACCCCTAGTCAACTTTTGTCAATAATTTTCACTGGAAGCAGCGACATTTTTGCATTGAGAGAGTCCATTCAATTATTAAAAGCTTGGGAGTGAGGACTCTGCATGTTCACATTGGAAACTGACATGGAAAGACTTTGTAATGGGCTTTCTATTATTTAAATTTGCTCTTGGGCATAAGCACAGATGGGGGGTTGGGGGAGAAGAAATGAACATAAAGTCAAATGTTTAAATAGACCTCTGTGAAATTCTCTCATCCCCCACCAGCTTCTAGAAGGCCTATTCTGTGGGAAAATCCAGGATAATAGACTTTATTCAACTGGTAGGATTAGTAGGGTGCTTCCAAACTGTTGCTGCTTTCACGGGAAATTCAATCACATGCCAGCAAATTCAGGTTGCACCATTATAACTGATTGGGAAGTCTCACGCAACCAACCTCCTTCCTTTAACAGACCAGACCATTTGCAATAAGAACAGTGATGGGACAATCACTGAAAAACATCATCCCACTTACCTGCAAAAAAGTTGGTATATATGCTCATTAAATAGCTAACTTACCTTTTCTCTCTTGCAAACAAATCTGAAAGCACCCAGGTTACCTGGAAACACCCAGTGACCTGTTAGGACAAGGTTTTTGCACCCTCTGATCATATATTTTTAAATTAACATATACACAGTCTTATAAGTAGCCTATAAACAACAAAGTGTGATAATTGCCTGTATCCATTGTGATTATTGCAACAAAGAGTGCAGTAATGGCAGTGTTCAATCTTTGCTCTTTGTTTCAGAACCAGGTGTTGGGCTGGGCATTGGTGTTTGCTGTCTCACACTGGAGAACAGCCTTCCAGGAATTTATATCCACAGCTTGGCCCCAGGATCAGTGGCGAAGATGGATGGAAGGTTAAGGTTAGTCAACCACAAATATTGTTATGCTGATGTCAGTGTCCTGTCAATATGGGTGTGGTTGTTTTGGTTTTTCCAATGTACAGTGGTACCTCGGGTTACATACACTTCAGGTTACATACGCTTCAAGGTTACAGACTCTGCTAACCCAGAAATAGTGCTTCAGGTTAAGAACTTTGCTTCAGGATAAGAACAGAAATTGGGCTCCGGCGGCGTGGCAGCAGCGGGAGGCCCCATTGGCTAAAGTGGTGCTTCAAGTTAAGAACAGACCTCCGGAACGAATTAAGTACTTAACCTGAGGTACCACTGTAATGCCTATATATTTGGTTCGAAAAATTGGTTCCCAGTGATACCATTAAGAATACAAAGGCGGCTAGTGGCCTTCATGCACCTCACCTGGTCTAAGTGGTGGTATGGCAGCCTGGGTTCTGATACAGAAGAAAGGTGGGATATAAACATAAGAAAGTAAAAAATTGCTACCAGACTTTATTTGGCGGTGGTGAGGAAGGCTTTCACCAGCCTGCCTGTTAAGGTTTAGAGACTGTTATAAGCATGCACACCTGATGTTTCTCATGTTGGGAGCCATGGAATCTGCATTGCCTGTGGCTCCCAGTGGTCCTGGGTATTTCGTGCATGGTGATTTCATGCAGCTGTGATCTAATGGTAACTTCATACCAAGTCTTAATAGCCAGATAAGTTTGAGAAAACAAGAGAGGACAGGGCTTAGGGGAATTGCATTGTAGAAATCCTCATTTTGAATTTTCTTTTTTTGAGACCCAACTCATCCCCACATCTCTGCCATAAATGCACCAGCTGGCCAGCCAACCTTCCCCACCCATTTCCAATAAAGTGGTACCTCGGGTTACATACGCTTCAGGTTACAGACTCCACTAACCCAGAAATAGTGCTTCAGGTTAAGAACTTTTCTTCAGGATAAGAACAGAAATCGGGCTCCGGCGGCGCGGCGGCAGCAGGAGGCCCCATTAGCTAAAGTGGTGCTTCAGGTTAAGAACAGTTTCAGGTTAAGAACGGACCTCTGGAACGAATTAAGTATTTAACCTGAGGTACAACTGTATGGGAATAATCATATTGACCTGCCTTACAGGGCTGTTTTGGGGGTTATTGATAGAATTTGTTTTGCTTTTATTTATTTTAGTTCCCCTGCACCCTTTTTTTTAATTCCACTTTTCAGAGCCCAAACACACACACACACACACACACACACACACACACACACACACGTAAAACTAAAACCACAGCAGAAAACACACCCTAGTCTGCACCAGCAGTCCAGATAAAACAAATGAAAGAATTTTGTAGGATATAAAAAGGAAAAGCAGCCATAATTTAAAATATAGCTCAACATCTTTAACTAAAAGCAGATTGAAGTGAAAAGATATTAAAGCCTGAGGCCAATTCTTTCCTTGAAGAATTGTCCAATTCCATATGTGCCCACTTGACCACTTCAGTCTGTGGAACTGCCCCTTTTACATGCGGCACACAATGTTCGTTGCACACTTGAGAGAAGCTAATCTTTTAGTGTGACAGCATCCATTCACTGGAACTCCCTGCCTATTAATATTAGGCAGGCACCTTTCTTGTACTGCTTTCAGCATATGCTAAAAATATTTTTGTTTAGGCAATCCTGCTCAGATACATAATTTTATTGTGTTTGTTTGTTTTAAAACCGTCTGTTTTTCTAATTTTATTCTATCCGGTGTTTTCAAGGTATACTTTCATCGCAGCTTTTAAAAAATGAACATGTCATGCTATTTTATGTAAACTGCGAAGTTACACTTTTTGATTAAGCAACTACATACACCTTACAGAAAGGTAGCCGTGTTGGTCTGCTATAGTCAAAACAAAAATTTTTTTTCCTTCCAGTAGCACCTTAAAGACCAACTAAGTTAGTTCTTGGTATGAGCTTTCGTGTGCATGCACACTTCTTCAGATACACTGAAACAGAAGTTGCCATACACCTTGCTAAGTAAAAATAAATAAAATAAAGACCCGAGGGAGTTCCATTGGTACAGGGATACCACTGAAAAGGCCTTGCCTCCTGTTTAATTGGCTCTGCTGAAAGGCCTACAAGCAGGGCCTCTATGGCCAATTTTAAGGCCTAGACAGAATGATATGTGCTCAGCCAGTCCTTGGATGTGAATCACCTCGAACTCCCAATATCTTCTTTGGCAATCACTCGTCGCCGAGTAAGATTGTCTTCCATAAACACAGTTTTAACAGTGAGTCAGTAAGTGACTGTGGAGGCCAATTCTGGATCTACACGTCCTTCCACAGTGGGGACATAGGTTTCCAGGTGGGAGTTGATCATGGTGTGGATCTGCCAAGCGTGCCTTCCTCTTAGCACGTTTCTCCCTTGCGTCTCCCTTGTACTGTTTTTAGCACCTGATTGGGAGCCGCCCAGAGTGGCTGGGGAAACTCAGCCAGATGGGCGGGGTATAAATAATAAATTATTATTATTCAAAGCCCATGACACCTTTGGTAAAGCCTGTTCTCCAATTGGAGCGCTTGCAGGCCAGTGTTTCCCAGTTGTCAGTGTGTTGACCACCAGTATTGCGCTTTCCATTTTTAAGTTTGGAATAGTTGCTTTGGAAGACGATCATCAGGCATCCGCACAACATGACCAGTCCAACAAAGTTGATGTTGAAGAATTCATTAGGTGCAGAACAAGCTGCCTTGAGGAAAGCAGGGTAAAGATATTCAGAAATGAACGCGTGAGCAAACAAACAATGAGTTCGATGCTACGTGGACCAGGCATCTGATTTAGGATAAAAGCAATTCCTGGACTCAGCAGTTGGTGTGTGTTTGCACTCTGTAAGAATTCCCATGCCTCATCTCATCAGCTGCATGTGTTTGCTCCCTTAGCCGTGGAGATCAGATCCTGGAAGCAGATTCGGTCAGTTTGCGTCATGCGGCTCTGAGCGAAGCGTATGCCATTTTGAGCGAATGCGGCCCTGGCCCAGTTAGCCTTATCATTAGCCGCCATCCCAACCCAAAGGTAAGGAGACATGCAGCCTGGGCCATTACTGTCCCATACCTTTATTATCCTCAAATGCCTGAAATAGGTGCACATATTCTTTATTGCAACAGGGCATCCATGCATCTTCATCCAAATGTGTCATTAAGCTTAATTCCCAGCAGTTCCGGTTTAGAGGGGTTTTTTGTGACCCCCCCCCCCCTGTAAAACCAATGGGAGTGTTGCTGCTACAAGTTTCCATCCAGTGGATTTGAACCTATCTCACAACCCCAAAATAAAAGTGCTAGTTATCACCTTTCTAGCCCTGCATATTTCAGAGAGCAGATCTGCTTGCATTTCCTCTCCTTCCTACAAGGCTCTTCTCCATCCTGTATCCTATCTCTGTCCTATAGGGTGTAGGATGGAGAAGGGCCTTTTTGGTGTTGGCACTTAAGTTGTGGAAAGCAAAGGCGTGGCAGGCCTTAGACTGGCACAGCTATCAGAGGATTGCCTAGTGTGTTTTGACCAGTGATCCTCCTCAGGAGCAAAAGGTGTCCATATTTCCTACTCATATATCCTATTTCTTGGAGGAAGTTGTTTTAGTTGGTGTACCAGAAGAGGACAGGTTTGTTCTTCTCCCAAAAGCAATGCTGGGAGGGAGAAGGAGTTTCCATTGAATACAAACTGCTTTTCCTTCCTTGAGCAAGGTGCTCTCCCGCCTCCCAGCAGCTGATGGAAGCATGCTTTGCTCCAGCAAAGGGATAATCTCCCTTTAAGTTCTTGTTTGTTCCTTTAAAGTTCTGCCATTATCTGCTATCCACCTGGTGTCCTGTCCAATGTCACATGTGGGGCGAGTGGGCATGACTCCTCAAAATGTCCTGGCTTGCCAAGTTTGGCCTATGAGCCAAAGGTTCCCTACCCCTGATATAGGAGAACATCCTTCCCCGGGAAATTCCACAAAGCCCACTTCTGTAGCTTGTAAGTAAAGTCCTTCATATTTCAGAGAGTGCCTTGTGTTTTGGAGTGGACATTTTTCCATTATTTTGCAATTGGCTCTTTACAGCTTTTTAAGTTTCACTTCTGTTGAACTTGTCTAGTTTTACATGAAAACATTGTTTATTTTAATTTTTGCTTGTTGAAAGCATTTATACCCTGCTCTTTAAGCCCAAAAGGCTCTCAGTGCATATTAATGACGACGATACATGCATATGCATATACAAAAGGCATCCTTCTTTAAATATCCATGTTTTTATAGCTAATCTACATTCCATCACACAGAATATTTTTGTTACCATATTACCTGGTATTCGGGGGTTTTATGTCCTTCCAAAACCATTACCACAAAATATATTTTTCTCCCTTTTTTCATTACTCTGAGTGAATGTGACATTAAAACCTCATTTAAACTGCTGAGTTTGCTTTGGGGTTAATTCTGTTCTTCTCTAGTCAATGAAGTTCTGATTTCTGACCCACCTACGTGCCTAATTTTAATTCTCGAAAGATGCGTTTGATTTCCACTGGCATTACAAACCACAAAAGTTGATTATGCATTTCAATTCCTTTCCAGCTCCCACATTTAAATCCAAACACTGTACAGTATATTGTTTATTGGGAGTAAAAGTATCCGAGGCTTGGGTGGGCAGTTAAAAAACAAACCCACAGACCACCAATTTCAAAAATAAGTATGGATTTTATTAATGTGTATCTCAGAGCATACAAAATAATCTACAGCCAGATGGATGTGGACACGCTCCTTGAAGAAGCACAGTGACTACCAGCCTCCTTGACCCCTTGACCATATGGGCTTCTTAGAACAAGCCATAGGGAGTTGACTGGGTGGGTCCAGGGAGGGAGTAATGCCTCACTGAAGAAGGGGGAGGTACCATCTGCCTTGAAGTAGGCTGTGGTACAGCCCCTTCATAAGAAGACCACCCAAGAACCAGGAGTGTTAAATGACTTTGGCCCCAGTTGCAAATATTCCCTTTCTGTCCAGCTTCTGGCATGGAGGAAGTTGATTATTTCCATCTATTGCAGTCTGGCTTCAGGCCTGGTTATGGCACTGAAACTGCCTTGGCCGCTTTTGTTGGTGACATTTATCAACCTGAGGGAGAGAAATGGGGAGTGGGAGCTGCTCATTCTCCTTGATTTCTCTATAGCTGTTGCTTCTGTGGACCTTCTGGAGTTGGGGGTTAGGGGCGCTGTACTTCAGTGGTTCTGCTTCAACCTCCAGGTTTGTGGGTGATGTCCTGTCATGTGGCTCAGGGTTCCATATTGTCCCCTTTGTTATTTACCATCCACTCATCTGACTGGGTTGCCCCAACCACTCTGAGCAGTTTCCAGCAGAATATAAAAACCACACATGATACACCAGACATATGTGTGGCTGCCCTTGGAGATTACTTGCAACCTTCAATTTCAACATAGCAGACAGATTATTGGCTGAGGTTCCATTTAGATATAAAAATATGTAAAATAAATAATTGAGAACCAGAAATCTTGCAGTGAGCATCCTTTGCTGTATAAACTTTAGCGTACTTTTTTCAACTTCACGTTAGGTTTCTGAACAAGAAATGGATGAAGCCATTGCCCGCACCACTCAGAGAGAGAGCAAGGACGCTTCTTCTCCTCACACCACAGGTACGAGCTCATTTGCTTTTAACACTGCATCCTATCGGTCTGTTATTTACTCCAGAGGTCGCTAATGTTTTTGGCCTTATGGGTGCACTTGGAATTTTGAGAGAGGGTCATGGGCACTGCACTCTCTGGTTAGCTCTCTTCCCCCTCAGGTCACCTTCCTATCCCACTTACAGGGGGAAAGTTCACATTCCCAGGGGCTCTGGGAAAAAGTAAATTATTATTATTATTATTATTATTATTATTATTATTATTATTATTATTAAAGTAGATCAAGTTGGATTAAAACAGGCCCTCTTCCATTTCTGTGCTTTTATATGGGATGAAAAGCACCACAAAAGTGCTCTTTATCTAAGGCATAAATTCTCATTAATTTTTATATATGACGAAACCATAGACAAAAAAACGATTAGGCAAAGTAAGGAGAATTGTTGGTGTACCAGTTGTAGCTGGGCCATGCCAGAGACTTCTTTGGGTAGATCTACTCAGTTATTGCCACAACACAGTATCTCAAAAGACTGGCTGTTAGATTCTTGCCTCTTCCAAACATAGAATATGGTTTGTTAGATGTTACTTCTCAAGGAGTGGGGCTTCTTACTCGGGGGCCCTGAACAGTCACATGTTGTATATTGACCCCCAAGATATTGAAAACCTCGCCTTACTTCCCACCATGCACAGACTCCAGCTAGATTGATAATAATGGCTTATGTGCAAATAGTTTTCCAATCTGAAATCTTCACTGTCTAACCAAATTGTTTTTAACAGGGAATCTGCCCAAAAGCCCATCGCCTAGTGTGAAGTCCAAGCAGACAGAAGCCTCCTCGCCCTTGAGCTGGACAATGAAGCGTTTCTTGGAGCCAGGGAGCCGGGTAAAAGAATTAAAATTCAACAATATGATTTGTGTTTTGAGTGTGAACTTCAGTGGATCATTATATTGCTTGGGGAATGTTATGTATTAAGATTAGTGGCAGTTCTCACTCAGGGCCACCAGTATGTAAATGAAGGATTGAAAACTGTCGCTCCTGATTGGTTAGCTAGTTGTGAGTTGTTACTGTTTCAAGTTAATTAGTATAATAAAAAGCAGCCAGCTAGGTTGCAGTCAGTCTAATTCCAGGAGCAGTTCTAACTGCTGAAATAAAGAGCTGTGAATCCAACAGAGCTGTGTCCTTCATCCATCTTTCCCACTATTCAACAGGGAAAATCCTGGAGCCTTCCTCACACACACATATCCACTTTTGTGAGCATCCTGGGGAAGTGGCTAAAAATATAAAATGGTTAAAACATCTTCACCAACCTCCCACAATCCAAAAGCCCAGCATCTCAAACATACGTTGACTGCCAACACACCATACGCAAAAGCCCATGTCTTCCCCCAAAGAATTATGGGGATTGTAGTTTACTCCTCACAGAGCTACAGTTCCTTTCACCGTTGACAAACTATTGTTCCCAGGATCCTTTGGGGGAAGTCATGTGCTGCAGTTCTACCCTTGAAGCTGTTGTGGGAAGGGGAGCCAGCATAGAAGAGAGCAAAGATGTGTTTTCCCACCCTCATCTCACACCAGGTAATAGTGTGCCAGAGCACAGAGGGTTGTAGCAAATGTAGTTTGACAATGGAACAAGTTAATATAAGAAGAAGCCTGTTGCATCACACCAAAGGCCAATCCAGATCAGATTACTGGTGGCCAACCAGTTGCCCATGGGAAGCCTGTTTTAACCTTTAAAAGGTGGTCAAAAACTTTTACGTGCTGCCCAGCTAATGCAGGCAACGAAGAAAACACCTTTCCATAGCGGTTAGCTGCTTTTCTCTGACTTTTACATGTTTGTGGTTTTTATTGTGTATAGATATTCTTGTTGTAAACTTTTTTATATATAATTTCAAATATATATATATGGCACTGCTCTAATTGACCACCCTGCCCCCCCGGGCTTTATTTCAGCAGGGATCCATCAATTCTGAAACGGAGTTTTCCCAATACTTCTTACAAGACGGAGCAAGCCAGCTGTCACTTTCAGAGACTACAATAACTGGCTCTAGCGATGAGGAGCCGCTCCGGCCAAAGAGTGGGAGCAGCTCCTTAGATGAATGTTTTCCTTCTCCTGGTATTCCAGGTAAGCCAGGGTGACAATGCATGGAACCTGAAAGATGTTTGACGGTTACTCCCTTTGTTGCTGCCTTTTTTATGCATTGTCTTGAGTTTTTGGCTTGGAAGAGGATGAGGATATAGGGCTGTATCCAAAGTAGAGCAAAGCAACATCTCCCATCGGCATGAGGATTTCTTCTTGTGCAACAGGACTTCTCACCTTCTTTCCCCTGCAACCCCTAAATCTATTTCTCCAACCCGCCAGATGTCAGGCTTCAGGGAATTAGCTCCCCCCCGCCCCGCCCCCGGTGGCAGTAGATAAGCAGAACAAGGGAAAAGGAGTCTTCTTACCAGTTAGAAACTTTAATAATGACAGCGAGAGAACAAAGAATCCATCTCCTAGAATGGAGGTGCTCCCAATTAAGGATCTCATTACATCCCCATATCTACGTCACTCCTACGTCATGGAATCTGAGCTTGCCCCCTCTATGCTTTGTGTGCTTTCTGTTCAGCCACTTTATGAGCTCTTCTTGACCTTGGGGAGAGCGAAGGAATGCTTGCCAGAGACAGTGGATCTGTTAACCCTCTCTCTCCCAGTGTTTCTTCTCCTAGCTGTTCCCCATCCAGAATTTCCCAGCTTCTGCCTTCTGAACTATGCCCCTCTGCAAGCCGCTGTTCCAAATCTTTACTGTCCTCCTGCTCCTGGGAAGATTCGGGATCAGGGGGAAGGGGAAGGCTCCCACCATTCCTCCTCAGTGCAGCCCTCCTCAGCACAGTCCCTGACATCGGAGCAGATTTGGGGAGCACATGGTGGTGGGGGAGGGGGAAGTCTTGTTGCACTATCAAAAGTTCTTGTACTGGTGGGACTTGTTGGTTGGCTACCACCAATTTTCTGGTGGTTGTTTTTTTTTTAAGTCATTAAGTTGCAAAATCATAATCTCATGCATTCTTCCCTAGCTACCAAAGAATCGGGCATATGCGATTCACCGAGTAGTGGAAACAACTCACCCGGTCCCTTCAATAAGCAAAGGGAGAATACTACCCGGCATGTTAGCTTCAGCGATAGCCCCAAAGGTCCGCGTACCTCCTTCCAGAGGCAGCGGAGACTTGCTTTCTATGACGGTGACGCAAGCGACGAGGATGAGTTTTCCAAGCAAGATGGCGCTCGACTACAAAGGGGACCGAGGCCCAAAGGCCAGAGGAAGGCAGAGGGCAACTGTGAGCTTGCCATTGCAACTTCTCCTGTCAAAGGTGGTGCTACAAACCCGGAGAGAGACCCAGGGACAAATTTGCACAACGATTCAGCTGTCGCTGGCTTTAGGGATTCATCAGACAGTGCTGCTGAGCATGCAGCGGACTCCCCTTTCCTCCCGGTCAAATCATTTGATTACGCAAGCGTGCCCGAGCTTCACCCGGGTCACCTGAGCTTGAAGGAGTTTCGGGAGGCGCAGCTGGAGTCCAAGAGATCCCCTAAGCTGGAGCACAAAGCCGTCACTCGAGTCAAAAGCCTGATGAGCATTGAATACCATGGCATCCCGCGGCAGAAGAACGAGGACCACAGCGCTTCGAGCAGAGCTAGCGGGAGGATGATTCCACATCTCCGGAAGAGCGAAACACAGGAGAGTCCTCTTGGGCAGAGCCACCCTGAAGCAGTCACCTTGACTCGGAATGAAAATGAATCATTTGGCCTTGACCTGGAAATCCATGCCATCCCCTTGCGTGTCGTGATAACAGGCTTGCGGCCAGGGGGAGCAGCTGAAAGGGTACTCGCTTTGAATTTCCCCTGCTTTTTGCATTTCCTGATAGGATATCAGTACTGAAGGAAGCTCAGCATATGCAAGGAAATTTAGGGTGCAGTTAAGTCTTATTGAGCATTGAACTCAGCAGGGCTTCCTTTTGAATAAACATATATAGGGTGATGCTATTAAAGAGATATTCAGGGGCAGCGTTAATTTTGTGAGTCTTCCAGTTTCCTCAACCCCTGCAAAAAGATGCTGTTATTAATGGGAGGTCTTGGCAGCGCATACCTATCCTAGCTGGCTTCAACTAAAGAGTCAATGGGGAAAATACACTGTTCCGAACGAATCCATTTTTGTAATTGCAGCAGTGATCATTGCCGCTCTGCCAGTTTTGCGGGATGAGTGATTGGAGCCGTATAGAGAGCAAGTCGTTTAGAAGCAGAAAATATTAAATTTTTAAAGGCCCATAGCTCCTTGAGAGGGAAGAACAACTGGACTGCCATTTAAGTTTAAAAAATTTAGCTCGTGATTATTTATTCATCTCTTTTACCTAGGCTTGTGGTTTTCAAATTATTATGAAGAGGGCCCCCTTTTGGAAGCCAGCAGTAACTCATCGAAAAAAGAAACAGAGGCATCTCATGGCATAGGTGGCATTAGTAAAAATAAAAAGGCAAAATTGTGAATGATAAATTTATCTATGCTATTAGCCATGCCAAACCTGCTCTGCTTTCCTTTGGACCACAACAGCAAGGCCGGGAGGGGGGTCTTGTTATCCGGGCAGCCCAGGACCTCCATAGGCTTGGGCACTGTGGAAAGTCACTTCAGTGCTGCTAACACTGTGGTTTGACTTGTCCCCTGGAGGCTCACACCATTGTCTCTCGAGACAGATGGATGCTGTGGTGATCACACAGGGTCCCCGGACGTTTGACGGTCTATTGACCCAGTGCCACCACTGTAATTGCTTTCTTCGCTGCCACCAACCCGTTTCTCACGGGTACACACGGAGTCCAGACAGTTGTTAACAATAACAAATAATCAAGTTTATTTTTATAAGCACGAACAAGTTTAAGGTTTCTTAACAACTTCAAACTGATTATCCCAACTATCTATCTATCTGACTCCACCTAATAATTCCTCTCACTCGCTCACCACACAACTCGACCAACCCACAGACTATTCCTCCCTCTTCCTTCTCCAACTCGCAACCCTCAACTGACTTTCACACCACTCCAACTCTCACTCTAACTCCTCCTATCAGTTTCCACTGGCCAATCACATCCCACTCATTTTAACCCTTTCCTTATGACCCACCTAGGAGGCAAACGCCACAGATGCCAACATAGCCATGATAATTTTAATATTCTGTGTTCAGAGCCAGCCTATCTCTTAAGTCCCAGATGGTGGGGTCAAGTAATAGGGATAGTGCCATTGTCTTCCTGCCTGGTTTTTCAGCTTCTCCAAGACATCTGGCTGGTGGCTGGCTGGTGGACACCACATGCCGGAATAGTTGAGTTCTGCAGTCTTGATCTGGCAAGGTAGTTATTGGCTGCATTCAGGTGTAACAATAAAGCAGGGGTAGACAGCATAGTGCCCTCCAGAAGTTCTTGGGCTGCAAGTTCCATCATCTCTGACCATTGGCCATGCTGACAAGGTGATGGGAGTTGTAGTCTAACAACATAGAGAAGGCACCATTTTGGCTGCCCCTGTGCTAAACCATAATAATAAATAGCTTTATTCTGCCCTCTGAATTGTTTCCTCTGATAGCACTCCTAACTGCAATTTTAACAGGCGTCTATGGGGAAGCTGGTTCCAGGAGATGAGATCCTTGCCATCAACGGAGTCCCGATCCATGGGTTCTCTTATGAGGAGGTCTGCCAATACGTACGAGGTCTTCCCACATCCATCACACTGGAAATCCAGAAAGCTGTTGCTGGTAAGAGGTTTGCTTCCCTTTTGGTACTGCGAGATTTAGCTGGGGTAGGCGATCAGTAAATCTGTGCAGTTATATGCTGTATATATATTATCTAGGTAAGGAGTGAAAGAGGGTTTTAAAAAAGAAGAAGCAGAAACCAAAGCATCCCTTTGCTCTTACACGGGGAGATACAGAGAAAACGCTTTGCTGTTTTTTCCTTACAGTCGAGCAAGAATCAATTTTATGAAATAAGCAACATGACATTAGCGACTGCCCAATAATAATATTTTTTTAAGCAGATAATAGCTGGGGTGGAGCGGAAAGACCCAAGTCAGGGAGAGGACAGCTCCAACCTTTTCACTCTTATCACAGTGTCAGTCTAGATTGGGGGCCCCACCACAGCTGCTATTTGCATTGAGAGGAAATCACTGGTGGGAACTTTCTTTTGGATGCAAATAGAAGCTGTTCTGGAGTGTGACCGTGACAGAGGCAAAGGGTTAAAAGCTTCCCCCATGCTGCAATCTTGAACAGAGGGTTGCGGACAGCTGCTATTTACTTAAATAAATTAAAAAATCATGCAATTGCTATTTGGAGGAACAATGTTATATATGATTTGGCCCCCAAAGCTTTCACACATGCATGCCAACTGTGATGGGATGGTGAGCTGCTTGTGCGTAAAATCCTAGTCCCTCAGAGTTTGGCTAAGTCCACAAACCTCTGTCTGTGACGGAGCTCCTTAAGCATGGCTCCATCAGTCGCTCGTAGAATCGGACAGTGGGCGTTTACGGAACTTCTTCCAGCATAAAAGCTCCTTAACGGAAACGCGTCTTCTGGACTCTTGGCGTGACAGTTTCCGGCGAGGAGTAGGTGTCCCTATGGGAGGTCCTGAAACCTCCCCACTATTTTCGCTGGAAGTGTCTCTGAGCCCTCCCTCCGACTCACTTTCCCTTGGAACTCCACTTCTCCCCCTGCTGGTTCCCTCCTCAGCTGAATGGTCTCTCTCACCCTCTGTGAGCCCTTTCACCTCCTGCTCCTCAGATGGCAGTTCCCTGACACCAACATAGAAAAATCTCTTCAGTGGTACTCACTTGGGGGCAAATATGAGCTCCACACCAGTTTCTCCAATGTGCAAGTTACACCTTGTTGTCAATAAATTGCCTTACAGTGGGTCTCCCAGTCTCAAGTGTTAAACCTTCCACTATTTTACAGCAACAAAATTTACACTGAGGCTGCAATCCTGAGACTTCCTTTCCTGAAAGTAAGGCCCACTGGACATAGTGGGACTTGCTTCTGAGTGAAGTTGCATTGGATTGCACTGTGAGAGTCAGATGCTGCTCCCCAGAGTGATAAATATACGCTAAGAACATAAGAGCCCTGGAGGATCAGACCTCCAGGACGCCCACAGGGTTGGGGTAGGGGCATGAGGACAATAACCCTTCCGCTATTGCTCCCCAGTGATTTGCCATTCAGAGACTGACCTTGTAGCATGCCCACAATAGCCATTTCACGAAATGAAACTATTTTCTTTATTTGTTTAAATCCATTCATTCATTTGCTTGTGGGTTTGCATACTGCCCTTTAACATCAGCATCCAGGGTGCTTTACAAGTAAACAGATGAAATGTGACAGGACAGAATAAAAATACAATCCAAAACCCAAGAACAGTGCTTTAAACCCACACGTTGCAGCCAACTCAGTTTTACGCAGAGTAGACCCACTGAAATTAACAGATCTGAGTTAATCAGATACAGTGGTACCTCAGGTTAAGTATTTAATTCGTACCGGAGGTCTGTTCTTAACCTGAAACTGTTCTTAACCTGAAGCACCACTTTAGCTAATGGGGCCTCCCGCTGCTGCCGCTCCGCCGGAACACGATTTCTGTTCTCATCCTGAAGCAAAGTTCTTAACCTGAATTACTATTTCTGGATTAGCAGAGTCTGTAACCTGAAGTGTATGTAACCCGGGGTACCACTGTACTTTACTTCAGTGGGACTGACCTGGGTATGGTTAGCATTCAATAATTCAATACAAGCAATATAATTTTTCTTTTTTTAAAAGAAAAAAAGGCTGACAAATATAAAGTTCTTTGTATGGCACCAGAAGGGTAATCTGTAATGCATTTTAGGCTTAGATGATCACAGTAGGTAACTTTTTAAAGATAATAATAAAAGCAACATTCAGATAAAATTAATTTGCAACTAAAGACTATGATAAATCAGAATTGCCTCAAGGGATGTGTGGAAGAGCCATCACAAATTAGAAACCACAGACAGAGTCTCCATAACAACATCATGCTTATCAGTGGCAAAATACATTCATTGGTTAAATGTATTTGCACATTCAGCTACATGTGAAATAAATGAAGAGAGCTTTTATTTACAAATGTAAAACAAATGCTTTTTTTAAAAAAGAAAAAATTCTGCATGAGCTGTTTAGGCAGCACTTCAACTGAAGTGGAACACAAGCTGATTGCTGTTTATAGTGACCATAGGGAATCCCTTGTTATTTAGCCCTGAAATCCTATGCGCAGTCCCATAAGACATTGCACCTGGTTCAGAGGCACTCCAGAGGTGCCTCTGAGTTCTAAGTTTCCTCACATCAGGCCAAGATTTCCTAACATTCCTTCCAAGATGGCAGCTGGCTTAGAGAGGAACAGATGCTGGCTCAATGTAACAAAAGCTTGCTGGCCTGCTTGACAAGGTCAAGCCTGCAATCCTATCCCTTTGGAATATGAAAATACTATTCATAGCACCGTTCAGACTTCAACAGGATGCATGGTTAAAACAGAGAGGGGTTTTGTTGTGCTGGAGGGTTGAACTGCAAGTGTTAAGAGACTTAAGGCAGAAAATAAAAATCGGGAAACAAAGAAATAGAATTAGTGCAAGAAAGGAGCCCAGATTATTAACTGGATAACCCCGTTCAGATCTTAACTTGGCTTTAAGCATCCTCTTCCTCAAATGGCCTGCCTTATAGGAATGTTGTAAGGACTACTAAGAGATAGCAGATATCTTGTGAAATATACTTTTAGCACTTTGTAACATATTATGTAAGTATTTACTTTTAGTTGGATTATATTAGCACTATCTGGGAGCATGGTGATAATTGGTTGAAAGATTCCTATCCGTCACTGGACTTCGGCTAGATTCTTAAAAACCAGACACTTGTGTACGGTTTGCCATATTGCCTACTTTAGAACCTGAAATTGGTTCTTTGCTTCCTTCTTTATGCAGCTACGAACCGATCTGCAAATCTCCTTGTATCTTCGGAGGCAGATGAAGCCGTTCAGAGAAATCCAAGCAATATTCTTATGATCGAAGAAGAGAGGAGCTTTGCAAACCACCAAGAACCTTTGCACGGGGGCAACCCCGATTACGTGGCAGAAGGGACAGCATTGCCATCTGATGCAAAGACCAATGCAACACCAGCAGATTCCTTTGAAAGCAGCTATGCTCAGGACAGCACTGTGGTACCATTGAGAGACATGGATGATTTCCTTGGCAAAACACCTTCCTCGGATGAAAAAGATGCTAAGTGTTCATTCATCAGGGACAGGTGTGCCAGGGAAGATGCAGATGGGAGGGGAGAAGATTCCTGTTCTCATTCTGGAGCAGATATAATTAAGAATGACCTTCCAGGTAGGACTCTGAATGATGCCACTAACACGCAAGAAATCTTGGGGTTTTCTGTCTTGGATTCCATTAACACGAGCAAGATTTTCACTGTGAACCAAACCCGTTTGAGTAACTATTCCAGGAATTTCAGCAGTTTAAACAAAGACACCCTGGCTGGGATGGAGAGCAAAGTGAACACTGTCCCAAAATCTATGTATGCTACCGCCGAAGATTCCAGTTCAGACACAGAATCTGTAGCGGAAACTCCCAGAGCTTCCCCCTCGCAGCCTGCTTGTGACAATCCCTTGGAGACCCATAAGGCAGTTGAGTCAGACGAGGAGCGAGTTGAACTTTGCTGTCTGAGTAGCGAGCAGCAACAGTTTCCTCAGGAACAGCTGGTCCCACCTACCCCCAAAGTATTTCGTCATCCACCAGAATGCAGTCCTTCTAATGGTGTTTTACAGACTGAAATCAAGGCAGAAATTGGTTCGCTGGAAGGATCCAGTGGGACAGCCTTATTAGAAAAGCCACATTCTCCAAGGCACTTTGGTGCAGAACAGGTGGCTCCATCCACAGCCTTTCCTTCACCTTCTCAGGTTTCTCCATCTGGGATTGATAGGTTAGATCACAGCGGTGCAGTTTGCTCTTTCCATGACGATGGCCCCTTAAGGAGAGGAGAGAGAATAAGCATGGAAAGCAGAGAAAGGCTTGCGGGGGCATGTGAGGCTACCAAACGAGATGCCCAAGACATGCACTTGTGCATGACGAAAACCATAAATGGCTGGGACTGCAATCTGCTTGACAAAGACCAATCCAATAAGAAGGAGCCATTGCATACAGAAAACGATTTAGCAGCAGATGATGGCAGTCATACGGCTGGTTGCAATTCTGCCCCAACGAAGAAAGGAACCGGTGATTCGAGCCACTTGAACAAACCAGACAGCCCTCCTATGAACTGTACGTCACAGAGAACAATCAACAGTCCCAAATCTCCCCTTTTGACAAAATCGAAAGATCTGAGTAAGGCCGCTGCTGCTCACGAATTGCCAGGAAAGAGTGAAAAGGCAAATGCCTCAAAATGTCCAAATGTCAAAATCCAAAGTTCTGGCCTGTGCAAAGTGAGCACAGTAGTCCCACATAGTCCCTCCTCTTCCAAAAAACTACATCATGAAACTAGAGGGATTCCCCAGAAGAGTATAGCAGAAACTCTTTCAAATAACCAACGGAACAAGCCAGGGCCAAAGTTAAAGGGTCTTATCATTAAAAGCAAGTCCAAGACTCAGTCGGATGCCCCGAGTGCTGCTCCTGCAAAAACCGGCAGCCCTGATCCGAAGAAAGCATCCCTTCTCTTCCAGTCGTCACCCAGGCTTCTGCCAAAGAAAGGCACATCGCTCCATAACTTGGCCACACATTTGGAACCACCCAGCAGGAGCCTTTCGATGGGCTCCAGGATTCTTCAACAGGATGAGGAAAATAAGCCATGTTCAGCCGTGCCTCCGGAATCGCCTCTTCCTTTGTCAAACGGTGACAGGAGCAGCGTCAAAGCCAGGAAAGATAAACCCATTAGCAGTCTGGAACTTGGCAATTCTGGAACGGCAGAGAATCCTGCGGAGGAAAAAGATGCAGAGGTCACAGATCAGGTGGTTCTAAATAATGACACGAGAGGTACATCGGATCAACACCACACAAGAGAAAACCCTTCCCAAATTAATACAGATTCTGAAACGACTCTCTTGAGTAACAGGACAGAAAACCGTGGACTGTTGAATCGTGATGGGTGTGAAATCAAGCCGTTGGGATTGGATAACCCTGAGCCTTTTAAAAAAGAGTCTTCGAGCCGCCTTTGTTCCCCTACCCAGCAACCACAACCAAGCCAAGAAATTCAGCGGACTTTCATTGAGGTGAGGCTGTCTTCTACCTCCTTCCCACCATCCTCAATGATTCGCGAGTTGCCTCTGGAGAAGGAGGAAGGACACACTAGGTTGGCCAGCAAACCAGAAAGCAATGTTCAGAACATTAGGCAGAGCACCGTTGAGGAAGAAAACATGCACAATGCATTGAAGCCTGTGACGAGGACCTACTCAGTGCCTACCCAGCTATCGAATCATTTGAGGGAGGACAGCCATGTTATGGATTCGCCGACACATTGTGTCCAGGATATCCTGAGCAACGTGTTGGGCGAAAAGTACCCCCATTCAGAGTTGGGCATGCTAAAAATTGTCCACCTCAGTCTGATGAACGGCACGAAAGATGGAATAGAGACGCCTCACAGTGCCCCCAAATCAAACAGTCAAGAATTGCCTTCGACCAATAGCAGCAGCAGCAGAATCGCGGACAAATTGAAAACCTGCAGGAGGAATTATTACTATTATGAGCTCAACTGGCCACACGATCCCGTTTCCTCTTTTTCCGTGAAACAGAGAATTAAATCGTTTGAGAACCTTGCCAATTTCGATAGGCCTCTGGTCAAAGCGATAGACATACACTCCACCTCGTTCGGCTCAAAGCTTCCTATTGGTAGAAGGCTGTCAGGTGGTACGTCCGCAGTTTCGGCTAGCAACATCAATGACCCTGTCCAGGCGCTGAGACGTAGTTTGAGTTCCTATTGTGAAAGCGAAACCCCGGCCCCCGCGCAGATGACAAAATCATCAACCAGTGCGGCATTAATGCAACTGCCGCAGAATCCCTCTGAGAACAGCAGAGATGATGCTCATCACTTAGAAAAGGGCGAAACGTGTGGTGCTTCGGGAGGTCCAAATTGTTTGCCGCCATCTACCCCCACCGTCCGAAGAAGCAGAGCTTCAGGTGGGCACATCAGGCACGCCCCCTTGTCCCGCTCTAAGATCCGGGAACTGCGGGCTTTGAGCATGCCCGACCTCGACAAGCTGTGCAGCGAGGATTTCTCTGTGGAATCTGCACCTTCTCATTTCAAAACGGAACTGGAAGTTGCCCCTGCAGCGAGACCTCTTGGCCTTCCCATTGAAACCGAATCCAGTCTGAATGAATGCCCCGGGCTCTCCAGTCTTGTTTTAGCAAGCAGGCAGCATTCAAAGGACAGCAGTCCCTGGAACAGCAGCTGCGGGACTCCTGGGTCAGCCTCTGATGACGAAGTGCTACAACACGACGCCAACCCGAACAAGACGCACTCGGGGAAGAGCTGGTCAATCAGGTTAGTGCCCTTGTTTCCATTGCACTGGTTTTATGTTGCGAGTGGGTCAGGTTCCAGAGCCTGAAAGCCACACAGCAAAGCATTCGCAGAAGTCACAAGATGTAGGGTGCTTCCGGATTTTTTGGGTGGGGTGGAGTGTGAATTAATGGACATTGGCAACAAGCTTATAGGATTCTTTCTTGAAAGGGTAAATCCGGATTAAAGGGGGGGAAATGGACTGACATTTTGTGTGCATTGTACCCAAAAGTTGTATGCATGGGGAGCACTGATTCAATAATAAACACCTATTTGGAAGCAACCCCATATTCTGGGCTACAAACTCTGCACAAAAGCATAAAAATCTTGCCTCCAGGTTATCTCATTCTGTGCCACGGAAAGCGGGATTCTGCAACAGCGAGCAACTTATGCACAGCAGAAAGCTTTGCGTACTTCTTCTTGTTTTCCTAAATTTATTCTGAAACTATTTTGCATAACCTAGACTGGTTTTGCTAAGCACAGTGAAAGACAAGGGGGGCGGCACGGGGCACTGATGCCCCTCCACATCAGTCCTACAAACCCTATTCAGCTTCTTAAACTTCACAAGGCATTGCCCACACGTTTCCAAACAGGTATTTGAAGCTGTAAGAATTAGAAACTTGGATACTTAAAAAAATATATATGCAAAGATTTGTAAGAAGCTGTCCTCTGCACCATATGCCGCATTCTGCTCCTTTTCAGCTCTCTTGCAGAATCACAGCGTACATCCTGCCCTGACTACATTCTGTTGCTTCTTGTTCTCCGCTGCAGCCCCTTAGCTCACCACGTCTCCTTCCCTGCCACAACTCCATCTTGAGGAATTGCTGTAGCACAGTGGCAGAGCGCACGCTTTGCATGCAGCAAGTCCTGGGTTCGATTCCCGACACCTCCAAGCAGGACCAGGAGAAGATTCCTCTCTGGACAGCTGCTGCCAGTTGGTGTAGAAAATACCGTATTTTTTGCTCTATATGCTCCCAAAATGTAAAGGGAAATGTGTGTGCGTCTTATGGAGCAAATACAGGCTGCGCAGCTATCCCAGAAGCCAGAACAGCAAGAGGGATCGCTGTGCAGCTATCCCTCTTGCTGTTCTAGCTTCTGAGATTCAGAATATTATTTTTTCTTGTTTTCCTCCTCCAAAAACTAGGTGCGTCTTATGGTCTGGTGCATCTTATAGAGCGAAAAATATGGTACTTAGCTAGGAGGAACAATATAGTCTGACTCGGTATTGCTCCTCCGAACCAGATTTTGCAGGACAATGCAAATGTCTTAACTCCTGGCCATTTCCTCCTTTGGGAATAGAAATTTCTCTTTCTGTTACACCATTATGCAGTCTCATCCAGAGTACCCGTTTTTGCACTTGCATATTTTAGCTTGGATCAACTCCTTGTCTCCACTCTGGATCAGCAGAAATTGCAGTCGGTTCTTTCTGCAGTGACGACAAAATGCGACCTTCCTTCTTTACTCCGAGAGGCCAAAGCACAAGCCGAGGTAAGCCTACACAAGATCAAAATGGCCAATATTTTTAACTTATTTGTGGAAAAACTTAGTATTGCTTAAAGGCAGATTGAGATCTTTCATATATATTTTTAAATCTTGCATAGGAAGAAAAAGAGGTAATTTGTTGGTGTTTCGGCACCAGATAGATTCTTGAGGATTAAAAAATATTTTAAAAGGCTCCCAAGATCCCAGTAGCCAATTTGGAGCAACGTTTCCACAAGAGAGGGCCTGCTGCTATTGCACAGGTGATCAGCCAAGCTCCTTGTGGCTAGTCAGTTACTCTGGGCTCATGGTCAGTTTTGCCTGCCTCCTGTTCCCAGTAGCTGCTGCTTTGTCACCCTGACCACCATATTCCTTATGCTAATATTAGGGAAACAGTGGGAATTTGATTCAATTTGCATTTAAGGAGAAACTTGCCTAATTTGCACTTTCTAATGAACTGAAACAGAGTAATCTTTCGAAAAAGTGCTGAATTTTGCAATGCAGTGCAAACTAAAGCCAAGTAAGGGGTATGAAAACACACATACTAGTGCAAGATGTGCATACGAATGCATGTAGTGGTGAAAATTACATGCCACATGTTATTCTCGTGTATTTAACATGTTAAAACATTCACATGTCATTCTTGTGAATTTAATACGTTCTAATAGTTTTTAATTCTGAATTTTCAATCATTTAATAACAGTAACGATGTACAAAAGGAAATGCAGGAATATGCAGCTGTCCCTTATGGGGATTGAACCTGCAACCTTGATGTTATCAACACCACGATCTAACCAACTGAGCTATCTCTGTTTCATTCCCCCTCCCATCCAGTTGGCAGGGATTTTGTGTGTGTGTGTGTGTGAGAGAGAGAGAACTTTTTGTGTCCCATTAAGTTGTTTTTTGGGGTTCCCTCTCCCCTTAAGTTCCCCTCGCTTAGGATCCCCCCACCCAGTCCTTCAAACTTTGGTGTTGCCCTGAGTGTGCCGATGCCTCCTTCCTATGCACTGGGTGATAATCAGTTTTTTGCAATATTCATACGAGCCACGAAAGACTCAGATTGGAAACTGAAGAACTGATATTTTCCTCATTCTTATCGACCATCTTGTACCATTAACGACTCTGCGACTAGCTCAGAATTTCGCCGATTTAATATGTCTGCTATAAATTCCTTTGGTTTATTTGAAGGGCATCTTCTTTCTTCCCACTCTTAACATTTGAAATATTTAACAATCCCATATTTAAAAGGGCTGCTCCAGAAATCCATGTAGGGGATCCATCAGTGCTCGCATTATACGCACTGCTACACTTGGGCAAAGCTTTGAATCCTCCAGTAGCTCTTGTTGGGCTGCAAGTTTTTGATCCTAAACCACCAAACATCTGGCTCACAAGGGCTTTTTTTTTTTATGAATTCACCCAGAGAGCGGAATCTCAGCGCCTAGCTACATTTTGCATAGGAGTGTATGTAATAGAGCCTTGTTGTGGGACTCTTAACATCAGAAGAACAGTTAGGGGATTTTGAGTGAAGAAACAGGGAGGTTGCTAGTGATGCGAATTTGGCTGAAAGCCAGTCCCTTGCTAACAGGGCTGGCTGAAGACATTTTGAGGCATCAAATGAGGCTACAACCACCACTACCACCACTGAAAGTTGAGTTGCATGCTACCCAAGGCCAGCCACGTTATTTTGGCATCAGAGACAGAAAATCCCACAAGCACCTCTTCCTCTCCCTGGCAGTAAGCATGCAGTAATAAGCGTAATACGTCTGGGTCCAATATGCAGAGTTAATAGTTAACATGGAGGTTTTATTCAGGAGAAGTTACAACAGACACTAGTTGTGGTCCCAGTCGCAGCTCCACCCTCCCCCGTAAGGTGTGTTAAAACAGAACCAAGCAGACAACCATCTGGGGTCAAAATGGCCACAACTTTATTAATTACAGATGTAGGTGGAATTTTGGCTCAGGCATTGGGTGTATATCTGTTCCAGCTTTCTGCTGGAGGGCTGAAACTTATTCAGGGTCGTGCGAAGGATTATGGCCTCCCCAAGACGTCGATCTACTGAGGTGGCCAGCCTAAGGTTGCTGTTGGAAGCTCTGTGGCCCAACTGCCCTACACTTGACTTCCGGACAGAGACTTCCATGGGGTACCCTGAGTACACCGCTGGTTCTGGACACGGTGATGCACCCCTTCACCCCAAAGACTAGGCTTCCACCCAATGCTTTAACTGCCAAAGGTTGTGATGATTTGCTATGAGGAAAGGCAAAACCTCTAGACCAGCCAATGAAATTCCTTCCCAGTCATTGACAACCATAGAAAGGTTGCAAAACGCAAGGGATCAAATCTTGGCTAAACAGAGAGAATGTAACGGACAAGCAAAGTTAAAACATGTTAGGATACATAACAGAGGTGACATCTTAAGAGGATTGAGGGGACCCATGTGCGATGTTACGCAATGCCATGGGGAGCCAGGGGGTAGAGGAGCAAAACTGCCTCGGCCCCTAGGAGTTGGTGTACCTGATATGATTGACCTGGAATCTAATAGATGATAAGGGAGGAAGGAGGGTTTGTTCTTCTGCCAACTGCACTGAATGGGTCTAGTACATCTGGCTTTTATGAGAGCAGCCCAGGCCCAGTCAGCCAGCAAGGCACTGCCCGCCAGGTGGGCCTCTGATTGGCCAGTTTAAATTTTTTTTTGGCAGGCAGATTTGTCCCACTGACTGGCCAGCCCAGGGAAATCCCCAAACAAGTCAAATGGCCAGCCAGGCATATGTAATATTGTTGCCTGGGATGGTGGCTGAACGTGAGGGGTCGCAGCTGCTGCCCACCCACCCATGAAAGGGGTAAGTGGCCATTTTCTGCTGGATCTCTCAGAGCTAACCAGGCTTCACCCCTTCATACCATTCTACAGGGATCATCTCCAAACTCTCACCCCCAATGTCTTTTGTAAGGGAGTGTCTCCAAATTACTGCACTTCTACAATAATAAATAACTAGCAGGTTTGCCACCATTGCAAGTCACCCCAAATCACCTGTCTGAGGGTGGCCACCTCACTTACCCCACTTGGTAAGATATTAACTTACCACATCAGGAAAACTAGCAATTGGACTACTAGCAATTTTCCAGGCCTGGTAATTTGCAGAGGTAGAATTTCACAAGACCTTTGCATAAAGCTACATAGACGTCTGCTTGCTGGTGCCTTTAATACCTCAATAATGGTTGCGCAAACTCTGTTTTTTCAACTGAGTACACAAGCTTTTGAAAACAACCACAATTGTGGTCTGCCCAGCCCAGCCCCAACTTCCATCTGCCTCCAAGTCTGTATCCCTTGGGTAGGCTTCGGGCCCCTGATCTGGGCTGTAGGTCCAGGTAAGAGGAATCCTGGGAGAAGGAGACCTCCCAGAACTCCTTTCTTCTATTCTGGTACCTGGTTAGAGCTTGTTAGTCCCACGAGTTGAGCTGAGCCAGGTGGGTTTGGCGAGTTTTGCAGAAATACGAAGACTGAGTTTTGTTCCCAGCCAAAAGTAATCAAATGCACTTTTAAGTGTTTTCACATGGAATCTGTAGAGAGATTATTTATTCATGCCGGTTTGTAAAATCCAAGAACTCAAATATTTATGAAACTGAAATGCTTCTTGGAACACGGTCTGCGTCTGCATACTTTCTCACATCTGCTCTTAAGTCCAAAGTGGCACAAAGGCTGGAAAACATTATGCAATCCGTAGCACTGGCGCTTAGTCCCCAGTAGGATGGCCGTCAACTTCTAAATTCATCTAAAGCTCTGTTGGCGCAGTTAGGCAGATACCGCTTGCTGGGGGCCTACTGTCCTGCCACGTCCTGTAAACTCAAACTGGGACCTCTCTGGAACTGGTGACTGGCTCCATTCTTGCTGTTGTTGTTGTTGTTTAGCCGTTTAGTCGTGTCTGACTCTTCATGACCCCATGGACCAGAGCACGCCAGGCACTCCTGTTTTCCAATGCCTCCCACAGTTTGGTCAGACTCATGTTTGTAGCTTCGAGAACACTGTCCAACCATCTTGTCCTCTGTCGTCCCCTTCTCCTTGTGCCCTCCATCTTTCCCAACATCCAGGGAGTCTTCTCTTCTCATGAGGTGGCCAAAGTATTGGAGCCTCACCTTCAGGATCTGTCCTTCCAGTGAGCACTCAGGGCTGATTCCCTTCAGAATGGATAGGTTTGATCTTCTTGCAGTCCATGGGACTCTCAAGAGTCTCCTCCAGCACCATAATTCAAAAGCATCAATTCTTCGGTGATCAGCTTTCTTTATGGTCCAGCTCTCACTTCCATACATCACTACTGGGAAAACCATAGCTTTAACTATATGAACCTTTGTTGGCAAGGTGATGTCTCTGCTTTTTAAGACGCTGTCTAGGTTTGCCATCACCTTTCTACCAAGGAGCAGGCGTCTTTTAATTTTGTGACTGCTGCTGTACCAACAGGCTAAAGCCAGTCGCAGGAGGAAGTACATAACCTTCCAGTCAAAGAGGTTGGAAATCTCTGAGCAGAATTTCCCTTTTCAGGAGGCCAGGTGATCAGAAGGAACCAGCCATCTCCTGCTTCCTCCTATGTGGCCAACCCTACCATTAGGCAGATTGAGATATCCGCCTTGGGCGGCAGATGCAAAGAGGTGATGGAGCACCTCTTTTCTTCTCATTCCCAGTCTCCTCGAGTGCTCGTGATGCTCTTTTCAGCTACCACTCAAAAGAGGCTTCCAAGGTTGGCACTTTTGTGGTCCTGTTTGGATTGTCACCAGTGAGGGATAAGTCCAGGAAATGGCTCTGTGGCCCGACTGTTCCTTTCTCCTGGGCTATGGCAAAGCCACCATTGGATACAACCCAATAGCCATGGAACAAATAAAACGAAACACAACTATGAAATTGCAATGGTTTTTAAAAGTTAATACAACAAATAAAATTGGCAGTAGTAAAATATCTTCATAATATTAAGGCTGGAAGCTATTGGAAGGGCCCGTTGCACATTTTACTTTATTGTTAAGAGGTGGCTGGGCCATGGCATTAAATTTGGTTCTAGGGTTAACCCCTGAGAAGGCGTAGCTCAAACCGAATCCTGGTTTAGTTGACTTTTTGTGATTTCCTTGCATAAATAAACTCAGAATGTCTTTCCCAGTCTTTCCAGAACTCCTTTAGTATTTTGAAATTATAGCTATTTCCATTTTTTTTAAAAAAAAACCCTTTACAGTCTAATTCAAAAAAGAAAAAAAATATCACCCAGGAAGAACTTCTATAAACATGGGTCTGTTCTCATCACGTTTGCGAATATTTCTCCCGAGTTTTTAACTTTAGGATGTTTTTCTTCTTTTGTCTTTTTTGTCAGAGCAAAGAAGACGTTCTCTTTGTAGTCTTGAATAAAGAGGAAGGGTCTGGCCTGGGATTTAGCGTTGCTGGAGGAGTAGACCTGGAACAGAAATCAATCATCGTAAGTGGTGACTGCATCTTTTCTCATAAGTGGGTTGCGAAGCCAGCTGGAAATCAGATCAAGTGCTCATTTATCAGCCATAAAGCCCTGTTGCAAACGGCTGCTTGCATCATTTCTGAGTACCATCTGCTAATGCGATCAGAGAGGGAAATGGGCCCGGGTGCCAAATAAACCCTGATGCACACAAGGTTGCCAAAGAAGAACGCCAGGGGTAGCCTTAAACCACACATCTGAATGATCAGGGCCCCTGGTATCGGCTCCCACTGATATATTTTTTTATGATTCCAGCAGAATCGTAAAATTGTAAGAGTTGGGGAAGGGACCCCAGGGGTCATCTAGTCCAACCCCCCTGCAATTCAGGAATCTCAACACAGAATCATAGAGCTGGAAGGAACCAAGTGATTCCCTGTTTTGGGGCACACCGATGCACCATGAGAAAACGCCTTCTAGCGTGCCGCGAGAAATAAATCCATTAAATAGCCCCACAGCGATGGGGGGGGGGTTATCCCTGTTATGGATTGCTTGTGATCTTCCCAGAGACATCTTGCCTGCCGCCGTTGGAGACACAATGCTAGGCTAGATTTACCTTTAGTCAGAGTCAGCACTGCTGGCAAGTTTTTAAAAACATCATTGCTAGTTTCAGAGATGTCTGCATATACTTGTACTAGGAATTCTATGCAGTAAGCTGGACTGCCAGCCTTGACTAAGTAGATTATTAGCTACATATTTAGCTATTAATTTGGGATATTTTAAACAATGGGGACTGAGAATTAATTGTATATTTGTTTAGCAAGTTTGAGCTCAATGTAGGAGGTGAAAAAGAACATGGCAAGGTTGGCTTTTCTTACTAAAGAGTATTAGATTCAGTTTATTAAATTCACACTTCCTCCCAATAGCTCCAAAAGGCACCTCTGCTGAAGCCCTGTCCGTATTTATTTGGGTTCAAGTCATTCTATCAAATCAATCAGTTGCTGTGTTAAACAACTTACAGTTCTTTTACTTGGCTGATGACCTTCACCGCAATGTTATATTCTTGAAGGTCCACCGGGTTTTCTCAAAGGGGGTGGCATCCCAGGAAGGAATCATCCACCGAGGGGACCACATTCTTTCCATCAACGGCATCTGTCTTGCGGGTTCTGTGCACGGGGATGTGCTCAATGCTCTTCACCAAGCCAGGCTCCACAAATACGCCATTGTCGTCATCAAGAAGGAGAGAGGCGGAGAAAAGCTGTCTCCTGCCGGGTCTGAAACCTCAACGCCTGGCAGGAAATCCTTAGTAACTGCAACAGCGGGAAGAGCAACAGGTACGCTGTTGGTTCAATGCAGGGTTCACCAATGCCAACTGCTGGCCTCTTCGCTTACCTCAGGCATAGGCAAACTCGGCCCTCCAGATGTTTTGAGACTACAATTCCCATCATCCCTGACCACTGGTCCTGTTAGCTAGGGATGATGGGAGTTGTAGTCCCAAAACATCTGGAGGGCCGAGTTTACCTATGCCTGGCTTACCTCTTCGGGATCACCCATACTTCCTTTTATAATAATAATTATAATAATGTTATTATTTGTAACCTATCCATCTGACTGGGTCGCCCCCAACCACTCTGGGCAGCTTCCGGCATATACAAAAACATAATGAAGCATTATTATTATTTTTTAAAAGCCTTCTCTATACAGGGCTGCCCTCAGATGTCTTCTAAATGTTCTGTGGTTACTTATCTCCATGGCTTGGGGGGTCAGATAGCTCCATACCCCCCCCAACATTTCTTTGATGAAAATAGGGACAACCTAAGGAAAAGCGGGGACGCAGGTGGCGCTGTGGGTTAAACCACAGAGCCTAGGACTTGCCGATCAGAAGGTCGGCGGTTCGAATCCCTGCGACGGGGTGAGCTCCCGTTGCTCGGTCCCTGCTCCTGCCAACCTAGCAGTTCGAAAGCACGTCAAAGTGCAAGTAGATAAATAGGTACTGCTCCGGCGGGAAGGTAAACAGCGTTTCCGTGAGCTGCTCTGGTTTGCCAGAAGCAGCTTAGTCATGCTGGCCACATGACCTGGAAGCTGTACGCCAGCTCCCTCGGCCAATAAAGTAAGTTGAGTGCCGCAACCCCAGAGTCGGCCACAGCTGGACCTAATGATCAGGGGTCCCTTTACCTTTTAAGGAAAGGCGGGACATTCTGGGATCAAATCAGAAACCAGGATGACTTCTGTAAATCTGGGACTGTTTCTAGAAAATGGGGACACTTGGAGGGTCTGTCATTGGCTGTCTGCCTGACAAGCAAGCAGCTTGTAGTAATAAAAACTACTCCAGGTTTTGGGGGGAGGAAGATCCGTGGTGGGCGATGAGGGGTGTCTACACAAGGGCCCTTCAAAACCTGGAGCCAGTTGCACAGTAACTGGATGAATTCACACCAAAGAAGAACCAGTGGGTTTGGGGGTGGGCATTTATGAACTTGGATTGAGCAAGTGAAAAACTTGAGTTTTAATTTGGACTCTTTGGAACCCAAACCACATTTTAAGATGTTCTCACAGTCGGGTCGATAGGTGCTTAGGAGTTCCAGGCCTCGTCAAACCCATGTGGAGCTGAACTGGTCGGTTTCCTCTTTGACCAACTGGAAATCAGATCAGGCCTCTCAGATGCCGGCTTGCAAATAATGTAGTGAATATGAGCATTTTGGAGCCTCGCTCCCAGAGACAAAAGTATTTGGATTTACACACATTCTTGCAATCCAAGATCAAACCATTCCAGCAAAATAGCTGGAGCTCCATGCCAGTTGCCAGAAAGAATCCCAACGTTGCGTCCAATGGTTTCGCAACTTCAAGGAATGGAAATAACACAGGGTATGAGAGACTGTGAATGATCTTTTATGCCTCCCAAGGGGCTGGGAAACAAGGAGAGACTTGCGCTGCTTTGTTAAAGACTACCTCATGCATTCCCTTTTGGCCTGACCTCCTTGTCCTGGTGGCAACCCAAAACTTGGACGTTAGAACAAAGCAGAGTTAATGTTCTTTACATGTTTCCCTCCACCCCAAAGGTACAAATGGAGAGCTGGGCGAAGCCATTTGTGTCGAACTTCTGAAGACTTCTGCTGGCTTGGGATTCAGCCTGGATGGGGGGAAAGCTTCAATCTCAGGAGACAGACCTTTGCTCATCAAGAGGATTTTTAAAGGTACTTGGAAAACCGCTTTCCAGAGTTTCTGTTTTCTTTTCTGTAGACATAGTCTTGCCTCTCTTTTCAGAGGAGTCGAACAATACCTTCAACAATCAGTTGCGTACGGTTGCTCTGAGGCTCCGCTTTTGTTTCCAGACAGCCAGCTAAACTGACTCGTGCAGCAATCCCATACAAACTTACTTGGGAGTAAATCCCACTGAAGTCAAATGTAGAGTAGGCATGCATATGATTTCTCCGTCAATCAGATAATAATAATAATAATAATAATAATAATAATAATAATAATAATTTTATTTATACCCCGCCCTTCCCGGTTCAGAAAACTGGGCTCAGGGCGGCTAACAACAAATTTAAAACACTTAATTGTGATACAACAAAAAACAGCATAAAATACAGTATAAAAGCGTGAATAACAATAAATTCAAAGTTCAATTTAGGGGAAAATCCATCCAAAAAACATTAGATGATCACCAGAGCTAGCTGGCTAAATTAGTCCTATTTGGGCCAGTGAGAAGGCCAGGGGAGAATTAGCTGTGGGATCCCAGAGTGGGTAATCTTCATAAAAGGGGAGGGGGGGGAAGGAAGGAGAATAAAAGATCAGGCTAAATTCAAATTGAAAATCAGGTGGAATAGCTCTGTCTTACAGGCCCTGTGGAAGGAGGTTAAATCCTGCAGGGCCCTGGTCTCATGGGACAGAGCATTCCACCAGGCCGGAGCCATCACTGAGAAGGCCCTGGCCCTGGTGGAGGATAATCTGACTAGCTTAGGGCCCGAGATCTCTAAACTATGATTATTCATGGACCTTAAGGTCCTCTGCAGGGCATACCAGGGGAGGCGGTCCCATAAATACGAGGGCCCTAAGCCACAAAACAGTGGAACAGGCTCCCTCGGGATGTTGTGGACTCTCTTTCCTTGGAGGTTTGTGAGCAGAGGTAGGATGGCCATCTGTCATGGATGCTTTAGTTGAGATTCCTGCATTGTAGGGCATTGGATTACTTTGCCCTCAGGGTCCCTTCCAACTCTACAATTCTATGATTCTGTGAAATTAAGCGATGTAACATAATCCATGGAAATCAGTAGCTGAGTCAGAGAAAGGTGGTGTAAACAAATGAGGTGTGGAATTACCTGTACTAGTATACCTTTACCTTTTTACCCTTTCAGTTACTCACCCCATCCTGGCTGGGCTTCTTTGCTGTCCTCAGGACATTTTTCGTTCATCTCCAGCTTGAAAGTTGTCTCCCTTTTCCCTGCCTGGCCTTAGGCAAGTCCTCAAAATGCAGTTACTGCTTTGCAAACTTGAGGATAAAAGAGGCTAGCCTTGAAAGTTCCCTGTGGATGCGGACTGCAGCACACTTTGCAACTTTAGAAGTGTTTTAGGAATGATGGCCAGAAACTGAAGTCCAATATAGTCTCAGGAACAACAGTGAACTTCTGTTATTGGGCGAATTGCAATGGAATTTTACTGCAGAGCTGAGTTTTGGAAATCAAAACTGAATTGTGTTTGAATGTGAGGTTCTTCTGCGCTTCGGCTCTTTGGTCCTGACTTTCATTTTTCCCCCAACAGGTGGCGCTGCAGAACAAGCAGGAAAACTGGAAGCCGGCGATGAAATCCTGGCCATTGGTGGGAAATCCTTACTTGGACTCATGCATTACGATGCTTGGAACATCATTAAATCTGTCCCGGAGGGACCTGTCCAATTGCTTATCAGAAAGCATCAGCCTCCAGTATGATGGGCATTGAAACTTGTTAACCTAAACTTACCTTTGTGGCACACCCTTCCAGGTTGTGTGCGATGGAACCATTACAAACGCATTGCAAGAGCTGAGCCTTGTTGATTCAGTGGCGTTGTTCTGTGTCAGACTGCTAAAACCAGCCAAGGAACATCAAGATACGTGAGCCAAGAACGTATCCCAGCGAATGCACCAGTGTTTTATAAATGGCATCATTTCCTCCACCACCACTAACCCCAGTATTATTATTATTGGCTGCATGGACTTCTGTTGATCTGAATCTCCTTCCTGTCTTCCTCAAGACCAGCTCATCAGTCACCTGTTTGGAGCTGCACCGGAGCAAAGCTGTTGAAATCAGTCTTGGAATCTGTTTTCAACGCAAGCTCCGATCTGCCTGGGATTACATGAAGCGAAAAAGTCTGCCACGGAGCACGTGCAGAGTGCAGCTGCCGCATTGCCTGGACAACCCCCGACCAAGCTCACACGTCTGGGTGGACTATGGGTGGAAGTCAGGTTGCTTGACTGCAAAACAAACCTATCATTTTATCAATTAATTGCTGCACTTTTGGATTCACTTCATAGATGGTGCAATAAACGGTACTTTGCATAGGTTGGGAAAGCTTGGCAGAATACAATTTGCAATATGATTTGTATCTGGTTTCTTCCTGCTACGGTTAAAGGATTCGAATGTCCCCTTTGGGTCCACCCAACTATTACTTGGAAAAATGGTTCTCAACGCTCTAGGGAGACAGCCTGTGGCTCTCTGAGGAAATACCAGGATACAGTCTCAAGGCACATGAAGCTACTGTCATGCTGCAGCTAAGCAGGTCTGGGGTCTGGGGACTGCTTGGGTGCGTGACCACCTGGCAACAGCATCATATTGGCTTCCATGTCTAAAGAAAGACATGGCTTTTGTGTGTAAGGAAATAAGTGATACACGTAGTTTAGCTTCCAGATTCAGTTGCTGGCATTTGCCAGTTCCAAGGATTTTGGGTGCCACAGTCTCTGGACAACTGTGCCTGGGACCCTGGGGAGTTGCTGCCAGTCCGAGCAAGCAGTTCTGGGGCTATATGGACCAACAATCTGATTTTGGTATGAGGAAGTTGCATATGTTCATATGGGAGCGGCAAGCCATGAAGGCATCTCAAGCTTAAGTGACAATCTCTGCCTCACTTTCCTTGCTAAGCTGCTGGAGTTTCACTCAGTGCTCAACGAACAACACACAACACGACTTTTATAACTGGTAAACTATTTATTGGGAAAGCGTACAGTACATTAGCAAGTTTGGGTAATGTTTTAAAAAGTCAAGATGGTGAATTGTGTGTTTGTCCTGGGTATTTTTACACTTAGCAAGCTAGGGGGTGGTATTCAACTAAGTTTTCCTCAAGAGTAGGCCCGATGAAATGACTGGGCTTAATTTAGCTATGTTTATGTTAGTGGGCGTACTCTGACTAAAACTTAGTCAAATAGCACCCTAACAGATGAAACCTGCCCTGTTTTTTGTGCCAACAGGGATTTTGTAGCTATACCACGTTGTTTTGATTTCAGCTGACTTGTGGGTCAAGCATTTGTCTATTAAAAATGGGAGAATGTTTGAGACAATCTCCCTGTTCTTTTAAGTGGTGTTCCTTTGAGTGTTCCTCCTCAAAATGGCTTGAAGCAAGCATATAATTTTTTTTAAAAAAGATGCATTTATAGAGTTTTCAAAAACAACAACATAAAGACAAACAATGAAAAAAGCAAAGAACAACTGGGTTAAAACCAGAACTGCAAGTGTGGTGTGGGTTTTTTTTCCACCATAGAAGTGAGAATTATGGGGGGGGGGCGGTGGTTCTGAATACTTATATGAATGCATTCAACTCTTAGGATTAAGCCACTATAACTCAATTCACACTGGAGAAAGCCACAGAAAGCAATATGTCTAGGGAGAAAATGTTCCAAACAATTGGTGGTTTTCTAGAAGAACACACCATAAATTGTATTCTTTCAGTATTCAGAGTTTATGATCCTAGTTTTCAAACCTATTGGCCTCTAATTAGATAGCTAGAAAATAGATGGCCTGGTTTTCGGAAGAATTGGAACTCTTGCCATGGTAAATTTCCTCCTTATCAAGGATGGGAAAACTCAGCCCTATATGTGGCCCTCAGAGCCTCTCTCTGTCTGGCCCTTGGGAATCTCCTCAGGCCACAACCCATCCCCAGCTATACTCCCCTACTGGCCCTAACTGGAATGTTTTTGCCTGGCTGAAAAGAATTGCATTAACAAGTACTTTCTGGGGTGAAGTCACCGGAAGGATAGGCCCCCCAGAGTTTGGATAATTGGAAGGAAACAAAAGACGAGAAAGCATTTGCATTGTGGGTGTAAATTCACCTGTAAATTCTGAGTGACCGTATTTTCTGCTGCTTCCGTTCTGAAGCGTTGGTTTTAAGTGGTTTTCTATACATCTATAAGCACAATCGCTGCATTTGTTGATACAGATACTGTGAAGGCACTTAAATCTCATTTCCCCAGTCGAGCCAGTGAGATCCACACGTGGAGGCAGACTTCTACATATATAGGAAATGTGGCTGTATCTGTCACTGCATCACAGTGCTCACCGGGGTTCATTGAACTGGATATAGGCACCCTATTCATGTCCACCAGTTATTGGGGTTCCCCCTCCACCACCCATGAATTTTTATGACAGATGTGTAGTTTGAAATTCTCTAAAAATCAAAAACTCCTCAGAGCATCACATGCACTGATGCTGAATATTTAATCCATAGTCAAAGCACATGTCATTCTGACAGATAATTTTGATCAAAGTTGGGAGATTGAGATAGTCTTTAATGTATGGGTAGGCAAACTAAGGCCTGGGGGCTGGATCCGGCCCAATCGCCTTCTAAACCCAGCTTGTGGACAGTCTGGGAATCAGCCTGTTTTTACATGAGTAGAATCTGTCCTTTTATTTAAAATGCATCTCTGGGTTATTTGTCGGGCATAAGAATTCATTCTTTTTTTCCCTTCCAAAATATAGTCTGGCCCCCCACAAGGTCTGAGGGACAGTGGACCAGCCCCCTGCTGAAAATGTTTGCTGACCCCTGCTTTAATGTATAGATAGCAGGTGCGGTTGAAAAATACACAGGTGTCAACATAATTTCCTTGAGAAATTAGTTTGGGGAAGCCTTTGCCCTGAAAAGCGGCATATAAATAATACTGGAGATCAAATTTATTAAATAATGGTTTGCTCTTTAAATTGCTCTGTTAGCGTCAGGGATTGCCTTAAATTGCTGTGTCAATGTCAGGGGATATAGAGTCAAAATTCCAAAAGGAGACAATGCTTCATTCTTTCTTTTAAAAATACAAACATCTTCAGTATTTGTGGTGGGAGAGAGAGTCTGTCTCAGGCCATTCCAGCCTTACTCTGTGTGATTTTATTTTATGTGTTTATCTGAACACATACGTTTGCCAGAATGGCATCAGGCAGGTGATGCATTCGAATCTTGCATGTTTTCTCTGTTACAACTCTTGAGGCGGAAAATAGACTTTGAGTAGAGCTTAATTTCATTCCCCTTGAAGCAAAATGAAACCAAACCAGCCTTAGGGAGAGCTCTGTGCAAGTTGTAAATCTTACACACAGCTTGGTGAACATTGTTAGCATCCCTATATATATAGAAAGCATACCAGGGATCTGGTCCCTTATTATGGTCTGGCATACATATGTGATGACTAGCAAAGAGGCAGCAAGTTGCATTAGCAAGGATGTTGTAGAAATATTGCAGATCTTCTTATTGCCTCTCTTCAGTCTCCTATGCCCTTCTGTCATCTTCTTGTCACTCCCAGGCCCCATTGAGTAACCCCAATCTCTTGACACCACCTTCTGCTCCAATCAGGTGCCTGCCTTCCATTTCCTTGACAATGTCTGCTTGTTAAGCAGAGGAGATGCCAAAGAGATGGAACCTAGGAGATCGGGAGATACAGATTTTACACTATTGATATTTTCCAAACGGCTAAACCATTGCAATGGGCTTCTTCTCAGAATTGTCACTTTCCCCCAACTCAGTCCTTAAGGTTTATTCAAACACCTCCTCCATAATCGATATGCATTTAAATTAGGAAGGTGTTACATATGAGGTTTCACCAACAGGAATTTGATGTTCATCCAGAAATTGAGGCATAATATCTTGTAATTTTGGAAACGTTTCTTTGGGAGTATGAGCGATTTCAAGAGCATTACTCAGAAAATAGTCAAACTGTTTACATACCATCTTGCATTTCCTGTCTGTTATATAAAAGCCTACACTAAACAAGAGGATTACGTAATAAAATGCTGACTGCGATTTAAAAGTTATGATTAATTAAATTTCTATGCTGATCCATTAACTTGTTCTAGATATAAATGACTTGTTACTGTTGAGCTTTTAACTCGATGTCATAATAATACTTTTTGATGGATCGTAAAAATCTCTGGATTCCCCCCCCCCCAATTCAAGCAAGCTGAAATGAGTATTTCATTATTTCTCAGAAGCTGTGTGGAATACACATTCTTCATGTCATAAGAAACCTGCCTTCTGATGAACCAGTTTCGCAAGGAAAGAATTAATCAGATGCTACAAATCTTCATCGTTTACAAAGATAACAAAATTGATTTGTGCAGTACATGAAAATAAAGGTGAAAGATGTAAGAAACCAAAATCACAGGCCTGGTCACACAAAGCAACAAATGAGATAGCAAACCTGTTTCTGGATTCTACCGCTTTAGACTGCAGCTGGGAAGGTCGTATGACTGATCGCTCTTCCATACAAAAATATTCCCTGCAGATAGAAATGTAGATGTCAAGCAAGATGTTTGCTAGTCTAGTCATCTCCCTGATACCTTATTTCTCTACTTACAGAGGTTTTTGAGGCATTTGGCAGTGTGATTCCCCACCCACCCATGATCTGAAATAGTCCCATCTAGACACAGGTTTATCACCTCATCTGTTTTCTGGGGGGAAAGAGACCACAATTTTTATCTACATTTGTGTGGGGTGTTTGTGTGTTTTTTTTAAGTGTAACACACGATTGTATGATATTGTATATTGGCACCATTATTTATATAAATATATCATTCATGTTGCGAACATTTTTAAAATGCCTTGTTGTAATAAGAGAAGTGCAATAATAGGAAATAGAGTACATTTTCCAAAACTTGCTTTGCCCCCTTTATGTAAATCGGCATCTCAGCAAATCCTTCTCTTCCCCCTCACCCCATTTTTTTAGTGGTTTTTTGAAAATAAACATGACGCTTACTATTTCTGTAGGTATTTGTTCTTCATATGTGTTGATTTAAAATGTGCTGTAAGTTTGTAATGTGTTGCTTGCCTTATAGGCTGGAGAGATTGCGAGGTCACACCAAAGTACCTCACAGTAGTCTGTGTGCCCAATCTTATTCTGATAAGTGGCAAGGAAATTTATGGTCTGAATTATCCTGCAGACATATGCTCATTCATGTATCATTTCTACCACTTATGGCAGAGGATATGCTCCTTTCATGCTTTTACGTCAGCCATTCCCAGCCCTGTTCAGATATCTTCAGCTACAGGCCCCACCAACTCTAGTCAGCGTGGCCAATGGTCAGGAATGATGGGAGTTGTAGTCCAAAACATCAGGAGAGCCAGATTGAGAAATACTTCTTGGCATCGCCATATTTCCTTCACCAGCCAAGCCTGCAATCCAATTGTCTGAATTGCCTTTCGCACTAGGGACCAAACCATCTGGCATCACCTGGCCTTGGCTGGTGTGGGGACCCCCAAATGAGTCCACCACCATTTGGTCACTTTTGCCCCTTTCCCTTCCCTCGCCGTCTTCCTCTGAAGCCAAACTATGCAGGTACCAAAAGAGAGAGGACAAGACAAGCAGAGACACCTTCTCCTTGCTTACTATCACTGTTTTCTCACTGAGGTTAGGTAAACAGACAATGAATACATTCATTCATCAAAATAAACCATGGTTTAGTGTGACGTGCCTCAACCGCTACAGGCCTTGGGCTCGCATACTCCCCAACTTAGCCCCCTACACAGCCAAGACACCGAGATGGGAAGCTTCCACTTGTGGTTAACCACAGTTCAGTTTGTCTGAGCTCCAGACTAACTATGGTTAGGTTCAACCCATGTTTCGTGGGAGGGGCCGTTATTGGTTTGTTTTTGTCTTATTTTGTATTCTCGTGTTGTGAAATAGAATGTTCACTCCCACGGCCATAAAGATGTTCCATGCAGTACCTGCATAAATTCCATTCATTTAGAAAGTGAGCACTGAAGGAGCAAAGGCTAGGTTCTCACTCTTAATGTCTTGCTGTTTTTCTTTCTGGTGGAGAATATGAAACACAGAATAATAATCCAGAACGATGAAAATACTCAAACACATAGAATGAGAAAATCTAGACCGTTTAACATCCATTCAACACCCACCTAACCCACACATAATAGGAAATAAGAAAGATATTGGAGTAGTTATTACAATATGATGTTCATGCATTACTCCATCTGAACAACCTATATTAACATATTTATTCCCAGGGATTCTGGTAACCACAAAGGACTTAGGATAATGTGGATCAATTGCATGCTCATAGCTTGGGCTCATTTCTACTCAAAGGGGGGTCTCTGTCTAAACTTACGAGCTTCAAAGATTTTGTACTATTTTTACAGGAAGAATGCAATCATCTGCAGATGGCTTAGAAGAGTACATCCAGCTGTGCAAATCTGGAGTGCAGATGTTGCTGTTTTTGGATTTGATACCGTTCAAAGGCATAGATATATTAGTGGAAGATGCTGCTCCTTATTGGAGTCTTAAATCCAGCTATGGGGGCAATTTTTGCTTCTATTCTTTCTGGTTGTGTGTATTTCTCTCATGCTCAGGACTGAGCTGAAACAAAATAGCCCGGTTGCTTAAGAAAAAGCCAAAATGACAGTCGCTATCTTTTTTCTTCTTCTTTTTCTACAAATCTGTGTTCAGGTTCAGTGTTGTTTCTGAGCCTATGAGAAAGACACAGGTTTCCATGTGTGTTTTAAAAGTCACAATGTGATTCCCAGCCCACCACACCCTCTCATCTCTTCTTGGAATCAGCTGAAAAGTCATTTGTGGTTGTGTTAATTTCAGTTTCCTTTTCCATTTAAGGAAAGGAAGAAGAGGAAACTGTCAAGTTCTGTTCTTTTGACTCATTTTGTTCACGAGATGCCACATTCAGCTGCCTTTTACCCTGCCCCAGTCTAAAGGTTGAATGGTAAAAGTATTCTTGGACTGTACCACTTCAGACCGGCAGTGGTACATGTTTGAAAGCCCCTCCCAAGGGAAAACCCATCTCTACACTAGAGTAGCCATATGTCCTACTTTAAAGAAGACACATCTCTACTTGATGCACTGTCAGAGCGCAGTCCTCTATTTGAAAGTGTTCTCCATTTGGACTTCTGTCCTGTCCAAGTCTGAGATACACACACACACACACACACACACACACACACACACACAGTGGTACCTTGGAATGCAAATGGGATCCGTTCCGGAGCCCCATTCGCATCCTGAATAGAACGTAAGACGCGACGGCGCGTCTGCGCATGCATGGGTCGCGTTTTGCCACTTCTGCATATGCGCTTGACGTCATTTTGAGCGTCTACGCATGTGCGAGCAGTGAAAGCCGGAAGTAACATGCTCTGTTACTTCCGGTTTGCCGCGGAGCGCAACCCGAAAGCACTCAACCTGAAGCACATTCAACCTGAGGTATGACTCGTGTGTGTGTGTGTGTGTGTGTGTGTGTGTGTGTGTGTGTATCTCACAATATAGGGAGAATTGCATGTCAACTTGGATAGGAAACTGGGCAAGCACACAGGATACCTGGTGCCAGCGACTGGACTGAACAGGAGGAATGGGAAACGAGCCCTCGCTCTGATCGGCTAATCTCAGAAGAGGAGGAGTGGGAAGTTCCTCCCTCCCTGTCTCCAGGAGGAGAGGGAGACAGGGATGACGTACAGCTGAACGAGGAATTGCCTAATTACGTGATAGTAGAGGAGGAGGAGGGGGAAGTTAGAGAGCAGACAGCAGAGACCTCCCTGGAGAATATGGGAGATTCTTCTAGTCCAAGGGCTTGCGGGTCCCTCCGCATTCAAAAGCAGAGGATGTGACTCCTGTGACTTCCTGTATGTTTCCAGGATGTTGTGGGAGATGGAAGAGGAGGGACTCAGAGTAGCCAATGTCCCCTGTGCTTGGAGACCTGGATCTTTTGTCTTGCAACCAGATGACTGAATAAAAAGCCATAAAATATGAACTGATCATTCTTCTTGACTCTGAGGCTACCGGGGGAGGAGAGGATACTCCACGCCTGACACCTGGTCACAGTTTTCCCCTTTACTGTTATTTAAATTACATTTTTTTTCTCTAAACTAGCATCTATACAGATAAGTTGCACAAACAGTTTTTATGCAAATCTGTGTCCTCTTTTGAGGAGCCTTTGTTTTCCTTTTTTGCCATCCTGCTTACACAGAGGTAACATATATCAGAAGGAAAGCTCAGCTAGAACCCATGTCTGATATTTAACTTTTTATATATGGAGGGGTTTGTTTGGGTTTTTCCCCCCCCTTAGGCACACAGAACATAGGAACTATAGCTAAAACCATTGAAGACAGAATCAGGATTCAAGATGACCTTAACAGATTGGAGAACTGAGCCAAAAGTAAAAGAAAAAAGAAATAATAATTTCAATAGGGGCAAATGCCAGGTTCTGCACTTGGACAGGAAGAACCAACTGCACAAATATAATATGGGGGACACCTGGCTTGCTAGTAATACATGTGAAATGATTTTGTGGTCTTAGTAGACCTAAAGCTTAACATGAGAGAACAGTGTGATGCAGCAGCAAAAAAGGCTAATGCTATTCTAGGCTGCATCAACAGAAGTATAGTGTCCAGATCAAGGATGCTATACTTCTGCATAGGTTATGGGTATTGTGTCTGGCTCTGGGAGCCACAATTTAAGGAGGATATTGACAGGCTGGAACATGTGCAGAGGAGGGTACTAAGATGATCAAGGATCTGGGAACCAAGCCTTATGAGGAATAGTTGAAGGAGCTGGGTAGGTTTAGCATGGAAAAAAGGAGACTTGGAGGAGATATGATAGCCATCTTCATATATCTCAAGGGCTCTCACATGGAAGAGGGAACAAGCATATTTTCTCCTGCTCCGGAGGGTAGGACTCGAACCAATAGCTTCAAGTTACAAGAAGTGAGATTCTGTCTGACTAAACATCAAGAAGAACTTTCTGACAGGAAGAGCTGTTGGGCAGTGGAGCAGTCTCCCTCGGGAGGTAGTGAGTGGATACTCCTTCCTTGGGGTTGGTTGGTCATCTGTCCAGGGGCGAAGGAAGGGGGCTGTGGTGGGTCGCCCCAGGTGTCACCACTGAGGGCGTGACAAAATGCCAGTCAGCAATCACCATGGGGCTTGCAGCGCGCACGAGCCACGCGTCTCTCCTGGGAGTGGCGCGGTGGCCTGGGCGCCCACAGGCTCGTGCACACTGCCCCAAACGGTCTGCCTGCCACCTCCCCCTCAGCTGTAGGGCAGCTGAGTGGGAGAAGGCAGGCAGACTCCTCGGAGGCCCCGCGGAGTGTCCTGTCCGGACTGGCCCCGCCCGACGGACGGCTGGCCCCACCCCTGGGCGCAGGGCACATGTGCCGCCCCAGGTGCCCAATCGGCTTGTTCCGCCGTTGCATCTGTCATGACACAGATCATAGAGATTCCTGCATTGCAGGGGGTTGGACTAGATGATCTTTGAGATCCCTTCCAACACTACAATTCTATGAGGCTATGATTGGTCCATCTCATTCAGTATTGTCTACACTGGCTGGCAGCAGATTTGCAGGGTTTGGGACAAGTCGCATTCCCAGCCCTACTTGGAAGTGGTGTTAGGAATTGAACCCGGGGCCTTCTGTATGCCAAGCAGTGCTACAGACCTCCCCTTCTTTTCTCCCCCCCCCCAAATTATTGATTTTCCACATTTATCACAAAAATAACATAACAAAACACACAACAAAGAAAAACACATTACACTACAATAAACTAGACACAAAGAAAAATTAATTCTTCAAATACCTAATTCTCATTACATTGATAACTGACTTCCTCAATTCCCCTCTAATTGAATTTCATTATATCACCTATATAAAGGTAAAAGGTAAAGGTACCCCAGCCCGTACGGGCCAATCTTGACAGACTCTAGGGTTGTGCGCTCATCTCACTCTAGAGGCCGGGAGCCAGCGCTGTCCGCAGACACTTCCGGGTCACGTGGCCAGCGTGACGAAGCTGCTCTGGCGAGCCAGCACCAGCGCAGCACACGGAAACGCCGTTTACCTTCCCGCTATAAAGCGGTACCTATTTATCTACTTGCACCTGGGGGTGCTTTCGAACTGCTAGGTGGGCAGGAGCTGGGACCGAAAGACGGGAGCTCACCCCGTCACGGGGATTCGAACCGCCAACCATGCGATCGGCAAATCCTAGGCGCTGAGGTTTTACCCACAGCGCCACCCGCGTCCCCATCACCTATATAACATTCTCCAAATTCATATTTCTGATAATATTGACTCCTTTCATTTACTAACCTCTTCTCCTTTATTAATATTTTAATCCTTAATATTTACTATAACATATTCTTATTCTACCCGTAAGCCTATTTATTATTTCCAAGAATTTTCTATTTATCTTATATCACAATGTTTAGCTAAATTTCTTCCAATCCTCTTGTATCTCCTCTTCTTTCTGGTTGCGGATTCTTCCAGTCAGGTTGGCCAGCTCCAAAAAATCCAACATCTACATATCTCCTTGTCTTGCGCCCCACGCTGTGTTTTCTCCTGCAGCCCATCCTTTCACACAGAGGCTCATTCTGTCATATAGTTATCACCTGATGCTTGAAGTGGTACAATCCAGGAGCAGTTTAATCATGTGGTCTTACCATCTAGCCCAGTTACACTGGTAATTTCCCAACCCTTTCCCGCAACAAACTTTCACTATCACAAATCCGATACAAGCTCAAACTGTCAGTTTTAATTTCTCTTCAGTGTATTCTGACTTTGGACACAATTACCGTTTTGCCTCACCCTGCCTGCTACACATGTAAATCATTATAGCCACTCCCCATACAGAAAGAGGCAGACTTTACCATGTGCGTTGCAAGACTCCAGTGTAGCAAAAACCACAACAGTCCCTCGCCAGTTCCTATTGGCTGCTTGGACTAACAGAAACCAGATAGGAGGATGCAACCTGTGTTTTGGATCTGCCAGTCCTATTGGCTGCAAGGACCAGGAGAGCACCAACCAGGTTGAAGTATCACGCCGATTAGCATGTGGAGAACATCTGAAATGAGGCCAAGCTGGTACTAAACAGGAATGTTTGTTCTTGTAAACATGAATCACATCAAGAACACAGTTTGCTAAAATCTATGTTAGGGTCAGTGGGATTCCTCTCATCTTGTCCTCTCCAAAAGAGTCTTTCTAAACATAGGTGCTTGGCTTAAAACGTTTAGTTTTAAGCTCTGATCCTTCAGCAAATAGTATTCTGGAAACATTTTTTAGAAATATCTCAGGGCATAATCTGTAGTGGAAGAACATGAAACTGCATCTCCAACTTATATGTCTGAATTCTCTGAAGTTACCCAAGGCTGGGGCTGCTTAGTGCTTAAATGGAGAACTTGCTGGATCCGCAAAGTAATGCCACTTTGTGTTCTAATATGGATATAAATTCAACAATTGAGGAGTTAAAAATCTAGGCAAGATTGCCTAGATCTCAAGCATTTGGCCAGTTCTAACTGTGTTGCCACTGACTTGACAAAACGGGTTGGGGGTATGCAGGGCAGAGGCGCACAATATAAGCACAGTTGCATGTCTGTACACAATTTACTGGAAATGAACTCAACTGAACATGATAGGATCTGTTTGCATCTGTCTGTCTTGAGAGACACTGGAGTGTGGCTCTAGGGGTGAAGTTAAACTGCTGCGTTAGCAGCACTCCTCAGGACACAAGCCTGGGCAGTGTGTATGGAGGCCCTGGGCTGCCCAGATTACAAGACCCCCATCTCAGCCTCACTGATGTGGTCCAAAGGAAAGCACAGCAATATGCTTGGCTGCAGGAGTTGCTGGAAGGAGGTGTACAAGGCGCCATCCAACCATCTTAGGGACTCCACTCGGGATTTGTGTAGGGTTTCCTCCATCGTCTTTTCTCCTCCCAAAGATATCCCTCAAGGTAGCACCAGAGTTTTCCTTCTTTTAGATAGGCCCCCTTTCTATTTTGTTATTTGTTATTTACCGTCTTATTTCCTCCCAAATATTCTATACAAAACACCCACCCACACAAATACAGAAAATAATAATAATAATAATAATAATGATGATGATGATGATGATGAAAATAAATATTTTCCCCCTTTTATCTTACAAAATCTTTTCTTCAATGTTGACCACCTGGCAAGTCCCTTCGCATATGTTTTATCTTACAATTGAATGTACACAAAACGATAGGCCCCCTTTCTAGGTTGATGAGCCCCATTTGCCCCTCACTTCCTTGTACAACACGGGCAGAGACTGCCTTCTGGATGGTTGGACCCACTAGTAGTCTTGTCCACTCAATCTCCTGGAGCCTGTCTTCACATGCAGGTGAATTCCCTAAGTCACTGAGAGTTTGACACCCATCAGCTACCCTCACCTGGTTTAGCTGGCCAGTGGAAGCCGTTCCTGGGATGTGGCCACTATTGCATGCTGACAGCTTCTAGGAGTCACAGCTGAGTGAGAGCTGTGTTCAGGGTGGGGACCAAAGGTGGACAAACTACCCCAGAAGGAGCACAGTGTGTCCTTATACCCCACTGTGGAATTTTTCTCTCTGTAAACATGCATAGGATTGCTAAAAAGTTAAAAGGTAAAGGACCCCTGGATGGTTAAGTCCAGTCAAAGGCGACTAGGTGGTTGTGGTGCTCATCTCGCTTTCAGGCCGAGGAAGCCGGCGTTTGTCCACAGACAGCTTTCTGGGTCATGCGGCCAGCATGACTAAACTGCTTTTGGCGCAACGGAACACCGTGACAGAAGCCAGAGCGCACAGATATGCCATTTCCCTTCCCGCCACAGCAGTACCTATTTATCTACTTGCACTGGTGTGCTTTCAAACTGCTAGGTTGGCAGGAGCTGGGACAGAGCAATGGGAGCTCACCCCATCACGGGGATTCAAACCTCTGACCTTCTGATCGGCAAGCTCAAGAGGCTCAGTGGTTTAGACCACAGCACCACCCGTGTCCCATGTATAGGATTCTATTGTAAGTCCTGTTTATTTCTATGGGAAAACTTTAACCATCAGCGAACATGGCTTAACTCTCCCCATCAAATGAATGGAGTTTCAAAAAAGTTCTCCGTGCTGCCTGGATCATCCTGATCGTTCTGCCTTTGTGGGGAGCCAGGGAATTCCCGAAGCTGTTTTCCCTTGAAAGGAGCAATGTGCCACTTCTCTGCCTGTAAGGGCTCGGCAAATTAAGTGCTTGAGCCTGAGCTGTGCCAGGCACAAGCTTGCTCATAAAGTCCAAAGGTTCCTGAAGCAGCCAGATATTTTTAGCTGGCGGGAAAATGGAGTCCTGCTTCCTGGTCAGGTGTTTGCTTCAGGGAGCTGCGCAGATTGAAAGTAAGTGCTGAGTGACGAATTGTTTTTCTCCAGCTTGACACGCAAGCCACTAGCCTGTTGAGAAGATGGAGGCTTGGATTTACATTGATAAACAGCAGGATTCCCCGCTTGGCAAGAGGGGGAACAGTGGTCCAATTACATACAGTTTGCTAGATTTAGGCAAAAAATTTACAACCCTTGTACAAAACAACCCTGTATAATATACACCCAGAAACTCCTGATTGCTCCCAATTGTATTCAGTCCCTGCCAGAAGAAGTGCAACTGAATAAGGTGTGGAACTTAAATGGCACTGAATTCAAGCTTTTCCCGAGGCTTAATGTGCTCTCCTGATCATTCCTTTACAGCCATGGCTTTACTTTTTCTGAATTTGATGCTATGTGACATCAGGTGATGGAAAGGTGCTCAGCATCCCCTACCACTAGGGGAGGTGGGTGGATGGTGGAACTTGCGGCAGTGCCCCAGCGCAAGACAGTGTGTGCGCATCTCCCGCCATTGGTCTATAGCTCTGTCCAGTGGTGGCAGCGCTGCATGGAGGCACCAGTTAGGGGGTGCAATACTTTCCTTGCCCTGGGCACTGGCAATCCATGATACGCCACTGCCCAAGAGAACCTAAGGAAGCAGCCTCTCAGATATTTGGGGACTGAGTCATTAAGGGCTTTAAACCCTAATGTGAGCACTTTGAATTGGGTCCCTTGGCTTGTTATAGCAATAGAATATATTTGCATTACCTGGAAAAGGGTGTGGTTTGCAGTAGGCAACCTTAACAACATCTACCCTCCTATTTTCACCCGCCTTGATAGATAAAATGGTCTCTGATAAACAACACGATTGCATCCACCCCGGAGCACAGTGGAAAGGTCTTCAGCAGGGTGATGACAAACATGCAGGTGTGCCAAAGAAACAGGTGAAGCCGACTCAGGCGCAACTTTACCTTGTACAAGGAAACTGGTAATTCCAGACTACACTGGCTGCTGAATAGTCACTGCGGAGGTCAATGACCTTCTTCTTGAAGACTGAAGGAGGCATGAGTCACGCCTTAAGCTTTAGGGTTGCTGAGAGATCCAGGAATAAAACCCACAATGGATTGTTTGGCTTCCCCCACCTCTTTGCATTGCAACTAACTGTCGAAAAGGCAAGGAGGGTGATGGAATCGGGATTGAAATCTGAAAGCTTCTTTGCACATGCTCCAAGATTTTGTTCAGTATGCTGTTTCTACACTGCAGCCAGGAATCTCAGATAAGTTCCTGAAGCCAGTCAGCTTCAATGGAAAGCCAAGATTCCAGCTGAGTCAGAATTTGCCTCCATCTCTGCTAGTCCTAGTTACAAAGATGGCATGCCAATCCAGTTGATTGATTGACATTATGGCCATATCATTCTGCATAGTACTTTACAGAAGAGGGCAGTGGTGCACTTGAGCCCAGACTTGAGGGTGGAGGTCCAGGGCCCCACTTGGCAGAAACCTTTCCCTCCCCTCAAGGCAGCAGGGATGCCTTGCTACATTTTGAAGGGAATACTCATAGCCATTTAAAGGGGCCTCCTACCCTAGAAAATGGGTGACGCTGTGGGTTAAACCACAGAGCCTAGGACTTGCCGATCAGAAGATTGGCGGTTCAAATCCCCACAGCGGGGTGAGCTTCCGTTGCTCAGTCCCTGCTTCTGCCCACCTAGCAGTTTGAAAGCATGTCAAAGTGCAAGTAGATAAATAGGTACTGCTCCGGCGGGAAGGTAAACAGCGTTTCCATGCGTTGCTCTGGTTCGCCAGAAGCGGCTTAGTCATGCTGGCCACATGACCCAGAAGCTGTACGCTGGCTCCCTCGGCCAGTAAAGCGAGATGAGCGCCGCAACCCCAGAGTTGGTCACGACTGGACCTAATGGTCAGGGGTCCCTTTACCTTTACCTACCCCAGAAAAACAATTTGTAGTAGGTGAATACACATTACTATCCAAAGAGGCCATCCCAAGTAAAACCAGTTAGTTCAAAGTCTAAAATTACCAATATGATGGTACTTACTTTGGTTTGTTTCTGAAACAAAGCATAGTAAAACTTCTAAACTTAATTCTCTCCTCTTAGGCAAAGATCATAAGACCTGGCTGGTAGCAAGATTCTGCGCCCAGATTTGTAGGCACAGATCATCCTCTAGTATAAAATTGCTTACTAGGGAAATGCTGAAGTTGCCTTTTGGGGCGCCTCAGGGTTAGTTTTTTAATGGTAGCCCAAATCTCAGTTGTATGGGTGTATGTATATATTTCAATTTTAGCTCATGAGCTATTGCTGCAATCTGCTGATTGTATATTTTATCTTTATGAACGCTATTTTTCTTGTGTTATGTTATGTGAGCTGGTCTTTGACTGTAATAAATAAATTATTATTATTATCATAGTAAAACTTGAAAGCCTTGTTATCACCTCATTCACTTGCCAGAGCAAGGAGGATCTGGAAGATGGTGCTGTTGCTCCAGCTCTAAAAATAAAAAAGACCCAGAGCTGCAACTCCCTCCTCCTATTCTAGCCCGCTCTGCCGTAAATTGTGATGGGATACTGGCAATTTGCTTTTACCCTCCTTAAAATTATCTATCGGCTTGTCTACTTTACAGTGTTTTAAATGCATTTCCTGATATTTTTGTACTATTTTTAACTGAAGTTTTAAAGCTGTTATTAATTATATTTTGTACACCACGTTGGGACATATATGTGGGAGGGCAAATAATAATAACAACAACAGAGATGATAACAATATAGCTGTTACAGCTTTATTGTCAACTGTAAAAGAGACATAATGTATATGTATTAAAATTCCACAGAAATTATATTCCAAAGCATTAATTTATTTATTTTACAAAAAACAACAACAACACACATCAAGTTCATTAACTCAGCAAGATGTCAACACAAATATTTGTAGAAATGAAAACAAGAAGCCTGGGCAGCCCATCGTGGAAGGCAACGGATGAAACTTGTTTGCAAAGAAGCATGAACCAGGTTGCTTGCGAATACGACCCTTAAACACTTCGAACAAGCTATTTTGCTGTAAACAATCTTTTTGACATAAACACATATAGCTCGCAAATACACCAGCATCAAAACATTATACAAAGGGGAGAGGGATTCACCATTGCAAAAAACAACAACACACATTATAAATAAAGTCTTCTACCATAGGTTTGAAATGACACTTCATACTTCCACAGTTATTTGTTTTCCTGAACACTTAACTCAGCCAGAATCTGGCAACATGTACTAGATGAAAGCAATCTTAGAAAATCAAAATTTGTTGAAATGACACTTCACTCACAGAGAAAGATTTGCCAGCTTTTCATTGAGGTCAACTATTTTAGCTGTTTACACTTTTATGGAAGGCAGTCTGACGGGGGTGAGGAGGATCCTGGCTTTGAAATATAGTGTCTTATTGAAATTACTGAAGAATGTGCACTTGTTATGGCAGGAGGATGCTAGAAATGTATTGTATCTGAGCCATAGTTGTAATGTGCCTTTTAACCAGGGCTCAAGTGCATTTCGTTAACCTGCCAGGTGGAACGTGAAATAAAAATGTTGGCGACTTAATCCTGCGGTTTGTTTAATGTCAGATCTCCAGACTGGGAAATTGAAGATCTGCAGCACATTCAGACTTAAAAACCTTTTGGGTTCATTTTCATGCTGGTAGGTAGGATTTTTCTGAACGCACAAATCAAATTCTCCCACTGTAATGAATGGGAAACTCTGAGTATGAAGGGAATCCCTGCTGGCACGCCTAATATCGCCTCCATCTCTAGATTGGGTTAAAGCTCTCTTTGCTAGCTCTCCCCCATTTGAAAAGCAGCTGTAACATTTCATCTTCCTGACACATTTTGAATAATATGGTTGGTTTTCTTAGCGTAAAAGAAAAAGTAGTCATATTTTCCCTCTGAAATGTAACTCTTCACTTGCTCCTTTCTTTCTACAGCTTCCTCCGTTTAAGCCTAACACTGTAAGGGAAATTGTCACATTTGTTATAAATGGGAAATTGTATTCTGTTAACTGCTAGCTAAAGTTGTACAACTCATCTTAAGAATACTGTAACTTCTATTGAAAGGATGCTGTTAAACAGCCTCCTGGTGTGCTTTCAAACATTCACCTGAAACATTTGGTTCTAGCTGATAACCCAAAAGTAACCCATTATAGTCGCAACAAAAATAAGTAATCATACAATGTCCTACCTGTAGGACTAATATTGGTACATTGGCACTGCAGATCTACTCGATTTAGCGTTGCAAATTGATAGCATTGCAGTGTAATACATTTTTTAAAAAATGAACATAATGTATTACATAGCTGAACTATACGTTTCTATGATTCTATGTAACAGCTTACATTCATTTCGCTGTAACAAACACACAAGCAAAATACTCCTTTCCCTAGTTTAGTTTAGGCTGGGATTCCAATTCCTAGGAAATGGGAATTGCAAAGAGCTGATAAACTGATTTGCACTGTCCAGAGTTTAGAGTGGAGCGGTGGTGGAATGTTGCCCATTGGTATGCATGAAATCCCATAAATTTTCATAACAGTATAACAGCTGAGTGAATGAATTCGAGACCTATGGAAATCAGAACGTTGAAGTCTGGGTTGGGGCACCCCTCCCAGATTCCTTCCTTTCCCAGTGCCCTTCACAGTCCAACATCTCCGGTAAACAGTAAATTCCAGTTCTCTCTTCTCCAGTTCCCTCCATTTTCAAGCAAACTTTCACAAACGTTTTCTGAAGAAATCATATCACAGGAGCCTTTTTTCTCCACAGGAAACTGGCTGCAGAAATGCACAGGAAACCTTTCATCTCCTCTGTCTTACGGAAGTCTCTTTTCACGACTCCACACACGTAAAGGTCGGGTCTTCTGAAATTTTCTTTGATTTCTCTTCCTCCATTTCCTTTCCTTTCCCTCAAAGCGCTCTCACGTTTCGGGGCAGAAAAGCTTTGAAATCAGGTTGAGGATCTTCTGGCGGAGATTCCATTTGTCCCCCATCCTGCGTAGCTGCAAGGCACATTCCCGTACCGCCTCCGAGTCTGTAAAAGGTACAAGCACGTTGTTAGTCTTCGGTGCTGACTTCGGCTAATCATTTACTCATTTAACAACAAAGGTCCGTATAGTTAAAGCTATGGTTTTCCCAGTAGTGATGTATGGAAGTGAGAGCTGGACCATAAAGAAGGCTGATCCCCGAAGAATTGATGCTTTTGAATTCTGGTGCTGGAGGAGACTCTTGAGAGTCCCATGGACTGCAAGAAGATCAAACCTCTCCATTCTTAAGGAAATCAGCCCTGAGTTCTCACTGGAAGGACAGATCCTGAAGCTGAGGCTCCAATACTTTGGCCACCTCATGAGAAGAGAAGACTCCCTGGAAAAGACCCTGATGCTGGGAAAGATGGAGGGCACAAGGAGAAGGGGATGACAGAGGACGAGATGGTTGGACAGTGTTCTCAAAGCTACTAACACGAGTTTGACCAAACTGTGGGAGGCAGTGGAAGACAGGAGTGCCTGGCGTGCTCTGGTCCATGGGGTCACGAAGAGTCGGACACGACTAAACGACTAAACAACAACAACATCTAGAGCTCGACTGTAAGGAAACAACAACTTCATCGAAGTCTTCTAGCATTATAAGCCTGATGCCGTTTTAAATTATATGTCATAACCCATAAAACAAGAGATATTGTCCCAAACCAGGGATGCCTCTGCCATTTGTATACTCCTGAACATGCTGGGTTCCCCATTCACTTCAATGCAAGGTAATGGAAGGTGAACATTCAGTTGCTCCCATCAATGAAAGTAGCGGGAAAGACTGAGGATGCTTCCGACTCAGAATACTGACAAGTGTTTGTTTGGCCATGGTGTGCTTAAGAATGCAGAGCTGATAAATAGGAGCGTCCTTCAGGCATTTTTGCAGTGCTGGCTACAGAGAATTGCAAATCTGAATATCAAAACGACAGCCCAGCCCCTTCCCCTATTTTAAACAGAGACCCCCCCCTTTTAAACAACACAGGGGGATAGAAGTTGGAGGCAGGACAGAGCGCCATCACCCTTTGACTTCGTGGATATTCAAATTATTCAGGGAATCAGATCACCTGTAAACAACAGAGCTATGGCAGCGCATCTGCATTGTAAGCAGACGCTCCCTGTTTAATCTCTGGCCTCTCCAGTTAAAAGGATTTCGGGTGATGAGGAAGACCTATCTCTGCCTGAGATCCTTGACAGTAGATAGTGGATCAAATGGGCAAACCCCCAGCTATAGGGCAGACCCCTAGGGTCATGCAAAGCTTCTGGTGGGATCAGCTTCCCTTTGCAGCCCTTCCCCAACTGCTTTCATAAGCTCTGACCGTTGGCCGTGGATGCTGGGGCTGGTGGGAGTTGTAGTTCAAGGCACTGGGAGGGCATCAGAAGGCTGCTTTGTGGTTGTGGAAGTGAATGGCAATGCTTGGACAGGCAGAGTCAAGGCAGTCCTTCAGGGGACTGTTGGATCGGGGCAAGTGATTGTTGCAAATACAAGCGGGAGGGGGAGGGGAGCCACACTGAACATGGACTTCTATCACTGACCTGCCTAAGGAATTCTGACTGTTTTTGACATTCGTACCAGGCAACTTTTTTGAATTATGGTGCTGGAGGAGACTCTTGAGAGTCCCATGGACTGCAAGAAGATCAAACCTATCCATTCTGAAGGAAATCAGCCCTGAGTGCAATGGAAGGACAGATCATGAAGCTGAGGCTCCAATACTTTGGCCACCTCATGAGAAGAGAAGACTCCCTGGAAAAGACCCTGATGTTGGGAAAGATGGAGGGCACAAGGAGAAGGGGACGACAGAGGACGAGATGGTTGGACAGTGTTCTCGAAGCTACCAGCATGAGTTTGACCACACTGCGGGAGGCAGTGGAAGACAGGAGTGCCTGGCGTGCTCTGGTCCATGGGGTCACAAAGAGTTGGACACGACTAAACAACAACAACCGGGCAACTTGACAAGTTAAGCGTTGATTTTCATGGCAGGTCCTGAACCATAAACACAAAGGGGGTCACAACCTTGACCTAAGTGGGGTTGCAGCTATGCCCTCAGGGCCACGGAAAATGGGAGAGATGGGAGAGAAGAGGTGCATTTAGGGTGGGTCTTTGAGTTGAGACCCAGGACTGAAAAGACCACTGCCCAAAAAGATTGTGCAGCGGGCACGCCCGGGCTCCGAAATCAAGGGTGGGTGGCGTGGGGTGGGGTGGACTACATGGGCTCGGGGGTCCCTTCGGACTCTGCGATCCACTACAGAGGCGCCTCCAGACCATCGATTGCCGCTCACCTCAAGAAGACGGCAAAACTGATCCGGTGCCTCGACGGGCTCCCGGCGGGAAGCCTGTGCCCGAGGCGGCGGCGCGCAGACGAGGCGCCGAGCCGTCGTCTGGGGCCCGTCCGGCGACCTACCTGGGGGCGCGGGGTTGCGCAGCGCGCCTTTGCGCGGCGTTTTGCTCGGCATCATGTCCGGCGCAGCGAGATCCAGCGGGAGGCTTTCTTGCGACGGGCCTTCGGAGCAGCGCCGGTAGTCGACGGGGCGGACGATGCTCTCGGCTCGCTCTCTCCCGCGTTCTGCCAGCTTCTGGTCCCGGCGCGCCCAGGCAAAGAGAAGGTGCCGGGGGTTTCCCCGGTGACGTGTCGCGAAGCCCCGCCCCCTTCGACGAGGCTTTCCTCGGGGAGCCAATCAGAGGCCGGGATGCCCGGGCATGCGGGGGCAAGTTGGAGGAGGGGGAGGGGGCAGCGGAGGCGGGAGGGAGCTGGGCGTGTTGGAGCCCGTCTTGGGGACCAGAGGGGGCGGCACCACCGAAGGGCTGGCAGATCGGGGTGGGGTGATCGGGGCGGGCAGTCGGCGGCCAACGGAATTCCTTCTGCCGGCTGCAAAAAGCTGTTTGTTTTTTTTACTCGGGTGCGGAAGTGTAAATGTGCGGTTTATTTTAGTAAAATAAACGAGGTCGGTTTCGTTTCATCACTAGGGAAAGGAAACTACACGCTGGCAATTATGAACGATGCTGCTCTCCCCATTTTCTCACGCATTTTTGCGCAAATGTTTAATTCTGACCATTTAATGTTGACAACTTTTAAACACACACATTTTTTTTTCCTTTATAGAAGGAACTCCGAATGGCTGAATCTGCGCATTCAGTAGGGAGTAGTCAGTCACTTCTATTGCACATAGCCAAAGGCTGCCGCAATGTACACAGAATCATTCAACAATTAAAAGAAAATATACTGGATTGATACACAAAACTTAAAACATTTATGTAGTGAGTAACTCGCGCACACAGCTTGAGACAGCCTATCTCTGGTACTAGGGCGGATGTAATCGAAGCTTAAATTCCATTCCTTTCTCCTCCTTGATTATCGTGTCTGCAAATATTTGGCTAAAGGAAATCCACTGCTCTTTTACTTTTCTTTTTGAGGTGTGTGTGTGGCAGTTTCCATGTGCTCACTTATCCTTAAATCCACCATGTTCTCTTCCAAAGACCAATCTCTTCTGCTCTTCATGTGCATGTAGTGCTCAAAGACAACAGCCTCACGGGAAATAGAAGAGACCCATCTCAAACAAACTGATCTTCTTGCTAAGGGTCTGGTCTCATAGTTATAAGGCAAGTGATTAGAAAATCTTTAATAAAAATACATTTAAAAAGAAGAAGAAGAATGCAGACAATCGCACAGCAGCAAAATCTGGGTGAAAGGGCATGTTTGCGTGTTGTGGGAAGTGAATCCAGCCTCTTTGCTTTCTCTTACCCATCACCTAAGAGACTGGCCCTTTCTCGCACTTTTGGAGCAGTGCTATGAACAGGCAGCACCCTGTAAGCAGAGACTGCTGGATCAGGCCAGTAGCTCACCCAGTTTGGCATCCTGTTCTCATGGTGGCCAACCTGCTGCCTATGGGAAACCCTCAAGCATGGCTCAAGCTCAATCACACTCTCCACTCCTGTGGTTCCAGAAACTGGTATACAGTGGTACCGCTGGATGTGAACGGGATCCGTTCCAGAGCCCCGTTCGCATCCTGGAGCAAATGCAACCCACGTCTGCGCGTGATGTCATTTTGAGCGTCTGTGCATGCGCAAGTGGCGAAACCTGGAAGTAATGCATTCTGTTACTTCCGGGTCACCACAGAGCACAACCCAAAAACGCTCAACCCGAAGCTACTTTAACCCGAGGTATGACTGTATAGTGATACCTTGGTTTACGAACTTAATCTGTTCCGGAATTCCGTTCTTAAACCAAAGCGTTCTTAAACCAAGGCGTGCTTTCCCATAGCAGCGGGGGACTCAATTTACAAATGGAACACACTCAACAGGAAGTGAAACATGTTCTTATTCCAAGGCAAAGTTCAAAAACCAAAACACCTACTCCCTGGTTTGCAGTGCTCTTAATCCAAGTTGTTCATGAACTAAACTGTTCTTAGACCAAGGTACTACTGTATTACTGTCTTCAGCTGCAAAGGTAGAGACAGTCATGCCCTCTATGAATTTCTCTTTTAAAGCCATCTGAGTTGGGGACCATCACCGTCTTGTGGGAGAGTGTTCCATAAGTGGATAAGTACTTTCTTTTATCTGTCTTGACTCATCCAGCATTTAGCTTCATCAGTGGCCCATGAGTTTTAGTGTTATGAGAGGGAGAAAAGCTTTTCTCTAGCCATTTTCTGCACTTTTCTTTTAAATATAGTTTTTATTGTATGGTTTCATTCTGTAAACCACTTTGATTTTTTAAAAATGACACGGTAGTATATAAATGTGGTATATAGATAGATAGATAGAAATAAAATATTACCTTTAACAATACGTTCCACCAGTTTCCCCAAGACAGACCTTAATCTGACTAGCCTGTAATTTCCAGGATCCTTTTTAAAAATATGGTGTCACATGAGCTGCTTCCCAGTCCTCAGGTATGGAGACTGATCTGAGGGACAAGTTCTGTATTTTTAATAGCAGATCATCAGCTTCACAGTTGAGTTCTTTGAGAACCCAGGTGCCCTCCAGACAAGGTGATTAGGCCTAGAACTTCATCTCTCATCACCACTAAGTCCCTCAGACTCTCTTCCTGTAAACGTTGCTGTGGGGTCTGCCCTATATTTTCTGTTGTGAAGTCAGAGGCCAATAATTCATTCAACTGCTCTGCAATCTCATTCTCCTCCTTTAGCACGCCTTTAACTCCCTTGGCACCCAAAGTTCCAAAGAAGAAGAAGAAGATGAGTTTGGATTTGATATCCCATTTTATCACTACCCTAAGGAGTCTCAAAGCGGCTAACAGTCTCCTTTCCCTTCCTCCCCCACAACAAACACTCTGTGAGGTGAGTGGGGCTGAGAGACTTCAGAGAAGTGCGACTAGCCCAAGGTCACCCAGCAGCTGCATGTGGAGGAGCGGGGAAGCTAACCTGGTTCACCAGATTACAAGTCCATTGCTCCTAACCACTACACCATACTGGCTCCCCCACATGTTCTTAGCAATGTGCATAATTCCTCACTCTATATATGAATATATAGTGATATGTATATGAATGCAGGTCTGTGTATATGTGCATCCTGACTCCGCTCAAAGGTACATTTCAGATACAGAGATGGGGGAGGGAGGAGTTATATAGGTTCACCCGGGCTCAGCCAGGAACACGTAAAAACACTAAGAATATTTTCCAACATATGTTGAATGCTATTTCTACACCCAGATTTCTCAATTGTTTCTGCTAGAAACACTTCTCTACAAGAGGGGGTGGGGGTGTTTTTAAATGAACTGGGAAGCTCATTGCTAGAGAAACCAAAGAGTGAGACATGTACGAAGGAAGACAAAAGAGAGAGAGAGAGAGAGAGAGAGAGAGAGAGAGAGAAGCTTCAAAATGAACTGGAAAGTCCCTTCTCCATTGCCTGGAGAAGGGACTTTCAGGGCCATTTTGAAACTGCTGTTTGGCTCTTCTCTTGGGCTTGTGTGATGGTAAAGAAGCTGAATTAACTCTCTGCTTCTGTCTTCATTGCAGAAGATGTAGAGCGGGTCCTTGTGCCTGAGCTGACTTTCTCCAGAAGGGAATCTGAGGAAGAGAGACAAATAGTGATGACAAGAGCCATTCTAAACCTTATTTTTAATAAGCACAATTCAAAGTGTTGGTGCTGACCTTTAAAGCCCTAAATGGCCTCGGTCCAGTATACCTGAAAGAGCGTCTCCACCCCCATCGTTCTGCCCGGACACTGAGGTCCAGCGCCGAGGGCCTTCTGGGGGTTCCCTCACTGCGAGAAGCGAAGTTACAGGGAACCAAGCAGAGGGCCTTCTCGGTAGTGGCACCCGCCCTGTGGAACTCCCTCCCACCAGATGTCAAAGAGAAAAACAACTACCAGACTTTTAGAAGACATCTGAAGGCAGTCTTGTTTAGGGAAGCTTTTAATGTTAATAGGTTATTGTATTTTAATATTCTGTTAGAAGCCACCCAGAATGGCTGGGGAAACCCAGCCAGATGGGCGGGGTATAAACAATAAATTATTATTATTATTATTATTATTATTATTATTATTATTATTATTATTGACAAAATGAACACAAACAAATGACTGTCCTGATGGGATCCACCCATTAAAGAACTCAAATGTGAAATTGTTGATTTGCTAACAAAGATATGTAACTTGCTCCATACCGGAGGACTAATGCATTTCCAAGAGCCAGCTGGTTGATCACTGTGAGAACTGGATGTTGGACCAGATGATTCAGCAGATTCTTCTTACGTTCTTATGACTGAAAAGTGGCTAGTGGAGCACCATTTTTAAAAACGGGAGTCAAGAAATTATGAGCCAGTTAGCTTAACAAATGTTCCAGGAAAGCTAGGGTAAAGCTTTGTTAAATACAGTGGTACCTCAGGTTACATACGCTTCAGGTTACAGACTCCGCTAACCCAGAAATACTGCTTCAGGTTAAGAACTTTGCTTCAGGATGAGAACAGAAATTGTGCTCCGGCGGCGTGGCAGCAGCGGGAGGCCCCATTAGCTAAAGTGGTGCTCCAGGTTAAGAACAGTTTCAGGTTAAGTACGGACCTCCGGAACGAATTAAGTACTTAACCTGAGGTACCACTGTATAGGATCACCAAGCATCTAGAAGAACAAGCCTCGCTGAAGAAGAACCAGCATGGCTTCTGCAAGGATAAGCCCTGTCTAAACCCTTTAGAGTTCTTTTGGAACTGTCAGTAAGCATAAGGATGTGGGTAAATGCTGTGTATGTAGACTTCCCCCCAAAAGTTAAAAACCACACAGCATCTAGCACAGCTACAACAGACAGGAAATACAGTGGTACCTCGGGTTACAAATGCTTCAAGTTACATTTTTTGGGGTTACAAACGATTGTAACCTGGAAGTAAGTTTTCCGAGCTCTCGGAGGCCTCGCCGCTGCCTGGAACCAAGCCCAGACATCCGCGGGGCTTACAGAGGCGCCACAATCGGCCTCCAGACGTGGGAGCTCTCTGAGGCCCCCGCAAATGCCGGGAGCCAAGCCGATTGTGACTGTGGAAGAGGACCCTGAGCCCCCATCCAAACATCAGCGCAGGTAAGAAAAAAAAATCACATTTTCATTTTGTACTGTTTTATTGATTTCATTTTATGGATCAATGGCCTCGTTAGATAGTAAAATTCATGTAAAATTGCTGTTTTAGGGGTCACTTTTCATTGTCTGGTTCCTGTTTTGGTGTGTTTCATTTGTTAATTGAGCTGCTAATCAGAGGCTTCCTGTTGAGTCAGCCAGCTGTTGAGTCCCGAGCACCCACGCAACACAGAAGTTAGATTTGGAGGTTTTGTTTTTGCTATTATTATTTTTTTTGCGTTTTGGTTTGTGTGGCTTTTTCGGTTTTTTGACTGTGACTTGTTCTTCATTTTATGGGACTGACTTGTGACTTTGCTTTTGTGACTGTGGCTTGTGACTTCATTTTTGTGGCTTGTTTTTGTGACTGTGTGGAACCCAGTTCAGCTACTGGTTGATTGTGTGACCGCAGAAACTATCTAAACTGACTATCTAAACTGACTATCTAAACTGACTATCATAAGTGCACATAAGGAAAAAAAATGTTAATTTTTTTCATCTAAAATACTGTCTTGTTTATTTTATAGTACAGTACATTGATTATTGCCTTCATTTTATGGATCACTGGTCTTGTTAGACAGTAAAATTCGTGTTAAATTGCTGTTTTAGGGGGTGCTTTTCATCGTCTGGAACGGATCAATCCACTTTCCATTACTTTCAATGGGAAAGTCCGCTTCAGGTTAAGAACGCTTCATGTTAAGAGTGGACTTCCGGAACCATTTAAGTACTTAACCTGAGGTACCACTGTATAGATATAATTAAGTGGTCTGCCAAGACCTCAGCAATTTTCAGGTGGTGCATGCGGAGCCACTGCCTGCCTCCACTTTTGTAATGGCTTTAAAAGAGATTCAGACCATTCTATATATGACAAGGTTATCATTGGTTCCTAGCAATGATGGCTATATTATACCTCTGTTATCAAATGCTTTGGTATGCCTCAGCATATCAGTTGATGGGAATCATGAGCAGAGAGAGGCTTGTTGCACAGAGGTCCTGCTCGGGGGCTTCCCACAGATATCTGGTTGACCACTGTGAGAACAGGATTCTGACCTAGACAATGGCCTGATCCAGCTGGGCTCTATTTAGGTTCCTATGTTCATTTCAGTGGTTCTAAAAGTGTATAAAACCGGAACAGCTGAAAGGCGGCAAAAGAGGGAGATCCCCGGCTGCGTCCTGCCTTTATGGGACAGGCCACACACCCCGGACCAACCCGATTGGCTGGCCAGGGGGTGATGCAGCTGGAAATATCCCAGTCACGCAGGGCTGGTCTCCCACCCCCTGCACACGTGGAGGGGCCGTGAAGCCCACAACCCCACCTCCTCCTTAAGGCAGAAGTGGCCTTCTCAAATACTATAATTTCCTGTGCATGAAAATCCACTGCTTCCTATCAAAGCTGTTGCCCTACGTCCAGAATTTCCCGGACATATCTGGAATACTGCATGGCAACCATGCAGTATTGCATGTCGGCAGTGTTGTTTTGCCTGTTGTCTTTGTCCATGGACAAACCTAGAAAGCATCCTAAAAAGCAGAGACATCACTTTGCCAACAAAGGTCCGTATAATTAAAGCTATGGTTTTCCCAGTAGTGATGTATGGAAGTGAGAGCGGGACCATAAAGAAGGCTGATCGCCGAAGAATTGATGCTTTTGAATTATAGTGCTGGAGGAGACTCTTGAGAGTCCCATGGACTGCAAGAAGATCAAACTGATCCATTCTGAAGGAAATCAGCCCTGAGTGCTTACTGGAAGGACAGATCCTGAAGCTGAGGCTCTAATACATGAGAAGAGAAGACTCCCTGGAAGAGACCCTGATGTTGGGAAAGATGGAGGGCACAAGGAGAAGGGGACAACAGAGGACGAGATGGTTGGATAGTGTTCTCGAAGCTACCAGCGTGAGTTTGACCAAACTGCGGGAGGCAGTGGAAGACAGGAGTGCCTGGCGTGCTCTGGTCCATGGGGTCACGAAGAGTCGGACACGACTAAACGACTAAACAACAACAGTGTTGTTTTGGGTGATTTCCCTTAAAAATAGCTCAAAAACTTCCGTTTTTCTTTGCAAACTTGCCAAAAAAAGCTCAGCAACAGTTTGGTTTTTCACTGTTTGAAATATGAGCAACCCTACCATCTCTGCCTGCTTTTTGATGAGCTGTGAAGTAAATGTAGCTCCTCAGGCTTTTCTGAAATGCTGATTTTCTTGAGGATTTGGTCACTAACACTGTTTCCCCCCACTTTTATTTGTTTCCAAAAAAAACTGAATAAGTACAAAGCTAAAAAGTAAGAGTAGAAAGGTTTTATCTCGTTATATAGTTAAGTAACGGAGCGTGGCGAGGTTGTCAAATATCTTAATCTGTGTCTTTATCTTAGAGGCTTGCGTCATAAGTACTGATTGTTTTGATTCAACACCTGAAGGCAATTAGGGAACAACGGCTGAGCAATCAAAGAGAGGGGGCGGGTCTTCCATCCACTTCTCTTCATCATCCAATCAGAAGTTACTAGGAGAGGCATTCGTTTTTCTCCCAGGCTCTAAGGATATGTCTCACTGACATGTCAAGTCAGGAGCGATGTTGTTTTGCATGTTCAATAAACATTGAATATTCTTTTAAAATAACTTCAATGGCTTCTTGTCTTCTTCCTCCTCCTCTTTTTGCTATATTATTCTTGTCGATGGCTGCTCACCTGTTTGTGAGCTGGTCTTTATTTATCTATTTGTGTGGGAAGGCAGGCATGGTGCCGGTAAATAAATAGATAAATACTATGCTGAATTAATTGAAATTTCTGCATAAATTGTGTAAAGGGAATATGAATTAAACTTCAAGAAAAATCAAAACCCCTTGATCTGTATAAATGATGGTAATTGCATAAGGGTTTTTAAAATTTCCAAATAATTTCCAATGCATTTTACATAATGCATGCTGGTTTTGCTATTCAAGAAAACAGGTGTCCATGCAGAGTATAGAAGACATACCTGGGCACTAGAAATCCTGCTCCCCTCCTCCTCCTCTGGCTTCTATGATTTCACAAGGCATGTGCACTTTTAGACGTCATACCCATAAGAGCTAGAAACTTAGGTTGTTTTAAAAGGAGGTGGTGGATTGCTGAAATCCTGAGACTCCATAGACACAGTTATCTAGCAGTAGGTCTCATGAAGCCAGCAGCAAAGGCAAATTTAGGGGAGTACAACCAGTTTGGTCGCACCTGATGCCTGGCTTCTGGGACACCGCGATAGGCACCGCCACTATGAAGTCAAACAGAAGGCAAAAGGTGCAGGGGCACCAGATTTTGATGTCGCGCTGGGTGCCCCTGAAATTTGAGACCTCAAGGAATGCCCCTGACAGTGGGCCCTACTTTTGAGTAGACGTACATAGGCTTGAATACGTTAAACCGGCATCCAGTGTCACGCATCCGACGCATTTCTTCTGCTCTCTCAAAATTGTGGCATAAGTAGAACACTCCCCATAGGTTGTCTTCTGAAGATGCTTACAAGTGTTTGTTTCCCTGACCCCCCTCCCGCCCCCAACTGCACCCTGAAGCAGGGGCATAGCATGGAGGGGGCCTGCTGGGGCAATGACCCCTGGCATATTTTGCTGGGGGGGGGGGCACTGCTTGTGCTGCTGTGCCAGCCCTGTGCTGCTTTGTGAGGCTGAGATCTGATCTGAATGATTCACTGGGCAAATCGTAGAGATCAGATCCCAGCACTGCAAGTGGCTCAGGGCTGGCAGGGGTGTGTGAGAAGGATACAACAGCCATGTGGCAAGGCTGGGATCAGAACCGTCTTTCCTAGTGGGCTTCCTGGCGCATTGCGCCAGGGCGCTGGCCTCTCAGGGGCGCCACAGCGAGTGGGAGAGCTGTGCGGCTTTGCCGGCGGCCTCCCCTTTCTTCCCCCCCCTTTTTAATTGATACAGCAAGAAAAAAGAAAAAAACACAGTTACCAAATTACACATAGGAATAACCATAGACACATAATTTTCTTAACAAACAATAAAACATATATTGGTCTTAACACTAAAGACCCAACCTCCCGTCTATTCCATACTTTGATTTCATATTACTTATTGCCAATACACACTTTTATCGTAATTAAACTTTTTCTTAATATATCTAATTTCTTATATCTACCTTGCAACTATTATTGAAGTTCCTCAAATGCTGCAACAGAATTTAAACAACCATATTTATTTTTCAAATATTCTTTGAAAACCTCCCATTTTGAAACAAATTCCTGTTTTGATTTATTCTTTATTTTTTCTGATAGACCGTCTAATTCGGCATATTCTGTCAGCTTTTGGATCCAATCTTGTACAGAGGGGATTTCATTACTCTTCCATTTTGCTGCGATCAGAACTCTTGCTGCTGCCGTCGCATATAAAAAGATACCTTTCCTCTTTTGTGGAGTATCCAAATCTGTTATTCCCAGGAGGTATGCCGATGGCCTCCCCTTTCCCTGCATGCGTGCCAGCTGTGCCCCATCAACCATATGGCTGGCGGACATGCAGCTTGCCTCCCAAGCCTCCATGGGAGGAGAGCGACCCCCGCAGAGGCTTAGGATGGAAGCTGCGCCCCCCAACTATATGGCTGGTGGGCATGCAGCTTGCCCCCCAAGCCTCTGCAGGAGGACAGCGACCCCCGCAGAGGCTTGGGAAAGGGGGGGGCGCTTGAGGGATCTTTGCACCATGGCGCTGGATATGCTTAAGACGGCCCTGGCTGGGATCGAAGGGCGCATGGGTGCTATGTCCTTCTAATGCTGCCCTGCCAGCCTTGCAAAGTGGCTCAGGGATGGCAGTGTCGACAGCAGAGCCTGGACTGGCGCACCGGGCTCTGTTCACCCTCTGAACTTCACCCTCTGGCGCAAACCCTCACACACCGGGTACCAGCAAACCACTCTGTGCTGCAGCATCCACCATTTCATGGGAAGAGGGGAGGGGGGAGGGGCTGCCTTGATTCAGAGCTCCCCACCCCCGCCCCCAACATATCCAGCACCGCTCAAGTCTGATACCAGACTTGGAATGAAATCATTTATATGCGCAGCTTTCCATTAGCAGCCAGCGAAACCTATTAGGCAACCTTCGCTCTGCTTATGTGCAGCAGGATAGCCATATAAGGGGGAGAAAAGGATAATCTTTTTGGCTCGGTGCCAGGGGATTTCACATCTCCCACCCAGCCAATGCCTGGACAAAGGATGACGTCTGGTCATTTTCAAGACTGTAAAATGCTATGCAAGCAATCATTGAGAAAGATCCCTGTAGATGATCATAATAAAACTGTTCTGTTTGTAAAACGGTGCATGCATTCTTTCCCCTCCCAAGGCACAACCAAGAAAACTAGTTTATCTGGTTCAACTTTTTTCATCACAGACACACACAGACACACACACACCTCTGAAATTTGCAAGTCATATTGCGAACCAAAGCAAACCATAACCAGCAGCTAGTTTTCTTGGTTATTTCAGAAGTTGAACCTCTATTTCTCCCATCCCTTGAAGTGACCTGCCACGAATTCTGTTGCCACAAATGTCGATTTTGCCACACACATTTTGCTTCTTGATGGCTGATCAGTCTCCTTCAGAGGGCTGGATCTGGGCCAGGGGAGGCCAAGCTGCTGACTTTGTGAATCAAAGGATTCTGAGAGGCAGGGCAACAGAAAATCAGCTTGCCTCATTTTTAATGCATAATTTCCACATCCCAAAACGGTACACAAACCGACACACAGCTGCCCTTTGAAATTTGCACTTCTCTGAATTTTGCAATGCAGTTCTTGAACAACAACAATGAAAGTGTACAAGAAAGTATATTTTTAGCAAACAAAGCATACAGAACCACTTTATAGCGAGGAAAACTGCTTGCAAAAATGTGTATATTCAAGAAAACTACAAGAAAAAAACAGATATATCAGGAGAAATGTACACTACGATGCCGATAATTCTTCATGAGAACTTTAAAAAATGTGTAATCTGATCAGACATTTGGTGAACTGGTGTGAAGACTGGGAAAAGTGGGACAGAAATTGACAGATTTCTCTGTCCCTAGTCAATGGTACTCCTGACCTGCCCCAGCAGTGCATGACACAATGAACTAAGGATAATAATAATAATAATAATAATAATAATAATAATAATAATAATTTATTTGTATCCCGCCCTCCCCGGCAGAGGCCGGGCTCAGAGCAGCTAACATCATAAAAACAACACAATATGCATAAAATCAGACATCAATTAATGAAAACACATCTTAAAATTGATTCAGACAAGTTAAAATCTGGGCAGGTGGCAATTAACAGGCTGGAATTGAGAGTGGTTAATACTGCCAGGACCACCTGTTTCCACTGATCCTACAAGGACCTGTGAGCAGGTTGGGGGCCTCCTTCGGGCTTGTTTTATACAAAGGAAAGTAAGTCAAACTGCATCCTGGGTCTGGCGGAACAGCTCCGTCTTGCAGGCCCTGCGGAAAGATGTCAAATTCCACAGGGCCCTGGTCTCTTGGGGGAGAGCGTTCCACCAGGCCGGGGCCATGGTCAAAAAGGCCCTGGCTCTAGTCAAGGCCAGTCTAATTTCCCTGGGGCCCGGGATCTTCAAGGTGTTGTTGTTAGCCGACCGCAAGATCCTCTGTGGGGTATACCGGAAGAGGCGGTCCCATAGGTACAAGGGTCCTAGGCCATATAGGGCTTTAAAGGTTAAAACCAGCACCTTAAACCTGATCCTGTACTCCACCGGGAGCCAGTGCAGCTGGTATAGCACTGGGTGAATGTGCTCCCGTGGCGAGGACCCCGTAAGGTGTCTCGCCGCAGCATTCTGCACCCGCTGGAGTTTCTGGGTCAGTTTCAAGGGCAGCCCCACGCAGAGAGACCCAATATCCCTTGGATTCAGCTCTCTTTGTCTTCCAGCAGGAATTCAGGAAACTGGGAGGCTGATAACAGTTTATGCATACATGCCCTCACACTGTTAACAAAAAATAAACCTGGTCCGTTCTTTAGGAAAACATTTGTTATTTGTCAAAAAGCATTCCTGCAGGAACATAATTGTGATTGTGGGAGGAGGGGAAAAAGAGTAAAAATCTTGTGCATCTCTATTTAGAATGGGGCACTGTGGAAAGACTCCTTTGTCTCATTTTAAACAGCTGTCAAAAACAGCTATTTCTATTACTGCTCCAGCTTGTCCGTCTTTTGTTTGCATGTTAATTCAACAATGTTTCCCTTAATTGCCGACACTTGGTGTTTTAAATACTTTCACAAAAATAACAATATTCCTGCTATTGCAGAGATATGCACAGAGCCCTATTTATACATTGCAGTGCACACACATACTGTTATTGGTTCAGAGAGACTTGAAGTAAGCAGAACTAAAAACAACCTCTATCCAGCTATCTATGGAAATGTTGGACACAATTTTTGAACAAGGTGATTGTATGCTGGTGACTCAGTTAGCAGGTTCTTCTGGGTGATTCATATCTGGATTTACCTAAGTCTACCTTCTGACCCCAGGGACACGGGTAGCGTTGTAGGTTAAACCACAGGGCATAGGACTTGCTGATCAGAAGGTTGGTGGTTCGAATCCCCGTGACGGGGTGAGCTCCCGTTACTCGGTTCCTGCTCCTGCCAACCTAGCAGTTCGAAAGCATGTCAAAGTGCAAGTAGATAAATAGGTACCGCTCCAGCGGGAAGGTAAACGGCGTTTCTGTGCACTGCCCTGGTTTGCCAGAATGACCCGGAAGCTGTACGCTGGCTCCCTCGGCCAATAAAGCGAGATGAGCGCCGCAACCCCAGAGTCGGTCACGACTGGACCTAATGGTCAGGGGTCCCTTTACCTTTACCTTACCTTCTGACCCAGTTTTGGAACTGAGGGTTTATCTGCACTTGCTCTTTCCAGGCAGAGTCCATGCTTTAAAGCTCAGTTTTCAAGTCCCCCAACTATTATTATTATTATTATTATTATTATTATTATTATTATTATTATTTTGCTCTTGAGCTTTGCTCATGAAAACCCACTCTTTAAAGTTCAATCAGGGCCAATGGCATTCTGCAGAAAACCCAAGCTGACATGTGCTCCAGGGCAAAATGAAATACACTCGGACATGGTGCATACTTGTGTCTGGAAAGAGCGGGACAAAAGAAAAGTTTGGATCAGCCCTGAGACAGCCTTGGTTGCACTTGTGGGTAACCTACACCCAGTGCTGGATTTACGTATAAACTAAACAAGCTATAGCTTAGGGCTCCACTCTCTTGGGCCCCCCAAAAAAATTAAAGAAAAAACAACTGGAAGTACATTCCCAAAATATAAGATAAAAAACAAATAAAATAAAACCTACATACAGCAACAGTGTTCTGTGTTGTGTAGACTCCTATTTCTTATGTGCAAATGGCTTTAGATACCTATTAGGTCCATAAATTACCATGTAGCATATATTCAACACAAAAAACAGCGACAATTTGTTGTTGACAAAGGACCGCTGGACATATAAAGGGCCCCATTACCTTCAGTAGCTTAGGGCCTCATCAAACCTAAAAACGGCCCTGCCTACACCAGGGACTGCACAAAGGGAGTGCACCTTTCCTGGTTCTTCTGACCACTCAACAACTTTTCAAATTGTTGATTATGAAAGCCTTCTGGACTGCTGCTCTCAGTCCCAACTGAGTAGGGTTGCCATACATCCTAGAAATCCCGGACATGTCCTATTTTAGTCTAGATTTTTACCTCTTGAAATATGGTAACCCTACAACTGAGGGGCACTGCCTTATGATGGTGCAGTCTTTAAACTGTTCAATAAATATATAAAATAAATAAATAAATAGCAGGCATGGGGGGGAAGGCTAATCTGGGTTGGAACTACAGTAGGGGTCGAAAGGTTAAATTCCCCTTACCCTACTAGACCCGGCTCCCAATCCAGATTACCTCCCTCCGTCCCCTGTGATGGCAATTTGGGAAAGAAAAATATGGCACTCAAGAACTAAGAATGTGATTAATGCAGCATATATTTTGACCCTGAGATCCGAGGAAGCGGAGCAGAGTACAAGTGTAATTCATTGACCTATTTCTGTCTAGGGTGCCATTCCCCAGCCTGGTAGGTCTGTGTGGTGTTTGCCATTCGTTTAGAAAATGTTTGAACAGGGGGGAAAGATAGGGTTAAAAATATAGACCAATAGGAAAGCTGGAGGCGGAGCCTACCTGTGTATAAAAGGGCTTAGCCCAAGGTTTGAGTTGTTGCTGAGAGCTGTTGATGGGTAGTTGGTTGGTTTTAGTGGGTGGCTGGTTGGGAAAGGCAGTTGAAGAAGCAGTTGGTAGGCAGTTGGTAATAGAGAGACAATTAGGGCAGTGGGTTCTTGAGTGAGGGGAGGTAGAAGAGATAGAGAGAGGAAAGTAAGACTAAGAAAGTAAAGAGCAACAACATTTGGAATGCCATAAAAGTTTGTTTGTGTCTGAAATAAAATACCGTATTTTTCGATCCATAAGACGCACCAGACCACAAGACGCACCTAGTTTTTGGAGGAGGAAAACAAGAAAAAAAAATTATGAATCTCAGAAGCCAGAACAGCAAGAGGGATCGCTGCGCAGTGAAGGCAGCAATCCCTCTTGCTGTTCTGGCTTCTGGGATAGCTGCGCAGCCTGCATTCGCTCCATAAGACACACACACATTTCCCCTTACTTTTTAGGAGGGGAAAAGTGAGTCTTATAGAGCAAAAAATACGGTACACTCTTCTTTATTAATTGAGAACCTGACTGAGGCTGAAGTGATTTTACCGGGGAATACCTGGTTGGTGGCAGTGGATTAGTGGTGTACGGGTCAATAGTCCGTGAGACGACCGGGGGCTCCATACGAATGCCACAGTCTGCTAGATGTTTTGGACCACAACTCCCATCAGCTGCTCTCCCCGACATCAGGAGTGCAGCGCCACACCAAGTTGTGGGAGTCTGATTTCGAAGTCTAGACATGGTGTGATGAGAGACTTGCCCAATGGAAGGAAGTCTGTTGTTGGGGGCAAACAGAGAAAATGACATGGAGAAACTGATGAACCAGTGGCCCAAGGTGGAGTCAGGTGTGCAAAGCAACTCCACACAAAACAGGTTTACAGTTGCAAGCAGAAACAGAGAGCTCTCGCTGGGGGTTGCCTCATGAGAGAAAAATGCAATAACATTTACACCTGCCTGTGTCAGGCAAAGGGAATAAAGGGTTAATTCCCTCATCGTGAGGTCACCGCCAGCTCCGTATCTTCAGCGGCAGGGAGGAAGGGAGTCAAGAAAACACAGAAACACAGAATGACTCATTCTAGTCTAAAAATAGACACTATGATGAGAGCAAAGGTCCCGAAATGTGAATAGGAGACAACGCATTTTGAATTAGTTTGCACTTTCTCAGCTTTGCCTCAAAGAAGGCTTCCTTTCTCTGGAGCTTAAAGCTGTTTTAAATAATAATAATAATGAAAAAATCAGGGTACAGTGGTCAAATCAAAATCCATTTATTGTGAGGACCATGCCTGTGCACAAACATCAACACTACAATAGTTAAAAATATTAAAATTCATTACATACTATGCCAACAAAACCTTCTTCGCACAGAATAGAAAAGGAGGGAAAACGAGCAACGAGTTAAACAGACGATGAAGGGGTCTTTACATTGTCGTCCATAAATCTTTCCCTGGCTTTCATGGCCTTCATCACAAAAACCGCTACCACATGGGTAATGCGTGGGTTTGCATCAACTAACAAAAATTTTACTCTATCTTCACAGATTGGTTATAGAGTTGGGTATAATTTGCAGCAATGCGTCTCTAAAGCCCGAGTAAATGGGGCAATAGAGGAGGTAATGTGTAAGATCCTCTTTAATTTTCATAAGGCAAGGACATAAACGATGTTCTACTGGGGTTTTTGTGTATCTACCGGTCAAATAAGCAGTTGGCAATGTTTGAAACCGTGCCATAGTAAAAGCTCTCCGAAGGGTGGGATCAGTGATCTCCACCAAGTAGTTGGCACAGATTTTGACTGCTTTTACTCGAGGGAACCAGTAGGAAAACCCAGAGTTTTTTATCTTAGTGGAGTCCAAAAAGGCGTCTTTTTCAAAGATCCATTCCCGAACTTTATCAGGGCTCCACAATTTGAGAGTATTAAACTCAGGTAGGTTGTATCTAGATAGAATGTCTAGTAGGTTTTTATGCCAAGTGGTGTTATTTTGTAATGATACAAAGGCTTGTTTAGCCAATAAGGTGTTCGGGGCATCTATGAGGTTGGTGAAAAAAACGCAGGAATCTTAAGTGGGCCCTGGCAGACACAGAGGGTAATCCTACTTCCACTCTTAGGAAAGCTGCCGGAGTGCTCTGAGGGAGGCCTAGAATTCTTCTGAGATAAAAATTTTGGAAGATTTCAAGCCGTTCTAACAGCTTCTGATTCCATCCCCAGAGTTCTACTCCGTATAACATCTGGGGAATCACTTTTCCAACAAAAGTTTTTAATGCCGGGGTCACCAGTTGCCCTCCCCTCGAATAAAAAAAGCTGAGCAGAGCACCAATTGTCCTACGTGCTAGAAGGGCTACAGTCTTGAAGTGGGCAAGCCAGCTAGATGTAGCTTGGAAAGTGATACCAAGATATTTAAAGAGAAGACATTGTTCAATTTTGTGTTCATCTAAAGACCATCTAAATGTGTGGCGAGCTCTAGTAAATACCACAATTTTTGTTTTATCATAATTTATCTTTAGAGAGTTTTGGGAACAATAAGCTGCGAGCCCCTCCAGCATGCTATGTAGGCCCCTTCGAGTGAGTGCCATGACCGCCATGTCATCAGCATATAGCAGTATATTCAGGTGTTTGCCTTCCAGGGCAGGAGCTGATGACTTATACTTTGCCATATGTTGAACAATGTCGTTTATATAGAAATTAAAGAGGAACGGCGCTAACAAACAGCCCTGTTTAACCCCTTTCCCCACTGGCAGTGGGTCAGTATAGTTGCCTGTCATCCCAGTTCTAATTTTAACTGTGATGTCTGTATGTAACTCTCTAAGTATTTTGAAAAGTCGTCTATCTATATCTGTGTCATATAGTTTTTGCCATAATTTGTCCCTACAGATTGAGTCAAAAGCGGATGTGAGATCTACAAAAGCCACAAAAAGTTTGCTCTTATGTGTCTTTGTATACTTATCTATCATTGTCTGTAATACCAAACAATGGCCTATTGTACTATGGCCCTTTCTAAACCCTGCCTGTTCCGGATTAAGCAGGTTAGAGTGGTCAGCCCAGTCAACCAATTTATTTAGCAGGTGGCGAGTATAAAGTTTATATACAATGTCCAGGAGACTTATGGGGCGATAGTTTGAGGGGTCTTGGGGGTCGCCCTTCTTATAGATGGGGGCTACCAGGCTCAGTTTCCAGTTTTCTGGGATTTTGCATCTATCATTTATTACCGTAAAAAGTTGGGCCAAAAAAGCAGCCCACCATTGGGCATTTAGTTTAAGCACCTCAGGAGGAATCATATCTTCACCGGGAGCTTTGCCATTCTTGAGTGTTTTAATTAGCTGTAAACATTCTAATTCGGTAACAGGATCCCAGCCCATTAATAGATCGTTTTTAAGAGGAGGAAACTGGCTCAGTTTAGCAATGTTTGGAGCTGTATATAGCCGGGAAAAATGTTGGTACCATAAGTTAGGTGAAATACTGTTGGTTACAGTTATCCCTTTGGGTGAAATTCCCTGAGCAATTATTTCCCAGAACTTTTTGTCGTCCCGCAATTTGATCGCCTTGTTGAGTGCCTCCCATTGTTCCTTTCTATAGAGGGATTTCTTAAGTTTTAGAGTATTTTTATAATGAGAGCGCCACCTGTGCAGGTTTTCCACTGAGGACAAGGTCCCTTCCTGTTTTACCTTATTTTGTAATTTCCTGAGCAAAGATCTTAGATTCCTACAGTCTTTGTCGAACCAGGCCCTCGAATTATTTTGTTGTTTGGGAGGGTTGGGGTTCGTGAGTAGTGGGAAGAGCGACTCTGAGACCTGCTGAAATGTTAGAAAGGGGTCAG